>NC_086447.1:391142288-393542288 GCF_028390025.1 Pseudophryne corroboree | reverse complement strand
AGTCAACAGCTACTTCTGCTAAAACCTCAGCATGACGCTGGGGCTCACCTGTGGGAGTATGATCGGGTGGGGGCACGTCTACTGTCTTTCAGCCAGGTCTGGGTTCACTCAGATCTGGATCCTTGGGTATTGCAAATAGTATCCCAAGGGAACAAATTGGAATATCAGGACCTTCCCCATGACGATTTTTGAAATCAGCCTTACCAGCTTCTGTTAAGGACAGAGCAAAAGTGCTGAACGCAATACAGAAATTATGTCAAAACAACGTAATTTCCTTAGTTCCTTAGTTCAGGAAAAAGGGTTTTATTGAAGCCTGTTTGTAATGCCAAAACCAGATGGCTCGGTTAGACCGATTTTAAACCTAAAGACTCTGAACCTTTATTTGAAAAGGTTCAACTTCAAGATGGAATCCCTGAGAGCGGTGATCTCCAGATTGGAGGAAAAGGAATTTCTGGTATCAATGGACATCAAAGATGCTTATTTACATGTTCCCATCTACCCGCCGCATCAGGCATACCTGAGGTTTGCGGTGCAGGACTGCCACTACCAGTTCCAAACATTGTCTTTCGGGCTCTCCACGGCTCCGAGAATATTCACCAAGGTGTTGACGGAGATTATGGTTCTTCTTCGCAAGAAAGGAGTCAAAGTCATCCCATACTTGGACGATCTCCTCATAAAAGCAAGATCCAGGGAGAAACTAGTGCAGAACATTGCACTTTCCCTGACGGTGCTTCAACAGCGTGGTTGGATCATAAACCTTCCAAAATCACAATTGGAACCCACAATGAGGTTATCATTTCTGGGAATGATATTGGACACAGAAGCACAAAAAGTATTCCTACAGGTGGAAAAGGCTCTGGAGATTCAGAGGATGGTCAAACAAGTTTTAAAACCAGCACGCGTATCGATTCATCAGTGCATCCGCCTGCTGGGGAAGATGGTAGAGGCCTACAAGGCTCTACAATTTGGCCGATTCCACACCAGGGTGTTCCAATGGGACCTACTGGACAAGTGGTCATGATCACACCTACACATGCACCGGAGGATAATCCTGTCAACAAAGCCAGTATTTCACTCTTGTGGTGGCTTCAAAGTTCTCACCTCCTGGAGGGACGCAGGTTCAGGATTCAGACTTGGATCCTGGTGACCACAGATGTAAGCCTCCGAGGTTAGGGAGCAGTCACGCAAGGGGAAAGCTTCCAAGGACAATGGTCAAGTAAATAAGTACTCCTTCACATAAACATTCTGGAATTGAGAGCTGTGTACAACAGCCTTCATCAAGCGGCAAACCTTTTTCAAGGTCGTCCCATACAGATCCAGTCAGACAATGTAACGGCAGTAGCTAACATAAACTGCCAGGGTGGAACAAAAAGCAGAGCGGCCAATGGCAGAGGTGACAAAGATACTCCTCTGGGCAGAAAGACATGCAAAAGCTCTGTCTGTAATTTTCATTCCGGGAGTGGACAACTGGGAAGCAGACTTCCTCAGCAGACATGATCTCCATCCAGGAGAATGGGGCCTCCACCCAGAAGTCTTTGCAGAGGTAGCAGATCGTTGGGGCGTTCCTCAAGTAGATATGATGGCATCACGTCTCAACAAGAAGCTTCAGAAATATTGTTCCAGGTCGAGAAACCCACAAGCAATAGCAATGGATGCACTGGTGACCGAGTGGGTGTTTCAGTCGGTGTATCTGTTCCCTCCACTTCCACTAATACCAGAAGTTCTCAAGATCATCAGAAGAACAAGGGTTCGAGCAATTCTCATTGCTCCAGACTGGCCAAGGAGGGCTTGGTATCCAGATCTTCAGGAGTTATTACTGGAAGATCCTCAGCCTCTTCCTCTTCACAAGGACCTGCTTCAGCAGGGGCCGTTTGTTTATCAAGACTTACCGCAGCTGCGTTTGACTGCATGGCTGTTGAGCACCAGATCCTAGCTCGTAAGGGTATTCCCAATGAAGTCATTCCCACACTTATTCTGGCCAGGAAAGGGGTAACGTCCAAACATTACCATCGTATTTGGAGAAAATATATATCTTGGTGTGAATCCAAGAAGTATCCTGCGGTGGAGTTTAAATTAGGACGTCTTCTCCTATTTCTACAGGCGGGTGTGGATGCTGGCTTGAGATTAGGGCCTATCAAGGTCCAAATTTCGGCCTTGTCCATTTTCTTTCAGAAACAGTTGGCTTCCCTTCCTGAGGTCCAGATGTTCGTGAAGGGGGTTCTGCGCATCCAACCTCCCTTTGTGCCTCCTGCGGCACCATGGGATCTTAATGTGGTGTTGCAGTTCCTTAAATCGGACTGGTTTGAGCCTCTACAAGTGTTAGAGTTGAAGTTTCTCACTTGGAAAGTGGTCAAGCTGTTGGCCTTGGCCTCAGGCAGACGAGTGTCTGAATTAGGGGCTCTGTCACACAAGAGTCCTTATTTGATTTTTCATGAAGATAGAGCTGAACTGCGGACGTGTCAGCATTTTCTTCCAAAGGTTGTGTCTTATTTCAATATCAACCAACCTGTGGTGGTGCCAGTGGCTTCTGACACCTCAGCCATTTCAAAGTACATGGATGTTGTCAGAGCGTTGAGGACTTATGGTGCAAGAACGGCTCGGATAAGGAAAACAGAATCTTTGTTTGTCCTCTATGACCCCAACAAGATTGGAGGTCCTGCTTCTAAGCAGACTATTGCACGCTGGATCGGATGTACCATTCAGCACGCTTATTCCATGGCAGGATTGCCGTTACCGAGTTCTGTAAAGGCCCACTCTACAAGAAAAGTGGGTTCTTCCTGGGTGGCTGCCCAGGGTGTCTCGGCGTTGCAAATTTGCCGAGCAGCTACTTGGTCAGGGGCAAACACGTTTGCTAATTTTTACAGGTTTGACACCTTGGCTGCTGACGACCTTCAGTTTGGTCAGTCAGTTCTGCAGGAACATTAGCACTTTCCCGCCCATGCTGGGAGCTTTGGTACATCCCCATGGTACTAAAATGGACCCCAGCATCCTCTAGGACGTAAGAGAAAATAGGATTTTAATTACCTACCGGTAAATCCTTTTCTCGTAGTCCGTAGAGGATGCTGGGCGCCCGCCCAGTGCTCATTTTTCCTGCAAATTACGTTTTATCTTTTTACACAGGTTCTCATGTGTTAAGATGTTTTACAGCAGTTGCTGTTACGTTATGCATGCACGTAAGCATGGGTTATGTTAAAGGCCATGTTAGGCGACATGTTTTTGATATGGTGTGAGCTGGTGTGAACCGTCTATACCCCATGGTACTAAAATGGACCCCAGCATCCTCTACGGACTACGAGAAAAGGATTTACCGGTAGGTAATTAAAATCCTATTATACTGACAGTGCCAGCTCCTGCTTTTGGTGCAAGGGACTGGATGGAGTTGTGTGAAGCAAGTGAAACAGGCAAACTCCTGGAATGTGATCTCCCAGCCACTTGAGCCAACAATATGCTGGTCTGGACACCCATCACTACACTTGGTTCCCAGCAATAATTATCCGGGTAAGGTTTTCATCCTTAGCAGAAGTCCAAGGAATGCAATCCAGTGATCATATAAGTAATCAAATGGATCTTTCAATGGAGTGACAGGTCATCAGTTAAATAATGCTAATACATTTCTCTGTCATAAGATGTCAGTTTCAACAGATAAAATTAGTGTACATTTGTATGTATCAGAACTCTATCCACAGCATCTTGCTTAAACTTTTCCAACAGGTCATCTAACTTCTCTTGCATTGTAGTCCATATCTACCTGTTAGCCCACTGGCAAGCTTCCGCCCAACACCCCTTTAAGTACCTCAGATTGATGACCTGGCTCCACACCATCAACTTCCCCGTCTGCAGCTGCAGGAATGATCCCTAATTTTTTAGGTCCACATATATACACTGCTCAAAAAAATAAAGGGAACACTTAAACAACACATTCTAGATCTGAATGAATTAAATATTCTTATTAAATACTTTGTTCTTTACATAGTTGAATGTGCTGACAACAAAATCACACAAAAATTATCAATACAAATCAAATTTATTAAACCATGGAGTTCTGGATTTGTAGTCACACTCAAAATTAAAGTGGAAAAACACACTACAGGCTGATCCAACTTTGATGTAATGTCCTTAAAACAAGTAAAAATGAGGCTCAGTAGTGTGTGTGGCCTCCACGTGCCTGTATGACCTCCCTACAATGCCTGGGCATGCTCCTGATTAGGTGGCGGGTGGTCTCCTGAGGGATCTCCTCCCAGACCTGGACTAAAGCATCCGCCAACTCCTGGACAGTCTGTGGTGAAATGTGGCGTTGGTGGATGGAGCGAGA
The DNA here is from genome assembly GCF_028390025.1 of Pseudophryne corroboree. NCBI lineage: Eukaryota > Metazoa > Chordata > Amphibia > Anura > Myobatrachidae > Pseudophryne > Pseudophryne corroboree. The sequence goes on along the minus strand of NC_086447.1, from coordinate 393,537,976 downwards.
CATGATGTCCCAGATGTGCTCAATTGATTCAGGTCTGGGGAATGGGCGGGCTAGTCCATAGCATCAATGCCTTCGTCTTGCAGAAACTGCTGACACACTCCAGCCACATGAGGTCTAGCATTGTCTTGCATTAGGAAGAACCCAGGGCCAACCACACCAGCATATGGTCTCACAACGGGTCTGAGGATCTCATCTCGGTACCTAATGGCAGTCAGGCTACCTCTGGCGAGCACATGGAGGGCTGTGCGGCCCCCCCAAAGAAATGCCACCCCACACCATTACTGACCCAATGCCAAACCGGTCATGCTGGAGGATGTTGCAGGCAGCAGAATGTACTCCTCGGCGTCTCCAGACTCTGTCACGTCTGTCACATGTGCTCAGTGAGAACCTGCTTTCATCTGTGAAGAGCACAGGGCGCCAGTGGCGAATTTGCCAATCTTGGTGTTCTCTGGCAAATGCCAAACGTCCTGCACGGTGTTGGGCTGTAAGCACAACCCCCACCTGTGGACGTTGGACCCTCATACCACCCTCATGGAGTCAGTTTCTTATCATTTGAGTAGACACATGCACATTTGTGGCTTGCTGGAGGTCATTTTGCAGGGCTCTGGCAGTGCTCCTCCTGTTCCTCCTTGCACAAAGGCGGAGGTAGCGGTCATGCTGCTGGGTTGTAGCCCTCCTCCACATCTCCTGATGTACTGGCCTGTCTCCTGGTAGCGCGTCCATGCTCTGGACACTACGCTGACAGACACAGCAAACCTTCTTGCCACAGCTCGCATTGATGTGCCATCCTGGGGGAGCTGCACTACCTGAGCTACTTGTGTGGGTTGTAGACTCCGTCTCATGCTACCACTAGAGTGAAAGCACCGCCAGCTTTCAAAAGTGACCAAAACATCAGCCAGAAAGCATAGGAGCTGAGAAGTGGTCTGTGGTCACCACCTGCAGAACAACTCTTTTATTGGGGGTGTCTTGCTAATTGCCTATAATTTCCACCTGTTGTCTATTCCATTTGCACAACAGCATGTGAAATTGATTGTCAATCAGTGTTGCTTCCTAAGTGGACAGTTTGATTTCACAGAAGTGTGATTGACTTGGAGTTACATTGTGTTGTTTAAGTGTTCCCTTTATTTTTTTGAGCAGTGTATATATATATATATATATATATATATATATTTCACTATAAATGACAAAAAATTAAGAACTTGAATTTTTAGCTTTAGATGTCAGAAATTGTTCCAATATATTTAGTTGAATCCGCTAATGCGCTAATGTCTCCTGTGGAATGTGAGCTTTTGAAGTTGACTGAAGCACAATTAAAGCCCAGAGAAGTGCTAGTGGAATGATAAGTCATGAAAATATAAGGCTCATGTGAAGATTGCTATTACATTGTACCTGGAACATCATGGAAAAAAGAAAGATAACAACTAAAGAGCAAAAGTAATTTTCTTTCCAGTAAGACTAACCACAGGAGCTATTATGGTGGATTTTAAAAGGAACATCATTTAATGTCTTTCAAGTGTCAACAGTCTCAATCATCAGTGTAGTGCACATAGCAACTCATATGTGAGCCGTTATTTAAAATTAAGAATGGTTCTGGCACGTCAAGTAAATGTCTAATTACTATGAATTACATGTCATTTCATCTGTTAAACTACAGTATGTCACTAATGACACCTTTATTTTTATAGACATTCAAATACCTCGTATTGATATTTTTATGAAACTCACATTTCAATGAATCCATGTTTGTACTTTACTGATGCTATGGAAGTGCCGCATATTTATTTCTACATGTCTTTATTATACTGTAATACATGAATATTTTAAGAGCTTATTAAACATTTAATAGATGCAGAGTAAAGACATTGTATTTTGGACAGATAACTGTAAAAGGAAAAGATGATTAAATTGAATCAGGGATACCATTTTCATGTTTTCAGGTTTCTTTTGTTTCCACACTATACTACTGTTTTATACTTCCACACTTATACTACTGTTTTATACTTCCACACTATACTACTGTTTTATACTTCCACACTATACTACTGTTTTATACTTCCACACTATACTACTGTTTTATACTTCCACACTATACTGTACTTCTGTTTTATACTTCCACACTATATTTCTGTTTTATACTTCCACACTATATTTCTGTTTTATACTTCCACACTATACTACTGTTTTATACTTCCACACTATACTAGAGATGAGCGGGTTCGGTTTCTCTGAATCCGAACCCGCCAGAACTTCATGTTTTTTTTCACGGGTCCGAGCGACTCGGATCTTCCCGCCTTGCTCGGTTAACCCGAGCGCGCCCGAACGTCATCATGACGCTGTCGGATTCTCGCGAGGCTCGGATTCTATCGCGAGACTCGGATTCTATATAAGGAGCCGCGCGTCGCCGCCATTTTCACACGTGCATTGAGATTGATAGGGAGAGGACGTGGCTGGCGTCCTCTCCGTTTAGAATTAGAATAGATTAGAGAGACACTTGATTTACTAATTTTGGGGAGCATTAGGAGTACTCAGTAGTGTACAGTGCAGAGTTTTGCTGATAGTGACCAGTGACCACCACTTTTATTTATAATCCGTTCTCTGCCTGAAAAAAGCGATACACAGCACACAGTGACTCAGTCACATACCATATCTGTGTGCACTGCTCAGGCTCAGGCCAGTGTGCTGCATCATCTATATATATTATATATCTGTCTGACTGCTCAGCTCACACAGCTTATAATTGTGGGGGAGACTGGGGAGCACTACTGCAGTGCCAGTTATAGGTTATAGCAGGAGCCAGGAGTACATAATATTATATTAAAATTAAACAGTGCACACTTTTGCTGCAGGAGTGCCACTGCCAGTGTGGCTAGTGACCAGTGACCTGACCACCAGTATATAATATTAGTAGTATACTATCTCTTTATCAACCAGTCTATATTAGCAGCAGACACAGTACAGTGCGGTAGTTCACGGCTGTGGCTACCTCTGTGTCGGCACTCGGCAGCCCGTCCATAATTGTATATACCACCTAACCGTGGTTTTTTTTTCTTTCTTTATAGTCATACTAGTTACGAGTATACTATCTCTTTATCAACCAGTCTATATTAGCAGCAGACACAGTACAGTGCGGTAGTTCACGGCTGTGGCTACCTCTGTGTCGGCACTCGGCAGCCCGTCCATAATTGTATATACCACCTAACCGTGGTTTTTTTTTCTTTCTTTATACATACATACTAGTTACGAGTATACTATCTCTTTATCAACCAGTCTATATATTAGCAGCAGACACAGTACAGTGCGGTAGTTCACGGATGTGGCTACCTCTGTGTCGGCACTCGGCAGCCCGTCCATAATTGTATATACCACCTAACCGTGGTTTTTTTTCTTTCTTTATACATACATACTAGTTACGAGTATACTATCTCTTTATCAACCAGTCTATATATTAGCAGCAGACACAGTACAGTGCGGTAGTTCACGGCTGTGGCTACCTCTGTGTCGGCACTCGGCAGCCCGTCCATAATTGTATACTAGTATCCAATCCATCCATCTCCATTGTTTACCTGAGGTGCCTTTTAGTTGTGCCTATTAAAATATGGAGAACAAAAATGTTGAGGTTCCAAAATTAGGGAAAGATCAAGATCCACTTCCACCTCGTGCTGAAGCTGCTGCCACTAGTCATGGCCGAGACGATGAAATGCCAGCAACGTCGTCTGCCAAGGCCGATGCCCAATGGCATAGTACAGAGCATGTCAAAACCAAAACACCAAATATCAGTAAAAAAAGGACTCCAAAACCTAAAATAAAATTGTCGGAGGAGAAGCGTAAACTTGCCAATATGCCATTTACCACACGGAGTGGCAAGGAACGGCTGAGGCCCTGGCCTATGTTCATGGCTAGTGGTTCAGCTTCACATGAGGATGGAAGCACTCAGCCTCTCGCTAGAAAACTGAAAAGACTCAAGCTGGCAAAAGCACCGCAAAGAACTGTGCGTTCTTTGAAATCCCAAATCCACAAGGAGAGTCCAATTGTGTCGGTTGCGATGCCTGACCTTCCCAACACTGGACGTGAAGAGCATGCGCCTTCCACCATTTGCACGCCCCCTGCAAGTGCTGGAAGGAGCACCCGCAGTCCAGTTCCTGATAGTCAGATTGAAGATGTCAGTGTTGAAGTACACCAGGATGAGGAGGATATGGGTGTTGCTGGCGCTGGGGAGGAAATTGACCAGGAGGATTCTGATGGTGAGGTGGTTTGTTTAAGTCAGGCACCCGGGGAGACACCTGTTGTCCGTGGGAGGAATATGGCCGTTGACATGCCAGGTGAAAATACCAAAAAAATCAGCTCTTCGGTGTGGAGGTATTTCACCAGAAATGCGGACAACAGGTGTCAAGCCGTGTGTTCCCTTTGTCAAGCTGTAATAAGTAGGGGTAAGGACGTTAACCACCTCGGAACATCCTCCCTTATACGTCACCTGCAGCGCATTCATAATAAGTCAGTGACAAGTTCAAAAACTTTGGGTGACAGCGGAAGCAGTCCACTGACCAGTAAATCCCTTCCTCTTGTAACCAAGCTCACGCAAACCACCCCACCAACTCCCTCAGTGTCAATTTCCTCCTTCCCCAGGAATGCCAATAGTCCTGCAGGCCATGTCACTGGCAATTCTGACGAGTCCTCTCCTGCCTGGGATTCCTCCGATGCATCCTTGCGTGTAACGCCTACTGCTGCTGGCGCTGCTGTTGTTGCCGCTGGGAGTCGATGGTCATCCCAGAGGGGAAGTCGTAAGCCCACTTGTACTACTTCCAGTAAGCAATTGACTGTTCAACAGTCCTTTGCGAGGAAGATGAAATATCACAGCAGTCATCCTACTGCAAAGCGGATAACTGAGGCCTTGGCATCCTGGGTGGTGAGAAACGTGGTTCCGGTATCCATCATTACTGCAGAGCCAACTAGAGACTTGTTGGAGGTACTGTGTCCCCGGTACCAAATACCATCTAGGTTCCATTTCTCTAGGCAGGCGATACCGAAAATGTACACAGACCTCAGAAAAAGAGTCACCAGTGTCCTAAAAAATGCAGCTGTACCCAATGTCCACTTAACCACGGACATGTGGACAAGTGGAGCAGGGCAGGGTCAGGACTATATGACTGTGACAGCCCACTGGGTAGATGTATGGACTCCCGCCGCAAGAACAGCAGCGGCGGCACCAGTAGCAGCATCTCGCAAACGCCAACTCTTTCCTAGGCAGGCTACGCTTTGTATCACCGCTTTCCAGAATACGCACACAGCTGAAAACCTCTTACGGCAACTGAGGAAGATCATCGCGGAATGGCTTACCCCAATTGGACTCTCCTGTGGATTTGTGGCATCGGACAACGCCAGCAATATTGTGTGTGCATTAAATCTGGGCCAATTCCAGCACGTCCCATGTTTTGCACATACCTTGAATTTGGTGGTGCAGAATTTTTTAAAAAACGACAGGGGCGTGCAAGAGATGCTGTCGGTGGCCAGAAGAATTGCGGGACACTTTCGGCGTACAGGCACCACGTACAGAAAACTGGAGCACCACCAAAAACTACTGAACCTGCCCTGCCATCATCTGAAGCAAGAAGTGGTAACGAGGTGGAATTCAACCCTCTATATGCTTCAGAGGTTGGAGGAGCAGCAAAAGGCCATTCAAGCCTATACAATTGAGCACGATATAGTAGGTGGAATGCACCTGTCTCAAGTGCAGTGGAGAATGATTTCAACGTTGTGCAAGGTTCTGATGCCCTTTGAACTTGCCACACGTGAAGTCAGTTCAGACACTGCCAGCCTGAGTCAGGTCATTCCCCTCATCAGGCTTTTGCAGAAGAAGCTGGAGGCATTGAAGGAGGAGCTAACACGGAGCGATTCCGCTAGGCATGTGGGACTTGTGGATGCAGCCCTTAATTCGCTTAACAAGGATTCACGGGTGGTCAATCTGTTGAAATCAGAGCACTACATTTTGGCCACCGTGCTCGATCCTAGATTTAAAGCCTACCTTGGATCTCTCTTTCCGGCAGACACAGGTCTGCTGGGGTTGAAAGACCTGCTGGTGACAAAATTGTCAAGTCAAGCGGAACGCGACCTGTCAACATCTCCTCCTTCACATTCTCCCGCAACTGGGGGTGCGAGGAAAAGGCTCAGAATTCCGAGCCCACCCGCTGGCGGTGATGCAGGGCAGTCTGGAGCGACTGCTGATGCTGACATCTGGTCCGGACTGAAGGACCTGACAACGATTACGGACATGTCGTCTACTGTCACTGCATATGATTCTCTCAACATTGATAGAATGGTGGAGGATTATATGAGTGACCGCATCCAAGTAGGCACGTCACACAGTCCGTACTTATACTGGCAGGAAAAAGAGGCAATTTGGAGGCCCTTGCACAAACTGGCTTTATTCTACCTAAGTTGCCCTCCCACAAGTGTGTACTCCGAAAGAGTGTTTAGTGCCGCCGCTCACCTTGTCAGCAATCGGCGTACGAGGTTACATCCAGAAAATGTGGAGAAGATGATGTTCATTAAAATGAATTATAATCAATTCCTCCGCGGAGACATTGACCAGCAGCAATTGCCTCCACAAAGTACACAGGGAGCTGAGATGGTGGATTCCAGTGGGGACGAATTGATAATCTGTGAGGAGGGGGATGTACACGGTGATATATCGGAGGGTGAAGATGAGGTGGACATCTTGCCTCTGTAGAGCCAGTTTGTGCAAGGAGAGATTAATTGCTTCTTTTTTGGGGGGGGTCCAAACCAACCCGTCATATCAGTCACAGTCGTGTGGCAGACCCTGTCACTGAAATGATGGGTTGGTTAAAGTGTGCATGTCCTGTTTTGTTTATACAACATAAGGGTGGGTGGGAGGGCCCAAGGACAATTCCATCTTGCACCTCTTTTTTCTTTTCTTTTTCTTTGCATCATGTGCTGATTGGGGAGGGTTTTTTGGAAGGGACATCCTGCGTGACACTGCAGTGCCACTCCTAGATGGGCCCGGTGTTTGTGTCGGCCACTAGGGTCGCTAATCTTACTCACACAGTCAGCTACCTCATTGCGCCTCTTTTTTTCTTTGCGTCATGTGCTGTTTGGGGAGGGTTTTTTGGAAGGGACATCCTGCGTGACACTGCAGTGCCACTCCTAGATGGGCCCGGTGTTTGTGTCGGCCACTAGGGTCGCTAATCTTACTCACACAGTCAGCTACCTCATTGCGCCTCTTTTTTTCTTTGCGTCATGTGCTGTTTGGGGAGGGTTTTTTGGAAGGGCCATCCTGCGTGACACTGCAGTGCCACTCCTAGATGGGCCCGGTGTTTGTGTCGGCCACTAGGGTCGCTAATCTTACTCACACAGTCAGCTACCTCATTGCGCCTCTTTTTTTCTTTGCGTCATGTGCTGTTTGGGGAGGGTTTTTTGGAAGGGACATCCTGCGTGACACTGCAGTGCCACTCCTAGATGTGCCCGGTGTTTGTGTTGGCCACTAGGGTCGCTAATCTTACTCACACAGCTACCTCATTGCGCCTCTTTTTTTCTTTGCGTCATGTGCTGTTTGGGGAGGGTTTTTTGGAAGGGCCATCCTGCGTGACACTGCAGTGCCACTCCTAGATGGGCCCGGTGTTTGTGTCGGCCACTAGGGTCGCTAATCTTACTCACACAGCTACCTCATTGCGCCTCTTTTTTTCTTTGCGTCATGTGCTGTTTGGGGAGGGTTTTTTGGAAGGGACATCCTGCGTGACACTGCAGTGCCACTCCTAGATGGGCCCGGTGTTTGTGTCGGCCACTAGGGTCGCTAATCTTACTCACACAGTCAGCTACCTCATTGCGCCTCTTTTTTTCTTTGCGTCATGTGCTGTTTGGGGAGGGTTTTTTGGAAGGGCCATCCTGCGTGACACTGCAGTGCCACTCCTAGATGGGCCCGGTGTTTGTGTCGGCCACTAGGGTCGCTAATCTTACTCACACAGCTACCTTATTGCGCCTCTTTTTTTCTTTGCGTCATGTGCTGTTTGGGGAGGGTTTTTTGGAAGGGCCATCCTGCGTGACACTGCAGTGCCACTCCTAGATGGGCCCGGTGTTTGTGTCGGCCACTAGGGTCGCTAATCTTACTCACACAGCTACCTCATTGCGCCTCTTTTTTTCTTTGCGTCATGTGCTGTTTGGGGAGGGTTTTTTGGAAGGGACATCCTGCGTGACACTGCAGTGCCACTCCTAGATGGGCCCGGTGTTTGTGTCGGCCACTAGGGTCGCTTATCTTACTCACACAGCGACCTCGGTGCAAATTTTAGGACTAAAAATAATATTGTGAGGTGTGAGGTATTCAGAATAGACTGAAAATGAGTGTAAATTATGGTTTTTGAGGTTAATAATACTTTGGGATCAAAATGACCCCCAAATTCTATGATTTAAGCTGTTTTTTAGTGTTTTTGGAAAAAAACACCCGAATCCAAAACACACCCGAATCCGACAAAAAAAATTCGGTGAGGTTTTGCCAAAACGCGTTCGAACCCAAAACACGGCCGCGGAACCGAACCCAAAACCAAAACACAAAACCCGAAAAATTTCAGGCGCTCATCTCTACACTATACTACTGTTTTATACTTTCACACTATACTACTGTTTTATACTTCCACACTATACTGTACTTCTGTTTTATACTTCCACACTATATTTCTGTTTTATACTTCCACACTATATTTCTGTTTTATACTTCCACACTATACTACTGTTTTATACTTCCACACTATACTACTGTTTTATACTTCCACACTATACTACTGTTTTATACTTCCACACTATACTACTGTTTTATACTTCCACACTATACTACTGTTTTATACTTCCACACTATACTACTGTTTTATACTTCCACACTATACTACTGTTTTATACTTTCACACTATATTTCTGTTTTATACTTCAACACTATATTTCTGTTTTATACTTCCATACTATATTTCTGTTTTATACTTACACACTATACTACTGTTTAATTTGAATTTATAGAATTTAATCCTCTCTGTTCATACTGTCACAGTCCCCCCAGACTCATATCCAACTTGTCAACACAGAGGGGGAGATGTAGCAGAGGCATCACCGGATGTGGTGACACCAGGAGCGCACTCTGTGCTATTACACCCACCACCCAGCTCAGCCCGGCGGAGCCGCAAGCATCCGAAAAGGGTGCGTGACCTGATTTAAAAGGGACGTGGCCTTGCAGGTCTTTTCTCCTTCGCTCCGGGGGCATGTCCAGCTTCCCCGAAGATGCTGGCTGCTCCTGGAGACTGGGCAGAGTGCAGTGACAGCTCTTATCTGTGACAGGAGCCGAGTGCTGCAGGAGATTATCTCACTGCAGCACTCGGCTCCTGTCACTGCAGAAGAGCTGGCACGACGCTTCTAGTAGCGGCATGTGCATTCCACGGCTGCCTGGAGCACATGGCGCTTCCAGTAGCATTGTTGTCCAGGCTGAGCCCGGCGTTTACCATGGACTGTGTTCTATTATCTACTTTATTCTATGTGAGTTCCCTATTTGGTATCACTTTGTACAGTGTATTGTATATATCATGTATTATAGTACATAGTGTTTTGAGAGTTTTTTATGTTTCTGCTATCCCATGATAGCAATTTTACCTGCAGTGGGAGTTTCTGGGTAATTTATAGGGGTATATATATATATATATATATATATATATATATATATGTGTTTGGTGGTGATGGTGTCTTATTCTGCTCCCTAGCTGTCTTGGTGTAATGATGCACTGTTGTGGGTCCTATAGAAGGCCCTATTTTTGAATGTGAATGCCTATATTCCAAGACTGTTTTTATTTTGATCTATTGATCCTTATGGAGCACCACGTTATTTATTTATTTTATATATATATATATATATATATATCTATAGTGAGTGAGTGCCGCTCATCACATAGATATTCAAGCAAGTATCATTGCCAGAGAAGGCACCGGGCAATATTTATTGTTGTGCATAAGGAGTGCCGGGCGTGGAAACGAATATATATATATATATATCTATCAAAAAAGAGATGGTTGTACGGAGAGCGCTCTATTGTGTAAACAGTCTCTTTGTGGTTCCTTCAAGGATACTCCTAAACGAATTTGACCACAGAGTGGTGATTCTGAAAAAGACCCTCTCACCAGATTCACCCAGACAGCGATAACACTCGTTAATCCATAGCTTCCAATAAAATGATATTAACATTTTTTTCTAAAATAGAAAACCTCTTACATCGATCTTAACAGTCGTGGGGTATGATCTTAAATGGACTTGCTGTCCACCCCAGCCGGGGAGGAGCTCATATGACAGCCAGTCCGCCCACAATGTTTATCATCCAACGCGTTTCGTCTAAACAGACTTCCTCAGGGGTGTCTTTAACAAAACAAAATCAATGACAATCATAACTAACAATAGAATAAAATTGACAATCATCAATGTGACAAAATGATTACCATATAAAGATATATATATCCATACGGAGATTAGCTGAGTGATCTGATAGGGGTACTGTTAGATAATAGTTTTTTTGCATACATAACCAATTTGGACAATACCTTATATATCCAATACAAGTAGTGTTAAAACAGGCCCAAGTTTCTTTTTATAATATATGACCCTTATAGCATTTAACTTGTTTAAACATTTGATATGTCCTTAATCATCTTTACTAATGACTTTGATATATAAGTATACATATGAGGTTTGCAGGCTTAATCGTAACATTCGAGCATACACGTGAGGTTTGCAGGCTTAATCGTAACAATGATCAATCATACCATCCATATTGAGCTTTAAAAAACTTACTTTTTATATGTAAGAACAAAAACTCACTGACTGAAGAGAAGTAGAAGTTGGGATGGAGTCCCTATAAATCAATTCTGTGAACACAGGATTATTCAATAAGTCATAAAAATATGGTTAAGCAATATGTTTAAAATGCCCCAATTGGATACTCACAAAAGTCTCAGTATTTAACTCGATATACTGTAGCATTCAGTGCAAGACAATCCAAATTTCATATGGACAGCATACAGTACTGTTCTGATTCTTTGTCCACAGCTTTTAAATCAAATATGTGTATAAATTAATTAATACGAACGTGTTTGATATCATTAAATATTATTATATAAACTTTTTTCCCTAATCCCGGTGAAGAAACGTTATAATTAATTGACATTATAATTAATGTGAAAAAGTATATATTTTTTAACAAATATATCAAAAGTATTTTAAAGTGCATAAGTGGTGCAAAATATATTTCTTAGTTTTGGTGATAAAACACCATCAATAATATGATAATGATATAATAACCTTTAAACCAAAATTCTTAAGTGGTTACTTACTAGTAGCTGTAATCTGCTGCTGTCCTCAATGCTGTCCTCACTCTGAATGAGCTCTGAAAGCTCCATTCTGGTTTATATTCCTCTCTAGCATTGCATCAATTCCTGTATTCCAGTTAATTGATTACATCTATGAACAGTCTTATTTCTGGGTAATTAAAATACTTTCCAAAATATAAACAACCATGATTCATAGTGGCTAACATCCCTTCCAATATACAACTTGTATTTAATTTTTATAAATGAATCCAAAGGCATTATATGTGTATTACTTTAATTGGTATTAAATTAAATGCAGGATCGACCTATGCTTCCTGTCTGTGTGTCAAGCCTCACTTTCAAATTGCTCTTGATAGGCATAGATCCAGCAACTGGAACACTATCTGTTCCTATATATATGAGAAAGAGAACGCCTACACATGTCATCGCGACTGACATCGCGGCGCACACTCCCGTGCATGCAAGCGCGCACGTCAACATCGGTGCCGTATTGTTGTCATGGAGACCTTTTTAGATGACGCAAATAGCGTCACGGTGCACGCTCTCGTGCGCGCAGGTGCTCGCGCCCGCCTCGGCTCTGTATTAATTTTAGTTGTCATGGAGACCATCGGCTGACATGTGCCCAAACATAGCACGTTCCTACATCGCACCAGTCTTACTGGTAAACTGCAGCAACGCTACTGGCCAGTTACCATGGAAATGAACTAAACATTATGTTTCAGATCACGTGGCTAATTCTGACCTATCTAAGCTGATCAAATGGAACACATACTGCGTTCCATACATGGCAAATATATAATTAGCTTTTTCAGACACCAATCCGACTTGAAACTATAAGAAACTATAGACATGGCTCCCAATCGGTATACCTTTAGTTAGTAAGAAGTTCTTAATTAATTTTAACAGATTCTTTTAGCTTTTAGTTGTTAGGGGAGTTCTTAACTGGTTTTTAACACATTTTTAACAAGCTTTTAAAAGTATTCCTCCAATATTTAATATAGTTATAAATGTTAAATTAATCACAGAAAAGGATAAGTTAATAAACCACTATACGATTGTTCCCCATATTATTATTTATTTATTTATTATTTATTAACAGTTTCTTATATAGCGCAGCAAATTCCGTTGCGCTTTACAATTTGAAATAACAATAACAAACTGGGTGATAACAGTCATAGAGGTAGGAAGGCCCTGCTCGCAAGCTTACAATCTATAGCAGGCATTCCCAACCGCGGTCCTCAAGGCACACCAACAGTGCAGGTTTTAGTGATATCCAGGCTTCAGCACAGATGGTTAAATCAAAATAACTGAGGTACTAATTAAGTCACCTGTGTTCAAGCCTGGATATCACTAAAGCCAGGACTGTTAGTGTGCCTTGAGGACCGAGGTTGGGAAACACTGATCTATAGGGAAATAGGCATATGTACACAAGGAAAGGTGCTATCTATTGCATAGAATGAACAGACATGTGAGGATATGTGTGGACTGTACAGAGTGGATGTAATTTGATAGGAAGGTTTATAAAAGTTATGTGGGCGGTTCAGGATTTTGATACGCTTGCCTAAAGAGGTGAGTTTTGAGGGAACGCTTGAAGGTTTGGAGACTAGAGGAGAGTCTTATTGTGCGTGGTAGGGCATTCCACAGAGTGGGTGCAGCCCGATGAAAGTCCTGCAGTCGTGAGTGGGAGCGAGTAATGAGTGTGGATGAGAGACGCAGGTCTTGTGAAGAGCGAAGAGGTCGGGTTGGGAGATATTTTGTGATAAGCGAAGTGATGTACGTTGGTGTAGTTTGGTTAATGGCCTTGTGTGTGAGTAAAAGTATTTTATATTGAATGCGGTAGAGTACAGGTAACCAATGGAGGGACTGACAGAGTGGATCTGCAGACGATGAACGTCTAGCGAGGAAGATAAGCCTCGCCGCTGCATTCAGAATGGATTGTAGTGGTGAGAGTCTCGTTTTGGGAAGACCAGTTAGGAGATTATTGCAATAATCAATGCGGGAGATAATGAGAGCGTGGATTAGAGTTTTAACAGTGTCTTGTGTAAGGTATGGTCGTATTTTGGATATGTTTTTTAGATGCATGTAACATGATCTTGAGACAGATTGAATGTGGGGAACAAAGGACAGATCAGAGTCAAGGATGACACCTAGGCAGCAAGCTTGTGGGGTAGGGTAGATAGTCGAGTTTTCAACAGTGATAGAGATATCAGGTTGGTACCTACTATTGGCCGGTGGAAATATAATTAACTCTGTCTTTGAAATATTAAGTTTGAGGTGGCGAGATGTCATCCAGGATGAGATGGCAGAAAGGCATTCAGTGACACGGTCCAGTACAGATAGGGACAAGTCAGGGGAGGATAGGTAGATTTGAGTATCATCTGCGTACAGATACATATGGATGATTATATAATTGATCATTGTTTTACAGTTCAAAAAGTGACATCACTTATTAATTATTGTTCCCCTAGCTAAAAGATTCTGAAATGGTGTCCAGGGACAAGAAGAAAAATTATATGAATGACACAATATCTATGCCCTCATTTAACCTTTTTGGGGTGAGTGTGTCGAGTTCATATATCCAAAAGGATTCGCGCCTAGCTAACTGTAAATCCCTACTGCCACCTCTGGGATTTTCTAATATTTGTTCTAAAATGGAAAATTTTAAGCTACTTATATCTGAATTGTGAAATTTCATAAAATGTCTGGGCAGACTATGGGTTTGAATTTTATTTTTTATATTTCGAAGGTGTTCTTGTATACGAAGTTTTAGACTTCTTTTAGTTTTTCCTAAGTAGTGCATTTCACAACCACATGTTATAAGATAGATGACATAGTTGGAGTTGCAATTTAAAATATCTTTATATTTAATTTTCTCCAAACTCCCATTCTTATTTAATTTTGGACATGTGTCGAAATGCTTACAACAGATGCATTTTTTGCAAATAAAACACCCTGGTTTCTTAACCAAAAAGTTATTTTCATTCTTCTCAAGTGTATGGCTGTTGTCTTTACCATGCCGGAGCTCACTTGGGGCTAGGATGTTCTTCAAATTTTTTGCTTTTTTGTAGATGACAACAGGTTTTTCCGGGAGTTGTGGACCCAATATTGGGTCTTTTAAGAGGATTCCCCAGTGTTTTTCCAACGTCTTCTTAATTTTGAAGTTTTCGTTGTTGTACTGTGTTATAAATGGACGGCCTTTTCTATTATCGATCTCTTTCTTCGGTTTGTTAAATAGCAATTCAGACCTGTTTGCATTCTATGCTCTTAATTGGGCTTCCTTTAATTCGCTTTGGTCATATCCTCTCTCCAGGAATCTTTCATATAGTTTACCTGACTGGTCCCAATACTTCTCCGTATTGCTACAATTTCTACGGATTCTCAAGAACTGTGCATATGGAACATTTGTTTTCCACCTTTTTAAATGGCAACTATCAGCAGGAATAAAACTATTTGCGTCTGTTTCTTTGAAATATGTTGATGTTAGGATTTTGCCATTGCTGTAACCTTCCAATTTCAAGTCCAAATAGTCAATAACGTTTCTATGACTTTTATAAGTAAACTTCAAATTATGGTCATTCTTATTAATGTAACTCACAAATCTCTCAATACTAGCATTGTCTCCTTCCCAAATAATGATCAGGTGATCGATATAGCGTCGATAATATTTAATGTGTACAGCCTCAAACTCGGACCCGTATATGAACGTATCCTCCCAACTGCCCATTAAGATGTTTGCATAGGCCGGGGCGAATTTTGTGCCCATTGCTGTACCCTGTTTTTGTACAAAAAACTCTGTTTCAAATTTGAAAAAATTGTGAGTCAAATTCAATACTCTCTAATAGAAATACCCTCATATCTACCGAAATTTGCTTATCTTCACCAAGCACTAATCGAACTGCTTCTATGCTTTTATTGTGAGGAATCGAAGAATACAGGGCTTGGACGTCTTTTGTCAGCCAAACATACTTAGGGTCCCAGCTAAAGTCTTGTAATTCTCTCTGTAAAGATGTAGAATCTTTTAGATATGACTTGAGCTCTTTCACATATCCTTGCAGTTTTAAATCCACATAATGCGACAAATTGGCTGTTAGGGAATCAATCCCTGAGATGATAAGCCTACCTGGAGGGGAATATTTGTCTTTGTGAATTTTGGGGATATGATAGAATAATGCTATTCTTGGATGTTTTGTAAACAAATAATCAAACTCTTTATCAGACAATATTTTCTTATTTCTGGCTTTGTTTAGTAAGGCATACAAATTTTCCTGATACCTTCCAGACGGATCTTCCTTTAGTCTTTCATAAGTATACACATCATCGAGTATTTTATAGGCTTCTTTAAGGTAGTTATCTCTCTCTTGGATAACTACCCCCCCTCCTTTATCAGCCTGTCTGATTACCAGACTACTGTCTGTTTTTAATTGTTTGATAGCTTGTTTCTCAGATGGTTTCAGATTGGAGTCGTACTTCCCTGATTTAACTTTTAGAGCTCTAAAATCCTCTTTGACTGATTCGAAAAATATTTGTATGTAGCTACCTCTTGACTCTGTAGGGTAATACTTAGATGGCAGGGAAATCACATTTGATTCTTGTTGGGTTCCAGAGACATATGGATTTTTTAGGAAATGTCGTTGTAATGTCAAAGTTCTAATGAATTTGTTTAAGTCGATGAACAGGTCGAATTTATTAACATGAGCATCGGGTGCAAACTTTAATCCACGTTCTAATCATTCACTCTGCGAGCTGGATAATTGTTTCTTTGTGAGATTGAATAATCCACTCTGTTGGATTCCGTGTTGCTCTGTTGGCCTTTCAATTTTTTGGGGGATCCTCCTCCCACTGCCCCTCTTTCCTCGTCTTAGTCGAGCATTCTCCTCTTTGTTCCTTGGGGGGAATCTATTTTTCTGAATAATTCTTCCCTTCGTTGTGTAAATGGAAGGTCCCTCCTTTCTCCTAAAAAACGATGCCTCGGGGGAATAGATGTTGATTGAGGGGGTGAATCACCTATATCGTACCTGGTTTCATTCTTTGAGTAGTAATTACGACTGTATATATATGTGTGTGTGTGCAGACACAGATATCCTCTTGCTATGGTTTTTTGCTTCTATTACCTGAAGTGACGTTCAATTGTCCAGCACCGTGAAACTTTTTTGTGATTGATGGACTGTATTCTGCTATTGGATGTGCCAGATAAGAGCTCTATTTGGACTTTATCACTGTCCTGTTTTTAATAGTTTTTCTACATTGTTAACATTTTCATTAATTTTTTGGTCACTTCTGAAGTGAACTGTTTGTTAGTGCTGCATCACTACATTGTATATTTATTGATTTGTATGTGAACCATTTATGATGTGCGCAAAGTGATGCTTCAATTATGTGTTATTGATCCATTACTCTTACCGCTGTCACATACACAGACTAATGAATTAAATGAGGAGGTACTACATGCCATTGAATCCAATGTCATCTCTCTCACTGACGATAATGCCGATAAGGTTTTATTTAATCAGCTAGAGTTTTCACGGCTTCCAGATGAGAATTCTAGAGACCTGTTTCATAAGATCTTATGGTTACGTAGAAGGTAAACAGAACTTATGCTACACGGACAGTTTCTTTCAGGGTGAAAAATATACCCACGTTTGGATGCAATAACAAAGCATTTTGTACTAAATGGTGTGGAGTACTAAATAATTGCTTGTTAGACTTAATGGTCTTAGTAATCGATGAAGTAGGTGCTGAACTTAAGAAAATAACATCTGAAATTATTTTTTTTAAATGATGTTTTGCTCCCTTCCCTTTCTGCTGACAAGGCTAACAATTGGTGTGAACGGCTCACTGAACAGATTAACGCCTTCCAACAAGAACTAACAGCCTTTAAATGTAAAAAATTTAGTACAGTCAACTATAACAACACCAGGTGTATCCTTGCATCAAGGGGGACACCGGGTCTTATAGACAACGACGGACCAATTTTAGACAACGTACTTTCAATCTGGTGACTCCTCCTCTTCCTCACAGTCTGAGGGTGAGACCTCTGGCCTGACCCCAGCTGGCCATGGAGACTCTAGACCACTGAGTGGGTCCTCTTTTTTAGAAATAGCCACCAGGTCAACAATGGGATGCAGCAGTTGTCGTGGCACAGGTACCCCATGATACGAGGAGGCCAAAAGAAAAAAGCAAGGAGGAGGATGGGGGAACAGGTCCTAGATACAGTCTTTAACCTGTCCAATAAAATACTTACCGAATCTGAGACTGAGGTTTTATCTTTGAGATTTTCATTTGTCCCTACCTCTGTACATGATGGTTTTGATGTGTCTGTTGACTGTTACAAATTAGGCAGGAAATTGAAGCTGTGGGAACTATTTGGAAATAAGGATTCTATACCCCCCCATTATTTCATTTTAAAGGCACCAAGTACCTTTGACCATCAAA
This sequence comes from Pseudophryne corroboree, assembly GCF_028390025.1. Lineage (NCBI taxonomy): Eukaryota > Metazoa > Chordata > Amphibia > Anura > Myobatrachidae > Pseudophryne > Pseudophryne corroboree. The sequence continues at coordinate 393,520,183 of NC_086447.1, read as the reverse complement.
GTTCTAGTGCCAGCATTAAAATCTATTTAAGACTAGTTGAAGGGGATTTGGCTAAGGTTGATAACAAGCCTAAATACCACAATTTAACCAAAGCCCAGCATGTTGCCTTGAAGTCCTTAATTAAAAATAATCAGCTAGTTATTAGACAAGCCGATAAGGGCGGCACTATAGTCGTCCAAGACTGGCATGCCTACAATGCAGAAATACTTAGACAATTGTTGGATGGTAATGTTTACAAAAATGTCCAAGGTAACCCTATGCCTATGATCAAAAGAACAGTGGATAAGTTGTTGGACATGGCTGGATTGATAATGATCTCATTGGTTTTCTTAAGGGTGAGCACCCAAATTTCCCAATTTTATTAATGCTGCCCAAGATCCATAAGTCTCTGGTGGACCCTCCAAGTAGACCAATAATTTTGGCACGCAAATCTATTCTTCAGCTGCTGGCGAAATTTGTTGATATTTTTCTGCAACCCATTGTGGTTGGAATGCCAAGCTACCTGAGGGACACTGGAGACTTTTTGGAGAGCTTACGGGCATTAGGTGAAGTTCCACATGACGTACTGTTGGTAACACTCAATGTTAATTCATTATACATGGTAATTCCTCATGAGGAAGGTATTGCAGCTATTGCTGATGCCCTGATCAAATTCCCTCAACAGGGCCCTCCCTTTTTAATTCCTGTTGGAGCTGATTCGTTTGGTTCTAACTAAGAACCATTTTCTCTATTGTGGTAGCTATTATATGCAATTATATGCAATTAAATTGCACTGCCATGGGGTCGAATCTGGCTCCGGCTTATGGCACGTTATGAACAAACACACATCTTGCCTAAGTTTGGTTCTCAGATTTTATGCTACAAACATTACATTGATGATTTATTTTTATTGTGGTGCAGCACTGACAAAAAGTTCAACAATATGGTTGAGTCACTGAATTCCCTTGACTCACCCATTAGATTTTCTAGTTGTATTCATAACACTGAGATTAATTTTCTTTATGTTACGATACACCATACTTTTACCACATTATCCACCACTCTGTTCCGTAAGGAAACAGACCGCAATGCCTTTTTATACTCAACCAGTCAACATCCAAGTACCCTCAAGGAGTGCCTACCCATTTCACAATTTCTCCGGTTCCTCAGAATTAATTCCAAACAAGAGCTTGCTGATAGACAAATTGAGGAAATGTCTTTGCGTATTTTGGAGAGTGGATATAAAATGAGAACTATTAAGCGGTGCTTGGGTAAGGCACAGGCAAGATTCCACCAAACAAATGATACACAACGCAGTGCATTTGACCCACAACATGTGATTTTTACGAGTACATTTGACAGTGCATCCAACCAGACTAAGAGAGCTGTTACTCGACTTTGTCCACTTATCTCCAGTGACTCTCATTTGACTAATTTGGGGGCTGCACCACCTCAATGTACCTAACACAGAGGTCCAAACTTAAAAGATCAGCTGATGCACCCTTTACTGCAACCTCAAAAGAAACAGGGCACATGGCTACAGAACAAAAGGTTGGGCTGTTTTAAATGTGCAGATTGTACCACCTGCAGATCAATGCTGATGGGGCATTTTTCTCGCATCCACACAGTGGTAAGAAAATGTACTGTATATCAGGCACCGGTTACTTTGCCAGATGGATCATGTCATATTTGTCCTCATATGCCCTTGCGGCTTGTTCTACTGTATGTGGGCATGACTAAAAGAAGTTTCAGAAACCGTATGGCCAACCATAGGTCATCCATGCGAGCCGCACTTAAGACCGGCAGGTCAGATAAACCAGTCACGAAACATTTTGCACAGGCTGGTTATTCCATTGCCAGCCTTAAATGCATGTTGATTGATCATATCCCTATCAATATTAGGGGAGGTGACCGGCTTCATGAATTAAGAAAAAGAGAAGCAAGATGGATATTTGTGTTGGGCACTGTCTCTCCACGAGGATTAAATGAGAGTAATCCGTACAATATTTCTCTAACGTCCTAAGTGGATGCTGGGGACTCCGTCAGGACCATGGGGAATAGCGGCTCCGCAGGAGACAGGGCACAAAAATAAAGCTTTAGGATTAGGTGGTGTGTACTGGCTCCTCCCCCTATGACCCTCCTCCAAGCCTCAGTTAGGTTTTTGTGCCCGTCCGAGCAGGGTGCAATCTAGGTGGCTCTCCTAAAGAGCTGCTTAGAAAAAGTTTTTAGGTTTTTTATTTTCAGTGAGTCCTGCTGGCAACAGGCTCACTGCATCGAGGGACTTAGGGGAGAGAATTTCAACTCACTTGCGTGCAGGATGGATTGGATTCTTAGGCTACTGGACACCATTAGCTCCAGAGGGAGTCGGAACACAGGTCTCACCCTGGGGTTCGTCCCGGAGCCGCGCCGCCGACCCCCCTTACAGATGCTGAAGATTGAAGGTCCGGAAACAGGCGGCAGAAGGCTCTTCAATCTTCATGAAGGTAGCGCACAGCACTGCAGCTGTGCGCCATTGTTGTCACACACTTCACACCAAGCGGTCACGGAGGGTGCAGGGCGCTGCTGGGGGCGCCCAGGGCAGCAATATTTAATACCTTTATGGCAAAAGAATACATCACATATAGCCATTGAGGCTATATGTATGTATTTAACCCATGCCAGATATCTAAAACTCCGGGAGAAAAGCCCGCCGAAATAGGGGGCGGGGCTTATTCTCCTCAGCACACAGCGCCATTTTCCTGCTAAGCTCCGCTGTGAGGAAGGCTCCCAGGACTCTCCCCTGCACTGCACTACAGAAACAGGGTAAAACAGAGAGGGGGGGCATTTTTTGGCGATATTTTGATATATTTAAGCTGCTATAAGGAACAACACTTATATAAGGTTGTTCCCATATATATTATAGCGCTTGGGTGTGTGCTGGCAAACTCTCCCTCTGTCTCCCCAAAGGGCTAGTGGGGTCCTGTCTTCGATAAGAGCATTCCCTGTGTGTCTGCTGTGTGTCGGTACGTGTGTGTCGACATGTATGAGGACGATGTTGGTGTGGAGGCAGAGCAATTGCCGATAATGGTGATGTCACCCCCCAGGGAGTCGACACCGGAATGGATGGCTTTGTTTATGGAATTACGTGATAATGTCAGCACATTACAAAAATCAGTTGACGACATGAGACGGCCGGCAAACCAGTTAGTACCTGCCCAGGCGTCTCAGACACCGTCAGGGGCTGTAAAGCGCCCTTTACCTCAGTCGGTCGACACAGACCCAGACACAGACACTGAATCTAGTGTCAACGGTGATGAAACAAACGTATTTTCAAGTAGGGCCACACGTTATATGATCACGGCAATGAAGGAGGCTTTGCATATCTCTGATACTGCAAGTACCACAAAAAGGGGTATTATGTGGGGGGTGAAAAAACTACCTGTAGTTTTTCCAGAATCAGAGGAATTAAATGATGTATGTGATGAAGCGTGGGTTAACCCAGATAGAAAAGTGCTAATTTCAAAAAAGTTATTAGCATTATACCCTTTCCCGCCAGAGGTTAGGGCGCGCTGGGAAACACCCCCTAGGGTGGATAAGGCGCTCACACGCTTATCAAAACAAGTGGCGTTACCGTCTCCTGATACGGCCGCCCTCAGGGATCCAGCTGATAGGAGACTGGAAACTACCCTAAAAAGTATATACACACATACTGGTGTTATACTGCGACCAGCCATCGCCTCAGCCTGGATGTGCAGTGCTGGGGTCGTCTGGTTGGATTCCCTGACTGAAAATATTGATACCCTGGATAGGGACAGTATTTTATTGACTATAGAGCAATTAAAGGATGCTTTCCTTTATATGCGAGATGCTCAGAGAGATATTTGCACTCTGGCATCGAGAGTAAATGCGATGTCCATATCTGCCAGAAGGAGTTTATGGACGCGACAGTGGTCAGGTGATGCGGATTCCAAACGACATATGGAAGTATTGCCGTATAAAGGGGAGGAATTATTTGGCGTTGGTCTATCGGATCTGGTGGCCACGGCAACTGCCGGAAAATCCACCTTTTTACCTCAGACCCCCTCCCAACAGAAAAAGACACCGTCTTTTCAGCCGCAGTCCTTTCGGTCCTAAAAGAACAAGCGGACAAAAGGACAGTCATATCTGCCTCGGGGCAGAGGAAGGGGTAAGAGAGGGCAGCAAGCAGCCCCTGCCCAGGAACAGAAGCCCTCTCAGGGTTCTGCAAAGCCCTCAGCATGACGCTGGGGCCTTACAAGCGGACTCAGGAGCGGTGGGGGGTCGACTCAAGAATTTCAGCGCACAGTGGGCTTGCTCACAGGTGGACCCCTGGATCCTGCAGGTAGTATCTCAGGGTTACAGGTTGGAATTCGAGAAGTCTCCCCCTCGCAGGTTCCTAAAGTCTGCTTTGCCAACGTCTCCCTCAGACAGGGCGACGGTATTGGAAGCCATTCACAAGCTGTTTTCTCAGCAGGTGATAGTCAAGGTACCCCTCCTACAACAGGGAAAGGGGTATTACTCCACGCTATTTGTGGTACCGAAGCCGGACGGCTCGGTAAGACCTATTCTAAATCTGAAATCTTTGAACCTGTACATACAAAAATTCAAGTTCAAGATGGAGTCACTCAGAGCAGTGATAGCGAATCTGGAAGAAGGGGACTTTATGGTGTCCCTGGACATAAAGGATGCTTACCTGCATGTCCCAATTTGCCCTTCACATCAAGGGTACCTCAGGTTCGTGGTGCAAAACTGTCATTATCAGTTTCAGACGCTGCCGTTTGGATTGTCCACGGCACCTCGGGTCTTTACCAAGGTAATGGCCGAAATGATGATTCTTCTGCGAAGAAGAGGCGTATTAATTATCCCTTACTTGGACGATCTCCTGATAAGGGCAAGGTCCAGAGAACAGCTGGAGGACGGAGTAGCACTAACCCGACTAGTGCTGCAACAACACGGGTGGATTCTGAATTTTCCAAAATCTCAGTTGACCCCGACGACACGTCTGCTGTTCCTGGGAATGATTCTGGACACGGTTCAGAAAAAGGTGTTTCTTCCGGAGGAGAAAGCCAGGGAGTTATCCGAACTTGTCAGGAACCTCCTAAAACCAGGGAAAGTGTCTGTGCATCAATGCACAAGAGTCCTGGGAAAGATGGTGGCTTCTTACGAAGCGATTCCATTCGGCAGATTCCACGCACAAACTTTTCAGTGGGATCTGCTGGACAAATGGTCCGGATCACATCTGCAGATGCATCAGCGGATAACCTTATCGCCACGGACAAGGGTGTCTCTTCTGTGGTGGTTGCAGAGTGCTCATCTGTTAGAGGGCCGCAGATTCGGCATACAGGACTGGGTCCTGGTGACCACGGATGCCAGTCTGAGAGGCTGGGGAGCGGTCACACAGGGAAGAAACTTCCAGGGAGTATGGTCAAGCCTGGAGATGTCTCTTCACATAAATATACTGGAGCTAAGAGCGATTTACAATGCTCTAAGTCTGGCAAAACCCCTGCTTCAGGGTCAGCCGGTGTTGATCCAGTCGGACAACATCACGGCAGTCGCCCACGTAAACAGACAGGGTGGCACAAGAAGCAGGACAGCAATGGCAGAAGCTGCAAGGATTCTTCGCTGGGCGGAAGATCATGTGATAGCACTGTCAGCAGTATTCATTCCGGGAGTGGACAACTGGGAAGCAGACTTCCTCAGCAGACACGATCTACACCCGGGAGAGTGGGGACTTCATCCAGAAGTCTTCCACATGATTGTGAACCGTTGGGAAAAACCAATGGTGGATATGATGGCGTCCCGCCTCAACAAAAAACTGGACAGGTATTGCGCCAGGTCAAGAGACCCTCAGGCAATAGCTGTGTACGCTCTGGTAACACCGTGGGTTTTTCCAGTCAGTGTATGTGTTCCCTCCTCTGCCTCTCATACCAAAAGTACTGAGAATTATACGGCAAAAGGGAGTAAGAACGATACTAGTGGCTCCGGATTGGCCAAGAAGAACTTGGTACCCGGAACTTCAAGAGATGCTCACGGAGGATCCGTGGCCTCTACCTCTAAGACGGGACCTGCTTCAGCAGGGACCGTGTCTATTCCAAGACTTACCGCGGCTGCGTTTGACGGCATGGCGGTTGAACGCCGAATTCTAAGGGAAAAAGGCATTCCGGAAGAGGTCATTCCTACACTGGTAAAAGCCAGGAAGGAGGTGACTGCACAACATTATCACCGCATTTGGAGGAAATATGTTGCATGGTGTGAGGCCAGGAAGGCCCCCACGGAGGAATTTCAACTAGGTCGATTCCTACATTTCCTGCAAACAGGATTGTCTATGGGCCTCAAATTGGGGCCCATTAAGGTTCAAATTTCGGCCCTGTCGATTTTCTTCCAGAAAGAATTGGCTTCAGTTCCTGAAGTCCAGACTTTTGTAAAAGGAGTACTACATATACAGCCCCCGGTTGTGCCCCCAGTGGCACCGTGGGATCTTAATGTAGTCTTGGATTTTCTCAAATCCCATTGGTTTGAGCCGCTCAAATCGGTGGAGTTGAAGTATCTTACATGGAAAGTAACCATGCTACTGGCCCTGGCTTCAGCCAGGAGAGTATCAGAATTGGCGGCTTTATCATATAAGAGCCCATATCTGATTTTCCATACGGACAGGGCAGAACGGCGGACGCGTCCTCATTTTCTGCCTAAGGTGGTGTCAGCGTTTCACCTGAACCAGCCTATTGTGGTGCCTGCGGCTACTAACGATTTGGAGGATTCCAAGTTGTTGGACGTGGTCCGGGCATTGAAAATATATATTTTTAAGAACGGCGGGAGTCAGAAAGTCTGACTCACTGTTTATATTGTATGCACCCAACAAGATGGGTGCTCCTGCTTCTAAGCAGACGATTGCTCGTTGGATTTGTAGCACAATTCAACTTGCACATTCTGTGGCATGCTTGCCACAACCTAAATCTGTCAAGGCCCATTCCACAAGGAAAGTGGGCTCATCCTGGGCGGCTGCCCGGGGGGTCTCGGCATTACAACTCTGCCGAGCTGCTACTTGGTCAGGGGCAAACACGTTTGCAAAATTCTACAAATTTGATACCCTGGCTGAGGAGGACCTTGAGTTCTCTCATTCGGTGCTGCAGAGTCATCCGCACTCTCCCGCCCGTTTGGGAGCTTTGGTATAATCCCCATGGTCCTGACGGAGTCCCCAGCATCCACTTAGGACGTTAGAGAAAATAAGAATTTACTTACCGATAATTCTATTTCTCGTAGTCCGTAGTGGATGCTGGGCGCCCATCCCAAGTGCGGATTGTCTGCAATACTTGTACATAGTTATTGTTACAAACAAATTCGGGTTGTTATTGTTGTGAGCCGTCTGTTCAGAGGCTCCTACGTTTGTCATACTGTTAACTGGGTTCAGATCACAAGTTATACGGTGTGATTGGTGTGGCTGGTATGAGTCTTACCCGGGATTCAATATCCTTCCTTATTGTGTACGCTCGTCCGGGCACAGTATCCTAACTGAGGCTTGGAGGAGGGTCATAGGGGGAGGAGCCAGTACACACCACCTAATCCTAAAGCTTTATTTTTGTGCCCTGTCTCCTGCGGAGCCGCTATTCCCCATGGTCCTGACGGAGTCCCCAGCATCCACTACGGACTACGAGAAATAGAATTATCGGTAAGTAAATTCTTATTTTTTTTAAATACATTTCAGAGATCCTTATATCTATGAGGAATATGGTGCTGCTGAATAAATTTTTCTAATTATTTGTTAAAAAAAATGTTTCTGTACAACTTTAGTAGTACCAGAAGTGATCAGTTTTTTTATTTTTTTGTTTTTTGTTTTGTTCTGATTTTTTTATTTATTATATGTTTTTAATGCTACGTCTATATGTACACCTATCGTGTTGGCTGATCAATGTTTTTGTATTGGTCAGCACGTGATTATGATTGTATTGTTTGTCATTATATATTGGTATAGCCCCGCTGGTTACCAGAAACCCTGGTTGAGATTATTGCATCAGTGTGATCGATTTCTTTATTTTGGTATTCATGGTAATAACTTTGCTGCTTTTGTCCATTCTGGTGATTATACTATGGACGGATGCTGTGGGAGTGCGCGACATCATTGATGACGTCTCCAATCCTCCACAAGCTGCGCTACTCAAAACTAGTGAGAATCCAGTGTTTGGATTACTCACTTCTGGGTTGATTGTGCAGGTGGAATGCATGACGCTACTTATAGTGTCAGGTGCGTTCCGCTGCTGTTAAGTGAGAACACAGTGCTTTGATTATTAATTTCTGTGTTTCTGTGCAGGTGGAACGCATGATGCTCCCGGTATCGGCATGTGCATTCCACGGCTGCCTGGAGCTTGCGGCGCTTCCAGTAGCGCTGTTGTCCGGGCTGAGCCTTTTGTTTTCCATGGTTTGACTGTGTTCTATTATCTACTTCATTCTATGTGAGTCCCCAATTTGGTAGCGCTTTGTACAGTGTATTGTATATATCATGTATTATAGTACAAAGTGTTTTCAGAGTTCAGAGATTTTTATGTTTCTGCTATCCCATGATGCAATTTTATCTGCAGCGGGGGTTTCTGGGTAATTCTTAAGGGTATATATATGTGTTTGGTTGTGATGGTGACTCATTCTGCTTCCTTTGCTGCCATCTATGATGACTTGGGAGGTCCATCGCAGACAAAGCTAATTGACTTCACAAATGTTTGAGAAACATCCATCACCATAGCAACATTCAAATAGATGGCAACCTGAAAAATTACAAAATGCTGATTCAGAAAATCTAGCAATGGATACATTATAGTAATACAGTGTTTCAATTTATGTTGGATATATATATATATATATATATATATATGTGTGTGTATATAGTGATAATGTATTCAAAACACCTATATACACACACGCATATATATCTCTAAATTCAGGCACAAATCATATGATAATTAAAAAAACTATTTTTTCATATAAAAATGATGTGCTGATTACTTAAATCCAATTGTATGCTGCTCTTAAAGAGTTATCTGAAAAGGCTTACACAAGTACAAATAAATATATATTTAATTTTACATTTTTAATTGTTATTATATTGTGTAATAAAATGTCTAATTGTTTGGCGCTGTCTTTATATATTTATTTACAATTTCCCCTGGCCACAATTGGACTCTTCTCCCATCACTGGATAATTTGCACCAAACCGTTTTGATCCACATCTGCAGCTGTAAATGGACTTGTCCTAATGCTGATGCCCATCGTTTTGTGGATCCGGTAACTATCAATTTAACACAGTGAATGCATCTTGGGAGACTGTCCTAGCCTTAAGGAACTGACATTGGTAACACAGGAGAGTGGAAAATTATTCAATCAGTTCATCCAGAGAGAGAATATCAATTCATACTGCCACCTAGTGGTAACAGGAATCGATTCCTTTTTTTTTAAATTGTTTTATATATAATATGTTAATAAATTGTTTATAATTTTATACATGAAGCAAGCCATCTTTGTACTAATCTGTTAGCCAGCGCTGGTATACATTCTTTTTCTATTACACAGTATTTACAATTTATGTTGGGCTGAATTAATTGTTACAAAGATATAACAACATATTGGCTATAGAGTACCAATCAAATGTATAGTTAAAATTAGAGATGAGCGGGTTCGGTTCTCAGAGAACCGAACCCTACCGGACTTCACCATTTGAATCTGGATCCGAGTCAGGCTCGGGTTTTCCCGCCTGACTCGGAGACCAGAACACGTCATCATCCTGTTGTCGGATTCTCGCGGGGTTTGGATTCCATATAAGGAGCCGCGTGTCCCCGCCATTTTCACTCCGGCATTGGAGAGTGTAGAGAGAGGACATGTCTCCATTCTCTCAGTCTCTGTGTCTTGTGCTGTATTTGTCCAGTCACAGTGGTTGTGTCCTCTTGCTGCCATATGTCCATTGCTGCTGTGTTGTGCTGCATCAGTTCAGTGGTGGTGTATTGTGCTGCATCAGTCCAGTGGTAGTGTCCTGTGCATCAGCCATCAGTCATTCCAGTGACCAGACAGTCTCAGTGGATGTGTCTTCTTGCTGACATATGTCCATTGCTGCTGTGTTGTGCTGCATCAGTTCAGTGGTGGTGTATTGTGCTGCATCAGTCCAGTGGTAGTGTCCTGTGCATCAGCCATCAGTTATTCCAGTGACCAGGCAGTCACAGTGGATGTGTCCTCTTGCTGCCATATGTCCATTGCAGCTGTGTTGTGCTGCATCAGTTCAGAGGTGGCGTATTGTGCTGCATCAGTCCAGTGGTAGTGTCCTGTGCATCAGCCATCAGTCATTCCAATGACTAGGCAGTCACAGTGGTATACTCTGCAGCCATATGTCCACTTCTACCGTATAATAATAATAACAACAACAAGTCCCGTACAGTGTTGCTGTGTTTTCCTGCATCAGACCAGTAGTAGTGTCCTGTGCTTCAGCAATCAGTCATTCCAGTGACCAGTCACAGTGGTATACTCTGCAGTCATATGTCCACTGCTGCCATATATTAATAATAACAAGAACAAGTCCCTTACAGTGTTGCTGTTTTTTCCTGCACCAGACCAGTGGTAGTGTCCTGTGCATCAGCCATCAGTCATTCCTGTGCCACATATTGTGTTATAAAACTCCAGACAAATTATAGAGAACAAAAATTTGGAGGATAAAATAGGGAAAGACCAAGAACCACTTCCTCCTAGTGCTGAAGCTGCTGCCACTAGCCATGACATAGACAACGAAATGCCATTGTCATCTGCCAAGGCCGATGCCCAATGTGATAGTAGAGGGCATGTAAAATCCAAAAAGTAAAAGTTCAGTAAAAAGACCCCAAAAAAAGAAATTTAAATGGTCTGAGGAGAAACGTAAACTTGCCAATATGCCATTTACGCCACGGAGTGGCAAGGAACGGCTGAGGCCCTGGCCTATGTTTATGACTAGTGGTTCAGCTTCACATGACGATGGAAGCCCTCAACCTCCATTTTGCCATTTAATTCCAGTGATTTGGACATATAATTCCAGTGATTTTGCCATTTAATTCCAGTGATTTTGCAATATAATTCCAGTAATTTTGCCATTTAATGGCAGTGATTTGGACGTATAATTCCAGTGATTTGGACGTTTAATTCCAGTGATTTGGACGTATATTTCCAGTGATTTTGATGTATAATTCCAGTGATTTTGACATATAATTCCAGTGATTTTGCAGTATAATTCCAGTGATTTTGCCATTTAATTCCAGTGATTTGGACGTATAATTCCAGTGATTTTGCCATTTAATTCCAGTGATTTTGACGTATAATTCAAGTGATTTTGCCATTTAACTCCAGTGATTTGGATGTATAATTCCAGTGTTTTGAACGTACAATTCCAGTGGGAATTGTTTGTGTTGCTTGGCTTAGTCATACAGCTATCTCATTGCACCTCTTCGACATATTTGCATGAGGTGCTGTTTGGGGTCTAGTTTTTGAAAAGTGCCATCCTGTCTGACACTGCCATATGAGTCCAGGGGTACTGATGTATTAGTCCCGCGGTACTGCCGTATAAGTCCACCAATTGCAGAATTTTAGAAAAATGACAGAGGCGTGCAGGAGATGCTGTCAGTGGACCGAACAATTGCAGCCCACTTTCAACATTCAACCACTGCGTGACACTACTAGATGGGCCAGGTGGTTGTGTCACTTAGCTTAGTCATACAGCAACCTTGGTGCACTTCTTTTTCTTCTTTGCATCATGTGCTGTTTGGGGCCTTTTGTTATATCAGCCCTCCTGTCTGCCACTGCAGTGCCACTCCTAGATGAGCCAATTGTTTGTGTCGCTTAGCTTAGTCATACAGCTACCTCATTGCACCTCTTTTACTTCTTTGCATGATGTACCGTTTGGGGTCTAGATTTTTAAGTGCCATCCTGTCTGCAAATGCAATGCCACTCCTAGATGGGCCAGGTGTTTGTGCCACACACTTGTGTCGCTTAGCTTAGACATGCAGCAACCTCGGGCAACTTCTTTTTCTTCTTTGCATCATGTGCTGTTTGGGGCCTATTTTTTAATCTGCCATCCTGTCTGCCACTGCAGTGCCACTCCTAGATGGACCAGGTGTTTGTGCCGTACACTTGTCACTTAGCTTAGTCATACAGCCACCTCGGTGCAACCTTTTGGCTTAAAAACAATATTGTGAGGTGTGAGGTGTTCAGAATAGACTGGAAATGAGTGGAAATTAATGTTATTGAAGGTAATAATACCGTAGGATCAAAATTACCCCTAAATTCTGTGATTTTAGCTGTTTTTATTTTTTTTTCAAAAATCATAAAGATCCAAAACCAAAACACAAAAGGGTGGTTTTGGCAAAACCAAGCCACAACCAAAACACGAATGTGGAATTAGAACCAAAACCAAAACACAAAACACAAAAAGTGCCAGCCGCACTTCTCTAGTTAAAATATAGATGGTTAGCTACCTGCATAATACACCAAAGTCATGACATACACAGGGCATATACAACATATATGAAAGACACACATATCTAGATCCAAAAGATTTCTAGACAGCAGTAAAAGTAATTCCTCATGCCATAAGTAATTCTAATATAGAATATCATATAAACCAAGAGATTCATTAAGGTCTTTAAGGAATAATGTGTCAAATTCGATAATCCAAACTGTAATTGGACCAATTTACGTGTTCTGTCCCCTCCATGAATTATGGAATGTGACATGATCAATAATTTTAACTTATTCTGGAAGTGGACACATTTCTCATAGAACTTTGGAGAAGTCATCCTCTTCCATGTCTCCTCCAAACTGCACTCTCCGTTCTACCAGGTCCTCTCCACTACTCACTTCCCAGCACAAAACCATTAAATATATATAAGGGGTTGGGGGTAATCATGAAATATATTGCAAACAAAGGACAGAAAACTGCGCTTCAAAACAATAGTGCTGCAACAGCTGCTAGGGTGGTCACATCACCCTCAAGAACAGAGTCAATAAAATGACACAAGTTCAGCTAAGCGACACAAGTGTGCGGCACAAACACCTGGCCCATCTAGGAGTGGCACTGCAGTTGCAGACAAGATGGCACTATTCAAAAACTAGGCCCCAAACCGCACATGATGCAAAGAAGAAAAAGAGGTGCAATTAGGTAGCTGGATGGCCAAGCTAAGCGACACAAGTGTGCGGTACAAACACCTGGCCCATCTAGGAGTGGCACTGCAGGGGCAGACAAGATGGCACTATTCAAAAACTAGTCCCCAAACAGCACATGATGCAAAAAAGAAAAAGAGGTGCAATTAGGTAGCTGGATGGCCAAGCTAAGCGACACAAGTGTGCGGCACAAACACCTAGCCCATCTAAGAGTGGCACTGCTGTGGTAGACAGGATGGCAGATTTAAAAAATAGGCCCCAAACAGCACATGATGCAAAGAAGAAAAAGAGGTGCAACGAGGTAGCTGTATGACTAAGCTAAGCGACACAAGTGTGCGACACAAACACCTCGCCCATCTAGGAGTGGCACTGCTGTGGCAGACAGGATGGCAGATTTAAAAAATAGGTCCCAAACAGCACATGATGCAATGCAGAAAAAGAGGTGCAATGAGGTAGCTGGATGGCCAAGCTAAGCGACACAAGTGTGCGGCACAAACACCTGGCCCATCTAGGAGTAGCACTGCAGTGTCAGACAGGATGGCACTTAAAAAAACTAGGCCCCAAACAGCATATGATGCAAAGAAGAAAAAGAGGTGCAAGATGGAATTGTCCTTGGGCCCTCCTACCCACCCTTATGTTGTATAAACAGGACATGCACACTTTAACAAACCAATAATTTCAGCAACAGGGTCTGCCACACGACTGTGGCTGAAATGACTGGTTTGTTTGGGCCCCCACCAATAAAGAAGCAATCTCTCCTTGCACAAACTGGCTCTACAGAGGCAAGATGTCGACCTCATCCTCATCCTCCGATTCCTCACCCCTTTCACTGTGTACATCCTCCTCCTCCTCACAGAGTATTAATTCGTCCCCACTGGAATCCACTATCACAGGTCCCTGTGTACTTTCTGCAGGCAATTGCTGGTAAAGAAAAAACGGAATACAGGAACTGCGCAATCCAATCTGATGTGGATTTTTATTTATACATAAAACTTACTTTTTACATACATCCATATACTAATTTATACCGGCCAGCATCACATAAAATATTAATTTATAAAAACAAATAGTTATAAACAGTAATATAATGCTCAATGTTAATATTCAACTCCTTTAGACCAATATAAATTATATTTCATATACTGAACAGCTTTCCGCTATAACCAATCATAGGTATTTTATTACCTGTAAACTTTAATTTATTCAGAGCCTCTTTTGACCACACTATCAAATATGCTCTGATTTGTGCTGTTCTTATCCTCCTTTTTCTCACACAAGCATGCAATGTTAGTGAGACAACTGTAATTATCCAAGCAGATCAAGCATAAGTGGACTCTCCAACGTTTTCTGTTAGTAGCTCAGCACACATGCATGTGTAAGTCTCTCATAAGTGTTAGTACAGGTTGAGTATCCCATATCCAAATATCCGAAATATGGAATATTCCGAAATACGGACTTTTTTGAGCGAGAGTGAGATAGTGAAACTTTTGTTTTCTGATGGCTCAATGTACACAAACTTTGTTTAATACACACAGTTATTAAAAATATTGTATTAAATGACCTTCAGACTGTGTATATAAGGTGTATATGAAACATAAATGAATTGTGTGAATGTAGACACACTTTGTTTAATGCACAAAGTTATAAAAAATATTGGCTAAAATGACCTTCAGGCTGTGTGTATAAGGTGCATATAAAACATAAATGCATTCTGTGCTTAGATTTAGGTCCCATCACCATGATATCTCATTATGGTATGCAATTATTCCAAAATACGGAAAAATCCGATATCCAAAATACCTCTGGTCCCAAGCATTTTGGATAAGGGATACTCAACCTGTAATATCAAAATAGCATTCATTAGTGAAGATCCTTTGTATCAGATGAACTCTCTCCTTAAGTTAATAACAGCTACAAACAGTCATGAAATGGATGAACTCTCCGTATATATATAGGCTCCTGCTATTATCCAAGCAAGTCAAGCGTGATTAAAGCCTTAAATAAAGCAGTTCAAACCATCCAGTATAAGATAGTGTAATATACTGTGCCTGCGAGAAGTCCTTGAGCAAACCCCCTCCCGGCTTGCTTAGCCTTATCTGGAGTCTCCGAGTGTTCTCAAAACGCACTCCTCCCCCCCCAACAGATGATGGGGTTTTCACACCTGCGGCCGGCCGGCTAGCTAGTGTTTCTTGCTGGAGTATGGAGGTAGTGACAAACGTGGTTCTCCACCTATAAGATACGTCAGCGGCTTCCTCAGTGTCGAATACTCCCTCCTCCTCTCATCTGGTTTAAATACCAGTTTGCGCGGATCGCACATGCGCAGTACTACTGCGGGTCAAGCCTCGGTCTCATTATGGCTTCCTGCACATATACATCTCCATTTCTTGTATTCCAGACCTCGTTTTTATTTCACATATATGTTCGTTTGTATGGTCTCACTGTTATATTACACTATACTTATATTAGGAGCATATAAATAATCTACTTTACATACACATATATAAATAAATAAAACCTTTTTAATAAGTATTCATATGTCTTTCTCTCTTTATTGGCATCGCTCTCTATTACTTCAAACTTCAGACTAGCACCATCTAGTGGTAAGAAATTATATTTTATTTTATGGATTCCAAACAATCTTTATTAATTGTATACATACTCTCATTCATTCCTTTATATTTATCCATAATCAACATTTTATCCTTATAACCATTTTTTTTATTCGATCAGATATCCTCTCTTTTCCCTAATGATAAACAGTATAAAGTTATATATCGCCTTTACTTTTTTTTTTATCAAAAAACATTATCTATATTAATATACTTATAGCCACATCTATTTAACCACATGGTAAAGGTCTTCCCGGAGGAATTTATAATTCATTTTGATGAACATCATCTCCACATTTAGTGTAAGTAACCTCATATGCCGATCGCTGACAAGGTTACCGGCTGCACTAAAAACTTATTCGGAGTACACACTGGAGGGGGGTCAACTTAGGTAAAATAAAGCCAGTTTGTGCAAGGGCATCTAAATTGCCTCTTTTTCCTTCCAGTATACATTCTTTCAATGGTGACAGAATCATATGCAGTGACAGTAGACATGTCAGTAATCGTTGGCAGGTACTTCAGTCTGGACCAGATGTCAGCTTTTACACCTGACTGCCCTGCAACACCGCCAGTGGGTGGGCTAGGAAATCTTATCCTTTTCCTTGCAGCCCCAGTGGCGGGAAAAATTGAAGAACGAGCTGTTGATGGGTTACGTTCCGCTTGAGTTGACAATTTACTAACCAGCAGGTCTTTGCACCTCTGCACACTTGTGTCTGCTGGAAAGAGAGATACAACATAGGCTTCAAACCTAGGATCGAGCATGGTGGCCAAAATGTAGTGCTCTGATTTCAACAGATTGACCACCCTTGAACCCTGGCAAAGTGAAAGAAGGGCTCCATCCACAAATCCCACATACTTTGTGGAATCGCTCCATCTTAGCTCCTCCTTCAATTTCTCCAGCTGATTCTGCAAAAGCCTGATGAGGGGAATGACCTGACTCAAGCTGGCAGTGTCTGAACTGACTTCACATGTGGCAAGATCGAAGGGTTGGAGAACCTTGCACAACTTGGAAATCATTGTCCACTGCGCTTGAGTCAGGTGCATTACCCCTCCTTTGCCTATATCATACGTAGATGTTGACAATGTCTATAATATTTGACTTTAAAAACACGTTAAAGGTTAAAGAACACAGTACGCAATTGGCGTAAAAAGTACCGCAAGGGTACTCCCTTAACTATACCTTAAGGAATGTACTTATACTGTAAACCTCTGTGTAGTGGGAGAGTGTAGATGCAACACAGAATAACCTTATTACCTTTAAAGCTGTTCGAGCGTCACCGACGCTCTGAGATTACTTAACAATATAAGAAATACACAGATACCGTGCTCAGGGTCCAACGCCTAATATATATATTATAAATGATATACTTGCAAAAGAATTAAACACAATACAAGTCATACACTACACTATAACATAGACTACCTAACCAGATTACTACACAGGAAATACAATACAATACAATTACTATTTAAGGGAAAATAAGAGAGAAAGAGAAGGAGAGAGAGAGAGAGAGAGATTGAGAGAGATTGGCTCAGAGTAACAAGAAGATTAATATGATTGCAGAGAAAGCTTACACATGTGAGGAACAATCGCTGCGCAGTCAGTCAATGCTGAGAATCTTTGTTTAGAAAGTACTTGAGCTTACCCATGCTGCCTGTCCCTATATACACAACACCCAGCAACACAATTGTCCCTACAATGCCGCATGGGGCAGAAGCTAGACTCCATTTTGGGAAAACTCCACTTGATTCCAAAGACTACACCACATGGCTGAAAGGGGGAGGGGAAAATACCCGGCAGCAGCCATTTTAGATTTGCAGGTCCAAACACATGGCACTCTCTACTACACCACAATCACATAGCAGAAAACACAAGACTCCATTTTATTCCAAAATGTCCAAGCCTCAAAACAATGCATATGTTCTGATTTTACAATTCCAAACAATCTAAATCACCTTTCACAATTTCAATCCAACTTCCTAGAACCATCTTATTAAATCTCCATAGGCAAACAAATACCACAAATGCTATGCTACAGGTTGTCTAATGTTCCACTTCATCACAGACTTCACAGAGTATTCAGCACAAACAAGTTACAATCACACAGCTGCGCAAGCCTCACCATCCCCAAGCCATTTGTTTCTCCAAACCAACCACTCTATGCTTACCCATCATTCCACAACTACCCCACCACAAAACACACATTTAAAACTACTCTATGCCAATCAGCCATGAGATATTGAGATTATGGTACTTAGCCTTTGATGCCTGGCGATGATCCAGCCATGCTTCTGAGACCTCTGTTCTGAGTGCAGCCACATCACATCTGCTCTCTGAGGCAACCAACAACACTGACCCTCACCTCCCCCAGACAGGAACTACTCTCCTCGGTGTCTGTTCCTAGGGGAGGGGTCTTTCTCTCTCCTTTGTATATGCTAATCAGGTTCAGCCCTTAAAACTTAGTAAAGGGTTGTCTTGATCATCCATTGTTCTAACAAGGTGATCTTAGCTTTTATACATATAATCATATCTATCCGCTGCAATGTCCCACAACTTCACAACCAGCATCAAACTAACCCACACATCATTCTGCTTGCTTCAATACCAAACATGATGGGCACATCTGGTTCTGTTCAAATGATACGTATTCATGACATCAATTCATCAGCCAATTCTAAATCTCCATGATGTCTGGTGCTTGACATTATTATAACCATGTACTGTATGAAACAAGCGCCGAATCCATCTCCGTAGCATGTCCGAGCAAATGCGTGTGTTTCCATATATTGCTGTGCTCGCTGCGCATATTTGCAAGTATAGCGACTTAAATGTGTGTGTGGTTTGTATGTTCTCTCTATGTAATATTTTTGACTTTGACAATGTATAGGCTTGAATGGCCTTTTGCTGCTCCTCCATCCTCTGAAGCATATATAGTGTTGAATTCCACCTCGTTATCACCTCTTGCTTCAGTTGATGGCGGGGTAGGTTCAGGAGATGTTTGCTGGAGCTCCAGTCTTTGGCACGCTGTGGCAGATCACCGAAAGTAGGCCACAATTTTTTGGGCCACCGACAGCATCTCCTGCAACCCCCTGTAATTTTTCTAAAAATTCTGCACCACCAAATTAATTGTATTTGCAAAACATGGGACATGCTGGAATTTGTCCAGATGTAATGCAAGCACAATATTGGTGGCGTTGTCCGATATCACAAATTCCCAGAAGAGTCCAATTGGGGTAAGCCATTCTGCGATGATGTTCCTCAGTTTCCGTAAGAGGTTGTCAGCTGTGTGCCTCTTAAGGAAAGCGGTGATACATAGCGTAGCCTGCCTAGGAACGAGTTGGCATTTGCAAGATGCTGCTACAGGTGACGCTGCTGTTGTTGCTGCGGGAGGCCATACATCTACCCAGTGGGCTGTTACAGTCATATAGTCCTTAGTCTGCCCTGTTTCACTTGTCCACATGTCCGTGGTTAAGTGGACAGTGGGTACTTCTGCATTTTTTAGAACATTGAGGACACTTTTTCTGGTGTCTCTGTACATTCTCGGTATCGCTTGCCTAGTGAAGTGGAACCTAGATGGGATTTGGTACCGGGGACACACTACCTCAAACAATTCTCTAAGTCCCACTGAACTAATGGCGGATACCTGATGCACATCTAACACCAACATAGCTGTCAAGTTCTCAGTTATCCGCTTTGCAAAAGGATGACTGCTGTCATATTTCATTTTCCTCACAAAGGACTGTTGGACAGTCAATTGCTTACTGGAAGTAGTACAAGTGGTTTTCCGACTTCCCCTCTGGGATGACGATCCACTCCCAGCAGCAAAAACAGCAGCAGCAGCAACAGCAGGCGTACCACTCAAGGATCCTATGGAGGAATCCCGGTTAGGAGAGGACTCCTCAGTCTCGACAGTGACATGACCTGCAGGACTACTGACATTGCTGACTGAGGAGGAAGTTGGTGGTGTGGCTTGCAGGAGCTTGGGTACAGGAGGAAGAAGGGATTTAGGTGTCAGTGGACTGCTTACACTCTTACCCAAAGTTTCACAACTTGACACTGACTTCTGATGAATGCGCAGCAGGTGACGTATATTCCTAGGTGGTTAACATCCTTACCCCTACTTATTACAGATTGACAGAGGCAACAGATGGCTTGACACCTGTTATCCAGATTTGTGGAGAAATAATTACACACCAAAGAGGTAGCTTTTTTGGAAGTTTGCCCAGGCATCACAATGGGCTTCTTCGTCCCAAGGACAACAGGTGTCTCCCCCGGTGCCTGACTTAAACAAACCACATCACCATCAGAATCCTCATCATCAATTTCCTCCTCAGCGCCAGCAACACCCATATCCTCATCCTGGTGTACTTCAACAGTGACATCTTCAATTTGAATATCAGGAACTGGACTGAGGGTGCTCCTTCCAGCACTTGCAGGGGGCGTGCAAATGGTGGAAGGAACCACCTCTTCCCGTCCAGTGTTGAGAAGGTCAGGCATCGCAACTACCGACACACTTGGACTCTCCTTGGGGATTTTTGATACCATCTCAGAATGCACAGTTCTTTGCTGTGCTCTTTACAGCTTAACTCTTTTAATTTTTCTAGTTGGAGGATCAGGGCTTCCATCGTCATGCAAAGCTGAACCACTAGCCATGCAGCACAACACAACAACACTGTAAGGGACTTGTGATTGTTAGTATTATTATACGGCAGCAGTGGACATATAGCAGCAGCGTATATCGTCACTGGAATGGCTGATGAGACAGGACACTACCACTGGTCTGATGCAGCACAACACAACAACACTGTAAGGGACTTGTAGTTGTTGTTATAATTATTATACAGCAGCAGTGGACATATAGCAGTAGCGTATATCGTCACTGGAATGACTGATGAGACAGGACACTACCACTGGTCTGATGCAGTACAACACAGTCAACAACACTTTATACAGCTACACTGGCAGGAGAGGACACAAACACTGTGACTGCCTGGACTGATGCAGCACAATACACTGTGACTACACTGGACTGGACTGAGCAGCACAACACAGCACAAGACTACCCCACTTTCCCGCCCCCACACACTGGAGGACGGAGACACGTCCTCTCACTACACTCTCCGAGACTGGAGTGAAAATGGCCATGATGCGCGGCTCCTTATAAGGAATCCAAATCCTGCAAGAATCCGACAGCGGGATGATGACGTTTTGCCATGTTTGGTTTTCCGAGTCATTCGGGATAACCTGAGCCTGACTCTGATCCGCACTCGGAAGGCAAAGTTCGGTAGGGTTCGGTTCTCTAAGAACCGATCCTGCTCATCTATAGTAATGATGCAGATGTGCTGCATCAAGAAAACTTATACACACACATTATCCCATTATTAACATTATTATGAGCTACTACTACTGTTGAAATTGGCAGTACATAACCCATGAAGAATGTCATGTTTCTTGAGTTGGCTTAATGGGTATATAAGGTGTGCAATAGGCTGTCTGCACACATATCACTCGTTGCTGTCATGGGTGAAAGGTGTGATTTATCTGGGTTGCAAAAAGGGATGATTATTGGCTTTTGGGCCAAGGGTGGTAGGATTTCTGAAACAGTGCAGTTTGTGAACTGCTCTCGTGCTGCTATGGTGAAGGTGTATTGTGACAGGACAAATGGCACCATTGCGAATAACCGACGTGGAAACTGTGGCGTACCACATTGGCTACAAAGGTGCGTGAGGGTTGACCAACTACAATTGAGCAGCTCACCATCAAAATTAACCTGGGGGCTGCCAGACTTGTGCCTAAAAGAGAGATGAGCAGGTTTGGTTCCCTGAGAACCGAACCCCCGGAACTTCGCACGTCAAGTCCGGCTCAGGAATTCCCGCCAGACTCGGAAACCAGAACGAGGCAAAACATCATCATCCTGCTGTCAGATTCTCGCGGGATTTAGATCCCATATAAACAGCCGCGCGTCGCCACCATTTTCAGTCTGGACTTGGAGAGTGAGGGACACAGACCTCTGTCTCTCTCTGTGGGTGGTGGTGTTGTGTGGTGCTGTTAGTGTGTGCTCTGTAGGGGTGCTACTGCAGTCACTGTGGTGTACTTGTGCTGTGTTAGGGGTGCTGTCTTGGCTGTCACTGGTGTATCATGTGCTGCAGCTGTACATGGGTGTTGCAGTCCTGTCTGTCACTGTGTTGTGCAGGGGGCTGGGGCACTGTAAAATATAGGGGTGGTGATGTTTTAATAACATTACACTGGCCCTGTCTTCTATAAAAATGTGGGTGCAGTTGTTAAAAAATAAAAGCACACTGCTCCTGTATGCTGTCAAATATATGGATGCTGATGTCTTAATAACATTACACTGGCCTTGTCTGTGTCAGGTCTGTCACTGTGTCTGTTCCCAGAGGGGGCACTAGTGAGTCAGTGGTGGTGCGGTGGAGGAAATTAGGAGGCTTTAGAAGATTCCAGCGCATGTTCGCAATGATATTTATTTAGCGCACAGATGTATGACAGTCACTGAAGCACAATAACAATACTGATGGTTTAAGCAAGGCAGCTGACAGAGGTATAACAACAGTCACAGGTGATGATCTGTATACCAGTGAGATAAACAACAGTGATGACCAGCCTGGAAGTCGATGGCAAACATCGATGGTCGACTTGGAAGCTGATAGTAACTGGATCAAATATGCAGATGATGGTAATGCAACTGATGACAGTGAACACAGGCAATAGTAACTCCGGTGATTGATCTAGAAACCAACAGCAGTCTATATATAAGCACAAGTCCACAAAGCCAAGCAAGGCCAAAGCAAGAGACAGTTTGTAAATTGCAAGCTGCTTGTTTTAAGTGTCAGATGGAATAGCACAGTGCTGAATGCAGATAAACAACACACAGGTAAGAAGAGTAAGTAGCACCTGGAGAGAGTCTTTTACTGCATGCAGAGGTGGAAGCTGGTTATGGAAGGAGTTGTAGCAGAGCTAGATGGCTGAAGCCTGTAGTTCCACAGAAACACTGGAGCAAGGAAATCACTGGAGACAGAAGACTGGAGCCAGGAGACGCTGTACGCTGGATGTGACACGTTGTTCAAGGCAATGAACCTGAGCCAATGTTCTGAATTTATACCCCCTGGACAGCAGGCATTGGATGCTTGAATCATGTGTGCAGAAACAGCGCAGGATTGGGTTTTACAGGTCAGCTGACCGCAAGTGTCATGGCAGCGCCCATGCTGCAAAGATGGTGGGTACACACTAGATAGACTTCAGGTGTACACAATGACAATGGGCACCGCGCCCACGGACAGTGCATTCATGCAGCCACAAACTGGGGCCATGACCTCTGGAGGCCTGCACAGCAGCGCGCCTGTAAGTGAGATGCCTCTGAACGCCGATTCCTGACAGTACCCCCCCCCCCCGTTATGGGTGGGCACCGAACACCCACGAGGCTTGGAAGGAAAAAGTCTATGAAAAGCTTGAACTAACCGTGTAGCATGAACATCAGTGGCCAGTGGCGTTGACCCAACTCCTCTCCTCAGGACCATACCCGTACCAGTCGATCAGATATTGTAGACCACCATACCGATGTCGGGAATCCAAGATCTTCACAACCTCGTACACTATGCCCGATGAGTTTGAAATTTTGGAGCCGCTGGAAGAGCTTTCTGGAAACGGTTAAGATTCAAAGGTCTGAGGAGAGAAATATTAAATGAGTTCGGGATTTTTAAATAAGGAGGCAATTTCAGCTTGTATGCCACTGGAGTGATGACACGTTCAACAGGAAATGGACCAATGAACCGCGGAGCAAACTTCATAGAAGGAACTCTGCGACGGAGGTTACGGGTGGATAACCAGACTTTATCACCTGGCTTTAAACTTGGAACTGCTCGCCTTTTCCGATCTGCAAAGACTTTGTACTGGTTGGATGCTTTCTTGAGAGAAAGATTAATATGTTTCCAAATCTGAGAGAACTGCTGAAGAGCTGAAGAAGCCGAGGGTAAATCAACAACAGGAAGATCTTGGAAATCTGAAACTCTGGGATGTTAACCATAAACTGCAAAGAAAGGAGTAGTATCGATGGCTGAATGGTAACGGAAGTTGTGAGCAAATTCGGCCCAGGGTAACAAATCTACCCAGTCATATTGCGAAGAAGAGATGTAGAGTCTTAGAAAGGTCTCAAGCTCCTGGTTTACTCTCTCAAGCTGCCCATTCATTTGTGGATGGTATGCTGTGGAAAGCTTGAGTTTGACTTGCAAGGCAGAACAAAAGGCCCTCCGGAATCTTGCCACAAATTGAACTCCACGGTTGGAAATAATCTCGGTTGGAGGTCCATGTAATCTAAAGATTTCACGTGGAAATAATTGTGCAAGCTTCGGAGCAGAGGGCAAGCCAATGAGAGTAACGAAGTGGGTCATCTTAGAGAACCTGTCGACCACTACCCAGGTGGTATCATACCCTTTGGAGGGAGGTAGATCTGAAATAAAATCCATCGACAGATAAGACCAGGGATGACTTGGTATGGAATTCGGCAACAGTTGACCAGCAGTAGCTTGACGAGGAACTTTATGCTGGGCGCATTTGGGACATGAAGCTACAAATTTTTGGATATCGGCTTTCATATGCAGCCACCAATAGGATTGTGACAAGAACTTATATGTTTTAAGGATTCCAGGATGACCAGTGACCTTGGAAGTGTGAGCCCAAAACAGGAGATTTGGACGAAGCTCGGGTGAAATGAACATCTTGCCAGGAGGCGGAGCTGGAGACACATTTGTGGAAGCAAAATCCACAGGATTGAGAACTGGATGAGAGATTTGTTCTGAAGATTCTTCATTAGTACTCATGGAGCATGATAAAGCGTCTGCTTTAAAATCCTGAGAGCCAGGACGAAACTGCAACTTGAAATTAAAACGAGAAAAGAATAAGGCCCACCTTGCTTGTCAAGGATTCAGACACTGTGCTGCCTTTAGGTAAAGGAGGTTTTTGTGGTCGGTATAGATGGTGATGGGAAACTTGGTGCCCTCCAACAGATACCTCCATTCTTCAATGGCCAGTTTAATTGCTAGCAGCTCCTGGTCTACGATGGAGTAGTTCATATCGATGGGTGAGAATCTACAGGAGAAGAACCCACAAGGGTGAGTCTTACCATCGGCGCCCACTTTGGACAAGACTGCACCAACGCCAACCGTCGAGGCGTCCACCTCTAACACGAAAGCCTTGTTGACATCTGGCTGCTGTAACACAGGAGCTGAAACAAAAGCTTGTTTAATTTTTTGAAAGGCAGACAGTGCTTCTTCAGACCACTGGGATGGACTCACCCCTTTCCGAGTGAGGCAAGTAATGGGAGCTATCAATGTGGAGAATCCTTTGATAAATTTTCTATAATAGTTGGCAAAGCCAATGAAACACCGAATTGACTTGAGTGTAGTGGGAAGAGACCAGTTCTCTATGGCTTCCAACTTGGCTGGATCCATTTGAAGATCGGAACCAGAAATTATGTACCCTAGGAAGGGCATTGAAGAAGTTTCAAAATTACACTTGGACAGTTTACCATAAAGACGATTCTATCGAAGATGTCGAAGAACCTTTTTCACTTTTTGACGATGGGAGGCCAAGTCATGGGAGAAGATCAGGAAGTCATCGAGGTAGACTACCACATACTTGTACAATATGTCTCGGAATATTTCATTGACAAAGATCTGGAATACAGCCCGGGCATTACTTAGGCCGAAGGGCATCACTAGATATTTATAGTGGACATCGCAAGTGTTGAAGGCGGTTTTCCACTCATTACCACTTCGGATCCTGATTATAAGGCCCACAGAGATTTAGCCTGGTGAAGATACTGGCACCTTTGACTCTGTTGAATAGTTCCGTGACTAATGGCAGAGGGTAGCTGTTCTTAATAGATATCATTTAAACCTCGGTAATCGATGCAGGGGCGTAATCCTCTGTCTTTTTTCTTGACAAAGAAAAACCCTGCTCCTGCTGGAGATGAGGAAGGATGGATGAACCCTTTCTGCAGATTTTCCCTTATGTACTCACTCATTGCATGGGTGTCAGGAATGGAGAGAGGATATGTGCGTTCTTTGGATGGGTTTTTCCCTGGGAGGAGATCAATGGGACAATCCCATTCACGATGGGGAGGCAGAACGTTAGCGGCCTTTTCACTGAAGATGTCAGCAAAATCCTAGTTGGCCTCAGGAAGTCCAGACTGCGGTTTTAACCCTGAATATCTCACGGAAGGACTCCATACTGTGAGCTGTAGTGTGGACCAGTTGATTTGTGGGTTGTGTATTTGAAGCCAGGGCATGCCCAGTATGATCTCATGAGTGGCTTTAGGGATGACCAAAAGTTCAATGAACTCGGAATGGAGGAAGCCCACTCCCAGCACCACTGGCTTAGTCTGCTGGCTGATGGAACCCTCGGCAATACAACTACCATCCACAGCAGTGAGGTAGACTGGACAAGACAACTTTAGAACAGGAAGATGGATTTTATCAACTGCAGCCTGTGTAATAAAGTTCCCAGCAGCACCACAATCTACTAAAGCGGAAAAGGTATGTAATCCACTCTGTGTTTCCAACGTTACAGGGAGGATGAGATCTCTAGAAGAAGGAGCTTTGTCTGAACTTCCTAACTTGACTCCTCCTTTACAAGTTAGGATCTGGCATTTCCAGAATGAGAAGGACAGGAACCAATCATGTGACCAGCAGCAGCACAATATAGACACAGTCTCTTCCATAACCTTCTTGACCGCTCCTCAGGTGGTTAAGCGGGACCTATTCACTTGCATAGGCTCATCAGAAATAGTGGGTAGAGACTGTACTTGAGGCATAGCCTGATGCTTGCGAGGGTCACTTTGAGAATGTTCACTGGTTCTTTCGCGTAAACGCAGGTCCAATTTCACACATAGGGAGATTAAAGCTTCCAGTTGCTCTGGGAGATCCCGGGTTACCAACTCATCTTTTATACGGTCAGAAAGTCCATGCCAGAATGCAGCAACCAACGCTTGATTATTCCATTTAACCTGATGCCAATGTCTGCAACTGGATGACATATTGTCCCACGGTGCATGTTCCCTGGCGAATCTGGAGGATGTCTGAAGAAGCAGATATTGTACGCCAAGGTTCATCAAAGATGCATCAGAATGCAGCAACAAATTCTGTATAGATGTTCAGGAGAGAATCTGCTTGCTCCCATAATGGGGAGACCCAATTCAAGGTAGGACCAGTCAGGAGGGACACAATTAGAGATGAGCGGGTTCGGTTCGCCAAGAACCGAACCCTACCGAACTCCACATGTCAAACACGGTTCTGAGCCCGGCTCGGTTATTCCTGTCTGACTCGGAAAACCCGAATGAGGCAAAACGTCATCATCCCGCTGTCGGATTCTCGCGGGATTCGGATTCCATATAAAGAGCCGCGCGTTGCCGCCATTTTCACTCAGGCATTGTAGAGAGTACAGAGAGGATGTGTCATTTCTCAGCATCAGTGCTCATTGTCTTGTGCTGCATCGTGCTGCTCAGTAATACTAATACTAGTACAGTGTCTTGTGCTGCATCTTGCTGCTGTAGGGTGCTGTGGTAGTAGTGTCCTGTGACTGTGCATCGGTCATCATCATTCCAGTCACAGTGGTATCTGGGGGGTGACAATTCCAGAGTGCTTTTGTGCTGCTCACTAATACTAATACTAGTACAGTGTCTTGTGCTGCATTGTGCTGCTCAGTGTCAGTTCTCAGTAGTATCATCAGTGCTCAGTAGTATCATCAGTGCTCAGTATCACTGGTCAGTGCTCAGTGTCTTGTGCTGCATCGTGCTGCTCAGTGTCAGTTCTCAGTAGTGTCATCAGTGCTCAGTATCAATGCTCAGTAGTATCATCAGTGCTCAGTATCACTGGTCAGTGTTCAGTGTTTTGTGCTGCATTGTGCTGCTCAGTGTCAGTTCTCAGTAGTGTCAGTTCTCAGTATCACTGCTCAGTAGTGTCATCAGTGCTCAGAATCACTGGTCAGTGCCCAGTTGTCACGATCCGGGTAACTGGACACCATTATTTACCGTTCAAGTGTCTCCTGAGGCTGGCCCAGCATTCCAGGACGGGATCCCAGCTGCGTTGTCAGCATGTAGTATGCTGATATCCTCAGTTCTCATCTCCTCCCTGTTATCCCGCAGCGCTGTCACAACAGCTTCACAAAGTTAACTCCAAGAATGGCGTCTCCTGCCCTCTGCGGCCACCGTCGCCATTTACTACGGTTTCCCATGTAAATACTCCAAGAATGGCGTCTCCTGCCCTCCGCGGCCTCCGCCGCCATTACTGACGTTTCCCATGTGGATTTACAAACAGACTTTCCCTCCAAGTGCTAACATGGGCGCAGCCATGTTTTTCCAGTCACATGCTATTGTCTCAACCTATCTGCTGTGCTCTGGACTCTGCTTAATCAGCCAGCCAAAGCCTGCTTCACAGCAGGTATAAATATCCTGTTCCTGGGCTGGAAAGATGTCAGTGCTTCAGTTGTCATACCCTGTGATAGAAGTCTCTCCTGCTTGTGGTTGTTCTGCTATTGTTCCAGGTATTCCAGCTCCTGTGTTCAGCTCCACTAGAGACCCACACCAGCTACCACCTTGCGGTGCAGCCTGACTCTGCAGTGTCCCAGCATTGCATCCTGCGACCGGCAGTTACCCGACACCGGCTTCCAGCTTCCAAGCTTCCAGTGATGCTCTGCCCTGCCAGTCACCATCAGTGTTCCGCCATCGATCTCCATTCACCATCGGTGTTCAGCCATCGATCTCCATTCACCATCGGTGTTCAGCCATCGATCTCCATTCACCATCGGTGTTCCGCCATCGATCCCCATTTACCATCGATGTTACGCCATCGATCTCAAGCATCACCAGTGTTTCCTCATTTAGGTGGTCATTCTGAGTTGTTCGCTCGTTGCCGATTTTCGCAACGGAGCGATTAGGTGGAAAATGTGCATGCGCATGGTACGCAGCGCGCATGCGCTTAGTAATTTATCACAAAACTTAGTAGATTTACACAAGTTCAAGCGATGTTTTTTCCTCGCTCGAGTGATCGTAGTGTGATTGCCAGGAAGTGGGTGTTTCTGGGCGGAAACTGGGCGTTTTCAGGGAGTGTGCTAAAAAATGCCGGCGTGCCAGGTAAAAACGCAGGAGTGGCTGGAGAAACTGGGGAGGGGCTGGCAGAACGCAGGGCGTGTTTGTGACGTCAAACCAGGAACTAAACGGACAGAGGTGATCGCAATCTAGGAGTAGGTCTGGAGCTACTCAGGAACTACAGGGAATTATTTAGTAGCAGTTCTGCTAATCTTTCGTTCGCTATTCTGCTAAACTAAGATACACTCCCAGAGGGCAGCGGCCTAGTGTTTGCAATGCTGCTAAAAGCAGCTAGTGAGCGAACAACTTGGAATGACCACCTTAATCTCCTGCTACATTGGTGCTTCCACATCAACTCACAGTTCACTATCGATGCTCCTGTCATCTAACCATCACTTCATCAAGTGAGTTCGGTTGCACCTGGTCAGTGCTCAGTGTCTTGTGCTGCATCGTGCTGCTCAGTGTCAGTTCTCAGTAGTGTCAGTTCTCAGTATCACTGCTCAGTAGTATCAGTGCTCAGTATCACTGGTCAGTGCTCAGTGTCTTGTGCTGCATCGTGCTGCTCAGTGTCAGTTCTCAGTAGTATCAATTCTCAGTATCACTGCTCAGTAGTATCATCAGTGCTCAGTATCACTGGTCAGTGTCATGTCAGTACAAAATGTTTCGGAGGTTGTGGAGGTGTCATCCTCAGTGGAGTCTGTACCAGGTACTCAGGATTGCCTTGAGTGGTTTCATCCCATTAGGATGGAGACAGAATGGCTGGATAGCCTAGGAAATAAGATTCCTCAGAGTTCATTAGAGCATACTCTATTAAGTTGCTGGAAAAAAGCTACGAAGAATGCTCTAGATATGGATCAGTCCATTTCATCTAGGACCCCCTCAGCTCCTGATACACAGGTCTTGCAGGCCAACGCGGACATCGATGCCAACACAGGGATCGACACAGAAGTTAGAGGGGGGCACTATGATAGATTGGAATATAAAATTCAGCAATTTATCAATGCCATTAGGGATGTGTTATAAATACCTATACAAATAGAGGAAAATTCTTGTATGCTAACTGCAAAATCATTAGTGACATTCCCAGTTTCGGAAGAGTTGAATACCCTATTTGAAAGATCCTGGTTAAACCCTGAAGAGGTTTTTCACATTCCTCAATAAAGTACTTAAGAAATATCCCTTTCCTGAGGAGGATAGAAGGAGATGGGAGATTCCTCCCATAATGGACATTTCGGTGTCCAGGCCATCAGGGGTAATTACATTACCTGTACCAGGCTCGGCCTCGTTAAAGGAGCCGACTGATCGCAAGATAGAGATAACTCTAAAATCCACTTACACGGCTACTGGAGCCACCCTTAGGCTATTGCTAGTGCACTATTGCATGCACTTGGGTAGCTAGGGCTATGTTAAAATGGTCAGACAATTTACTAGAAGACCTTGATACAATCCATAGGGATGATGTTGTCTTGATTCTAGGTCACATAAAGGATTCGGCTAAATTCATGGTGAAAGCCATGCGGGACATTGGGCTGATGAATTCTAGAGCATCCTCCATGGCAGTAGCGGCTTGCAGAGGTCTCTGGATCCGCCAATGGAACACAGATGCCGAATCCAAGAGGTACCTCCCCTTTGCAGGTAAGACACCGCTTGGGGACACTCTGAATACAAAGGCTACTTCGGGTAAGTCAGCTTTGCTTCCTTCCGCAGTACCATCTGTGAGAAGACATAACTCTGCTTCTCTGATGCAGTCCCCTTGGGCTGCCAGATTGAGAAAATTCGGGAGGGCCTACTTCTGCACGAGGCTAGGCCATAGAAAGAGCAGAAAGTCTGCACCCACTGCAGGTGCACGAGTTCAGAGGTTGGATTGTACTCCCTTAGCGTCCGCAGCGTGACGCGAAAGGACTCCCATGTGGGGGTCCACTGGGGGGGGGATCTCATCTACATCACTAAAGGGGAGCCTTAGGGATGATTATTATTATATCCCGGGTAATAAAAAATATTACCCAGGGTTACAAACTGGATTCAGGAGTTTCCCCCTGGCTGTTTGTTTAATCAGCCCTGCCAATTGTTAGGACAGTGGGTTTGTCCCTGTCATATAAATAATAAAAAAAATTCCAGTTGTGGGAATACTGAAGCTGGATGGCTTGGTGGGACCAAATTTAAGCAAAAGATCTTATAATCTTTTTGTAAAAGAGATTCAAGTCCAGATGGAGTCTCTGTGATACCAGTCCCCAAGGGAGAGGCTAGGGAACTCAGGATGTCTGTGGACATCAAAACGGCATACTGGCAGGCTCCGGTCTGGCCTCCATTTCCGGCATACAGACAGTTTTGCTGTATGGAATTGTTTCCACCAGTCCCAGATATGAATTGCTTCTTTTTTGATGGAGTGATTAATTTCTTCTTTTTTTGAGGGGGCCCAAACAAACCAATCATTTCAGCCCCAGTCGTGTGGCAGACCCTGTCACTGAAATGATTGGTTTGTTAAAGTGTGCATGTCCTGTTTATACAACATAAGGGTGGGTGGGAGGGAGGGCCCAAGGACAATTCCATCTTGCACCTCTTTTTATTTGTTATTTGCATCATGTGCTGTATGGGGCCTAGTTTTTTAAATCTGCCATCCTGTCAGACACTGCAGTGCCACTCCTAGATGGGCCAGGTGTTTGTGCCGCACACTTGTGTCGCTTAGCTTAGTCATAGAGCTACCTCACTGCCCTCTTACTTCTTGGTACATATGGGACAGCTACTTCTTGGCATGATGCGCTGTTTGGGGACTATTTTTTTTAAAAGTGCCATCCTGTCTGACACTTCCATATATGTCCAGTTGTACTGCCATTTTATATAATTCCCGTGATACTGGCTTGTAATTCTAGCGATTTTGTCATTTTCTTCCAGTGATTTGGACCAATAAATAATACTATTGATTAGAATGAATAATTCCTGCGATATTAAAGTGTTTGTGTCGCTTAACCATCCAGCAACCACAGTGCACCTATTTTTCTCTTTTCTTTGGATCATGTGCTTGTTGGGGACTATTTTTTTAAAAGTGCCATCCTCTCTGACACTTCCTTATATGTCCAGTGGTACTGCCATTTGATATAATTCCCAACATTACTGCCATTTAATTCCAGTGATTTTGTCATTTTCTTTCAGTGATTTGGACCAATAATACCATTGATTAGAAAGAATAATTCCTGTGATACTGGCTTTTAATTCTAGTGATTTTGTCATTTTCTTCCGTTGATTTGGTCCAATAATTCCATTGATTATATTGAATAATTCCAAAGATATTGCCGTATAATTCAGATGATACTGGAGTCTAATTCTAGATGGGCCAGGTGTTTGTGTCGCTTAGATTAGCCATCCAGCGACCGCCATCCAGCGACCTTGGTACACCTCTTTTTTTCTTTGCATCATGTGCTGTTTGGGGACTATTTTTTAAGTGCCATCCTGTATGACACTGCAATGCCACTCCTAGATGGGCCAGGTGTTTGTGCCGGCCACTTGGGTCGCTTAGCTTAGTCATCCAGCGAAATGGTGCAAATTTTAAGACTAAAAATAATATTGTGAGGTGTGAGGTGTTCAGAATAGACTGGAAATGTGTGAAAATTATTGTTATTGAGGTTAATAATACTATAGGATCAAAATTACCCCCAAATTCTATGATTTTAGCTGTTTTTGTGTTTTTTAAAAAAATCTCCCAAATCCAAAACACATCCGAATCCAAAACTCAAAAGAATGGTTTTGCCAAAATGCGTCTGAATCCAAAACACGACCATGGATCCGAATCCAAAACCAAAACACAAAACACGAAAAATGCCCGATGCACATCTCTAGACACAATGTATGCGACCTTTGTCCTAGGTGTCGGGAAGTTGTGCGGCAGCAATTCAAAGTGGACTTCACACTGATTCAGGAATACACAACACATGTTCGGATTGCCATCGAACTTACTAGGCATAGGAAGATGGAGACGAGACCCTGGAGAGGTAGCAACTGGAGGACCTGAAGCTGCGGAACTAGAAACTGGAGCTGGAGCTGAAGCTGTAATAACAGAGCTTGGAAGAGACTGTTGTAAAGTGTCCAGTCGGGAAGACATCCCTTTTAGGAACCGTATAATCTGCTGTAGTGTCACGACCATGGAGTCGTGACACTAAACTTTGGAGTGCCCCTGCCCTCACACTCTGACCACCGTCTGGGTCCATGGGCCTTGAACAAACTGTCAGGTCTGTAACTGTGTCTGTTCAAGGAGGGGGCAATAGTGGGTCAATGGTGGTGCGGTGGAGGAAATGAGGAGGCTGCAGAAGATTCCTTCGCATGTGCGCAATGATATTTATTTAGCACACAGATGTATGGCAGTCACTGAAGCACGATTACAATACTGATGGTTTAAGCAAGGCAGCTGACAGATGTATAACAACAGTCACAGATGATGATCTGTAAACCAGTGAGATAAACAACAGTGATGACTAGCCAGGAAGCCGATAGCAAACATCGATGGTCGACTTAGAAGTCGATGGTAACTGGATCAAATATGCAGATGATGGTAATGCAACTGATGACAGTGAACACAGGCAACAGTAACTCCGGTGATTCATCTGGAAACCAACAGCAATGTATTCACACAGTCTGTATATAAGCACAAGTCCACAAATCCAAGCAAAGCCAAAGTAGGTGACAGTTTGTAAATTGCAAGCAGCTTGTTTTAAGTGTCAGATGGAATAGCACAGTGCTGAACGCAGATAAACAACACACAGGTGAGAATGGTAAGTAGCACCTGGAAAGAGTCTCTTACTGCATGCAGAGGTGGAAGCTGACTGTGGAAGGAGTTGTAGCAGAGCTGGATGGCTGGAGCCTGTAGTTCCACAAAACACTGGAGCAAGGAAATCACTGGAGACAGAAGACTGAAGCCAGGAGACGCTGTACACTGGTTGTGATGCATTGTTCAAGGCAATGAGACTGAGCAGATTTTCTGGATTTATACCCCCTGGTCAGCAGGCATTGGATGCTTGAATCATGTGTGCAGAAACAGCGCAGGATTGGGTGTTACAGGTCAGCTGACCGCAAGTGTCATGGCTGCACAGATGGTGGGTATACACTAGATGGACTTCAGGGGTACACAATGACAGTGGGGACTGCGCCCATGGACAGAGCATTCATGTAGCCGCAAACTGGGGCCGTGACCTCTGGAGGCCTGCACACCAGCGCGCCTGTAAGTGAGATGCCTCTAAACACTGATTCCTGACAGTCTGCTATAAAAATTTGGGTGCAGTTGTTAAAAATTAAAATCACACTGCTCCTGTATGCTGTTAAATATAGGGGTGCTGATGTCTTAATAACATTACACTGGCCCTGTCTGCTATAAAAATTATGGGGTGTAGTTCTTAAAAATTAAAAGCACACTGCTGTATACTGTAAAATTTAGGGGTGCTGCTGTTCAAATAACATTACACTGGGTGCAATGGAAATCAATGTACACTGGCCCTGTCTTGTATGCTGTAATACTTATAGGGTGCAGTGAAAATCAATGTACACTGGCCCTGTCTTCTAGGCTGTAGTAATTCTAGGGTGCAGTGAAAATCAATGTACACTAGCCCTGTCTTGTATGCTGTAATAATTCTAGGGTGCAGTGAAAATCAATGTACACTGGCCCTGTATTTTATGCTGTAAAATTACAGTGGTGTTGTGAAAATACAGGGGTGCTGGCACTGTCTTGTATGCTGTAAAATTGCAGGGGTGTTGTGAAAATACAGGGGTGCTGGCACTGTCTTGCATGCTGTCAAATTACAGGGGTGTTGTGAAAATACAGAGGTGCTGGCACTGTCTGCAGTTGCGATGTCCAGACCTGACCTTCACAACACTGTATGGGAAGAGGAGGCTCCTACCACCATTTGCACGCGCCCTGCATGTGCTGGGAGGAGCACCGTCAGTCCAGTTGCTGATATTGAGATTGAGGATGTCACTGTAGAAGTACACCAGGATGAGGAGGATATAGGTGTAGCTGGCGCTGCGGAGGATGTTGACGATGAGGATTCTGATGGTGATGTGGTTTGTTTGAATAAGGTACCAGTGGAGAATGTTGTTGTCCATGGGATGAGAAAGCCCATTGTCATACCTAGGCAAAATACCAAAAAACCCACCTCTTCGGTGTGGAATTATTTCTCCACAAATCCGGACAGGTGTCAAGCTATGTGTTGCCTTTGTCAATCCGTAATAAGTAAGGGTAAGGACATTAACCACCTAAGAACATCCTCCCTTATACGCCACCTGCAGTGAATTCATCAGACGTCATTGTCAAGTGACAATTAAATTAAATTAAAGTGAAGTACATTGTCAAGTATGTGCTGTTTGGGGACTAGTTTTTAAAACTGCCATCCTATCTACCACTGCAGTGCCACTCCTAGACGGGCCAGGTGTTTGTGCCTCCCACTTGTATCGCTTAGCTTAGTCATCCAGCGACCTCGGTGCACCTCTTTTTTTTTCTTTGCATTATGTGCTCTTTGGGGCCTAGTTTTTAAAACTGCCACCTGTCTGACACTGTAGTGCCACTCCTAGATGGGCCAGGTGTTTGTGCCGCCCACTTGTGTCGCTTAGCTTAGTAATTCTGCTACTTTGGTGCAACCTTTTGGCCTAAAAACAATATTGTGAGGTGCGAGGTGTTCAGGATAGACTGGAAATGATATACAAAAAAAGCAATTTAGGCTGCGCTAGATTGTTTATATGAAATAACAATAATATCTGATAATTCAATATTTAATTAAAAAAGAGTATATTTAATATAGGAATATAAACCATCAAT
Source organism: Pseudophryne corroboree (assembly GCF_028390025.1). Taxonomy (NCBI): domain Eukaryota; kingdom Metazoa; phylum Chordata; class Amphibia; order Anura; family Myobatrachidae; genus Pseudophryne; species Pseudophryne corroboree. The sequence continues at coordinate 393,484,550 of NC_086447.1, read as the reverse complement.
GATAGTTCCAAATAATAACATTTAAAAAGTACACATGATAGAATCAATAAAACCAGGGTTACCCATAGACCAGGAGTTTGGATGGTATTGAATTAGGAAAGTCCGTTCCAAATTTGTTCCCCTAGTAGTTAATATGTCCAGCAACTGCAGATTTTAAGAGGTGTATATATCCAAATTTATGGCTTTTACCGCTAGAGGATGTGTTGCTCCAAGATGGTAAATGATGAGCTCCTCATGCAGTGCGGTAGGCAAAGTTCGGCACTTCAGCCAAATAGCAGACACCTTCCGGTATGGATCTTTGTGCTGGAATGTGGTAGGGGATGGTCCGGACGTATCAAGCAAAGTTCCTGGCGTGGGTCCCTGTAACCTGACGCGTTTCGCTGCACTAGGGTGGCAGCTTTTTCAAAGGTGTTCATGAATAAGACATGTGGGGTTTATATACCCATTTCAATATGGTGGCTGATTAGCACCTGGAACTAATGTGGCAACATTTATCAGATAATCAACAAATAATGAAACATATTTATAAGGAAGACAGACCTACTTCTCTCATAGTGGGAAAACACAGGTTAGGTTGTAGTTTTTATCACATTTTATAAGATATTAAAAATTACATCTGTTTATAATCACTGAAAGAGACCAGGAAGTACAGAGATTAGTAACCAATCAGGGATTTTGTTGGGGCTTAGATTACTATGGAAACCTTTCTTTAGGCACTCTGATTGGATAGGGACGATATAGGAAACGCACATAATTTTCCCTATCAGGGACGTGTGTGTCAAAGCCCGGTCATGTGACTAGCATCATGTCACATGGTCGAAGCTGTAACCAATGTACTGTTCCGTAATAGGGACCATTATCATATGAGGTAGTTGAATGGTGGGGAGTCCGGTCACGTGACCTCGATCATGCCACGTGATCGGCTGCATCTATCATGGAGAACGGGGCGGGTACCGGGGCGGGTCACTTCCGCCCTTTAGCGTACGTCATTTCCGCCCTTAATGAATATACGAGGGCTTAAGGGAATCAGACCGGACCGATCACGTGGCATGCGTCCCTTCACGTGAGCGGCGTTTTTCGTCATCAAATAGATAAACATAGAGGGAATCACTTCCGCCCTCATACAGCGATGTTTCTGCCCTCAGCACATATCTGAGAAAGGGAGGAATATTTAAAGTATTATTTAAATAATACTTTTTTCCTTTCATTGTTAGAGATGTTATATGTTTTAACCTTATATATATATTAGATCGAGAATTTGTAATGATAAAGACAATAAAATATGTTAAGTAATAACAAGTCACTTGACTGCATCTTCCAACATTGATCCAAAAAATAATAATAATTTAGCAGTGAAAAATAAAATCATATATCTTTCAGAGAAGCATTTTTTATATAGCATAATATATGTTCTAGTTGATCCAGAGAAAGGGAGAGATATAATTTTACCTGTATGAACAATATTATAAAGCAAGAAATGTATATATGTATAAAATATATAGGAGTATAGTGTAGTGAATATACTGCATTTCCGCAGCATTTCCACTTTCGTATAGGAGACAAGTAAAAATTGATAATAAAAAAATTAAAAAAATTATATATATAAAAATAAAATATATGAATTGCACAAAATTAAAAGAATGACAGAACAGCGGGGCAAGAGGTATATATATGACGTCAGGGAATCAATGTATTAGATTATAGCATTTAATTCAACCGCCTCATTTAAGCCTCCCGGGTAGATTGTACCCATCTTAAACATCCAGTAGGCTTCTTGTTGAAAAAGCCTCTTGTATCTATCGCCCCCTCTACTTGTCACTGGAATATGTTCTACTCCAATGATCCTCAGATTTTGGGGATTACCATTGTGGAAAGCATGAAAATGTTGGGAGACACTATGTGACTCAAATCTCTTAATAATATTCCTGCGGTGTTCAAGGAACCTGATTTTTAATTTTCTTGTTGTGCGGCCTACATATTTGAGGCCACATTCACAAATGAGAACATAGATAACGTAAGTAGAATTGCAATTAATAAAGTGTTTTATTTCATATGGCTCTTCATTGCTTTCTATTTTAACATATTTAGTTTTATTGTCAATATAGTTGCAAGTAATACACCTATTTGCTCCACATTTGAAAAATCCTCTAGTTTCTGGTTGTAACCATGTGTGGTTATGAAGTAATGTCTTTGGGTCTGGTTTAAGAAAACTAGGTACTAATCTAGTTTTAAGGGATTTATTTTTTCGAAAGACAAATATTGGTTCTGCTGGTAGTAGAGGTGCTAATAGGTAGTCTTGTTTAAGAATACCATGATTTTTCTTTATAATCTGTTTAATTTGGGAACAGTGATTAGTATAAGTGGAAATAAAAGCCAATTGTTTGCTTTCGTTCGGCTCATCATTTTGATCTTTCTTTTGGGATAGCAGTATGTCCCTGTCCATTCTTTTAACATCCTCAAATGCTTTTTTTAAGAGGGCTTCTGGGTAGCCTCTCTGTTCGAGAGTCGTAAGCATCTGTAATGCTTGGACTTCGAAAGATTTTAGATCAGAACAATTGCGTCTAAGGCGTATGAGTTGTCCTCGAGGGATACTCTTCTTCCAGGGGGGGTAATGTGCGCTGGAATAGTGCAAGTATGTATTCGTGCCAGTCTCTTTGGTATAATTTGTAGTACATATCTCATCATTTACAATTTGTAATGATATATCTAGAAAATTAATACAATGTGGGTGATACTGGTGAGTGAAAACCAAATCATAAGTGTTCTGATTAAGAGTGTCAACAAAAATTTGTGCTGAAAGTGCATCTCCATCCCAAATAATAAATAAATCGTCAATGTATCTGCCATATAGGACCAGGCTCGCGCCCCAGTCTCCTCCCCAGATAAGATGGTCCTCCAACTCCCCCATATAGAGGTTGGCATAACTAGGCACGAACCTGGTCCCCATGGCAGTACCCTTGACTTGAAGATAAAATTAATCAAGAAACAAAAAATAATTGTGAGAAAGAATATATGAAATGGCATCTATGATAAATTTTTGATGTGCCACACTCAGGTCTCCATCTCGGGCTAATCGATTGGAGATAGTCTGTATACCTTTTTCATGAGGAATGTTTGAATATAAACTTTGAACGTCTAAGGTAAGGAACGCGTACGTATCCTTCCATTTTACGTCTTTAATAAGGGATAAAAAATGAGTGGTGTCTTTGATGTGAGACCTGAGTGTGGGCACCCGAGGTTGTAAAAATGAATCTACATAAAAGGATAAATTAGAAGTGAGGGAGTGAATACCGGAAATTATGGGACGCCCAGGGGGTGTAGTGAGGGATTTGTGTATCTTGGGAAGGTGGTAGTAAACAGGAATAACTGGATGTGGTAAGTAAAGAAAATGATATTCCTCTTTGGATATAATTTCAGCATCTACACCACCCTCCAACAAAATCACAAGTTCCCGAAGGAAATTTTGTGTAGGGTCTCTAGTTAATTTTATATAGAAATTTCGATCATCTAGTTGTCTTATTGCTTCTGATATATAATCCGTTTTGTTTTGTATAACAAGCCCACCCCCCTTATCCGCCTCTTTAATAATGATGGTTTGATCCTTAGTGAGATTTTTCAGAGCTCTCTTCTCTTGTTTGGAAAGATTGGACTTTCCCTTGTTTGGATTGGTGTCAATATCTATACACATTTTTTTGAAGTCATCTAGAGTAACTTTATAAAAGGTCTCTAGGCTAGTACCTTTAGATTTGATAGGGAAGAATTCTGATTTTTGTTTAAAGTTTTTCCTGGATATATCAAATAATTTTTCAGTTTGTATATTAATCGGAGTGTCTTCACTTAATTCCTCCAATATTTGGAGGGCTAATTGGTCTCCTTGATCAAGTATTATTGGAATGGCCTCTTCTCTATTACGTTTGATATGTTGCTTAGCAAAATATCTTTTACGACATAATGTTCTTACATATCGATTAAGTTCAACAAATAGCGTAAATATATTTGGGGGTGCTGTTGGAGAAAATTTTAGGCCCTTATTTAGAAGTGTAATCTCTGAATTGGACAGGACTTTTGATGATAAATTAAAGATGGCAGTTGGATTATTCCCTTTTCTATTATTTTTGGACTTATTTAATTTCTTATATTTTTCTTTTTTGCCCCCTCTTCTCCCTCTGAATCTGTACTTCTTCTTGACTGGAAATGAGTGGAAATTAATGTTATTGAGGTTAAGAATACCGTAGGATCAAAATCACCCCCAAATTCTGTTATTTTAGCTGTTTTTGTGTTTTTTTCAAAAATCATCCAGATCCAAAGCCAAAACTAAAACCCGAAAGGGCGGTTTTGGCAAAAGCAATCCAGATCCAAAACACGAGCAGGGATCCAGATCCAAAACCAAAACACAAAGCATGAAAAGTGCCCGCCGCACATCTCTAGTCTAAAATGAGAGTTCAGCGTACCCTGCTGTATATGGAGCTCCGAAGCAAATAAATGGTCACTGCAACTAGCTGGTGGTCATAATAATTTGACTCTACCATGTACAGTCACATATACATAGTGCCTGCTTCCCTCTCACCCCCTGCACCTCTCACTGGTTCTCTCACCCCAGCATTCTGTGTTGATCTTACCAAAAACAGATCCCCCATAAGCTCTGTGCATTTTCACCTTAAATATTTATAAATGTTGATCATGTCTCCTCTTAATCTCCTCTTTTCCAGTGTGAACATGTCAAGCCTTGCAAGTCTTTCCTGGTGTTTCAGCGTCTCCATACCCTTATTAGTTTGGTCGCCCGCCTCTGAACCTTTTCTAGTTTCAGGATATCCTTTTTGTAGTAAGGTGCCCAAAATTGTGCGCAGTATTCCAGATGGTGCCTCACTAGGGCTTTATATAGCGGGAGTATAACACTCTCATCCCTCTTGTATCAATACCCCTCTTTATGCATGCTAGTACCTTGTTTGCCTTTTTTGCTGCTATTCTGCATTGGGTGCTGCTGCTAAGTTTGTTATCTATGTGAACACCTAAGTCTTTTTCCAGTACGGAGTCCCCTAACACCACCCCATTTAGTATGTAGGTGTTATTTTTGTTCTTGCTACCAAGGTGCATTACCTTGCACTTGATTGTATTGAAACTCATTCTCCATTTTGCCTCCCATGACTCCAGATTGAATAAATCGTTCTGGAGAGACTCAGCATCTCCCTCTGAATTTATAATCTTACATAGGGCCTAATTTAGATCTGTTCACTCGCTAGCGTTTTTCGCTGCGCATCGATCAGGTAACTACTGCACATGCATATGCACTGCAATGCGCAGGCGCGCTGTGCGGTTACAAAGTGGATCGTTGGTGTGCACTGGTTCTAGCGAAGATACCATTCGCACAGCCGTTTGCAAGGAGTTTGTCAGGAAGAGGGCATTTGTGGGTGGCAACTGACCGTTTTCTGGGAGTGGTTGGAAAAACGAATAGGCTGAAGTGATCGCAGCGGCTGAGTTAGGTCAGAGCTACTCAGAAACTGCAGAAGCTGTTTTTGTACAGGGCGGCTGCACATGCATTCGCTCACTTGCAAAGCTTAAATACACTCCCCTATAAGCGGCGTCTATCTGTTCGCAGCACTGCAAAAAATAGCTAGCGAGCGAACAGATCTAAATTAGGCCCATAGTTTGGTATCATCTGCAAAAATTGACATCATGATCTCTAGACCTTCTGCTAGATCGTTAATGAAAATGTTGAACAATAGTGGTCCAAGTACAGACCCTTGTAGCACACCACTTAGTACTTTAGTCCAGTTTGATTTTAGCTGTTTTTGTGTTTTTTCCAAAAATCATCCAGATCCAAAACCAAAAAAAGTTCCATTTACCAAAATGCACTGCTCCCTATTATCTAACCAATTTCACACCCAAGTGCATATTGTGCTCTCTAGCCCCAGTTTTTGTAACTTATAGATAAATCTCATGTGTGGCACTGTGTGCCTTAGCAAAGTCTAAAAAGATTACATCCACCACCTTACACTGATCAAGGTTCACACTAACTGTTTCATAAAAGCCTAGTAAGTCTGTTTGACATGATCTATCCTTCACAAATCCATGTTGGTTCCTAATAATAATCTTTTTGGCTTCAAGGATCTTCTGTACACTTGGGGTCATTCCGAGTTGATCGCACGTAGCAACTTTCTGCTGCTCGTGCGATCAACAAGACGCCGCTTATAGGAGAGTGTATTTTAGCATAGCAGGGCTGTGATCACTTGTGCAGCCCTGCTATGCTAAAAAAGTTTTGTGGAGAACAAGACTAGCCCTGGAGTTACTTATCCTGTGCGATGGATCCAGCGATGAAGGTCCCAGAATTGACGTCAGACAACCACCTCCAGACACCTGGACACGCCTGCGTTCGGATCTCCACGCCCGAAAAACAGTTAGTATCTGCCCCGGAGCATCTCCTCGCTGTGAATCTTCTTGCTATCGCGCTAGCAATCACTTTCTTCTGATCGTTGCCCAGCGACAGCTGTTGCTGGGCAACAAAGCGTGTGCGCATTGCGGGCGCCACGCATGCGCATTTCTGACCCGTTCGCAACCGCAGTGATGAACCGCAGCATGCGAACGGGTCGGAATGACCCCCACTATCCCTTATTATGCTTCCTAGCACTTTCCCCACCATAGAGGTAAGATTAAACTGGTCTATAATTGCGTTATTCAGCTTTACTTCCCTTTTTGAAGATTGGCACTACTTCCGCTATACGCCAGTCTTTGGGAACCATACCTGATGAAAGTGAATCATTGAAGGTCTTGCTAATTCGGAGTGTAGTTCCATGAGAACCCTTGGGTGAATACCGTCTGTACCAGGTGACTTGTTAATCTTAGTTTTTTTCAATCGGTCACAGACTTCCTCCTCACTTAAATAAGCAGTTATCAGTAGGACATTATCCTTATTGAGGTTGGGTGTTAGTTCATGCATCTGTTCCTCAATTGTAAATACTGATGAGAAAAACTCATTTAATTTATCCGCTATGTTGTTATCATTTTTGATTAAGACTCCCAGTTTGTCCTTTAAAGGGCCTACACTCATCTTCTTTAATCTTTTGCTGTTGATATATTTAAAAAAAAAATTGGGGGGTTTGATTTACTTTCCTTTGCTACTAGCTTTTCAGTTTCTATTTTAGCCGTTCTTTCTTTTTTGCATATTTTGTTGCAAACCGTGTAGTACTGGAATGACTCTGCCTTCCCATCTGATTTGTATTTTTTGAATGCCTGCCTTTTTTTGCCCATTAGTTCCATGATATTTTTGTTAAGCCACATTGGTTTGGAGTTTTTAGTCCTTTGTTTGCTGCCCATGGGAATAAATTTACGAGTAATCTCATCAAGCAGCGATTTTAACACCTTCAATTTCTCTGTAGTGTTTTTGCCTTGAAACAAAAATTCCCATTCGGTGTCCCTTAAAGCTTCACTCATCATGTCAAAGTTGGCTTTGCTAAAGTTCAGAGTCCTATTGATCCTGTATAGGACTGCTTATGAAAATTGATATTGAATGTGAACATATTGTGGTCGCTGTTTCCTATGGCCTCCCCTACAATAATATTTGATATCAAAGTCCCATTGTTTGTCAACAACAGGTCTAAGATTGCATTGTACCTAGTTGGCTCCTCAATTAGTTGAAGTAAGTAGTTATCGTTTAGTGTGTTTAAAAACATATTACCCCTAGCAGTATCACATGAATAGTTTGTCCAATTTATCTCCAGATAGTAGAAATCTCCCATCACTATTACGTCACCTACTCCCACCACTTTATCAGTTTGCTTCAGCAACATTTCCTCATCAGACACATTAATACCAGGGGGCTTGTAGCATAGCCCCAATACTATCTTTTTCTTTCCCTTTCCCACGCATGTAATTTCAACCCATAACGTCTCAATAGTGTTTACAGTTTCCTCATGAATATCTTCCCGTACATCAGGTTTTTTGATCTATCTCTCCTTAACAGTTTATAACCCTCCATATAACTGAGCAATAATGAGATTCGTCCCACTAAGTTTCAGTAATGCCTATAATATTGTAATGTTTGCTTGCGGCAAGTATTTCTAGCTCCCCCTTTTTACCTGATAGGCTTCTAGCGTTTACATACATAAGATAAGTATTTCCCCTTGTGCAAGTGACATCATTTTCTGTATGCAGTAATGATGATCCATAATTGTCACCAGTCAGTGTTTTGGCAATTCCCTTGGTAATACCCTCATTAGTACCCATGTTAATGACCGTGGAGTCTGCTCTTTCTCTCCCCCCTTCTCCACCCCCATTTAGTTCATTACCACCCTCCTTACTATTCTCACTACATGACCCGTAGTTTCTAACTAAACCCTCCACCCAGGCACCTAGTTTAAAATCTCCTCCAACCTTCTAACCATCCTTCCCCCCAGCACTGCTGCCCCCTCCTCATTCAGGTGCAATCCATCATGACAAAAAAGATGGTGCCTGCCTGAGAGGTCCGCCCAGTGTTCCAGGAACACAAACCCCTCTTTCTTGCACCAATCCCTAAGCCACACATTTACCTCCCTAATCTCATTCTGCCTCCCTGAGCTAGCGCGTGGCACGGGTAATATTTTGTAGAATATTACCTTTGATGTCCTTGCCTTAAGTTTCTTGCCTAACTCCATATAATCTTTCTTAAGGACATCCCACCTTCCACTAAATTTGTCCTTGGTGTCAACATGCACCAAGACCGCCAAGTCATTCCCAGCCCCTCCCAACAATCTATCTGCCCGGTCTGCGAGCACCCGGGAGACAACACACTGTATGGTGATCACGGTCCCAGTAGCAGATTGCCCTATCTCTCTTCCTAATAATAGAATACCTTACCACCACAATCTGACTAGGTACCTCACTATCTTTTATCCAAACTGCGCAAGAGGGACCGCTCCACTGGTTGCTAGAGGAAACAGTCTCCCCCGGCACTGTCATTTCCTCACTACCATCCACCGTATACTCGTCCAATTGTGCAAATTTGTTGGGGTTTGGTAATTCTGAGATGTCGAGCCACCCCCCTCTTTTTCTTCCAACTGTGACCCAGCTAGCTGCCTGGTCATCCTCATCTACCGGTGATCCCTCCTGCAACTCCTCCACCATTCTATCTAAGCCTTGCTCGAGATTGTGATTCTCCCTCAGACACGTAATAGTAAGCTCTAGATCAGTTACCTGGGCTTCCAGGGCAGCCGTTCGCACATACCTTGTGCAGATGTAGTCACACTGGGACGCAGTGGCGGATTCAGGGGGGGGGGGCACCCAGGCACATGCCCCCTGTCATTTAGGATATATTCATAATACAGTAGCTGCATGGGCTGTGGGCCACAGCTCATGCAGCTACTGTATTATGAATATAGCCTGTCACCAGGAAGCAGGGCTGGCCGGAGCGGAGTAGTGGATTGGGACGCCGGGACATACTACCGGTCGGCCGCCCCCCCTGTTCACTTCAGTGGCTGTGCTCTCCCTTCGCTTTGGCTGGCTCCTATATCCGCGGCTGCGGCGATAAGAACTTCTGCGCATGCTCAGAAACTCATTCACGCCGAAGCCGCGGCAGTGAAGAGAGTGTCTGCTGGCTGCTGCCCTCAAGGCAAATAACCAGGGGCAGCGAGCGCACCGAGGAGCCAGGTATCCAGGGCCTGACAAACAGTATTATAGCATGGGGCACCCTGGAGCAATACAACCCTTAATCACCAGCAGTCTGTAGGAACTAGAATCGCAACCGGAAGCATATGCAAGTTAGTGCCGGCGGTGACTCTGATCACCCGTGAGTGTGTCTGACTTTGCAATGCATCCTCTCCCTGCACACTGTATAAGATGGGACTGTGCTATGATAGAAGTTCAGGGTTTGGATGCCTAGGAGAGCTGCAGGAAAGTTATTCCTGAATCCTCAGTTTGTGTATATCAGTAAGTCAGCATCTGTGTCAACATCTGTTTGTCAATGTATCAGCATCTGTCTGTGTGTCAGTGTCTGTGTCAACATCTGTCCTGCGTCAGTGTGTCAGCATGTTTCTGTGTGTCTGTGTCAGTGTCTGTCTGTGTGTCAACAGCTGTCTGTCAGCGTCTATGTCAGCATGTTGCTGTGTATCTGTGTGTCAGCATCAGCATCTTTCTGTGTGTCTGTGTGAGCAACAGTGTGTCAGTATCTGTCTGAGCGTCAGCATCTGTGTGTCAGCTTCTGTCTGTGTGTGTCAGCCCCCTAGACAGAGAGTACCCCCCACCCCCCACCCCCAATGCAGGCACATACACAATCCACCCCATTTTTCTTATTTTGTAGGCCAATGTCTTTTAATATTCTCCACATGGGGGCCAATGTATTTTTTTTTGTGCGGCATACATTTTCTTTATTTTTACTGTCCGGGGCCAATGTATTTTTTTTTCTATAGTGGCCATTGTGTGGGTTTTTTCAGTGTGTGCCAATATGTTTTTTTTTTCCCCTGTGGATGCCAATATGTTTTTTTTTCTGTTGGTGCCAATATATTTTGTTTTATGTGGGTGCAAATATGTTTTTTTTTTAATTTGGGGGCCAATGTGTTTTTCTTTTATATCCTATGGGGGTCAGTGCATTAATTATTTTTGATGTCCGTGGTCAATTTGTTTTGTTTTCTTGTGAAAGCCAGTGTGTTTTTTTATTTTATTTTTTCTGCGTTGTTCAGTTCGGGTTTTTTTTTCTGTAGGGCCAATTGTGTGTGTGTGTGTGTGTGTGTGTGTGTGTGTGTGTGTGTGTGTGTGTGTGTGTGTGTGTGTGTGTGTTTTTCCTGTGGTGGGGCAATGTATTTGTTTTTTTCTGTGGGAGTCAATTTTATTTTATTTTTGGCTGCAACTGCATTTAACTCAGAATCAGGCCCCGCCTTCGAAGACTCCGCCCCCTTAGACAGACTCCCACCCCTCAAAAGGCCCCGCCCCATTAGGGCTGCTTTCATCAATTTCCCGGGCTGGTTTTCCATCCCAATCCGCCCCTGAGCGTGGAGGCGGCCGTGATTTGGGGGCACTGCTTCTACTTCTCCTCAGCCCGGACTACTGTGGCTGGGTCCCACCGCTGCATGCACCTGCTACGGTCGCTGTCAGTCAGGGCAGCCTGATCATGGTGATGCCCTTGTGTGTGCGGGCGCTGTGGCTCTCCAGGGCCGCCCGGTTCCTGCGCTCTCCCCGCGTGCAGAATCTCCACACCAGCTTCGCTCTGGCCTCCAAGGCGCCCGTGTCCACCGCAACGGGTCATGGTCATGACGACCATGAGGATGATATGACCGACTCCAATGCCAGGGTAAGACCCTCCCTTATATACCTACTATAGTGTCATTTCCCATATGTGCCATACCCCCTATATCCTATAAACTGTGCCATGTGTACTGAGGTGACTTTCCCTCTATACCTGTCCATACTATTCCTATATACTGTGTGCCCTGTATGAGGTGATCCCCCTATATACGCACTCACTCCGTCCCCTACCAGACCTGTCCCCGCACACTCAACCTGTCCCCTACCAGACCTGTCTCCGCACTATCACCCTGTCCCCTACCAGACCTGTCCCCACACACTCACCCTGTCCCCTACCAGACCTGTCCCTGCACACACCCTTTCCCATACCATGCCTCTCCCCGCACACTCACCCTATCCCCGCACACTCAACCTGTCCCCTACCAGACCTGTCCTTGTATACTCACCCTGTCACCCACCAGACCTGTCCCCGCATACTCACTATGCCCCCTACCAGAACTGTCCCCACACACTCACCCCGTCCCCTACCAGACCTGTCCCCACACACTCACCCCGTCCCCTACCAGACCTGTCCCCGCACACTCATCCCGTCCCCTACCAGACCTGTCCCCACACACTCACCCTGTCCCCTACCAGACCTGTCCCCACACAGTCACTCCGTCCCCTACCAGACCTGTCCCCGCACACTCACTCCATCCCCTACCAGACCTGTCCCCGCACACTCATCCCGTCCCCTACCTGACCTGTCCCCACACACTCACCCTGTCCCCTACCAGACCTGTCCCCACACAGTCACTCCGTCCCCTACCAGACCTGTCCCCGCACACTCACTCCATCCCCTACCAGACCTGTCCCCGCACACTCACCCTATCCCCGCACACTCACCCTGTCCCCTAACAGACCTGTCCCTGTATATTCACCCTGTCACTCACCAGACACCAGACCTGTTCTCCATGCCTACAGCGTGATACAAATGAGGTTGTGGCTCGTTGGTATTGCACTGTGACGCCACAACCCTTGTTATGATACCACACCCACCTTCCCTGGAGCGTGCGCAAAAGTTCCCCCCCCCCCCCCGCCTTCCTCTATCATGGTGCCCCCCCTGTCATTTTGTACTGGATTCGCCCCTGCTGGGACGGTTGCTTCAGGTGCGCATACATCTTGCACGACATGCACTGAATGAGATCTCCAATTACAGCCCCACCCATATTGTTTGTGAGGTCTAACTCCCTGTTACCTTCAGAAGAAAAAAAGAAAAAGCAAATCAATCTATGCGATGCAAAACAGTACTATAGCCTAGCTGTGATGAGAAACAATATACAACAATAGGACAGTAATTGATATTACAAAATAATCAAGGACAAGGGGAGATAAAGGACAGAGAGAACAGGAGGGAAAAAAAAGACTTATACAATAATGAAGTTAGGCTTCATTAGGCACCCCTGATCCTTTTCTTTTATGCAGCAGTAGTCTGCATAAATCATCTCACAAAGCGACATGGCAACATAAAAAAAATGTGATCATAAACATATTAATACAGTCAATAAATATAACGTAGCGAAAAATATGTGGCATTAAAGTACCTGAAACTCTCTCAGAGGTATATTACATCATTACAATACTTTGAGAGAGTGGGCTTCTCTAGACTGTCACCTTGGCCACCATACAGTTAATAACACCTACACTCTCTGTGTGGGTGTTGTATCAAACCTCCAATACTGAGAGTAATTCAATGAGAGAGAAGTTTTCTACACCAAAAATGCTAAGTATCAATGTTGCCTTTTAATTTTTTCGCTGATTTTCATGTGCAATCTCTGTGGAGTTTGTATCAACTCTCCATCGACCCATCATCAATCATAAAGGAAGAGGTGTATGTATACCGTTCTGCAGGATTAATCCAAAGAGAGTGCATTTAAACATTTTGGAAAACCCCCTCCATAAAAAACCTCTATGTGTAGTTTGTATATTCTCTTCTTAATAACACCTATACTCTCTGTGTGGGTTTTGTATCATACCTCCAATACTAAGAGTGATTCAAAGAAAGAGAAGTTTTATGCACCGCACCAAAATGGTAAGTATTAATGTTGCCTTTTAATAGATGCACCGATTTTCATGTACAACCTCTGTGTGGAGTTTGTATCAAGTTTATGATCACATTTTTTGTATGTCGCCATGTCGCTTTGTGAGAGGATTTATGATTTATTATTATCTTTTAACTGTGAACATTAAAAACTATATTTTATGAATATTTTTTGTAAAAAGTGTGCCCCAAGATAGACTTATAGTCTCATTTTTGTCTTGACCTTCTTTGTAAAGCTCTCCCATGAGCACAGAGGATGTGACAGAAGTTGATACTGGCGGTGGAGCCCCATGACGACAAAAGCCGACAGTAGGAGAAATGAGATGGCAGGCACCATTAAAGACACCCCGAAACCAGTGGCAGGACCCCAAGGAAGACCCCGCAAAACAGGACGCAGCTCTCAAGACCTCGATGGCCAGTCTGCCTTCTCATCTCAGCAGGTCTTAGTCATTTAGCAGTGCTTTCTCCTGCTCAAATTCAACCACTGTCTGATCCTCAGAGCCCCTCTGACCCTCGGGCCTGTTACAGTTGTCCCCTTCTTCCCCTACTGTCACTGGGCCTGGACCCATCCCCTTTAGCCCCAGGATGTCAGTACAGCAGAAAATGATGGGACTCCTCTATTCTGGACCCACAGCTGGCCATGCTTTACGTCAACATACAGTACAGTAAGGGGAAGACATTGTGATTTCATCTGACCTGTACTATGCTCCTTCTTCCCTCTGTGCTTTGCCCCTTGCCCGCTCCATTTACTTTACACTCTGCATCTGCCAGTCACCAGTCTCCATGTCCCCTTTGTGTATGTCACTATGTCCTCCTTCAGACCCCAGTATGTCTGGATGTCCCTCTCCCCTCCAATTTCCAGTGTATATGTCTCCATGGTCCCCTCCCCCCAGTTACCAGTGTGATGTAACTGCAGTGATGACTCTTGCTTATAGGCTGAGCTATAATGAAATAGAATACTTGTGTTATTTTTTTTATCTGAAGGGACTAATGTGTTTTTTTTTTTTTTCCTGCCAGCTCAAATGCTTTTTTTTATTACTGTATGTTACTGCTGGGGCCAAAGGTGGTCATTCCAAGTTGTTCGCTCACTGGCTGCTTTTAACAGCCATGCAAATGCTAAGCCGCCGCCCTCTGGGAGTGTATTTTAGCTTAGCAGAAGTGCGAACGAAAGGATCGCAGAGCGGCTACAAAATAATTTTGTGCAGTTTCAGAGTAGCTCCAGACCTACTCAGCGCTTGCGATCACTTCAGACTATTCTGTTCCTGTTTTGATGTCATGAACATGCCCTGCGTTCGGCAAGCCACACCTACGTTTCCCCAGCTATGCCTGCATTTTCATCTGGCATGCCTGCGTTTTTCTGCTCACTCCCTGAAAACGGTCAGTTGACACCCAGAAACGCACACTTCCTGTCAATCACTCTGCGGCCAGCAGTGCGACTGAAAAGCTTCGCTAGACCTTGTGTGAAACTACATTGTGCCTTTTTTTTGCCTGATCGCTGCGCTGCGACCGAAATCTGACCCCCAATGTGTTTGATTTTTTCACATCAGGGCCAATTTGTTTGTTTTTCCCATATCTGATCTGTTGAGTTTTAAGTTCTCTTGTGGGGGACAATGTATTTGTTTTTTTTTTCTGTCAGGGGACAATGTATTGCTGCATTGATAATGCCTCTTGCACAACAATATCCAAATGTAATTACTCGGACTTTTATAAAAAGAATACAATATATTTTAAATTTTATCAATCTGCCAGAAAACCATATATTTTTGCTGCTTGGCAACAGACATCTGATAGTGCTGCTCATACAATACTCTTCACATTTAGCAACTTATATTTTTAGTATTTTACAACAATAAATAAAAGCTATTTTGGGGCTTTATTACTTTAAGAGTTCCTTGTCAAATAGCCGTACAGTGGTTTTCATTTTAACATACTGTATAACAATTCCAGTTGACTGTGACCTGTATATGTTGGATAGATTTCAACTGTAAAATGATAGCTACAGTACTTCATTGCATAATGTATGCCTTCACCCTCAACATCTCTGTAACACTATACAACCCTCTATTTAACCCAAATTTGAAGCACAGAAATACAAATATCAAGGTAAATCTCTCTGCTTTGTAATATAAAATGGAAGATGAGACCAGGAGAATTCAGTTTATATGCAATCCAATAAACGTAAGAACCAAGTTGTCTGGGAAAATTATGTTTTGCCTCATTTTCAGATCTGGATTTGGTGGGAGTAACAAGTCTTAACTTGGTTCACCATGTTTCCCTAAATTCTAGTTCTGTTGGATTTGTCTAAATCTGCACCACTGATCCCTTATTTGAGGTCTAATTTGATTTCTATTTTTGAGCAGTGGATGTTGGAGCCCTTTTTGATAACAAGTGGGGGATGCAGAACCTTATAGAAGGTTTATTCTAGAATGTGTTAGATGTCACCTTCCTATTTATTGATGTTATGCATTCAAAACTACACCACTAATGGCTAGAACTAAAAAACATTTTTTATAAAGAGTAGAGATGTGCGGATGGCACTTTTGTTTTTGTGTTTTGGTTCTAATTCCACTTTCGTGTTTTGGTTTTGGCTTGGTTTTGCCAAAACCACCCTTTCGTGTTTTGGTTTTGGTTTTGTGATCTGGATGATTTAAAAAAACAACAACATAAAACAGCTAAAATCACAGAATTTGGGGGTAATTTTGCTCTTACGGTATTATTAACCTCAATAACATTCCTTTCCACTCATTTCCAGTCTATTCTGAACACCTCACACCTCACAATATTGTTTTTAGGCCTAAAAGTTGCACCGAGGTGGCTGTATGACCAAGCTAAGCGACACAAATGTGCGGCACAAACACCTGGCCAATCTAGGAGTGGCACTGCAGTTGCAGACAAGATGGCGCTATTGAAAAACTAGTCCCCAAAGAGCACATGATGCAAAGAAGAAAAAGAAGTGCACCGAAGCTGCTGTATGACTAAGCCAAGCGACACAAGTGTGCGGCACAAACACCTGGCCCATCTAGGAGTGGCACTGCAGTGTCAGACAGGATGGCACTTTTCAAAAACTAGGCCCCTAACAGCACCTCATGCAAAGATGTAGAATAGGTGCAATGAGATAGCTGTATGACTAAGTCAAGCAACACAAACAATTGGCCCATCTAGGGGTGGCACTGCAGTGGCAGACAGGAGAGCAGATACCAAAAAAAGGCCCCAAACAGCATATGATGCAAAGAAGAAATAATGGTGCACTGAGGTTACTGTATGACTAAGCTAAGCAACACAACCACCTGGCCCATCTAGTAGTGTCAGCCAGTGGCTGAATGTCGAGAGTGGGCTGCAATTGTTAGGTCCACAGACAGCATCTCCAGCATGCCCCTTTCATTTTTTTTAAAATTCTGCAATTGGTGGACTTATACGGCAGTACCCTAGGACTAATACAGCAGTACCCCTGCACTCATACGACAGTGTCAGATAGGATGGCATTTTTCAAAAACTAGGCCCCAAACAGCACCTCATGCAAAGATGTCGAAGAGGTGCAATGAGGTAGCTGTATGACTAAGCCAAGCGACACAAACAATTCCCACTGGAACTAAATGGCAAAATCACTGGAATTAAATTGCAAAATCACTGGAATTATACGTCCAAATCACTGGAATTATACGTCCAAATCTCTGGAATTATACTGCAAAATCACTGGAATTATGCATCCAAATCACTGCAATTAATTAGCAAAATCACTGTAATTATACGTCCAAATCACTGAAATTAATTGGCAAAATCATTGTAATTAATCATTCCAAATCACTGGAATTAATTGGCAAAATCACTGTAATTAATAATAGAGATGAGCGCCTGAAATTTTTCGGGTTTTGTGTTTTGGTTTTGGGTTCGGTTCCGCGGCCGTGTTTTGGGTTCGAACGCGTTTTGGCAAAACCTCACCGAATTTTTTTTGTCGGATTCGGGTGTGTTTTGGATTCGGGTGTTTTTTTCAAAAAACACTAAAAAACAGCTTAAATCATAGAATTTGGGGGTCATTTTGATCCCAAAGTATTATTAACCTCAAAAACCATAATTTACACTCATTTTCAGTCTATTCTGAATACCTCACACCTCACAATATTATTTTTAGTCCTAAAATTTGCACCGAGGTCGCTGTGTGAGTAAGATAAGCGACCCTAGTGGCCGACACAAACACCGGGCCCATCTAGGAGTGGCACTGCAGTGTCACGCAGGATGTCCCTTCCAAAAAACCCTCCACAAACAGCACATGACGCAAAGAAAAAAAGAGGCGCAATGAGGTAGCTGTGTGAGTAAGATTAGCGACCCTAGTGGCCGACACAAACACCGGGCCCATCTAGGAGTGGCACTGCAGTGTCACGCAGGATGGCCCTTCCAAAAAACCCTCCCCAAACAGCACATGACGCAAAGAAAAAAAGAGGCGCAATGAGGTAGCTGACTGTGTGAGTAAGATTAGCGACCCTAGTGGCCGACACAAACACCGGGCACATCTAGGAGTGGCACTGCAGTGTCACGCAGGATGTCCCTTCCAAAAAACCCTCCCCAAACAGCACATGACGCAAAGAAAAAAAGAGGCGCAATGAGGTAGCTGTGTGAGTAAGATTAGCGACCCTAGTGGCCGACACAAACACCGGGCCCATCTAGGAGTGGCACTGCAGTGTCACGCAGGGTGTCCCTTCCAAAAAACCCACCCCAATCAGCACATGATGCAAAGAAAAAGAAAAGAAAAAAGAGGTGCAAGATGGAATTATCCTTGGGCCCTCCCACCCACCCTTATGTTGTATAAACAAAACAGGACATGCACACTTTAACCAACCCATCATTTCAGTGACAGGGTCTGCCACACGACTGTGACTGATATGACAGGTTGGTTTGGACCCCCCCCAAAAAAGAAGCAATTAATCTCTCCTTGCACAAACTGGCTCTACAGAGGCAAGATGTCCACCTCATCTTCACCCTCCGATATATCACCGTGTACATCCCCCTCCTCACAGATTATCAATTCGTCCCCACTGGAATCCACCATCTCAGCTCCCTGTGTACTTTGTGGAGGCAATTGCTGCTGGTCAATGTCTCCGCGGAGGAATTGATTATAATTCATTTTAATGAACATCATCTTCTCCACATTTTCTGGATGTAACCTCGTACGCCGATTGCTGACAAGGTGAGCGGCGGCACTAAACACTCTTTCGGAGTACACACTTGTGGGAGGGCAACTTAGGTAGAATAAAGCCAGTTTGTGCAAGGGCCTCCAAATTGCCTCTTTTTCCTGCCAGTATAAGTACGGACTGTGTGACGTGCCTACTTGGATGCGGTCACTCATATAATCCTCCACCATTCTATCAATGTTGAGAGAATCATATGCAGTGACAGTAGACGACATGTCCGTAATCGTTGTCAGGTCCTTCAGTCCGGACCAGATGTCAGCATCAGCAGTCGCTCCAGACTGCCCTGCATCACCGCCAGCGGGTGGGCTCGGAATTCTGAGCCTTTTCCTCGCACCCCCAGTTGCGGGAGAATGTGAAGGAGGAGATGTTGACAGGTCGCGTTCCGCTTGACTTGACAATTTTGTCACCAGCAGGTCTTTCAACCCCAGCAGACCTGTGTCTGCCGGAAAGAGAGATCCAAGGTAGGCTTTAAATCTAGGATCGAGCACGGTGGCCAAAATGTAGTGCTCTGATTTCAACAGATTGACCACCCGTGAATCCTTGTTAAGCGAATTAAGGGCTGCATCCACAAGTCCCACATGCCTAGCGGAATCGCTCCGTGTTAGCTCCTCCTTCAATGCCTCCAGCTTCTTCTGCAAAAGCCTGATGAGGGGAATGACCTGACTCAGGCTGGCAGTGTCTGAACTGACTTCACGTGTGGCAAGTTCAAAGGGCATCAGAACCTTGCACAACGTTGAAATCATTCTCCACTGCACTTGAGACAGGTGCATTCCACCTACTATATCGTGCTCAATTGTATAGGCTTGAATGGCCTTTTGCTGCTCCTCCAACCTCTGAAGCATATAGAGGGTTGAATTCCACCTCGTTACCACTTCTTGCTTCAGATGATGGCAGGGCAGGTTCAGTAGTTTTTGGTGGTGCTCCAGTTTTCTGTACGTGGTGCCTGTACGCCGAAAGTGTCCCGCAATTCTTCTGGCCACCGACAGCATCTCTTGCACGCCCCTGTCGTTTTTTAAAAAATTCTGCACCACCAAATTCAAGGTATGTGCAAAACATGGGACGTGCTGGAATTGGCCCAGATTTAATGCACACACAATATTGCTGGCGTTGTCCGATGCCACAAATCCACAGGAGAGTCCAATTGGGGTAAGCCATTCCGCGATGATCTTCCTCAGTTGCCGTAAGAGGTTTTCAGCTGTGTGCGTATTCTGGAAAGCGGTGATACAAAGCGTAGCCTGCCTAGGAAAGAGTTGGCGTTTGCGAGATGCTGCTACTGGTGCCGCCGCTGCTGTTCTTGCGGCGGGAGTCCATACATCTACCCAGTGGGCTGTCACAGTCATATAGTCCTGACCCTGCCCTGCTCCACTTGTCCACATGTCCGTGGTTAAGTGGACATTGGGTACAGCTGCATTTTTTAGGACACTGGTGACTCTTTTTCTGAGGTCTGTGTACATTTTCGGTATCGCCTGCCTAGAGAAATGGAACCTAGATGGTATTTGGTACCGGGGACACAGTACCTCCAACAAGTCTCTAGTTGGCTCTGCAGTAATGATGGATACCGGAACCACGTTTCTCACCACCCAGGATGCCAAGGCCTCAGTTATCCGCTTTGCAGTAGGATGACTGCTGTGATATTTCATCTTCCTCGCAAAGGACTGTTGAACAGTCAATTGCTTACTGGAAGTAGTACAAGTGGGCTTACGACTTCCCCTCTGGGATGACCATCGACTCCCAGCGGCAACAACAGCAGCGCCAGCAGCAGTAGGCGTTACACGCAAGGATGCATCGGAGGAATCCCAGGCAGGAGAGGACTCGTCAGACTTGCCAGTGACATGGCCTGCAGGACTATTGGCATTCCTGGGGAAGGAGGAAATTGACACTGAGGGAGTTGGTGGGGTGGTTTGCGTGAGCTTGGTTACAAGAGGAAGGGATTTACTGGTCAGTGGACTGCTTCCGCTGTCACCCAAAGTTTTTGAACTTGTCACTGACTTATTATGAATGCGCTGCAGGTGACGTATAAGGGAGGATGTTCCGAGGTGGTTAACGTCCTTACCCCTACTTATTACAGCTTGACAAAGGGAACACACGGCTTGACACCTGTTGTCCGCATTTGTGGTGAAATACCTCCACACCGAAGAGCTGATTTTTTTGGTATTTTCACCTGGCATGTCAACGGCCATATTCCTCCCACGGACAACAGGTGTCTCCCCGGGTGCCTGACTTAAACAAACCACCTCACCATCAGAATCCTCCTGGTCAATTTCCTCCCCAGCGCCAGCAACACCCATATCCTCCTCATCCTGGTGTACTTCAACACTGACATCTTCAATCTGACTATCAGGAACTGGACTGCGGGTGCTCCTTCCAGCACTTGCAGGGGGCATGCAAATAGTGGAAGGCGCATGCTCTTCACGTCCAGTGTTGGGAAGGTCAGGCATCGCAAACGACACAATTGGACTCTCCTTGTGGATTTGGGATTTCAAAGAACGCACAGTTCTTTGCGGTGCTTTTGCCAGCTTGAGTCTTTTCAGTTTTCTAGCGAGAGGCTGAGTGCTTCCATCCTCATGTGAAGCTGAACCACTAGCCATGAACATAGGCCAGGGCCTCAGCCGTTCCTTGCCACTCCGTGTGGTAAATGGCATATTGGCAAGTTTACGCTTCTCCTCCGACAATTTTATTTTAGGTTTTGGAGTCCTTTTTTTTCTGATATTTGGTGTTTTGGATTTGACATGCTCTGTACTATGACATTGGGCATCGGCCTTGGCAGACGACGTTGCTGGCATTTCATCGTCTCGGCCATGACTAGTGGCAGCAGCTTCAGCACGAGGTGGAAGTGGATCTTGATCTTTCCCTAATTTTGGAACCTCAACTTTTTTGTTCTCCATATTTTATAGGCAGAACTAAAAGGCACCTCAGGTAAACAATGGAGATGGATGGATTGGATACTAGTATACAATTATGGACGGACTGCCACGGTTAGGTGGTATAAAAAAACCACGGTTAGGTGGTATATATTATAATAATAATACAATTATGGATGGACGGACTGCCTGCCGACTGCCGACACAGAGGTAGCCACAGCCGTGAACTACCGCACTGTACACTGGTTGATAAAGAGATAGTAGTATACTCGTAACAATTAGGATGACACTATGACGGTATAAAGAATGAAAAAAAAACCACGGTTAGGTGGTAGGTATATAATAATAAATAATACAATTCTGGTCGGACGGACTGCCTGCCGTGTGCCGACACAGAGGTAGCCACAGCCGTGAACTACCGCACTGTACACTGGTTGATAAAGAGATAGTAGTATACTCGTAACAATTAGGATGACACTATGACGGTATAAAGAATGAAAAAAAAAACCACGGTTAGGTGGTAGGTATATAATAATAAATAATACAATTCTGGTCGGACGGACTGCCTGCCGTGTGCCGACACAGAGGTAGCCACAGCCGTGAACTACCGCACTGTACACTGGTTGATAAAGAGATAGTAGTATACTCGTAACAATTAGGATGACACTATGACGGTATAAAGAATGAAAAAAAAACCACGGTTAGGTGGTAGGTATATAATAATAAATAATACAATTCTGGTCGGACGGACTGCCTGCCGTGTGCCGACACAGAGGTAGCCACAGCCGTGAACTACCGCACTGTACACTGGTTGATAAAGAGATAGTAGTATACTCGTAACAATTAGGATGACACTATGACGGTATAAAGAATGAAAAAAAAACCACGGTTAGGTGGTAGGTATATAATAATAAATAATACAATTCTGGTCGGACGGACTGCCTGCCGTGTGCCGACACAGAGGTAGCCACAGCCGTGAACTACCGCACTGTACACTGGTTGATAAAGAGATAGTAGTATACTCGTAACAATTAGGATGACACTATGACGGTATAAAGAATGAAAAAAAAACCACGGTTAGGTGGTAGGTATATAATAATAAATAATACAATTCTGGTCGGACGGACTGCCTGCCGTGTGCCGACACAGAGGTAGCCACAGCCGTGAACTACCGCACTGTACACTTGTTGATAAAGAGATAGTAGTATACTCGTAACAATTAGGATGACACTATGACGGTATAAAGAATGAAAAAAAAAACCACGGTTAGGTGGTAGGTATATAATAATAAATAATACAATTCTGGTCGGACGGACTGCCTGCCGTGTGCCGACACAGAGGTAGCCACAGCCGTGAACTACCGCACTGTACACTGGTTGATAAAGAGATAGTAGTATACTCGTAACAATTAGGATGACACTATGACGGTATAAAGAATGAAAAAAAAAACCACGGTTAGGTGGTAGGTATATAATAATAAATAATACAATTCTGGTCGGACGGACTGCCTGCCGTGTGCCGACACAGAGGTAGCCACAGCCGTGAACTACCGCACTGTACACTGGTTGATAAAGAGATAGTAGTATACTCGTAACAATTAGGATGACACTATGACGGTATAAAGAATGAAAAAAAAACCACGGTTAGGTGGTAGGTATATAATAATAAATAATACAATTCTGGTCGGACGGACTGCCTGCCGTGTGCCGACACAGAGGTAGCCACAGCCGTGAACTACCGCACTGTACACTGGTTGATAAAGAGATAGTAGTATACTCGTAACAATTAGGATGACACTATGACGGTATAAAGAATGAAAAAAAAACCACGGTTAGGTGGTAGGTATATAATAATAAATAATAAAATTCTGGTCGGACGGACTGCCTGCCGTGTGCCGACACAGAGGTAGCCACAGCCGTGAACTACCGCACTGTACTGTGTCTGCTGCTAATATAGACTGGTTGATATTTAAAGAGATATTAGTAGTATACAACAATACTATACTGGTGGTCAGGCACTGGTCACCACTCCTGCAGCAAAAGTGTGCACTGTTAATTAATATAATTGTACTCCTGGCTCCTGCTAACAACCTGCAGTGCTCCCCAGTCTCCCCCACAATTAATTATAAGCTTTTAATTTATACATTGATGACTGTGCAGCACACTGGGCTGAGCTGAGTGCACACAGACTGAGTCACACTGTGTGACTGACTGTGCTGTGTATCGTTTTTTTTTTCAGGCAGAGAACGGATATAGCAGAGAGAAGTGAACGGATATATTATATTAAATAAAAGTTAACTAGCAACTGTACTGGTCACTGACTGTGGTAAACTAACTCTGTCTGCGACTCTGCACAATCTCTCTCTCTCTATCTAATCTATCTCTATTCTAATGGAGAGGACGCCAGACACGTCCTCTCCCTATCAATCTCAATGCACGAGTGAAAATGGCGGCGACGCGCGGCTCCTTATATAGAATCCGAGTCTCGCGATAGAATCCGAGCCTCGCGAGAATCCGACAGCGTCATGATGACGTTCGGGCGCGCTCGGGTTAACCGAGCAAGGCGGGAAGATCCGAGTCGCTCGGACCCGTGAAAAAAAACATGAAGTTCGGGCGGGTTCGGATTCCGAGGAACCGAACCCGCTCATCTCTAATTAATAATTATACATCCAAATCACTGGAATTAAGTGGCAAAATCTCGGTTTTGCCTGCCTAGTGAAGTGGAATCTAGATGGGATATGGTACCGGGGACACAATACCTCCATCAATTGTCTAAATCCCACTGCACTAATTGCGGATACCAGACACACATCTAACACCAACATAAGTGTCAAGGCCTCAGATATGAAGGCTTCCATCGTCATGTGAAGCTGAACCACTAGTCATGAACATAGGCCAGGGCCTCAGCCGTTCCTTGCCACTACGTGTCGTAAATGGCATATTGGCAAGTTTACGATTCTCCTCCATTTAACCTTCTTTTTGGGGTCTTTTTACTGAACTTTGGCTTTTTGGATTTTACATGCCCTCTACTATCACAATGGGCATCGGCCTTGGCAGATGACGTTGATGGCATTTCATCGTCTATGTCATGGCTAGTGGCAGCAGCTTCAGCACTAGGTGGAAGTGGATCTTGATCTTTCCCTATTTTATCCTCCAAATGTTTGTTCTCCATTATTTTTCTGGAGTTATATAACACAATGTGCGGCACAAGAGAGCGTACCCCTACACCTCACAGGGCAAACCCTGTAAAAATAATTTGGATTAAATACTATTAATCCCTTTATTTGGAGTATATAATATACAGCACAGGACAGCACCATATTATTACGAGAATTATATGGATTTATATGGAATTATACAGCAGAATAACTGGAATTATATGGCAGTATCACGGGAATGATATGGTAATATCACAGGAATTATATGCCAGTATCACAGGAATTATACGCCAGTATTCCGAGGATTATAAGGCAATATCACAGGAATTATACGGCAATGTCACAGGAATTATACGCCAGTATTCCGAGGATTATAAGGCAATATCACAGGAATTATACGGCAATGTCACAGGAATTATACGCCAGTATCACGGGAATTATACGCCAGTATTCCGAGAATTATATGGCAATATCACAGGAATTATATGGCAATGTCACAGGAATTATACGCCAGTATCACAGGAATTTTATGGCAGTATCACAGGAATTATACACCAGTATTCCGAGAATTATATGGCAATATCACAGAAATTATACGCCAGTATTCTGAGAATTATATGGCAATGACACAGGAATTATACACCAGTATTCCGAGAATTATACGGCAATATCAAAGGAATTATACAGCCATATCATAGGAATTATACGCCAGTATTCCGAGATTTATATGGCAATATCACAGGGATTATACGCCAGTATCACGGGAATTATATGGCAATATCACTGGAATTATATGGCAATATCACAGGAATTATATGCCAGTATCACGAGAATTATACGGCAATATCACGGGAATCATATGCCAGCATCACAGGAATTATACAGCAGTAACACTGGATATATGGTAGTAGAGGACACCACGACTGTGACTGGTCGCTGGACTAATGCTGCACAAGACACTTACCCTGGTCTAATGCAGGACAACACAGCACCACTGAAAGGGACTTATACAGCTACACTGGATATATGGCAGCAGAGGACACCACCACTGTGATTGGTCACTGGACTGATGCTGCACAAGACACTACCCCTGGTCTGATGCAAGACAACACAGCAAAAATGTAAGGGACTTATACAGCAGCCAGCAGTACTGGGGACATATTGCAGCAGAGGACACCAACACTGTGACTGGCTGGACTGATGCAGCATAAGATACTGACTACACTGGACTGGACTGAGCAGCACAAGACAGCACTAGACTCACCACCCCACTTTCCCACCCCCACACAGTCACTGAGGATGGAGACATGTCCTCTCACTACAGTCTCCGAGATTGGAGTGAAAATGGCAGTGACGCGCAGCTCCATATATGGAATCCAAATCCTGCGAGAATCCGACAGCGGGATGATGACATTTTGCCTCGTTCTGGTTTCCGAGTCAGGCAGGAAAACCCGAGTCTGACTCGGAACCGGGCTCAGAGCATGAAGTCCGGTAGGGTTCGGTTCTCAGAGAACTGAACCCGCTCATCCATAATAAAGAGATATGCAGTACATACAGTATTTCAAATATTTTCAATACTTGAAACATGAGATATTGTATGTTTTGCTAGCTACTCGTGTTTCAATACCCAGGGCCGGTGCAATGTCTCTTTGCTCCCCAGGCAAAACTTCAGCCTAGCGCCCCCTAACCTGCAACCCCCACACCACCACCACCTCCTGGAGGGAAGATGCAGGTGGCCCCAAGGTGGGCTGGGGTGAATTGTATCATTAACCATATACAGAGAACAGGGTTAACGCTCAAGGACTTTTAAAGTAATAAAGTATATTGTAAACAAAGTAAACAAAAATTTGACTGTTCACAATATACTTTCACTTTACAAGTTCATGAGTGCAGTCTATTCTTTATATACTCTATAATACTGTATATGGGGTCTGGTATGGATATTAAATTGGAGTTGGGTACGGGATATCGCTGGTCAGAATACCAACAGTAGCACCCCGATCACCATAATACAAACATTTTGAATGAAATGTATTAACCTTACCCTTACGCTAGCCCTTCCTCCAGCAAGCCTAACCATAACCCTCCCTGGCATATTAACATTCAGGATGCTGGATGTCAGGATTCCAGTGTTGGCATTCTGAGAGGTGTCTGCATTTCGGTGCCAGTATTCTGAATTCCGGCAACCAGTTCGCTGGGATGCCAACGACATCCCTTTAATTGCACGTGTATACATACATATATATGCAGAGACATAGATATATTTGTATGCTCCTTATTGTGTTCCATTCCCCCATCTGTAACTTTATTACTGACCAGCATACATAAACATCCTTTATTTTTTTAATAGATGAGTTCACTAGTGCCATCCAGTGGCCGGCGCCCCTAGGCAGCAGCCTAAAGCTGCCTAATGGTAGAGCCGGTCCTGCATACAGCATCCATGATAAGTAGGCTTACTATAATATCCCTTTGATTCATAAGTACTTTTAACAAGGATACTCATGAATTACACAAGTTCTCTAGCTGATTAAAAGCAGATGAAATGTAGACTTGTAATCAGTCAACCACAGAATCTGTATAATTCATGAGTGTCCTGGTTTAAAGGGATATTATAGTAAACCTAATTATAATGCATTTGGCTTGATATTTCAGTGTGTGGCTGAATAAATACCCACAATGAGGCCCAATAATAATCAGACCAATAAAGGATTTTTTTGGTAAATGCAGTTTTAATTCCTTAAAAATGTATTAGTAAAGGAAACACCTGTATCATCATCATCATCATCATCATCGTCATCATCATCATCATCATAATAATAATAATAATAATAATAATTTTATTTATATAGCACTCTTTCTCCAACAGGACTCAAGGCGCTTTACAGACATAAAAAACAATGCAAATACTGTAACATTGTAACATAGTTGATGAGGTTAAAATAAGACAAAAAGCCCATCGAGTTCAACCTGTATTATAACATTTTATTTCATTTAAATGCTGTATCTTTGGATATTTCTTTTACTTAGGAATTTATCTAATCCATTTTTAAACTTATTGACTGAGTCCACCAATACAACCTTCTTTGGCAGAGAATTCCAAATCCTTACTGCTCTCACTGTAAAGAACCCTTTCCTCCATTGAGTATGAAATTATTTCTCTTCAAACCTCAGGGGGTGTCCACATGTTCTGTGTAGCATTTTTTTTTATAAACAGATTGTCTGATAAATCCTTGGTTTGTCCGTTTATGTATTTATAAATTTTAATAATGTCCCCTCTCACTGTAATACAGAAGATTTAATTAAAGAAGCAATAGACAAGCTGTACAGACATAAAAGAAAACATTGAGCACACAGTAAGCATAATGCAGGATTGGTGTAGTCATTTTGGGTAATAACTTCCACAGGTTGTATATTCCACCCTCACAGGTACCAGGTGAGGCAGCCATCTTGGGCGCACTGCATAGGATTATCCTGGGTAGAATAGTCTGCCCATAGAAGAGATGACACAAAATGGAGAGATTGCAGCATCCTAACTCTCAGAGTAGGGTCCCAACAAAACCACCAAGTCCATGTATTTTTCATCCCATCCACAAGCGTACCAGATGAGGCAGCCATGTTAGGTGCACTGCAAAGGTTACACTGTGGGAGGTGAGCCATATAAGTAAGCCATACATGAGCCTACTGTATACATGAGAAAAATGACACCTGCGCAGTAGTAGTAGTAGTAGTATTATGATATACTCTGCATGGAAAGATCTTCATGGAGAACATCCTTCCCACAAATGAACCATCCAAGGCCACCTTATAGGGGGGGATTGCGTAGGTCACAATGGCAAGGTATGCAATCAGTGGAGGTACACATTACAGGAAAAGAATACAGTGGGGTGGAAGAGAAAAAAAGGGTAAAAAAATATTTGCAGGTAACCAGTGGCAGAAGGGAAAATGGGATAACATTATTTTGATAAAATCATAAATGTCCTGGTCTCATAGGAGCAGTATGGGTGGATATAAGAATGTGGGGAGCACACTCAAGTCCAATAGAGATGACCCTGCTAAGCCTGGTCCCAGTAGTCTCCCACCACAGTTGCCTGCTCATCTTGAGTGTTAGGCACGGGGCAGACCTGATGTTCTCAGTCGGAGAGATGGCAAACCATGTCCCGGAGTTCTCATGGTAGAGGTGAGGAGAGGCCACATAATGATCCTGAGTTTAGTGGTTGTAACGCAGCCCTTCTGTTATATTGTTGGTTGGTTTGTTTGCCTTCTGTTTTCCTTTGCGTTAACACAGGTATAACACTGCTATTGATTTTAAGCTGCCACTTTATGATAGGCACTTCATATACTAGGCACTGTAGCGTCCTAAAGGACAGGCGTCCTAACCTATATATAGATAAAGCTAAAAAGTTAGTCCACTTATCTTACGTGTTGCGCCACCATGCACAGGGCCGCCTCGTGACTACCACAACCAAAAAGAGTGTCTCTCCAAAAACACAATGGCAAACAAATACAAGATACAAAAGTATGGCTGCGGAAAACACCTGGCGCCCAGATGAATTTTTCCTTATTTAGATAAATATTGAAAGAATACAACCCTCCAAATGGGAAGAAACGTCCACTCCTGAATTCTCCCAGATCCTCCTCTTAACGAGTATCCTTGTCAGGACAGCATATAGAACAGAGGGGAGAGGGGGGGCCACATGTGTAATACAGTTTTAATACAACACACAATGACAGATGAAATACAATGAACACAAAGTGATGGTATCAAACATCCACGTGTGTGAGCCACAGAGGAAATGAATGCAACAATTACCAGAGCGATTGAGAACCCACAAAAAGTTCTCAATCAAGTTCTTAAGCACCAGATTCCGCCCGGGCAGGTGACTGGAAATACCCTGGTCCTTGGATCAGCATGCACCTCCGCTGGACACAGACCACTGGAGTCGCAGGAAGCCGACGCGTTTCAACTCCTTTCCGGAGTCTTTTTCAAGGCAGGATCCTGCCTTGAAAAAGACTCCAGAAAGGAGTTGAAACGCGTCGGCTTCCTGCGACTCCAGTGGTCTGTGTCCAGCGGAGGTGCATGCTGATCCAAGGACCAGGGTATTTCCAGTCACCTGCCCGGGCGGAATCTGGTGCTTAAGAACTTGATTGAGAACTTTTTGTGGGTTCTCAATCGCTCTGGTAATTGTTGCATTCATTTCCTCTGTGGCTCACACACGTGGATGTTTGATACCATCACTTTGTGTTCATTGTATTTCATCTGTCATTGTGTGTTGTATTAAAACTGTATTACACATGTGGCCCCCCTCTCCCCTCTGTTCTATATGCTGTCCTGACAAGGATACTCGTTAAGAGGAGGATCTGGGAGAATTCAGGAGTGGACGCTTCTTCCCATTTGGAGGGTTGTATTCTTTCAATATTTATCTAAATAAGGAAAAATTCATCTGGGCGCCAGGTGTTTTCCGCAGCCATACTTTTGTATCTTGTATATATAGATAAAGTATCTCCACTAGTTCCATAAGGGTTCCGTTGAGCTAAGGAATGTTTGGGAGAGGGTGAAATTAAACCTGTACTGTAGTTCTGCATAGTATTGGTACACTTGTTTATTCAGAGTATAATCACATAAAATAATTGTAGTACATTGCTCCGTACTGTACATATAGTAGTTAATCACTCAAATCAGATCTTGTGCCAGTAAAGCTTAGAGTCTAAATTCCCAATCACATACTACAGTACATATGCATCAACGCATCAGGTTTAATTTGGTATTGTGCTAATTGCCTAATTATGTCTTTTGTGTGTCGAAAAGAAACAGAGAACACAACAGAAATACACTCAATTTTTAAATACATCAAAAAATGTATTTCATCTTTCGAGAATGTTATTATTTATGTTACTAATTTTTATATAAACTTGTTTCTAAAAGTTGTTTTGCAAGTGCTGTGGTGATGGATTTGTGACTATATATTTCCTTTTCTTACTGCCCATGTTGAGTAATTGGAACATAATTAATATTTTTGCTGCATTGAAGTGTTTCAGCTGTGTCCCTGTGTTGTCTCAGTTTTTCTTTTAAACCTCTATTAAATAAATGTAAACCCCTTTAAGTTGAGGAAGTCTTTTTCTTTTGTTTGTCCATCAGACTGTGTAAATTGATTGTACAGAAATTGGGTTCTAGATTACATCTGGACAGATTAAACTACCTTACGACTAAACCACACACGTGATTTCCATACATGGAACCTCTGTGTTGACTTAACTGGTGTCTATGGCAACAGTGAGCATTGTAAATGGTGCATTGCACCCTGCATTACATTATACTTAAATGTGTTTCCTCCATTTGTGAAATGTAAGTTTTCTTACACACACTATGGTTTTTGATATTTATGAATCAGGTGTGTAATTTTTTAATAATGTTTTCTCAATATCCTAGGAAATGCTATCAAACAGATTAGTTTATTAAGATTCTAAGAATAACATGCTTTACATGGAACAAGTAAATGAGCAACCTTGAGTATTTCCTTGCTTAGCAGTATTAGAGCACTGTACAAAGAATGGGAATAAATGGTAGAAGCTCACATGTAAACCTGAATTTAAACTAATTTCTCAAGGGATCCACAACCTTCCTTTGGTCTGAAATGAGACCTGATGAGTAAATGTGTTACATATGCCTCAATCTATAGAGATTCTTAAAAAAAAAAAAAAAAAAGCTTTGTTATTGAGGTTATTTTCAAAACACAAAAGCATATATACAGTACAAGTGTGATTTGTGTGTAATAATGAGCTGCATGACTCAATATCATAATAAATGTATTGGTAATGTAGATATATTGGAATGCTAACAATATACATGCAGTATATGTATTCTATGGAAAAGGTATAGCTACTCAGAAGATAGGTACTGGAACCTTTCCTAAGTAAACCGATTTATATTAGCTTCTATGCTCTGGACAGGTCTTCAGAATTTATTTTACTAATTTCTTTTTTTTTTTCAACATTACATCTTTATTGAGAGTACATAGGTAGAACATAGGGATACAGAAAATAAATGGGGGTAACAATAGTGGGGAAGGCAAAAATTACATGGAGGGATATGGGAGAAAGCTCATCCAAAGGCTTCAGATAAAAACACAAAATGCAGCATATGAATCAAGCATCTGAGTCCCCTGTCGGGAGTTCATTAAAATTGAAAGGAGGAGAGGGGCTCCATGAAGTAGGAAGTGGAGGCACCTTTTCCTTCCTTATTATATACATGCCCAGGAAGCCATTTCACAGTGGGGGAAGAGAGGGCTTGGGTTTTGGACATAACTTTCCCAAATGGGGGAGGGGAGGGAGATTTCCAGTGCTGAGCAATAGTAGATTTGGTGGATATTAGAATGTGCTCTAGAAAGGATTTTTGATAAGTAACTAAAAAAAGGGATGTAGATTCCTTTGTGGGGCACTCTTTTAAAAGAGTGCCCCACAAAGGGATCTACATCCCTTTTTTTGGTTACTTACCAGAAATCCTTTCCATAGTACCTTGTATTCAATCCCAGGTGCACCTCCAATCATAGCATTTATCTTGTCAAATTGGCAAATTAATAAATTAAAACTGATTGTTTTTTTTTCAATTCACAATTTCATTTATCTATACTGGTGCAGGAAACAAAACCTCCCCTTTGATGAGGATATTAGAATGCGACCAAGGATGTAGCGAGCGGATTTGGAGACAATACTAGGGTACAGATGCAGAAGGGCTAAAGAGGGATTCTGGGGTAATGTTAGGCTGATAATACCTTGTATAAGAGCAAACACCTTAACCCAGAAGGGGTGTAAAACAATGCATTCCCAAAAGACGTGGAAAAT
This sequence comes from Pseudophryne corroboree, assembly GCF_028390025.1. Taxonomy (NCBI): domain Eukaryota; kingdom Metazoa; phylum Chordata; class Amphibia; order Anura; family Myobatrachidae; genus Pseudophryne; species Pseudophryne corroboree. Next base: position 393,452,219 of record NC_086447.1, on the reverse strand, counting down.
AGTACCATCGAAATGGCAAAGGTACCAGACAAATTTTGAAGTAGCAGGCCATATCCTATGTAATTTAGAAGGAGTGATGTACAATCTATGTAAGAAGAAGGGGATAATGGGGAGTGTGGGCGAAGTTGCCGGGGCAACTAAAGGAGATCAGGGAGGGGGAAATCCTGGAAAAGGCCATGTTACAAGTCTACCCAAGGTTTAGAATGGGGGTGGGGGGGCAGGTCACATAACTGGTAGAGCATAGAGGCCTCATGATACCTAGTTAGATTGGGAAGGATGAGACCCCCTTGTGATTTTGAGCAGGTCATACAGGTAAAATCAAACCAGGGAGGCTTACGTTTCCACACATATGATAACATAAACCTCCTCATCTGACACATTAACTTACAGGGAATAGCATAAGGAATAGCACAAAATAAATACAGCAGTTTTAGTAACAGCATCATTTTAAATGCCGCCAGGTGGCCCAACCATGAGACCTCATAATTCATCCAAGCAGACTAAAGAAGCCAACTGAGTTAGTAAGGGGGCATAGTTAACAGTATGCACATTCTGTATGTGAGAAGGGATGGACTACCAAATATAATAAGGAAGAATTCCATCCAAATAAATGGGAAATGAGTCTTCAAGGACTGAGAAACTGTAGGAGGAATAATAATGGCAAGTGCATCAGATTTGGTAGTGTTCGAATTATACAATTTAGCATAAAACTCAGAGAACAGATTAGCAATATCAAGGGGATTGAGACACTGTTTACCTAACAGGGCAATTAGACATTTAATGTGATTACAAGCCTGCCGATCGCAAAGCTTACATTCTAAAAAGCGGCCTTATTATTTATTATTTATTACCAGTTATTTATATAGCGCACACATATTCCACAGCACTTTACAGAGAAGGTTTGCCCATTCACATCAGTTCTGCCCCAGTGGAGCTTACAATATATATTCCCTATCACATGTACACACAGACAGATTCACACTAGGGTTAATTTTGTTGGGAGCCAATTAACCTACAAGTATATTTTTGGATTGTGGGAGGAAACCGGAGTACCCGGAGGAAACCCACGCAAGTACGGGGAGAATATACAAACTCCGCAGGGTTAGGGGCATGGTGGGAATTGAACCCATGACCTCAGTGCTGTGAGGCAGTAATGCTATCCATTACACTATCTATACTGCCTTATTTCCAGCTGTGTAACATTTATGGTGGAGGTGAGCAAGAGCAGAATGCATGTAGCTGTTTACACAGAGCTCTTTTTCAAACCACACCAATAAGTGAAAATTAGACCGCATATACAGCATTAGAGAAGAGCCTTTAGAATCTCAGGATCAGTTAACTGATAGTCTGGAAAATGCCAGGGGCCTGCAGGGGGATAAATGGTGACCCATTTCCCAGTCCATAAGACAGGGACATGATCAGACCATGTCATTTGAAGAATTTAAATTCTCTGAGTACGCTGAAGGTCCCTCTTATCTAAAAGAATAAGATCTATTCTGGAATAACTATTGTGAACAGTGGAAAAAAAGTATAATCTTTCTCATCAAGTAGGGAAGTGTGCCAGCCATTATACAAGTCGAACTCCGCAAGTAGTTTCTTTAAAGCATGGGAATGACCTATATCTGTAGGGGAGGAATGGTTACCTTGGAGAGAAGATCTATCCAAAGTAGGGTCAAGAACTAAGTTCAAATCACCCATTTATATAAGTGCTCCTTTGCTGACTTCATATATTTCCTCGAGGGTATCCCAAAGTAAAGGAACTTGGCAAGAGGAGCATATAAAGAGACCAAAGTAACCAGAGTATCATCTACAGTACCTATAAGAATGAGAAATCGGGATGCAGAACAAAGCAAATATTCCTTTGAAACAGAATAGCAACACTGTTACGATTGATGGGGCCATTGCGGTGTAGCATGGTCTTTAAAAACAAGGGGCGCTGAGGAGGAGAAATGCATCTCCTGAAGGGCCACAATATCAGCTTTATGTTGGTGAAATGTAGATAGGGCTAATCGCCATTTATGCAGGGAATGAAGCCCTCTAACATTAAGAGAGCGGACCTTAACCATTAAGCAATTTGAAGGAATGAGGGAATGAGGACATCTGAGGTATACGTGTCACAAAAAACAGAGTGGGAGACAGAAAATAACAGGAAAAGGGGAGAAAAAACACAGGAAAAAAAGTAAAGACCCCAAAAGGCACAGTAGGTGCCATAGGGAACAGATATGGCAACATAGTTAACTTGTGGGGATGGACCATCATGCACCCCACCCTTAAGAGCTTATATAAAACAAAACATGTGAAATAGTGCAACACACTAAAAAGGACTTACACATGCTATAACATCTCCAAAACAATACCGAAGCTATAGGAAATGAATGTAATAGCAGCGGGGAAATCGTAAACTACCTGAAAATGTAACATAGCATATAACTGCATGTATATAAAAAGAACCACATAAGTCACAGAGTCCAGACTTGAGAACATGTGAAATATTGCAAACTCAGAGACCATAAACAGGCAATACTTGCAGTCAAGACAGCAGGATCCAACACCTAAGAGTGGAGCATCGAAGCGGAAGTCCAGGAGAAGGCAGTGTCTCTATTAGGGGTCCAACCAACAGCAGAGTTATTGAAATAACAGAATTTGCAATGACCAAGACCAAAGTAGCACCAACTCAGTCAGCAGGTATCCATAAAACACAAAACTGATGGGGTCAGAGTACTGTCATCCAACCTGGGACCAGTCAAGCTGTGGAGGGTGACCCTGTGATGGTAATGAAGCCAAGATGGGAATATTCCATTCCACCAGGAGATTGACACCAGAAGAGATGACAAAAGTGGATCCATCTTTCTGCACCAGCAATTTAACCGTGAATCCCCAGCTGGATTGCATATCCCGATCACATGGCACCTTCGTGAGAGGCTGGAAGGATTTGCATTTGTTTATGGTATGGATTAGGAGGTCCAGGAAGAGTTGTAAGTTATCAAGACATCCATATCATCTGTCAAGTGAACAGCTTTGAGAACGTCCTTCTTAATATGAAAAAAGTGAAGACGCAGGGTATCTCAAGGAGAGCTACTGGGAGAATAGAGAGGTTTGGGGAGACAGTGAATTTGATCAATCAATAAATTCTGGTCCTCTGCTGAGAGTAGATATTTTTTGTAAAGGGTCAAAGCAAAGTCCTGACACCATTTCTGGAACACACCTCATATTAATATTGTTCCTTCTAGACCTGTCTTCAATATCAGCAAGCATGTCCTTAACTGCCGAGAGCTCCCACAGAACTGAGTTGTGGGAGATGAGAAGGTCATTGTGGGAGGAAACCAAATCCTGTGCTTTATTCACCAGATTATTGGTATGATTGCCAATACTCATCACATCACCAGTAAGATTGGTAATGGAAGACTGAAGGTCAGAGGTGAGGTCTGTCTGGAGCACCTGGAGCATCTGATGGAGCATGCAAATTGTAAGAGGAACATCAGCAGAGGCGTCAGATACAGGATCAAAATGAGGTGAAGAGGTGGACACCACATAGGCCTTCCCATCAGGAACCAGTTTAGGAGTACACTGGGAAACAAATTTAATCGAAGGAGCAAGGGCAGAAATATTTCCCCGTTTAGCAGGCATGGCAGATGTGTGAATAGCGGAGCTATAGATAGCAGTAGGAAGACCAAATGTGGTAACCCGCATGGTTCTAGATCAGGCAGGCAAAGGCATTGGAGGTCTCATGGGTGTGAATGATGAAGTTCACAGAGACATCATAACAGTAGGAGTACTGAAAGCCAACAATAGGTGGTAAATGAGAGGCGGTAACTCACCAACCTGAAGAGCGAGGAGCCCTGGGGCTGTGGAGCCATAGCTGGTACAGCAGGCAGTAGATGGAGCTGTACAGGCTTGGTCCAGGCATACAGCAGCAGCAAAATACGGAGACAAGATGGCTGCCCCCACAATTTTTTTTGTTGCTTCCAGCACTATCCCATCACTATTCCCGACCCCCAGAGACCTTTCCAGGTAGAGGACACTGTGTGGGGATGGCAGCAGAAGGTTAAGGAGCTGCCGGTGGGTGCAGTGGCGACTTGAGCTCAGAAATTAAGGCCGCAGCCTGTTATAGGAAGGAAGGAAGACCAGAGCCCCTGAAAAAACGTCCAGCCGAGAGTCTAGTCAGGCCATGCCCTCTATTTTATTAAGTTCTAAAATTATTTCACTGATTTCTTCCTTTTCCAGAATCAGTCACAGGTTTACAAAATACAAAAGGATCACGCGTAAATACAGAAAAAGGGAAAATATAAATGAAAGAAATAATATCAAACATTAGGTAATAAAAAAGTATGTTTGTTCATATCATCTGAAATAGCATGCAGTTGGCCCAAATTATCAGTGCAGAAGTGGTTCTCAACCTCAAACTGCAAGTTTTCCCAACAATTCATGTTTTGTGGATTTCTGTATGTGGAAATACGTGGGATATATATACTGTAGCCCAGCAAAATATATTGTTACCTGTGCATGATTTTTCCATGGGTGGGTCGAACAATACATGGATGTTTTGATTCAGTGCATATCATATTACATTGCACATGTTTCAGTCACCTGTATATGTCTTTTTTCCTTGTATGGTTTATCTCACACATTGTAACCTTTGTGGTGCACTGAAGATGACTGCCTCACTTGGAACTGATTGTTATATAAGGGTCCTGCTTCTAGCTTTACTACACTGCAACTTCTCTGCTTTGTTTAATATTTTCTAGACATTGCCTATTCCACCTAGGATACCTATGTATTTCACCCAAAATGGCTGTCTTGCCTGGTACCTTTCATGGTGGGTTACATAACCTGTGGAATGTACCTGCATTAAGCTCAATGAGGCAGATTTATTAAGCCTGGAGAAGTGATAAAGCAGTGATAAAGTATTGATAAGTGTAAGGTGATAACACACCAGCCAATCAGCTCTTAACTGTCATTTTTTCATACCCATAATGAATGGCTGGTGCGTTATCACCTTGCACTTATCACTGCTTTATCACTTCTCCAGGCTTAATACATCTGCCCCATTGTGCTCTGTGTTTTCACTGTTTTTCAGTTTGGTTTTCTTCATGCTATAGTACTAAACCACTATGTTTTTGATGTATGTAAAGCGACTTTGAGTCCTGCTCGAGAGAAGCACTATAAAAATAAAATTCTTAATTATTATTAAAGAAGTCTATAAAACATAACCTGTTGATGGTATTTGAGGACTGGAGTTGAGAACCCCTGTCCTAGAGCAAAGTATAAAAGAGAAATGGGGTGGAGATCACTGGCACAAAACAAATAAGAAATAGGAAAAAGATACAGCAGCGCCTGGGATCAACAGAGCATACAATATAGCACAATTAGTCAATTAATTACACATGCAAATATAAGTCACCGAGTGTCAAATCAATCCAACCCAATCAATAATGCACATAAAATGTTTTAATATAACACAATAGAATTGTATTTAAAATATACTGTGCACAGTATTAAATTGGAAAGATGCTTTGAAAAAGCCAAAAGAGAGAACATATAAAACATAAACATAAAAATGTGTCCACTATTGAACACAGTAGTATAGCATGTATAATATCACAGACCTGTCTCAGTTAGAAAATGTGATCATTAAGAAACACTGTTGCGCAATTTAACTTGAAACAATGACTATGAGAACAGTGTATAGTCCTCAACAATGTATAGTAATAAGTAAGTTCGGACAGATATCTCAGTTCATCAAGTCCATATATATAAATAATAATAATGAGTAATGTTCTTGTTAAATGATGTTCATGCAGAGGAAAAATAAATATGAATACTTGTTCTCTGAAACATATACGTGTGGCGTCCCACCGTATTGTTACCTGGTGAGTAATAAAAATGGAACCGATGGTCAGATTAACCACACCTCGTGTGGCTGCTGAATAGATAGAAAATATCGAGACCGCTGATCCCTGGTTAATTGACAAAGGGAAAGGTGCGAATACTGAACGCCAGACTGCGCTGGCCTGAGAGATCACCTTATGACGTTCTCACCGGAGATTCCGTCCCATAGATAGTGCTGATGATGGCCGCCAGACCGCGCTGGCCCGAAGGATCGCCTCACACCGCTCTCACCGGCGGACCCGTCCTGAGGCGAGGAGGAGTCAAGCTGGAATTAGACACCTCACGTCGACCCACCGGGTCAGATGGAAACGATGAGGCCGATGTGCTGCAGCGGAGATCGGCTTGCTGTGTCTCATAAGCACCGATCTGAGCTTACGTATCGGTTCAGACCTCTGGATGTCAGACAAGAGGTTTTGCATGTATCAGGTGTCCCAGGTGGGAACAATGAGGAGGAGTCCTAACGCGTTTCGTCACGCCCACGTGACTTTCTCAAAGGTATGACTCCTATGGCCGGGTTCTGATTTATATACCCCTTCCATACAGCACCTGTGTAGTATTTTTAATCACAGTGCAAAGCTGTTCTCAACCTTAGATCTAATTGCGCACAATTGTTATTCGTGCTTTAGCAGATAACCACAGTAATATATGAAAAACAGAACAAATTAGTGATAGTTAAAAACTTGCATTATACTATACATTGTTTTCCAATCTATATCCTAGAATAATGACACTCGGTGGCCTGACCCGATAAAAGTAATAAGAATTTGAAGTAATATAACACTCATAAAAATACATAAAAATATATAGCAATTATAAACACAGAGAGAAAGAGGTAACAAAAATACGAGATAAATAATATAATATACATATATTCTATATGCATTTGAACAGAGATAATTAGATCAAAAGCATTAAAATAAGATCCTGAGTAGTAATATACATTCCTGTACCTAGACAAAAACATTATGTTGTATATAAATATGTATAAATAATGTTATATTCCTACATATGAATCGGACATAACTATACTATTATAAATTAAATTTATACATAAAAATTTGGAGAAAAATTATATTAAAATATAAAATATATATAAATGTATAATTGAATAAAAATTGATATAAAATATCCATATATAGTGTGTTGTAAGCAAAAGAGAAAGGAAAAGGAAAAGGAAAAAAAGCAAACAAAAACGGAGTTTATGGAGACACTAAACAAAATGAAAGGAAGAATGGAGGATGAGGATTATTAACTATATGCTGTGAGTGATAGAAATATTGATAGATCAAAGATCTATATCAATATGTTCATTAAGTCCCTCTGGAACGAGGGTCCCTAACCTGTGTATCCAATAATTTTCTCTCACGCAAAGCTTTCTAAATCTATCCCCACCCCTCAATGTTGGGCTAATAGTTTCAATACCCAGCAATTTCAAATTGCTGGGTATTGAAACTATTAGCCCAACATTGAGGGGTGGGGATAGATTTAGAAAGCTTTGCGTGAGAGAAAATTATTGGATACACAGGTTAGGGACCCTCGTTCCAGAGGGACTTAATGAACATATTGATATAGATCTTTGATCTATCAATATTTCTATCACTCACAGCATATAGTTAATAATCCTCATCCTCCATTCTTCCTTTCATTTTGTTTAGTGTCTCCATAAACTCCGTTTTTGTTTGCTTTTTTTCCTTTTCCTTTTCCTTTCTCTTTTGCTTACAACACACTATATATGGATATTTTATATCAATTTTTATTCAATTATACATTTATATATATTTTATATTTTAATATAATTTTTCTCCAAATTTTTATGTATAAATTTAATTTATAATAGTATAGTTATGTCCGATTCATATGTAGGAATATAACATTATTTATACATATTTATATACAACATAATGTTTTTGTCTAGGTACAGGAATGTATATTACTACTCAGGATCTTATTTTAATGCTTTTGATCTAATTATCTCTGTTCAAATGCATATAGAATATATGTATATTATATTATTTATCTCGTATTTTTGTTACCTCTTTCTCTCTGTGTTTATAATTGCTATATATTTTTATGTATTTTTATGAGTGTTATATTACTTCAAATTCTTATTACTTTTATCGGGTCAGGCCACCGAGTGTCATTATTCTAGGATATAGATTGGAAAACAATGTATAGTATAATGCAAGTTTTTAACTATCACTAATTTGTTCCGTTTTTCATATATTACTGTGGTTATCTGCTAAAGCACGAATAACAATTGTGCGCAATTAGATCTAAGGTTGAGAACAGCTTTGCACTGTGATTAAAAATACTACACAGGTGCTGTATGGAAGGGGTATATAAATCAGAACCCGGCCATAGGAGTCATACCTTTGAGAAAGTCACGTGGGCGTGACGAAACGCGTTAGGACTCCTCCTCATTGTTCCCACCTGGGACACCTGATACATGCAAAACCTCTTGTCTGACATCCAGAGGTCTGAACCGATACGTAAGCTCAGATCGGTGCTTATGAGACACAGCAAGCCGATCTCCGCTGCAGCACATCGGCCTCATCGTTTCCATCTGACCCGGTGGGTCGACGTGAGGTGTCTAATTCCAGCTTGACTCCTCCTCGCCTCAGGACGGGTCCGCCGGTGAGAGCGGTGTGAGGCGATCCTTCGGGCCAGCGCGGTCTGGCGGCCATCATCAGCACTATCTATGGGACGGAATCTCCGGTGAGAACGTCATAAGGTGATCTCTCAGGCCAGCGCAGTCTGGCGTTCAGTATTCGCACCTTTCCCTTTGTCAATTAACCAGGGATCAGCGGTCTCGATATTTTCTATCTATTCAGCAGCCACACGAGGTGTGGTTAATCTGACCATCGGTTCCATTTTTATTACTCACCAGGTAACAATACGGTGGGACGCCACACGTATATGTTTCAGAGAACAAGTATTCATATTTATTTTTCCTCTGCATGAACATCATTTAACAAGAACATTACTCATTATTATTATTTATATATATGGACTTGATGAACTGAGATATCTGTCCGAACTTACTTATTACTATACATTGTTGAGGACTATACACTGTTCTCATAGTCATTGTTTCAAGTTAAATTGCGCAACAGTGTTTCTTAATGATCACATTTTCTAACTGAGACAGGTCTGTGATATTATACATGCTATACTACTGTGTTCAATAGTGGACACATTTTTATGTTTATGTTTTATATGTTCTCTCTTTTGGCTTTTTCAAAGCATCTTTCCAATTTAATACTGTGCACAGTATATTTTAAATACAATTCTATTGTGTTATATTAAAACATTTTATGTGCATTATTGATTGGGTTGGATTGATTTGACACTCGGTGACTTATATTTGCATGTGTAATTAATTGACTAATTGTGCTATATTGTATGCTCTGTTGATCCCAGGCGCTGCTGTATCTTTTTCCTATTTCTTATATACAATTACAAACATACAGAAGTTTGTTTGCAGCAGCGAACGGGAACTAAAGAGATACGATTAAACTGGATACACATGTGCATATTTGCATGTGTATATATTTATATATATATATAAATATATTTAATTTTCCCGTAAAAATTAGCGCCTAGGTTCTTTGTTTTTTTTTCACAAAACAAATAATGAGACACAATGATGACCTGATGTACTGTACAACTCAGTGAAATAAACTATAATTTTACATAATAGTAAACATTAAAATTATTAAAAACATTAATATGCATTTTAAGCATCAATATACAGTTACTGTACATCAATTTTACTTTGAATCAATTCTTCAATTTCAGATGTAACTTATGCAATATTATCAATATTATTTTTAAAATAATATTGCACGTTTCACATACTGTCACATACTGTCACATACTGTCACAGAATACTCTTACCTTTGTGGAGTACTCTTTAAAAAAAATACTTAACTTTTAATATTTTATGATTAAAATTTGATCAGAATAGACAAATGAGCTCTATAAAACTATTCCAATGGCAGTAGGTAAAATATTCGTTAATAACAGTAGTAGATAGGTGATGAGTTCACCTTAACCTTTTGCAGTAAAATTAGTAATAATTTACCTAATTTGTTTTGGACAGCAGTCACAGTTGATTTAGTGTATTAAATCACTGAGAGACTAGAACAGTGGTTCCCAAACTTTTTGGAATCATGGCGCCCTCGAGCATCAGAATTTTTTTCACGGCACCTCAAAGATAAAAGCTTCTTATTGAGAAATTTAGAAATAAATATTAAATTAAGTAAATTGTGTTTATATGTCATCCATAAGTTAAATTGTGTGGTGAGGGACAAGATTTGCTTCTGTTTGGCCACATATTTTATGATTGGCAGCCACCAGCACCGGTTTTGCCTATTACATTGACCATAAATAATTTTAATTTGTCCTGGACCACCAATCCAAGGCACCCCTGCAAGTGTCCCGAGGCACCCCAGGGTGCCACGGCACACAGTTTGGGAACCACTGGACTAGAACAAAGTTAATGCAGAGTGTGTCATTTACACAATGTGATCATGCTGTATTATCGTTTCAATACAGGTAATGCATATGGTGCATAAATAAGTGACATATGGGTCTTTTTACTGAGCCTTGGAGAAAGATAAATTGCCATGTTACAGGCTGTGTTTGAGAAATGACAGGAGCTGATTGGTTGGTACTGTACTTTATCTCCATCCACTTTATTTCTCTCCAAGGCTTAGTAAATAAACACTATAGTCATGCCACAACAGCAGAAATATAAATTGCCTCATAGTCATGATGATGAGATACTCTTGATGAGATACCACCAATCTTTTTAAGACAGTCTCAAATGTTACTAGGTCAACTGCTGCACGTTCTGAGTCAAATACTTTACAACATGTGTGCGTGCCTGTGATACACTGTGGAATGTGAATAAGTGCAGTGGGCATCTGCTGTTGCATCCTGACCCTGTTAGACCATGATGACGCTGCAGCCCAAGGACACACAGACCAACCCTACAATGAGAGTACCCTAGTGCCAAGTAATATTGTTATGTACAGTTTATATTGTACACATTGATCACAATATTTGCAGTTTTTCCTTCAGGGATTAATACAAAAATATGCGTGGGGCTACTGACTAATGAACAAGCCATGTAAAGCTACCCATGGAAGAAGTAGCTGGTCCTAAGATCTTCGACTGCAGCCCTGAACATCATTTGCTCCTACGACTCATAGGGAAGCAAATGCTAACAGGAAACTTCAGGCAATTGAATTGTAAAGGAAAATTGTTGAGCTAAAAGTGTATATACATTGTATAAACACAATCTCACCTGTGTCACATCCCTGGCACTCCCTGAATCTCTGCCTCATTTAGGTTCCTCTGCAGAGCCGTCACTTTAAGCCGGGATCCATTGCATAACTAGACTGGAGCCAATTTTTCGCAGAAGCATGGACACCAGCTTTCAATGCTCCTCTCCTTGATGTTACATCTAGATCATACATACCTTAATTTCTTTCTAGGTCACTAAGTTATACAATAGTGAAAATATGACCCAAATTCATACAGTAGTTTTTATTTGACAGACAGACAGACAGACAAAAAATACAAAAGTTTGTATTTTCATCTCCATAGTTTATAAACAGTCCCTAGAAGTATATGTTTCAAAACAAAATTGCTATGTACAGACAAAAATCCTATAGTTTTATTATTACATATATGTATAGATACTATGGAGTGTCCCCTTTTACAGCCATTTTTATAACTGTATAAAAAAAAATAGGATTTTAATTACCTACCGGTAAATCCTTTTCTTGTAGTCCGTAGAGGATACTGGGGATCCATTTAGTACCATGGGGTAAAGACGGGTCCACTAGGAGCCATGGGCACTATAAGCATTCGATAGTGTGGGCTGGCTCCTCCCTCTATGCCCCTCCTACCAGACTTAGTCTAGGAAACTGTGCCCGAGGAGATGGACATAATTTGAGGGAAAGATATAAAAAGATAGTGGTGAGATTCCGAATCAGCACACACAAACAAGAGGAAAGCCATGCTAACCAAATTTGGAACAGGAACAGCAACGGCTGAACCAAACAACAATACTTAACCAAGCAACAGTGCAGGATGAATAAAGCACTGAGCGGGCGTCCAGTATCCTCTACGGACTACGAGAAAAGGATTTACCAGTAGGCAATTAAAATCCTATTTTCTCTTACGTCCTAGACCTAGAGGATACTGGGGATACATTTAGTACCATGGTGAAGTACCAAAGCTCCCAAACCGGGTGGGAGAGTGCTAAGGGTCCTGCAGAACTGATTGCCCAAACTGAAGGTCCTCAGAGGCCAAGGTATCGAACTTGTAAAACTTTGCAAACATGTTCGAACCTGACCAAGTAGCTGCTCGGCAGAGCTGTAAAGCCAAGACACCCCGGGCAGCCACCCAAGAAGAACCCACTGACCTAGTAGAGTGGGCCTGACCAGATTTTGGAACCGGCAAGCCTGCTGTGGAATAAGCATGCTGGATAGTGAGCCTGATCCAGCGAGCAATAGACTGCTTTGAAGCAGGACACCCAATCTTATTGGGATCGTAAAGAACAAACAGCAAGTCCGATTTCCTGAGACAAGCCGTTCTCTTCACATATACCTTCAAAGCCCTCACAACATCCAAGGACTTTGAAGAAACAGAGGCGTCGGTCACAACCAGAACCACAATTGGTTGGTTTATGTGAAACAATGACACCACCTTAGGAAGAAATTGCTGACAAGTCCTGAGTTCAACTCTGTCTTCATGGAAGATTAAATAGGGACTCTTGTGACACAATGCCCCCAGTTCCGACACATGTCTTGCAGAAGCCAAGGCCAATAGCGTGATGGTTTTCCATGTAAGATATTTTATGTCTACCTCCTGTAAAGGTTCAAACCAGTCTGATTGGAGGAACTGCAGCACCAAATTGAGATCCCAAGGTGCCGGGAGAGGCACAAAGGGAGGCTGGATGTGCAGAACCCCTTTCAGGAACGTCTGGACCTCAAGAAGAGAGGTCAATTGTTTCTGAAAGAAAATGGAGAGGGACGAAATCTGGACTTTTATGGAGCCCAGACATAGGCCCACATCCACACCTGACTGCACAAAAAGCAGGAAACGTCCCAGATGAAATTCCACAGCAGAATATTTTCTGAACTGACACCAAGAGACGTATTTCTTCCAAATACGGTGGTAATGTTTAGACATTACCCCCCTTATTGGCTTGGATCATAGTCGGGATGACCTTGTCAGGAATCCCTCTCCTGAGTAGAATCAGCCATTCAACCTCCATTCCGTCAAACGAAGCCATGTCAAGTCTTGATAGACTAACGGCCCCTGTTGCAGAAGATCCTCGTGAAGAGGTAGATGCCATGGATTTTCCAGGAGCATCTCCAGAAGGTCTGCGTACCAGGCCCTTCTTGGCCAATCTGGAGCAATGAGAATTGCTTGAACTTTTTCCCTTTTTATTCTTTTCAGAATTCTTGGTATCAGCGGAATTGGAGGGAACACGTGCACCATCTGATGAACCCACGGAGATGTCAGAGCATCCACCGCCACTGCCTGTGGGTCTCTCGACCTGGAACAATACCGCTTGAGCTTCTTGTTGAGACGAGAGGCCATCATGTCAATTTGTGGACACCCCCATCGATGTGTCAAGCACCTGAACACCTCCGGGTGAAGGCCCCACTCCCCCGGGTGCAGGTCGTGTCTTCTGAGGAAGTCTGCTTCCCAGTTGTCTACTCCAGGAATGAAGACTGGCGACAATGCCACAGCGTGTTTTTCTGCCCAGAGGAGAATTCTTTAAAGCTCTGACATTTCTGCTCTGCTCTTCGTTCCTCCCTGTTGGTTTATGAGCGTTACTGCTGTCACATTGTCTGACTGAACCTGAATGTCCAGATCTTGAAGAAGATATGAGGCCTGCAGAAGGGCGTTGTATACAGCCTGAGTTCCAGAATGTTGATTAGAAGGACGACTTCCTGGCTTGAGCATTTTCCTTGAAACTGCACCCCCTGGGTGACCACTCCCCAACCTCTGAGGCTTGCTTCTGTGGTTAGCAGAATCCAATTTTGAATTCCGAATCTTTGGTTCCCGGCCCTTGATTTGGTGAGAAGTCTGTAGCCACCACAGAAGGGAGATCCTGGCCTTTGGCGACAGACGGATCCTTTGGTGCATGTGAAGATGCATGTGAAGATGCGATCCAGACCATTTGTTCAACAGATCTAACTGGAAGGGCCTTGCATAAAACCTTCCATACTGAAGCGCCTGAAGCGTTCCCCAGAACGCGAATGAACAGATGCACCGATAACCGGGTTGGCTTCAGGACATCCTGAACCATTGATTGGATTACCAATGCCTTTTCCAATGGAGGAAAAACTTTCTGCGACGCTGTGTCCAGTATCATTCCCAGAAATGGGAGCCTCTGAGTTGGCTCTAAATGAGATTTTGGAAGATTTAGAATCCACCCGTGATCCAGGAGTAATCTGGTTGCGAGCCCAATGCTGTTCAACAACCTTTCCCTGGACGGTGGCTTTATCAGAAGATCATCCAGGTACGGCATAATGTTCACTCCCTGCTTGCAAAGGAGAAACATCATCTCTGCCATCACCTTGGTGAATGCCCTCTGTGCTGTGGAGAGACAAAATGGCAGGGCCTGGAACTGGTAGTGACAGTCCTGTAGTGCAAAGTATAGATAAGCTTGGTGAGGTGGCTAGATCAGAATGTGAAGGTATGCATCCTTGATATCCAGAGACACTAGGAATTCCCCCTCCTCCAGACCTGAGATCACCGCTTGAGATCATCTTGAATTTGAACACTTGTAAGTACGGGTTCAACAATTTTAGATTCAAAATCGGTCTCACTGAACCGTCCGGTTTCGGTACCACAAACAATTTGGAATAGTACCCCTTGTTGCGCAGATGAGATGGAACTGGAACAATGACCTGAGTCTGTACCAGTTTTTGAATGGCCTCCTGTAAGGTTATACTTGCCTCTTGTGAAGCTGGTAAGCTTGATTTGAAGAATCCGTTTGGTGGGAGCTCCTGAAACTCCAGTCTGTATGTGAAATAAGATATATGACCCAGGGATTCTGGCATGATGTTGTCCAGATGTGACTGAAATTATTTACTGGGCTCCCACCTGCCAGTTTTTTAGGCCACACGGTCCACCATCATGCAGAAGGCTTAGAGGAAGCAGGACTGGAGCTCTGTTCCTGAGAACCAGCAGCTGCTGGTTTGCGTGGTTTACCTCTAGTGCCTCTGCTGGCAGTAGAAGATCCTCTGACTTTACCCTTAAACTTGGCA
This sequence comes from Pseudophryne corroboree, assembly GCF_028390025.1. Taxonomy (NCBI): domain Eukaryota; kingdom Metazoa; phylum Chordata; class Amphibia; order Anura; family Myobatrachidae; genus Pseudophryne; species Pseudophryne corroboree. The sequence continues at coordinate 393,437,031 of NC_086447.1, read as the reverse complement.
GTCCGAGAGGACTGTAGGATAGGTCCTGAGTAGGTCTTCCTGGTTGGGGGAGATGCAGAAGGAAGATATGTAGACTTACCCGCAGTAGCTTTGCAGATCCATTTGTCCAGTTCATCTCCAAGGGCCTCACCTGTGAAAGGTATGCCTTCCACACCTTTCCTGGAGTCCGCATCCGCAGTCCACTGGCGTAAACACAAGCCCTTGTGTGCTGACACTGCCATAGCAGTGTTGTGTGCATTAAGCAAACCTACTTCTTATATGGCTTCCACCATAAAGTTTGCAGAGTCCTGTATATGTTGCAGGATTAACACAATCTCCCCCCTAGATAAGGAATCCAACCCTTCAATAAGATTACTCAACCATTTAGCAATGGCTTTAGTAATCCAAGCACATGCTATAGTGGGTCTCTGAGCTACCCCAGCCGCTGTGTACAAGGATTTGAGTGTAGTCTCGATCTTACAATCAGCAGCATCCTTCAGGGAGGCTGCACCAGGGACGAGTAACACAATCTTCCGTGACAACCTGGACACAGATGCATCCACTATCGGTGGACTTTCCCATTTTTTCCTATCCTGCAGGAGGAAAAAAAAAATGATGAAAGTAATCTTTTAGGGATTTGAAATTTCTTATCAGGATTTACCCACGGATCTTCAAACAGGGTATTCAATTCCTTTGACACAGGAAAAGTGACAGAGGACTTCTTTTTTACATTAAAATAAGATTCCTCACACTCCTCTGACACCTTATCAGGAATTTGTAGCACACCTCTATAAGAGCCTGAATTCCCTGTGACAGAGCAGTGTCCCCCCCTTCTGAATCCACCTCCCCCTCCTCCATATCTGACCCCTCAGTGTCAGAGTCACAGTTCTTTTCTGTGGACAAATGGCAAGGGACTGAGATGCTTGTTTGGGGACTGAGTCTCTGGTCATAATCTCATCCACAGACTGTCTTAATTATTGTGTCTCTATCTCATTGCGGGACAATTTATTAGTAAGATTTGAAATCATTCCCTTGAGGGAATCCAGCCACACTGTTTCAGCCCAGCTAGCCTGAGAAGGTGCACTACACTGAGAACATAGTAGTGAGCTCCCTGGGGAAGACGAACACTCCGCCATACATGAAACACACTCATTGCCTGACATAATGTAAATGTGACAGCACACACACACTGGAAAGGTTAAAAGCACAATTAACCAACAAAGAGCCCTTCCAGGGAGGCACAGAGTATTTTGGAGCCAGCCCACAGCGCCCTTATCGCTAATGCCAAGCTTAGCCGGGTTGCAGACTAAGGTGGTCATTCCGAGTTGTTCGCTCGTTGCCATTTTTTGCAACGGAGCAATTAGGTAGAAAATGCGCATGCGCATGGTACGCATGCGCTTAGTTATTTAACACAAAACTTAGTAGATTTACTCAAGCTCGAGCGTCATTTTTTCAACGCTCGAGTGATCGTAGTGTGATTGACAGGAAGTGGGTGTTTCTGGGCGGCAACATGGCGTTTTCAGGGAGTGTGCTAAAAAAATGCAGACGTGCCAGGTAAAAACGCAGGAGTGGCTGGAGAAACGGGGGAGTGGCTGGCCGAACGCAGGGCGTGATTGTGAAGTCAAACCAAGAACTAAATGGACCGAGCTGATCGCAATCTAGGAGTAGGTCTGGAGCTACTCAGAAACTGCAAGGAATTATTTAGAAGCAGTTCTGCTAATCTTTCATTCGCTATTCTGCTAAGCTAAGATACACTCCCAGAGGGCGGCGGCCTAGCGTTTGCAATGCTGCTAAAAGCAGCTAGCGAACGAACAACTCGGAATGACCACCATAGTACCCAGATTGGGGACTTAGTACACTAATATCGCTCTCCCCCTGCTATGACCCCCTGCTACTGCTGAGGTAATCTGGAGTCACACCGGAGGAGCTGCACGTCCCTGTCAGTCAGCGTCTGTGTCCACTGCAGAGGGAAAATGGTGTGGGTGAGCTGCTGGATCCTTCAATGGCGCACAGTCTTCCCGTTTTTTTCATACTGGATTAGGATATTTTTGTGCTTAAAATGGAGCATAACTGTTTTAAGGATGTGTTTGCCAGTTTGGGTACTGTGTACACTGTACTGAGACGCAGTTGTGTATTGTGTCTGGAGATGCAATCCGCCCCGGTTAGAAGCCGTACGTCTCCGTACACACGTGCTGCCATAATGGCCGGCAACCCGCTAGCTGGGACGCCAGCTTAGTACTCATCACTCTTGTTTCTTCTGGCTCTGTTAGGGGTGGTGGCATGCTGCAGGAATGTACACTCGCCATGGTGGGGCTCCCCCCCCCCTAAGTCCCACAAAGCAGGCAGGCTGGTGCCAACCAGTCCTGCCTGAAAATAACAAACAGAAAAATAAATGCAGAAAACTCTTCAGGAGCTTCCATAAGCATGACCGGCACATTTTCTAAACTTAGTCCGGTAGGAGGGGCATAGAGGGAGGAGCCAGTCCACACTATCAAATTCTTAAAATGCCCATGGCTCCTAGTGGACCCATCTATACCCCATGGTACTAAATGGATCCTCAGTATCCTCTAATATGTAAGAGAAATTGAGTGATGATAAAAAATACATCAGCACGTTGGTGTGTGCATGTCAAACTTATTGTGCATGACGAGCACCCACCAATATGAATTTCTGGATAATGAGGATGCACGAGAGCATATTAAACTACTGCATACACCTGGTATATAGATGATGTCTTTAACCTTTGTACCAGAGGTATTGAACATTTCGAGACTCTTGGCTACCTATGTGATAAGAGGTAGCCAGGCAATATGGGCGGGTGGCCGAGCGGAACCCACAGTGTGGCAGCGTGGCCGAGTGAGGATCTTTTGAAACCAAGAATTAGAAGTGTATTATACTGTGGGTTTGCAGTTTTACAGTAGTGAATACTATTATTAGTCAGACTACACAAGCTCTGTTGCCCATAGTAACAGCATAGAAAAGTCATCCACAAGTGCTGCTAATTGTGCTTAACAATGTTCCTTTTATCTGTCCCCAGGAGGTTCTATGAAGATGTCCTATATTCTCAAGGGGATTCAGAAAAAAGAACAAATAAATTGTATCAATTGAAGATATATACAGGTTGAGTATCCCATATCCAAATATTCCGAAATACGGAATATTCCGAAATACAGACTTTTTTGAGTGAGACTGAGATAGTGAAACCTTTGTTTTTTGATGTCTCAATGTACACAAACTTTGTTTAATACTCAAAGCTATTAAAAATATTGTATTAAATGACCTTCAGGCTGTGTGTATAAGGTGTATATGAAACATAAATGAATTGTGTGAATGTAGACACACTTTGTTTAATGCACAAAGTTATAAAAAATATTGGTTGAAATGACCTTCAGGCTGTGTGTATAAGGTGTATATGTAACATAAATGCATTCTGTGCTTAGACTTAGGTCCCATCGCCATGATATCTCATTATGGTATGCAATTATTCCGAAATACGGAAAAATCCCATATCCAAAATACCTCTGGTCCGAAGCATTTTGGATAAGGGATACTCAACCTGTATTGTTTCTTATGTTATTGATCCAAAACCTTTCAACTTACCTCATAAAAATGAGATGCATGCATCAAAATGTTTCTTTGGTCTTCACCCATATATAATACCCTCAAAGGCATGGAAAGGTGTTGGCTTATCCCATAAGAAAGACACTCACCTATTGTATGTGACCCATGTTCATTGAAAGGTATCTTTAGGATGGACCGGCTGAAACATCAATCTCCACAATTCCCAATTCACCAATTAAAGGTATTTCCACAGCAAGTTGGAAAGTCATCCAAAATATATTTTCATTTTAACAGATTTATTAAAAAGGTTTTAAAAATGGATTAAAAAGGTTCAAAAACATTGGAATAAACCCCTATAGTAATAAGATCTGTTCCACTTAACACCGTAAGGGTTTCTGGTGTATACTAGAGATGAGCGGGTTCGGTTCTCAGAGAACCGAACCCTACCGAACTTCACTACCCGGTTTTCCCGCCTGACTCGGAAACCAGAATGAGGCAAAATATCATCATCCCGCTGTTGGATTCTCGCGGGGTTTGGATTCCATATAAGGAGCCGCCCGTCCCCGCCATTTTCACTCCAGTCCTGGAGAGTGTAGTGAGAGGACGTATCTCTGTGCGGGCAGGAAAGTGGGGTGGCGTTTATAGTGCTGTCTTGTGCTGCTCAGCCCAGTATAGTGTCTTAGCTGCATCAGTCAGTCCAGTGACCAGTCACAGTGGTGGTGTCCTCTGCTGTCATATGTCCAGTGCTACTGTATAGGTCCCTAACAGTGTTGCTGTGTTGTCCTGCATCAGGCCAGTGGTAGTATCCTGTGCATCAGTTAGTCCAGTGACCGGTCAAAGTGGTGGTGTCCTCTGCTGCCATTTGTACAGTGCTACTGTATAATAAGTCCCTTACAGTGTTGCTGTGTTGTCTTGCTACAGACCAGTTGTAGTGTCCTGTGCATCAGTCAGTCCAGTGACCAGTCACAGTGGTGGTGTCCGCTGCTGCCATATGTCCAGTGCTGCTGTATAATAAGTCCCTTACAGTGTTTCTGTGTTGTCCTGCATCAGACCAGTGTAGTGCCCTGCGCATCAGTCAGTCCAATGATGGTGTCCTCTGCTGCCATATGTCCAGTGCTGCTGTATAAGTCCCTTACAGTGTTGCTGTGTCGTCCTGCATCAAACCAGTGGTAGTGTCCTGTGCATCAGTCAGTCCAGTGATCAGTCACAGTTGTGGTGTCCTTTGCTGCCATATGTCCAGTGCTGCTGTATAATAAGTCCCTTACAGTGTTGCTGTGTTGTCCTGCATCAGACCAGTGATAGTGTCCTCTGCATCAGTCAGTCACAGTGGTGGTGTCCTCTGCTGCCATATGTCCAGTGCTGCTGTATAACTCCCTTTCAGTGTTGCTGTGTTGTCCTGCATCAGACCAGTTGTAGTGTCCTGTGCATCAGTCAGTCCAGTGACCAGTCACAGTGGTGCTGTCTACTGCCATATGTCCAGTGCTGCTGTATAATAAGTCCCTTCAAGTGTTGCTGTGTTGTCCTGCATCAGACCAGTGGTAGTGTCCTGTGCATCAGTCAGTCCAGTGACCAGTCACAGTGGTGGTGTCCTCTGCTGCCATATGTCCAGTGCTGCTGTATAATAAGTCCCTTACAGTGTCTCTGTGTTGTCCTGCAGCAGACCAGTGGTGGTGTCCTGTGCATCAGTCATTCCATTGATTAGTCACAGTGGTGGTGTCCTCTTCTGAAATATTTCCAATGCTCCTGTATAACAAGTCCCTTACAGTGTCGCTGTGTTGTCCTGCATCCAGGCTTGGACTGGCCCACAGGGGTACAGTGGAACCCATCGGTGTGCCCCACCGCCTGGGGGCCAACCTCCTGCTCTAAGGATCAGGTTCCAGACTGTGCACTTGAATTATACATCGTACATATGTTACCTTTTACTGGACTATGGTGTATTTTCTACAGTGCATTGCTATAATTAATCTGTTATTATTCTGGGATGCGGTCAACATCCTGCTGGACGGGATCCCGGCGGTCGAAATACCGACGCCGGAATCCCGACCGCCACAATCCCGACATATTCTCCCTCCGTGGGTGTCCACGACACCCATAGAGGGAGAATATAATAGTGTGCCGAGCGTAGCGAGGCACCGTGCCCGCAGCGTGGTGAGCGAAGCGAGCCCGCAAGGGGCTGCATTCCACTCGCCACCCCTGTCGGGATTGTGTGGTCGGGATTCCGGCGTCGGGATTTCGACCGCCGGGATCCCGTCCAGCGGGATTACGTACTGATCCCATTATTCTGGTACATTATCATGCATGCAGCAGCTGAATTTACTGTATATATTTATGAATGGTCACAGATGTTGCACTCTCTAATGGTTAGTCAAACCAATGATGTGTCAGGCGACACACTCTCCTCGAACTGGCCACACCCCTAAACATGGGCCCCTACCACTGCATTTCCCCGGTGGGCCCTACATGCCCCATTCCGACACTGCCTGCATCAGACCAGTGGTAGTGTCCTGTGCATGTCAATCCAGTGACCAGTCACAGTGGTGGTGTCCTCTGCTGCCATATGTCCAGTGCTGCTGTATAATAAGTCCCTTACAGTGTCACTGTGTTGTCCTGCATCAGACCAGTGTCCTGTGCTGTATATTATTTACTCCAAACAAAGGGGGTTATTAACATTTAATCCAAATATAATTTTTACAGGGTTTGCCCTGTGTGGTGTAGGGGTACGCTCTCCTGTGCCGCATATTGTGTTATATAACTCCAGAAAAATAATGGAGAACAAACGTTTGGAGGATAAAATAGGGAAGGATCAAGAAACACTTCCTCCTAATGCTGAAGCTGCTGCCACTAATCATAACATAGACAATGAAATCCCATCAACGTCGTCTGCCAAGGCCCAATCCCAATGCCATAGTAGACGGCATGTCAAATCCAAAAAGCAAAAGATCAGTAAAATGACCCCCAAAAAATTATTTAAATGGTCTGAGGAGACCATTTACATTTACGACACGTAGTGACAAGGAACGGCTAAGGCCCTGGCCTATGTTCATGACTAGAGGTTCGGCTTCACATGATGATGGAAGCCCTCATACTCCCACTAGAAAAATTAAGAGTTAAGCTGGCAAAAGCACAGCAAAGAACTGTGCGTTCTAAGATGGTATCACAAATCCTCAAGGAGAGTCCAAGTGTGTCGGCGGTTGCGATGCCTGACCTTCCCAACACTGGACTGGAAGAGCTGGCTCCTTCCACCATTTGCACGCCCTCTGCAAGTGCTGGAAGGAGTACCAACAGTTCAGTTTCTGATATTCAAATTGAAAATGTCACTGTTGAAGTACACCAGGATGAGGATATGGGGGTTGCTGGCGCTGAGGAGCAGCAGTCCTTTGTGAGGAAGATGAAATATGACAGCAGTCATCCTGTTGCAAGGCGGATAACTGAGAACTTGACAGCTATGTTGGTGTTAGACGTGCATCCGGTATCCGCCATTAGTTCAGTGGGACTTAGAGAATTGTTTGAGGTAGTGTGTCCCCGGTACCAAATCCCATCTAGGTTACACTTCCCTAGGCAGGCGATACCGAGAATGTACAAAGACATCAGAAAAAGTGTCCTCAGTGTTCTAAAAAATGTACCCACTGTCCACTTAACCACGGACATGTGGACAAGTGGAATAGGGCATACTAAGGACTATATGACCGCCCACTGGGTAGATGTATTGCCTCCCACAGCAACAACAGCAGTTGCGCCAGTAGCAGCATCTCGCAAACGCCAACTCGTTCCTAAGCAGGCTGCGCTATGTATCACCGCTTTCCGTAAGAGGCACACCGCTGACAACCTCTTACGGAAACTGAGGGACATCATCACACAATAGCTTACCCCAATTAGACTCTCCTGGGGATTTGTGATATCGGACAATGCCACCAATATTGTGCGTGCATTACATCTGGGCAAATTCCAGCATGTCCCATGTTGTTTGTGCCGCACATGTGTGTCGCTTAGCTTAGTCATACAGCTACCTCATGTACTACTTTTTCTTCTTTGCATGATGTGTTATTTGGGGCCTATTTTTTAAATCTGCCATCCTGTCTGCCACTGCAGTGCCACTCCTAGATGGGCCAGGTGTGTGTTCCGCCCACTTGTGTCACTTAGCTTAGTCATACAGCTACCTCATTGCATCTCTTTTTCTTCTTTGCATGATGTGCTGTTTGGGGTCTAGTTTTTTTAAGTACCATCCTCTCTGCCATTGCAGTGCCACTCCTAGATGGGCCAGGTGTTTGTGCCGCACACTTGTGTCGCTTAGCTTATTCATACAGCTACCTCATAGCACCTCTTTTACTTCTTTGCATGATGTGCTGTTTGGGGCCTAGTTTTTAAATCTGCCATCCTGTCTGACACTGCAGTGCCACTCCTAGATGGGCCAGGTGTTTGTTCCGCCCACTTGTGTCGCTTAGCTTGGTCATACAGCCACCTTGGTGCAACCTTTTGGTCTAAAAACAATATTGTGAGGTTTGAGGTGTTCAGAATAAACTGGAAATGAGTGGAAATTAATGGTATTGAGGTTAATAATACCGTAGGATCAAAATTATCCCCAAATTCTGTGATTTTAGTTGTTTTTATGTTTTTTTGAAAAATCATCTAAAACCAAAACCAAACCAAAACATGAAAGGGTGGTTTTGGCAAAACCAAACCAGATCCAAAACATGAGCATGGAACCAGAACCAAAACCAAAACACAAAACACAAAAAGTGCCCGCCTCGCATCTCTAGTGTATACCCACTACTCTGAGAAAATATAATTCCCTCAAAGTGTGGTTCACCTGTAACAGATGGAAATAAGCCCAAAGGAGTATAGAGTAGTATTGGAACCAAACCTGGGGTACTCCAGCAAAACACCAACGCGTTTCAGAATTGTTTTCCTTCCTCAGGGTGTAAAGTGAACCAGACAATATCTGAAATTTATACCATCTTATCTGATCATGCAATTCAGTAAGCCAATAGGATTCCTCCATAATAAAACACATAGTAATCTCGCATACAAACAGTTGACATTACCATGTCTTAATATTTTTGGATAAACAGCTACCTGCCATACAAAAATATCACAATACAGTAACAATATAGATCCATAAAATCTCATAAACGATAAATTGCCTCAGTGGGTCACCATAAGCAGTCCATCTCAAGTGTCCATATGTTGTACAGTAGGTAATAAACATATCCTAATCCAGAATGACAGTCCATTATTTCATATAGATCCTAGACAGGAGAAGTCTGGAACTCTGTGATGTAATGGCCATAATCCTTCACACTCTCCTCTCTTCTCATTGGATACCACATTGAGGGAAATACAGTATATCTATGGATACGGTATCACCTCAATAAACATCTGTGTACGCCACATTACCAAACACCTAACCAAAAGTCGCGGCACTGCACTTCCGGATACTAAAATGCAAGCAGAAAGTGTACTGCGCCAGACGGAATGCATGATCATTTCCTATTGTCCATTCTCCATTTGGTGCCTGAGTAACATGAAAAAAATGATGAAGGAAGCAAATTAAGATTATGTCCTCGGGAGGTTCTATGAAGATGTATAAAAATAAACCTGCATTAACATTAAGAATTTACATATAAAATAAACATGTATTAACATAAAGAAATGGGTCATTAAAACCAATATACCATTAGAAGCACTTCATTTAAAATTCTGTGTTAAGCCCTCTTAACTCGTAAATAGCTCTCATTTCAGCTTTTGCTAGCTTTTCCTATCCCTCATTCCTTCTCCAATCTGCCTGTTCTCATAATGGTATATTGGTTTTAATGACCCATGTTTTTATGTTAATACAGATTTATTTTATATGTAAATTCTTAATGTAAATACAGGTTTATTTTTATACATCTTCATAGAACCTCCTGGGGACTGACAAAAGGAACATTGTTAAGCATAATTACAGTAGTGCTTGTGGACGACTCTTCTATACGGTTATATGTTGTTCAATAATTGGTGCTCTTGTGAGTCAGTACAAAGCTGCAGCTACAGTAGGGCACAAGTCACTTTTTCTCTGTTTTTTGGTATTCACTGTTGCCCATAGTGTCTTCAGATAACAATCTCTCAGTGTTTAAGAATACCAGAGCCAGAGGCGGAACTACCGGCAGGGCAAGCAGTGCGTTGCACTGGGGCCCGCCTCTGTCCAGGGGCCCAAGCATGTAATGAGTCAAACTGACTCATTACATGCCGCTGTGAGCTGCGGCAACCGCTGCCCGCAGCGCACAGCCGCCCACAGAGGAGAAGAGCAGCGGCACGGACGGGGGAAGGAGGAGGACGGAGGTGAAGGAGGGAGCCGCAGCAGTGCTTTGTTACTGGTGGAGGCGCTGCTGCTGCTGCCCCTCTGCTTCACTATAGGCTGTCTTCCGAGAACAGCCTATAGTGAAGCAGGGGGGCAGCAGCAGCAGCGCCTCTACCAATAACACAGCACTGCTGCGGCTCCCTCCTCCACCTCGTCTACTGCCCGGGAATCGTCAAGCTGCACAAGGAGCCTGAGCCAGCGGAGAGGGTAAGTATGATTCTACTTTCTTTCTTTCTCTTTATTTCTTTCTTTCTGTCTCTTTCTTTCTTTATTTCTTTCTGTCTCTTTCTTTATTTGTTGGGACTGCCTGTTGCTATGTGTAAAAATGGGGGACTGCCTACCGCAATGTGTAAAAAGGGTGGACTGCCTGCCGCTATGTGTAAAAATGGGGGACTGCCTGCCGCAATGTGTAAAAAGGGGGGACTGCCTGCCGCAATGTGTAAAAATGGGGAATCTGCCTGCCGCAATGTGTAAAAATGGGGAATCTGCCTGCCGCTATGTGTAAAAAGGGAGAATCTGCCTGCCGTAATGTGTAAAAATGGGGAATCTGCCTGCCGCAATGTGTAAAAACGGGGGACTGCCTGCCGCAACGTGTAAAAAGGGGGAATCTGCCTGCCGTAATGTGTAACAAGGGCACGCTGTCTGCCGTAATGTGTTACAAGGGCACGCTGTCTGCCGTAATGTGTAACAAGGGCACGCTGTCTGCCGTAATGTGTAACAAGGGCACGCTGTCTGCCGCTATGTGTAAAAAGTGTACGTTGTATGCCGCTATGTGTAAAAAGTGTACGTTGTCTGCCGTTATGTGTAAAAAGTGTACGCTGTCTGCCGTAATGTGTAAAAAGGGGACGCTGTCTGCCGTAATGTGTAAAAAGGGGGACGCTGTCTGCCGTTATGTGTAAAAAGTGTACGCTGTCTGCCGCTATGTTTAACAAGTGCACGCTGTCTGCCGTTATGTGTAAAAAGTGTACGCTGTCTGCCGTAATGTGTAAAAAGTGCACGCTGTCTGCCGCTATGTGTAACAAGGGCACGCTGTCTGCCGTTATGTGTAAAAAGGGGACGCTGTCTGCCGTAATGTATAAAAAGAGGGACGCTGTCTGCCGTAATGTGTAAAAAGGGGACGCTGTCTGCCGTAATGTGTAAAAAGAGGAATCTGTTCGCTGTAAGGTGTAAAAGGGTCTCTACCTGGTGTAGTGGTGCTACTGTGCGGCGTAATTTGAAGAATGGAGACTACTGTGCACCGTTTTAGGAATTGGTATTATTTTGTGGCCACACCCCTTCCCCGCAAAGCCACGCCACTATGTATTTTTGCGCGCGCCTACGGCACGCACTGCCCCTGTTTTGCATGCAGGGGTGGGGCTCCGATGCCGTTTCTTGCACACAGTGCTAAAATGTCTAGTTACGGCACTGTTGCTAGTTATCCATTTCTCTGGCCCTGAGCAGGTCCCCCTCACCAGATCCTCTCAAGGGGTGAGGGGGTGGACTTGGATGGGATGGGGGGGAGCCCAAAGCATTTTGTCGCACCTGGGCCCACCGCTTGCTAGTTCCGCCACTGACCAGAGTGGAAGCAGCATTTAAAAGGGGCCACAATCTTGATGATCATCTAGTTCACACAAATATCACTGAAAGGAGTGTGCATCAAATATATCCACATAGCCAGAAAATGTACAATATTACATACAGATGTAGCCACCTTCATCTTGACCGATTCTCCAGCTAGACGGCCGTTTAGTCACGCTAGGGCGATAGCTGAGTTTAATCGCAGGCAGACGCGTTGAGGCGATCTAGATACTCAGCATGCATTACACATCTCCACCACTGGGTGGCTAATGCTCCACTAATCCAGTACTTTCGATCATACAGTATAGCGGCGGATTGATCTACAGCTCTGGCAATTGGTCAGTGACGACTGTAATGTCAATACTGTAGGCGTAACGGGAGGCGGTGGAAAAAGATGGTGACCTACTGTATGGAGAAGCAACTACAGTAATTGTGTAAAAGGAAGAATGTACAATACAAAGTATAAACACACAATACAATGTATAAACACCGTGCTTTTAAAATACATGTACAGTAAATGAGCGTCTGAGTTCCCTAAGGCATAATGGGTATGGGCTAGCGGGAGACGATGGGAAATACCGTGCTTTACAAATGCGAGCGTCCGAGTCCCCTAAGGCATAAACCAACACCAATGGGGAGGGGGCAGGGCGCTGTTTGCTGTACTTTCACACTTGAAATTGGGAATCCTCATCGGGCGTCGTGGGCTAGCGATGAAGGCTCCCACCTCCCACGCTGAGGGTCCAGGGTTCGAGACCGGATGTTTTTTTGTTTTTTTATATTGTAATAATATACTGTATTATGTTATTTTCATTGTAAGACAGTCAATGGAAGGGTGCACACAAGTTACATATAAATCAGAGTACATCTGCAGGAGCGATTCTTTACGCTAAATGCAACTACACAGCGGCAATGAGTTGAGCAAAAACAGTACTGTAGATTTTCAGCGTTTGTGTATTGCACAGGACCTGATTTCCCTCCCTGTCCACTGCATGATCTGTGCAGGCTCCCAGGAGGGAAGGGCGATGGGAGTAGGGGGAGACGATGGGAAATACCGTGGCTTTGAAATGCAATTATATGAGCGTCCGAGTCCCCTACGGCATAAACCATCACCAATGGGAAGGAAGTGCCAACCTTTTTTTTTTGTTTATGTGTTCCCGTGACATTCACTTTAATATTTTTTTTTTGTCTCTAATACTGTACATCCAATGGAAGGATGCAAACAAGTTTCACATAAATCAGAGTAGATCTGCAGGAGCGATTCTTTACGCTAAATGCCACTACCCAGCGGCAATGAGTAGAAATGAGTGTATTCTGAGTGAGCAAAACAGTACTGTAGATTTTCAGCATTTGTGTATTGCACAGGACCTGATTTCCCTCCCTGTCCACTGCATGATCTGTGCAGGCTCCCAGGGGGGAAGGGCGATGGGGGTAGGGGGAGACGATGGGAAATACCGTGGCTTTGAAATGCAATTATATGAGCGTCCGAGTCCCCTAAGGCATAAACCAACACCAATGGGGAGGGGGCATAGCACTGTTTGCTGTACTTTCACACTTGAAATTGGGAATCCTCATCGGGCGTCGTGGGCTAGCGATGAAGGCTCCCACCTCCCACGCTGGGGGTCCAGGGTTCGACACCGGATGTTTTTTTTTATATTGTAATAATATACTGTATTGTGTTATTTTCATTGTAAGACAGTCAATGGAAGGGTGCACACAAGTTACATATAAATCAGAGTACATCTGCAGGAGCGATTCTTTACGCTAAATGCAACTACACAGCGGCAATGAGTTGAGCAAAACAGTACTGTAGATTTTCAGCGTTTGTGTATTGCACTGGACCTGATTTCCCTCCCTGTCCACTGCATGATCTGTGCAGGCTCCCAGGGCGGAAGTGCGATGGGGGTAGGGGGAGACGATGGGAAATACCGTGGCTTTGAAATGCAATTATATGAGCGTCCGAGTCCCCTACGGCATAAACCATCACCAATGGGAAGGAAGTGCCAGCCTTTTTTTTTGTTTATGTGTTCCCGTGACATTCACTTTAATATTTTTTTTTTGTCTCTAATACTGTACATCCAATGGAAGGATGCACACAAGTTTCACATAAATCAGAGTAGATCTGCAGGAGCGATTCTTACGCTAAATGCCACTACCCAGCGGCAATGAGTAGAAATTAGTGTATTCTGAGTGAGCAAAACAGTACTGTAGATTTTCAGCATTTGTGTATTGCACAGGACCTGATTTCCCTCCCTGTCCACTGCATGATCTGTGCAGGCTCCCAGGGGGGAAGGGCGATGGGGGTAGGGGAAGACGATGGGAAATACCGTGGCTTTGAAATGCAATTATATGAGCGTCCGAGTCCCCTAAGGCATAAACCAACACCAATGGGGAGGGGCAGGGCACTGTTTGCTGTACTTTCACACATGAAATTGGGAATCCTCATCGTGCGTCGTGGGCTAGCGATGAAGGCTCCCACCTCCCACGCTGGGGGTCCAGGGTTCGAGACCGGATGTTTTTTTTTTATATATTGTAATAATATACTGTATTATGTTATTTTCATTGTAAGACAGTCAATGGAAGGGTGCACACAAGTTACATATAAATCAGAGTACATCTGCAGGAGCGATTCTTTACGCTAAATGCAACTACACAGCGGCAATGATTTGAGCAAAACAGTACTGTAGATTTTCAGCGTTTGTGTATTGCACAGGACCTGATTTCCCTCCCTGTCCACTGCATGATCTGTGCAGGCTCCCTGGAGGGAAGGGCGATGGGAGTAGGGGGAGACGATGGGAAATACCGTGGCTTTGAAATGCAATTATATGAGCGTCCGAGTCCCCTAAGGCATAAACCAACACCAATGGGGAGGGGGCATAGCACTGTTTGCTGTACTTTTACACATGAAATTGGGAATCCTCTACGGGCGTCGTGGGCTAGCGATGAAGGCTCCCACCTCCCACGCTGGGGGTCCAGGGTTCGACACCGGATGTTTTTTTTTATATTGTAATAATATACTGTATTGTGTTATTTTCATTGTAAGACAGTCAATGGAAGGGTGCACACAAGTTACATATAAATCAGAGTACATCTGCAGGAGCGATTCTTTACGCTAAATGCAACTACACAGCGGCAATGAGTTGAGCAAAACAGTACTGTAGATTTTCAGCGTTTGTGTATTGCACAGGACCTGATTTCCCTCCCTGTCCACTGCATGATCTGTGCAGGCTCCCAGGAGGGAAGGGCGATGGGAGTAGGGGGAGACGATGGGAAATACCGTGGCTTTGAAATGCAATTATATGAGCGTCCGAGTCCCCTACGGCATAAACCATCACCAATGGGAAGGAAGTGCCAGCCTTTTTTTTTTTTGTTTATGTGTTCCCGTGACATTCACTTTAATATTTTTTTTTTGTCTCTAATACTGTACATCCAATGGAAGGATGCAAACAAGTTTCACATAAATCAGAGTAGATCTGCAGGAGCGATTCTTTACGCTAAATGCCACTACCCAGCGGCAATGAGTAGAAATGAGTGTATTCTGAGTGAGCAAAACAGTACTGTAGATTTTCAGCATTTGTGTATTGCACAGGACCTGATTCCCCTCCCTGTCCACTGCATGATCTGTGCAGGCTCCCAGGGGGGAAGGGCGATGGGGGTAGGGGGAGACGATGGGAAATACCGTGGCTTTGAAATGCAATTATATGAGCGTCCGAGTCCCCTAAGGCATAAACCAACACCAATGGGGAGGGGGCATA
The DNA here is from genome assembly GCF_028390025.1 of Pseudophryne corroboree. Taxonomy (NCBI): domain Eukaryota; kingdom Metazoa; phylum Chordata; class Amphibia; order Anura; family Myobatrachidae; genus Pseudophryne; species Pseudophryne corroboree. Next base: position 393,421,845 of record NC_086447.1, on the reverse strand, counting down.
GCACTGTTTGCTGTACTTTCACACATGAAATTGGGAATCCTCATCGGGCGTCGTGGGCTAGCGATGAAGGCTCCCACCTCCCACGCTGGGGGTCCAGGGTTCGACACCGGATGTTTTTTTTTATATTGTAATAATATACTGTATTATGTTATTTTCATTGTAAGACAGTCAATGGAAGGGTGCACACAAGTTACATATAAATCAGAGTACATCTGCAGGAGCGATTCTTTACGCTAAATGCAACTACACAGCGGCAATGAGTTGAGCAAAACAGTACTGTAGATTTTCAGCGTTTGTGTATTGCACAGGACCTGATTTCCCTCCCTGTCCACTGCATGATCTGTGCAGACTCCCAGGGGGGAAGGGCGATGGGAGTAGGGGGAAACGATGGGAAATACCGTGGCTTTGAAATGCAATTATATGAGCATCCGAGTCCCCTACGGCATAAACCATCACCAATGGTAAGGAAGTGCCAGCCTTTTTTTTTTGTTTATGTGTTCCCGTGACATTCACTTTAATATTTTTTTTTGTCTCTAATACTGTACATCCAATGGAAGGATGCAAACAAGTTTCACATAAATCAGAGTAGATCTGCAGGAGCGATTCTTTACGCTAAATGCCACTACCCAGCGGCAATGAGTAGAAATGAGTGTATTCTGAGTGAGCAAAACAGTACTGTAGATTTTCAGCATTTGTGTATTGCACAGGACCTGATTTCCCTCCCTGTCCACTGCATGATCTGAGCAGGCTCCCAGGGGGGAAGGGCGATGGGGGTAGGGGGAGACGATGGGAAATACCGTGGCTTTGAAATGCAATTATATGAGCGTCCGAGTCCCCTAAGGCATAAACCAACACCAATGGGGAGGGGGCATAGCACTGTTTGCTGTACTTTCACACATGAAATTGGGAATCCTCATCGGGCGTCGTGGGCTAGCGATGAAGGCTCCCACCTCCCACGCTGGGGGTCCAGGGTTAGACACCGGATGTTTTTTTTTATATTGTAATAATATACTGTATTATGTTATTTTCATTGTAAGACAGTCAATGGAAGGGTGCACACAAGTTACATATAAATCAGAGTACATCTGCAGGAGCGATTCTTTACGCTAAATGCAACTACACAGCGGCAATGAGTTGAGCAAAACAGTACTGTAGATTTTCAGCGTTTGTGTATTGCACAGGACCTGATTTCCCTCCCTGTCCACTGCATGATCTGTGCAGGCTCCCAGGAGGGAAGGGCGATGGGAGTAGGGGGAGACGATGGGAAATACCGTGGCTTTGAAATGCAATTATATGAGCGTCCGAGTCCCCTACGGCATAAACCATCACCAATGGGAAGGAAGTGCCAGCCTTTTTTGTTTGTTTATGTGTTCCCGTGACATTCACTTTAATATTTTTTTTTTGTCTCTAATACTGTACATCCAATGGAAGGATGCAAACAAGTTTCACATAAATCAGAGTAGATCTGCAGGAGCGATTCTTTACGCTAAATGCCACTACCCAGCGGCAATGAGTAGAAATGAGTGTATTCTGAGTGAGCAAAACAGTACTGTAGATTTTAAGCATTTGTGTATTGCACAGGACCTGATTTCCCTCCCTGTCCACTGCATGATCTGTGCAGGCTCCCAGGGGGGAAGGGCGATGGGGGTAGGGGGAGACGATGGGAAATACCGTGGCTTTGAAATGCAATTATATGAGTGTCCGAGTCCCCTAAGGCATAAACCAACACCAATGGGTAGGGGGCATAGCACTGTTTGCTGTACTTTTACACATGAAATTGGGAATCCTCTACGGGCGTCGTGGGCTAGCGATGAAGGCTCCCACCTCCCACGCTGGGGGTCCAGGGTTCGACACCGGATGTTTTTTTTTATATTGTAATAATATACTGTATTGTGTTATTTTCATTGTAAGACAGTCAATGGAAGGGTGCACACAAGTTACATATAAATCAGAGTACATCTGCAGGAGCGATTCTTTACGCTAAATGCAACTACACAGCGGCAATGAGTTGAGCAAAACAGTACTGTAGATTTTCAGCGTTTGTGTATTGCACAGGACCTGATTTCCCTCCCTGTCCACTGCATGATCTGTGCAGGCTCCCAGGAGGGAAGGGCGATGGGAGTAGGGGGAGACGATGGGAAATACCGTGGCTTTGAAATGCAATTATATGAGCGTCCGAGTCCCCTACGGCATAAACCATCACCAATGGGAAGGAAGTGCCAGCCTTTTTTTTTTTTGTTTATGTGTTCCCGTGACATTCACTTTAATATTTTTTTTTTGTCTCTAATACTGTACATCCAATGGAAGGATGCAAACAAGTTTCACATAAATCAGAGTAGATCTGCAGGAGCGATTCTTTACGCTAAATGCCACTACCCAGCGGCAATGAGTAGAAATGAGTGTATTCTGAGTGAGCAAAACAGTACTGTAGATTTTCAGCATTTGTGTATTGCACAGGACCTGATTCCCCTCCCTGTCCACTGCATGATCTGTGCAGGCTCCCAGGGGGGAAGGGCGATGGGGGTAGGGGGAGACGATGGGAAATACCGTGGCTTTGAAATGCAATTATATGAGCGTCCGAGTCCCCTAAGGCATAAACCAACACCAATGGGGAGGGAGCATAGCACTGTTTGCTGTACTTTCACACATGAAATTGGGAATCCTCATCGGGCGTCGTGGGCTAGCGATGAAGGCTCCCACCTCCCACGCTGGGGGTCCAGGGTTCGACACCGGATGTTTTTTTTTATATTGTAATAATATACTGTATTATGTTATTTTCATTGTAAGACAGTCAATGGAAGGGTGCACACAAGTTACATATAAATCAGAGTACATCTGCAGGAGCGATTCTTTACGCTAAATGCAACTACACAGCGGCAATGAGTTGAGCAAAACAGTACTGTAGATTTTCAGCGTTTGTGTATTGCACAGGACCTGATTTCCCTCCCTGTCCACTGCATGATCTGTGCAGACTCCCAGGGGGGAAGGGCGATGGGAGTAGGGGGAAACGATGGGAAATACCGTGGCTTTGAAATGCAATTATATGAGCGTCCGAGTCCCCTACGGCATAAACCATCACCAATGGGAAGGAAGTGCCAGCCTTTTTTTTTTGTTTATGTGTTCCCGTGACATTCACTTTAATATTTTTTTTTGTCTCTAATACTGTACATCCAATGGAAGGATGCAAACAAGTTTCACATAAATCAGAGTAGATCTGCAGGAGCGATTCTTTACGCTAAATGCCACTACCCAGCGGCAATGAGTAGAAATGAGTGTATTCTGAGTGAGCAAAACAGTACTGTAGATTTTCAGCATTTGTGTATTGCACAGGACCTGATTTCCCTCCCTGTCCACTGCATGATCTGTGCAGGCTCCCAGGGGGGAAGGGCGATGGGGGTAGGGGGAGACGATGGGAAATACCGTGGCTTTGAAATGCAATTATATGAGCGTCCGAGTCCCCTAAGGCATAAACCAACACCAATGGGGAGGGGGCATAGCACTGTTTGCTGTACTTTCACACATGAAATTGGGAATCCTCATCGGGCGTCGTGGGCTAGCGATGAAGGCTCCCACCTCCCACGCTGGGGGTCCAGGGTTCGACACCGGATGTTTTTTTTTATATTGTAATAATATACTGTATTATGTTATTTTCATTGTAAGACAGTCAATGGAAGGGTGCACACAAGTTACATATAAATCAGAGTACATCTGCAGGAGCGATTCTTTACGCTAAATGCAACTACACAGCGGCAATGAGTTGAGCAAAACAGTACTGTAGATTTTCAGCGTTTGTGTATTGCACAGGACCTGATTTCCCTCCCTGTCCACTGCATGATCTGTGCAGACTCCCAGGGGGGAAGGGCGATGGGAGTAGGGGGAAACGATGGGAAATACCGTGGCTTTGAAATGCAATTATATGAGCGTCCGAGTCCCCTACGGCATAAACCATCACCAATGGGAAGGAAGTGCCAGCCTTTTTTTTTTGTTTATGTGTTCCCGTGACATTCACTTTAATATTTTTTTTTGTCTCTAATACTGTACATCCAATGGAAGGATGCAAACAAGTTTCACATAAATCAGAGTAGATCTGCAGGAGCGATTCTTTACGCTAAATGCCACTACCCAGCGGCAATGAGTAGAAATGAGTGTATTCTGAGTGAGCAAAACAGTACTGTAGATTTTCAGCATTTGTGTATTGCACAGGACCTGATTTCCCTCCCTGTCCACTGCATGATCTGTGCAGGCTCCCAGGGGGGAAGGGCGATGGGGGTAGGGGGAGACGATGGGAAATACCGTGGCTTTGAAATGCAATTATATGAGCGTCCGAGTCCCCTAAGGCATAAACCAACACCAATGGGGAGGGGGCATAGCACTGTTTGCTGTACTTTCACACATGAAATTGGGAATCCTCATCGGGCGTCGTGGGCTAGCGATGAAGGCTCCCACCTCCCACGCTGGGGGTCCAGGGTTAGACACCGGATGTTTTTTTTTATATTGTAATAATATACTGTATTATGTTATTTTCATTGTAAGACAGTCAATGGAAGGGTGCACACAAGTTACATATAAATCAGAGTACATCTGCAGGAGCAATTCTTTACGCTAAATGCAACTACACAGCGGCAATGAGTTGAGCAAAACAGTACTGTAGATTTTCAGCGTTTGTGTATTGCACAGGACCTGATTTCCCTCCCTGTCCACTGCATGATCTGTGCAGGCTCCCAGGAGGGAAGGGCGATGGGAGTAGGGGGAGACGATGGGAAATACCGTGGCTTTGAAATGCAATTATATGAGCGTCCGAGTCCCCTACGGCATAAACCATCACCAATGGGAAGGAAGTGCCAGCCTTTTTTTTTTGTTTATGTGTTCCCGTGACATTCACTTTAATATTTTTTTTTTGTCTCTAATACTGTACATCCAATGGAAGGATGCACACAAGTTTCACATAAATCAGAGTAGATCTGCAGGAGCGATTCTTTACGCTAAATGCCACTACCCAGCGGCAATGAGTAGAAATGAGTGTATTCTGAGTGAGCAAAACAGTACTGTAGATTTTCAGCGTTTGTGTATTGCACAGGACCTGATTTCCCTCCCTGTCCACTGCATGATCTGTGCAGGCTCCCAGGGGGGAAGGGCGATGGGGGTAGGGGGAGATGATGGGAAATACCGTGGCTTTGAAATGCAATTACATGAGCGTCCGAGTCCCCTAAGGCATAAACCAACACCAATGGGGAGGGGGCAGGGCACTGTTTGCTGTACTTTCACACATGAAATTGGGAATCCTCATCGGGCATCATGGGCTAGCGATGAAGGCTCCCACCTCCCACGCTGGGGTCCAGGGTTCGAGACCGGATGTTTTTTTTTTTATATTGTAATAATATACTGTATTATGTTATTTTCATTGTAAGACAGTCAATGGAAGGGTGCACACAAGTTACATATAAATCAGAGTACATCTGCAGGAGCGATTCTTTACGCTAAATGCAACTACACAGCGGCAATGAGTTGAGCAAAACAGTACTGTAGATTTTCAGCGTTTGTGTATTGCACAGGACCTGATTTCCCTCCCTGTCCACTGCATGATCTGTGCAGGCTCCCAGGGGGGAAGGGCGATGGGGGTAGGGGGAGACGATGGGAAATACCGTGGCTTTGAAATGCAATTATATGAGCGTCCGAGTCCCCTACGGCATAAACCATCACCAATGGGAAGGAAGTGCCAGCCTTTTTTTTTTGTTTATGTGTTCCCGTGACATTCACTTTAATATTTTTTTTTTGTCTCTAATACTGTACATCCAATGGAAGGATGCAAACAAGTTTCACATAAATCAGAGTAGATCTGCAGGAGCGATTCTTTACGCTAAATGCCACTACCCAGCGGCAATGAGTAGAAATGAGTGTATTCTGAGTGAGCAAAACAGTACTGTAGATTTTCAGCATTTGTGTATTGCACAGGACCTGATTCCCCTCCCTGTCCACTGCATGATCTGTGCAGGCTCCCAGGGGGGAAGGGCGATGGGGGTAGGGGGAGACGATGGGAAATACCGTGGCTTTGAAATGCAATTATATGAGCGTCCGAGTCCCCTAAGGCATAAACCAACACCAATGGGGAGGGGGCATAGCACTGTTTGCTGTACTTTCACACATGAAATTGGGAATCCTCATCGGGCGTCGTGGGCTAGCGATGAAGGCTCCCACCTCCCACGCTGGGGGTCCAGGGTTCGACACCGGATGTTTTTTTTTATATTGTAATAATATACTGTATTATGTTATTTTCATTGTAAGACAGTCAATGGAAGGGTGCACACAAGTTACATATAAATCAGAGTACATCTGCAGGAGCGATTCTTTACGCTAAATGCAACTACACAGCGGCAATGAGTTGAGCAAAACAGTACTGTAGATTTTCAGCGTTTGTGTATTGCACAGGACCTGATTTCCCTCCCTGTCCACTGCATGATCTGTGCAGACTCCCAGGGGGGAAGGGCGATGGGAGTAGGGGGAAACGATGGGAAATACCGTGGCTTTGAAATGCAATTATATGAGCGTCCGAGTCCCCTACGGCATAAACCATCACCAATGGGAAGGAAGTGCCAGCCTTTTTTTTTTGTTTATGTGTTCCCGTGACATTCACTTTAATATTTTTTTTTGTCTCTAATACTGTACATCCAATGGAAGGATGCAAACAAGTTTCACATAAATCAGAGTAGATCTGCAGGAGCGATTCTTTACGCTAAATGCCACTACCCAGCGGCAATGAGTAGAAATTAGTGTATTCTGAGTGAGCAAAACAGTACTGTAGATTTTCAGCATTTGTGTATTGCACAGGACCTGATTTCCCTCCCTGTCCACTGCATGATCTGTGCAGGCTCCCAGGGGGGAAGGGCGATGGGGGTAGGGGGAGACGATGGGAAAGACTGTGCTTTACAAATGCGAGCGTCCGTGTCCCCTAAGGCATAAACCAACACCAATGGGGAGGGGGCAGGGCGCTGTTTGCTGTACTTTCACACATGAAATTGGGAATCCTCATTGGGCGTCGCTGAATGCGTGGAACACACGACGTCTGAGACGCACGACGTCTGAGACGCACGACGTCTTAGACGCACAACGTCTGAGACGTACAGTGCGCATAAGGACGGAGTCATGGCTGATGCAAGAGACCGTCCTTATGCGCTCGGTGAGCTGCGTCTCCTCGTGCGCTGGCGGGACAGAAGTCTCGCCAGCAACGAGGAGAAAGTGCGGGCCTACAGGAGGGCCAGCAGGGATATCCTCCGCAAATATAACCTAGAAGATCCGTGAGGTCGCTGCAGAGGAGGTGGAGCGACCTCGTCCGCCGGACTCCAAGGCGCCTGCAGGCCATAAGGGATTGTAAGTACAGTACATCACTGTAGATTACTGTACTTTAAGTTATTGTAGTTACAGGCACAGTACATTATAGCAGGTGGCTGCTGTAGCAGCAGGTATCTGGTCTATACAGCACTGTATCTGTGGTAAACAATGGTTAAACAAGGCCCAAACATTAACCAGGGTCAAAAGGTCAATTTCTATTTTTTTTACACTTTTTAAATTTTTCTTACATTTACTATCCATATCAAAAGTGACACCATCTAGGTCGACACCATGTCGACCTATATCTGGAAAAAGATTGACATGAGTTTTACAAAAACAATTATTATTTTTTTAACTTGTGTGTATATATAGTTCTTTACAATCCATGTGGTCTACGATTGTGCAGTGTGTCATGCAGTGTACAGTATATGCAGTGTATTGCAAAGTGGGTAGCGGGCGGTGACTGAGACGCTTTTTTATTCACATTCAAACAAAAGGAATTCTTCCCGCTGAAAGCATGCTCTGTGATTGGTGTAGGGATGAATGCGCCTATATTGGCACCAATCACAGAGCATACTTTCAACGGGAAGAATTCCTTTTGTTTGAATGTGAATAAAAAAGCGTCTCAGTCACCGCCCGCTACCCACTTTGCAAAGCTGTTTCCTCGTAATCAGACTTGCTGTGTGGATCGTCTCCGACCTTTGAGAAATCTCCTGATAATTTGCTCTCTGTTTCTGCAGTGAAAACTTCTGCTAGCCTCACGTGTTCCAGCTCATTGACACAGTTTCTTCATACAGTATTTGATCGGTAATTCTTTCATTTACTGTTAACAATTATATATATAAGCTTACATGAATATCCTTACTGTAATGTCCCTGTGCATTGCCCCTTGGCCTGTAAAACGTATATTCACTCCATATCCGAGCGCTGCCACGTGCTGGGGGTTCACGGTCGGCGGCCATTTTGTCAGGTTGCTAAGCGATCGAGCTCGGTGTAACGTAATGTGCATAGACCTCGCTTATCCCGGTGTATTTTAACTAGGGGATTGTGACGCTCCTTCAGCATTGCCCCCTGGCCTGTACAATTTATGCCATCTCTCACTCCATATCCGAGCGCTGCCACGTGCTGGGGGTTCACGGTCGGTGGCCATTTTGTCAGGTTGCTAAGCGGTCGAGCTCGGTGTAACGTAATGTGCATAGACCTCGCTTATCCCGGTGTACTTTAACTAGGGGATTGTGACGCTCCTTCAGCATTGCCCCCTGGCCTGTACAATTTATGCCATCTCTCACTCCATATCCGAGCGCTGCCACGTGCTGGGGGTTCACGGTCGGCGGCCATTTTGTCAGGTTGCTAAGCGATCGAGCTCGGTGTAACGTAATGTGCATAGACCTCGCTTATCCCGGTGTATTTTAACTAGGGGGTTGTGACGCTCCTTCAGCATTGCCCCTTGGCCTGTAAAATATATGCCATCTCTCACTCCATAGCCGAGCGCTGCCACGTGCTGGGGGTTCACGGTCGGCGGACATTTTTTATATGCATAGAACTCGCTTATCACCATAGGCCCCTGTGTTTTTTAACTACCATATTGAGATGCACATTTCTAGGCCTACAGTATTTAATATACAGTAAGCAGCATTGTTGTTAGGCAATAATTGAATTTACATGCAGTACTGACATGTACTGTATGTAATGCTTGTACATCATGTCAGTCGCCCCTTATGCTGTACACTACTGTAAGTCTCACAGGGCCCATGCACTTCCAAGGAGGGTTGTTTACTGTATCTGTTTTATACAGGAAACTAATTGCAGTCCATAACACTGTTGTGGTATTTTCAGTACTGTACAGTATACAGTACTAAACTTTGAACATCAGGTACTATATAGTAAACATGTACAGTATTAACTTTTATCATAACACTCTTATAAATTTTCAGATGTGTAAAGACTACAGTATTCACAAATGTTTTTTCTCCAGACAGGAATTACAGTTGGACAACATGCCAGTAACTATCAACAAAACGATGAGCAAGATAATCGCCAACATGAAAAAAGAAAATAAAACCATCAAAGAGATCCATGCATAGCTCAAGGAAAGTGGCATTACAGTCACTTTAGAAACGGTGCGCTATCATGCTTTCGAGAGAACAACGCCCAGATTTGTATTTCCTACAAAATGCACATGGTACGTACTGTACACTACTGTAATGTTTAAATGACTTGCTGTATACAATAGACAATTAAAAAAAAAAAAAACGTAATCTAACTGTGATTGTGCTGTTCATTAATTCATATTTTTCATACTGTATTGTACTGTAGGAGAGTGCAACAAATTGTGGAGGAACTAACTCTTGAGGATGATGAGCGTACTGCTTTGCAAATAAAACGAATTCTCCATTCCAAGTATGACCTGGACATATCGGCCACCAGCGTCAGAAGGATGCAACGGAAAATGGGATGGACCTTTGGCGCAACAAGGTAAACTGAAAGCAGTATAAACCATACAGTAGATGCACACTTATTCACTGTTAATAATCCCTTGATAAGTGATATAACAATGCCATAAATCATTATACAGAGTGTGTACTTTATACTATATACAGTATGTGTGTGTGTGTATGTATGTATATATATATATATATATATCCCAAAAGAGATACCTACTGTATAGGCACTCAGAGACAGCGATGAAGCATTGCCGGCTTATTGTGATGATTACATACTGTATACTGTGTTTGTGTGTGTGTGTGTGTGTATGTATGTATATATATATATATATATATATTACTCTGTGTATACTGTAATGTATGTACAGTTTAATGTATACAGTAGGTATATAATACAGTATACTGCACATACAGTCTACTGTATATACAGTAATCTGTAAATCAGTAATTTCATTACTGTATCTGATTTCATTATTTTTGGCTCTTCACAGGATATCTCCCATGATAAGAGATGTGAATAAAGAAAAGAGAGTGGAACAGGCACGGCGATGGATTGAGAGTGGCGAAACATGTCATGATGTCATTTTCACAGATGAATCGTCTGTTGCCCTTGAGCGGTTCTCCAGAATGTCATTCCGGAAACGTAACCATATCTCATTAAAACCACGCCCAAAGCATCCATTGAAAGTCCATGTATGGGGAGGCATAACACGATTAGGAGCTGGTCCCCTATTATTTTTCGAAGGTACAGTACTATACTTTATTCTGTGCTTGTGTTCTGTAAAAATACATGCTGTACTGTAGAGTACATGTAACTGCACAATAAAATGAGTTGCTTATTAATGAACAACATTTTTTTATTTCTGTAGGGATCATGGATAAGAAATTTTTCCAAGAAACAATAGTAGAGGGATGTATGGTGCCATTTGTGAATAAATATTACCCAACTCACCATAGGATATTCCAAGACAATGATCCTAAACACTCCGCCTCTGCCAAATTTATGGAAGAGAAAGGTATGAATTGGGAACGCACACCACCAGAGTGAGTATTCTTTCAACAGTGTACAAGTAAAATTTTGGGTAGCACTCTAGTACTGTAAATATATTTTTTGGTTTAATAAACAGTACAATACCGTATGTTTAATTTTCTCTATTTAATGTCATTAATTGACTAACTTTTTTTCTATACTCTTTTTATTTTATTTTTTTATAGATCACCAGACATGAATCCAATTGAATTAGTGTGGGCTCAATTGAAGAGGTACATTAGGAGTGTTGCGAAGCCAACAACAAAACAGCAGCTGTTGGATGGGATAAAGAAATTTTGGCTAGAAGTACTCACACCTGAGCATTGTAATAATTATATAAATCACCTGTATAAAGTATTACCTGTTATAGTCGAAAGAAATGGTCAAGCCATAAATATGTAGTTCTGTACTGTATTTTCTGTTTAAAATTTTTAATTGGTGCATTATTAAAAATGTTTATAAAATTCCTTTTGTCTGATTATTGCATAAACTAATGTTGAATATTATACAGTAGTAATGTTATTGATGTGTATGAACAGTTATTTTCTGTTTTATAAGTCCTGAATAAGAGTACTGTACATTTTGATCAGTACAGTACATGCAATCGGATGTTGTAATAAATACTTTTTTTTACATTAATATTGATTTTTTTTCCAATAAATATTACCTTATACAGTATGGGTCGGTACAGTACATGGGGGTAACTGTACAGTATGATGTGCCGTTATGGGGGAGAAATACTGTATCCACTAAATGTACAGTAAAATGTTTTTTTTTTTTTTTTTATTACAAAAACACAAATGCATCCCAGATGGAAATCTGCTATACACAGCAGACCGCTTATGGTGACAGAACTTACCTACTGTATCCCCACCCATAGTCGTGGTATATTTTAGATTGCCTAATGAGACACTCCTGCAGCATTGCCAATGATTCATGTAAAACCTGTGTGCAAACAGTATCTCTATTGAATGCAAAGTACAGTATTACCAGAGCCGTCCCTAACCAACATGATGCCCTAGGCTACATTTTGGCTGATGCCCTCTTGCACAGATGCTAGTTCCACCTCTAACCTTGCACCCCTTTCCCAGCACCATCACCCATTTTGGCGCTCCTACCCCCTATAATTTAAATACTGTAGGAACAATGTGCACATTTAGTGCCAGCCCAAAACAGTGCAAGTTCTTGCTGGGAAGGGGCATGGTAACACAATAATACCCCCAGATGAAATGACACAACACAGTACTGCAACTTTATTCACATTATATCATGCAGTAGTGTCTCTTATTCTTGTTACATCATATGATAGTACCACATTACTCCTAACAGTATTGCCCCTTATTCACATTACACCCCACCACATTGATCTTTATTTACATTAGACCACAGATTCTCAAACACAGTCCTCAGGACCCCACACAGTGCATGTTTTGCAGGTCTCACAGAATCACAAGTGAAATAATTTGCTCCACCTAATGTATGGACCTTTTAAAATGTGTCAGTGAGTAATTAATACAGTACACCTGTGAACTTGCTGGTTTACCTGCAAAACATGCACTGTGTGGGGTCCTGAGGACCGAGTTTGAGAACCACTGCATTAGACCATGCAGTAGTGCCCTTTCCTTATGTTACGCCAGAAAATATTGTAGCACACCTTATACACATAATGCTGCATATTAGTAATGCATTTCATATTTACATTTTCAGATTTCATTTCATAGAGCCGCAGTCACACACAGAATATAGGCATGTACTGTAGCATCTCATTTTATTCAGCAGAAGCTGATTATTCCTGTTTGGCTAGTTTGCCGCCTCTGTATATTACGATAGATAAAAATAATAGTGTCAGTGAAAAAAACACCTCATGACAGATACTGTACACAAGCTTATGTCACATGGTATATGCAATTGCGGTCGAATTCCGGCTGTGGGGGTTCAAGGGCGACGGCCATTTTGACAGTGTGCTATGCGATCAAGTCCGGTGTACCATAATGATAGAACTCGCTTATCCCTATCGCTTTGGCGAGGGGATTGTGACGCTTCTTCAGCATTGCCCCGTAGCCTTCAAGACTACTGCTATCTCTCACTCCACTACTATCTCTCACTCCATCTCTGAGCGCTGGCTGCCACGTAGTGGGGATTCAGGGGCGACGGCCATTTTGACAGTGTGCTATGCGATCAAGTCCGGTGTACCATAATGATAGACCTCGCTTATCCCTATCGCTTTGGCGAGGGGATTGTGACGCTTCATCAGCATTGCCCCGTAGCCTTCAAGACTACTGCTATCTCTCACTCCACTACTATCTCTCACTCCATCTCCGAGCGCTGGCTGCCACGTAGTGGGGGTTCAGGGGCGACGGCCATTTTGACAGTGTGCTACTGTATGCGATCAAGTCCAGTGTACCGTAATGTGCATAGACCTCACTTATTCCTATCGCCCCTATGTATTTTAGCAAGGGGATTGTGACGCACCTTCAGCACTGCCCCGTTGTCCGCAAAATCTATGTCATCACTTGCTCCATAGCTGAGAGCCTCCATGGAGTCACAGGCAGTAGCCATTTCAATTGAGTCTGCCCTGCTACAGAATTGTATGTGTACCGTATGGTGCATAGAACCTTAACAGTACATCTGCTGCAGCTTTGCCCTGGTTTATGTGATTTAAAAAAAAAATAAAGTGTCTGGAAAAAACTAACATGCGTTCGTACTGTACTTTAGGAATCGAACACGGGACTCTGAGTATACTGTAGGAAGCGGAACACTTCACCACTTCACCGCAGACAGATGAATAAATCCATTAGTTTTGATTAAGACAAATGGCTACGGGATTAGGATGCTAACATACTGTACAATATTCCTAATATCATTAGGCAATAATGAACTTCTAACACGTCCATTTGCGTCAGTGTACACTACTGGTTTTAGGTTGCTTTGGCTGCGGGATGCAGCGTAACGAGACGCACTAGTAAAGTAGTCCTTACTATACAGTACTGTACGTATTTCAGTATTATATTTTACGGGAGCCCACACGCATGCGCAGTGGTGATTGTAAAAAGCGACATCTGGTTGATGATCGCAGGTATTACACGTACAGGTAACGCCAAACGTCAAATGTCTGTCTCCGTGCGATTAGATAGCCTCTCTGTGACTAGGCGCGCCTCGCTACGCCCCAGTACGCTGCGTATGCTCGAACGGGACAAACGCCTCAGCCACTCAAGATAAAGGTGGCTACATCTGTATGTGTTAACATGCAATACTACACATATGGTATATACTAGGTGACTTATCACGCCCCACGGGCGCTCTTCACACCGTTGCAAGGGGCTATGCCCCCTTTACCCCTGCACGCCTTTCTGCGGACCACACCCGCAGATTGGGTCCAGATGGGTTGTGGGTGGGGGAGGGGCGGGGATGCCGTGGGTGATGGAGGAGTAGGTGTGGGGCTGTTTCAAATGGGGGAAGGGTTCTGGAGGTGCTGCGGGTGGGGTAGGGGCAGGTGCGGGGGTGCCGCGGGTGGTGTAGGGGGTCCTGACGCCATTTTATGCCCCACACACAATAATGCCCCTTACAAATGATGCCACATAGTAAGGCTTCTAATTACTTTTAAATTACCTGCCTGTTGTCAGGGATCTCATGCTCGTTGCCAGAGGTCTCCAGCATGCTGGCAGGGGTTCCATGCAAAATGTCAGGGATCTCCTGTGCATTGCCAGGGGTTTAATGTCTGTTGCCAGGGTTTTCATGCACGTTGCCAGGGGTTTCATGCACATTGGCAGGGGTTTAATATCTGTTTCCAGGGGTTTCATGCGCATTGCCAGCAATTTTATGTCCATTGCCAGGTGTTGCATGCACATTGCCAGGCTTTTAATGTCCGTTGCCAGGGGTTTAATGTCCGTTGCCAGGGGTTTCATGCGTGTTCACATATGGGAGTGGGGGATACTGCACTAAACCACTGATACTAGGCCTATCAGCCTAAAAAGGCCAAAATATACTAAATATTAAGGATAAATCCCAATAGATTTGTGTATTGGCGGTGCACCCTGAGTCAGTATTGAACCAATCAATTAAACACCAGAGAGCAAAAGAAGACTCTTGTGTGGGTGCACTCTGTAGTATTGAAATGTTAAAACATATAAATTTAATGATATATTAAAAAATAACAGTTGTAGTATCCAATGAAAACATACAATTAACAAACAATTAAATGAACAATTAACAATTAATAAAATCCGTCAACAAACTGGTCTCTTATTGATTGCTAATGCTAATAATACCCTTTATTGGGGGACCAGATGTGTTGCCCGCAAACTTTACCAGTCGGAAGGCCTACCGTGCGAGTAGTGTAAGTATGTGGAGATAATACCCTGTGAACATAGGTAAAGAAAATATATATACACTGCTCAAAAAAATAAAGGGAACACTAAAATAACACATCCTAGATCTGAATAAATGAAATATTCTTATTAAATACTTTGTTATTTACATAGCTGAATGTGCTGACAACAAAATCACACAAAAATTATCAATGGAAATCAAATTTATTAACCCATGGAGGTCTGGATTTGGAGTCATACTCAAAATTAAAGTGGAAAAACACACTACAGGCTGATCCAACTTTGATGTAATGTCCTTAAAACAAGTCAAAATGAGGCTCAGTAGTGTGTGTGGCCTCCACGTGCCTGTATGACCTCCCTACAACGCCTGGGCATGCTCCTGATGAGGTGGCGGATGGTCTCCTGAGGGATCTCCTCCAAGACCTGGACTAAAGCATCCGCCAACTCCTGGACAGTCTGTGGTGCAACGTGGCGTTGGTGGATGGAGCGAGACATGATGTCCCAGATGTGCTCAATTGGATTCAGGTCTTGGGAACGGGCGGGCCAGTCCATAGCATCAATGCCTTCGTCTTGCAGGAACTGCTAATACACTCCAGCCACATGAGGTCTAGCATTGTCTTGCATTAGGAGGAACCCAGGGCCAACCGCACCAGCATATGGTCTCACAAGGGGTCTGAGGATCTCATCTTGGTACCTAATGGCAGTCAGGCTACCTCTGATGAGCACATGGAGGGCTTTGCGGCCCCCCAAAGAAATGCCACCCCACACCATTACTGACCCACTGCCAAACCGGTCATGCTGGAGGATGTTGCAGGCAGCAGAACGTTCTCCTTGGTGTCTCCAGACTCTGTCACGTCTGTCACATGTGCTCAATGAGAACCTGCTTTCATCTGTGAAGAGCACAGGGCGCCAGTGGCAAATTTGCCAATCTTGGTGTACTCTGGCAAATGCTAAACGTCCTGCACGGTGTTGGGCTGTAAGCACATCCCCCACCTGTGGACGTCGGGCCCTCATACCACCCTCATGGAGTCTGTTTTGGTCATTTGAGTAGACACATGCACATTTGCGGCTTGCTGGAGGTCATTTTGCAGGGCTCTGGCAGTGCTCCTCCTGTTCCTCCTTGCACAAAGGCAGAGGTAGCGGTCCTGCTGCTGGGTTGTTGGCCTCCTCCACATCTCCTGATGTACTGGCCTGTCTCCTGGTAGTGCCTCCATGCTCTGGACACTACGCTGACAGACACAGCAAACCTTCTTGCCACAGCTCGCATTGATGTGCCATCCTGGATGAGCTGCACTACCTGAGCCACTTGTCTGGGTTGTAGACTCTGTCTCATGCTACCACTAGAGTGAAAGCACCGGCAGCTTTCAAAAGTGACCAAAACATCAGCCAGAAAGCATATGAGCAGAGAAGTGGTCTGTGGTCACCACCTGCAGAACAACTCCTTTTTTGGGGGTGTCTTGCTAATTGCCTATAATTTCCAGCTGTTGTCTATTCCATTTGCACAACAGCATGTGGAATTGATTGTCAATCAGTGTTGCTTCCTAAGTGGACAGTTTGATTTCACAGAAGTGTGATTGACTTGGAGTTACATTGTGTTGTTTAAGTGTTCCCTTTATTTTTTTGAGCAATGGTGGTGATGTAAAGTTAAATAAGCCTGTGGACTAGGAATGGAGGTGCTTGAAAGGAAAATGACTTAAGGATAAGAGGGTGAATCTGCTGTCAGTGTTAGGCTCAGAGCATTAAATGCCTCCGGCCTCTACTACACCCGGTCTTCCTGGGGAGTCGCCTAACCCAGTACTGACAAAGCCCATACTGATTCGCTTCCAAGATCAGACGGAGTTGGGCGTTTACAGTGTGATATTATAGAAGGGGTACAAATACCCTCGTTGCTCTGGTGTCACTGATGAGAGTACACATGGAAAACAGTATAGAAGTAAATAAAAGAAAAGAAAAGAAAAATATAGAAAAGTAATAAATAAGAAAGAGGTGGATCTGCTGCCAGCGTTAGGCAGAGACATACAGGTGAATGCCCATTGCCAATGGATCGCTGGTGAGAGTCCTGAATGTGAAAAAAAGAGAGGAATTAACACGGCATTAATATCTGTCAATTCGACAATAATTCTGTGTACCTTACTTAATGTTTCAATATCTGATTCAAGGTTACTCATAAAATAATAGAGCCCTCTTGTGGTCAGAATTTATGTATTGAGGTGTATATTCCATGCGAGACATTATTTTGTGATTATAGTTAGTTCACTTATATATTTGGATTTCCCAAGTGATTATCTTCATCTACGCTTTCTTAATATATTTTTTCCTCTTTTTTTTCACATTCAGGACTCTCACCAGCGATCCATTGGCAATGGGCATTCGCTTGTATGCCTCTGCCTAACCCTGGCAGCAGATCCACCTCTTTCTTATTTATTACTTTTCTATCATTTTTCTTTTATTTACTTCTATACTGTTTTCCATGTGAACTCTCATCAGTGACACCAGAGCAACGAGGGTATTTGTACCCCTACTATCATACCACACTGTAAACGCCCGAATCGTCTGATCTTGGAAGTGAATCAGTGTGGGCTTGGTCAGTACTGGGTTGGGCGACTCCCCAGGAAGACCGGGTGTAGTAAAGGCCGGAGGCATTTAATGCTCTGAGCCTAACACTGACAGCAGATTCACCATCTTATCCTTAAGTCCTTTTTCTTTCAAGCACCTCCATTCCTAGTCCACAGTCTTATTTAACTTTACTCACCATCAAGGGTACTATATATATTTTCTTTACCTATGTTCACAGGGTATTATCTCCACATACTTACACTACTCGCACTGTAGGCCTTCCGACTGGTGAACTTTAAGGGCAACACATCTGGTCCCCCGATAAAGGGTATTATTAGCATTAGCAATCAATAAGAGACCAGTTTGTGGACGGATTTTGTTAATTGTTAATTGTTCATTTAAATGTTTGTTAATTGTATGTTTTCATTGGATACTACAACTGTTATTTTTTTAATATATCATTAAATTTATGTTTTAACATTATTATACTACAGTCGTCTTTTGACTATTTCAAGAGTGCACCCACACAAGAGTCTTCTTTTTCTCTCTGGTGTTTTATTGATTGTTTCATGCGTGTTGCCATGGGTTAAATGTCCGTTGCCAGGGGTTTAATGTCCATTGTCAGGGGTTTATTGTCCATTGCCAGGGGTTTCATGCTCGTTGCCAGGGGTTTAATGTCCATTGTCAGGGGTTTCATTTGCATTGCCTGGGGTTAAATGTCCGTTCACAGGGGTTTAATGTGCGTTGCCAGGAGTCTCCTGGGCGCAGCCACAGTAAATTATGGGAGGGTGGGTGCGGGCATAATTAATTATTCTGCTAGCCTCCACAGCACCTGCAGTGGATTGAGATGCGCTGGGGGCTGCGTAAGCGCTTCCATACATTGGAGTGTAAAAACAAAAACCTTAAACTGGCCATAGCCAAGGAGACAGGCACTAGAGGTCAAATGTGACCTCTAGCGTCTGTCTTCTCCTTGGCGGTGGCCATTTTTGGTGGTTCTTTAAATACAGCAATGTACAGAAGCGCTTCCACAGCCCCCAACGTATCTAAACCTACTGCGAGGGCTGCGGTAGCTAGCGTTACTGGGTGGCTGGTTCCGTGAGTACTCCGCGTTGCCCGTGGGTGCTCTTGTCCGGGATCACCCACGGATATATTAACCCAGATCTGTGACTCTGACTACGCCCAGCATTGTGACTCTGCCCAGTGTTATACACTGAGTCACGGAGTCACAGATCTGGGCTAATATATAGATTAGAGATGAGCGGGTTTGGTTCTCAGAGAATCGAACCCCACACCTGAACAACCCGTTCTGAGCAAGAATCCGAGTCCGGCTCGGGACTTCCCACCAGACTCTAAAACCAGAATGAGGCAAAATGTCATCATCCCGCTGTCAGATTCTCGCGGGTTTTGGATTCCATATAAACAGCCGCACGTCGCCGCTATTTTCACTCCAGACTTGGAGAGGGAGGGAGACATACCTGTGGGTGGTGGCGTTGGGTGGGGTCAGTGTGTACACTGTAGGGGTGCTGTTCCTGTCACTGTGGTGTACCTGTGCTGTTAGGGGTGCTGTCCTGGCTGTCACTGGTGTTTCATGTGCTGTTAGGTGTGCTGCAGCTGTACATGGGTGTTGCTGTCCTGGCTGTCACTGTGTTGTACAGGGGGAAGGGGCACTGTCCTCCTGTATGCTGTGAAAATATAGGGGTGCTGGCTGTAAAAAATCTGGGGTGCAGTGAAAATAAATGTACACTGGCGCTGACTTGTATGCTGTAAATATTCTGGGGTGCAGTGGAAATAAATGTACACTGGCCCTGTATTGTATGCTGTAAAAATTCTGGGGTGCAGTAAAGATAATTGTACACTGGTCCTGTATTGTATGCTGTAAAAACTTCTGGGGTGCAGTGAAAATAAATGTACACTGGCTCTGTCTTGTAAGCTGTAAAAAGTCTGGGGTGCAGGATAAACAAATGTACACTGGTCCTATCTTGTATGCTGTAAAAAATCTAGGGTGCAGCGAAAATAAATGTACACTGGCCCTGTCTTGTATGCTGTAAAAAATCTGGGGTGCACTGAAAATAAATGTACACTGGCCCTGTCTTGTATGCTGTAAAAATTCTGGGGTGCACTGAAAATTAAAAGTTACACTGGCCTTGTCTTGTATGCTGTAAAAAATCTAGGGTGCAGTGAAAATAAATGTAAACACGGGCCCTGTCTTGTTTACTGTAAAATTCTGGGGTGCAGTGAAAATAAAACAACACTAGCCTTATCTTGTATGCTGTAAAAATCTGGGGGGCATAAAAATAAATGTACACTGGCCCTATCTTGTATGCAGCAAAAATTCTAGAGTGCAGTGAAAATAAATGTACACTTTCCCTGTCTTGTATAGTGTAAAAAATCTGGGGTGCACTGAAAATAAATGTACACTGGCCCTGTATGGCGTGCTGTAAAAATGCTGGGGTGCAGTGAAAATAAATGTACACTGGCCCTGTCTTGTATGCTGTAAAAAATCTTGGGGGCAGTGAAAATAAAAGTACAGTACACTGGCCCTGTATTGTATGCTGAAAAACATCTGGGGTGAGGTGAAAATAAATGTACACTGGCCCTGTCTTGTATGCTCTAAAAAGTCTAGGCAGCAGTGCAAATAAATGTACACTGGCCCTTTCTTGTATGCTGTAAAAAATCTGGGATGTAGTGAAAATAAATGTACACTGGCGCTGTCTTCTATGCTGTAAAAATTCTGGGGTGCAATGAAAATGAATGTACACTGGCCCTGTATTGTAAGCTGTAAAAATCCTGGGGTGCGGTAAAGATAAATGCACACTGGCTCTGTCTTGTATGGTGTAAAAATTCTGGGGTGCAGTGAAAATAAATGTACACTGGCCCTGTCTTGTGTGCTGTAAAAAATCTGGGGTGCATAAAAATAAATGTACACTGGCCCTGTCTTGTATGCTGTAAAAATTCTGGGCTTAAGAGAATATAAATGTACCCTGGCCCTGTCTTGTATGCTTAATAAATTCTGGGGTGCAGTAAAAATAAATATACACTGGTCCTGTCTTATATGCTGAAAAAAATCTGGGGTGCAGTGAAAATAAATGTACACTGGCCCTGTCTTGCGATATATATATAATATATATAGTACCCTTGATGGTGAGTAAAGTTAAATAAGACTGTGGACTAGGAATGGAGGTGCTTGAAAGAAAAAGGACTTAAGGATAAGAGGGTAAATCTGCTGTCAGTGTTAGGCTCAGAGCATTAAATGCCTCTGGCCTCTACTACACCCGGTCTTCCTGGGGAGTCGCCTAACCCAGTACTGACCAAGCCCACACTGATTCGCTTCCAAGATTAGATGGATTCGGGCATTTTCAGTGTGGTATTATTATAGTAGGGGTACAAATACCCTCGTTGCTCTGGTATCACTGATAAGCGTTCACATGGAAAACAGTATAGAAGTAAATAAAGTAAAAGAAAAATTAGAGAAAAGTAATAAATAAGAAAGAGGTGGATCTGCTGCCAGCGTTAGGCAGAGGCATACAGGTGAATGCCGATTGCCAATGGATCGCTGGTGAGAGTCCTGAATGTGAAAAAAAGAGAGGAATTAACACAGCATTAATATCTGTCAATTTGACAATAATTCTGTGTACCTTACTTAATGTTTCAATATCTGATTCAAGGTTACTCATAAAATAATAGAGCCCTCTTGTGGTCAGAATTTATGTATTGAGGTGTATATTCCATGCGAGACATTATTTTGTGAACAGAGTTAGTTCACTTATATATTTGGATTTCCCAAGTGATTATCTTCATCTACGCTTTCTTAATATATTTTTTCCTCTTTTTTTCACATTCAGGACTCTCACCAGCGATCCATTGGCAATGGGCATTCGCCTGTATGCCTCTACCTAACCCTGGCAGCAGATCCACCTCTTTCTTATTTATTACTTTTCTATCATTTTTCTTTTCTTTTATTTACTTCTATACTGTTTTCCATGTGAACTCTCATCAGTGACACCAGAGCAACGAGGGTATTTGTTCCCCTACTATCATAGCACACTGTAAACGCCCGAATCCGTCTGATCTTGGAAGCAAATCAGTGTGGGCTTGGTCAGTACTGGGTTGGACGACTCCCCAGGAAGACCGGGTGTAGTAAAGGCCGGAGGCATTTAATCCTCTGAGCCTAACACTGACAGCAGATTCACCCTCTTATCCTTAAGTCCTTTTTCTTTCAAGCACCTCCATTCCTAGTCCACAGTCTTATTTAACTTTACTCACCCTTAAGGGTACTATATATATTTTCTTTACCTATGTTCACAGAGTATTATCTCCACATACTTACACTACTCGCACTGTAGGCCTTCCGACTGGTGAACTTTAAGGGCAACACATCTGGTCCCCCGATAAAGGGTATTATTAGCATTAGCAATCAATAAGAGACCAGTTTGTGGACGGATTTTATTAATTGTTAATTGTTCATTTAATTGTTTGTTAATTGTATGTTTTCATTGGATACTACAACTGTTATTTTTTAATATATCATTAAATTTATGTTTTAACATTTCAATACTACAGTCGTCTTTTGACTATTTCAAGAGTGCACCCACACAAGAGTCTTCTTTTTCTCTCTGGTGTTTTATTGATTGTTTCATGCGTGTTGCCATGGGTTAAATGTCCGTTGCCAGGGGTTTAATGTCCATTGCCAGGAGTTTATTGTCCATTGCCAGGGGTTTCATGCTCGTTGCCAGGGGTTTAATGTCCATTGTCAGGGGTTTCATTTGCATTGCCTGGGGTTAAATGTCCGTTCACAGGGGTTTAATGTGCATTGCCAGGAGTCTCCTGGGTGCAGCCACAGTAAAGTATGGGAGGGTGGGTGCGGGCATAATGAATTATACTGCTAGCCTCCACAGCACCTGCAGTGGATTCAGATGCGCTGGGGGCTGCGTAAGTGCTTTCGTACATTGCAGTGTAAAAACAAAAACCTTAAACTGGCCGTCACCGAGGAGACAGGCACTAGAGGTCAAATGTGACCTCTAGCGTCTGTCTCCTCTTTGGCGGTGGCCATTTTTGGTGGTTCTTTAAACACAGCAATGTACAGAAGCGCTTCCACAGCCCCCAACGTATCTCAAACTACTGCGAGGGCTGCGGCAGCTAGCATTACTGGGTGGCTGGTTCCGTGAGTACTCTGCGTTCCCCGTGGGTGCTCTGGTCCGGGATCACCCATGGATATATTAGCCCAGATCTATGACTCTGACTACGCCCAGCATTGTGACTCTGCCCAGTGTTATACACTGAGTCACGGAGTCACAGATCTGGGCTAATATATAGATTAGAGATGAGCGGGTTTGGTTCTCAGAGAATCGAACCCCACACCTGAACAACCCGTTCTGAGCAAGAATCTGAGTCTGGCTCGGGACTTCCCACCAAACTCGGAAACCAGAATAAGGCAAAATGTCATCATCCCGCTGTCAGATTCTCGTGGGTTTTGGATTCCATATAAACAGCCGCACGTCGACGCTATTTTCACTCCAGACTTGGAGAGGGACTGAGTCAAACCTGTGGGTGGTGTTGGGTGGGGTCAGTGTGTACACCGTAGGGGTGCTGTTCCTGTCACTGTGGTGTACCTGTGCTGTTAGGGGTGCTGTCCTGGCTGTCACTGGTGTTTCATGTGCTGTTAGGTGTGCTGTAGCTGTACATGGGTGTTGCTGTCCTGGCTGTCACTGTGTTGTACAGGGGGAAAGGGCACTGTCCTCCTGTATGCTGTGAAAATATAGGGGTGCTGGCTGTAAAAATCTGGGGTGCAGTAAAAAAAATGTACACTGGCCCTGTCTTGTATAATGTAAAAATTCTGGAATGTAGTGAAAATAAATGTACACTGGCGCTGACTTGTATGCTGTAAAAATTCTGGGGTGCAGTGGAAATAAATGTACACTGGCCCTGTATTGTATGCTGTAAAAATTCTGGGTTGCAGTAAAGATAAATGTACACTGGTCCTGTATTGTATGCTGTAAAAACTGCTTGGGTGCCATGAAAATAAATGTACACTGGCTCTGTCTTGTAAGCTGTAAAAAGTCTGGGATGCAGGATAAACAAATGTACACTGGCCCTGTCTTGTACACTGTAAAAAATCTGGGGTGCACTGAAAATAAATGTACACTGGCGCTGACTTGTATGCTGTAAAAATTCTGGGGTGCAGTAGAAATAAATGTACACTGGCCCTGTATTGTATGCTGTAAAAATTCTGGGGTGCAGTAAAGATAATTGTACACTGGTCCTGTATTGTATGCTGTAAAAACTTCTGGGGTGCAGTGAAAATAAATGTACACTGGCTCTGTCTTGTAAGCTGTAAAAAGTCTGGGGTGCAGGATAAACAAATGTACACTGGTCCTATTTTGTATGCTGTAAAAATTCTAGGGTGCAGCAAAAATAAATGTACACTGGCCCTGTCTTGTATGCTGTAAAAATTCTGGGGTGCACTGAAAATTAAAAGTTACACTGGCCTTGTCTTGTATGCTGTAAAAAATCTGGGGTGCAGTGAAAATAAATGTACACGGGCCCTGTCTTGTTTACTGTAAAAATTCTGGGGTGCAGTGAAAATAAAACAACACTGGCCTTATCTTGTATGTTGTAAAAATCTGGGGGGCATAAAAATAAATGTACACTGGCCCTATCTTGTATGCAGCAAAAATTCTAGGGTGCAGTGAAAATAAATGTACACTTTCCCTGTCTTGTATAGTGTAAAAAATCTGGGGTGCACTGAAAATAAATGTACACTGGCCCTGTATGGCGTGCTGTAAAAATGCTGGGTAGCAGTGAAAATAAATGTACACTGGCCCTGTCTTGTATGCTGTAAAAAATCTTGGGGGCAGTGAAAATAAAAGTACAGTACACTGGCCCTGTATTGTATGCTGAAAAATATCTGGGGTGAGGTGAAAATAAATGTACACTGGCCCTGTCTTGTATGCTCTAAAAAATCTAGGCAGCAGTGCAAATAAATGTACACTGGCCCTTTCTTGTATGCTGTAAAAAATCTGGGATGTAGTGAAAATAAATGTACACTGGCGCTGTCTTCTATGCTGTAAAAATTCTGGGGTGCAATGAAAATGAATGTACACTGGCCCTGTATTGTAAGCTGTAAAAATCCTGGGGTGCGGTAAAGATAAATGCACACTGGCTCTGTCTTGTATGGTGTAAAAATTCTGGGGTACAGTGAAAATAAATGTACACTGGCCCTGTCTTGTGTGCTGTAAAAAATCTGGGGTGCATAAAAATAAATGTACACTGGCCCTGTCTTGTATGCTGTAAAAATTCTGGGCTGAAGAGAATATAAATGTACCCTGGCCCTGTCTTGTATGCTTAATAAATTCTGGGGTGCAGTAAAAATAAATATACACTGGTCCTGTCTTATATGCTGAAAAAAATCTGGGGTGCAGTGAAAATAAATGTACACTGGCCCTGTCTTGCGATATATATATAATATATATAGTACCCTTGATGGTGAGTAAAGTTAAATAAGACTGTGGACTAGGAATGGAGGTGCTTGAAAGAAAAAGGACTTAAGGATAAGAGGGTAAATCTGCTGTCAGTGTTAGGCTCAGAGCATTAAATGCCTCTGGCCTCTACTACACCCGGTCTTCCTGGGGAGTCGCCTAACCCAGTACTGACCAAGCCCACACTGATTCGCTTCCAAGATTAGATGGATTCGGGCATTTTCAGTGTGGTATTATAGTAGGGGTACAAATACCCTCGTTGCTCTGGTATCACTGATAAGCGTTCACATGGAAAACAGTATAGAAGTAAATAAAGTAAAAGAAAAATTAGAGAAAAGTAATAAATAAGAAAGAGGTGGATCTGCTGCCAGCGTTAGGCAGAGGCATACAGGTGAATGCCCATTGCCAATGGATCGCTGGTGAGAGTCCTGAATGTGAAAAAAAGAGAGGAATTAACACAGCATTAATATCTGTCAATTTGACAATAATTCTGTGTACCTTACTTAATGTTTCAATATCTGATTCAAGGTTACTCATAAAATAATAGAGCCCTCTTGTGGTCAGAATTTATGTATTGAGGTGTATATTCCATGCGAGACATTATTTTGTGAACAGAGTTAGTTCACTTATATATTTGGATTTCCCAAGTGATTATCTTCATCTACGCTTTCTTAATATATTTTTTCCTCTTTTTTTTCACATTCAGGACTCTCACCAGCGATCCATTGGCAATGGGCATTCGCCTGTATGCCTCTACCTAACCCTGGCAGCAGATCCACCTCTTTCTTATTTATTACTTTTCTATCATTTTTCTTTTCTTTTATTTACTTCTATACTGTTTTCCATGTGAACTCTCATCAGTGACACCAGAGCAACGAGGGTATTTGTTCCCCTACTATCATAGCACACTGTAAACGCCCGAATCCATCTGATCTTGGAAGCAAATCAGTGTGGGCTTGGTCAGTACTGGGTTGGGCGACTCCCAAGGAAGACCGGGTGTAGTAGAGGCCGGAGGCATTTAATGCTCTGAGCCTAACACTGACAGCAGATTCACCCTCTTATCCTTAAGTCCTTTTTCTTTCAAGCACCTCCATTCCTAGTCCACAGTCTTATTTAACTTTACTCACCATCAAGGGTACTATATATATTTTCTTTACCTATGTTCACAGAGTATTATCTCCACATACTTACACTACTCGCACTGTAGGCCTTCCGACTGGTGAACTTTAAGGGCAACACATCTGGTCCCCCGATAAAGGGTATTATTAGCATTAGCAATCAATAAGAGACCAGTTTGTGGACGGATTTTATTAATTGTTAATTGTTCATTTAATTGTTTGTTAATTGTATGTTTTCATTGGATACTACAACTGTTATTTTTTAATATATCATTAAATTTATGTTTTAACATTTCAATACTACAGTCGTCTTTTGACTATTTCAAGAGTGCACCCACACAAGAGTCTTCTTTTTCTCTCTGGTGTTTTATTGATTGTTTCATGCGTGTTGCCATGGGTTAAATGTCCATTGCCAGGGGTTTAATGTCCATTGCCAGGGGTTTATTGTCCATTGCCAGGGGTTTCATGCTCGTTGCCAGGGGTTTAATGTCCATTGTCGGGGGTTTCATTTGCATTGCCTGGGGTTAAATGTCCATTCACAGGGGTTTAATGTGCATTGCCAGGAGTCTCCTGGGTGCAGCCACAGTAAAGTATGGGAGGGTGGGTGCGGGCATAATTAATTATACTGCTAGCCTCCACAGCACCTGCAGTGGATTGAGATGCACTGGGGGCTGCGTAAGCACTTTCGTACATTGCAGTGTAAAAACAAAAACCTTAAACTGGCCATCACCGAGGAGACAGGCACTAGAAATGCGACCTCTAGCGTCTGTCTCCTCTTTGGCGGTGGCCATTTTTGGTGGTTCTTTAAACACAGCAATGTACAGAAGCGCTTCCACAGCCCCCAGCGTATCTCAAACTACTGCGAGGGCTGCGGCAGCTAGCATTACTGGGTGGCTGGTTCCGTCAGTACTCCGCGTTGCCCGTGGGTGCTCTGGTCCGAGATCACCCACGGATATATTAGCCCAGATCTGTGACTCTGACTACGCCCAGCATTGTGACTCTGCCCAGTGTTATACACTGAGTCACGGAGTCACAGATCTGGGCTAATATATAGATTAGAGATGAGCGGGTTTGGTTCTCAGAGAATCGAACCCCACACCTGAACAACCTGAACAACCCGTTCTGAGCAAGAATCCGAGTCCGGCTCGGGACTTCCCACCAGACTCGGAAACCAGAATAAGGAAAAATGTCATCATCCCGCTGTCAGATTCTCGCGGGTTTTGGATTCCATATAAACAGCCGCACGTCGCCGCTATTTTCACTCCAGACTTGGAGAGGGACTGAGTCAAACCTGTGGGTGGTGGTGTTGGGTGGGGTCAGTGTGTACACCGTAGGGGTGCTGTTCCTGTCACTGTGGTGTACCTGTGCTCTTAGGGGTGCTGTCCTGGCTGTCACTGGTGTTTCATGTGCTGTTAGGTGTGCTGTAGCTGTACATGGGTGTTGCTGTCCTGGCTGTCACTGTGTTGTACAGGGGGAAAGGGCACTGTCCTCCTGTATGCTGTGAAAATATAGAGGTGCTGGCTGTAAAAATCTGGGGTGCAGTGAAAAAAATGTACACTGGCCCTGTCTTGTATAATGTAAAAATTCTGGAATTTAGTGAAAATAAATGTACACTGGCGCTGACTTGTATGCTGTAAAAATTCTGGGGTGCAGTGGAAATAAATGTACACTGGCCCTGTATTGTATGCTGTAAAAATTCTGGGTTGCAGTAAAGATAAATGTACACTGGTCCTGTATTGTATGCTGTAAAAACTGCTGGGGTGCCATGAAAACAAATGTACACTGGCCCTGTCTTGTACACTGTAAAAAATCTGGGGCGCACTGAAAATAAATGTACACTGGCCTTGTCTTTTATGCTGTAAAAATTCTGGAGTGCACTGAAAATAAATGTACACTGGCCTTGTCTTTTATGCTGTAAAAATTCTGGAGTGCACTGAAAATAAATGTACACTGGCCTTGTCTTGTATGCTGTAAAAAATCTTGGGTGCAGTGAAAATAAATGTAGATGGGCCCTGTCTTGTATGCTGTAAAAATTCTGGGGTGCAGTGAAAATAAATCAACACTGGCCTTATCTTGTATGCTGTAAAAATCTGGGGGACATAAAAATAAATGTACACTGGCCCTATCTTGTATGCTTCAAAAATTATAGGGTGCAGAGAAAATAAATGTACACTGACCCTGTCTTGTATGGTGTAAAAAATCAGGGGTGCAGTGAAAATAAATGTACACTGGCCCTGTATGGTGTGCTGTAAAAATTCTGGGGTGCAGTGAAAATAAATGTACACTGGCCCTGTCTTGTATGCTGTAAAAAATCTTGGGTGCAGTGAAAATAAAAGTACAGTACACTGGCCCTGTCTTATATGCTGAAAAAAATCTGGGGTGCAGTGAAAATAAATGTACACTGGCCCTGTTTTGTATGCTCTAAAAAATCTGGGGAGCAGTGAAAATAAATGTACACTGGTCCTGTCTTGTATGCTGTAAAAATTATTGGGTGCAGTGAAAACAAATGTACACTAGCCTTGTCTTTTGTATGCTGTAAAAAAAATTGGGGTGCAGTTAAAACAAATGCACACTGGCCCTTTCTTGTATGCTGTAAAAAAAATGGGATGCAGTTAAAACAAATGCACACTAGCCCTTTCGTGTATGCTGTAAAAATTTTGGGGTGTAGTGAAAAGAAATGTACACTGGCCCTATCTTGTATGCTGTAAAATTCTAGGGTGCAGTGAAAACAAATGTACACTGGCCTTGTCTCGTATGCTGTAAAATTTCTGGGTTGCAGTGAAAATAAATGTACACTGGCCCTGTCTTATATGCTGAAATAAATCTGGGGTGCAGTGAAAATAAATGTACACTGGCCCTGACTTGTATGCTCTAAAAAATCTGGGGAGCAGTGAAAATAAATGTACACTGGTCCTGTCTTGTATGCTGTAAAAATTATTGGGTGCAGTGAAAACAAATGTACACTAGCCCTGTCTTTTGTATGCTGAAAAAAAGTGGGGTGCAGTTAAAACAAATGCACACTGGCCCTTTCTTGTATGCTGTAAAAAATTGGGATGCAGTTAAAACAAATGCACACTAGCCCTTTCGTGTATGCTGTAAAAATGTTGGGGTGCAGTTCAAATAAATGTACACTGGCCCTGTCTTGAATGCTGTAAGAAATCTGGGGTGCAGTGAAAACAAATGTACACTGGCCCTGTCTCGTATGCTGTAAAATTTCTGGGGTGCAGTGAAAATAAATGTACACTGGCCCTGTCTTGCATGATGTAAAAATCTGGGGTGCAGTGAAAATAAATGTACACTGCCCCTGTCTTGTATGCTGTAAAACTTCTGGGGTGCAGTGAAAATAAAAGTACTTTGGCCCTGCCTTGCATGATGTAAAAATCTGGGGTGCAGTGAAAATAAATGTACACTGGCCCTGTCTTGTATGCTGAAAAAAAATCTTGGACGCAGTGAAAATTAATGTACAATGGCCCTGTCTTGTGTGCTATAAAAATTCTGGGGTGCAGTGAAAATAAATGTACACTGGCCCTGTCTTGTGTGCTATAAAAATTCTGGGGTGCAGTGAAAATAAATGTAAACTGGCCCTTTCTTGTATGCTGTATAAAATCTTGGGTGCAGTGAAAATAAATGTACACTGGCCCTGTCTTGTATGCTCTAAAAAATCTGGGGAGCAGTGAAAATTAATGTACACTGGTCCTATCTTGTATGCTGTAAAAATTATTGGGTGCCGTTAAAACAAAATGTACACTAGCCCTGTCTTTTGTATGCTTTAACAAATTTGGGGTGCAGTTAAAACAAATGAACACTTGCCCTTTCTTGTATGCTGTAAAAATTTTGGGGTGCAGTGAAAAGAAATGTACACTGGCCCTGTCTTGTATGCTGTAAACATTCTGGGGTGCAGTGAAAATAAATGTACATTGATCCTGTCTTGTGTGCTGTAAAAATTCTGAGGTGCTTAAAAATAAATGTACACTGGCCCTGTCTTATATGCTGTAAAAATTCTGGGGTGCAGAGAATATAAATGTACACGGGCCATGTCTTGTATGCTGTAAAGAATCTGGGGTGCAATGAAAATAAATGCACACTGGCGCTGTTTTCTGTGCGTTAAAAATTATGGGGTGCAGTTCAAAT
This sequence comes from Pseudophryne corroboree, assembly GCF_028390025.1. Lineage (NCBI taxonomy): Eukaryota > Metazoa > Chordata > Amphibia > Anura > Myobatrachidae > Pseudophryne > Pseudophryne corroboree. The sequence goes on along the minus strand of NC_086447.1, from coordinate 393,391,437 downwards.
AAATGTACACTGGCCCTGTCTTGCATGATGTAAAAATATGGGGTGCAGTGAAAATAAATGTACACTGGCCCTGTCTTGTATGCTGTAAAACTTCTGGGGTGCAGTGAAAATAAAAGTACTTTGGCCCTGCCTTGCATGATGTAAAAATCTGGGGTGCAGTGAAAATAAATGTACACTGGTCCTGTCTTGTATGCTGTAAAAATTATTGGGTGCAGTGAAAACAAATGTACACTAGCCCTGTCTTTTGTATGCTGTAAAAAAAGTGGGGTGCCATTAAAACAAATGCACACTGGCCCTTTCTTGTATGCTGTAAAAAAGTGGGAAGCAGTTAAAACAAATGCACACTAGCCCTTTCGTGTATGCTGTAAAAAGTTTGTGGTGCAGTTCAAATAAATGTACACTGGCCCTGTCTTGAATGCTGTAAGAAATCTGGGGTGCAGTGAAAACAAATGTACACTGGCCCTGTCTTGCATGATGTAAAAATCTGGGGTGCAGTGAAAATAAATGTACACTGGCCCTGTCTTGTATGCTGTAAAACTTCTGGGGTGCAGTGAAAATAAAAGTACTTTGGCCCTGTCTTGCATGATGTAAAAATCTGGGGTGCAGTGAACATAAATGTACACTGGCCCTGTCTTGTATGCTGAAAAAAAATCTTGGACGCAGTGAAAATTAATGTACACTGGCCCTGTCTTGTGTGCTATAAAAATTCTGGGGTGCAGTGAAAATAAATGTACACTGGCCCTGTCTTGTGTGCTATAAAAATTCTGGGGTGCAGTGAAAATAAATGTAAACTGGCCCTTTCTTGTATGCTGTATAAAATCTTGGGTGCAGTGAAAATAAATGTACACTGGCACTGTCTTGTATGCTCTAAAAAATCTGGGGAGCAGTGAAAATTAATGTACACTGGTCCTGTCTTGTATGCTGTAAAAATTATTGGGTGCAGTTAAAACAAAATTTACACTAGCCCTGTCTTTTGTATGCTTTAAAAAATTTGGGGTGCAGTTAAAACAAATGCACACTGGCCCTTTCTTGTATGCTGTAAAAATTTTGGGGTGCAGTGAAAAGAAATGTACACTGGCCCTGTCTTGTATGCTGTAAACATTCTGGGGTGCAGTGAAAATACATGTACATTGGTCCTGTCTTGTGTGCTGTAAAAATTCTGAGGTGCTTAAAAATAAATGTACACTGGCCCTGTCTTATATGCTGTAAAAATTCTGGGGTGCAGAGAATATAAATGTACACGGGCCATGTCTTGTATGCTGTAAAGAGTCTGGGGTGCAATGAAAATAAATGCACACTGGCGCTGTTTTCTATGCTGTAAAAATTATGGGGTGCAGTTCAAATAAATTTACACTGGCCCTGTCTTGAATGCTGTAAGAATTCTGGCGTGCAGTGAAAACAAATGTACACTGGCCCTGTCTCGTATGCTGTAAAATTTCTGGGGTGCAGTGAAAATAAATTTACACTGGCCCTGTCTTGCATGATGTAAAAATCTGGGGTGCAGTGAAAATAAATGTACACTGGCCCTGTCTTGTATGCTGTAAAACTTCTGGGGTGCAGTGAAAATAAAAGTACTTTGGCCCTGCCTTGCATGATGTAAAAATCTGGGGTGCAGTGAAAATAAATGTACACTGGCCCTGTCTTGTATGCTGAAAAAAAATCTTGGGTGCAGTGAAAATAAATGTACACTGGCCCTGTCTTGTGTGCTATACAAATTCTGGGGTGCAGTGAAAATAAATGTACACTGGCCCTGTCTTGTGTGCTATAAAAATTCTGGGGTGCAGTAAAAATAAATGTACACTGGCCCTGTCTTGTATGCTGTAAAAATTCTGGGGTGCAGTAAAAATAAATGTACACTGGCCCTGTCTTGTGTGCTATAAAAATTCTGGGTTGCAGTAAAAATAAATGTACACTGGCCCTGTCTTGTGTGCTATAAAAATTCTGGGTTGCAGTAAAAATAAATGTACACTGGCCCTGTCTTGTGTGCTATAAAAATTCTGGGGTGCAGTGAAAATAAATGTACAGTACCTACCTATAATTAATTCAATGGACAATAGATTTATCCAAGAAGTAGTGAAACTGAAAAATGTGGATTCTAGCTCACACTTGAGTGCTCCCACAAACCTGTCTTTTGACGGTTAACTTTCAATATGTTTATGTATCAATAGGTCGACCACTATTGATCAGCATTAACATAGTCAAACAAGCAATAGGTCAACACATTAAAATGGTCAACATGGGACAGGTCAACACATATAAAGGTCGACATGACATTTTTAAACTTTTTTGGTATTGTTTTTGCATAACATGACCAGGAAACCCAATTAGGCACCATGTCCCTTGCAAGTCTCATTTTGCTCGCCATGCAGCAGGCAAGGTGCCTCGTTCCACTACCACTGCACTCAGCACAGGTTACTATTCCCAATCGTAGTTCACGTGGATAGTAAAGTATAAAAAGTTAAAAATATTTTATTTTTAAATGGCATGTCAACGTTTTTCCTGTATCGACCTTGTAAATGCCGACCAAAAATGGTCAACATATTGACTGTTGACCAGGGGCACTTTAAGAGAGGAGGAGTCCCGGGTGCAGCCTCCTCTATTCGGCCCCCTCCTCTCTGCTAGTAGCACTGAGAGTCTGAGCACTAGAGCGCTCAGACTCTACTGCGCATGCGCAGATCTCTGGGAAAATGGTGCAGCGGGCATTTTCACAGTGATTTTTGTACTGCACATGCGCAGAACTCTGTGAAAATGGCCGCTGCGCCATTTTCACTGAGTTTTGACACCGCCGCGAATGATGGTGCGGGACTCCGGATGGGTGAGTATTTAGTAAATGGGTGCAGCATGTGCGGTGGGGGCCCCCTCTGGACTCAGGGGCCCATGTGCACCGCACACACTGCACCCATTATAGATACGCCAGTGCTGTCGACCTAATCCATGTCGACCTACCATTTGGATACCTTCAATACAACCATAGCAAGCAATTAGTGTTTATAAGTCTAGTGCAAATTAAGTAATGATACAAATTTTCATATTTGAGTAATGTGCTAAAACAATAGTCAATATGTTTAAAATGAGGCTTGGCATAGACCTATTTATAAAAGTTATGGACATGATTTGTAGTTGTACACTAATGGTGCCACAGATTTCTTACTCAGATAATGGCCCTCATTCCGAGTTGTTCGCTCGCTAGCTGCTTTTAGCAGCTGTGCAAACACTAGGCCGCCGCCATCTGGGAGTGTATCTTAGCTTAGCAGAAGTGCAAACGAAAGGATCGCAGCATTGCTACAAAAAAAGATTGTGCAGTTTCAGAGTAGCTGCAGACCTACTCCTACCTTGCGATCACTTCAGACTGTTTCGTTCCTGTTTTGACGTCACAAACACGCCCTGCGTTCGGCCAGCCACTCCCCCATTACCCCAGCCACTCCTGCATTTTTAACTGGCACGCCTGCGTTTTTACACACACTCCCCAAAAACGGCCAGTTACCACCCAGAAACACCCACTTTCTGTCAATCACTCTGCGGCCAGCAGTGCGACTGAAAAGCATCGCTAGACCTTGTGTGAAACTGCATCGGCTTTTGTGAAAGTACGTTGCGTGTGCGCACTGCGCACCATACGCATGCGCAGAAGTGCCGCTTTTTTACCTAATCGCTGCATTGCGAATTAAAGCAGCTAGCGATCAACTCGGAATGAGGGCCAATGTGTGAAAATATACTAATGTAACAGCCACTGGGATTTCTATAGCGTTACCCACAGGAGTCTTTGCAGCTGCCTTCAACTGTGTACACATTCACAGCATTGACGCAGATCCAGAAAGCATTGACTCCTTGAGTAAGTCTATAGTCACTCCAGTGGCAAACGTAGGATTCCTAGAGGGTGGTTCCAAATGCAATCCACAATCTCCCACTCTGTGGAACATGGAATACAGTATTTGTATTTAACACTATAGATGGTCTATAGTATAGGCTGTCTCAAACATTTAAATAATATAAATAAGTGGTCAGGAACAGGTTAAACAAAGTATAATAAATATAGACACAAACATAATAGCACCAGCACTGCACTTTCTAAGCTCACATTCTCCTACCTCATGGTAAGGCTCCTGTCTCTTCTTCCTGGTAGCTACTCTCTGTTCCAGTGCAGTGATTGTGGACTCAGAACCAAACACACAGCAAACTTGGCAGAAAAAGCTGCTACCACTGGGCATGTGCAGCAGCTCTGCTCTGTCCCTTAAACTGCATGATGTGGTGGCAGCTCTAGTAATCATAGATACAATTGCTATTATTGTCATAATTTGAGCCACTTGCCAAGAGGAGGGCCCGGATACCCCCTCTGCATTTGCCTATGCACTAAGTATGGCCACCATAACTGAGATACCAGAGATGTGATTCCTGCATACAAGATCGTAGTTGAAGGCTGACACATATTCTTAAGATGGTCCCGACATGCCCAAGTTTTCCTGGCACTTTCCACTTCCTTCCATATAATGGGTACTTCCAGTGGCGTAAGTTTGTCACAGTTGCCCAGAGGCAAGATAAATATTGGTGCCCCCCTATTTCCTATATTAAGATAAATATATGTATGTATGTATGTATGTATGTATGTATGTATGTGTGCGCGTGTGTATATATATATATGTGTGTGTGTGTGTGTGTGTGTGTGTGTGTGTGTGTGTGTATGGAGTGTTCTGAAAAAAATGTATATACTGTATTTATACATTTAATTGTCTTTTATTTAAAATCACACATTTCTTAGCAGTCATCCAGCATTAGAACCCATAACTTGTTACACTAACAGCAGACACTTTACTGATGGAGTTATTTACTCCTGTACAGGAAACATTAGAATTCTAACTATATGAAGTTGTGTGTAATTGTCAGAGAAGTTGCTTCATATAGTTAAAATTCTCATATTTCCTATACAGGAGCAAATAGCTTCATCAGTAAGGTGTCTGCTTCCAGTGTAATAGGATGTGGTTTCTAATCCTGGGTATGACACCTGTAAAATGTGTACCTACAGTATAATAAAAAGTATGTGATTTGTAAGGTGCAGGGACCAGTGAGGAAGTCGGCCACTGAAAAGACAGCGACAGCTATCAATTAACTTAATTCAATGGTGTCACAGAATGGGAGGAGAGGTGCCCCCCTTCAGAGCAGGAGCCCGGCGGCAGATGACTCCGTTGCCTCCCAGAGTTCTGCCTCTGGGTACTTCCTGTTAATCAGTTGCTAATGATTCCTCACTGCATACATAATCGCAAGTCAATCGCTGTGTGTGCACATTGCAGCAGTGACACATGCACCGTTTAACAACAATCGCTCAATTACAAAAACATCGGCATATCGAACAACTGTGAATCAGGCCCTATGTTTCTCTGTTCTGTATTTTATAATTGTCTCTAAGATGTTGTTCTCCAGCTTACATTACTAAAGATAATGAGACTTAAATACTGTGAATGGTGTAGACTCAAGTGTATGCAACCACGGGCATGCTGAGTCATACACATTTCAGATGCATTACCACTTGTGACTAAGTTGAAGTAACTAGCTGTAATGGGGTATTCTCATGTAGGGAAAAAGATAAAGTTGATAGAGCTAAAGTACAAATAATCAACTTCTGTCTTTTTTCAAACACAACCTGTTAAATGGCAGTTAGGCACTGATTGGTTAGTACTTTGGGGCAGATTTAACGAGTGATATTCTTGTTATAACTAATTTAAATTGTGCTCTAACCAATCATCTCCTTTCAGTTTTTAAACATAAAAGGAGCTGATTGGATGGAGCATCATAGAAGATTATTAACAAGTGAGAACAAGAATATCACTTGTTGCTAAAAAGCTGCCCCTTAATCTCTCACCAAGCTTTGATACATCTCCCCTGTAGTGTGTTGACAAAACTGCAGACTATGCAGAGGATTGTGGTTCAATAGATCTACAGTAAATAGATAAATGGTCAATATGTCTTGTCAACCCCACATGGTCGTCATGCAAAAGGTTGACAGGGTCAAAATATGGTCAACACAGAAAAGGCTGACACAAGATTTTTTTTATAGTTTTTAGAGTGTCATCTTGTATGTTTCACTGTGGGTGACCCTAGTTAGTGTACCATGTACCCTCACGGGGCTCACTTTGCGTGCCATGCTTCGGTCAAGTTACTATTCCCAGTCGTAGTCCATGTGGATAGTAAATGAAGTAAACGTTGGAGAGAAAAAAAAGTAAAAATTTGTCGATGCCATTATTATGTTGACCTTTTGAACCTGCCGATCTTTTGTACCTGCCCACCCTTAGATACAGTCGACCTTTTACCTAGTGACATTTTGACCATGTCAACAATATGGACTTAACCTATTGACTGTCTAACTAGACACTGTCTATCCAGTGTCTGGAACCCTATGCAGAGCTGGGCAGAAGCGTAAATATGAATGTTTTCAGGTGTATCATTTAGGCCAAGTATAGGCTGGTGTAAGTGTACTGATGTTAATGACTATGAAACTACAGCTAGGGGGCAGTCAGGCTGCAGACATATGCAAGCAAATATACACATTTTTATGTGCACAAAAGTGGGAGCATCAGCAGTAATGTTACGTTTAACTCAGCCTCACTATCCGGTACATAAAGGTCATCACTTTAAACATGTATTTTGATACGATAACTTGTATCCAGAGACACTAAGGGTGCATGCATTACAGCACAACTATGAACCAAAAATAATTCCAACATGCGTTTCAGGATCATTCATTTATCATGTGAGTTTCAGTTTTTTCTCAGAACAGAGAACATTATAGCACAAACACTACTACATGATTGCAAGTACAGTATGTGGTACAAGCCATTATTTTGGTTTGAAACCAATGTATCTGCTTGTTTTCAATTGATACCAACAATGCACTTAAAACATTTATAGTACTATTCCATTCTGGAGGCCTATAAAGTGATAATACTATTGTTGGTCCAAATTAGTACTATTAACTACGAAGACTATTTACTAAGTAGTTCAATACAAAATGTTTTTCATTTTAAATCCGGTTACATATATAAATTAAACTGCTGTTTTATTTTATGATATTGTTCATCTTGCTAAGCTATATTATTTACGCTAGCCTTTCATATAGCGTTTTCATGTACATTTTTTAGTACTGTATTAACTTACAGTTGGTTAAAAAAAATAAAAAGATCATTATGTCCAATCCATAGCATATTTTGTCATATCTATAGCACTTTTGTAGCAGAAATAAAGATTCAATTCAGCAATATCATTTTATTATGAAAACATATTTTATAAAAGAGATATACATTCCTATTGCACCAATTAAGTATCAAACAGTATCCTATTTACAGGTATGAGTTTTACAAGTTGTTTAGCTGAACGTTCTTTTGTTCTTTATTGTTTCTTGTGAATAAAGCTTCCAAATTTTTGCATGAATCTTCCAAATTTGTTTTCATTTGGTTGGACAGAGTTATAAACATTAGAATTGTAATTTAATGAATTGTGTGGTCTTGAATAATTGGTTGTAATACCCTTAGTTTTATTATCTAGAATCTGAGCATTGCTGTTTTGTGTGATGGAAGATGGGACTTTGTGTTCTACCTTACAAAACTGCTCAAAACGACTATATACCCTTCTGTCATTTGGCCGAGGGAGAGTGGAGCTGAAGCCCTCTTGGGGTTTTTGAAATTCTGTAATGGGTTGTACTGTATTCATATCTCTACGTAGTAACTCTTTTTGCTGCATATCTCTATGTTGTGAATGCCTTAAATGCATCTCCCTCTGCAACATGGTTGGCATGTCACTATGGTGCATTTCTCTCTGAGACAGTTCTCTGTGTATTGCATCTTTTGGATGTCTTAAAGATATTTCTCTCTGAATTGTAGGAGGTACAACTCTTCCATATTGTTTGTTTTGTGCCTGCACTTTTGAGTCTTGAAATTGGATTTGCTCTGTATTAAATCGTGGAGCAGATACATCACCCGTGTTTTCAATAAATTTATTTTCAACAAAACTTTGAGCAGGAGCTCGATTTGATTTGCTTTCATCAGATAGAGGAGTGTTGGTCCTCCCGGAGGTTACAGCAACATTCTCTTTACTTCTATTAAGACTTATTTGAGATATGGACAGTGTCTTTTCCCTTCGAGGAGAGCTATCATTTTTCGTGTCAGATATTTTGGGATTTTGTTCGTCATCATCTTCAGAAACTAAAGTGTCTGAACTGCTGCACATTCTATAGAAAGCAGGTGCTTTGTTTTTAGATAGCGTTTCTTTTTTCTCTGGAGCAAGACTGAGTAAAGATTTGAGCTTCTTTGAACCCTTTTTAAGGAAGTTGGGAGAACCTTTACTTTCTTTCTTTCCAGGGGAGTCTTTGCCATCATCTTCATCCAAAGTTTCTGTGGACAATGCTCCTTTAATAGGTTCCACTGGATCTTTGCTGACTCTTTCATTTACATTATGTAAGTTGCTTTCTAATTTCTCGGTGCTGTTACAATTTGTGGGATTTGGATTCACACGATTTTCTGGCTGTCTCTTTACTAAAGAATTATAAATATAGTTTGGTGGTATTATGTTGCTACTTTGACCTAGATTGACCTTGCGATGTTCAAAGAGTGGCAAACTACGTCTTTTTAGAATGTTGTCATTCGGTTTTCTAATACTGTCTGGTTGTGGTTGTCTGTTTGTGGAAAGAGTTGTGTACAGGTAACTTGATGGTGCTGGGTTTGTGTGGTAATTTAAACCATGAGTCATTATTTGTGAGTTGTCTGGAACCTGCAGACTATGCCGTTTCAGCACATCCTGATGATGGGATGAATGTGATGTATCATAGTTTGTGAAATTATTTACTTCTTTTGTCTCTGAAAATCTAAGATTTTGTGGTGAATTTGCCTTTGGAGTGAGACTTCCTTGAGAATCTACAATAGTGGAATTTGAGTGAGAAGAGTTTGTTGTGCAGCTACTGGCCTCTTTCTGCTCAGACAAAGCTGGCTTGTATAGAATTGAGGATCGGAGTCGTGAATGATTGTACACTTGATTCTCCATATAATTCTCACCTCCGTCATTGCCTTCTACTCTGTCCCCAATAGATTCACTTGAATCTGGGGGTATATCACAATGGTCATTCAAGTATGACTCTATTCTCCAGTTTCTTAGAAATGACTTGGTTGTGTGCTCTAACGTCGGCATTCTCTGCTGTACTGACCTTATGTGACTATCCGTTCCATGGAACGACCTCCGTACACTTGAACTTCTTTCAGAAACATTGGTTGTTAACCTCTGTGACAGACGATTAGCAAAGCTTTGTGTAGTAGATACATTATAATTACTTGAGTAACCCCCTCTGGATGATGATCCTAAAATGCCAGTATCTGGCTGTCTGGCCCAGGGCACTTGATGGTTATTAACCCTACTGTTCATAGCTCTGTTGAGAAGTAAATAAGGGGATGTCTCAGTCTTTTCCCCTGCTGCATAACTATGCCTTTTCCAGTTGTCATTCCGCTCAAACTGTTGAAAGTGATTGATTTTATTTTGAACATTGAATCCTCTATATGACACATTTCTCGTGTTGTACTTGTCTTCCTCGTTGTTTGCAAATCTGTTCTGTGATTTTAAGTAAGAGGAATCTAATGTGTGCATTTGGTCTTTTCTTCCAAACAGGCTCCTTTGACTTGAAGCAGAGAGTAAAGAAGACAGCGAATTTTGGTATGAGCCATTTTCCCATGGGATTTTTTTGTGTTTTCCAATTATGGACTCCTCTGGGCCAAATGCTGTGGGAATGCAGGAGCGAGCGTAGAGCGTCCGGAATTCTTCATCAAAGGACTCTACTAGTTTTCCAGTGATAACTTGGATCATACTTAAATTAACTTTTTCATATGACCACATGAAGCTTTAAAAAAACAAAAGAGAAAGAAAGTTAAGATATGATAAATAACTTTTATCAGATTTTTTTTCACCAAAAAAGTTTAAGCTTTGCGGTGGGAGGTGCGGGATGACAGACGATCTCAGGCTTTTTTTAAAGGAGCCATCACCTACAAGGCAAAACCATGCCTTGTAAGTGATTGCCACTTAAAAAAAAAAATCAGAAAGTGGCCTGCATCCTGCACCTTTGGCGATCTCGGACGCCATTACAGCCGCTGCTAGTGTTATAAAGTGTGTAAGAACATAGTCAGACATCCATAAAGTTCTGTCTCCTATACATTTAAACATTCTGGGCCAAATGTAATGAAGTGTGATTTTGCACAAATGTGCAAGTTTAGCGCTAAACTCGCACGTTTTGCAAACTCAAACAATGTAATGAGTAAAGTCGCACATTTCTGACCTTACTAAAAACTCGCACATGACAACTTGCATCCAGATGTTTTCCAATACAACAGATATATTTCAGGCAATGTAATGCAATGCGAGTTTGTAACTCACACACAAAACATTTCCAAAAACTCGCCAATAAATAGAGCAGCTTCTGGCTGGCGAGTTTGTCAGAAGCATGCACAGATCAGTTAGATCCGTGCATGCTTCTGTCTGTAAAAGTAAAGAAAGAGTTAAAAAAAACTATGTGTAGGTTCTCCCTAAAAGCATATCCAGCCCCGGTGCTGGTTGCTAAAATAATAGCCCGGTGCTGGTTGTTAAAATACAAGGCCAATTTTTTCCCTGTATTTGTGCAACCAGGACCGGCTCATAGAGCCCAGGGCTGGTTATGCTTTTGGGGGGCACCTGCATGTCTTTTTTTTTTAACTCTCTCTTTACTTTTACAGACAGAAGCATGCACGGACTTCACTGATCTGTGCATGCTTCTGTCAAAATTTGCACCTTGTAATGCATTACATTTGCGAGTTGCGCCACCAACTTGCATCTTTTAGAGTACGAGAAGGTGTGAGTTGGAATGTGTCTACAAACTCGCACCGCATTACATCCTGGCCTCATTTTTGTGTCTAACTGTTCAGTGAAGTATATAGGTAATGATATCATAATGTAATATTTAAAGCTTGAATCTTCTAACCAGGTAACATGTTCTAATACTGTATATTACTCTCAGAGAGCAAAACATAAAAAGAAACTAGGGATCACTGTTCCCCTGTCACACCAAGGTGAAACTGCTGTCAATGTTGTGTGCAGTATTTTGACAGCAGAATTTTGATACAGTGACAGAGAGAAATCCCTCCCCATTCTCTTTCCTGGTGTGAACACTGTACGGACCTACAGAGTACACGGGGTATATTCCTTTAAGTTTTATACAGTTTTAATGTTTAATTTTATTAGAAAGGTAAATGCCATATTGCAAACACATACAAGAAAGCTGTTCTTTGGGTGTGTTTCATGGGTGTGTAGCCAGAGTTACTTGCTATTCTGAGTCATGAATATGCAAATGGATCCATGGCTGTATTAAGACTTTTGGGGGCCCAGGGCATTCATGAGAGGGAGTGCCCCTCTAGACAGTGCCCCTCATGAGAGGGAGTCCTCCTCTAGACAGCACCCCTCCCCCCCAACTGATCATCTGACCCACCTCCACTTGTCATCCATCCAACCCCAACTCCTCCCTGGCGCAACCTGACTTGTTGCCGGCCCTGCCCCCACTAATAAACTTCACAATGCAGCAGTGTGTTCTGACTGTGAGAGCAAGAGAGAATGAGGCCCGGGACACCTCCACGCCCCCATAATCCAAAAAAGATTTACTACACTTAGTATGAGGTAGGTGCAGCAGCTGATGATAGTGTTAATGACTGCTCTCATAGATGAAGGATTGGGTTGGTGTTCCAGTGATCTGGTCTGTTTTGGCTCTTGTTGCTGGTGGATATTCATCTCTTTATATGTTTGGCAACACTCTCTGGATCGAGCCCAGAGATGTAGATTTGCCTTTCTCAGAAAATCATTCTAAAATAACCTTTTGATACTGCACTGAGGAAGAACAACATTCTAATCAGTACTGTTTGTGTTTAGAAAATAAACAAATAAATAAATAAATAAATAAATAAATAATGGTATTGATAAAAACAACCAAACAAACAAAAAAGAAACACTACTATGGGATTTGCCACCAGGAAGGTCTGTTTGGTAAACAGGCTTGAGTAGAGTTCGGGCTTTTAGTAAAAGTCAGATAATGGGTCCAGGGGTTTTGGGTGTTAGAGAAAAGGTAGGGCTCCATGCATAAGGCCCATTTTTTTGTTTTTTAGGCCTTCAGCCTGAGAGCAGGCTAAGTAGTGCCTGCACCTGTAAGAGACTGACATAAGCGGTCTCACTAACTGGAAAAACAGGCAGCGGCCCTGTCATTTACTAATTTTAAGTACTGTATATGCATCTGTGTTTGTGGTAGGGTCATTAGGTCCTACCACTCTGAGAGAGGGAATCTATAATTTTTAGTTAGCGCCCAGACAGGCTAGGATTAATTTTTAGGTTTCGTTTCTATACTACACAATAAAACTAGCCACTGTTAAATTGAATTAAAACCCTGGACAGGTGTGCAGTTTTCCTTATATTTACCTGTAAGTGCCATACATAACTTTCTCACAATCAACCAGTAGAAACTTCTGTTCCATTTTTCCGCAGAATTTAGCTCCTGATTTAGAAAAATAATCCTGGCCCTTCACTGTTCTCACTCTCATATTCTGCAGAAGGATAAACATATAGAATAAAAACACTTTTTAGATAAATTCCATGTGTAATTTTTTCATTTTAAATATTTCGAAAATTTGTTTTGCCTTTTTACAAAAGTTATGAAAGAGAATTCCGGTCACCATGAAATGGGCCTTATTTAGGTCGCATCTCTATCGCAATGCGACCTCAGTATGCCTGAGTAGTCACTAATGCACATGCGCAGGTCCCGACCTGATTGATGGGCAGAGTCGTTCGCGGGGCAGCAATACTGCATTGTGGGATGCTACGAATGAGGGCAGTTTAGCACAATTTTTGGGGCAGCTGCGTGATAAATAGATGGCGGTGGTGTGCCTGCTTTCGCAGCCAGGCTGCAAAGGCAGGGGGTCATCCACAGTTGCTGCGATCGCAATTAAATTGCAGTCACAGCCACTGGGCAGGATGGTCAGCATGCTGGGTGGCCTTGCCCTAAGCTGTGCGGCTCCCAGCATGCGATAGAAAGGATTGCAGATTCTCCTTTATAGCAGAATCTGCAGTCCAACCTGAATAGGGTCCAATGGGGCAGATGTATTAACCTGGAGAAGGCATAAGGAAGTGATAAACCAGTGATATGTGCAAGGTGATAAAGGCACCAGCCAATCAGATCCAATATGTAAATTAACAGTTAGGATCTGATTGGCTGCTGACTTTATCACCTTGCACATATCACTGGTTTATCACTTCCTTATGCCTTCTCCAGGTTAATACATCTGCCACAATATTTGTACTGAAACGTTTTCTCTAGTTGTTGCTTTGGATGCTCCAGGTTGGAAGGTCTGCCTCAGATAAAAGAAGACCACGGAGCTATACTAGTAAAACTAGATTTTTTAAGTAATTAGTGAAAAACAGTTAGATTACAACAAACACACAGTGAAACATACACAGGAGACATCACAAAAATACTGAACATGCTAATAAAAATGGAGGATAAATAGGAAACAGATTTGCAATCAATTATAAGATATACTTGATTTATAGTATGACAAACACTATTTGTTTAGAAAATATGTTTTAGCGGTTATAATAACAATTAAAATCACAACATAAGAGGAGCAAGTGTATCCAGTGGCATAAAAAAAGAACTGGTGTAATGATAAGAATTGTCTGCTAGAAAATGCTTAAGGGGTATTAATTTTGGTGCAGTAAATTACTCCGGTTAATTGATCTCCGGGGGTAATTCACTTGTTCCTGACAGCAGGCACCATCAGGGATTTTGTTTCATATGCCCAGAGGCAGGGGGAGCAAAATGCCCAATAAGTGTAGTTTTTTTATGACTGCAATGACTAAAACAAATGGATGTGGGAATGTATCACAGATCCTGTATGCTTTTGTAAGAAAAAAATGGGCCAACAAAAATGGACATTAATTGAATTGAATTACCAGTAAACAAATTGGACAAAAATCATGAAAAAGCATGTTTTTTGTGCAAAAAAATTGAGGCTAATTGAATGCCCCCTTAGTATTGATTATTATTTTTTGTATGCAATATAATTTCAAAGTAAATATTGTTTAAGATATATTACTAGGCATCCTTATTTGTATTCTCTGTTAATTTTAAGTTGTATGCCTGTATATAACAAGCCTGACATTGTTACCATATATCTTTTTATAGCATGCACTCTGATTACTTTTAAATCTGGTTTAGCTTGCTTGCACTTATATTTATTATTATAGTGTGTAGGTGTGTTCGGTATGTACTAGTGACTTCAATAAAGTGCTTCTGACAAATATTGATGGCAAAAGTCCAAACAATAGATACACGAATCGTAGCATATCCTCAACATTTGTACAAGTTTTTGACACATCAACTGATGTACTTTAGCATGAGACTATGGGGTATATTCAATTAGGGTCGAAAGCTGCCGTCTGTCGAAAAAAGATGGCAGTTTTTGACTTTTTAAGGTCGAATCGTAATTCGACCTATTCAGTCCCAGCTATTTTTTTTCGACAAGTTGGGGAATTTGACTTGTCGAATAGTACGTGATTCGGCGTTATAGCTCCTTAGAGGAGGAGACGGGGGAGAGCCACGGTCAGACAAGGGAGAGCAGCGCTACAGCACAGCGCTGCAGGAGGATGTGTGAGGTCACACTTGCTGGAGCCGGGAGGACACTGCCGTGAGGTCTGGCGGCTGTGGGACATCCTTCTGCAGCGCTGCTCTCCTCCATCTGCCCGCAGCTGTCCCCGCTGGTCGCCCCCCTCTCCTCCGCTCACAAGTCTCATCTCAATTCGACTTTTTTTAAAGTCGAATTGTGATGGGATTGAATAGGAGTTGTCGGATCCATTCCAACAAATGCATGTCGGAATGGATCTGACCCTAATTGAATATACCCCTATGCCTGCTTCTTAGAGCTTTCAGACTGGAATACTGTGCAGAAAAAATATAATCCCTCCTACGGCGCTTCACAATGTAGCAGCAGAAGACAGTACTAAATAGGTCACCAAACCTATAAATAGCATACAAAGGAAAAGGTCAAATCTCACTTTGCACTCCAAATGTCCAACAATTCAATTGATCCTCACAGTAGATTCAGGTGGTATTTCAACTGGTGATGGTCACCTGAAGAAAAAAAATACAAAAAAACATTGCCTAGTATAATACTGCGATATGGAATCAATTCCTGCCATAGGTGCATAGAAAAGATGGTTGTGCAAAAAAGTCCCGAAAAAGTCCCAGAATCCTCCTCCTTTTAAGAAGACACCCGGAAATGGTGATGGATATGAAAACCAACGTATTCTTACATGTATGCTTACTTGTAGCAAGATAATATGAAGCGCATCAAGGTTTCTTTGGGCTTCTATTTTATCTTCACTGAATATTAATAGGGATAAATGTCTCTCATTGAATATAAAGCCAAAAAAAGGAACCGCAATTAGGAACCACAGCTATCGATAGCTGTGGTTCCTAATTGTGGTTTCTTTTTTTGGCTTTATATTCAATGAGAGACATCTATCCCTATTAATATTCAGTGAAGATATAACAGAAGCCCAAAGAAACCTTGATGCGCTTCACAGTGGCGTCACAAGGCGGGTGCGGTGGGTGCAGCCCGCACCCGGGTGTGACGCCTAGAAGGGGTGACACCAATCTGTGGGCTCCTCCACAGTGACAGGAGCCAGGTGCTGCAGTGTGAAATTCTGCTACAGCACCTGACTCCTGTCATAACAGAGGAGCTGACAGCACTGCAGACAGTCTCCGGCGGTAGCCCAGTACAGCCCAGCATCTCCAGAGATGCTGGGCACGCCCCCAGATTGATAATCCACGAGGCCATGCCCCCTTTCTTTGCAACCACGCACCTTTTTTGCCACGAGTGCGCCTTCAGCGCGCTGGCATATGAAGGGTGCGCACCGGGTGTCACCACACCCGGTGACGCTTCTGGCACTTCATATTATCTTGCTGCAAGTAAGTATACATGCAAGAATACGTTGGTGTTCATATCCATCACCATTTCCGGGTGTCTTCTTAAAAGGAGGAGGATTCTGGAAGTTTGTCAGGACTTTTTTTTGCACAACCATCCTTTCTATACACCTATGGGAGGAATTGATTCCATATCGCAGTATTACACTATGCAATGTTTTTTTGTGTTTTTTTTTTCTTCATGTGATCATCACCAGTTGAAATACCACCTGAATCAACTGTGAGGATCAATTGAATTGTTGGACATTTGGAGCTCAAAGTGAGATTGTACCTTTTCCTTTGTGTGGAATACTGTGCAGTTATATACAGAAATGTATTATAAAAGGTAGCTGGGATCTTTATAAACTTAACTGATAAGTATTTCGGGCCTAGAATGATTCGTGAATGCTCCAGGTATAATTAGTTAGAAAGGACTGTGCATAAAATGTATATAAAAGTATGGAGACAGTGATAGAAAGTGTCGTATGTTACAAATGAAATATGAATAAATATAATATTGGAAGGCTTAAAAATAAGCAACATGCATTTATTTCATACATTGATAAAATATAATTAAATCCTTAAACTAGGACAATGATGTCACTAGTATTCAGGTGGATACATTTGGTATATGTGAATGTTAAAAAAGTCAATTGATTAAAAATATTATAGTCGTATGAAGTCCTGCATTCACAGTTCATGATGATTAGTATTGGTCACTCTGATGTAAAGATAACCACTCAAGGTCCAGTATTAAGTAGGATAAATGTTACCAGATTAGTGGAGAGATGGATCCATGCAGCATTAAGCAACAATTCTTGTTATTTGTACAGGACTGGTAGGAATATCCCCAGGGTAACTGATGTACTACAATAATCTGGTCCAGAACGGTGATAATAGGAGTCCAGAAGGTTATAAATAGGCTTGCCCATTTCACTGGGCAAGTGTGCCCCAGCATCAGAAGAGTGACTTTGTGACATTATTGTCCTTGCTTAAGGTTTTAATGAATCAATTTATGAAATAAATGTATGTTCTTTATTTGCAAGTCGTCAAATATTCCATTTATAAATATTTTGTACATTTGTCACTTTCTAGTGCTGATTCCTGAATGCTTTATATATGAGGATTTCAAAGCACTCCTCAAAGCAGGCAAATACTATAGACAAAGTTAATCACTTGAGCCCAATCTGACCTCTAAAACCCCTATATTGGGTGGTCAGCATATCATCACAATGGTTTGCACTGATGCCTTGTGGTGCTGGGACTTTAGCTTTCAGTCTGACAGTTTTTCAGTGTACAGTTTGTATGTTCTCCAAGTTTGTGTGAGTTTCGTCTCACATTCTACAAACAGGTTAAATCATTTCTACAAAATTGTTGTATGTTATTATAGCTCCCAATTAACCCTAGTGTTTTAGGGCACTATGATACTGAAGTTATATGATATGCTCTACTGGGGTAGGTACTGTTGTGAATGATTAGACTGCCAAAACCACCCTTTTGTGTTTTGGTTTTGGTTTTGGATCTGGATGATTCTTGAAAAAAACATAAAAACGTCTAAAATCACAGAATTTGGGGGTAATTTTGATCGTACAGTATAATTAAGCTCAATAACATTCATTTCACTCATTTCCAGTCTATTCTGAACATCTCACACCTCACAATATTGTTTTTAGCCCAAAAGATTGCACCGAGGTGGCTGTATGACTAAGCTAAGCGACACAAGTGTGCAGCACAAACACCTGGCCCATCTAGTAGTGGCACTGCAGTTGCAGACAGGATGGCACTTAGAAAAACTAGTCCCCAAACAGCACATGATGCAAACAAGAAAAAGAGGTGCACCGAGGTTGCTGTATGATTAAGCTAAGCGACACAAGTGTGCGGCACAAACACCTGGCCCATCTAGGAGTGGAACTGCAGTGTCAGACAGGAATGCAGATATAAAAAAAAGGCCCCAAACAGCACATCATGCAAAGATGTAAAAGAGGTGCAATGAGGTAGCTGTATGACTAAGCTAAGTGACACAAACAATTGGCCCATCTAGGAGTGGCACTGCAGTGTCAGACAGGAGGGCAGATATAAAAAAAGGTCCAAAACAGCAGATCATGCAAAGATGAAAAAGAGGTGCAATGAGGTAGCTGTATAACTAAGCTAAGCGACACAAACAATTGGCCCATCTAGGAGTGGCACTGCAGTGTCAGACAGGATGGCACTTTAAAAAAATAGTACCCAAACAGCACATCATGCAAAGAAGCAAAAGAAGGCAATGAGGTGGCCTCAGTAATCTGCTTTGCAACAGGGTATATATATATATATATATATATATATATATACGGCAGTATCACTGGAATTATACGGCAGGATCACTGAAATTATATGGCAGGATCACTGCAATTATACGTCAGGATCACTGGATTTATAAGCCAGTACCACTGAAATTATACAGCAGGATCACTCGAATCTGGGCTCGGGTAGTGAAGTTCGGGGGGTTCGGTTCTCCGAGATCTGAACCCGCTCATCTCTACTCTCAACTAGTGATAAGACTCATTGTGAATGATGAAACTCATTGCATATGATAAATGGTGCTCCAGCCAATCAGCTCCCAACTGTAATTTTTTCAAACACATGACAGTTAGGAGCTGAACATATGATATTTGGAGCTGATTAACTGGAGCACCATTTATCATACATAAAGAGATTATGATTCACAACAAGTTTCATCACTTGTTGATAAATGAGCCGCAAGTTTTGTTCATTGTATGTTTATCTGAAATATGGTCTGTGCACCATTATGATTGGAATCTAGCAGGGATGGAAGAGTATGAAAATTCTAAAGAGGGTGATTTATCCAGTGTCCAATGAGACAAGCTGGTTCAAATAATTTCTCACAGGCAGGTCACAGAGAGTATCGTCTGGATTATACTCATCACCACCAGTGCCATTGCCATGTGGTGTCCCACAAGATTCTATACTATCCCCCATGCTTTTTGCAGTATACATGCTCCCGCTGGGTGAAATAATCAGGCGCCATGGGCTAGTCTACCACTGCTGTGCAGGTGATACACAACTGTACTTGTCCTTTGCTCTGGCCACTGATAACCCAATAGCAACCCTAAATGGCTGTCTAGCTGAACTCCAAGAGTGGATGAATGCCAGTTGGCTGTGACTGAACCTGGATAAAACAGAGGTCCTTATGATAGGACCACAACATCAAAGGACAAGACTGCAGCATAGCCAACCAACTGGACTTACACTCAGGGATTCAGAATTACAAACCACTGATCATGTGCGGAATCTTGGCATTGTCCTGGATGGTGGCTTGACACTTAAGCATCAGTTATCAGCCACAATCAAATCCTCATTCTATCACCTGAGGAACATAGCCAGAATCAAGCACTTAATTCCCTCAGATGATCTACCAAAAGTCATCCATGCATTTGTATCATCTCGATTAGACTACTGTAATGCCCTCTACCTTGGTCTCCCAGCAAAATAATTGCATCTATTACAGCTGGTGCAAAACACAGCTGCCAGGCTGTTAACCAACCAGCCCCATTCTAGCCACATAACACCCATGCTCTACTCCCTTCACTGGCTGCCTGTAAGATGGCGAATCATCTTCAAGATTGGCTTACTGAGTTTCAAAGTACTACATGACCAGGGCCCAAGATACCTGATGCAGCTCCTGACCCCATACTGCCCCACTCGTTTACTGCGATCTGTAGATGAAGGACTTTTAGCAGTACCTAGAATCTACCGTAATTCATCTGGGGGTCGAGATTTTAGTCATGCGGCTCCGACTCTATGGAACTTACTTCCCTGCACAGTGCGAGAGGCCCCAACTATAGAATCCTTCAAATGTAGACTCAAGACTTTCCTTTTTACTCAAGCATACCCATAATTGTCCCTTTAGTGTCTCCATGCTTCTGTATTTTATGAAAAGCTGTTCTGTACTTCATTATTTTCTGTATTATATTAAGCTATGTATCTGTTAAGCGCCTTGAGTCCTATTGGAGAAAGAGCGCTATATAAATAAACTTATTATTATTATTATTCTTTACCAAGAATAACAGATCAAAGGGAGAGATGTACTAAGCCTTAGAAAGTGATAAAGAGGAGAGAGATAAAGTAAGAGCGAGTCAGTTCCTAACTATCATATTACAGGCTGTGTTTCAAAAATGACAGGAGCTGATTTGGTGGTAGTTCACCACTTTCCACTTTATCACTCTTCAAGGCTTAGTATATCTGCCCTATAGAGAAAGGAATCCAAGAGACTAGGGGTCAGGATTATAACATTTTTGTGAGCGATAATGTACCAACCAATCAGTTTTTACATGTCATTTTAAAGGCTGTGATTGAAAGATGAGCTAGGAGCTGATTAGTTGGAACAGGTACTTTATCTCTCTCCTCTTTATCTCTCTCTAAGCATTGATAAATCTCCCACTTTGACAGACCAGAAACAGAAAGCGGACAGATAATCAAATGTTATCCAGCGTTCAATGAGACAAGCTAGTCGTTAAATGCAGAAACTGCCATGTAATGGGTTAACAAGTAAAGATTAGAATAAAGATGAAGATTTGACTGATGACTGAACTCCCTAGAGGAAAACATGGACGTCATGCATAATATGTACTATACTTGTGACTATAAAGGACAATTTATCCTGGAAAGATCATATCTGTATATACAGTACCATAACTGTAACATGGAACTGTCACATTTCCTCAGATTTCTCTAATGGTGATCATACATCTGGCATCTAACTGGGCAATTCCCAGTTTTGCCAATGCCTGGGTTGGGTCATCAGCAAAATCCAACACGTTGGAAATCCTCAATTCACCAATTCAGACCCAACAATGTTAGGAATCATTGAATTGTGTATTTGTAAAATGTAGGAATTTACTGATCTGCACACAAATCACCAATCATCGGAGTTGGTTGCTCCATGGCAAGATGATCAGGTTGGCATCAGCAGAATGGGGAATGGCAGCTTAGATGTATGGCCCACGTAAAGCTTACCCTGAGCCTTTGAACTTGAAATCCCTGTTTCTCAGTCATCTTCAAGAAATGAGAGAAATTCACATCATCAAGTAGTAGGTAGACTGGAACTCCTCTTGTTGATGCCTCAACAAGTTCTTTGAAGATATCGATATCAGTAAACATATCCATGACAATGGCAATAACCTGCAATAAAAACGTATGATTTAGAAACTTTCAGGTGACAGAGTTTAACTGAGAGCTGCTGATTCACTGTTCCCACCTTCTCCCATTACTGACTATAATACAAGGAGTACAGTAATTCAATTACTTATTTCAATGAGGTTTGTTTGTAACATAAATAAAATGAATCCTGCTCCCTGTGCTTAATATGCTTAATACATGCCTTAATAAAAATTATATTTCAACAGTTTTTCTTTAAACAAACATATTTACTTGTATACGCCTTTTCTACAAAATAGATTCAAATTGGTATAAACCTATTAATTGTGCTATATTTTAATAACAGCATGACACATATAACTCAGAGCTAAATGAGTAACATTTACAAAATGAACAATATTAATTTAAATGTAAATTCAGTTCACAGCTGTCCTTCCAATTTGATTTAGAATTAGCAATACTGTAATTTCATATTTTTCAAACACTTGTATTGTGTTAATACAAACATAGCTGTAACTGTAATGGCTTCATTTTGTCTACTTTGGAAATATTTTTAATTTTTCATATAAAGTGTTAGAACAGTACTAAGCTACTCTACAAAACTGTAATTCAGTAAAGCAATTAAATTAAATTAACTGTTACACATTTGTTACTTTCTCATTATAGCGACAAGTATTTATGCTCAATTTATATAACATGTATTATATTATTTTTTACATAGCAACGCATTTCTTGCACTCTAAAAACTGATCAGTCTTTTTCACAGTGTAGTTTATAATGTCAATTTTATAATGGAAATTCCACACCAGGCCAGGTTAGGTAGAATCCAATGCATGCACCAGTCTGTTTTTGGATTGCACAAGGCAACAGGAGTGTACCACACAAACTTTGGAAGAATATATAACAGTTCAAAATTGAACCCAGATCGCAACACTGCGCCACCCAAATAAGGCTAAGCACACAACTCTACAATTGTTGGGCCATTCTTTCAATTCCCGACCCATTCATGAAATATTTTAAGAGTATGTATACACCTTCAATCATGTTTTATCGGAAGCAAACAGGTCAAATTTAAGATCAGGTTTTATGTGCAGTTTAATTTTCATCAAATTTGATGGTGCAATATCAAATAAAGGGCGGATACATTTCGCCACTTTTTGCTAGCATAACGGTGTTTACTAATGCCATATGTTTGAAAAAATCTGAAAAGACAGCTATCCTGATAAGAACTGTCCTTTATGATAGGACTTCTAGGTTTAGGACCCAGGAGTTCTTCTGCTTGTGCATCAAGAGATGCACGGGCCATGTGAGGTGCTGGGAAGGATCTGATTGGATCTCAATCAGGGGGTAAGTTGGAAAGAAGCCCTTAGGCTTCTATAGGGTAAAGCCACCATTGCCCACCATGCCCATGCTTGGTGTATATGAGAAAAGCTGTCAAACCTCCAAAAACTGAATATTCAGAGTTTTGGTCGTATGTTTAGTTTTGCTGCATTCCACCCAAAAAGTGAAGCATGATCAGCATTTCCGACCATTCTGGCCAACTGTTCTGCCAGCACTCCTCCAGCAGCAGTGCTGCCATTGTGGGCCTTCATAATTAAATCTGTGATGTGTCTTTCCCCATATTATCGTTAAAAATGTACCAACATTAGCACATGAAATAGAGCCACGTGTTTTTAAAGAAACAGGACACTCATAAGCTTTATTATGGCACTGTGGTTCTCCCATACATTTATGAGATTGTTGCTGTGCATGTACAAATAGTGTCATCAGTGTAGCCTGAAATCTGTAGAAGGTGGGCCCAATTGAGTTTGACTTGCAGGAGTGCAAAAATTGCTATTTGGCAATTTCCGCACTTCTACGCATGTGCGCACGCAGTTGCATGCTAGAGAAAGCAGTTGTAGTTTTGCAATTTTTCTCAGAACTACAACTCAAGCTGAATTGGGACCTGTGTATGGTGTCACAATCTTTTTTGCCGCCGATATTTTAGACATGTATCAGGAATCGCAAGTTAGATTGTAAAAGTGTGTGTGCATGGTGTGTAATTGGCACTTGGATCAGTGAATCAGTAAGTGGAATGGAAAGTAAAATCACATTGAAATTATGATTGTACAAGTATGTACCTAGATTAATAAAGCAACATACATATATAGTGGCAGATGCTCAATTACCTTAGTGATATAATTCAGGTGCTCAAAAGGGAGGGGTTCTCTAAGCAGGAAAAAAACACATTTTGTTTCCCCGAGCACCCTGAATAATAGCAGTAACTAGATTTAAATCCCACACAATATCTTAGAATTCAGAGATCTTGGTTATGTATATCTGCGCAAATGTATGTATAAGCCCCCAAGCCGCATTAAGGCCTCTCTGTATATAATGGGGGTCCCGAGCACTATATCTAGGTGCAGGGCATGGCACCCCAAAAATCAACATAAGCCAGAAAGCCCAGGGCAGCATACCAGTGAAATAACTATAATGTTAATAGATTAGTGTTAAGAAGCCTAAGCTATAAAGTGATAAAAAAAGATATAATGAAAATAAGAAAAAGTGTTAAAGAAATTAGTATGTGATAAGTGTTAATAAAGTGTAAGGGTATGCCACACTAAAGCCATCCAGCTCAGCCAATCCAGGGGCACCACATCCCGCACCTCCACAACCCCAGTTTGGGTCTATGATTAACAAGCAAGGAGCAACATGATAATGGTTCCTTGCTACAATATATCTAAGCTAAGAGCTACCTACCTTGGAGCAACCCCATAATGCTCCATATGGCATATCAGGACCTGCATCTCCTCCTAATTCAAAGTCCTTTCTGCCTCTCAAAATAAACTTATATAGTGGCAGATGCTCAATTAGCTTAGTGATATCATTCAGGTGCTCGAAAGGGAGGGGTTTCTCTTAGCAGGAAAAAAACACATTTTGTTTCCCCCAGCACCCTGAATAATAAAGCAACATACCTGCCCGTGATATATATAAATTAGCAAAGTTGCAATAATATTTTGTGAAATAAAGGTTTGGCGTTTCGGCAACACATTCTATGATGCATGTATCTTCAGGTGTGCTGGTGGTATGATGTATGTGCAGTTTTACAAAACCAAGACTTTGTCAAAATGTTTTAGAAATTTAGTCTCATAGGATTTCATTGTTATTTTTAATTATATTATTTTTAATTCTGTATTTTTCACATACAGAGCAAGCCTGTAACTGCAATTCTAGTACTTGTTATAAATATGGTACTGTACTGTATTAAGATCACTGGGTTCAGTATGATATCCTGGCAGATGGGATGCCGGCTGTTAGGATCCCGACAGCGGCATCCCACCAGGTATAATACCGGCAGCGAGTGCAGCAAGTCTCCTTGCAGGCTCGCTGTGCTCGCTACGCTTTGGGCCCAGTGATGAGCTTCATGGCATGGACCCACCACCCGAGTGGGCATACCGGAGATCGGTCAGTATTCTGACCACCGGCATTTTACTGGCTGTTGGGATTCTGGCATCGGGATCCCAACAGCCAGTATATTAACTACATTACAAGATCACTCAGTACAAAATGATATGCCGTTGGTCTTCTTGCTCTTTGTAACCTGTGTTGACTGTGTAAATTGTGTATCAGTTATTAATCTACTTAATCTTTACTAGAATATGAAAAAAAATATATAAATATATATTATGGGGGTTGGCACTGTGAGACCGGCAGTGGGGATACTGGAGGTCAACATACCGACCCCGGGATCCCGACCGCAGAATGTTAATGGCTGAGCAATATATCTATAGACCATTAATGAAGTCATTGGAAAATCTGAGGAGAGAGAATGCTAATGTACATAGGAAATCCTATCAGATAATAGTAAGTATTAATATTTAACTAGTCATTGTTTTCACATGAACATTTTCAATAAGTCATAGATTGCATGGTACAAAGTGCAGAAACTCCAGCACAATCCTTTAATTGCAGTACTGCATACTCTGAGCCATTTGTCATAGTCATTACTGCAAATTTATGCTAATATACTAATGCCGCAGCCAATAGGCTGCCTACTGAGATGCCCACTGGCTGCTGCTCCAACCTGCTGCTGTGCACAAAAGTTGCACCATTGGTCGCACAACATCAGACTTCTGAACAACTCTATGGTTGCTCCAAATTTCCAATGGTATATGACCGCAAGTGTCAGTGGAACTGCTTCTTTCAACGCAGTCCTTGACACTGACATGTATGTTGACACGCCCACTGACACGCCCACTGAGGTCAGTCATTGCCTCCGTCACAACCCAGGAATGCCTGTCGGAGTTGCATGAATCTCCATGCAATTTCCAATCTGCATCAGTAACCTTTGAGATGCATACCCATTGCTTCTTAGATACATGCAAAAAATTGCATCAAGAGCTTGTGTCCAGTGTTCTACATCCGTCTACTTCAGACCCTCTGTTTCCAAACTTTCCGTACTAACTAATGAAAGGAGTTTGTTCTATACATCAAATGTAAAGAACAGCAATTTGGGAAAATAACTGATTTTCTGCAATTTTTGACACAAGATTATAAGCAGCAATTATTCTCTGCACACTGGAGTCCCGGTTACGAAGAGGAATCTGTTCGGATCTCTCTGCAAATGTCCGGCTCCTTCCGTCAGAGGCCGAGCATGTGTGAGCCCACTGTTACATATGCACAGTAGCACCGCCAAAGGGTTCACTGGGACAGGTGACTTTTGGATCAGTTGTCATCAAGCTGGAGCAATGATGACTTGCTCTACACCCACCGTGAAAAGAAAACTTAATAATTGGGGGCAGTCCGTTCCCCAATAATTAGCATAATGAATTAGCCCCTGAATAATGAGAATCTCTTGTAAAATTAATGTTTGGAGAGTTTTAATATTAAAAAAACCTCTATACGAGTATATTGTAAATTGAAGTTCATACACAATCTTGTAATTTTACTACAGATGGGTCCACATTTATCTTGACCTTTAATAGGATTAACTGAGACTGGCCAGTTGGATTTAATCCCCTGCTGTATTGTTCTCTGTATTGTATTGCAGCTGAGAACAATAGATGAAGAGTTTATGCTAATAAGTCATGTTGTGCCTAGGTGCAGAAACTAGTCAAGATAACCGTGGACCCATCTGTATGTCACTTTCTACTTCCTTGTAAATAATAGACTCACTAATGTCTTCCCTCCTTCTCTCCTCCACATGCATCCATTTCCAAGTAAGGAATCAAATGAGAAAGAAACTTTGGTGAATGTATGTAACTCTGTTTGCAGAGACAGTGTACAGATCAATAGGGTCATTTTCATTGAATTATTAGTGGTTCCTTCCTGCATTGCTGGTCCAGAAGGTGTCAACCAAAACAGGTCCTCCATGCCACTGCATTTGGTCTATTGAAATAAGGCATTTTTCCATTCTTCTGACAAGAGCCACTTCATTGTCTAGAAGATTTATAGTTAAAAAATACCCCCAATTGGCTCCCAAAAAGCAGTGTAAGCAGTTGCTGTGTTGAATCTTCTTCAGTATGTTTTGAGCATAGGTCCTGATCTTACTGAAATATGCATATTTGTCTTTTATGTCAGTATAAAATGCTACTCAGATATATATCTACTTATTGTTTTCCAATGCTGCGAATTGCAGCTACAAATCAAGAGGGCAGGCAGGCCAATATGATGCAAGTTTATGAGAACAGTGTGTATTTTAGCCCCGCCCCTCTTCTAGGACCTGCAATATTCCACATTATGCCACGTTGGAGGGGGCGGGGCATCAGCAATCAGCTGCATCTCCCTTTGAGGCACTCTGTTGGCAAGTTTCCTTTACTGCTGTGTTAATTAATAAGCATTGTGAGAACAAGTGGTAGAGATGTTTAGATTAATACGTCATGTATCACAATTTTGATCACACATCTGATCATGCAATTCAATAGAATTCAATAGTAAGTAAATTTATTAGTTTATAATAACATACCTAATTACTCCCACACAAATGCCTTTTTATACACATCAACAATTACAGTGTACGTGTGTATATGTGTGTATATACTGCAAGATTCTAATTAAGGCTAGAGATTTTATTTATTTTTATTTTACTGTAGTAATGCAACATGTCCTGATTTAAAACAATATGTTATGTATGTTTGATGCTATGCTGAAAGTGATTTTGTTTTGTCCACATATTCATTTTAAGGGTATTGCTAAATCCTCAAAGATAACTGTGTACAGACAGGTCTGCTATTAGAAATTGTGGGGCCCGGGACTGACAAATTGGCAGTACACCCCCCCCCCCCAAAAAAAAAAAAAAATAATAATAATAATAATAATAAAATAATAATAATATTAATAATAATTAAAAATATATATATATATATATATATATATATATCACACCATATATATCACCATATTATGCCTAACACATCAATGCCCTGACAAAATATTATGCCCCCACAATAATGCCCTTGTCACCATAATATACAGTACGTGCTTGTTGTCATGTGTTCTGCTCGTTGTCAGTGGATTTCCACCCCCCTTCCTTCCACTGCAGCCACCAACGCTGCAGCCGCAGCAGACTGTTCTGCTGCTTCAAGTAAAAAAAAGATTGAAAAAGTCCCTCTTAAAATGGCCGCCGCCTGAGAGGCTACAGTAATTAAAGATACTTGAGACTCTTCTAGTATCTTTAATAACTGTCTCCTCTGAGGCGGCGGCCATCTTGAGAGGGACATTTTCAATAGAGCCTGTGGTTGGACAGGGACAGACAGCGGTGGCATGAGTGGCCCGGGCCCTCTCCTCTCTGTTAGAGAGGCCGGGCCCCAGACAGCTGTGCCCGGCGATACCAAGTCGCCGATGGGGGAGGGCAAAATGCTCTGTTCCTGGACTTCATTGCCAGTGGCAGTTACATAACAGTCCATTATTGAAATAGGGAAACCAAATCAACTGCCACCCCTAAACACTGTCAAACATCGCTGGGTGTGGCTCCCCTATGTGAATAATGGACTGCTCTGCTACAGCCACTGGCAAGGCAGTCCAGCCTTATGGTTCAGGAGACTTTGTGATGAGTCAGTGGTATTTGCCTTTTATATACATAGATTTCAGATATAAATAATTCAACCAACCTATTTCCAGTTAGGAGAGGATAGTGTCTCAATTATCAGAGGTCAACCTCTTCACTTGAACTAAATATTGCCGAACCTTTTAGAGAACAATAGGAGGAAAGGAGAGATTGATATTTTGACTCTTAAATGCATTAAATGAAAGCCTGATAGTCAGCAACTACTTATCTGCTGTGTAAAGTGTACCAACAGCTTGGCAGCGGCAGGCGGAGCATGTCCGGTTGTAAGACTAACCAGTTAACTTTAGGTATATCCCATTGTCCAGAAAACAAGACACAGAGACTACAGATCCCATAAAATAAAATCTTTGTGATTATACTTGAAATTCTGTAGCGAAGCAAGTATTCAATACAATCCAGCCAACACTGATCATTTAAATATCTGTACTTATCACAATATTTACACCGAGATGTGTTCAGTAATGCTATTTGTTAACATGGTGTACTTGACAAGTTTTTTATTTTGTTTTGCAATTTAGCACCATGCTAGTGTTTAAAGTTGGCTCAGGTTAAAAAATTACAATATATGTCAGTTTTGAATATTTCTGTTTTTAGAGATAATTGGTGTTTACTGAAAAAATGTACAAGAAGAAAAATAAAAACATTTAATATGTATTTTTAACTGGAAAATATTTTCTTCACGGAAAGCATACAGTACAAATATTGTTCTAAATGTGTAAATAACTCAGGTTAATCATAGGACCATGCCGATATTTACTGCTTATGCTATACCTACCTAAAAATAACTTTTTTTAACTTTTCCAAAACAAAAAAATGTAAATGTAACATTTCAATGAATTCTGTTATGTAGAGAAGAGTAAAAACATTTACAGCTTGCACATGCACATATCTGAAAATGAAATAACCTAAGACTGGCCATACACCTACTGTAAATATATATTGTCCAATCTGGCTGGTTGGAATGAAAATCTGGTAATTGATCAGAGCAAATGACAACTGGCTATTTGCTCTGAAATGACGGAAAACTGACAAAAATGGTCGCTCAGACAAAGTGGTTAAATCAAATGGATTTAACCATCTTATCTGACTGACTATTTTTGTCAGTTTTCTTGCATTTGGAGCAAATGTTCAATTGTCATTTGCTCCCATACTGTACATTACCAGATTTTCATTTCAGCTAGCCAGATTGGACAATAACTATTTAGGTATATGGCAAGCTTAACACATGCATAGTATGGCTGCCATATGGCTGAAATGTTCTAACATGTATATTAAATATGCTAGAAAAAAGTATTACCATTGTTATATTAATTTGTATAAAAAAATGACATATTACAGGTGAAACATATAGAAAACAAATACTATACTTTATGTAGGATAAAGCTTCCTATTCCACTAAAGTCTAACTCATTGAACTGAGAAAGAGAAATTGTCTGGTGCCAAGGAACAAATAATATGTAAATTATTACCAAACGCTCCACAGCTGAGCAGGTTTAGCTAGGAAATATAAATGTGATGAAACTGGCAGCCACCATCATTTTTTTAGTAAGAAATTGCAACAAAGACACTAACATCTGTAGAATATTTTTGAGAGTGTGTCAAAATGATTTAAAACACGATAAACTGCATATATAAATATATATATATATATATATATATATTTACTGTATATATATATATATATATATATATATAAATATCTATCTATCACATATTGTTGATATGATTACTCGTAGTTCCTAGTGACATCTTTGTCTGAGATACTATTTATAGTTACTGCTCTAGTAATGCAGTAGAAACTCTGGATGTTATTGCAAAATCCCAGGGGGTGAAGTGTCCCATTCAGCTACTAATGAATGAAGGAGTATTAGCTCAGTCCAGGTGTAGATCCTGTTACTTTACCTGAAATCCGAGCAAAGGGCACATTGTCTAGTTTACCACACTGGCCATATCAGACTTCAATACGTTGACCTACTAGTAGTGGTCTGATCATTTGTAGCCTCATTGGAGCTTGTAAATATTGTCATGAGATGACAGCACACACAGGCAGCTCATTTTACAACCACATTTACCATATAACGATGTCTCCTCAAACATCTAGGGGTAAATATACTAAGAATCTTAGTTTGACCTCAATTCACTGTGGAGCCCCCCTCCAAATCAATAACCAATTCCGGACCTCTCAGGCTAGGCTGGCATTGGAAAATAGGGGAAAAATTGAATGCAATTCCCCCTGTATTCCAAAAACCAACACCGGTATGCAGGGGCCTTTTAAGAGAGTAGGGGGCCCGTGTGCAGATTCCAAGTGTGCCCCCTCTTCTCAACGGTGCCATAGGCTCTGGCATTGTGCATGCACAGTTCTCTGGAAACATGGTATCCGCCATGGTCCAGAGACAAATTTCCTACTGTGCATGTGCAGCGGCCATTTTGGGTGTGATTTTTTGCGGCTTCAGCTCCCATCGCGGCACTCCAGAGAGGTAAGTATAAAACAACATGGGTGCAGTGTGTGCGGTGAGAGCCCCCCTGGAGCCAGGGGCCCATGTGCACCGCACACATTGCCCCCATGATAGAAAGGGCAATGCTGGGATAAATCATCCTGGGAGGATAACATTATAGCATTGAGACACACAGCATGGGATCCCCCTAACGTTAACTCCCAACGTTTACCAGCCCCAAACTTGTCAAGCCAGGACTTGAATCCCTCAGAAAGTTGGGACTCCTCCCCCCAAAAAAATGGAGTTCCACCCCCCCCTTGTGGGATCACCAGTCCTGCCACACTCTAAGCCAATCAGTGATTTTACACTCATGTCTATGGAATGACCATGAGTGTCCTGGTGACATTCACATTGGGACCCTGCAAAGGAAAGTTTGTCTGGATTTTTGTTATGCTCCAAGGATCTTGTGAGTATTAAAAGAGTAAAGGAGGGATTTGTCTGCTTTTTTAAAATAAATTACTAAAACATTTGGTGTGTGTTTGTGTGTTGTCTTTATTTTAATTTATATATTTTTTACAGGTGGACCACAAGCGACAGTAGGCCCTTTATGTCCAGGCTTGCTAGCACTTGTCATTCTACAAGTGCCGCCAAGCCAGGGCAGACTTGTATGCCACCTGTACATAACATTATTATTTAACTATTTAATTACCATTAACCACACACGCACTGCCTAGGGGTGCAGGGAATAGCCCTGGGCGCCTTGAGAGATGGGAGCACATTTTTGGGGGGAGGTCTTGACTTTCTTAGGGATTCCAGACGTAGTTTGAAAATGTTAAGGCTGGTTGACATTATCTCAGGAAGACATTGTGCCATGTGTCTCCCTGCTATAGCGTTACTCCCCTGGAAGATCAGCCCAGTGCTGTTGTTTGGGGTAAATACAGTAAGTTGAACCCCTTGCTTCTTTTCCTCCAATTTTTCGATGCCAGCCCAGGCTGAGAGGTCCAAGACTGATTATTGATTTGTTGGGGACCACAGACATTTTTTTGAAATTAACCTTTTCTAGTAAATACAAAACAGCCTGCACAGATTATACTGATTAGTACAGTGCTTCGGCGAAACATACCTGCCATAGCCAAGTCTATTGTCTTTTTACTATTGTGATGTGATGTATCTGCAGGTTCAATCAGGTTTACAAATCAAATGTTTAGTAAATTTAGAGCTTCTATTGCTGCTTGTTTAAAATAATCGGTTTGACCCAATGGACTATTGCTATCTATTTTTGCAAACCTTTAGTACATTTCCTATGTTCTAAATTGACAGAAAAGATGGAAAATACTCAAATCGATCATTAGTAAATTAACCCCTTAGCCTCAATGTGCTATATGGCGCAAAACACCTGTCCTGACTGAACTGCTCTGAGAGGCTTAGAGGATTGTCTTTTTCTTTCAATTTTACATCTTTTTGATATTGCTGATTCAGCAAAATACTACTCAAAATCAGGGTGTTCAAACACAAAATCAACCACGCCGGGCCCTGGTACTGGCATGAGGACATGGCCTAAAAGGGGACATACTTCCGATGAATAAATTATATTAAAAAACATTAATTGCAGGTCCACAAAGCGTCCTTGCATGCTTCCCAGGGGGGTGCCATTCAAAACCAGGGTGATGGGCAACTGCTTCAGGATGCTGGTCCCACCTCCTCAGCTGGTGCAATATTCCCAGTGATATGTGGGAGAATCTTTGCTGACAATGTGTGGCGCCATCTTCCAGAAGATGTTGCTGGGAAGCTGGTGCCATCCGTGGTGGAGGGACCCACTTCCCAGATGAAGGTAAGCATACTTGGGATGAGGGATGGCCTGACAAGTCCCAGTAGACCTGGGACTTGTCAGGCCCCTACAGCATGCCCGGCCCCAGGTAATTAGTACCTGTTCCCAGGTGCCAGTGCTGACCATGTACTACAGGCCCTGGGCAGTGACTTTAACCGCACAGGAATTTTTAACACATACAGTACAAAGTTGTAGATGAAGCATAACAGAACTTGGCTGACAAAAAGCAGTGGCCAATGTATCCTGGAATTTCATACACTCATTTCTCACACAGATGTACAAATGTCGCACATCAAATTGATTAAGTCAATGCAGCAAAGCAGCGTTGTCGTTTCCAGTTTATTTGTGCATTATAAGAACCACATTTTAAGGGTAAAAGATGCTCAGCACGCTATGACATCCGGAACCTGGCGTGCCATGAGGGCTGTTTGCCAAAACTGAAGCTACAGTGTATGGTCACATATCGGTATATTATATAAATGATCTTACCAAATTTTAACAGATCATTATTGGGTATTACTGTTGCTTTGGGTCAACAAACAGTCATTTGACTGCTATAGCTTGCTATGGGCGGGATGTACTAATGTACATCGCCGCCCTGTGCCACGATGCTGATCGCATATGTACTAACATATGCGATCAGCATTGCGGAGGACAGCTCTTCCGATAAGAGCTGACCTCCGCGATGCGCAGCGGCAGCCTGACTTCCGGGATTCGGCCCGGGAGTCAGTCTGCGCATGCGCGGGGTGACGGGGGCGGCTGCAGGGCATGCTGGGAGGGATCCGATCGGATCCCTAACACAGCGCCGCGGAGAGAAGCCCATAGGCTTCTATGGACTATCGCCAGCTAAAGCTGGCGTACTCCGCCGCGGCGCTGACCTGCCGGCCGGGGGATGGTACATCAGGAAAATGCAGTAAACAGGGAGTTTACCGCATTTTCCTCTTAGTACATCCGGCTCTATATGTCAGAGTGTGTGGACAGATCTAAATATAATTTAATACAGGTTGAGTATCCCATATCCAAATATTCCGAAATACGGAATATTCCGAAATACGGACTTTTTTGAGTGAGAGTGAGATAGTGAAAACTTTGTTTTTTGATGGCTCAATGGCCTTCATTCTGAGTTGTTCGCTCGCTTGCTGCTTTTAGCAGCATTGCACATGCTAAGCCACCGCCCTCTGGGAGTGTATCTTAGCGTAGCAGAATTGCAAACGAAAGATTTGCAGAATTGCGAATAGAAATATCTTAGCAGTTTCTGAGTAGCTCCAGAATTACTCCGTCATTGCGATCAGTTCAGTCAGTTTTGTTCCTGGTTTGACGTCACAAACACACCCAGCGTTCGCCTAGAGTAGACACTCCCCCGTTTCTTCAGACACGCCCGCGTTTTTCCCAGAAACGCCAGCGTTTTTTCGCACATGCCCAGAAAACGGCAAGTTTCCGCCCAGAAACACCCACTTCCTGTCAATCACAGTACGATCACCAGAACGATGAAAAATCCTTGTTATGCCGTGAGTAAAATACCTAACTTTTGTGTAAAATAACTAAGCGCATGCGCTCTGCGAACCTTGTAAGTAAGCGGCTAATCGCAATATAGCGAAAATCGGCAACGAGCGAACAACTCGGAATGACCCCCAATGTACACAAACTATGTTTAATACACAAAGTTATTAAAAATATTGTATTAAATGACCTTCAGGCTGTGTGTATAAGGTGTATATGGAACATAAATGAATTGTGTGAATGTAGACACACTTTGTTTAATGCACAAAGTTATAAAAAATATTGGCTACAATTACCTTCAGGCTGTGTGTATAAGGTGTATATGTAACATAAATGCATTCTGTGCTTAGACTTCTGTCCCATCGCCATGATATCTCATTATGGTATGCAATTATTCCAAACTACGGAAAAATCCCATATCCAAAATACCTCTGGTCCCAAGCATTTTGGATAAGGGATACTCAACCTGTAACTATCTCTGCTGAATACTAAACAAAAACATTTCCTAAAGACGGTGATTTAGTTCATTGACATGATTAGGCCTCTCAGCCATAGGAAATGCCTTTTGCATTACCTAGACAGCATGCATTTCAACTTTATGAGTACACGTGAAAGTAGCTAGCCAAACTTCTATTTACGTGTAGCATTGCTTTACTATATTTGTTTTGGATACTGCACAGGAAATAAAACCAGATCCCTGCAAGCTCCACCCACCACTTTATTTCCTGTTGCTTTTTAAAAATAAAACTGGTTGATTTTACTAAGATAAAAATACCATATGGGACTGTATCCAAGAGGCATGTTTATTATTAATCTACTCCTAATAATAAAGATTCATTCTTGTCTACATTCACAGCAGTGAGGATCTTTATTTAGCTCAATGTATAATTTCTGAGTCACATAATTGACTTCCTGATTCGGACCCCTGCTGCACTACTGCACATACTGTACATCGACGCCTGTTGGCACATGTAGCCTGTAGGTTACAAAGGTTAATGCTATCTGAACATGACATTAGCTGGCAGGACCAAGCTCCAAATACATTTACAATCGGTTTGGTCCTTGTTCTAGTTATATAAGAACTTGAAGGGGCTTCAGCTTTCATTTCCAAAGACCGAAAGTAAAGAATAAAGAGTGATATAGTTGTTATCACCAACCTTTGAGATTCTATTCTTGTTCACTATAGAGCAAGATTCAGTTCTTCTGTAGCAACAGTTTTATTGACTCTAGAGACATCTGCTTTTGTCTTCATTCTACCCTAATCCCTAATTAAACCTTTCAGTTTTACTGCTCATTGCAAAGACAAGATAAGTATACACAAATGAAGGTGAAAATCTTTTTATTGGCTTGCTTTCATCCTCACCCATTTAATAAGTTCTTAAGATGAGTAATTGAAGCATTATTGAGACATAGCTGTGACTTAACCCCAGTTATACTACTGTCAAAAATGTAACCTGGTAAAACTGAGATATAAAATAAGGTAAATAGAGTAAGTTGACCGCAGGTATCTGTTTCGTCGCTGGCTATCTAATTAGCCCCGATGTCGGCGTCCTCGTCCCCCCATACCAACACTTATCGGGTATTATGCTTCATGTACCTCAAGTATGCGAAGCATAATTCCTGAAAAGCAGATGCTGGAGCCGGGATAACACATGGTAATGGGAACTTATCCCATCCCATGTGTTATCGTGCGATCACGGGTCCATTTTAGGTTGATGACAACGACCGCTAATTGGATTCCACGATAATGACTATTGATCATACATCGCTCTATGATGCCTTTATATCAGCCAAAAACAGACCAAAAACAGCTAATAGGATACCCCCCTAAGTGCGGTATGTAATAGGAATTTCTCTCAGACATCCTGAACAGTGCATAACTTGCTAATATTTAGCAAACATATGATCAACTGTGAGGATTCCTCTTTTCTGCTGTGCACATTGGCCCTCATTCCGAGTTGTTCGCTCGGTATTTTTCATCGCATCGCAGTGAAAATCCGCTTAGTACGCATGCGCAATGTTCGCACTGCGACTGCGCCAAGTAACTTTACTATGAAGAAAGTATTTTTACTCACGGCTTTTTCTTCGCTCCGGCGATCGTAATGTGATTGACAGGAAATGGGTGTTACTGGGCGGAAACACGGCGTTTCAGGGGCGTGTGGCTGAAAACGCTACCGTTTCCGGAAAAAACGCAGGAGTGGCCGGAGAAACGGTGGGAGTGCCTGGGCGAACGCTGGGTGTGTTTGTGACGTCAACCAGGAACGACAAGCACTGAACTGATCGCACAGGCAGAGTAAGTCTGGAGCTACTCTGAAACTGCTAAGTAGTTAGTAATCGCAATATTGCGAATACATCGGTCGCAATTTTAAGAAGCTAAGATTCACTCCCAGTAGGCGGCGGCTTAGCGTGTGTAACTCTGCTAAATTCGCCTTGCGACCGATCAACTCGGAATGAGGGCCATTCTTCTTACTAAAACTGTACAGTTGTGGCATATGAAATATATTTTTAAATAAATGGTAATAACTACTAAAGATGTCCATTCAAGATTACATACAGATAATTGTTATATTAGACTCAATGGGCGGTATTCAAATGATTTATCATGCCCAATCTCCTTTCTAAAGGGATCCCCGTTAAAGCACATATTGCGCCCACAGTAATCAGGTTTAGCTGCATAATGGGTCGGATGCCCTCGCGATCGCAGGGGCAGCGAGCTGAAATGATTATACCACACCCATCAGCAGAAACAGAACGGGTGTGGAAGGGGGTGAAAAGAATTGAATACCACCCAATCTGTCCAGGTAATCAGCCTGGGTTGTTGCATGCTTCAGTAAGAATACCCAATAAATCTCCATTTTTAAATATATTTCTGTATTTTTCTGTGCAATAGACAGTGGTTCACTATCTCATCAGGTCCCAATGCCTGCATGCACTGGTGCTGGGAGGAGTGGGGGGTACTAATTACCCGGGCCCAGGTCTGATGGAGGGACCAAGAGGTGCCCAAGTCCCCCCCCCCCTCCTCCTTACCTGGCAGCAGCACTTGCAGCTCTTCTCCTTGTCCCAGTACATGCTGCCATGTGCTGGGCTGCAGTGTGGTCAGGGAGGCACAATTTAGTAAAGTTTCTAAAATAGAGAATTGGTGATGTTGCCCATAGCAACCAATCAGATGCGGTCTATCATTTTTTAAAAGGCAATAGAGAAATGATAAACAGCATCTGATTGGTTACTATGGGCAATTCTCTGTTTTAGAAGCTTTAGTAAATTTACCCCTTAAAGTACTATTTTTTTCTGTATTTTTTTCTAAGTATGCAGGGTCATGCCTCCCATGATTAGGCCATGCCCCTGTTAAAGTACCCAGGCCCGGCCAGGGTCTCTACTGCCCTACCTGCATGACTCTTGTCACACACATTATTATTATTATTATTATTATTATTAATAGCACCCAATTACAGAGTACATAAACAAATAAGCAAACTACATGCTGCATGGTGGTAACATCACATGCACCGCCAGCATTGGTTTATAGCAAGGATGGGGAAGCTTCGGCCCTCCAGCTGTTGTTAAACTACACATCCCAGCATGCCCTGCAACAGTTTTAGCATGGCCAAATAGCAAAACTGTAGCAAAGCATGCTGGTATGTGTAGTTCAAAAACAGTTGGAGAGCCGAAGGTTCCCCATCCCTGGTTTATAGCCAAGAATGATGCTGATTATAATTCCCAGCTCTTTAGACAGGTCATGTAGTGTTTATAGTGAGCTATGAAAGCAGAATTTAAAGCATGAAAGCTGTTCTATATGTAGGGCTGGAAGCTTCTTACACAATGGTATTTTTTAATACAACATAAAGTGTAGGTGACATTTAAAACAACGCAATGTTATGCTTACATCCCCATTGTTAGAAATATATATGTTTGGATAAGAATTAGAAATGAAGTGATTATTCAGTGTTTTCTAATCAACAAATCAATACGTGAATTCCAAATTTAAAAGACTTGACAATTAGTTTCTGAAAAAATTAAGAACCCATCAAAATCTAAGGTTCCATTACATGAGCTTGAATTTCAATAACCTGTTCTAATGATACCATTGTAAAGTATTGCAGTGAAAGAGAAGCAGTGTTCTTTTGCTATTTACAGGCTGGAATAAATATATGTAGTTATTAGGTTATTTGCCAACAGCGAGGAAAGTAATCATAAGAAACTGAGAGTGAGCTGACTGTTTTTCTAAGTACAGTATGTGATATATTGTATGTACTGAAATCTGGGCTTCTGGGCTTCTTGTTTAACTGCAAGCCAGGCCATGCATGCACACCTCTGGAAAGGCTGGCCTAGTCTCCCTTCATCTCTTAGTGGGCGGGATGTACTAATGTACATCGCCGCCCTGCGCCACGATGCTGATCGCATATGTACTTACATATGCGATCAGCATTGCGGAGGACAGCTCTTCCGATAAGAGCTGTCCTCCGCGATGCACAGCGGCAGCTTGACTTCCGGGATTCGGCCCCAGGAGTCAGTCTGCGCATGCGCAGGGTGACGGGGGTGGCCGCAAGGCATGCTGGGAGGGATCCTATTGGATCCCTCACACAGCGCCGCGGAGAGAAGCCCATAGGCTTCTATGGACTGTCGCCAGCTAAAGCTGGTGAACCCCGCCGCGGCGCTGACCTGCCGGCCGGGGGATGGCACCTCAGGAAAATGCGGTAAACAGGGGATTTACCACATTTTCCGCTTAGTACATCCCGCCCAGTATCTTTGGGCAGCTGACAGTTACTCACTTGCTTAGCAATCATTTTTTTGTTAACCGCAGTGGTTTTTTTTTTAATTAAAAAAAATGTGACTTATTGCTGTCATCTTGCTCTCAATTATATACTGTACACAGTGGAACCGAGAGAGGGGGGAGAGGGTACCAAGTACCCTGACTCAGGTCTTATGGAGGGGCCCAGTGCCCCCCCCCCCACCACCTCCATCCCCTTACCTGGCACCAGCAGCTCTTTTCCTCAGTCTAGCACATACTGCTGTGTGCGTTGCTGCAGTGTGGCCATGGGGGCGCATAAAGTACAATTTTTGCCATGCTACCTGTAATTAGGCTAGACACCCTGAAAGTACCTGGACCCAGCCAGGCTCTCCACTGCCCTGACTGTACATGTAGGTGAGTGATAGTGATTATTAGCATCTGAAAATTGTTTACGACTCAGCCACTGTTAACTTTATTCTTTTTCTGTGAATTATGTTATATGCAGGGCTATTTTTCATCTAGAATGCCGTTCCAGAAGGTGTTCTGAAAAATTACATCACCTGGAATAGCGTTCTGGAACATCCTGACTGCGCTAGCAAAGTTTTGGAGGGCAGCTGCGGGCTGTGAAAAAACATATACTACAAGCACCTGCAGGCCCCACAGTGGTTTGAGATGCGTCAGTGGCTGCGGAAGTGCCTCCGTCCATAGTAGTGTAAGAAAAACCTACCAAAAATGGGCACCACCAAGGAGGAGACAGACGCTAGAGGTCACATTTGGGCATTTTAAGAGGTTTTTACACTGCTATGGATGGAAATGCTTCCGCAGCCCCCAGTGCATCTCAATCTACCGTGGGGGCTTATGGTATATGCGGTTTCACAGCCCGCACCTGCCCTCACCCAGGAAACAAGCAGGAGTCCCCTGGAAACGTGTACAAAACCCCTGGCAACGCGCACAAAACCCCTGGCAATGCGCATGAAACCCCTGGCAACATGCTGGAAACCCCCTAAAATGCACATGAAACCCCTGGCAATGCGCATGAAAACCCCCAGCAACGCACATGAAACCCCTGGCAACAAGCATAGAACCCAGAGCATGAAACCCAAGTCAGCGTGCATGAAACCCTTGGCAACGAGCATGTGACCCCTGAAACAGGCAGGTAATTTAAAAGTAATTAGAATCCTTACTCTGTGGCTTAATTTGTAAGGGGCATTATTGTGTGGGCATGAAATGGTGTCAGGGCCATTACTGTGTGTAGCATAATATGTAATGGGCATTATGGTGTGTGGCATAACGCATAATGGGTGTTACAGTGTGCAGCATAACGTGTAATAGAGATTACGGTGTGTGGCATATTTAATGGGCATTACGGTGTGTGGTGTAATGGGCATTACGTGTGTGGCATATTGTGTAATGGGAATTACAGTGTGTGGCATAATGTGTAATGGGAATTATGGTGTGGCATAATGTGTGATGGGCATTACAGTGTGTGGCATAATGCGTAATGGGCATTACGGTATGTAGCATTTTGTGTAATGGGAATTACAGTTTGTGGCATATTGTGTAATGGGCTTAATGGTGTGTGGCATAATGTGTAATGGGCATTACGGTGTGTGGCATTTTGTTTAATGGAAATTACTGTCTTGCATAATGTGTAATGGGCATTACAGTGTGTGGCATAATGTGTAAGGGGCATTATTATAAGGAGGAAAAATTACAAATAATGTAAGGGACATAAATCAGGATTTTTCCCCCCCAGTGGATGACAATGTCTGGGCGTGTGGGTTGCAAAACTAGGGTACAAGGTAGACTTTTCCTGCAAGTTCATTCCCCTTGCAGAAAAGCCACGCCCCTTACAGTGAGGCCACACCCTTTTTGTTGGTGGATTTTGTATTCTTCCATAGGTATCCCACCCACTGTAGCTCCTCCCACATTACCACATTACCCACTACTCCACCCACCACTGCCCACCCACAGGAGTTGCTGAATCTATTTTTTTTTTATTACAAAAATAGCACTGGTTATATGTATAAATAAGACATGGACCAAGGATGGGTTTGCTGCAAGTCTGCACTGATAGTCATGACAGTAACTTTCTCAAGTGGATAGTTAGGGGTGGATTGGTTTCTGACTGTATATACGGGCACCTGTCAATATAGGCAGGGCCAGCTCTACCATTAGGCAGCTTTAGGCAGCTGCATAGGGGTGCAGGGCCCTGGAAGGTGCCACTAAATTCATCTAGCAAAAAACTGAAGGATGCCTCTGTATGCGACCTCCTCCTTTTACACTGGTCTGGCTGCTGCTGTGGGTCTAATCAGTGGCAGACGCCGCTCTCAGGCTGTACCACATAGTGCCTCAGCGCTTCCTCCTTCCCGACATGTGTAACATCAAGTCATGTTAAGGCACATAGGAGGCGAATGTAACTATGACTCCCGAAGGGCGCACTCCACGGCCGCTACTCACAGCCCTGATGCACCTCCTCTAGGCATTCAGAATACCGGCACTGGAATCCCGATAGCCTGAATATTAGTATGCTAGGGAGGGTTAGGGTTAGGCTTAGTCTGTGGGGAGGGAGGGTTAGGGGAAGGGCTAATTAATTTCATTCAATTTGTCGGGATTATGGTGGTTGGGATGCCACTGTCAGTATTCTGTCCACCCCAATTAAATATCCCAACCAGAACGAATATACAGTGTATGTATGTATGTATATATATATATATATATATATATATATACATACATTTATATATAAAAAGTTAAAATGGCCTCGGTGTCCTATATGATTCCTTACATCCTGGCTAGCATGTATACATAAAGAATAGATGGCACTCAATGACTTTTACAGTTAAAGTATACTAGATGATTCATCGCACCCTATGGGCGCTCTTCACACCGTCGCAAGGGGCTTCGCCCCCTTAACCCTTGCCCTTGTAGTGTGCAATATTTTTATTATATGGAGTATAACCTCCAATCATAATTGTGTGAGTGGTTAAGTATTGCACGGACAAAGGGCGTGCAATGGTTAAGGGGTTGTAGCCCCTTGCAACAGCGTGAACAGCGCATGTAGGGCCTGATGAATCACCTAGTAGGCACTGTGGTTGGGAGAGATGCAGGTGTGGGAGAGACGCGGATGGGCGAGGGGGTCTGGGGGTTCCCCAGGAGGGGTAGGGGCAGTTGTGGGGGTGCAGTGGGTGGGGCTGGAGCGGTGGTGCCGTGGGTGGGGGTCTGGAGCCACCGAGGGTGGGGGAGGAGCGGTTGTAGGGGTGCCACGGGTGGGGGAGAGGGTTCGAAGACACCGCGGGTGGTGGAGGGGGGGGGGGGGGCTGCTGCGGATGGGGCCTAGAGGTACTGAGAGTGGGGGAGGGGCGGGTAATGCTTTTCCTCCTGGAAGCAGCTATGCTGCTGTCCTCCATTTGGCAGTGGCTCTCCCAGAGACTCGCACAGCAGATAAGTAGCTAGTCACTATTGTTAGCACTGGTGCCCCAACGCGCCGCATTACAGGGAAGAAGATGCACTCAATAAACTACAGCTCCCAGCAGGCCTTAGCACCAGAATGCTTTGGCACTGAGGGCTGCTGGGGGCTGTAGTTTATTTAGTGCGTCTACTTCCCTGTAATGCGGCACGTTGGGGCACCAGTGCTAACAATAGTGACTGCCAAGAAGAACGTACTGACTGGCTGAATCAATGTAAAAGGTGAGAGTG
This sequence comes from Pseudophryne corroboree, assembly GCF_028390025.1. Taxonomy (NCBI): domain Eukaryota; kingdom Metazoa; phylum Chordata; class Amphibia; order Anura; family Myobatrachidae; genus Pseudophryne; species Pseudophryne corroboree. The sequence goes on along the minus strand of NC_086447.1, from coordinate 393,349,050 downwards.
CTGTGCAGTGTCAGTGACACTGCACACCCACTGCACTGCACAGCACGGTCACCTTTTACATTGATTCCAGACATTGCCCTCCGCGATATAATCCACTCTATCCATTACATTAGCCATCTTGGGGCTTCCAGGCTGCCAACCCAGGTGCTGCATTGCGGAGTCAGTGCCTCTGGGGATCTGGGCGCGGCTGTGGTGGGGAGGCACTGCTGTGACATCACGCGCAGAGGAGGATCCGGGGCTCAGAGAGTATGCGGTGCAGGGAGGGCTATGAAAGCCTTCTACCGCGCTGCTATCATACACATCTATGCTGTGCCGCGGCTAGGGAGTGGGGGTTATTGGTGTCGGAGGGGGCAGGCGGACTGGCAGCAGGACATAGGACGCTACAGTAAAAGGATTTTTCCCCCCTATCTATAGTGCAGAGACTTGAGGCAGATGCAGTGGCATATCCTCCAGCTGTACCTTTTTGGCAGGTACAGTACCTTTTTTTTTATGATCTGTGCTGATTTTTGGTTCTCCAAACTTCCACTGAAAGTATAGGAAAAGGGGCGTGGTCATGTCCCTTTACCCATGACCACGCCCACTTTCCGAATTTGTAGCAATTTTTATGTGTAAATTGTTGGAGGGTATGTTGCTGCAGATGCAGTGGGCCTATTTAGGGGTGTGGACTTGGAGCTGCAGCTCCATCAGCCCCATTGTTAATCCTGCTCTGGGAACACACAGCAGCCAAAGGGCAGAGCCTCCCATTGGATGTAACCTGTGCGGGATGGCATTTCTCGCCCAATCAGCTGTGGACTGGGTGTGATAGACCTGCTGTTAACCAAATGAGAGCGTCTAGCCACGCCCAGCGTTATCCACACAGTCATAGAGTGATAGATCTGGGCTATTATATAGGAGATTGTGAGCAAAGTCACAACATTTTTTTTTACTTTGTTTACAATATATTTTAAAAGTCCTTGATCTTAACGCCGCCTTCCCGCCCCCTCCCGCCCAGTGACCGTCTCTGCCTGTCAATCATGCAGAGGAGATCACTAGCTAAAGACAGCTGGCGGCTGTCTGGCATGCGCCGACGGCACTGCGGCGCCGGCACATGCGCAGTTCAGACCCGATCACTGCTGTGCGAGAACGCACAGCAGCGATTGGGTCTGGATGACGCCCATAGGCAGATGTTTTCTTTCTTACCAAGCATGCAGCTGCAACTAATTGTGTGCCACTCTGAAACAGGCCATTTGTCTAATACACATGGGGATGAATGTCTCCAATAGGAGGGGATGCATAAACAAACTGCCTTTTCCTCTTTATTAGAATTAAACAGAAAATGTACAATAATTAAAGATAACTTAGTTAATGTCATCTAGTTAGTTATATTTCATCCTCGGTAAAATAATGATGAGAGAATAAGACATGTCTCAGTGTAGGTTAAGAATTCAGGGGAAATGCATTAGGTGATCCCAGGTGATTGCTGCGTTTTCCTCTCTGGATTGCATTCTGCCAAATTATTAAGCTCAAAACTGTAAAAATAAAAACCACTGAAAAACCACGCTTTAGACTAGAAGACGCCATCCCAGTTACCCCGATTAATAGTATGGAAGTCACCAGCTTTGCTAAGTGGCTGGTTTAAGACTTGCTGCAAATCCACTGCACAAACACAGCAATCCTGCCAAGTGTAGGAAAAGAATGGAGCAGAAGTCACAAACAATCTTTAATCTAGTTCATTCTAATTGTAAGCAAACGTTCTACTCTATGGCTCCCATTCTTGTAAATTACCCCAAATCCCACAGTTCAGTTGGTTTGGTAAAAGCCTTATGCCATAAGTTATGGGGACATTTATTAGCTGATGTTTTGCCAATTTTGGTACGACTGAGGCATTTTCCCAGCGGGATTGCTTCTTGCTGATTTACCAAGCCCAAAACAGCATACAAAACTCAGAGAAATCACACTTTGGAACAGAATTTGCTGCCCCGATATTACTCCATTCAAATATAAAAAGCAACTGAGTTGCCTCTGAGAGGCATTTGAGCAAAGTGCTACATAGAGGGCCTGATTCACTACCATTTGCAAATGTGAGATTGCACGCAGTGAGCGATTATTGGAAGACTGCACATGTGCTGTGAATGCATTGCACGTGCGCGAAAAGGTAAAATGCGATTGCACAACATATGCAGCCTAATTGTAAAGAAAACGCATTTAAATGATGAAGTGACCAACTGTGGGTCTCTGGGGAGTGGTTGGGAAAGAGCAGACGTGTCATGGCCATTTTCGAGTAGCGTATCTGACGTCATCTGCGAAGGCTGTGTTCAAAAACATGGCGCCTATTGCGCCTGCCTTCTCATTGATTTGAGTATGCTGGGGTCAGTCGCATGTCGATGGTGCTAATCTTTTGCGTATACATTGCAATTCTGCTAATGCATACACAGATTTGTGAGTGCATCGGTGGGCGTCTTTTATCCTTTCTGGGCAGCTCTTCACATGGGATTTTTAGCAATAGCAGATTTGTGAAAATCGCTATTTCAGCCTTAGTAGTGATCTATAGTGAATTAGGCCCAGAGCGTGGGTTATATTTTATTTTGTTGTTGTTGCAAAAAGTTGCAAAAAAAATAATACATTTGCGTTCCCTTCAGATCTGCACACTGCATGCCCCTCCTGCCCTGGCTAGTAAAACCTACTGTACTGCTGCATATTGAAAAATAGTGAGTAACGCTTGGGTCTTGGTCCGCCCAGTTTTTGCCTTACCAGCCTAGGCTGACAAGCTAAGTGCTGGTTCTAATTTGAAGGAGGACTCCAAACACTTTTTTTTCTGTTCATTTTGTAACTTTTGCAACAGCAGGCATGGAGCAGTGCAGCTTTTTCAAAGATTTTTGTAGCAATATTGGTGGGGGGGATTGTGGTGGGATCGGGCTTTATAAACTGATGAACATTGATGGCAGTTTACAAAACAGCATCAGATCTGATGCTTAGAAAATACTGTGTTTGGGTATCCCACACCGCCAGTGATTCTCATCAATTTTAAAATTCTGGCCAACCCACAACTTAGTAAATGTATCCACTAATGTGTTTCAATGCTTACTTAAAGACTCTGGCTGGGGTGCGTACTTATAGACTCTGGTTGGGGTGCAGTGACAGTTTTCTCTTACATTCTTACATAGAGGTACTGACAAGCCAGAATCTCAGGAGCAGAACTACCTGAGACAATGGGGGAGGTCACCCTAAGAGGGTGCCCTCACCTACTCCTTTAGCTCTAGTGCTGATTTATGTGCCCTAGGGTCAGATTAGTCAAGTAGTACAGGGGGGCATGTGTCTCGATCCCGCTGCTGCGTAACCCCCCCCCCCCCTTACCCAGGTGTAAAAAAGCAGCGCTGCAAGGGAGTCCTATTTAATATGCAGTAGGACAGACACAGGTTGACAGTTTGAAGGATTCTCCCCTCACACAGATGGCTGTAGGACTTGCTATCTTTGCTGTGTCTCTGCTGAAGACCCTGATCAGCATCATCATCAACAGGTATTGCATGTGCGTGTGTGCGTGTGTGTGTGTATGTGTGTGTGTGTGTGTGTGTGTGTGTGTGTGTGCTGTGTACATGCTCCTTTTGTATTGGTAGTTAATGCAGGAGGGAGAAAGGAGTGTGTCTCAGTGGTGTTGGTAGTGAATAAGGGTTCACTACGATATGCCGGCGGTCGGGCTCCCGGCGACCAGCATACCGGCGCTGGGAGCCCGACCACCGGCTTACTGACAGTGTGGCGAGCGCAAATGGGCCCCTTGTGGGCTCGCTGCGCTCGCCACGCTATGGGCACGGTGGCACGCTACGCGCGCCACACTATTTTATTCTCTCTCCAGGGGGGTCGTGGACCCCCACGAGGGAGAATAAGTGTCGGTATGCCGGCTGTCGGGATCCCGGTGCCGGTATACTGTGCGCCGGGATCCCGTCAGTCGGCATACTGAAGAACACCCGTGAATTATGTGGGTGATTGTGTGTCTGGGTGCTGCGGGGATATTGGTAGTGAATGTCAGGGGAAATGTTAATGAATGCTGCTGTTTTGTTGGTATTGAATGCATTGAGGAGTATTGGGGATATCTAACTGGGCGCAAGGTTTTGACTGCAAAAAAAATTGTGTACCTCCTGCTCAATTTTAGATCACCACGGGTATTCGCACTTCTGAAACCAGCGGTATTCAAAAAAAAAAAAAAAACACATGGGATTTTCTGCTTTAAAACCTGTGGTGCGAGAAAGATAAAAAATCTGGTATTTACCAGTCCGGTGGGCTACGTTGCTCCCGGTCATCTCTCCACCATCTTTCCACTGGGGAGATGACTGCTGGTAGGCGAGGTGGCTGCTGGGAGATGTAGTTCTCCCTGCTGCTTTCTCTAGACACACATGTGGGGGTAATGGGGGTCTCACACACACAGCGGGAGTCACACACCTAGCAGGAGTCTCACACACTCTCACACATATGGTACTTGAAGTAGTTGTACCACTGCTGCAGAAGACCTGATCCCGACAATCTGGAGGATGAAGACATGGGGGATAATTCTAAATTGATCGCAGCAGGATTTTTGTTAGCAGTTGGGCAAAACCATGTGCACTGCAGGGGAGGCAGATATAACATATGCAGAGAGAGTTAGATTTGGGTGTGGTGTGTTCAATTTGCAATCTAAATTGCAGTGTAAAAATAAAGCAGCCAGTATTTACCCTGCACAGAAATAAAATAACCCACCCAAATCTAACTCTCTCTGCACATGTTATATCTGCCTCCCCTGCAGTGCACATGGGTTTGCCCAATTGCTAAAAAAAATCCTGCTGCGATCAACTTGGAATTACCCCCATCGCTTCGAAAGGTGAGTAAGTAGGGACTGATTAAGCTAATGGGAAACTTCCAAATGCTTAGTCATTGGAGGCAGGAAGTGACGCAGGTGTTCTAATGCAAGTCCAGATTATTTTTCTTATAAACAAAGATTTTATGAAAAAACAAGACTTGCTCTGGAGGTGCAGAAAAAAGACAAAGTGATTTCTATAGAAATGACTGCGGCTCATTTTCTCTTCTTCCTCCTTCTCTCATTTTCTCTCCCTGAGTTTTCAAAACTCTGTGTACATTGATCTGCCTATATGTGTCTGGTTGCTGCTGGTGCAGGTATTAAATGAATTGGGAAGTTTGTGTCTGGGTACTAGTGGGGTGGAGTTAGAGAATGTGTGGGGGGGGTGCTGTGTCTAGAATGCTGCTAGTAGATTGGGGATTTGGTAGTGTATGTGCGCAGGGTGAGGCACCAATAACTATTTCGTCTCAGAGCACTGGTCTAAACCTATGCTCCTGTGGACTCTTGTGGTCTCTCTATTCTAGTGGAAACTAGCTATGTTTGCATAGGACTGATTGAGCATTGGCGGGTGAAGAGCACATTGCCATCTTGTTTTCGGATATGGGTCATTGGGTCGACTCAACTTAGGTCGACAGTCATTGGGTCGACCATGGAAGGTCGTCATGCATTAGGTCGACAGGGTCACTAGGTCAACATGGTCACTGGGTCGACATGTACTAGATCGACAGGTCAAAAGGTCGACATGGGTTTTTGGACTTTTTTGGTGTCCATTTCTTCATAAAGTGACGGGGTGCCCCAATTAGTGCACCGTCTCCCCTCACATGGCTCGCTTCACTCGCCATGCTTCGGGCAATGTGCCTCGCTCCGCTACCGCTGTGCTCGGCACAGGTTACCGTTCCCAATTGTAGTCCTCGTGGATCGCCAAGTATGAAAAAGTCCAAAAAATTGGAAAAATTTTAAAAACTCATGTCGACCTTTTGAACATGTCGACCTAATGCATGTCGACCTTTAGTGGTCGACCTTATGACTGTCGACCTAAGCTGTGTCGACCTAATGACCGTATCCCCTTGTTTTCTTATTACGCAGGTGAGCATCTGTTATTTGTTCTGACTACACATGCTGCTGATAAATTAAAGATAGTTTAGACCCAATCATAGCAATTTGATTAACAAAGGCAAGTACACAGGTGCTGAGTACTTTTCATTTATCTGACAGAAGTAGGGAAATTATTTCATAGGATGTAGGTAGCGGTGCGGGAGGAAGGAAGAGTGTAGGTAGCGGTGCAGGACTCAGGAGGGAGGGTGTAGGTCGCGGCAGGCAGGGAGGGTTGGTAGCAGCGCGGAAGGGAGGAAGGCTGTATAGTGAGCACTGACTGTACGGAGGGAGAGAGGGTGGGTGTAAGTAATAGTACTTACTATTAGATGGGCGGCAACCATTAACACACTGAACGCGGCGGCATTTCAAATGAAGCGCCGGCCGCCAGCCAACCAGAGCTGGTGGACCGGCAGCCAATCAGGGAAGCGGCCGCAGCAGTCGCTCCTGATTGGCTGGAGCTTCCCTGATTGGCTGCCGGTCCGCCAGCTCTGATTGGCTGGCGGCCGGCGCTACAATTGAAATGCCGCCGCGTTCAACTTGTTCATGGCTGCCGCCCGCCTAATTTTAGTAAGTACTATTACTTACACAACCACCCTCCCGCCGCCGCGCATGCGCAGTATAATCCTGTGAATCCCGGGATTGGATGCTCCAATCCTGGGATTCAAATCCCGGCATTTTTGGGCCCAAATCCCGGGATCCTGCCGATCCCGATCCCGGGATTGGCCTCCCTACCCTTAAAATGTGTAATATTCACAGTTTTTCTTGTGTTTGCATAAATAAATGTAGCTGTACCTCTGTTATACCTCTGTTATACTGCTTTTGGGGAGTACAATGGATTCACTTCAAATGTATTGTTGAGGTAAAGGAAGGATCAGCAATTGAAATTGACTGTTTGTGCTCCTGCAGGAAATTCTTGTGCCCTCACTGAAATTGTGGACCAACAAGTGCAGCACGGGTGGGTCAGCGGTGCCATTGTTCATGCTCACAGTCATTTTACTTTGGCTTTAAGTCATTATATCTTCTGCCAGACAATCCTGACTGTGGCCAGATGGAAGGAAGATAAGCAATGTGATTGGTATGAGTTTTAGGCACAATAAAACATGGATAATAAATCATTAAGATTGCAACAGTCTTGCTCTGATATTTTTCTAAAGACCGCATCATCTGATTTTTACTGTATGCAGTTTCGCTAAGTTTCAGTATTGATATCTGTAAGATAAGCTTGTTTTAAACATTTTTAGATAATGTTTTATTGCCTATAGCAAGAGGCTACAAAACAACCATCTAAAACTATAAAACTTATAAAATGTAAACATATATTTATCAGAATTGAGCGGAACCGCCTCGAACTTATAGAATCTGTATCTACCCTAGACTCGTCTTGGGTGTTCCCGCCAGACTCGGATTCCAGATCGAGACCAGATGTCATCCTCCCAGTGTCAGATTCTCGTGATTTTTTTTAAATTCCATATAAGGGAGTCGCAGCTGGGACTCTGCACTATTTCATTCCAGTCATGCTGCTGTATGCTGCGCTGTGCTCTGCAGTGTTTTTCCAAGTGTCTGTGTGCAGAATACAAGTGCTGTCACTGTGTCCATAAGGGGCTGTGCTGCTGTCACTGTGCCCTTCTAAGTGGATGTGCTGTCACTGTGTCTATCTAATACCCCTTTCACATCGCACAAATAACCCGGTATCGACACGGCATATTGCCGTGTCGACACGGGTCAGTGTGCGATGTGAAAGCACTTTCTGAGAATTAGCGGGTCGCCTGACCCGGTAATTCAACCCGGTATAAAAGAAGGATTATACCCGGGTTGAATACCGGGTCAGGTGCAGTGTGAATGGGAGCCGTGTCGATACGACACGGTTCCCATTCACAGCATAGGGAGAGGCGGCGCAGGAGATGAGCTCATCTCCCAGCGCCGCCTCCACCCCCGCCCCTGCTGCTGCTGCGCCCCCCCGCTGCTATGGCAACCGACCCGGTATATTGCCGGGTCGGAAAGCCAGCAGAAGGGAGCAAATGCCGGATCCCACCCGGTAAGCACACGTTTCTTTTACCGGGTGGGATCCGGCATTAGCGATGTGAAAGCGGTATTAGGGGCTGTGTTGTCACTGTGTCCAGCTAAGTGGCTGTGCTGTGCTCCAGGAGTGAATTTAGGGGTGAGATGCCCCTAGGCACAACAGTACCGGCTGTACCCGCCTGCCTAATTTTATCATATTTGATTAATTATAAGTCCCCATTTGATGGTAGCTAATTTAATAGTATAATAATATTATTAATAATAATAATAATAATAATAATAAAAATTTAAAAACACTAACTATGACATTTTTAAATTTTTAGTTATGTATACATATTTACTAAGCGGGACAGCTTACAGGGGCAGTATGTACATTTCCTACCTGTTTACACTCCATTCAAGATGGTACAGTACAGTGGAAATATATTACAGTCACTGGTACTTTTTGGGCTGACGTTACCAACACAAGCATCCAAGTGCCGCCCCCAAACAAATGCCTTCCCTAGGCATGTGCCTCACGTGCCTAATGGAAAATTTGCTACTGGGTGTGTCCATCTACAAGTTGTGTCCAGTCCCCTTAGTCCCCACAGCGGTGCTGGACTGACTCCGCAGGCCCCACTCACTGGCCCCCGCCCATATTTGGCAGAAAAAAGTTAAAAAAAGAAAAGAAAAATTGTTGCATTTGTTTGTACTGTTCTGCGCAGTGCACCCCAGTACGCTGTACCATAGTGCAACTTTGTTCAAATACAATTCCATTTTGCACCACTTTTTTTTCTGCCACTGCTGTATGGCAATGTTTCTTAAATTTGCTATAAACTGCCATGTGATTGTCCCACTGCTTGTTGCTTAGTAACCAACCAGATCGCTGCATCCTTGGCTAAAAGCGAATGAAAACAATGTTGTGAGCTGTGAGGTGGTCAAAATTGACTGGGAATGAGTGAAAATGAATGTTATTGAGGTTATTAATACTCCAGGAACAAAAAAGGTCAAAATTACATGATTTGACTTTTTTGGTCAATTTTTAAAAAAAATCCCACACCAAAACAAGTCAAGACCAAAATCGAAAACCAAAACTGGATGACAAATTAAAACCAAAACCAGCAAAAATTGTTTGGTGCACATCTCTAATATTTATCGTTCAACTGTAACTCTGTGTATTAGAGTTTTACTTGCAGTGATACAAAGGCATCAATCTTCTATCTTACAGAGATAATGATTTTCACATATCATTGCTATACCAAGACTTTGGTTTCAATCTAAATTCAGTCAGGCATATCTACTTTCACAATATTTTTAAGATTACATTTTGACATTTTTTGAAAAGCAGTTTGTTTTATTAAGCATATTTGTGCATTACAAACAAAGATACCAATTTCTCACATTTGAATTTTTTTTAACAGGTAAACTGTAAGTACAAAGAGTACAGAAACTATGTATTGATTTTCACATTCATAAAACAAGAATTTTCAGTTGTTATTTCTACTGACTCGATCAAATGAGGCTTCATATTTTGTAAAATAATTCATACTGTAGATTATTGGAGCTATTCTCTCCATCACAGAAAAGTCTACTTATTATCCTTTTTCAAAACAAAAACTGTGTATGCCATTGTGAAAGATATATTAGCCATATAATCGTGACGGTGTGTTATATACAGTATAACAAGAGTATTAAACATCTTACGACAAGAGGGCACTGTATGTATTGCTGAATATACAACGCATGTGCAGAAGGTAAATAGCTCGTGCACAGAAGATGACAAAGGGGGAGATGTACTAATAAGTGAAAAGAGTGTAGAAGTGAGCCAATGGAGAAGTTGCCCATGGCAACCAATCAGCTGCTCTGTATAATGTTATAGTATGCAAATTATAAATGTTACTTCAATGCTGATTGGTTGCCATGGGCAACTTCTACACTGGCTCACTTCTCCACTCTTTTCACTGCTTAGAACATGTCCCCCAAAGTCTTTGACACAGGGGCCAGTGTGCCCCACACATCCTGCCACCATTATATATACTACCCTGGCCATAACGCACATATACATTAATAACTACTTAATGAAGGGTATCCGGGCAGATTGGCCTCAGTAACCATGTCAACATTAAGAATGTTGACACAGTTTGACATGTTGACAGGCACCACATTGAGATCCTTAGAATGTCGACATGTTCAAAATTTCACCATGTGAAATGCTGATAGGCTTAGGAGCTGGAGGGTTAGGGCTAGGCTGCAGGGGAAGGTGAAGATTAGGCTGCTGGGAGGGTTAATGTTAGGTACTATGTGGAGGGTTAGGGATTAAAGTTAGGGATAGGGGATAAATACTTGAACCACCTCCCATCACAGGTCTGTGTCAGACGTGCTGCACATATCACTTCCGGGACCTGGAAGACGGCGCTGGAGACACAGCTGCTGCAGGGAACAGGATAGTGACCCCTGGGCCACTTATGTAATGACTGGATGCAAATAATGGCCACTCGGAAGAAACAATGCATTCCAAGCACATCTTTGGAATGCAAGGTGGAACAGTGATTTTCTACTGGACATTAATCATAATGGTTTCTAACACAAAAGTGCATGTGACATCAAGACGAGAGCAAGACTCTGCTTTCAGTCGTGCAGGGCTGGTAGGCTGCAGTTTCTAAAATCACATAACTTTATCATTTCACTCATATTTTAGATTTCTTTGTTTGCTTTCCCGCATAATATTTCTAAAAACAATTACACTGTTGAGAAATTTCTAATTACTAATTAAGATGTTCGAATGAATAATGATTTTTTTAGACTTTAATTTGCTTGTGCAGTTAATGATTCACCTATGCGTTTACACATTGTAGAAAGATGACACTTATTACATTAGCATTTTTCTCATTTACTCAGTGTTTAGTCACCAGACCTGTTAGCCAAGTAACTGGCAGATTTTTATTCTAATAATTGTAGGGTATTTTTATTACTGAATTAAGTCAAGAATATAGATTCAAACTTATCCAAAATTATTTTATATAAAAAAAATAAGAATATTTAAAAAATATTGGTTCTTCAAACATCGGAACATTGCAACCATTACCATCAGACCATCAGAACACCATGACCATCGCAAATTTGATTTCCTCAGCAGCTGCTCATCTGAGCAGCCACTAGGTACACACTGGGTGGATGAGGGGGGTTAACTTACATTTCCTGAGTGGCTGCTCCTCTCTGCAGCTGCCAGGTGGAAGTCCTGCAATTCTGACCGATCAACAATAAGTGGCAGCACGGCAGACACTAGGGGAGAGTGAATGGATGCAGAGGGGCCAGGAGATCCCTATATGATTTGCAACTGCTAGAAGATTATCTTCCGTCAGCTGCCCACTCTGCATTTTATTGATTGCGACCAGGCCATGTAACGCACAGCCTAGTGTGGTTAAACATAGGCTCGAGAGTATGGATTGCCTTGTGTGTGATTTGTTTACTGCAATAGTAATATATCATATTTTAGTTTTAGAGTTAACATAAGATAATTTTTCAGTTGTCCACTGTAAATAATGACATCCTTATTAAGGTGTTTATTTGCTCATCTATTTAGTCTCTGGACCCTTATGGCAATCATACATTTTTAAAATAGTTTGTCCATTTTTGGGCAAGCTGCCTTAGTTTAGTCTGTCCCTTGGTATTGACTATGGGTGCATACGAGTGTACCAACCCTTACCTGAAGTCTGAGTCTACAATTGCTCACTAGCTGACTTTGCCGGACAACTAAATACATCAAGAGCTGCATCAGTATACTAAAGTTTGTGCTTTTTAAGATTCAGCACCCCATTTTCATCAACACATTGCCAAATTGGCTGTAACATATTAATCCTCTACTGTCTTTCTAGTTTCATATCATATACTATGAGAACTAATAATGATAACCTATCCTTTTCCTACATTCTTCCCCTTTCATGCTAGGTATTGGTACCTACAGAGAGAGTAAACGGAACACCACTCTCTAGGGATATACTATATTAGCAATATATTGAGTACTAAGCTTTTGGTCAGAATACATTTTAGAGCAAAAATGTTATATATTGAAGCTGTTTATAAACTGAAAAAATATGAAGGCCTTGCACTTATTTATGTACTGGAGAATGGACTAGTTTTTGTTGGTTGGCTGCATAGACACTTTGCACAGCATTTTGCAGACTTTTGGTCTGTAAAAGTTACAGTATGCACAAATTTAAACATGTCATCCCAATGTACAGGATATAGTAAATATCGACGCCTACATCACGCCCACTCAAAAACCAGACAGTTGGCATGTCCACTCACGGGTGTCCACAACACCCATAGAGTGGGAATAGAACCTATGGCAAGTGCAGCTAGCCCACAAGGTGCTTCCTTGTGCCCCCCCAGTGGCATTTTAATCCCCAGGATCCCGGCATCTTTATGGTGACCAGCGGGATACCAAGCGCCGGTCCCCATACCGAACCCAAATGTACTGCCTAGTAATTCATTTTGACCTTTCCTTTAATTTAAGCTTTTCATTTAATCTCATGTGTTATAGTTTGATTTAACCTCACTTATGTCATGTGTAACTCATAATAAGGGAATATTGTGGTTACCATTTTGTCAAATATATAAAGGAGTCACTGCCATGGAACACTCTGATTGCACATGAGGAAGCATTTTACCAGTACTTGTACCTTTGATTTGTTTCCCATGGCAATAGTTAAATCATACTTATCGCTGAAATCATGGACATATTTATAAATACTTAGCTTTTATAGAAAAGTGGTGGTGATGCACATAGCAGCCAATCAGATTCTGTCTTTCATGCAATAGAGAAACAATAGCTAGTATCTGATTGGTTGTTATAGACAACACCACCAGTTTTAATTTTTAAAAGCTTTAGTAAATCTTTCCTCAGGTCTTCACCATTCCAAGAACTCACTATTTATAGAATCTATGGAATTTAATCATACCTTAGTCTACTTTTAAACTCGTATTACCTTCATTTTCTATAGAGCAAAGTTTCAGCAATTCAGGCCTCAGAGGCAACCCGTTCCTTGGTGTAGAACTTCTATCAGTAACTGGAAATCTTACATTGAGAATGTTTGATGTTTTGATATCAGAGTTGAACAGACGGAAACATTTCTGTTTTAGCAGTTTACATTGCAGACATAGAAGTGCTTACTTTTATTCTGTAAACTGCAGAAATAGAAATGTTTCCTTCTATTCAACTCTGATATCAAAACATCAAACATTCCCGATGAAAGTTTTCCAGTGCCACAGCTATGTATTTCATGCCTGTTACATCAGAACTGAAACATTTAAACACTGGTCGCTAGATATGATACAGTTATATAAACCAAACCCTACCAAATAAATCTTCCCTCAGCCTGTCTCTTTCCCTCCCTACCCATTACCCACAAGCATTATTATTACCTTATTTATGCTTTTATAGATTATTGTTTACATTCTTAGTTTGATTCTATGTAAGAAAAAACTCAAATATAGGGTTAAATGCATGTCTAATACTCAGTAAAGAATCTTACATTTTGTTGTAATTGTATTTTATCCTTATATGGAAATAAAAGCAAACTAGAATAAAATTAAATAGAATACTTTCCTTCTTATACAGCTAGGATTTAATTTTGCATGTTCTGTTAATCATTTGAATTTAGACTAATAGTAAACATCAATGGAGGTAGACAATGAGGGTAATTCCAAGTTGATCGCAGCAGGAAATTTTTTAGCAGTTGGGCAAAACCATGTGCACTGCAGGGGAGGCAGATATAACATGTGCAGTGAGAGTTAGATTTGGGTGTGGTGTGTTCAATCTGCAATCTAAATTGCAGTGTAAAAATAAAGCAGCCAGTATTTACTCTGCACAGAAATAAAATAACCCACCCAAATCTAACTCTTTCTGCACATGTTATATCTGCCTCCCCTGCAGTGCACATGGTTTTGCCCAATTGCTATCAAAAATCCTGCTGCGATCAACTTGGAATTACCCCCAAAGGGTGTTTAACGGCTGCTACTGTACATTCTGTGTTATTAGTATATAGTTTCATGAGTGAATAACTGCCATACATGATATGACAGGCTCTTCTTACAGTATATTTTGGAAATGTTTGGGTTAATGCAGCCAGTGAAGGCAGCACAAAATTACTTCCTACTTTGATTTACAGCAGTAGTTGTCAAACTCACTCAGGACCCCAAACAGGTTGCATTTTCCAGGTCACCTGGCCGGTGCACAGGTGTACTCATTACTCACTGACACATTTTAAAAGCTCCAAAGGTGGAGCTAATTATTTCACTTGTGATTCTGTGAAGAGACCTGGAAAACATGAACTGTTTTGGGTCCTCAGAAATGGGTTTGAGAACCACTGATTTAGGGGGTATCCTATTATACACTGTAATTTGCTGCACAAAAAAAATGGGCTTTTGTAATGATAAAAGCCAGATGGTCATTACCGGGCTATCCAATTATAGCCCATTTTTTCCATTCAACAAATTACCATATATCGCAAGAAAACACAGAGTTTCCGAGAAAATCCGGGGACCTATGAGTTTTCAAGGCAGCTATCACAGAAAAAATGGTTATTTATTGGGGATTTGGTTTTGCCTGCTTGGGTCAGATTATACCAAATCCATGATAAGTGCCGACATCAGGGCAAATAGGCTAGTCCTGGGCGAGTCAACTAGCTAGAGTAAATGACCATAGCTAATTGGATATGCCAGGGGCATTTTAACAGCTGAGGGAGCCCATGTGCGCCTCCGGTGGGATCCCTCCTCTGCAAGGCGCAGTAGTCTCCAGCATTGTGCCGGAGTCTACTGCACATGCACAGGTCTTCGGAAACATAGCACACGTTATGTTCCGGAGACCAGTTTGACTATTGCGCATGCGTGGTGGCCATTTGTGACTGCAGCTCCCGACGCTGGACTCCCGAAAGGTAACTATTAAAATATCGGTGCGGTGGACCCAGGTGCACGTGTGCACCACACACATTGCACCCATTCCAGAAACACCAAAAAATACCGCCCTTTGAGTGTTCACTACACAATGTGGGGTATCCACAGTGTAAGCCTAATGTTGCATATAAATGCAAAGAAGTAACAAAAAATTTAATTGGATGTGCTGCAATCCTTGGACAAAGTCACAATATAGTTATATTTGTAATAAATAATGTGCATCTACAATGTTTGTACATCTTAAATGAGCCCCATTGTTATTTATAGGATTGTCACTTGATGGGTGTAATGGATGTAATAGTTTTATATTGCACTTTTACCTATTGCTCACAAAGTTAATTACAAAAGAAAAACAATTACTAATAAAAATAGGATTTTAGTACCTACCGGTAAATCCTTTTCTCTTAGTCCGTAGACGATGCTGGGGACTCCAAAAGGACCATGGGGTATAGACGGATCCGCAGGAGCTTGGGCACACTATAAAGACTTAAACTGGGTGTGAACTGGCTCCTCCCTCTATGCCCCTCCTCCAGACATCAGTTAGAAAACTGTGCCCAGGAGAGATGGACAATTTCGAGGAAAGAATTTATTGTTATAAACACGGTGAGTGTCATACCAGCTCACACCGCAAACACACCGTAGAACGTGGCATTCAGTAGAATACCAGCCAATGGCATGAACAAAACACAGCCACATGCTGAGAGAATATGTAACACAACCCGTGTGTCCACAGAAGCAAAAAAAGACCCTGCATGCCATGTCATGAACAACGGTAGCAACCGCCAGACAGAGAAAACACACCACCAGGGTGTAACCAAAAGCAATAACTGCAGACACCGTACACACTGGGACGGGCGCCCAGCATCCTCTACGGACTAAGAGAAAAGGATTTACCAGTAGGTACTAAAATCCTATTTTCTCATACGTCCTAGAGGATGCTGGGGACTCCAAAAGGACCATGGGGTTTATACCAAAGCTCCAAAACGGGCGGGAGAGTGCGGACGACACTGCAGCACCGAACGAGCAAACATAAGGTCCACAAAAATCAGGGTATCAAACTTGTAGAGCATAGCAAAAGCGTTTGATCCCGACCAAGAATCCGCTGCCCAAGAAAAGCCCATCTTCCCAAAAGAAGGAACCTCCACCGACTTCGGTGACGGCAAATCAGCCGTAGAACGAACATGCCAAACCGCATCACAGATTCAGCATGTAACAGACTGCATAACGCAGTCTCCCAAACCAAGCTGGGAACATACCAGACAAACAGGGCCTCTGTTTCTCCAAACTGAGCCAAATTGATGACCTACATACTCAAATCCCTGGCTAGTTCGAGGGAATTTGAACCAGCTACTGTAATGCCTAAGTAACCACCGGCATCAAAATAGACCGATTTCTGCGAAACCCAGAAACCACTCTTGGTAGAACTACCAACCGAGTACTCAATTCCTCTCTATCCACCTGAAAGATCAAACAAGGCTCTTGTGAGACCAAACCACCACTTCCGACACCAGCCTTGCGGACGTCGAAGTCAATAGCCTGACCACTTTCCAAGAGAGAAATTTCGTAAAGAAACTTATTAGGCTTGCCTCCACATCGGCTTGTAAAGCATGGATAAGCACGACCTAGCTGAAAGTCCTCCATAGGAGCCTTCCTGGATACACACCGAGACACATAATTACTCCAACAACGGTGGTAACGCTGTGCTCTTAGTTCTTTCCTAGCCTGAAGAATTGAAGAAACGACTTCACTGGGAACTCCCGTTCGGCTTAGGATATGGCATTCATCCGCCCCGCCATCAGACGCAGCCGCGGTAAGTCCTGACACACGCCCTGATCTTGTTGTAACATTACCTCACGTAAAGGAAGAGGGCAGTAATTTTCTATGAGTAAACCATGAAAAACTGGATAGCCAACCCTCGCTGGCTAGACTGGATTTAAGAGGATCATTGGAACCTTCGATCATCTTACGCTTACCACTGTCAGAAAAGTGAAAGCGGATAGGCCACATAGACCGACTAAAAACACCCACGGTGTCACGAGGATGTCCACTGCTATATCTTGAGTATTCCATGACCTTGAATAATCTCCTCGAGGCCTCTCATTGAGGCGAGACACCAACATGTCCAATTGCGACACTCCTCAAAGACTTGTCACGTCTGGGAAAGCTTCTCGACGATGAAAGATTTTTTCCCGGCTGGATATCGTGTCAGCAGAGGAAATCTATTTCTCCGTCATTTACCTCCGGAACGAAGACTGCTAATATAGCGTTTACCAGACTTCCCACTCAACTGCAAACTGTGCATCTTCTGCCATTGCCGCTTTGCTCCTTGTTCTGCCCTAGCGGCTTACTTACGCCATTGCTGACAAGTCGTCTGGCAGAATTAACACGGGCAGAACACGAAGAATACATTCGTCTAAAATAGCTCTTAATTCAAGAAAGCTTACAGCAGACAAGTTTCCCAACTTGACCTCATCCTCTGGAAATACTTCCCTTGCAAAGGACTGCTCCCCAGCTTCGGAGATGTGTATGCACGGACACCAGGATCTAAACCTGGATCCCTAACCTTCATTCCTCTAGAAGGAAAGAACCAAGCAGACACCACAGGAGCGATGTCCTGGCCGTTTTGATTATATTCCGGTGCATGCGCAGGTGAGACCCGGACCACATTTCCAACTGGTCCCATGAAAACCACTCTGGTATTAGACCTGCTCACCGAAAAAGGCCTCTTAGGCCGCACCCATCTGTCTTATTAACGGAACCTATTGATGAGGTGTCACCTCAAAGCCGATCCAACTCTGGATCCTCAGACCTCTTTCCACAGGAAAAACACCGAACCTTAACCGGTCAGTATCTACTCTGAAACCCACTTCTGACATCTGCGTCGTTGGGAACAACAGCCAATCCCTGCGCCGAAGAACAGTCAGAGATAAACAATGATATGCACCTTTATACAGGGACAACCAGACAATGTCCTGAACGTGACGCACCCCTGTATGGCGTCGCGTACTACCTTCCCTTCCATAGGGGATAAGCAAGATCTATTAGAAAAAGCAGTAAGGGGAAACAACCGTAACTCAGAATGTTCCCCTTTGGCTTCTATAAATAACTCACAGGTCCTAGTCTATTCCTGGACTAACTGAAAATTAGTAGACAAGTTGTCACCGGAGTGGTCACCAGCCAGATAGACTCAGCGACAAGTGGTGTATGTAGTGGAAACAGAAAACTACGTCCACTTCTGCGAACCTAACAAAGCTGCAGAACACTTACCTTTTCACCTTCCACTGTCTACACAGAAAAGGAAAAAAGAACGGTATCGAACCGGTTAAAAGGACTGCATCCCACAAAAGAATGCGTCACCAACCGTTGTGAAGGAGGCTAACTCACGAATTCAGACTTACCAGCGGAAACCGCCGAGATTGACTGAACAGAGGCCACACCAAACAGCTGTATACCTCCCACCAGCAACTCCCGGAGACCTCCTCCGCATTTTTCCAGTCACACCACCTGCTGTCACGTGGCAGCCTGCTGTAATGTTATAAGGAAAAATAAACATAGGCAAGCCTACCCACTCTGGGTAGGATAATTCTATCGGATGCCTACCCGACTACAACACTCCCTCAAGTGCATACAGTGCCAATAAGGGGTGGTAGTCATGTGACCACCGGTCGGCTGACCGACAGTCACATGACCTCCTCCGTGAGCCCGACGGCTCACTATCCCGATGGTCGGCATGCCGACCAACAGGGACTATTTCCACTCGTGGGTGTCCACGACACCCATAGAGTGGGAATAGAACCCGTGGCGACCGCAGGTCGCCACCGAGCTTGCAGCGTGGCGAGCGCAGCGAGCCCGCAAGGGGCTTGCTGCACTCGCCCCTCCCCGCCGGGATCCCGGCGTCGGTATGCTGCCGGGATCCCGGCGTCGGTAAGGTGACCGGCGGTCAGGAGACCGCCGGTCACCCGTACTACACCCCCAATAAGTATAGAATTAAAATTTCACTTAGCTGCCTGTGTATGATCCTTTGCGACCGGGCTCTGCGTAAACCAGGAGTTGACTGTCATAATTTTCTCTCCACGTTGTGAAGAGAATAATATTTGGACTCCCTGAGAGGAACGAAACCAACTCGTCACGGCCAATCTAGAGCTTAACAACAGAGCGATCAGCACATGAGTAGAATACCATTATTTTAGCATTCATGGATGTACATAATGTAATACACAATAAAACACCCATATCCTAACCATGCATATATAAAGTTATATCTACATATATATATATATAGATATAACCTATACGCAAGTGGATTGTCCAGACCCGTCAGGTCCCTAGTGACAGTGATGTGTTGTGAATGTGTATGACCATGTACTGACGTGCCCCCGATGTGGATCTACCAGGAACGTTACGGCCGACAGAAACTGAGTAAATGTCGACAGCACGGAATAGTAAGCGGGCAAAAATAATAATAATCTTGGAACCCCAAGGGGTCTGAGGGAAGCATACATATACAATTGTAATAACACTCCCCCCACATATACCTCTAAATATATATAAATATATATACAAATACAGGTACAAGGCAATAACAGCCTGTTAATTCTTTTACCCAGGAAATACCGTTGATGCCGACAGGGCATCGACAGTCAACCGTGTCTCCCCTAGCGTGTTTACTTGTTTTTAAGCACACAAAAGCAACCTCCTAATACTTAGTTGTTTGAATCAAGTACCGCCAAGCGTCGGCGAAACCGACAGTTATGCCCACAGGAGCTTTTGACAAAGCCCTCACACCTGTCGACACATGTCGACTAACCAATAGTGGGTAAATAAACAGGGAAACAGTGAATTTATGTAACACAACAAGGATTAAGCGTCCATTATTTAACATAATGCTATATTACACCCATATAGCATTACAAAACACTGTGTCCCCCTCCTTCTTACCATACAGTAAATCTTGGCGGGGACCTGAGGAAAATGGCGCCGACTCCTGTGTAAGGGCTAAGCTCCGCCCCCTCACGGCACGCTTAAGCCCGCCCAAACATATATCTTAAATTGAGCTGGGGACTTATATACAGGGATTAATCCCCTGCATATACCCCTATATATCCAAAACGCCGCCCATGCGCCCCCCCCCACCCCCGCGCCCCGCACCCACGGAAACCGTTGGTGTGTGGGAGCGATGGAGCGCAGCGCGCACGCTGCGGTGCCCTGGCGGGGTGAAGACACCCAGAGTACGGGTATGTTCCCCCGCCCAGGAAGATTCAAGAAATGCTGCCCAGGACGCTCCCCCCCAGCGCCCTGCACCCATGGAGCCGGTGGCGGTGGAGTGATGGCGCACAGTGCGCTATAACATGCTGGCGGGGTCCGGGACACGGAGCCCCGGCACCGCCAGCTTAACTCTGCAAGTTGTAATATGCTGCCCAGGGCGCTACCCCCCCAGCGCCCTGCACCCATGAGAGCCGGCGGCGGGGAAGAAATGGTGCCTAGTGCACTACACATACTGGCGGGTGTCCGGGACATGGAGCCCCGACACCGCCAGAGTCACACAGAGACCTTTAAAACGTCTGCCCAGGGCGCTCCCCCCCCAGCGCCCTGCACCCGTGGAAGTCGGCAGCGGGGGAGTAATGGCGCGCGGCGCGCAGTATATGCTGGCCGGGGTATGAGACACGGTGCTCAGGCACCCAAATGCTTTTCTGCCAGCCACAAAAAGAAATCAGCAACCTGCTGCCCTGGGCGCTCCCCCCCCCCCCCCCCCCAGCGCCCTGCTCCCTATGAGTGCGTTGGTGTGTGGGAGCATGGAGCGCAGCACGACCGCTGTACCTCCGTTACTGAAGTCTTCTGCCGTCACTGAAGTCTTCTGTTCTTCACATACTCACCCGGCTTCTTTCTTCTGGCTTCTGTGAGGGGGGTGACGGCGTGGCTCCGGGAACAAGCAGCTAGGCGCACCAAGTGATCGAACCCTCTGGAGCTAATGGTGTCCAGTAGCCGAGAAGCAGAGCCCTTGAACTAAGAAGAAGTAGGTCCTGCTTCTCTCCCCTCAGTCCCACGATGCAGGGAGCCTGTAGCCAGCAGGTCTCCCTGAAAATAAAAAACCTAACATAAAGTCTTTTAGAGAAACTCAGTAGAGCTCCCCTAGTGTGTGACCCATCACTCCTGGGCACAAAGTCTAACTGAGGTCTCGAGGAGGGGCATAGAGGGAGGAGCCAGTTCACACCCAGTTTAAGTCTTTATAGTGTGCCCAAGCTCCTGCGGATCCGTCTATACCCCGTGGTCCTTTTGGAGTCCCCAGCATCCTCTAGGACGTATGAGAAATATAAGTTTCTTAGAGGGTGTGAGTGCTATTGGTTTATAGATGTAACAAGTGCAAACATAATCTGCTACTTTGTTGGCAGACATCACCAGATACATATGTGATACTATGGGATAAAATGTAAACTGCACAAGCCTGCTGTAACATGCCTGCTTTATCTTCATCTTGTAAAGGTCTCCTAAATAGGGAAAAAGATCATCTCATTGTTTTTGTCCCTTTTTTTTTTCAATCTCATTCATTATTTAGGCAAGTTTGGTATAAGACATTACAATCTTTAGATAAATTACATTATTTAGGTTACAGTTTTAGATATTACTGTGCAAACAGTTGTTCCTGTCAGCCTGATAATTGCTTTATGACTCTTCGTGTAATGTATGATGTTACAGTATTCATTACAGTATCATAAAGATAAGTGACTTTTCTCTCGATATACTGTAAACAACATTTTTTACAAATCTACTTGTTTCATTATGTCTGTTTTAACTTTGTCCTTAAGTGCTCCCAGTTTTACCCTAAGCTCACCATACACAATAACTCTGTCCTTTGTTGCTCCCAGTTTTACCCCAAGCTCACCATATATCAGAACTTGTCCTTAAGTGCTCCCAGTTTTACCCCAAGCACACCATGCACAATACCTTTGTCCTTTATTGATTGTAGTTTTGCCCCAAGGACACTATACACAAACGGCAGGATGTAATAACGTCCAAGATCGCCAGAGGTACAGTATGTCAGCCGATCCCGGAATCTTTTTCAAAGGGGCAATCACTTACAAGGAAAATTCATGCCCTGTAAGTGATTGCCCCTTTAAAAAAAATGCCAGAGATCAACCGGCATCCCGCATCACCGGCAATCTACGAATTTATTACATCCCACCAAATAAGTTTGTCCTTAAGTGATCCCAGTTTTACCCCAAACACACCATACACAATAACTTTGTCCTTAAGTGATCCCAGTTTTACCACAAGAACACCATACACAATAACTTTGTCCTTAAGTGATCCCAGTATTACACAAAGCTCACCACACACAAGAACAAAATGAGTGTTCTAGATCAAATTTATTTGTAGACTAAACCAACTTTAAGGGGTACATTTACTAAACAGTGATAAGAGTGGAGAAGTGAGCCAGTGGAGAAATTTCCCCATCAACCAATCATCAGCTCTGTATCATTTTATAGTATGCAAATTATAGATGTTACTTCAGTGCTGATTGGTTGATGTGGAAATTTCTCCACTGGCTCACTTCTCCACTCTTATCACTGCTTAGTAAATGTACATCTAAATCCTAATTTAAACATTTGTGAAGCAAGAGCAGATCTCCAAAATTTTACCATCAAACTTTGCATCTTGCATTACTGTACAGTACCTCAAAACTCTTCTAAACTGTAAGCTGTAATAACTAGAGGTTCTGTACCATTATTATTTGTAGATTACACCCTGTCTTCTGAGATTTCACAATGGGCTTGATTCTGAATTGCAAGCAGCTCGATATTCAATCACATTCAGAATGTGAATGTTTTACCAACAGAGGCCTATATTTATCAAGCCTTGGAGAGTGATAAATAGCCCAGTGATTAAGTACCAGCCAACAAGCTCCTCACTGTAATTTTTCAAACACAGCCTGTGACATGGAAGTTAGGAGCTGATTGGTTGGTACTTTATCACAATGCTATTTATCACTCTCTATGGCTTGATAAAT
Organism: Pseudophryne corroboree; assembly: GCF_028390025.1. Classification (NCBI taxonomy): domain Eukaryota; kingdom Metazoa; phylum Chordata; class Amphibia; order Anura; family Myobatrachidae; genus Pseudophryne; species Pseudophryne corroboree. The sequence continues at coordinate 393,326,194 of NC_086447.1, read as the reverse complement.
GGGGGCCATTATATGCTAATTCAACTATAAGTATAGCTTCATGCATACTTATAATGCCAGCCCACTATTTCTATTGGCAGATGCAGACATCATACCTAGTATCAGGACTTATAGTCATGTAAACAGCTGATCTGTCCTGTAATCAGTCCTGTTAACTTTTTATTTTCTTCAGTGATCAGCCTATTATTTAGACACACAATGCTGATTACATATCGCTGACTTTGAGCTCTGTCTGAGCAGATCAGGAGTAGGGGAACTAGGAGGGAGCCTGTATAATGCAATCTGAATATGGCATTATTACCACAGGGCTCCCTTTGTTTTTTGTTTTTTTATCATATAATTTTAGAAAGTTTCACATTATTTTAGTAAAAATAATATTGATAAATATGCCCCATGGTGCGAAACAGGAAAGATCCGTACAATTCAAAATTGCCTGGAAATACACAAAGATGTGTATGTTCACTAAGGCACATGCGCATTTTTCTAAAATTAGGACTTAGACCCTGGTCAGCCATCTTGGCTCTGCAGAGACTACGCAATTGTCATATGAGGATTATACTATAGAGTACAAAACGCAATAATACCAGGCAGTCACTTCATATACGGGAGCTATGACTTAAGTCATGTCACCGCATCTACAGTATTCTTGGAGGATTCACCTAAAAAAGAACTGTTGGTTTGTATATTGCCTCTCAAGGACTCCCCTGCTACAGGTGTAATCAATCACAGGTCTCCTACAGAAATTCCTCTTATTATATGAAGGCCTGCAGGTTTATCACTAATGCACAGGTTCTCAAACTCGGTCCTCAGGACCCCACACAGTGCATGTTTTGCAGGTAACCCAGCAGGTGCACAGGTGTATTAATTACTCACTAACACATATTAAAAGGTCCACAGATGGAGCTAATTATTTCAATTGTGATTCTGTGAGGAGACCTGCAAAACATGCACCATGTGGGGTCCTGAGGACCGAGTTTGAGAACCTCTGCACTAATGTATCCCTGTTTCACGTGTGCAAGCTGTATTAACTATTATATCTGAATCCATTACTCAGTATGTTTAGACTTACATGTAGTGCAGCCTCTTTTTCGTTTTTCTTCCTGAGGTTTGCTACATGCTGCTACATGCGGAGCGTCCTTTCTAATATAGTCTTGTACAACTATACTTACAAAAAAAGAATATATCTATCTTTATCCTGTTCTCGGCCCTATAGAGTTTTTCGGTCCAGTTTGGTATTACAAAATTATTTATTGTACTGTAAATAGAAATAGTTTAATGTACTGGATTGATAGACCGTCCACTTATATGATATAATCATTCAAATGTGCAAATTATACATAACTGTCAAAAGAAGTAATCAATATAATGTCCCTTGTAAGTGTGTAGTGTATTAACTGACGAATCTGTTAGACCTGTACACTTAGCTTGGCTAGCCTCACTGGTTTCTAGAGAATAAATAGGCTGCTTCTCATGTACCAGCAACCTCCACTGTATGTATATAGGTGACCAATGCACTTTTGGTACCCACAATGAATTAGATAGGAAATACTCAGTAGTCAGAAAGAATGGGAATGTTGCCTACTTTATACAACTTCTTATATTTGCAGCAACATCACATATACATTTTAACTCCAACTTAACGTATGTATTTTATTCTAGAATGGCCATAGAAATGTATCATTTTGGTACATACTGTAAGTACATTTAATCTTACCTTTCTTGCTTCTTTGATCATCTTCCTGACCATTTCTTTAATCGTGAGTGGATGTCCTCTTGGAGGATGAAAATACAGATTTATGTCAGTAGCGCCTATATGTCCTGGTGCCACATAGGGCCACCCTAGGTCAAGATTGGGTGCCTCCACATCAGATTCTATTGGCCAATAAGTCCCAGATGATGAATTATCGTCTGTTATTTCACCCTGTGTATTGTCCACATTTTCTACTGGCTTTTGGATGTGATTTGTAATATAGTTGATTTCATCTGCTGCAAGAAATTCTGTAACTCTTTCTTTAGCAAGAAATTCCTGATATGAAGTAATGCCTCCATCTATTAGCGCATCAATGGCGACCCGGTACCATTCTTTGTAGTGAGGTTCTATATAATTTTCAGATTTCACTTCATCATGCAAAGATGAAAGCAATGACAGCGTCTCCACCATTGCAGACATTTTGAGAAATCCAATTAAACCTAAGAAAAACATAGAAATAGGTACAATTAGATTGTGAACATTTTAAAATAGTGACACAAAAAGTTAATGCAGTGACTTTGTTATTTTATTAATCAGTATAATATGCACTGCAGCTGCCTCTCATCCACATCATCTCAGGAATGCAAGCAAGCTCGTTGTGTCCTATTTGTAAGTGCGTGGCTGTAGGAACAAAAGCTAGACTGGATGTTTGTTTAGTATATCCTTTAGTATATTTGTTTTACTATTACGTTGAGTTGTGTTCAGTAATTATACATGTGTATTTGTAATCACTTCCAATATGAAATGTGATCCCAAAGTGTTTCCCTATTACTTGGCAGACAGGAAACTTCAGGTCACGATTACTTGAACTTGGCTACTTCAGCAAATTCTCAACAGTAATGAGACAATGGGCTAGCATATGGTTAATAGGAAAAGGCGGACACATGGGTAATACCTTTTTATGCTCACAAAGGAAGTGAGTGGGAGTTATATAGGCATTCCTGCTGTTGATCACACCCAGTATTTTATCAAACTGTTATCATATACAGTAAATCAACGATAGCAGCTGCAGTATGTACTACACCAAAATAAGGTATTGATTGGCCCAGATGGTCAGCGCTGGTGCAACAGTTGCTATGGTTTTGTAACATAGGATAACAACATTATCTGAAGACTTGTTAGCTATGTAATAACTATATTATGTGCACAGGTAATATACTGTATTTCATTTGCAGACACACTGATAAAAATTAAAAGCATACAATAGGTATTATGAAGCTGTAGGCTAGGGTGAGGCCCTCTAAATAACATAATGTCAGGAACCTGTTAGACATGCTTTAAAAGGAATATCATTATTAAATAAACTGACAGGGCCAGAGATGGGTTTTCCCAAGACACAGTGGGGGGGCATTTAGTTTTAGTTAGATGTCACTGAGGTGCCAACATTCTGCCCATTTTACTGGCACCTCATGTCTTCCAACATCACAGAGTTTTCCATGCAATCCCAGATGTGCACAGCAAAATCTGTGATATTGGTGTTCTGTTATTATTGTGTTTGTGCTCCGGACAACGCCCATCTTCATACTTGTTACAGGAAAAGGCCAATCGGCAAAAATATACACTAATAAATAAAAAATTAACTGTTAAATATAGAATTAACGTAACGCCATCTCCTTGCCACTCTCTATTAACAAATTACATTTAAAAATTAATTTAGGGCCTTATTCAGCTTCAGTTGTAGTTTTGCTAAAATAGTGGTGATGCATTAGTGAGATGCGATCGCATCTCACTGTGTGCGCATGTACAGTATGGCTCCTGCGCGTGTGCACTGGGCATAAATTCTTCAGTATGTTATCTCATCGCTGATGTGATCCATACTGAGAATAAGGCCCTTAATTAGCATGTAGTTTATTAAACTATTGTCAGAAAAACAAATGCCAAATTAGTGTAATATAAAGTTAGGTTTGATTTGCAATGCATATGGTATTTTTTTTTTAAATTAGATTGTAACTCTTATGACTAGTACCTCCCCACCCTTTTCCTCATATTATCACCTTTTCATTAACTGTGTATTTCTTCTCTACTGTTCCTTATACAGAAATAATGTATGCTTGTTTTCAGCCACAGTCTGACACTGTAGAGTCAGACTGTGCGTTGCCGCCATTTTCACTCTGGCATTGGAGAGTGTAGGGAGAGAACGTGTCTCTGTTCTCTGAGTGTCCGTGTCTTGGGCTGTATTTGTCCAGTCACAATGGTTGTGTCCTCTTGCTGCCATATGTCCAGTGCAGCTGTATAAGTCCGGTCCAGTGGCGCTGTGTTGTGCTGCATCAGTTCAGTGGTGGTGTCTTGTGCTGCATCAGCCCAGTGGTAGGGTCCAGTGCATCAGCCATCAGTCATTCCAGTGACCAGGCAGTCACAGTGGTATACTCTGCTGCCATATGTCCAGTGCTGCCGTATAATAATAAATTATAATAACAAGTCCCTTACAGTGTTGCTGTGTTGTCCTGCATCAGACTAGTGGTAGTGTCCTGTGCATCAGCCATCAGTCATTCCAGTGACCAGGCAGTCATAGTGGTATACTCTGCAGTCATATGTCCACTGCTACCATATAATAATAAATTATAATAACAACAAGTCCCTTACAGTGTTGCTGTGTTGTCCTGCATCAGACCAGTGGTAGTGTCCTGTGCATCAGTCAGTCCAGTGACAATTCACAGTGGTGGTGTCCTATGCTGCCATGTGTCCAGTGCTGCTGTGTAAATCCAGTCCATTGCAGTGGTGCTGTGTTGTCCTGCATCAGTCCAGTGGTGCTGCCATATAAGTTCAGTGGTGATGTCCTGTGCTGTATATTATTTACTCCAAATAAAGGGGTTATTAATATTTAATCCAAATAATTTTTACAGGGTTTGCCCTGTGAGGTGTAGGGGTACACTCTCCTGTGCCGCATATTGTGTTATATAACTCCAGAAAAATAATGGAGAACAAAAATTTGGAGGATAAAATAGGGAAAGATCAAGAACCACTTCCTACTAGTGCTGTAGCTGCTGCCACTAGTCATGACGATAAAATGCCATCAACGTCATCTGCCAAGGCCGATGCCCAATGTGATAATAGAGGGCATGTAAAATCCAAAAAGCCAAAGTTCAGTAAAAAGACCCAAAAAAGAAATTTAAATGGTCTGAGGAGAAACGTAAACTTGCCAATATGCCATTTACGACACTGAGTAGCAAGGAACGGCTAAGGCCCTGGCCTATGTTCATGACTGGTGGTTCAGCTTCAAATGACGATGGAAGCCCTTAACCTACATTTTACCATTTAATTCCAGTGATTTTGCAGTATAATTCCAGTGATTTTGCAGTATAATTCCAGTGATTTTTGCCATTTAATTCCAGTGATTTGAACGTATAATTCCAGTGGGAATTGTTTCTGTCGCTTGGATTAGTCATACAGCTACCTCATTGCACCTCTTTGACATCTTTGCATGAGGTGCTGTTTGGGGCCTAGTTTTTGAAAAGTGCCATTCTGTCTGATACTGCAGTCCCACTCCTAGATGGGCCAATTGTTTGGGTTGATTGACTTAGTCATACAGCTACCTCATTGCACCTATTCTACATCTTTGCATGAGGTGCTGTTTGGGGCCTAGTTTTTGAAAAGTGCCATCCTGTTTGACACTGCAGTGCCACTCCTAGATGGACCAGGTGTTTGTGTCACACACCTGTGTCGCTTGGCTTGTCATACAGCAGCCTCGGTGCACCTCTTTTTCTTCTTTGCATCATGTGCTGTTTGGGGCCTTTTTTTATATTTGCCCTCATGTCTGACACTGCAGTGCCACTCCTACATGGGCCAGGTGTTTGTGCCGCACACTTGTGTCGTTTAGCTTAGTCATACAGCCACCTCGGTGCAACCTTTTGGCCTAAAAACAATATTGTGAGGTGTGAGGTGTTCAGAACAGACTGGAAATGAGTGGAAATGAATGTTATTGAGGTTAATAATACCGTAGGATCAAAATTACCCCCAAATTCTGTGATTTTAGCCATTTTTTGTTTTTTTTCAAAAATCATCCAGATCCAAAACCAAAACCAAAACTCAAAAGGGTGGTTTTGGCAAAACCAAGCCAAAACCAAAACATGAAAATGGAATTAGAACCAAAACCAAAACACAAAACATGAAAAGTGCCAGCCGCACATCTCTAGCTTGATATGTGTGTGGTTTAGAAGAGCAACTAAAATGGTGCATAGTCTATACCACAAAACATACCAGAAAAGACTAAACAATGTTAATATGTATAGTTTGAAACAGAGATAGGAAAGGGAGGACATGATATAAACTTTCAAATCTATCAAGGGTTATAATAAAGTACAGGAAGGAGACATTCTTCAAAAGGAAGAGAAGTACTAGAACACAAAGACATGCACTGAAACTGGAGGGAATTAGGTTCAGGGAAAATTTGAAGAAAATTACTTTTCAGATAACAATAATGGTAACAAGAAGCTTATAAAGGGGGCAGACTAGATGGGACAAGTGGTTCTTATCTGCCGTCAAACTCTCTGTTTCTATGCATATCCTCAATGGTTAATTGCCATTGGTGAAAAACCATCCCCCATCCGCCATCAATAGCAGAACCATTGTCATCACTTTTATAAGCATTAGCTGTAAATACCAACATGACCCAGATAATTTTTACATCTGTATTAGTAAATGTTATAAAGTGACAGTCTTTCTCAGATCTAAATAGAGTGTATTTTAGAAAAGGTTAAACTCATGCATTATGGAGGTGAATTAGAATTTGAATTAATGACGAATGTTGACAAGTTCAAAAAGATAACTTCCCCCGCCCCTAATCTCGCTCTGATGCAGCATCATACGCTCTCAGACACTGCGCTTTCAAAGCATCATTTTAATAACCATGGCACTTACAATACTAACTCATAAATGATCAAAGTAGCTTAGAAATGCTAATGACAAATGGTTCGTTTAAATATCCTGTGTTTCAAAGCAAGTAAGATAACATTGCAGCTACAGTATCATGATTAGAGATGAGCGGGTTCGGTTTCTTTGAATCCGAACCCGCACGAACTTCACTTTTTTTTTCACGGGTCCGAGCGACTCGGATCTTCCCGCCTTGCTCGGTTAACCCGAGCGCGCCCGAACGTCATCATGACGCTGTCGGATTCTCGCGAGACTCGGATTCTATATAAGGAGCCGCGCGTCGCCGCCATTTTCACACGTGCATTGAGATTGATAGGGAGAGGACGTGGCTGGCGTCCTCTCCATTTAGATTAGATTTAGAAGAGAGAGAGAGAGAGAGATTGCTGTGATACTGTAGATTAGAAGAGAGTGCAGACAGAGTTTAGTGACTGACGACCACAGTGACCAGTGACCACCAGAGACAGTGCAGTTGTTTGTTTTATTTAATATATCCGTTCTCTGCCTGAAAAAAACGATACACAGTCACACAGTGACTCAGTCTGTGTGCACTGCTCAGCCCAGTGTGCTGCACATCAATGTATTGTATATAAAGCTTATAATTGTGGGGGAGACTGGGGAGCACTGCAGGTTGTTATAGCAGGAGCCAGGAGTACATGATAAATAATATTATATTAAAATTAAACAGTGCACACTTTTGCTGCAGGAGTGCCACTGCCAGTGTGACTAGTGGTGACCAGTGCCTGACCACCAGTATATTAGTAGTATTGTATACTATCTCTTTATCAACCAGTCTATATTAGCAGCAGACACAGTACAGTGCGGTAGTTCACGGCTGTGGCTACCTCTGTGTCGGCACTCGGCAGGCAGTCCGTCCATCCATAATTGTATTATAATATATACCACCTAACCGTGGTTTTTTTTTCATTCTTTATACCGTCGTCATACTAGTTGTTACGAGTATACTACTATCTCTTTATCAACCAGTGTACAGTGCGGTAGTTCACGGCTGTGGCTACCTCTGTGTCGGCACTCGGCAGGCAGTCCGTCCAACCATGATTGTATTATATACCACCTAACCGTTGTTTTTTTTTCATTCTTTATACCGTCGTCATACTAGTTGTTACGAGTATACTACTATCTCTTTATCAACCAGTGTACAGTGCGGTAGTTCACGGCTGTGGCTACCTCTGTGTCGGCACTCGGCAGGCAGTCCGTCCATCCATAATTGTATTATAATATATACCACCTAACCGTGGTTTTTTTTTCATTCTTTATACCGTCGTCATACTAGTTGTTACGAGTATACTACTATCTCTTTATCAACCAGTGTACAGTGCGGTAGTTCACGGCTGTGGCTACCTCTGTGTCGGCACTCGGCAGGCAGTCCGTCCAACCATAATTGTATTATAATATATACCACCTAACCGTGGTTTTTTTTTCATTCTTTATACCGTCGTCATACTAGTTGTTACGAGTATACTACTATCTCTTTATCAACCAGTGTACAGTGCGGTAGTTCACGGCTGTGGCTACCTCTGTGTCGGCACTCGGCAGGCAGTCCGTCCAACCATAATTGTATTATATACCACCTAACCGTGGTTTTTTTTTCATTCTTTATACCGTCGTCATACTAGTTGTTACGAGTATACTACTATCTCTTTATCAACCAGTGTACAGTGCGGTAGTTCACGGCTGTGGCTACCTCTGTGTCGGCACTCGGCAGGTAGTCCGTCCAACCATAATTGTATTATAATATATACCACCTAACCGTGGTTTTTTTTTCATTCTTTATACCGTCGTCATACTAGTTGTTACGAGTATACTACTATCTCTTTATCAACCAGTGTACAGTGCGGTAGTTCACGGCTGTGGCTACCTCTGTGTCGGCACTCGGCAGGCAGTCCGTCCATCCATAATTGTATTATAATATATACCACCTAACCGTGGTTTTTTTTTCATTCTTTATACCGTCGTCATACTAGTTGTTACGAGTATACTACTATCTCTTTATCAACCAGTGTACAGTGCGGTAGTTCACGGCTGTGGCTACCTCTGTGTCGGCACTCGGCAGGCAGTCCGTCCAACCATAATTGTATTATAATATATACCACCTAACCGTGGTTTTTTTTTCATTCTTTATACCGTCGTCATACTAGTTGTTACGAGTATACTACTATCTCTTTATCAACCAGTGTACAGTGCGGTAGTTCACGGCTGTGGCTACCTCTGTGTCGGCACTCGGCAGGCAGTCCGTCCAACCATAATTGTTTTATAATATATACCACCTAACCGTGGTTTTTTTTTCATTCTTTATACCGTCGTCATACTAGTTGTTACGAGTATACTACTATCTCTTTATCAACCAGTGTACAGTGCGGTAGTTCACGGCTGTGGCTACCTCTGTGTCGGCACTCGGCAGGCAGTCCGTCCATCCATAATTGTATTATATACCACCTAACCGTGGTTTTTTTATACCACCTAACCGTGGCAGTCCGTCCATAATTGTATACTAGTATCCAATCCATCCATCTCCATTGTTTACCTGAGGTGCCTTTTAGTTCTGCCTATAAAATATGGAGAACAAAAAAGTTGAGGTTCCAAAATTAGGGAAAGATCAAGATCCACTTCCACCTCGTGCTGAAGCTGCTGCCACTAGTCATGGCCGAGACGATGAAATGCCAGCAACGTCGTCTGCCAAGGCCGATGCCCAATGTCATAGTACAGAGCATGTCAAATCCAAAACACCAAATATCAGGAAAAAAAGGACTCCAAAACCTAAAATAAAATTGTCGGAGGAGAAGCGTAAACTTGCCAATATGCCATTTACCACACGGAGTGGCAAGGAACGGCTGAGGCCCTGGCCTATGTTCATGGCTAGTGGTTCAGCTTCACATGAGGATGGAAGCACTCAGCCTCTCGCTAGAAAACTGAAAAGACTCAAGCTGGCAAAAGCACCGCAAAGAACTGTGCGTTCTTTGAAATCCCAAATCCACAAGGAGAGTCCAATTGTGTCGTTTGCGATGCCTGACCTTCCCAACACTGGACGTGAAGAGCATGCGCCTTCCACTATTTGCATGCCCCCTGCAAGTGCTGGAAGGAGCACCCGCAGTCCAGTTCCTGATAGTCAGATTGAAGATGTCAGTGTTGAAGTACACCAGGATGAGGAGGATATGGGTGTTGCTGGCGCTGGGGAGGAAATTGACCAGGAGGATTCTGATGGTGAGGTGGTTTGTTTAAGTCAGGCACCCGGGGAGACACCTGTTGTCCGTGGGAGGAATATGGCCGTTGACATGCCTGGTGAAAATACCAAAAAAAATCAGCTCTTCGGTGTGGAGGTATTTCACCAGAAATGCGGACAACAGGTGTCAAGCCGTGTGTTCCCTTTGTCAAGCTGTAATAAGTAGGGGTAAGGACGTTAACCACCTTGGAACATCCTCCCTTATACGTCACCTGCAGCGCATTCATAATAAGTCAGTGACAAGTTCAAAAACTTTGGGTGACAGCGGAAGCAGTCCACTGACCAGTAAATCCCTTCCTCTTGTAACCAAGCTCACGCAAACCACCCCACCAACTCCCTCAGTGTCAATTTCCTCCTTCCCCAGGAATGCCAATAGTCCTGCAGGCCATGTCACTGGCAAGTCTGACGAGTCCTCTCCTGCCTGGGATTCCTCCGATGCATCCTTGCGTGTAACGCCTACTGCTGCTGGCGCTGCTGTTGTTGCCGCTGGGAGTCGATAGTCATCCCAGAGGGGAAGTCGTAAGCCCACTTGTACTACTTCCAGTAAGCAATTGACTGTTCAACAGTCCTTTGCGAGGAAGATGAAATATCACAGCAGTCATCCTACTGCAAAGCGGATAACTGAGTCCTTGACAACTATGTTGGTGTTAGACGTGCGTCCGGTATCCGCCGTTAGTTCACAGGGAACTAGACAATTTATTGAGGCAGTGTGCCCCCGTTACCAAATACCATCTAGGTTCCACTTCTCTAGGCAGGCGATACCGAGAATGTACACGGACGTCAGAAAAAGACTCACCAGTGTCCTAAAAAATGCAGTTGTACCCAATGTCCACTTAACCACGGACATGTGGACAAGTGGAGCAGGGCAGGGTCATGACTATATGACTGTGACAGCCCACTGGGTAGATGTATGGACTCCCGCCGCAAGAACAGCAGCGGCGGCACCAGTAGCAGCATCTCGCAAACGCCAACTCTTTCCTAGGCAGGCTACGCTTTGTATCACCGCTTTCCAGAATACGCACACAGCTGAAAACCTCTTACGGCAACTGAGGAAGATCATCGCGGAATGGCTTACCCCAATTGGACTCTCCTGTGGATTTGTGGCATCGGACAACGCCAGCAATATTGTGTGTGCATTAAATATGGGCAAATTCCAGCACGTCCCATGTTTTGCACATACCTTGAATTTGGTGGTGCAGAATTTTTTAAAAAACGACAGGGGCGTGCAAGAGATGCTGTCGGTGGCCAGAAAAATTGCGGGACACTTTCGGCGTACAGGCACCACGTACAGAAGACTGGAGCACCACCAAAAACTACTGAACCTGCCCTGCCATCATCTGAAGCAAGAAGTGGTAACGAGGTGGAATTCAACCCTCTATATGCTTCAGAGGTTGGAGGAGCAGCAAAAGGCCATTCAAGCCTATACAATTGAGCACGATATAGGAGATGGAATGCACCTGTCTCAAGTGCAGTGGAGAATGATTTCAACGTTGTGCAAGGTTCTGATGCCCTTTGAACTTGCCACACGTGAAGTCAGTTCAGACACTGCCAGCCTGAGTCAGGTCATTCCCCTCATCAGGCTTTTGCAGAAGAAGCTGGAGGCATTGAAGAAGGAGCTAACACGGAGCGATTCCGCTAGGCATGTGGGACTTGTGGATGCAGCCCTTAATTCGCTTAACAAGGATTCACGGGTGGTCAATCTTTGGAAATCAGAGCACTACATTTTGGCCACCGTGCTCGATCCTAGATTTAAAGCCTACCTTGGATCTCTCTTTCCGGCAGACACAGGTCTGCTGGGGTTGAAAGACCTGCTGGTGACAAAATTGTCAAGTCAAGCGGAACGCGACCTGTCAACATCTCCTCCTTCACATTCTCCCGCAACTGGGGGTGCGAGGAAAAGGCTCAGAATTCCGAGCCCACCCGCTGGCGGTGATGCAGGGCAGTCTGGAGCGACTGCTGATGCTGACATCTGGTCCGGACTGAAGGACCTGACAACGATTACGGACATGTCGTCTACTGTCACTGCATATGATTCTCTCAACATTGATAGAATGGTGGAGGATTATATGAGTGACCGCATCCAAGTAGGCACGTCACACAGTCCGTACTTATACTGGCAGGAAAAAGAGGCAATTTGGAGGCCCTTGCACAAACTGGCTTTATTCTACCTAAGTTGCCCTCCCACAAGTGTGTACTCCGAAAGAGTGTTTAGTGCCGCCGCTCACCTTGTCAGCAATCGGCGTACGAGGTTACATCCAGAAAATGTGGAGAAGATGATGTTCATTAAAATGAATTATAATCAATTCCTCCGCGGAGACATTGACCAGCAGCAATTGCCTCCACAAAGTACACAGGGAGCTGAGATGGTGGATTCCAGTGGGGACGAATTGATAATCTGTGAGGAGGGGGATGTACACGGTGATATATCGGAGGGTGAAGATGAGGTGGACATCTTGCCTCTGTAGAGCCAGTTTGTGCAAGGAGAGATTAATTGCTTCTTTTTTGGGGGGGGTCCAAACCAACCCGTCATATCAGTCACAGTCGTGTGGCAGACCCTGTCACTGAAATGATGGGTTGGTTAAAGTGTGCATGTCCTGTTTTGTTTATACAACATAAGGGTGGGTGGGAGGGCCCAAGGATAATTCCATCTTGCACCTCTTTTTTCTTTTCTTTTTCTTTGCATCATGTGCTGATTGGGGAGGGTTTTTTGGAAGGGACATCCTGCGTGACACTGCAGTGCCACTCCTAGATGGGCCCGGTGTTTGTGTCGGCCACTAGGGTCGCTAATCTTACTCACACAGCTACCTCATTGCGCCTCTTTTTTTCTTTGCGTCATGTGCTGTTTGGGGAGGGTTTTTTGGAAGGGACATCCTGCGTGACACTGCAGTGCCACTCCTAGATGTGCCCGGTGTTTGTGTCGGCCACTAGGGTCGCTAATCTTACTCACACAGCTACCTCATTGCACCTCTTTTTTTCTTTGCGTCATGTGCTGTTTGGGGAGGGTTTTTTGGAAGGGACATCCTGCGTGACACTGCAGTGCCACTCCTAGATGTGCCCGGTGTTTGTGTCGGCCACTAGGGTCGCTAATCTTACTCACACAGTCAGCTACCTCATTGCGCCTCTTTTTTTCTTTGCGTCATGTGCTGTTTGGGGAGGGTTTTTTGGAAGGGCCATCCTGCGTGACACTGCAGTGCCACTCCTAGATGGGCCCGGTGTTTGTGTCGGCCACTAGGGTCGCTAATCTTACTCACACAGTCAGCTACCTCACTGCGCCTCTTTTTTTCTTTGCGTCATGTGCTGTTTGGGGAGGGTTTTTTGGAAGGGACATCCTGCGTGACACTGCAGTGCCACTCCTAGATGGGCCCGGTGTTTGTGTCGGCCACTAGGGTCGCTTATCTTACTCACACAGCGACCTCGGTGCAAATTTTAGGACTAAAAATAATATTGTGAGGTGTGAGGTATTCAGAATAGACTGAAAATGAGTGTAAATTATGGTTTTTGAGGTTAATAATACTTTGGGATCAAAATGACCCCCAAATTCTATGATTTAAGCTGTTTTTTAGTGTTTTTGGAAAAAAACACCCGAATCCAAAACACACCCGAATCCGACAAAAATAATTCGGTGAGGTTTTGCCAAAACGCGTTCGAACCCAAAACACGGCCGCGGAACCGAACCCAAAACCAAAACACAAAACCCGTAAAATTTCAGGCGCTCATCTCTAATCATGATATTTCAGTTTTGTGCTGTAACTTAGTCACAGTTATGCCCATATACAGTAAATCTCAAATAAACATGTTTAAAGTCACTGTATTTAAACTTTAATGTTTGAGACAAACATAATACCTACAGTATGAAAGTAGATTCTCCATTTATCTCACATCTGAATTTATTGTCTGCATGTCTGAAAAGTCAAGGCTTTCTATGTATGCATTCATGTGCCCAGACTGTTGTTAAGAATTGACAAGGGTGAATCATGTACCATACACGTCAGTGAACCATGGCTTGTTATGTTTTGGAATAATATTGTTTTAGAGATGAATATTGATGCCTCACTAAAAGGTACATATTTTTCAATTCCATGCTTGACTTCATAAAAATCATAGAGGAAGGTCACATTCATTTTCATGAGACACAGCATCATTTCTAAAGTAGATCTGTTCAATGTGGATGGGAAGGCCATGTATTAACTGTCTACTACAGAATCTTGCATAAAATAACTCCTTTCTCGCAAGTATCAAATCAAGTGCATGCAGCGTATTACAATTGGATATGTTATTCAAGCCACATAATCTGTTTATTCAGGAATTTTGGAGACAAAAATATTTCAAGATATATTGAATGAACTGTATCAGTGACACAAGAAAGAAAAGTACTGCTTCCTTTGTACCCTTACCCCATTATTACATTTACATTTTCTTGATTTGCAAGGCTCACCGGGCTGTGCTTATTCTAAGGATATTTTTGGAGTTTGCAACTTTACACTCTTATTACTCAACCATTGTTTACAGAATGTGTACTCAGAGTATATATTTTCCCCTTTTCAAGAAAATCACTTTGTTGGATGCAACCTCATAAATCCTTGTTCAATGGGGGTCATTCCGAGTTGTTCACTCGTTGTTTTTTTTTTGCAACGGAGCGATTAGTCGCTACTGCGCATGCGCAATGTCTGCAGTGCGACTGCGCCAAGTAAATTTGCTATGCAGTTAGGAATTTTACTCACGGCATTACAAGGTTTTTTCTTCGTTCTGGTGTTCGTAATGTGATTGACAGGAAGTGGGTGTTTCTGGGCGGAAACAGGCCGTTTTATGGGTGTGTGCGAAAAAACGCTACCGTTTCTGGGAAAAACGCGGGAGTGGCTGAAGAAACGGAGGAGTGTCTGGGCGAACGCTGGGTGTGTTTGTGACGTCAAACCAGGAACGACAAGCACTGAACTGATCGCAGATGCCGAGTAAGTCTGGAGCTACTCAGAAACTGCTAAGAGGTGTGTGGTCGCAATTTTGAGAATCTTTCGTTCGCAATTTTGATAAGCTAGGATTCACTCCCAGTAGGCGGCGGCTTAGCGTGTGCAAAGCTGCTAAAAGCAGCTTGCGAGCGAACAACTCGGAATGAGGGCCAATATACTATAGGGAAAGCACAATGTAGGAAAAGCACAATGAAGAGAAAACACAATGTAGGGAAAGCACAATGTAGAAAAGCACAATGTAGGGAAAGCACAATGTAGGAAAAGTAGGGAAAGCACAATGTAGGAACACACAATGTAGGAAAAGCACAATAAAGGGAAAGCACAATGTAGGGAAAACACAATGTAGGAACACACAATGTAGGAAAAGCACAATGTAGGGAAAGCACAATGTAGGAAAAGCACAATGTAGGGAAAGCACAATGTAGGGAAACCATAATGTAGGGAAAGCACAATGTAGGGAAAGCACAATGTAGGGAAAACATAATGTAGGGAAAGCACAATGTAGGGACAACACAATGTAGGGAAAGCACAATGTTTGAAAGCACAATGTAGGAAAAGCACAATGTAGGGAAAGCACAATGTAGGGAAGACATAATGTAGGGAAAGCACAATGTAGGGAAAACACAATGTAGGAACACACAATGTAGGAAAAGCACAATGTAGGGAAAGCACAATGTAGGAAAAGCACAATGTAGGGAAAGCACAATGTAGGGAAAACATAATGTAGGGAAAGCACAATGTAGGAAAAACACAATGTAGGGAAAGCACAATGGGCCTGAATCAGAGGTGGACGCAGTACCGATGTTTGCACAACTGAGTGTTCTTTTCTTCTGCACATGTGTGAAAAGTCTATAAAACTCTCATTGTGCACAAGTGAACCAAAGTGGGTGATAGTGTACGCATTTATGACATCACTATTACTTGAAATCCATGGGTTACTCAGGGTGGAGACTGAGAGGTGACCTAAGGACTTTGCAAAAAGAGGATGTGTCATGGGAGTGTTATGGGAGTGGCATTGGTGTGTTATGGGAGTGGCATGGGTATGTTATGGGAGTGGCATGGGTGTGTTATGGGAGTGGCATGGGCATGTTTTTGCATGTGGCCGCAACTTGTCTCAGAGCACAGGAGCAACAGTGGCCATATCTTAAGAACGTTACAAGGGAGTCTCTGCACCAGGCAAGGGCTGCTTATTGTTTGTCAACACAGTTATTGGATCTACTAGTGCACTTGAGCATTGCCAAAGGGTGTGCGAAGTCCGTCGCACACTAGTACAGAAGGGGAATGCTTAAATTCCTATTTTCATATCCATGAGAAATTGCAGCCGCACATGATCTGCCTGCACCTTTATGTCAGGCCCAATGTCACAAAACAGAAAATATTATGTTTTGGTTCAGATAGCACTGTATAGCTACGTTCTTCTAGCTTTTTTTTTGTCTGTGATGAGCATGATATGAAAACTGCGAGCTTAAAAAGTAATTCTTCACCCTTTATTTATACTAGGGTGAAGTATCACATTGTTATAATCTACATTACTTAAATATCACATTCTAAATAAACACTTAGAGGTAAATTTACTAAGAATCAGATTTGGTCGAGTTAGCATTCTCATGCAGGTTTAGCCGGTTTCTGAAACTCAAAAATTTACTAAAGCCAAACATGGGTATAAACACTTGATCCAATAGTAATAAATAACCAAACATGCAAACAAAAATCAACAGACCATCGAACCAACTCCCCAGTACTTTCCACAGACAAGAATACAACACACGTATTTACTAAGTATCGTGTTTCAAAACACGGAGCAAACTCAGACTGAAATAAGAGATTTAAAGAGACCTGCTGTGAGCAGCATGTTGCATGTTCTGTGTGTTACTGTGTAAATAAATTGTTAAAAAATAGAAAGAAAAAAAGAGTAGGGTCCTCCAAAAATAGCTTCACGGGTCTCCTGGCAAAACACTAACATCGAACAAGCCAGGGATGCCTTGGGAAATAGGTACCCCACCAACAAATGAGTCCTCACTACCCAGTATACCCCAGACCTGGGCTATCTCCCGCACTACTGGGCGGTGGGAGTAAAGTTAATTTTCTAAAAATAAAATTCAATATTGTCTACTACAGTGGAACCATAGGTCCCAGCAAGGCTGCCCACATGCCGACATTTGGAGAATCACAAATGCCAGCATGTCTGGGCAGTAAAGAACCAACTGGCACCTGCAACCCAACTGTAGAGGAAATATGAAAAAATTAAGAGACACACACATCATAAAGTTTAACCCTTTAATACACACTCACAATACATGCTCACCTCCTCCATGGTGTTGATCAGTCCCCTTGTCCAGTAAGCATCCACTGTCTTGGCAAAATAAAAAAAATGCTTACCTGATCCAACGAGCATGAAAGCACTGTATATACTGTACATACTGTATATACAGACTTCCCCTATATTGAAGTTTCCGATGTAGTTTCCTGCACCTACATGCTGATTGGCTAAAAGTGACTCCTCTCTCAGCCAATCAGTGGTTGCAAGATAGTAGCCAAGTTGCCAACGAATAACACCCATTTCATGGATGGAGAGATCCTGCCACACATGTGGCCTGATTTTCATGTAATGTCAGTGTCAGACGCAGTTGAGCGATATTTTCACAGTCACAGTTGCAATTAAGATGCGCCGGCTCTGAATATATTCTAAATGTAATGGGCATTTTTTGGGTGGGGACTGGGAGTTGCGAAGGAGGTAGTTAAGTGAATGCTGGTAGATGGCCCGTCTTTTATTGGCATGTTATTGGAGGCATGTCGCTGAAGTGGTTGCAAACTCAGGCACTTCATCACTCATATAGGAGGCCATACTCTGACAGACACTCTCCACCTAGCATGGGGCTGGTGTAAGTTTCAACAGTGCGACTGATGGCTGCATCTAAAGATGCACCAAGCAGTATTTCAGTGTCTAAAGAAGGCTCAAGTAGGTATCTCAGTCCTTGCATATGAAGATGCATGGATGTACTACAGGGAAATACTTGTAGTTGTCTTAGTGTAAAGTCATAGAAGCAATACTGGCAAAAGACGCACATGACTCAGAATCAGTCCCATGGAGTGGACCGTCTTCTCTTGTTTCCGCCATGAAGCTATAGTATGTATGCATGTACAGCTGTAGCCATGCTTATCTTACTGCGATGTGGCATGTTCCATCACGGCATACTGCATGGCATTCCAGGCTGCGACTATTTGCAGCCTGGCACACCATGCAACAAGCCGTGTTGCAGCATGCTGCATCACAGCAAAAATTAGCATGGCTACATCTGTATACTTTACAATTAAAATGTTTGAAAAATAGCTGGAGGGCAATTGTTTTAAAGGAAAATAGTAGTTAAGCTGAGATAACATTGGCACAAACAGTGAGATTTCCTCTTCAGTGTACATTTTCGGTGTACAGTGCCACTGTTCTAGAGGAAAAACAGGTTTGCTACCTACTTCCTTTCTTTCTAGGATGTGATTAGATTTAGCGCTACATCCAATATACTTCTAAAGCCTAAAGGAAGAAAAATTAAACATTTTATTAAAGTTTTAAAGTTATGTGTACACTATGTGTAATTGTAATGACCAGATATTCTGCATTGTTTCACCCCAATTCTTTCTGAATATCCTGAATTACAGTGTCTTCTGGTCCTGATTCTGCTGCTTGGAAATTAATCTGCATTTTATAAATCTCTTTTCCTGTTTGTCGTTTTTCCTTGAAAAATAAATTCTTGTTTTTTTTTTTACATGTGTCTGAAACTAGCACAATATGTATCTACTGTAGCACGGGATGCAGTCAATTTACTGACAATCAAAATATGCCAATGGACAAAATCCCGACAGTAATTGACCGAAGGTCAAAATCCTGACAAGGTCAAAATCCCGACATGGACAAAATACCGACATTTAAAATACCGACAAGGTCAAAATACTGACATTTAAAATGTCGACAGTTCAAAAAGCTGACACGAGTTTTTCATGATTTTTTCATTGAAACCGACTTGTTCATACTTTACCATCCCAGTGGACCTGGAGGGGGAATTAAATGCGAGGCACCGTGCTTGAAGCATGGCGAGTGCAGCGAGCCATGCAAGGGGATGCGGTACACTTATATGGTGTCCATGTCGACCTATGTCGACATACACACACACAAAAATGAAGAACTTGTGTCAGCTTTTTGACCTGTCGACATTTTAAATGTCGGTATTTTGACCATGTCGGTATTTTAAATGTCTGTATTTTGTCCATGTCAAGATTTTGACATTGTTGGGATTTTGACCATCTGTCAGTTGCTGTCAGGATTTTGACCATCGGGATTTTGATTGGAGGTATTTCATACTGATCCCTGTAGCACAGAGCACCCTCAGTCCGCTCAGCTCTACCATCTTGCCCTAAAACCCATGCACTTTTATGAAAAAACTAGGAAGGTACAAGTTATTCACAAAGAGGATTTTGTTCTGTTCCTCCGCAGACTGCTGCATCATAAAGCCTTAATAGTCTAGAAGTTACTGTATCTCCAATAATAAATAATTTTAATATATAGTGTTATGTAATATACTTTCTGCTTATCATTGGAGTTCCTTTGTTCAAAATGAATGTGTTTTTATACATATGGAACAATACATTTTAGCACACTTATATTTCACACTTATCTGTCTTATGGGGGTATAAATTTAAAGGTTACTCGTTTCTGATTTATTTTTGAGGGATAACTGACAGCACTTTTTGGTTACAATTGCACCTTCAGAACTGAACACACATTCAAACAAAGTACACTAGAATTTGGGAAAGACAGAATTTCAGTACAAAATGTTAATAATTCTCATCACTGGCCAAGCTTCTGCCAATATTCTAGAAGATGATAGTCAAGGAGAAAGTCTAAAGGTCATGTTTTCACCAGTCTTTAAATTTCAGAATTTGGTGGCACTTATTTTGCTAAATCTTTTGTATCATCCCTTTCAAAACAGGGTGGAAAGGGTGGGGGAAGGGCTGTTATTATACTAGATTGTTTTCTTCACTGGAAGTAGTGTGAGTGACTCAACTGAATGAGTGCCTTACACAGACAGCCGCTTTACACAGGTAAAGAAAAGTATAAGAAGCAATATTTCTGCTGGCGATTAAACTGTACCTCCTATAGAATATATAAGTACTTTATAATAAATAGATGATACTACTACTACTACTACTACTATTACAACAACTAAGAAATAATGAAAATAATAATAAACATCATCATCATCATAAAAATGCTTCTAAATACCTATATTTTTAAAATACCTGTGCAAGCAGAGAATAATATACAAGTAAAGGAGTGGTGCTATATAAGGGATCCTGCTCCTGTGCAGTTGCCTCGAAAATTCTAAGTAGTAACATTTCTGAATGGTGATATGTTTTAAAACACATGGGGCCTAATTCAGAGTTGATCGCAGCAGCAAATTTGTTAGCAGTTGGGCAAAACCATAGGGCTAATTCAGACCTGATCGCTGCTGTGCATGTTCGCACAGCAGCGATCAGGTCTGAGAGTGTGCCGGTGCAAGCCAGATATCCGACGGTTGTCTTAGCCCTGCGATTGCCTCTGCCTGGTTGACAGGTATTTGCGGTCGCTGGGCGGGAGGGGGGCGTTTGGCCACCATTTAGAGGGTGCAGTCCGGGCAACGCAGGTGTGACCGGACCGTTGGGGGGGGCGGGCCATGGCAGCTACGTGACATCACACGCAGCTGCTGCGACCTGAGCAGTAACAAGTAGCTCCCTGCTAGCGCGCAGCAGCTGCGCTGGTGGGGAGCTACTCCAAAAGTACAAAAGCATCGCCGCTGTATGATGCTTTTGTACTTGTGCAACGGGGCAGGTCCTGACATGCGGGGCGATCTAGCCCTGTGCTGGGCGTCCCCCCGCATGTCAGGGAAGCTGATCGTAGATGTGCTAAATTTAGCACAGCTACGATCAGGTCTAAATCACCCCCTATGTGCACTGCAGGGGAGGCAGATATAACATGTGCAGAGAGAGTTAGATTTGGGTGGGGTGTGTTCAAATTGAAATTTAAATTGCAGTGTAAAAATAAAGCAGCCAGTATTTACCCTGCACAGAAACAATATAACCCACCCGAATCTAACTCTCTCTGCAAATGTTATATCTGCCCCCCCCTGCAGTGCACATAGTTTTGCCCAACTGCTAACAAATTTGTTGCTGCGATTAACTCTGAATTACCGTATATTCTTGAGTATAAGCCCACTTTTTCAGCACTTTTTTTTTGCTGAAAAAGCCCCCTCGGCTTATACTCGAGTCAGTGCAGGGTGAGCAGTGTGACAGGGAGAGCAGTGTGAAGGAGGAACACGGAGCACACAGCGCGCGCCTCTCCTGTGTCCCTCCTGCATCTCCGGCAGCAGCGGCGGGTCTATTAAAGGAAGTACCCGTTCGTGAGCTCTGATTGGCTCACAAACCGGCACTTCCTTTAATAGACCCGCTGCAGCCACGGGAGATGCAGGAGGGACGCAGGAAAGGCGCGCGCTGTGCGCTCCGTGTCCCTCCTTCAGAAGACAGCGCGGGAGCGATGGAGGGTAAATAACAGGCACTGGGGGAGCATATTTGGCACTTGGGGGGGGGCGACATATGTGGCACTGAAGGGACTTATCTGGCACTATGAGGGGGCATATCTGGCATTATGAGGGGGCATATCTGGCAGCATGAGGGCATATCTGGCACATCTGGCTCTGTGGGCATATTTGGCAGCATGAGGGCATATCTGGCACATCAGGCACTGTGGGGCATATCTGGCACATCTGGCACTGTGGGGCATATCTGGCAGCATGAGGGCATATCTGGCACATATGGCACTGTGGGGCATACCTGGCAGCATGAGGGCATATCTGGCACATCAGGCACTGTGGGGCATATCTGGCAGTATGAGGGCATATCTGGCACTGTGGGGGCATATCTGGCAGTATGAGGGCATATCTGGCACTGCGGGGCATATCTGGCAGTATGAGGGCATATCTGGCACTGTGGGGCATATATGGCAGCATGAGGGCATATCTGGCACATCTGGCACTGTGGGGCATATCTGGCAGCATGAGGGCATATCTGGCACTGTGGGGGCATATCTGGCAGTATGAGGGCATATCTGGCACTGCGGGGCATATCTGGCAGTATGAGGGCATATCTGCACTGTGGGGGAATATCTGGCAGTATGAGAGCTGCATTTCCCACCCTAGGCTTATACTCGAGTCAATAAGTTTCCCAGGTTTTTGTGGTAAAATTAGGTGCCTCGGCTTATATTCGGGTCGACTTATACTCGAGTATATACGGTACCCCCATGGTACATACTTTAATTGTTGCAATATTACTGTAGTATATTACCAGACCTAGCATTGGAAATGATGTGCTAAGAGAGAGCCCAAGGCCACACTCTCCCATATCACATCATTGCACTTTTTTTTTATTCATTTAAATGTATTTCATTATGTATAAATTGCCCACATCTACCCAATGAATGAATCAGTGCTGAAAGATTTTCATTGCTTTATTTTCTATAGATTAGATGCAGTAAGAGTTAGTGACATGAAGAGATAGAGAACAGAGAGTCATGATGCTGCAGGCCAGGGCAGAAAGAAGTATGAATAGGTTGGGTAAGAATTCCCGGCATCCCGCATATCAAAATCTCAACGGACCCCAGTAAGTGTTTTAACCCTAACCCAACCCTCCCACAGCCATGTGTGAGTTATGTTCATAAACACTTCTCACTGACAGATGCATGAACAGGTGTGATAAGTAATGAATTGGGACTACATGGATTCCTTACCTAATATAGAATGAACATACTGAACGCAATAGAAATAAAACAATTTTTGTCCAAGCTACTTGTAATTTTAATAGATTAGTAGGTTGGAAAGTGAGTTCAATTTTCATTTTACAGACACATATTTCAAGTCTGTCAAGTCAGACAGTATTGCTACATCAGACAGGGAGTTGTCCATAACAGCCACTATTAATCTTGAAAATTACACTTATTGGCAAGTGGTAACAAAGAGCAGCAACACTTCCCTTACTCATCATCCTCGAAATCACTCCATTGTCTCCTTTCAACACAGTTTTTTTTTTAATCCTAAAAAGAACAAACACTAAATTACAAAGGCATGTCTAATAGTGCCTAAGTCAATTAAAACTTCCAACTACAATCCTGGCAAATAATATCTGACATGTCTGAAGAGAACTGATGTCATTCCGAAAGTATTTCAAATAAGTTATACTTTCAGTTTTGATGCTGTCCTCTGCCCTTTATTTTTAAATCTGCCAACCTAATGCAGAACTAATGACAGTCTGCCTATGGAGAATGTCTGTGTCCTTACAGTGTGCTGTGTTGGTTTAGATAAATGACCTCTTTTCTGCCCAATTGGTAGGAAGTGGAACGGGATTGTCTGTGTGATGTTAATGAAGAAAGCTGTAACATGCTTATACGCTGGCGGCTCCAGGGCACTTGCAATTGGCTAAAGTTTATTCTATGAGCCTCTATAGATTATGTTGGGTGACATTTCTTAGTAGCATTTGGCCCTTTCACTCACAGCTGTAACAGAAGTGTGTCCCTATTTATGACATGCATTGACAACACCTACTGTTGTGTAAGAGAGGCAGGTGATTTACTTACTGTAAAATCTGCAGACCTGCGATATTTGTCAGCCTAATGCATTGCAAGGTGCACATCCTTTCATTGTTTTTTGGGAAACACACAATTTTTGTTTGCCCACAGTCATTTTGTGGCAGCGGGTACACTTTTCCCAATTTGGAGTGTGAACAACATTGGGAGATATGTAGAGATGAGCGGGTTCGGTTCCTCGGAATCCGAACCCGCCCGAACTTCATGTTTTTTTCATGGGTCCGAGCGACTCGGATCTTCCCGCCTTGCTCGGTTAACCCGAGCGCGCCCGAACGTCATCATGACGCTGTCGGATTCTCGCGAGACTCGGATTCTATATAAGGAGCCGCGCGTCGCCGCCATTTTCACACGTGCATTGAGATTGATAGGGAGAGGACGTGGCTGGCGTCCTCTCCATTTAGATTAGAAGAGAGAGAGTGAGATTGATTTGAGACAGAGACACTTGATTTACTGGAGCTTAGGAGTACTGTAGAGAGTGCAGAGTTTAGTAGTGACTGACCACAGTGACCACCAGACAGTGCAGTTTTATTTAATATATCCGTTCTCTGCCTGAAAAAAACGATACACAGTGACTCAGTCACATACCATATCTGTGTGCACTGCTCAGCCCAGTGTGCTGCATCATCTATGTATATATCTGACTGTGCTCACACAGCTTATAATTGTGGGGGAGACTGGGGAGCAGTGCCAGTTATAGGTTATAGCAGGAGCCAGGAGTACATATTATTAAAATTAAACAGTGCACACTTTTGCTGCAGGAGTGCCACTGCCAGTGTGACTGACCAGTGACCTGACCACACTGACCACCAGTATAGTTAGTAGTATACTATATTGTGATTGCCTGAAAAAGTTAAACACTCGTCGTGTGACTTGTGTGGTGTTTTTTTTTTTATTCTATAAAAAATTCATTCTGCTGACAGACAGTGTCCAGCAGGTCCGTCATTATATAATATATACCTGTCCGGCTGCAGTAGTGATATATATATATTTTTTATATCATTATTTATCATCCAGTCGCAGCAGACACAGTACGGTAGTTCACGGCTGTAGCTACCTCTGTGTCGGCACTCGGCAGTCCATCCATAATTGTATACCACCTACCCGTGGTTTTTTTTTCTTTCTTCTTTATACATACATACTACATCTCTTTATCAACCAGTCTATATTAGCAGCAGACACAGTACAGTACGGTAGTCCACGGCTGTAGCTACCTCTGTGTCGGCACTCGGCAGTCCGTCCATAATTGTATACCACCTACCCGTGGTTTTTTTTTCTTTCTTCTTTATACATACATACTACATCTCTTTATCAACCAGTCTATATTAGCAGCAGACACAGTACAGTAGTCCACGGCTGTAGCTACCTCTGTGTCGGCACTCGGCAGTCCATCCATAATTGTATACCACCTACCCGTGTTTTTTTTTTCTTTCTTCTTTATACATACATACTACATCTCTTTATCAACCAGTCTATATTAGCAGCAGACACAGTACAGTACGGTAGTCCACGGCTGTAGCTACCTCTGTGTCGGCACTCGGCAGTCCGTCCATAATTGTATACCACCTACCCGTGGTTTTTTTTTCTTTCTTCTTTATACATACATACTACATCTCTTTATCAACCAGTCTATATTAGCAGCAGACACAGTACAGTAGTCCACGGCTGTAGCTACCTCTGTGTCGGCACTCGGCAGTCCATCCATAATTGTATACCACCTACCCGTGGTTTTTTTTTTCTTTCTTCTTTATACATACTACATCTCATTATCAACCAGTCTATATTAGCAGCAGACACAGTACGGTAGTCCATGGCTGTAGCTACCTCTGTGTCGGCACTCGGCAGTCCGTCCATAATTGTATACCACCTACCCGTGGTTTTTTTTTCTTTCTTCTTTATACATACTACATCTCATTATCAACCAGTCTATATTAGCAGCAGACACAGTACGGTAGTCCACGGCTGTAG
Source organism: Pseudophryne corroboree (assembly GCF_028390025.1). Lineage (NCBI taxonomy): Eukaryota > Metazoa > Chordata > Amphibia > Anura > Myobatrachidae > Pseudophryne > Pseudophryne corroboree. The sequence goes on along the minus strand of NC_086447.1, from coordinate 393,300,749 downwards.
CTACCTCTGTGTCGGCACTCGGCAGTCCATCCATAATTGTATACCACCTACCCGTGGTTTTTTTTTCTTTCTTCTTTATACATACTACATCTCATTATCATCCAGTCTATATTAGCAGCAGACACAGTACAGTAGTCCACGGCTGTAGCTACCTCTGTGTCGGCACTCGGCAGTCCATCCATAATTGTATACCACCTACCCGTGGTTTTTTTTTCTTTCTTCTTTATACATACATACTACATCTCATTATCATCCAGTCTATATTAGCAGCAGACACAGTACAGTACAATAGTCCACGGCTGTAGCTACCTCTGTGTCGGCACTCGGCAGTCCATCCATAATTGTATACTAGTATCCATCCATCTCCATTGTTTACCTGAGGTGCCTTTTAGTTGTGCCTATTAAAATATGGAGAACAAAAATGTTGAGGTTCCAAAATTAGGGAAAAATCAAGATCCACTTCCACCTCGTGCTGAAGCTGCTGCCACTAGTCATGGCCGAGACGATGAAATGCCAGCAACGTCGTCTGCCAAGGCCGATGCCCAATGTCATAGTACAGAGCATGTCAAATCCAAAACACCAAATATCAGTAAAAAAAGGACTCCAAAACCTAAAATAAAATTGTCGGAGGAGAAGCGTAAACTTGCCAATATGCCATTTACCACACGGAGTGGCAAGGAACGGCTGAGGCCCTGGCCTATGTTCATGGCTAGTGGTTCAGCTTCACATGAGGATGGAAGCACTCAGCCTCTCGCTAGAAAACTGAAAAGACTCAAGCTGGCAAAAGCACCACAAAGAACTGTGCGTTCTTCGAAATCCCAAATCCACAAGGAGAGTCCAATTGTGTCGGTTGCGATGCCTGACCTTCCCAACACTGGACGTGAAGAGCATGCGCCTTCCACCATTTGCATGCCCCCTGCAAGTGCTGGAAGGAGCACCCGCAGTCCAGTTCCTGATAGTCAGATTGAAGATGTCAGTGTTGAAGTACACCAGGATGAGGAGGATATGGGTGTTGCTGGCGCTGGGGAGGAAATTGACCAGGAGGATTCTGATGGTGAGGTGGTTTGTTTAAGTCAGGCACCCGGGGAGACACCTGTTGTCCGTGGGAGGAATATGGCCGTTGACATGCCTGGTGAAAATACCAAAAAAATCAGCTCTTCGGTGTGGAAGTATTTCACCAGAAATGCGGACAACATTTGTCAAGCCGTGTGTTCCCTTTGTCAAGCTGTAATAAGTAGGGGTAAGGACGTTAACCACCTCGGAACATCCTCCCTTATACGTCACCTGCAGCGCATTCATAATAAGTCAGTGACAAGTTCAAAAACTTTGGGCGACAGCGGAAGCAGTCCACTGACCAGTAAATCCCTTCCTCTTGTAACCAAGCTCACGCAAACCACCCCACCAACTCCCTCAGTGTCAATTTCCTCCTTCCCCAGGAATGCCAATAGTCCTGCAGGCCATGTCTCTGGCAATTCTGACGAGTCCTCTCCTGCCTGGGATTCCTCCGATGCATCCTTGCGTGTAACGCCTACTGCTGCTGGCGCTGCTGTTGTTGCTGCTGGGAGTCGATGGTCATCCCAGAGGGGAAGTCGTAAGCCCACTTGTACTACTTCCAGTAAGCAATTGACTGTCCAACAGTCCTTTGCGAGGAAGATGAAATATCACAGCAGTCATCCTGCTGCAAAGCGGATAACTGAGGCCTTGACAACTATGTTGGTGTTAGACGTGCGTCCGGTATCCGCCGTTAGTTCACAGGGAACTAGACAATTTATTGAGGCAGTGTGCCCCCGTTACCAAATACCATCTAGGTTCCACTTCTGTAGGCAGGCGATACCGAGAATGTACACGGACGTCAGAAAAAGACTCACCAGTGTCCTAAAAAATGCAGTTGTACCCAATGTCCACTTAACCACGGACATGTGGACAAGTGGAGCAGGGCAGGGTCAGGACTATATGACTGTGACAGCCCACTGGGTAGATGTATGGACTCCCGCCGCAAGAACAGCAGCGGCGGCACCAGTAGCAGCATCTCGCAAACGCCAACTCTTTCCTAGGCAGGCTACGCTTTGTATCACCGCTTTCCAGAATAAGCACACAGCTAAAAACCTCTTACGGCAACTGAGGAAGATCATCACAGAATGGCTTACCCCAATTGGACTCTCCTGTGGATTTGTGGCATCGGACAACGCCAGCAATATTGTGTGTGCATTAAATATGGGCAAATTCCAGCACGTCCCATGTTTTGCACATACCTTGAATTTGGTGGTGCAGAATTTTTTAAAAAACGACAGGGGCGTGCAAGAGATGCTGTCGGTGGCCAGAAGAATTGCGGGACACTTTCGGCGTACAGGCACCACGTACAGAAGACTGGAGCACCACCAAAAACTACTGAACCTGCCCTGCCATCATCTGAAGCAAGAAGTGGTAACGAGGTGGAATTCAACCCTCTATATGCTTCAGAGGTTGGAGGAGCAGCAAAAGGCCATTCAAGCCTATACAATTGAGCACGATATAGGAGGTGGAATGCACCTGTCTCAAGTGCAGTGGAGAATGATTTCAACGTTGTGCAAGGTTCTGATGCCCTTTGAACTTGCCACACGTGAAGTCAGTTCAGACACTGCCAGCCTGAGTCAGGTCATTCCCCTCATCAGGCTTTTGCAGAAGAAGCTGGAGACATTGAAGGAGGAGCTAACACGGAGCGATTCCGCTAGGCATGTGGGACTTGTGGATGGAGCCCTTAATTCGCTTAACAAGGATTCACGGGTGGTCAATCTGTGGAAATCAGAGCACTACATTTTGGCCACCGTGCTCGATCCTAGATTTAAAACCTACCTTGGATCTCTCTTTCCGGCAGACACAGGTCTGCTGGGGTTGAAAGACCTGCTGGTGAGAAAATTGTCAAGTCAAGCGGAACGCGACCTGTCAACATCTCCTCCTTCACATTCTCCCGCAACTGGGGGTGCGAGGAAAAGGCTACGAATTCCGAGCCCACCCGCTGGCGGTGATGCAGGGCAGTCTGGAGCGACTGCTGATGCTGACATCTGGTCCGGACTGAAGGACCTGACAACGATTACGGACATGTCGTCTACTGTCACTGCATATGATTCTCTCAACATTGAAAGAATGGTGGAGGATTATATGAGTGACCGCATCCAAGTAGGCACGTCACACAGTCCGTACTTATACTGGCAGGAAAAAGAGGCAATTTGGAGGCCCTTGCACAAACTGGCTTTATTCTACCTAAGTTGCCCTCCCACAAGTGTGTACTCCGAAAGAGTGTTTAGTGCCGCCGCTCACCTTGTCAGCAATCGGCGTACGAGGTTACATCCAGAAAATGTGGAGAAGATGATGTTCATTAAAATGAATTATAATCAATTCCTCCGCGGAGACATTGACCAGCAGCAATTGCCTCCACAAAGTACACAGGGAGCTGAGATGGTGGATTCCAGTGGGGACGAATTGATAATCTGTGAGGAGGGGGATGTACACGGTGATATATCGGAGGATGATGATGAGGTGGACATCTTGCCTCTGTAGAGCCAGTTTGTGCAAGGAGAGATTAATTGCTTCTTTTTTGGGGGGGGTCCAAACCAACCCGTCATATCAGTCACAGTCGTGTGGCAGACCCTGTCACTGAAATGATGGGTTGGTTAAAGTGTGCATGTCCTGTTTATACAACATAAGGGTGGGTGGGAGGGCCCAAGGACAATTCCATCTTGCACCTCTTTTTTCTTTTATTTTTCTTTGCGTCATGTGCTGTTTGGGGAGGGTTTTTTGGAAGGGCCATCCTGCGTGACACTGCAGTGCCACTCCTAGATGGGCCCGGTGTTTGTGTCGGCCACTAGGGTCGCTTATCTTACTCACACAGTCAGCTACCTCATTGCGCCTCTTTTTTTCTTTGCGTCATGTGCTGTTTGGGGAGGGTTTTTTGGAAGGGCCATCCTGCGTGACACTGCAGTGCCACTCCTAGATGGGCCCGGTGTTTGTGTCGGCCACTAGGGTCACTTATCTTACTCACACAGTCAGCTACCTCATTGCGCCTCTTTTTTTCTTTGCGTCATGTGCTGTTTGGGGAGGGTTTTTTGGAAGGGCCATCCTGCGTGACACTGCAGTGCCACTCCTAGATGGGCCCGGTGTTTGTGTCGGCCACTAGGGTCGCTTATCTTACTCACACAGTCAGCTACCTCATTGCGCCTCTTTTTTTCTTTGCGTCATGTGCTGTTTGGGGAGGGTTTTTTGGAAGGGCCATCCTGCGTGACACTGCAGTGCCACTCCTAGATGGGCCCGGTGTTTGTGTCGGCCACTAGGGTCGCTTATCTTACTCACACAGTCAGCTACCTCATTGCGCCTCTTTTTTTCTTTGCGTCATGTGCTGTTTGGGGAGGGTTTTTTGGAAGGGACATCCTGCGTGACACTGCAGTGCCACTCCTAGATGGGCCCGGTGTTTGTGTCTGCCACTAGGGTCGCTTATCTTACTCACACAGCTACCTCATTGCGCCTCTTTTTTTCTTTGCGTCATGTGCTGTTTGGGGAGGGTTTTTTGGAAGGGACATCCTGCGTGACACTGCAGTGCCACTCCTAGATGGGCCCGGTGTTTGTGTCGGCCACTAGGGTCGCTTATCTTACTCACACAGCGACCTCGGTGCAAATTTTAGGACTAAAAATAATATTGTGAGGTGTGAGGTATTCAGAATAGACTGAAAATGAGTGTAAATTATGGTTTTTGAGGTTAATAATACTTTGGGATCAAAATGACCCCCAAATTCTATGATTTAAGCTGTTTTTTAGGGTTTTTTGAAAAAAACACCCGAATCCAAAACACACCCGAATCCGACAAAAAAAATTCGGTGAGGTTTTGCCAAAACGCGGTCGAACCCAAAACACGGCCGCGGAACCGAACCCAAAACCAAAACACAAAACCCGAAAAATTTCCGGCGCTCATCTCTAGAGATATGTAGTGATGTAGTCATTGTACAGAGCATCACTGCTTTACTGCACAGAGTGGCGGAAGCCCTAACTATGACGGTTTTCCCTCCAAAGTCTCCACTTTGTTCTGCTTTGATAGGAGCAGAGTGGGGTTCTCTTCTGATCATTTACAGTGAAACCACAGTCATGGGCCAGTATTTACTAAAAATCCGAGTTTGGTCGATTTGTGTTTTTTTTTCTAAGTCCCAACCTGGGAATTTACTAAGCACCAATCTCGGCAGTGTCTGGTCTATTCGTAATGGTTTGAATGACAACGTCCTGAAATACGAATGAATAGACCATCGGTCAAACGCGGTTGTTATTTCATAGAATACGGTCATTCACTATTCATTCGTATTTGGGTGTTAGTTTCTGAGTGCTCAAGTGCGGGTCTGTTTTTTTCTGAATCGTTAAAAAAAGCAGCAAAAAAATAGACCTGCTTTTTCCAGTCGAGTTTGGATAACCATGCACGGATCAGTGAGATCTGTGCATGGTTATCTATGGGAAAGGGTCTGTTTAGTTTAAAATCAGAAAAAAAATTGCGTGGGGTCCTCCCTCCTAATCATAACCAGCCTCGGGCTCTTTGAGCCGATCCTGGTTGAAAAAATATGGGGGAAAAAATGACAGGGGTTCCCCCATATTTAATCAACCAGCACCGGGCTCTGCGCCTGGTCCTGGTTCCAAAAATACGGGGGACAAAAAGCGTAGAGGTCCCCCGTATTTCTGAAACCAGCACCGGGCTCCACTAGCTGGGGAGATAATGCCACAGCCGGGGGACACTTTGATATAGGTCCCTGCGGCCGTGCCATTAAAACCCCAACTAGTCACCCCTGGCCGGGGTACCATGGAGGAGTGAGGACCCCTTCAATCAAGGGGTCCCCCCCTCCAGCCACCCAAGGGCCAGGGGTGAAGCCCGAGGCTGTACCCCCCATCCAAGAGCGGCGGATGGGGGGCTGATAGCCTTTTTGAAAAAATTTTAATATTGTTTTTAGTAGCAGTACTACAAGTCCCAGCAAGCATCCCCCACAAGCTGGTACTTGGAGAACCACAAGTACCAGCATGCGGTGGAAAACCGGGCCCGCTGGCACCTGTAGTACTACTACTAAAAAAATACCCCAATAAAAACAGGAGACACACACCTTGAAAGTATAAGTTTATTACATACATGCACACCTCCAAACATACATACTTACCTATGTTCACACGAGGGTCGGTCCTCTTCTCCATGTAGAATCCATGGGGTACCTGTGGGAGAAACTATACTCACATAATCCAGTGTAGATCGGTCCTCTTCTGTTCTCTGTATAATCCACGTACTTGTCAAAAAAATAAAACGCAAACCCAACCACGCACTGAAAGGGGCCCCATGTTTTCCCATGGGACCCCTTTACCCAACTGCCAGGACGCCCCCCTGACTCCTGTCTAAGAGGGTTCCTTCAGCCAATCAGGGAGCGCCACGTCTTGGCACCCTCCTGATTGGCTGTGTGCTCCTGTAGTGTCTGTCAGGCAGCACACGGCAGTGATACAATGTAGCGCCTATACGCTCCATTGTAACCAATGGTGGGAACTTTGTGGTCAGTGGTGAGGTTACTTTCGGTCAACCGCTGACAACAAAGTTCCCACCATTGGTGACAATGGAGCGCATAGGCGCTACAATGTATCACTGCCGTGTGCTGCCTGACAGACACTACAGGAGCACACAGCCAATCAGGAGGGTGCCACGACGTGGCGCTCCCTGATTGGCTGAAGGAACCCTCTTAGACAGGAGTCAGGGGGGGGTCCTGGCAGTCGGGGAAAGGGGTCCCATGTGAAAACATGGGGCCCCTTTCAGTGCGTGGTCGGGTTTGCGTTTTATTTTTTTGACAAGTACGTGGATTATACAGAGAACAGAAGAGGACCGATCTACACTGGATTATGTGAGTATAATTTTTCCCACAGGTACCCCATGGATTCTACATGGAGAAGAGGACCGACCCTCGTGTGAACATAGGTAAGTATGTATGTTTGGAGGTGTGCATGTATGTAATAAACTTATACTTTCAAGGTGTGTGTCTCCTGTTTTTATTGGGGTATTTTTTTAGTAGTAGTACTACAGGTGCCAGCGGGCCCGGTTTTCCACCGCATGCTGGTACTTGTGGTTCTCCAAGTACCAGCTTGCGGGGGAGGCTTGCTGGGACTTGTAGTACTGCTACTAAAAACAATATTCAATTTTTTTCAAAAAGGCTATCAGCCCCCCATCCGCCGCCCATGGATGGGGGGGACAGCCTCGGGCTTCACCCCTGGCCCTTGGGTGGCTGGAGGGGGGGTCCCCTTGATTGAAGGGGTCCCCACTCCTCCAGGGTTACCCCGGCCAGGGGTGACTAGTTGGGGTTTTAATGGCACGTCCGCAGGGACCGATATCAAAGTGTCCCCCGGCTGTGGCATTATCTCCCCAGCTAGTGGAGCCCGGTGCTGGTTTCAGAAATACGGGGGACCCCTACGCTTTTTGTCCCTCGTATTTTTGGAACCAGGACCAGGTGCAGAGCCCGATGCTGGTTGATTAAATATGGGGGAACCCCTGTCATTTTCCCCCCCATATTTTTTCAACCAGGATCGGCTCAAAGAGCCCGAGGCTGGTTATGATTAGGAGGGGGGACCCCACGCAATTGTTTCCAGGATTTTAAAGACTTTAAAGAACTTTTTAAGGTACACAATGAAGCCCTGCACGGATCTCACAGATCCGGACGGGTTTCCTTGTGTTTTTTCAGGCAGTGTTTTACTCATCACTCCCGTAAAACACTGCCTGATATTACGAATCACATCGATATCGGAAAAAATTATTGTGCAAAACTCGGCAGCTTAGTGAATGACCGTATCAGGATTCAAAAAGTTGTAGTAAAATGAACCCGATAACATTCGAGTTCAAACACCCTTCAAAACGGACAAAACACGAATATTAGTAAATAAACCCCATGGCTTCTATGTGCATCTGCAGAACAAACACATGCTTAGAAGAGATCCCTATAGTGCCCATGTGATGCAGCTCCAGTCTCCCATGGGTCCTGGTGAAGCAATGTTCTGCCACTGAAGGTATGTGATTGATCCCATATTGATTCTAAAATTGTACAAACTTTAAGTTATTTTTGATAATAAACTCCCTGTATACAGTTTTCAGTGCAATTGTTATTTTAGGTGCAAGATCGTACACACACTCACACTGAGTGGAATGAATGAGGGTTATGAAAGTAAATACTCTTTTCAGTATTACCAGTGTACAAATCATTCACCCCCCACCAGTAATTCATGGTTGGGCGGTCTCCCTAACCTGTTTTATAAGTGCTCTGTGAGCTGCATGTTGTTATGGTTGTTTTTGGCGATGTGCGTTATTAAAGGGAAACCTACGATACAAAATCCCTCCGACTGTGAAATGAGGCTGTTATTCGATTCTTGAATGTGCAGAAAGAGAGACCTACTGAAATTAATTGTCAATTTAAGCAAGTGTACGGTGATGTGAGGAAGTGGTGTGCAATGTTCAATAAAAGACGAACAAAAGTGCTTGACAAATATCAACCGGGAGACTCATCACTTGTCACAGTTTTGGGTGGAAGGTTCTCAATCACCCACCCTATAGTTCGAACCTTGCTCCAAGCGACTTCCCCCTTTTCACTGAGCTCAAAGAGATCCTGGGTGGAAAACATTTGCGAAGTGATAAGTTGAAACTTGTAGTCAACAATTGGTTCAATGGACTGGAGGCAGCTAAGTACAACAAGGGGATTCTAAAGCTTGTGGACAGATGTGATAAGTGCTTAAATGAAGGAGGGGATTTTGTGGAGAAATAGACTAATGTTTTTAGTGTTTATAGAAACAGAAAAATGAACAAATACATTTTTCTTTTCTTTTTATAATGCCAATATGTCTTTACTTTCTGGATTACCCACCTACTATAAAGTACTCTAGTCAGCATTGAAACTTTGATAAAGCTATAGACTATGTTATTGCAAGAAAAGCTATTAATACTGAAGCAGAATGATATACAGCGATACAGCGATATGGTTATGAGGTATGCCTATACAGGATGTAAGAAATGCTTAATTAATAGAGATGAGCGCCTGAAATTTTTCGGGTTTTGTGTTTTGGTTTTGGGTTCGGTTCCGCGGCCGTGTTTTGGGTTCGAACGCGTTTTGGCAAAACCTCACCGAATTTTTTTTGTCGGATTCGGGTGTGTTTTGGATTCGGGTGTTTTTTTCAAAAAACACTAAAAAACAGCTTAAATCATAGAATTTGGGGGTCATTTTGATCCCAAAGTATTATTAACCTCAAAAACCATAATTTACACTCATTTTCAGTCTATTCTGAATACCTCACACCTCACAATATTATTTTTAGTCCTAAAATTTGCACCGAGGTCGCTGTGTGAGTAAGATAAGCGACCCTAGTGGCCGACACAAACACCGGGCCCATCTAGGAGTGGCACTGCAGTGTCACGCAGGATGTCCCTTCCAAAAAACCCTCCCCAAACAGCACATGACGCAAAGAAAAAAAGAGGCGCAATGAGGTAGCTGTGTGAGTAAGATTAGCGACCCTAGTGGCCGACACAAACACCGGGCCCATCTAGGAGTGGCACTGCAGTGTCACGCAGGATGGCCCTTCCAAAAAACCCTCCCCAAACAGCACATGACGCAAAGAAAACAAGAGGCGCAATGAGGTAGCTGTGTGAGTAAGATTAGCGACCCTAGTGGCCGACACAAACACCGGGCCCATCTAGGAGTGGCACTGCAGTGTCACGCAGGATGTCCCTTCCAAAAAACCCTCCCCAAACAGCACATGACGCAAAGAAAAAAAGAGGCGCAATGAGGTAGCTGTGTGAGTAAGATTAGCGACCCTAGTGGCCGACACAAACACCGGGCCCATCTAGGAGTGGCACTGCAGTGTCACGCAGGATGTCCCTTCCAAAAAACCCTCCCCAAACAGCACATGACGCAAAGAAAAAAAGAGGCGCAATGAGGTAGCTGACTGTGTGAGTAAGATTAGCGACCCTAGTGGCCGACACAAACACCGGGCCCATTTAGGAGTGGCACTGCAGTGTCACGCAGGATGTCCCTTCCAAAAAACCCTCCCCAATCAGCACATGATGCAATGAAAAAGAAAAGAAAAAAGAGGTGCAAGATGGAATTGTCCTTGGGCCCTCCCACCCACCCTTATGTTGTATAAACAAAACAGGACATGCACACTTTAACCAACCCATCATTTCAGTGACAGGGTCTGCCACACGACTGTGACTGATATGACGGGTTGGTTTGGACCCCCCCCAAAAAAGAAGCAATTAATCTCTCCTTGCACAAACTGGCTCTACAGAGGCAAGATGTCCACCTCATCATCACCCTCCGATATATCACCGTGTACATCCCCCTCCTCACAGATTATCTTCACGTCCAGTGTTGGGAAGGTCAGGCATCGCAACCGACACAATTGGACTCTCCTTGTGGATTTGGGATTTCGAAGAATGCACAGTTCTTTGCTGTGCTGCTTTTGCCAGCTTGAGTCTTTTCATTTTTGTAGCGAGAGGCTGAGTGCTTCCATCCTCATGTGAAGCTGAACCACTAGCCATGAACATAGGCCAGGGCCTCAGCCGTTCCTTGCCACTCCGTGTCGTAAATGGCATATTGGCAAGTTTACGCTTCTCCTCCGACAATTTTATTTTAGGTTTTGGAGTCCTTTTTTTTCTGATATTTGGTGTTTTGGATTTGACATGCTCTGTACTATGACATTGGGCATCGGCCTTGGCAGACGACGTTGCTGGCATTTCATCGTCTCGGCCATGACTAGTGGCAGCAGCTTCAGCACGAGGTGGAAGTGGATCTTGATCTTTCCCTAATTTTGGAACCTCAACATTTTTGTTCTCCATATTTTAATAGGCACAACTAAAAGGCACCTCAGGTAAACAATGGAGATGGATACTAGTATACAATTATGGACTGCCTGCCGAGTGCAGACACAGAGGTAGCCACAGCCGTGAACTACCGTACTGTACTGTGTCTGCTGCTAATATAGACTGGTTGATAAAGAGATGTCTATGTAACTATGTATGTATAAAGAAGAAAGAAAAAAAAACCACGGTTAGGTGGTATACAATTATGGACGGACTGCCTGCCGAGTGCAGACACAGAGGTAGCCACAGCCGTGAACTACCGTACTGTACTGTGTCTGCTGCTAATAATATAGACTGGTTGATAAAGAGATGTCGTAGTAGTATGTATGTATAAAGAAGAAAGAAAAAAAAACCACGGTTAGGTGGTATACAATTATGGACGGACTGCCTGCCGAGTGCAGACACAGAGGTAGCCACAGCCGTGAACTACCGTACTGTACTGTGTCTGCTGCTAATATAGACTGGTTGATAAAGAGATGTCTATGTAACTATGTATGTATAAAGAAGAAAGAAAAAAAAACCACGGTTAGGTGGTATACAATTATGGACGGACTGCCTGCCGAGTGCAGACACAGAGGTAGCCACAGCCGTGAACTACCGTACTGTACTGTGTCTGCTGCTAATATAGACTGGTTGATAAAGAGATGTCTATGTAACTATGTATGTATAAAGAAGAAAGAAAAAAAAACCACGGTTAGGTGGTATACAATTATGGACGGACTGCCTGCCGAGTGCAGACACAGAGGTAGCCACAGCCGTGAACTACCGTACTGTACTGTGTCTGCTGCTAATATAGACTGGTTGATAAAGAGATGTCTATGTAACTATGTATGTATAAAGAAGAAAGAAAAAAAAACCACGGTTAGGTGGTATACAATTATGGACGGACTGCCTGCCGAGTGCAGACACAGAGGTAGCCACAGCCGTGAACTACCATACTGTACTGTGTCTGCTGCTAATATAGACTGGTTGATAAAGAGATGTCGTAGTAGTATGTATGTATAAAGAAGAAAAAAAAAACCACGGTTAGGTGGTATACAATTATGGACGGACTGCCTGCCGAGTGCAGACACAGAGGTAGCCACAGCCGTGAACTACCGTACTGTGTCTGCTGCGACTGGATGATAAATGATATAAAAAATATATATATATCACTACTGCAGCCGGACAGGTATATATTATATATTATATAATGACGGACCTGCTGGACACTGTCTGTCAGCAGAATGAGTTTTATTTTTATAGAATAAAAAAAAAAACAACACACAAGTGAAGTCACACGACGAGTGTTTAACTTTTTCAGGCAATCACAATATAAGTATACTACTAACTATACTGGTGGTCAGTGTGGTCAGGTCACTGGTCAGTCACACTGGCAGTGGCACTCCTGCAGCAAAAGTGTGCACTGTTTAATTTTAATATAATATTATGTACTCCTGGCTCCTGCTATAACCTATAACTGGCACTGCAGTGCTCCCCAGTCTCCCCCACAATTATAAGCTGTGTGAGCTGAGCAGTCAGACAGATATATAATATATATAGATGATGCAGCACACTGGGCTGAGCCTGAGCAGTGCACACAGATATGGTATGTGACTGAGTCACTGTGTGTATCGCTTTTTTCAGGCAGAGAACGGATATATTAAATAAACTGCACTGTCTGGTGGTCACTCACTATATAATATTATGTACTCCTGGCTCCTGCTATAACCTATAACTGGCACTGCAGTGCTCCCCAGTCTCCCCCACAATTATAAGCTGTGTGAGCTGAGCAGTCAGACAGATATATAATATATATAGATGATGCAGCACACTGGGCTGAGCCTGAGCAGTGCACACAGATATGGTATGTGACTGAGTCACTGTGTGTATCGCTTTTTTCAGGCAGAGAACGGATATATTAAATAAACTGCACTGTCTGGTGGTCACTCACTATATAATATTATGTACTCCTGGCTCCTGCTATAACCTATAACTGGCACTGCAGTGCTCCCCAGTCTCCCCCACAATTATAAGCTGTGTGAGCTGAGCAGTCAGACAGATATATAATATATATAGATGATGCAGCACACTGGGCTGAGCCTGAGCAGTGCACACAGATATGGTATGTGACTGAGTCACTGTGTGTATCGCTTTTTTCAGGCAGAGAACGGATATATTAAATAAACTGCACTGTCTGGTGGTCACTCACTAGTAAACTCTCTGCACTCTCTACACTTCTACAGTACTCCTCCTAGTCCTAAGCTCCAGTAAATCTCTCTCTCTTATAATCTAAATGGAGAGGACGCCAGCCACGTCCTCTCCCTATCAATCTCAATGCACGTGTGAAAATGGCGGCGACGCGCGGCTCCTTATATAGAATCCGAGTCTCGCGAGAATCCGACAGCGTCATGATGACGTTCGGGCGCGCTCGGGTTAACCGAGCAAGGCGGGAGGATCCGAGTCTGCTCGGACCCGTGAAAAAAACCATGAAGTTCGGGCGGGTTCGGATTCAGAGAAACCGAACCCGCTCATCTCTATTAATTAAGAGTAGAAAAATATCAGTGGGTTCTCTCTCAATCTACTCTGGTCTTATAGCAACATTTTGAAGGGTCTCCATTATCTCTCTACCTCCCAACAACACTCCAATGTACTAAGTTTTGGAGAGAGATAAAGTAGACAGATATAAAGTACCGGACAGTCAGCTCCTAACTGCCATGTTACAGGCTGTTTGAAAAATTACAGTTAGTATCTGGTTGGTTGCAGGGGCGTTTCTATAGAGGAGGGGACCCATGTGCACCTCTGGGTGGGTCCCCTCCTCTGTACAGCACTGTAGACTCCGACATTGTGCCAGAGTCTACTGCGCATGCGCAGGTCTCCAGAAACATGGCTCCTGCCATGATCTGGAGACAAATTTGGCTACTGCGCTTGCTCTGCGGTCATTTTGGCGCCGATTTCCCCCACGATTGCTGCACCCGCCACTGGACTCCGGTAAGGTAAGTATTTAAATGTGTGCAGTGAGTGCGGTGTGGGCCCCCCCTGGTCCCAGGGGCCCAGGGGCTCATGTGCACCGCACACATTGCACCCATTATGGAAACGCCAATTGTTGGTTGGTACTTTATCGCTGTCCTTTTTATCTCTCTCCAGGGCTTTGTACATAGGGGAAGATATACTAAGCCAATCAGGAGCTGATTGGCTGGTACTTTATCTCCATCTACTGTATCTCTCTTCAAGGCTTAGTACATAGACCTCTAAGTCACATGACTAATGATACTTTTACATAATGTCAATACATCATCAAATTAGATGCAAGGGGCTCTACGTGAACAGAGCCATAATAACATTGCCCTTTGCAAAAGTCTTGCCCAAGATGAAACGCATCAGGTACTGTAGTTCTGTCCACTGTGATCTGGGAGTACCAGATGCTACGTATTCAGGTCCTGCCTTACCGCAAGAGGAGGAACCATCTACCTATCAATTTACCTGGCTTTCAGAATCATTGTGGGGAAGATGTACTAAGCCCTGGAGAGTGATAAAGTAGAAAGAGATAAATACCAGCAAATCACCTCCTAACTTCCATGTTACAGGCTGTGTTTGACATTAGGTGCTGGTTGGCTGGTAGTTTATATCTCTCCACCTTATTACTCTCCAAGGCTTAGTACATGTTCCCCTGTGTGAGAGATGCATTGTTATCATGTTTTTATATTGATGGTTTTCTACATATCATTTAAAAAAAGGAAGTACTCTTGGAAACACTTTTACACAATGAGATATATTTCTGTTGAGGTTATCTGTAGAACTTGTGAGTGACTTATAACATATAGTGAAAGGACAACATCAGGGGCATAACTCTCAGAGACAATGAAGATGCCTGCCTTCGGGCTCCAAGCCCTGAAGGGGCACTTGCATGTACAGCAGCACCTGTGTGGATCACAGCGGGATCCAAGCGTGAATGCTGCTCTTCCAATGGAGCTCTGTGCCGCACGCGCTGCAGCAGAGTCAAGGGGAGATGTACTAAGCAGTGAAAAGAGTGGAGAAGTGAGCCAGTGGAGAAGTTGCCCATGGCAACCAATTAGCATTAAAGTAACATTTACAATTTACATACTATAAAATTATACAGAGCATCTGATTAGTTGCCATGGGCAACTTCTCCATTGGCTCACTTCTCCACTCTTTTCACTGCTTAGTGCATCCACCCCAATTATTTATTATTTATTTATTACCAGTTGTTTATATAGTGCACACATATTCTGCAGCGCTTTACAAAGAATATTTGGCCATTCACATCAGTCCCTGCCGCAGTGGAGCATACAATCTATGGGGGTAATTCCAAGTTGATCGCAGCAGGATTTTTTATAGCAATTGGGCAAAACCATGTGCACTGCAGGGGAGGCAGATATAACATGTGCAGAGAGAGTTAGATTTGGGTGGGGTGTGTTCAATCTGCAATCTAAATTGCAGTGTAAAAATAAAGCAGCCAGTATTTACTCTGCACAGAAACAAAATATGCCACCCAAATCTAACTCTTACTGCACATTATATCTGCCTCCCCTGCAGTGCACATGGTTTTGCCCAATTGCCATCAAAAATCCTGCTGCGATCAACTTGGAATTACCCCCTATATTCCTTACCACATGTGCACTCACACACATTTAAGTTAGGTTTAATTTTTGTTGGAATCCAATTAACCTACCAGTGTATTTTTGGATTTGGGAGGAAACCGGCATACCCGGAGGAAACCCACGCAAGTACGGGGAGAATATACAAACTCCACACAGTTAGGGCTAAGATGGGAATCTAATCCATGACCTCAATGCTGTGAGGCAGTAATGCTAATCATTACACCGTCCGTGCTGCCCTAATTAATCAGTTCTGTCCCAGGAGCCCTGCTAACACCTGCAATAGGGGACAGGATGGCTCCATCCTGGTACCCTCAGCTTGTGCTTCAGCAAGCGAAGGTGCACCCACTGCTGCTGCTGGGCTGTGAGATGGGACTTACCAGTGAACGCTGAATCTGCATGCTGCAGACTGGCCCTTGGCAAACAGCATAGCCCTTCCAATTCACTGCGGGATCCTGTAGACTGGCTAAGAGTGTTATCTATATAATTCTGCAAGTCGTGTGTGTTTTAGAGATGAGCAGGTTCGGTTCGTTGAGATCCAAACCCCCCCGAACTTCACCTATTTTACACGGGTCCGAGGCAGCCTCGGATCTTCCCGCCGTGCTCGGTAAACCCGAACGAGGCCGAACGTCATCATCCCGCTGTCGGATTTTCGCGAGATTCGTATTCCATATAAAGAGCCGCGCGTCGCCGCCATTTTCACTCGTGCATTGGAGATTGAACGGAGAGGAAGTGGCTACGTTCTCTCCCTGAAAAGCTCCGTATCTGTGCTCAGTGTGCTGCAAATATCTGTGCTCAGTGTGCTGCAAATATCTGTGCTCAGTGTGCTACAAATATCTACGTTCTCTGCCTGAAGAGCTCCATATCTGTGCTCAGTGTTCTGCAAATATCTACGTTCTCTGCCTGAAAAGCTCCATATCTGTGCTCAGTGTGCTGCAAATATCTGTGCTCAGTTTGCTGCATTGTGGGGACCACCAGTATATAATTATAGTAGTACAGTACAGTAGGACATTGCTGTATCTTGCAGTTCTGTGTCAGACTCAGTTCTAGACAGTATCCTGATCATCATTGCTCAATATCTGCTGCATTGTTGTGTGACCAGTATATACTATATATATATATATATATATATATATATAGTAGTACAGTGCAGCATTTTTGTGACCACCAGTATAGTAGTACAGTACAGTAGTCCATTGCTGTATCTTGCAGCTCCGTGTCACTTCAAGTATCCATATCTGTGCTGCATTGTTGTGAGCAGTATATATAGTAGTACAGTGCAGCATTTTGGTGACCAACAGTATATAGTTGTACAGTATAGTAGGCCATTGCTGTATCTTGCAGCTCCGTGTCACTTCAAGTATCCATATCTGTGCTGCATTGTTGTGAGCAGTATATATAGTAGTACAGTGCAGCAGTTTGGTGACCAACAGTATATAGTTGTTGTACAGTACAGTAGGCCATTGCTATATCTTGCAGCTCCGTGTCACTGCAAGTATCCATATCTGTGTTGCATTGTTGTGAGCAGTATATATAGTAGTACAGTGCAGCATTTTGGTGACCAACAGTTTGTAGTTGTACAGTACAGTAGGCCATTGCTATTGATATAATAATATTACTGGCATATAATTCAACACATTTAAAAATGGACAACAAAAATGTGGAGGGTGAAATAGGGAAAGATCAAGATCCACTTCCACCTAGTGCTGAAGCTGCTGCCACTAGTCATGGCAGAGACGATTCAATGCCATCAACGTCGTCTGCCAAGGCCGATGCCCAATGTCCTGGTAGAGAGCATGTAAAATCCAAAAAACAAAAGTTCAGTAAAATGACCCAAAAATCTGAATTAAAAGCATCTGAGGAGAAGCGTAAACTTGCCAATATGCCATTTATGACACGGAGTGGCAAGGAAAGGCTGAGGCCCTCGCCTATGTTCATGGCTAGTGGTTCAGCTTCACATGAGGATGGAAGCACTCATCCTCCCGCTAGAAAACTGAAAAGAGTTAAGATGGCAAAAGCACAGCAAAGAACTGTGCGTTCTTCTAAATCACAAATCCTCAAGGAGAGTCTAATTGTGACAGCGGTTGCGATGCCTGACCTTCCCAACACTGGACGGGAAGAGGTGGCTCCTTCCACCAATAGCACGCCCCCTGCAAGTGCTGGAAGGAGCACCCACAGTCCAGTTCCTGATAGTCAAATTAAAGATGTCACTGTTGAAGTACACCAGGATGAGGATATGGGTGTTGCTGGCGCTGAGGAGGAAATTGACAAGGAGGATTTTGATGTAGAGGTGGTTTGTTTAAGTCAGGCACCAGGGGAAACACCTGTTGTCCGTGGGATAATTATGGCCATTGACATGCCTGGTCAAAAAAAAAAAAAAAAATCACCTCTTCAGTGTGGAATTATTTCAACAGAAATGCGGACAACAGGTGTCAAGCCGTGTGTTGCCTTTGTCAAGCTGTGATAAGTAGAGGTAAGTATGTTAACCACCTAGGAACATCATCCCTTATACGTCACCTGGAGCGCATTCATCAGAAGTCATTGACAAGTTCAAAAAGTTTGGGTGACAGCGGAAGCAGTCCACTGACAATTAAATCCCTTCTTCCTCTTGTACCCAAGCTCCTGCAAACCACACCACCAACTCCCTCAGTGTCAATATCCTCCTTAGACAGGAACGCCAATAGTCCTACAGGCCATGTCACTGGCAAGTCTGACGAGTCCTCTCCTGACTGGGATCCTCCGATGGATCCTTGAGTGGAACGCCTACTGCTGCTGGCGCTGCTGTTGTTGCTGCTGGGAGTCGATCGTCATCCCAGAGGGGAAGTCGGAAGACCACTTGTACTACTTCCAGTAAGCAATTGACTGTCCAACAGTCCTTTGCGAGGAAGATGAAATATCACAGCAGTCATCCTGTTGCAAAGCGGATAAATCAGGCCTTGGCAGCTGTGTTGGTGTTAGACGTGTGACCGGTAAGCACCGTTAATTCACAGGGACTTAGAGAATTTCTTGAGGTAGTGTGTTTCCGGTACCAAATCCCATCTAGGTTCCACTTCTATAGGCAGGCGATACCGAGAAAGTACACAGGCGTCAGAAAAAGAGTCACCAGTGTCCTAAAAAATGCAGTTGTACCCAATGTCCACTTAACCACGGACATGTGGACAAGTGGAGCAGGGCAGACTCAGGACTATATGACTGTGACAGCCCACTGGGTAGATGTATTGCCTCCCGCAGCAACAACAGTAGCAGCGGCACCAGTAGCAGCATCTCGCAAATGCCAACTCGTTTCTAGGCAGGCTACGCTTTGTATCACCGCTTTCCATAAGAGGCACACAGCTGAAAACCTCTTACCGAAACTGAGGAACATAATCGCAGATTGGCTTACCCCAATTGGACTCTCCTGGGGATTTGTGACATCGGACAATGCCACCAATATTGTGCGTGCATTACATGTGGGCAAATTCCAGCACGTCCCATGTTTTGCACATACAATTAATTTGGTGGTGCAGAATTTTTTTTAAAAATGACAGGGGCGTGCAAGAGATGCTGTCGGTGACCCAAAGGATTGCGGGCCACTTTCGGCATTCAGCCACAGCGTGCCGAAGACTGGAGCACCAGCAAACACTCCTGAACCTGCCCCTCCATCAGCTGAAGTAAGAGGTGATAACGAGGTGGAATTCAACCCTCTATATGTTTCAGAGGATGGAGGAGCAGCAAAAGGCCATTCAAGCCTACACATCTGCTTACGATATAGGCAAAGGAGGGGGAATGCACCTGACTCAAGCGCAGTGGAGAATGATTTCAACATTGTGCAAGGTTCTGCAACCCTTTGAACTTGCCACACGTGAAGTCAGTTCAGACACTGCCAGCCTGAGTCAGGTCATTCCCTCATCAGGCTTTTGCAGAAGCAGCTGGAGAGATTGAAGGAGGAGCTAAAACGGAGCGATTCCGCTAGGCATGTGGGATTTGTGGATGGAGCCCTTAATTTGCTTAACGAGGATTCACGGGTGGTCAAGCTGTTGAAATCAGAGCACTACATTTTGGCCATCGTGCTCGATCCTAGGTTTAAAGCCTATGTTGTGTCTCTCTTTCCAGCAGAGACAAGTCTGCAGAGGTTCAAAGACCTGCTGGTGAGAAAATTGTCAAGTCAAGCGGAACGTGACCCGTCAACAGCTCCTCCTTCACATTCTCCCGCAACTGGGGCTGCCAGGAAAAGGATAAGAATTCCGAGCCCACCCGCTGGCAGTGATGTAGGGCAGTCAAGAGCGAGTGCTGACATCTGGTCCGGACTGACGGACCTGCCAACGATTACTGACATGTAGTGTACTGTTACTGCATATGATTCTGTCACCATTGAAAGCATGGTGGAGGATTATATGAGTGACCGCATCCAAGTAGGCATGTCAGACAGTCCGTACGTATACTGGCAGGAAAAAGAGGCAATTTGGATGCCCTTGCACAAACTGGCTTTATTTTACCTAAGTTGCCCCCCCACAAGTGTGTACTCCGAAAGAGTGTTTAGTGCAGCCGGTCACCTTGTCAGCAATCGGCGTAGGAGGTTACTTCCAGAAAATGTGGATAAAATGATGTTCATCAAAATGAATTATAATCAATTCCTCCATGGAGACATTCACCAGCAATTGCCTTCAGAAAGTACACAGGGACCTGAGAAGGTGGATTCCAGTGGGGACGAATTAATACTCTGTGAGGAGGATGTACACAGGGAAAGGAGTGAGGAATTGGACGATGAGGAGGAGGTGGACATCTTGCCTCTGTAGAGCCAGTTTGTGCAAGGAGAGATTGATTGCTTCTTTTTTGGTGGGGGCCCAAACCAACCAGTCATTTCAGCCATAGTCGTGTGGCAGACCCTGTGGCTGAAATGATGGGTTTGTTAAAGTGTGCATGTCCTGTTTATACAACATAAGGGTGGGTGGGAGCTCCCAAGGACAATTCCATCTTGCACCTCTTTTTTTTTTTTATCTTTGCATCATGTGATGTTTGGGTCAATTTTGCCATCCTGTCTGACACTGCAGTGCCACTCCTAGATGTGCCAGGTGTTTGTGCCGGCCACTTGGGTCGCTTAGCTTAGTCATCCAGCGACCTCGGTGCAAATTTTAGGACTAAAAATAATATTGTGAGGTGTGAGGTTTTCAGAATAGACTGGAAATGAGTGGAAATTATGGTTATTGAGGTTAATAATACTATAGGATCTAAATTACCCCCAAATTCTATGATTTAAGCTGTTTTTGAGGGGGTTTTGAAAAAAAAAAACACCCAAATCGAAAACACACACGAATCCGACAAAAATTTTTTAAGGGAGGTTTTGCCAAAATGCGTCCGAATCCAAAACATGGCCGCGGAACCGAATCCAAAACCAAAACACAAAACCTGAAAACTTTCCGGTGCACATCTCTAATATATATATAGATATATATATATATAGATATATATATATAGATATAGATATACACACATACCCACATATGGTATTTGTTTCCCTGTTTTAAAGGGGAGTGGCACGGGTGACGGGGATGAATTTTTTGCCCCTGGACAATGTCCAATTGAGATAAGCATATACATTTCTATTTTCTGGTGCAGTCCTTTATACCACATTACCTAATGTTGAGCACTAAGGTGTTTGTTTGAACAAAATTACACTAGAGGCACTAGAGGCACTTTTTATTGGTCACTTTCGACAGGTGGTGTCACACATAGGTGTGTTACCCATATGTGAACTTACTTATCATTCATATTGAATTGTGTATGCATGCGCACAGTCATAAGAAACGAAAGCTGCGATCGCACCCGCAACTATATGTGCTGTGTTACAAATGACCACTGGCCGCGATTCATATGTCCATGTGTACACATCTCAGCAGAGATTACAGTGGCTACATCTGTATTTACATATGTGTACTCATACATTTAGCCTCATTACACCATGCAGTGCGAGATGTTTCACGTGAGTGAGTCGCCAGTTCCTGTGCAACTCTGCTAACGTCGGGCATCTTTTTCGCTAATAATGCATCTTAGTCATAATGCAATGATAAGACTAGGATGCAAAAGGAAACTGTGCTAATTAATATGATATATGACACTTGTATGTTGTGTGTGACTGAGTCTGTATAGATAGATATTTTTATTGTCATTGTTAAAAAGAACAACAAAATTAAAATCTGGAAATTTCACATAAAAGTTACAAATCACCAGTCAAATGGAGCAGCACAGAACATGTAGTTTAAAAAAGCTGCTCCTGCTACTTTGTAGCACTTCATGTACAGATTCAGAGACTCAGTCGCTCACAGATATTCAGTACAAGTGTCATATCAAATCAATTGCCTTGTGTATCCTAGTCATACTGCGTTGCAACTAAGATGCATTTTTGGGGAAAAAAACACGAAAAAACGACTGATAGGGACTGTTTGCAGTGAGTGCAGCAAAGATGCACAGAATTTGTATAAATATGAAGAGTTTTCATCGCTGAAACACAATACTGCTTTAGAAGTTGACATCAGCTAAGGCATGTCTTTCTAACAAGTCATTTGACAGAGCAGCAAAGCCTCACAACAATGGGAGTGTCATTGTGTTACTCATTTCATACCCCTTTCACACCGCACAATTAATTGGGTGTATTGCCGGGTCGACGCAGGTCGATGTGCTGTGTGAAAGGGTTACATCCCGAATTCCCGGGTCACCTGACCTGATATTTCAACCCGTGAATAAAGCAGGGTTATTCCTGGACTATTACTGGGTCACGTGCAGTGTGAACGAGTTGCCGAGTTAATGCAACCCGGGACCCGTTCACAGTATAGGTATAGGTGGTGTTAGAGGCACAGGCGGCGCTTGGAGATGATCTGATCCCCAGGCGCTGCCTCCACACATGTCACTGCTGACATCACCAACCTGCCCATTTGCCGGGTTGGTGCCGTCAGTCTGAAAGGAGTCTCAACCGGGTCGTACGGTCAGAGTCGGACTGGCCCACAGGGGAACAGGGGAAACCA
The DNA here is from genome assembly GCF_028390025.1 of Pseudophryne corroboree. Lineage (NCBI taxonomy): Eukaryota > Metazoa > Chordata > Amphibia > Anura > Myobatrachidae > Pseudophryne > Pseudophryne corroboree. The sequence continues at coordinate 393,278,280 of NC_086447.1, read as the reverse complement.
CCAGTAGGCCCAACTGCCTGTAGGCCCTCCTCCTCCTCTAGGAATCAGGTTCCAGTCTCTATCCTAGTGCACATGAATTATGCAAATGTTACATTATACTTCATAAGAACATGGTTTATTATATATTTACCAAGGGACACAGAACATGTACTCTGTAATGGTTAGCCAAACCTCTGTGGTGGCTGGCCACACCCTTAAGCATGGGCCCCTACAACAGCATCCCCCCGGTGGGCCCTTCATTCCCCAGTCAAGACACTGCGTACGGTTAAAGCGATGTGAAAGCGGTAATAGGCCTGTAATCAGTACTCACATTTGGAAATGACTTTAAAAAAAGCTCAAATGGAGTTAAAATGTATCAAAGTTGTTTTTACATGTCGAACATATATATGTGACTTTGTTTTCGAAGGTAATCTCCACATAAATATGTAAAATTCACACTGCTTTTGTATATGGCAGAAAAATACATTTTTAATCATGCGTTGTTTGAAATGCTTATATGATCTCTTACGTCTGGAATATACTGTACAGCAGTGACAAGTCACTACACAGGTCCTAAAGCTCACCTCTCTCTACCCATAACTACTGTATATACAGTAATGGGATGACATGAGTTGTTTTCGTGAGTTTAACACTGAACGGTATACAAAAAGGAAGTTAAAAAAGACAAAGAAATACAGAATATTCCAAATGTGTTCAATTCACTGTTCCAACTTACTACAATTTTACAACTACTGTACAAACGAAAATGTTCTTGTCCTGATAAAATGTTTACAGTAGATACAGTACTGGTACAGTATAGAGGATTTAAATATTTATTATTATTAATATGCTTACAGTACATTGTGCATCTGTTCTTCTGTCCCCTCTCCCTCCCTACAATGTTGTACAGTATTAGAATGAAACCTATAAGTTATAGAAACTAAAAAATACTTATACGTTTGAAAGATACACTGTAACAATAAACTGTATTTTGTATATTCCTCCCTGTCCACATAGATAAACATTTCTGTGACAATCGCCAGGATGAGTCTTTATAAAACTGGACTCCCAGAAGACCTATCCATACAGTGTCTTTTATTCTATTATTATTATTATTATTATTATTATTATTATCTGTTAGTAGTAGTAGTAGTAAGGGTAATATAGTCCTGTCAAAAGATCTGCCTTATAGTCCAGTCATGAATTACACTAGTAGTGATTTCCTTTAGCTACTTGGTGTTTATCACCACCTTTCATGGGTTAAAACAACTGACAAAACATAAGCTTTTCACAGTTTGCTGCTTGTAAATGAATATATTCGTTTTTGAACTAATCTTGGATGAAAGAAAGCCACAGATGTACACTGTGTTACTTACCATGAAATGGGAACAGGGAGAAGCTTGCGTGATTCAAATCAGTCCAATGTGTCAGAGCTCTGGTGGAGATATGAGAGAAATGTGTTTGGGTTTGGCTAGCCCTCATGCATAGAGCCCTTGGCAGACAGGTGTGTTAACCTGTTGTAACATGCAAATAACTTGTTATATGACACCGCCTCAAATGCAGTACATAACCTGTTTAAACTAAAAGCCCTTCCCTTTTGCAGAAAGGTATAATACAAAGGCCAGGCAATCCTGAAGGTTTCATTAAGCACAGTACGCTCACTGATGTAATAATGGGGGCGGGAATTGTTATAATGACAGTTCCAGCCTGTGCTTTTTACCAACACTAACATATGACTAGTATGTTAGTCAAAGGACTCTGAAATAGTTTCTCATACAGTATATTCTTAGCCCCTTTAATTGTGTGAGTAAAATGACACAGAAAAGTAATGTTTGTACTCTTACAGGAACATTTATATTGTAACACGGTATGAAAAAATACTTCTTTTATTTTGTTGTTTGTCAGCGCTTGTATATACTGGGAGAGGGGGGGTGATCAATGCAGTGTGAGCAAACCTAACCCTACCTTCCCCGAAGCCTGACTCTAACCTCCCCTGCGGTGCCTAACCCTTACCCTCCGTCCCCGCAGCCTAACACTAACCCTCCCCCCACAGCCTAACCCCCTGGGTGGTGCCTAACCCCCTCCTTCCCGTCCCTAAACCTAACCCCCCGACTGGTCCAATGGTCGGTATGCTGGCTGGCAGGATTCCGGCATCGGTCTCGTGCCCATTTCGGAGTTCCGGCATCAGGATTCCAGCATGTGCCGGGATTTCGGCATCAAGATTTTGGCTGTTGGGATCCTGACAGCCGGCATATTCACTGCTTCCTGATTCAACATTGTACAATTATGTTAAATCAATAAAATGTATGCTGAATCAGTCACCAATTAATAATAATAATAATAATAATAATAATAATAGTAATAATAATAATTTTATTTATTTTATTTCTTCAACGTGACTTAAGGCACTTTACAAATATCAAAAACAATGAAACCTAATACACAAGATTTAAGTAATACAAGAATAGACAAGTCACACAGACATAAAAGAAAACAGCACAAAATAAGCGTAATGCAGGGTTGGTGTATGCATTTTGGGTAATAGCCTCCACAGGTTGTATGTCACAATCTCACAGGTACCAGGTGAGGCAGCCATCTTGGGCGCACTGCATAGGATTACCCTGGGTGGAATAGGTTACCCCTAGAAGAAATGACACAAAGTGGGGTGATTGCAGCATCCTAATGATCAGAGTAGGGTCCCTATAAAACAGTCAGGTTCATGTATTTTTCATACCATACATGAGTGTACCAGATGAGGCAGCCATCTTGCGCACACTACGAAGTTTACACATTGGGAAATGAGCCATAGAGGCACCCTAGGCATGTATGGGAAAACTGACACTTTTGTAGTAGTATGATATACCCTGCATTGAAAGATTCATGTGAAGTACATCCTGCCTGCGGACAAACCATCCAAGGCAAGCATCTGGGGTGCACTGCATAGGTTGCCGCTGACAGGATGTGCAATCAGTGGAGGTACACATTACAGGAATAGCACACCGTGGGATGGAATTATGCTGTGTGAAAAATATATGTATTACTTAATTATCTTTCCATTTCATTATACCATAAAATAGGACTGTATTCTTCAGTTTGTTTTGACATATTTCTGGCCAGAATCTGTCACAAGAATGTAAGTGTCATAGGCGACAGTAATAAAAAATAGTAAATATACATTAATCATTGATATCATGTGAAATATATTTGACTCTGTACATTTAAATAAAACAATGCCGAAGAATAGTTTGTGGTCCATCTACGACCTCAGTATCTACCTTTTCTACGGTTCTCAAATGTTCAAAACTCCTCATGAGCTGCCCTTTTCATTTCCCCACCAGATGCTTCCACACCTTCCTGAGTTTTTATCATTACCCAATATACAACAATTGGACATTTGCTTTTCATTTGTTGGAATCAGATAAAAGCAATATTGGCAGTAATTTCACAATAATGGATGCTTTAAATTATTCAGCACTAACGACCTTTAAAGATTTAATGACCAATTTATTTCACATGACAGATTTTGAATAAAAATGATGCATTCTCCTATTATAGTTTCAGTAAGTACTGTGAATGCCCTTGAAATAGGAACATCATTAAATGGTGCTTCCTGCATCTACGTTGTATCGAACATGAAAGAGAAGACACCTATGCATTTTGCTAATTAAAGCACTGGCCGCATGTTGCAGTAGAATATAATAGGTATGTCCCTGTTATGAGTTTTTTATTGATCATGTCTGTGTTTTATGTACCTGAAGGTGGGCATACATTATGCACGCCACTTACCATCCCGATCCTCAGATTATCGACATATTTGTTGCAATATCATTACTTCACTTTATTAATATATTACACACCTCCAATGAGGACATTTTAAATGATTTTATTTGCTTTTGTAATAGAAATGCACTGTGTTGTAGACCTGCTATAACCACTGAAATCAAGTTGGTGGCTAACACTCTGGGCAGGATCTAATGAAGTCCAAGTTCAGTGGCTGTGTGGGATGCCAGCCGAACTCGGACATTTTTTTTTAAAGAGCAATCATTTACAAGGCTAAACTATGCCTTGTAAACGATTGTCCCTTTAAAAAAAGTCAGAGTTTGGCCGGCATCACGCACGATCGACAAACTTGGACTTCATTACATCCCGTCTATTATCTATACCTACCAATTTTTGTTGTGTCACTGCTGCTTTGGGTAATATCACTGTTGATGCAGAAATATTTATAAACCTTATCCATGTCCTGCACTGATTTGTGCTGTAAGTCACTGTTCTTCTATTGTTCATGGTATAAATAATAGAGATGTGCACTTGAAATTTTTCGGGTTTTGTGTTTTGGTTTTGGGTTCGGTTCCGCGGCCGTGTTTTGGGTTCGACCGCGTTTTGGCAAAACCTCACCGAATTTTTTTTGTCGGATTCGGGTGTGTTTTGGATTCGGGTGTTTTTTTCAAAAAACACTAAAAAACAGCTTAAATCATAGAATTTGGGGGTCATTTTGATCCCAAAGTATTATTAACCTCAAAAACCATAATTTCCACTCATTTTCAGTCTATTCTGAATACCTCACACCTCACAATATTATTTTTAGTCCTAAAATTTGCACCGAGGTCACTGGATGACTAAGCTAAGCGACCCTAGTGGCCAACACAAACACCGGGCCCATCTAGGAGTGGCACTGCAGTGTCACGCAGGATGGCCCTTCCAAAAAACACTCCCCAAACAGCACATGACGCAAAGAAAAAAAGAGGCGCAATGAGGTAGCTGTGTGAGTAAGCTAAGCGACCCTAGTGGCCGACACAAACACCTGGCCCATCTAGGAGTGGCACTGCAGTGTCACGCAGGATGGCCCTTCCAAAAAACACTCCCCAAACAGCACATGACGCAAAGAAAAAAAGAGGCGCAATGAGGTAGCTGTGTGAGTAAGATAAGCGACCCTAGTGGCCGACACAAACACCGGGCCCATCTAGGAGTGGCACTGCAGTGTCACGCAGGATGGCCCTTCCAAAAAACACTCCCCAAACAGCACATGACGCAAAGAAAAAAAGAGGCGCAATGAGGTAGCTGTGTGAGTAAGATAAGCGACCCTAGTGGCCGACACAAACACCTGGCCCATCTAGGAGTGGCACTGCAGTGTCACGCAGGATGGCCCTTCCAAAAAACACTCCCCAAACAGCACATGACGCAAAGAAAAAAAGAGGCGCAATGAGGTAGCTATGTGAGTAAGATAAGCGACCCTAGTGGCCGACACAAACACCGGGCCCATCTAGGAGTGGCACTGCAGTGTCACGCAGGATGGCCCTTCCAAAAAACACTCCCCAAACAGCACATGACGCAAAGAAAAAAAGAGGCGCAATGAGGTAGCTGTGTGAGTAAGATAAGCGACCCTAGTGGCCGACACAAACACCTGGCCCATCTAGGAGTGGCACTGCAGTGTCACGCAGGATGGCCCTTCCAAAAAACACTCCCCAAACAGCACATGACGCAAAGAAAAATTAAAGAAAAAAGAGGTGCAAGATGGAATTGTCCTTGGGCCCTCCCACCCACCCTTATGTTGTATAAACAGGACATGCACACTTTAACCAACCCATCATTTCAGTGACAGGGTCTGCCACACGACTGTGACTGAAATGACGGGTTGGTTTGGACCCCCACCAAAAAAGAAGCAATTAATCTCTCCTTGCACAAACTGGCTCTACAGAGGCAAGATGTCCACCTCATCATCATCCTCCGATATATCACCGTGTACATCCCCCTCCTCACAGATTATGAATTCGTCCCCACTGGAATCCACCATCTCAGCTCCCTGTGTACTTTGTGGAGGCAATTGCTGCTGGTCAATGTCTCCACGGAGGAATTGATTATAATTCATTTTAATGAACATCATCTTCTCCACATTTTCTGGAAGTAACCTCGTACGCCGATTGCTGACAAGGTGAGCGGCGGCACTAAACACTCTTTCGGAGTACACACTTGTGGGAGGGCAACTTAGGTAGAATAAAGCCAGTTTGTGCAAGGGCCTCCAAATTGCCTCTTTTTCCTGCCAGTATAAGTACGGACTGTGTGACGTGCCTACTTGGATGCGGTCACTCATACAATCCTCCACCATTCTTTCAATGGGGAGAGAATCATATGCAGTGACAGTAGACGACATGTCCGTAATCGTTGACAGGTCCTTCAGTCCGGACCAGATGTCAGCATCAGCAGTCGCTCCAGACTGCCCTGCATCACCGCCAGCGGGTGGGCTCGGAATTCGTAGCCTTTTCCTCGCACCCCCAGTTGCGGGAGAATGTGAAGGAGGAGATGTTGACAGGTCGCGTTCCGCTTGACTTGACAATTTTCTCACCAGCAGGTCTTTGAACCCCAGCAGACTTGTGTCTGCCGGAAAGAGAGATCCAAGGTAGGTTTTAAATCTAGGATCGAGCACGGTGGCCAAAATGTAGTGCTCTGATTTCAACAGATTGAGCACCCGTGAATCCTTGTTAAGCGAATTAAGGGCTCCATCCACAAGTCCCACATGCCTAGCGGAATCGCTCCGTGTTAGCTCCTCCTTCAATGTCTCCAGCTTCTTCTGCAAAAGCCTGATGAGGGGAATGACCTGACTCAGGCTGGCAGTGTCTGAACTGACTTCACGTGTGGCAAGTTCAAAGGGCAGCAGAACCTTGCACAACGTTGAAATCATTCTCCACTGCGCTTGAGACAGGTGCATTCCACCTCCTATATCGTGCTGAATTGTATAGGCTTGAATGGCCTTTTGCTGCTCCTCCAACCTCTGAAGCATATATAGGGTTGAATTCCACCTCGTTACCACTTCTTGCTTCAGATGATGGCAGGGCAGGTTCAGGCGTTTTTGGTGTTGCTCCAGTCTTCTGTACGTGGTGCCTGTACGCCGAAAGTGTCCCGCAATTCTTCTGGCCACCGACAGCATCTCTTGCACGCCCCTGTCGTTTTTAAAAAAATTCTGCACCACCAAATTCAAGGTATGTGCAAAACATGGGACGTGCTGGAATTTGCCCAGATTTAATGCGCACACAATATTGCTGGCGTTGTCCGATGCCACAAATCCACAGGAGAGTCCAATTGGGGTAAGCCATTCCGCGATGATCTTCCTCAGTTGCCGTAAGAGGTTTTCAGCTGTGTGCGTATTCTGGAAACCGGTGATACAAAGCGTAGCCTGCCTAGGAAAGAGTTGGCGTTTGCGAGATGCTGCTACTGGTGCCGCCGCTGCTGTTCTTGCAGCGGGAGTCCATACATCTACCCAGTGGGCTGTCACAGTCATATAGTCCTGACCCTGCCCTGCTCCACTTGTCCACATGTCCGTGGTTAAGTGGACATTGGGTACAGCTGCATTTTTTAGGACACTGATGACTCTTTTTCTGAGGTCTGTGTACATTTTCGGTATCGCCTGCCTAGAGAAATGGAACCTAGATGGTATTTGGTACCGGGGACACAGTACCTCCAACAAGTCTCTAGTTGGCTCTGCAGTAATGATGGATACCTGAACCACGTTTCTCACCACCCAGGATGCCAAGGCCTCAGTTATCCGCTTTGCAGCAGGATGACTGCTGTGATATTTCATCTTCCTCGCAAAGGACTGTTGGACAGTCAATTGCTTGGTGGAAGTAGTAAAAGTGGGCTTACGAGTACGACTTCCCCTCTGGGATGACCATCGACTCCCAGCAGCAACAACAGCAGCGCCAGCAGCAGTAGGCGTTACACGCAAGGATGCATCGGAGGAATCCCAGGCAGGAGAGGACTCGTCAGAATTGCCAGTGACATGGCCTGCAGGACTATTGGCATTCCTGGGGAAGGAGGAAATTGACACTGAGGGAGTTGGTGGGGTGGTTTGCGTGAGCTTGGTTACAAGAGGAAGGGATTTACTGGTCAGTGGACTGCTTCCGCTGTCGCCCAAAGTTTTTGAACTTGTCACTGACTTATTATGAATGCGCTGCAGGTGACGTATAAGGGAGGATGTTCCGAGGTGGTTATCGTCCTTACCCCTACTTATTACAGCTTGACAAAGGCAACACACGGCTTGACAAATGTTGTCCGCATTTCTGTTGAAATACTTCCACACCGAAGAGCTGATTTTTTTGGTATTTTCACCAGGCATGTCAACGGCCATATTCCTCCCACGGACAACAGGTGTCTCCCCGGGTGCCTGACTTAAACAAACCACCTCACCATCAGAATCCTCCTTGTCAATTTCCTCCCCAGCGCCAGCAACACCCATATCCTCCTCATCCTGGTGTACTTCAACACTGACATCTTCAATCTGACTATCAGGAACTGGACTGCGGGTGCTCCTTCCAGCACTTGCAGGGGGCGTGCAAATGGTGGAAGGCGCATGCTCTTCACGTCCAGTGTTGGGAAGGTCAGGCATCGCAACCGACACAATTGGACTCTCATTGTGGATTTGGGATTTCGAAGAACGCACAGTTCTTTGCGGTGCTTTTGCCAGCTTGAGTCTTTTCATTTTTCTAGCGACAGGCTGAGTGCTTCCATCCTCATGTGAAGCTGAACCACTAGCCATGAACATAGGCCAGGGCCTCAGCCGTTCCTTGCCACTCCGTGTGGTAAATGGCATATTGGCAAGTTTACGCTTCTCCTCCGACAATTTTATTTTAGATTTTGGAGTCCTTTTTTTACTGATATTTGGTGTTTTGGATTTTACATGCTCTGTACTATGACATTGGGCATCGGCCTTGGCAGACGACGTTGCTGGCATTTCATCGTCTTGGCCATGACTAGTGGCAGCAGCTTCAGCACGAGGTGGAAGTGGATCTTGATCTTTCCCTAATTTTGGAACCTCAACATTTTTGTTCTCCATATTTTAATAGGCACAACTAAAAGGCACCTCAGGTAAACAATGGAGATGGATGGATACTAGTATACTTATGGATGGACGAGCGACTGCCGACACAGAGGTAGCTACAGCCGTGGACTACCGTACTGTGTCTGCTGCTAATATAGACTGGATGATAATGAGATGAAATCAATATATATATATATAATATCACTAGTACTGCAGCCGTACAGGTATATATATTTATAATGTAATGACTGATGACGGACCTGCTGGACACTGTCAGCTCAGCAGCACCGCAGACTGCTACAGTAAGCTACTATAGTAGTATGTATAAAGAAGAAAGAAAAAAAAAAACCACGGGTAGGTGGTATACAATTATGGATGGACGAGCGACTGCCGACACAGAGGTAGCTACAGCCGTGGACTACCGTACTGTGTCTGCTGTTAATATAGACTGGATGATAATTAGATGAAATCAATATATATATATATAATATCACACTAGTACTGCAGCCGGACAGGTAGATATATTTATTATGTAATGACTGATGACGGACCTGCTGGACACTGTCAGCTCAGCAGCACCGCAGACTGCTACAGTAAGCTACTATAGTAGTATGTATAAAGAAGAAAAAAAAAAAAAAAACCACGGGTAGGTGGTATACAATTATGGATGGACGAGCGACTGCCGACACAGAGGTAGCTACAGCCGTGGACTACCGTACTGTGTCTGCTGCTAATATAGACTGGATGATAATGAGATGAAATCAATATATATATATATATATATATATATATAATATCACTAGTACTGCAGCCGGACAGGTAGATATATTTATTATGTAATGACTGATGACGGACCTGCTGGACACTGTCAGCTCAGCAGCACCGCAGACTGCTACAGTAAGCTACTATAGTAGTATGTATAAAGAAGAAAGAAAAAAAAACCACGGGTAGGTGGTATACAATTATGGATGGACGAGCGACTGCCGACACAGAGGTAGCTACAGCCGTGGACTACCGTACTGTGTCTGCTGCTAATATAGACTGGATGATAATGAGATGAAATCAATATATATATATATATAATATCACTAGTACTGCAGCCGGACAGGTATATATATTTATTATGTAATGACTGATGACGGACCTGCTGGACACTGTCAGCTCAGCAGCACCGCAGACTGCTACAGTAAGCTACTATAGTAGTATGTATAAAGAAGAAAGAAAAAAAAAAAACACGGGTAGGTGGTATACAATTATGGATGGACGAGCGACTGCCGACACAGAGGTAGCTACAGCCGTGGACTACCGTACTGTGTCTGCTGCTAATATAGACTGGATGATAATGAGATGAAATCAATATATATATATAATATCACTAGTACTGCAGCCGGACAGGTAGATATATTTATTATGTAATGACTGATGACGGACCTGCTGGACACTGTCAGCTCAGCAGCACCGCAGACTGCTACAGTAAGCTACTATAGTAGTATGTATAAAGAAGAAGAAAGAAAAAAAAAAAAACCACGGGTAGGTGGTATACAATATTATATATATATTATATACAATTATATATATATATTATATATATTAAACTGGTGGTGATTATTAAACTGGTGGTCAGGTCACTGGTCACACTATCAGCAACTTGCAAGTAGTACTCCTAAGCAGACAATCACAATATATATTATACTGGTGGTCAGTGTGGTCACAATGGCAGTGTGGCACTCTGGCAGCAAAAGTGTGCACTGTACGTTATATGTACTTCTGAGTCCTGCTCTCAGACTCTAACTGCTCCCCACTGTCAGTGTCTCCCCCACAAGTCAGATATACATTATACAGTCACACTATCTATCTATCACTTCAGCAAGTAGTAGTACTCCTCCTAAAGTACTCCTCCTAATGCTCCCCAAAATTACTACTGTGTCTCTCTCTACTCTAGTCTCACTCTCTTCTCTATAAACGGAGAGGATGCCAGCCACGTCCTCTCCCTATGAATCTCAATGCACGTGTGAAAATGGCTGCGACGCGCGGCTCCTTATATAGAATCCGAGTCTCGCGATAGAATCCGAGCCTCGCGAGAATCCGACAGCGGGATGATGACGTTCGGGCGCGCTCGGGTTAACCGAGCAAGGCGGGAAGATCCGAGTCGCTCGGCCCCGTGTAAAAAAAAATGAAGTTCGGGCGGGTTCGGATTCCGAGGAACCGAACCCGCTCATCTCTAATAAATAATGGATATTATAATAATAATAATAATAATAATAATAATAAGAAGAAGAAGAAGAAGAAGAAGAAGAAGAAGAAGAGAAGAAGAATAAAAGACTAATATAAGATGGCATTGAGCACATGGAAACAAGATATACAGTAGTGCATCACCCTGGCACTGCTCCGTTCAGTAATTAGTTGTATTTGCTTTGCCCTCTGCTTGTTACAAGATGGATGGATGTCTATTAAAAATTATAGTGATGTATTTATATAACTACTGTACATATTACATAGCAAATACACTGTGATGTTAAAGAGGACTTGACAGCATCTAGAAAACAGGCATTTTTTCTGTAGTGACGGGCATATGAATAATGATCTGTTAAAGTGACATGATCGTGAACAAAAAAAAAATGTTTTTCTCTTTGTGCTAATGTCTATGCTTTTAGATACAGAACACTCTTATCTATGCTACACCAATAACATTTCACATTACATGCTTTGTTTTATAGGGCTGTAAGCTTGGACCTTTTGAATATCAATGCTATTAGTTAGCAAGTTAGCTTTCACACTCTCCTGCTGACACATTGGAGTGAAGGTGGAAAACTCTTCGGTCACACAGTGATTGCTCAGAAATCATTGTATGTCACAGCTGCAGAATGTTGTAAGTCCCATGTGACAGTGGAAGAAACAGCACTTCATTGTGTCTGCATGGGAACAATTGAGCTACTGCATATGAATGCTAGTGATTTTATGACTGGAACAGCACCAGCATTCTCATTGCACACCAGACACTGCTTTATTTGAAGTGGAATCATTGTGAGACTGAGTAAGTTAGAGCAAATTTAAAAAATGGGAAACACAGGAGCAACTTATCCAGGACAATGGTGGCCCCAGTCCCCCCGCTGCTATTGGATCCCCGTCAACTCTTGGTGTTAGAGATGCACTCTGTGCTGCCTCTGTTACTGGAGCACATTAGCCACCAGGTACTAGGACCCAGCTTTTCATGAAGGTACAACCTCCAACAAGTGAGTTTGGTGTATGCGAGGTTCCCCCATGCAGTACTTTTTCCTCTGCAGTGTCCTTAGTATGCTGACATTATCCTGAGTGTGCCCAAATGTAAGTGCCCCATTAAGACCCCAAACTTTACCATCCCATTACCGCACCATATAATATAATCACTGGTGCTATAACTGTGCTTAAGGCAGCACACAGTGTGCACATACACTGGCACACCACAGTGTCCAGCATTCTCTGGATGTAACTGTGATTCCTCTGCATCCTGTACCACCTGCATTACTGTTAACTCTGTGTTGCCTACTAACTATTTCCACCTGGTTAATAAACCTGTTCCCTGGCTAAGTATCCTGTCCTCCATGTGCACACTGCTGACACCTACAACTAAGACGCGATGCAATAATGCTGCCAGTGCCAGTCAGTGGATACTGGAGATGACCTGAAGGGGTAAAGTAAGTTATACCACTATACGACTTTGCATGGCAGTGGGTGGTGGTGGGGGGTCAATTTGTGAGCAGGTTTGAAAAGATAAAGAGGTCCATACTATTGGTGGGAGGGCACACAAATTAGTTGCCCTGGGACCCACAGGCCATAATCCAGCCCTGCATGATGATAATGTAGGAGATTGACTCTATAGGACATAGAGAATGTACTCTGTACATTGGGCACATTGGGCAGCAAGTACAAATTATGGCCAGTACATGCCGCATCATAATATTGATGTAGTTCTTATAAGTTTTTAATTTGAATTCTATTGTTTTCTTAACGAATTTTCACTTTAACCACATTTCACTATGTAAATGTACAAACATTTCAGCTACGTGTATGATATTATAATTTAAATGTATAATTTTAAATTTACTAGTTTATGTCACTACTATTGCCATTACATTTAGTGATATATGGGCATTATTATTTACGAGTTACCTTAGTACAAAAAACATTACTTGGTATTCTGTATGGTCTGATATGGGGAGAGGTCCATGGGGGTGACACCATGAGTTACTGCAATAGGAGACAACAACCCTAGTGATGCCACTGGTATTGCCATTACTATATTAGCTCTTTGCATTAAATACATCCTTATTCTTTCCCTGTATAATAAAAGGCATATAAATACTCACATTGCAAATGGATCAAGCTGGTCAATGTGTTATTTTCAGAATGAATATTCATATACTTTGCTACATAATTAAAACAAAATCCAACTGGAATCAAATACAGTTCTGCCACTTCAGACATGACTCGTCTGTCCTTTTAATAATAATCAGTCACGTGGAACATGCTTATAGCCTAGGCACATAACTAAAGTATGTCACAGTAACTTGAAAAGACACGCAAAGCATTACAATTACATATTACACAGAATACACAACCAGAATTTACCAGAAACTGCTTCCTGTCCAGAGGTAATCGGCTGCCTAATGACTAAAACAGTTTTTGAACATTGTTATTGCACTCACTTCACCTGTAGTAATATCTTTATTTCTACATCTAAAAGAGAATTTTAGATTGTTTTTATTTTGTTTTTATGAAGAGATTGCTCTTTTATTTGATATGATATTCAGAACAAACAGATTTTACGAGCATTAAATGGGGAACACAAACCCAAAAATACTTTTGTTGGATTTTAATTATGTTTTTGAATTTAATCAGTATATACTTTAATAGTTACAATCAGAGAAGGATTTACCACAAGGTAACCAAAGCAGCTGCTTAGGGCCCTGTGGGTGTCAGGGGGCCCTGTGGGTCCCAGGATGGTCCCCTGATATGGCTGTATGGAGGGCATTTCTGGTGGATCAAGACCTCCGATGACTGATGATATACAAATATGCCATTTTACTCTATTTTAAGTACTACTGTGTATTGACGATGGGTGCCTGCCTGCTACAATTAGTGGGGCACTGATATACAGGGTGATTCAAAAGTCACTGTACCAAGGGTCGGACTGGCCCACTGGGGAACAAGGGAAACCACCGGTGGGCCCTACTGCCTGTGGGCCCTCCTCCTCCTCTATGGATCAAGTTTCACACTATCCTAGTGCACTAGATTTATGCATTATACATATGTTACATTATACTTCACAATAATTTGGTTTATTATATATTTACCAAGGGGCACAGAACATGTAATGGTTAGCCAAACTTCTGTAGTGTCTGGCCATGCCCCCACTGGAACCTGGCTACACTTTTAAGCATGGGCCCCTACAGCAGCAGTCCCCCGGTGGGCCCTTCATGCCCCAGTCTGACACTGGCAGTACCCATTTTGTTTTAAAAAACTGTGCAGGAAATGAAAAAACTGAATACTCCAGTAAGGTATGGGCTATCTTTTAGAGTATGTACCGAACATGGGCGCCATCTTGAAATTGGCCATCTTAAATCTAAGTGAGTTTTTCCAAATAGAAAGGGGGTTGTATAGCATGTCAAACAACATCAGAATTTGCTGAAAAGTGTATTGCTGCAAACAGATTTGAAATAGCAGTTATGGTTTAAAAGTTACAACACTTTTTTGTTGCAGGTAACTGAAGATGGCTTTGACAAAAGAGGATAGAATTGAGGTCATTTTGATGTCTGGAGAACGATGTTTGCGTGTCATAGCTGCAGATTTTAACAACCGGCACCCAGAAAGACCTCCAATTTCACATAACACTGTCAGGTGCCTAATTTCCAAATTCCGAGAAACTGGGACTGTGGCTGACAAGTCACGGAGTGGTCGTCCAAAAAGTGCTAATAATGAGACAACCTCAACAATGGTTTTGGCATCCTTTGTGAAGAGCTCCCAATGCAGCACACGATGCTTGTCAGCAGAATGTGGAATCAGCCAGTCATCGATCGTACGAATCCTTCATGCCCATCGATGGCATCCATTCAAGATCCAGCTACTCCAGTACCTAGCAGAGGATGACCCAGACAGATGTATGCAGTTTTGCACGTAAGCCTTAGAGCAACGTCAACAGGATCCCTCTTTTGCACCCCATCTTGTTCAGTGATGAGGCAAACTTTTATGTCAGTGGTGAAGTCACAACCACAGGGACAGGTACTGGAGTGATCAGACTCCACACTGGATGGAACCTTCCAAGGTTGTTGGTAATGTAAAGGTTATAGTGTGGTGTGGGATATGAGGTACATGTGTAATTGGACCCATTTCCATTGACCAGAACCTAAATGCACAATGCTACCTTGAAATGCTGCAAGAAATGGTGTTGCCCTCAGATCTGAATGAAGATGGCAGCTTTCCCTGTTACTTTCAACAGGATAGGGCTCTACCATGCTACGGAGCAGTTGTTTGTCAGTGGTTAGATGGTCAATTTCCTGGTCATTGGTTTGGGCAACATGGTTCTGTGGAATGGCCACCCAGATCACCTAACTTCACACCACTTGACTTTTATCTGTGGGGTCATTTAAAGCAACTCGTGTACGCGGAGAAAATAAAAAAACAGACATCATCTCCAGAAATGCATTGAAGAAGCGTGTGCCAGCATTTCTTCGGAAATCCTTCTACGAGTGCATGACAATGGCATCAAGCGCCTTCGAATTTGTGTTGACCAAGAGGGACAACATGTTGAACACATTAAATGAGTGTCCTTTATGGATAACAGATGTTAAAATGCATGTGTGAAAATATCTGTCTAAATTGTACGATACGTCTACTGCCATATGGAGCAACAATATTGGGGAGGGAATAAAGGACAATTCTGTAGAAATACAGTACTGTAGTTTTTCTGGTGGTAATATATTTTCATATACAGTACAGCAGTTGACACAAAGACAACTACAGGATACAATTTTTTTTTTTTTTTTAAAGTCATGATATAGGTCGATGTTTTGGTCCACCCCAATGCACCACTGTATATTTATACCTAGCTAATGAAGTAACATAGCAATATCACTTTGGCACCCTAGTTTGAGCAGTGACTATACCAGGTACTGTAGTAGAAGTTGCTCGTAGGTGTGAATAGGGGTAAATCCCCCATAGAAACTGGCTGAGATGGCATCAGTATTCATCTGCTTGTCTCGGTGCAGATGGGGACCTAGGCGGAGATGTAAGAAGCAGTGGTGAGTGGTGGATTTCCCACTAGGCACATGAGGCATGTGCCTAGGGACACCACTTGCTGGGAACGGCAGAGCAGGCTGCCCGCACCCCACCCCTATGCTGCCTGATGTAGCATCTGGCCAGATGGCTGGTCAGAGAAGACAGGGACAGGGATCTGTGTGCAGTGGGGCCAGAGCTACATGGACCAAGCAGGGCTGCTGGAAGAGAGTCTCTTTGCCAGCAGCCCTGCTTGGTCCATGTAGCTCTGCCCCCCTGCACACAAGTCAGAGATGCTGCAAATACCTAGCCAGCCAGAGTGACAGAACTACTCTGCTGCTTTTGAAGTAAGTGTGTGCAGTCTGTAGTGTTTGTGCAGTGTGTGTAGTGTGTTTATGTGCAATGTGTGTAGTGTGTGTATTTGCAGAGTGTGTATGTGCAGTGTGTGTGTGTGTGTGTATGTGTGTGTACGCAGTGTGTAGTGTGTGTATGTGCAGTGTGTGTTTGTATGTGCAGTGTTTAGTGTGTGTACAGTGGTGGTTCTAGGGGCGGGCAAGCAGGGTGGTTGCTCAGGGCACTGCGGCCTGAGGGCACGATCACAATCACCTTGCTGGCACCATCTACTTTGATGTTGCCCGCCCACTCTTGCCCGCTGCTAACAGACGCCATCAGCCATTACTATTGGGTGCCGCACTGCCACCCTAGGCAGTTACTACATCTGCACGTCAGGTGCAAGTGCCGTATTGGGAACTGTCGCGGCCAGAAGTACCCGCTCTGTCCATGTGCGAGACGGATGAGAGCCATGGACCCACTGCATCTACCACACCTGAAGTGTTTGGGGCACCGCGCACCCACCCATAATGCTGGAAAACGGATGGTGTGGAACACCTTCATCACACTGGGGAGGACAGAAAAACAAGTAGGGTCAGTTATGGAGAGTTCCATCATTCAGCAATCTGTGTGTTTCAGTGTGCGCCTGGTCCCTGTACAATCTGTGTGTATAAACGGCTCTACTGTGGTGAATGTGTTTAAGCAATCCTACTGTGGTGTAACATGTATAAGTGGCTCTACTGTGGTGTAATGTGTATAAGCAGCTCTAATGTGGTGTAACATACTGTACAGAAGGGCTCTACCATGGCATAATGGGGGCCAAAGGGTGACACCAAAATGCCTGTGCTCAGTGACAAGAGCCAGGTGATGCAGTGTAACATTATGTGCAGCACCAGGCAGTGGGGAGGGTGTCAAAAGAATGCCCTGAGCTCTAAAAGGTCTAGAACCTGCCCTATGTGTGGATGTGCAGTGTGTGAATAGTGTATGTGTATGTGGATGTGCCGTTTGTGAGTGTGTGCAGAGTGTGTGCGTGCAGTGTGAGCGGTAGGGGGGCAGTGAGGGGTGGGAAAGCAGTTATGTGTGCAATGAGATGTGATGGGATAGGGAGCTTGGACAAGTGAAGAGAGCAGTATGAGCTCTGAAAGGGGTGAAGGAAGGGGATATGGAGAGAACAAGATAGAGCTTGAAGAGTAGTAGAATACAGTATGGAGGAAAGTAACAGTACAAGACTTTTCTTTTTTTTTAAGGGGAAGGAGGGGGGGTGTTGGACAAATATATTGTGCCTAGAAGCGGCCTGACCCCTAAATTCGCCTCTGACAGTGGTGTCAAATGCACTATTACTAGTGCTATATGACATTTACAATAAACCTAGGCACTGTATGTTCCGGTTGATAACTCCGGAGCATATACTTAGTTGCAGCAGTGACATTTCCAGCGCAGGGAGGTATTATCTTTTGTTTTGTCTTGTATGTACAGTATGAAAGAATAAAAATAACTTTGTGTTATTTGCAGACATCTAACAAATTTGCCACAACTTCTGTTTGAATATCGTGCTGTACACAAGATCTTGTGATGTTTGCAGTAGTGATGTGCACCGGAAATTTTTCGGGTTTTGTGTTTTGGTTTTGGGTTCGGTTCCGCGGCCGTGTTTTGGGTTCGAACGCGTTTTGGCAAAACCTCACCGAATTTTTTTTGTCGGATTCGGTTGTGTTTTGGATTCGGGTGTTTTTTTCATAAAACCCTAAAAAACAGCTTAAATAATAGAATATGGGGGTCATTTTGATCCCATACTATTATTAACCTCAATAACCATAATTTACACTCATTTCCAGTCTATTCTGAACACCTCACACCTCACAATATTATTTTTAGTCCTAAAATTTGCACCGAGGTCGCTGGATGGCTAAGCTAAGCGACACAAGTGGCCGACACAAACACCTGGCCCATCTAGGAGTGGCACTGCAGTGTCAGGCAGGATGGCCCTTCCAAAAAATACTCCCCAAACAGCACATGACGCAAACAAAAAAGAGGCGCAATGAGGTAGCTGTGTGACGACTAAGACAAGCGACCCTAGTGGCCGACACAAACACCTGGCCCATCTAGGAGTGGCACTGCAGTGTCAGACAGGATGGCCCTTCCAAAAAATACTCCCCAAACAGCACATGACGCAAAGAAAAAAAGAGGCGCAATGAGGTAGCTGTGTGACGACTAAGCTAAGCGACCCTAGTGGCCGACACAAACACCTGGCCCATCTAGGAGTGGCACTGCAGTGTCACGCAGGATGGCCCTTCCAAAAAATACTCCCCAAACAGCACATGACGCAAAGAAAAAAAGAGGCGCAATGAGGTAGCTGTGTGACGACTAAGCTAAGCGACCCTAGTGGCCGACACAAACACCTGGCCCATCTAGGAGTGGCACTGCAGTGTCACGCAGGATGGCCCTTCCAAAAAATACTCCCCAAACAGCACATGACGCAAAGAAAAAAAGAGGCGCAATGAGGTAGCTGTGTGACGACTAAGCTAAGCGACCCTAGTGGCCGACACAAACACCGGGCCCATCTAGGAGTGGCACTGCAGTGTCACGCAGGATGGCCCTTCCAAAAAATACTCCCCAAACAGCACATGACGCAAAGAAAAAAAGAGGCGCAATGAGGTAGCTGTGTGACGACTAAGCTAAGCGGCCCTAGTGGCCGACACAAACACCTGGCCCATCTAGGAGTGGCACTGCAGTGTCACGCAGGATGGCCCTTCCAAAAAATACTCCCCAAACAGCACATGACGCAAAGAAAAAAAGAGGCGCAATGAGGTAGCTGTGTGACGACTAAGCTAAGTGGCCCTAGAGGCCGACACAAACACCTGGCCCATCTAGGAGTGGCACTGCAGTGTCACGCAGGATGGCCCTTCCAAAAAATACTCCCCAAACAGCACATGACGCAAAGAAAAAAAGAGGCGCAATGAGGTAGCTGTGTGACGACTAAGCTAAGCGACCCTAGTGGCCGACACAAACACCTGGCCCATCTAGGAGTGGCACTGCAGTGTCACGCAGGATGGCCCTTCCAAAAAATACTCCCCAAACAGCACATGACGCAAAGAAAAAAAGAGGCGCAATGAGGTAGCTGTGTGATGACTAAGCTAAGCGACCCTAGTGAGCGACACAAACACCTGGCCCATCTAGGAGTGGCACTGCAGTGTCACGCAGGATGGCCCTTCCAAAAAATACTCCCCAAACAGCACATGACGCAAAGAAAAATGAAAGAAAAAAGAGGTGCAAGATGGAATTGTCCTTGGGCCCTCCCACCCACCCTTATGTTGTAAAAACAGGACATGCACAGTTTAACGAACCCATCATTTCAGCGACAGGGTCTGCCACACGACTGTGACTGAAATGACTGGTTGGTTTGGGCCCCCACCAAAAAAGAAGCAATCAATCTCTCCTTGCACAAACTGGCTCTACAGAGGCAAGATGTCCACCTCATCATCATCGTCCGATTCATCACCCCTTTCACTGTGTACATCCCCCTCCTCACAGACTATTAATTCGTCCCCACTGGAATCCACCATCTCAGGTCCCCGTGTACTTTCTGGAGGCAATTGCTGCTGGTGAATTGATTATAATTCATTTTAATGAACATCATCTTCTCCACATTTTCTGGAAGTAACCTCGTACGCCGATTGCTGACAAGGTGAGCGGCGGCACTAAACACTCTTTCAGAGTACACACTGGAGGGAGGGCAACTTAGGTAGAATAAAGCCAGTTTGTGCAAGGGCCTCCAAATTGCCTCTTTTTCCTGCCAGTATACGTACGGACTGTCTAACGTGCCTACTTGGATGCGGTCACTCATATAATCCTCCACCATTCTTTCAATGGTGAGAGAATCATATGCAGTGACAGTAGACGACATGTCCGTAATCGTTGACAGGTCCTTCAGTCCGGACCAGATGTCAGCATCAGCAGTCGCTCCAGACTGCCCTGCATCACCGCCAGCGGGTGGGCTCGGAATTCGTAGCCTTTTCCTCGCACCCCCAGTTGCGGGAGAATGTGAAGGAGGAGATGTTGACGGGTCGCGTTCCGCTTGACTTGACAATTTTCTCACCAGCAGTTCTTTGAACCTCTGCAGACTTGTGTCTGCCGGAAAGAGAGATCCAACGTAGGTTTTAAATCTAGGATCGAGCACGGTGGCCAAAATGTAGTGCTCTAATTTCAACAGATTGACCACACGTGAATCCTGGTTAAGCGAATGATGGGCTCCATCCACAAGTCCCACATGCCTAGCGGAATCGCTCTGTTTTAGCTCCTCCTTCAATGCCTCCAGCTTCTTCTGCAAAAGCCTGATGAGGGGAATGACCTGACTCAGGCTGGCAGTGTCTGAACTGACTTCACATGTGGCAAGTTCAAAAGGTTGCAGAACCTTGCACAATGTTGAAATCATTCTCCACTGCGCTTGAGACAGGTGCATTCCACCTCCTTTGCCTATATCGTGGCCAGATGTATAGGCTTGAATGGCCTTTTGCTGCTCCTCCATCCTCTGAAGCATATAGAGGGTTGAATTCCACCTCGTTAACACCTCTTGCTTCAGATGATGGCAGGGCAGGTTCAGGTGTTTTTGGTGGTGCTCCAGTCTTCTGTACGCGGTGCCTGTACGCCGAAAGTGGCCCGCAATTCTTCTGGCCACCGACAGCATCTCTTGCACGCCCCTGTCGTTTTTTAAATAATTCTGCACCACCAAATTCAATGTATGTGCAAAACATGGGACGTGCTGGAATTTGCCCAGATGTAATGCACGCACAATATTGCTGGCGTTGTCCGATGCCACAAATCCCCAGGAGAGTCCAATTGGGGTAAGCCATTCTGCGATGATCTTCCTCAGTTGCCGTAAGAGGTTTTCAGCTGTGTGTGTATTCTGGAAAGCGGTGATACAAAGCGTAGCCTGCCTAGGAACGAGTTGGCGTTTGCGAGATGCTGCTACTGGTGCCGCCGCTGCTGTTCTTGCAGCGGGAGGCAATACATCTACCCAGTGGGCTGTCACAGTCATGTAGTCCTGAGTCTGCCCTGCTCCACTTGTCCACATGTCCGTGGTTAAGTGGACATTGGGTACAACTGCATTTTTTAGGACACTGGTGAGTCTTTTTCTGACGTCCGTGTACATTCTCGGTATCGCCTAGAGAAGTGGAACCTAGATGGTATTTGGTAACGGGGGCACAATACCTCAAGCAATTGTCTAGTTCCCTGTGAACTAACGGCGGATACTGGATGCACGTCTAATACCAACATAGTTGTCAAGGCCTCAGTTATCCGCTTTGCAACAGGATGACTGCTGTGATATTTCATCTTCCTCGCAAAGGACTGTTGGACAGTCAATTGCTTACTGGAAGTAGTACAAGTGGTCTTCCGACTTCCCCTCTGGGATGACGATCGACTCCCAGCAGCAACAACAGCAGCGCCAGCAGCAGTAGGCGTTACACTCAAGGATGCATCGGAGGAATCCCAGGCAGGAGAGGACTCGTCAGACTTGCCAGTGACATGGCCTGCAGGACTATTGGCTTTCCTGGGTAAGGAGGAAATTGACACTGAGGGAGTTGGTGGTGTGGTTTGCGCGAGCTTGGTTACAAGAGGAAGGGATTTACTGGTCAGTGGACTGCTTCCGCTGTCGACCAAGGTTTTTGAACTTGTCACTGACTTATTATGAATGCGCTGCAGGTGACGTATAAGGGAGGATGTTCCGAGGTGGTTAACGTCCTTAACCCTACTTATTACAGCTTGACAAAGGCAACACACGGCTTGACACCAGTTGTCCGCATTTCTGTTGAAATAATTCCACACTGAAGAGCTGATTTTTTTTGTATTTTGACCAGGCATGTCAATGGCCATATTCGTCCCACGGACAACAGGTGTCTCCCAGGGTGCCTGACTTAAACAAACCACCTCACCATCAGAATCCTCCTTGTCAATTTCCTCCCCAGCGCCAGCAACACCCATATCCTCATCCTGGTGTACTTAAACAGTGACATCTTCAATTTGACTATCAGGAACTGGACTGCGGGTGCTCCTTCCAGCACTTGCAGGGGGCGTGCAAATGGTGGAAGGCGCAAGCTCTTCCCGTCCAGTGTTGGGAAGGTCAGGCATCACAACCGACACAATTAGACTCTCCTTTGGGATTTGTGATTTCGAAGAACGCACAGTTCTTTGCTGTGCTTTTGCCGCAAGTCTTTTCTTTTTTCTAGCGAGAGGATGAGTGCTTCCATCCTCATGTGAAGCTGAACCACTAGCCATGAACATAGGCCAGGGCCTCAGCCGTTCCTTGCCACTCCGTGTCGTAAATGGCATATTGGCAAGTTTACGCTTCTCCTCAGACGCTTTTAATTTTGATTTTTGGGTAATTTTTTTACTGATCTTTTGTGTTTTGGATTTTACATGCTCTGTACTATGACATTGGGCATCGGCCTTGGCAGACGACGTTGATGGCATTTCATCGTCTCGGCCATGACTAGTGACAGCAGCTTCAGCTCGAGGTGGAAGTGGATCTTGATCTTTCCCTATTTTTTTAACCTCCACATTTTTGTTCTCCATATTTTAATGCGCACAACTAAAAGCCACCACAGGTATACAATGTAGATGGATGGATAGTATAGTATTATATTACTTATGGACGACGAGTGCACTGACGACACAGAGGTAGGTACAGCCGTGGCCTACCGTACTGCTTATAAATATAATATACTGAATAACGGACCTGGTGGACACTGTCAGCAGACTGCTAAACTAGTATGAAGAAAAAAAAAAAACACCACAGGTATACAATGTAGATGGATGGATAGTATTGTATTATATATTACTTATGGACGACGAGTGCACTGACGACACAGAGGTAGGTACAGCCGTGGCCTACCGTACTGCTTATATATATAATATACTGTATAACGGACCTGGTGGACACTGTCAGCAGACTGCTAAACTAGTATGAAGAAAAAAAAACACACCACAGGTATACAATGTAGATGGATGGATAGTATAGTATTATATTACTTATGGACGACGAGTGCACTGACGACATAGAGGTAGGTACAGCCGTGGCCTACCGTACTGCTTATATATATAATATACTGTATATAACGGACCTGGTGGACACTGTCAGCAGACTGCTAAACTAGTATGAAGGAAAAAAAAACCACCACAGGTATACAATGTAGATGGATGGATAGTATTGTATTATATATTACTTATGGACGACGAGTGCACTGACGACACAGAGGTAGGTACAGCCGTGGCCTACCGTACTGCTTATATATATATATATATATATATAAAATATACTGTAAATAACGGACCTGGTGGACACTGTCAGCAGACTGCTAAACTAGTATGAAGAAAAAAAAAACCACCACAGGTATACAATGTAGATGGATGTATAGTATAGTATTATATTACTAATGGACGACGAGTGCACTGACGACACAGAGGTAGGTACAGCCGTGGCCTACCGTACTGCTTATATATATAATATACTGTATAACGGACCTGGTGGACACTGTCAGCAGACTGCTAAACTAGTATGAAGAATAAAAACACACCACAGGTATACAATGTAGATGGATGGATAGTATAGTATTATATATTACTTATGGACGACGAGTGCACTGACGACACAGAGGTAGGTACAGCCGTGGCCTACCGTACTGCTTATATATATAATATACTGTATAACGGACCTGGTGGACACTGTCAGCAGACTGCTAAACTAGTATGAAGAAAAAAAAACCCCACCACAGGTATACAATGTAGATGGATGGATAGTATAGTATTATATTACTTATGGACGACGAGTGCACTGACGACACAGAGGTAGGTACAGCCGTGGCCTACCGTACTGCTTATATATATAATATACTGTATAACGGACCTGGTGGACACTGTCAGCAGACTGCTAAACTAGTATGAAGAAAAAACAAAACACCACAGGTATACAATGTAGATGGATGGATAGTATAGTATTATATTACTTATGAACGACGAGTGCACTGACGACACAGAGGTAGGTACAGCCGTGGCCTACCGTACTGCTTATATATATAATATACTGTATAACAGACCTGGTGGATACTGTCAGCAGACTGCTAAACTAGTATGAAGAAAAAAAAAAACACCACAGGTATACAATGTAGATGGATGGATAGTATAGTATTATATATTACTTATGGACGACGAGTGCACTGACGACACAGAGGTAGGTACAGCCGTGGCCTATCGTACTGCTTATATATATAATATACTGTATAACGGACCTGGTGGACACTGTCAGCAGACTGCTAAACTAGTATGAAGAAAAAAAAACACACCACAGGTATACAATGTAGATGGATGGATAGTATAGTATTATATTACTTATGGACGACGAGTGCACTGACGACACAGAGGTAGGTACAGCCGTGGCCTACCGTACTGTTGCTTATATATATAATATACTGTATAACGGACCTGGTGGACACTGTCAGCAGACTGCTAAACTAGTATGAAGGAAAAAAACAAAAACACAGGAGTGTTTTTCAGGCAGACAAACGTATACTGGACTGGTGGTCACTGTCAGCAAAACTGTGCACTGTACTCCTGCTATAACTGCTCCCCAGTCCCCACAATTAGGCAGTGTGAGCAGAGCAGTGCACTCAGCACAGATATATCATGCAGCAGTGCAGCACACTGAGTGAGCACAGATATGGTGGAGCGTTTTTTTCAGGCAGAGAAACAAAGGATTAAACTCACTGGTGGTATAATCAAAACCCTGCACTGTACTCCCTAACAGCTGCTCCCCGTCCCCAATCCTCCCCACAATTATAACTAAGTCACTCTGTGTTCTACTATAACGGAGAGGACGCCAGCCACGTCCTCTCCCTATCAATCTCAATGCACGTGTGAAAATGGCGGCGACGCGCGGCTCCTTATATAGAATCCGAGTCTCGCGAGAATCCGACAGCGGGATGATGACGTTCGGGCGCGCTCGGGTTAACCGAGCAAGGCGGGAGGATCCGAGTCGCTCGGACCCGTGTAAAAAAATGTGAAGTTCGGGCGGGTGAGGATCCGAACCCGCTCATCACTAGTTTGCAGGGGGGCCAACCAGGAGGTAAGACTGTGGGGTCGATTTACTAAGTCTTCGATGGAGACAAAGTGGACGGAGATAAAGTACCAGCCAATCAGTAACTAGCTGCCATGTTACAGGCTGTATTTGAAAAATGTCAGTTAGGAGCTGATTGGCTGGTACTTTACCTCCATCCACTTTATCTCCACCCAAGGCTTAGTAACTAGAATCCTAAATCAGGTATCAGCACTAGGCTGATGCCCCCCATGTCTTGTGCATTTTACTGAAGGGGTTAGTTTTCTCTCTCCCACTTTGGCATGTTGAGATGTTAGTGCATCTCTGCAGAGAGCTGTAACTAAACAATTTGGTGCCCTATGCCAGAAAGAGCATTGACACCCCCCATACTTTAAATAGGGGTGCCCCCAAAAAAGGGGCATTGTCTTGCGGGGAAGAGACCGGGCCTTGCAATAGTACCCCAAATTCACAGTAGTACAACCCTATTCACATTACACTAGGAGGGTTCCTTATTCATATTACACAACATGGTAGTGCCCCTTATTCACGTTTACATTACACAGTCAGGGCAGCCATCGTGGGGGACTGTGGGGACTGGTGTCCTGGGCCCTTACAGAGAGGGGGGCCAACTCCTGGCTCCTACCACCAAAACCAGGAGAGCTGCACCAGGTTATGAAACAACAGCATGCTGATGCACAGGGAGGACTTCTTAAAACAAGTACATCCACCTATGCGTAATATCACAATGTAAAAATCACATAGGGGTGGAGTGGTGCCGCAAAAACTTTTTTGGGGGGGGTTTTGTCTCTCTTGTCAGTCCTGGGCCCCACAATTTCTGATGGCAGCCCTGTACACAGTAGAGCCCTTTATTCACGTTATGTCACACAGTATTCACATTTCATCACACCACACAGTAGGGCCGCTTATTAACATTACCTTGCACAGTATTAGAGATGAGCGCCTGAAATTTTTCGGGTTTTGTGTTTTGGTTTTGGGTTCGGTTCCGCGGCCGTGTTTTGGGTTCGAACGCGTTTTGGCAAAACCTCACCGAATTTTTTTTGTCAGATTCGGGTGTGTTTTGGATTCGGGTGTTTTTTTCAAAAAAGTATTATTAACCTCAAAAACCATAATTTACACTCATTTTCAGTCTATTCTGAATACCTCACACCTCACAATATTATTTTTAGTCCTAAAATTTGCACCGAGGTCGCTGTGTGAGTTCCTTGCCACTCCGTGTGGTAAATGGCATATTGGCAAGTTTACGCTTCTCCTCCGACAATTTTATTTTAGGTTTTGGAGTCCTTTTTTTACTGATATTTGGTGTTTTGGATTTGACATGCTCTGTACTATGACATTGGGCATCGGCCTTGGCAGACGACGTTGCTGGCATTTCATCGTCTCGGCCATGACTAGTGGCAGCAGCTTCAGCACGAGGTGGAAGTGGATCTTGATCTTTCCCTAATTTTGGAACCTCAACATTTTTGTTCTCCATATTTTAATAGGCACAACTAAAAGGCACCTCAGGTAAACAATGGAGATGGATGGATTGGATACTAGTATACAATTATGGACGGGCTGCCGAGTGCCGACACAGAGGTAGCCACAGCCGTGAACTACCGCACTGTACTGTGTCTGCTGCTAATATATAGACTGGTTGATAAAGAGATAGTATACTCGTAACTAGTATGTATGTATAAAGAAAGAAAAAAAAACCACGGTTAGGTGGTATATACAATTATGGACGGGCTGCCGAGTGCCGACACAGAGGTAGCCACAGCCGTGAACTACCGCACTGTACTGTGTCTGCTGCTAATATAGACTGGTTGATAAAGAGATAGTATACTCGTAACTAGTATGTATGTATAAAGAAAGAAAAAAGAACCACGGTTAGGTGGTATATACAATTATGGACGGGCTGCCGAGTGCCGACACAGAGGTAGCCACAGCCGTGAACTACCGCACTGTACTGTGTCTGCTGCTAATATATAGACTGGTTGATAAAGAGATAGTATACTCGTAACTAGTATGTATGTATAAAGAAAGAAAAAAAAACCACGGTTAGGTGGTATATACAATTATGGACGGGCTGCCGAGTGCCGACACAGAGGTAGCCACAGCCGTGAACTACCGCACTGTACTGTGTCTGCTGCTAATATATAGACTGGTTGATAAAGAGATAGTATACTCGTAACTAGTATGTATGTATAAAGAAAGAAAAAAAAACCACGGTTAGGTGGTATATACAATTATGGATGGGCTGCCGAGTGCCGACACAGAGGTAGCCACAGCCGTGAACTACCGCACTGTACTGTGTCTGCTGCTAATATATAGACTGGTTGATAAAGAGATAGTATACTCGTAACTAGTATGTATGTATAAAGAAAGAAAAAAAAACCACGGTTAGGTGGTATATACAATTATGGACGGGCTGCCGAGTGCCGACACAGAGGTAGCCACAGCCGTGAACTACCGCACTGTACTGTGTCTGCTGCTAATATATAGACTGGTTGATAAAGAGATAGTATACTCGTAACTAGTATGTATGTATAAAGAAAGAAAAAAAAACCACGGTTAGGTGGTATATACAATTATGGACGGGCTGCCGAGTGCCGACACAGAGGTAGCCACAGCCGTGAACTACCGCACTGTACTGTGTCTGCTGCTAATATATAGACTGGTTGATAAAGAGATAGTATACTCGTAACTAGTATGTATGTATAAAGAAAGAAAAAAAAACCACGGTTAGGTGGTATATACAATTATGGACGGGCTGCCGAGTGCCGACACAGAGGTAGCCACAGCCGTGAACTACCGCACTGTACTGTGTCTGCTGCTAATATATAGACTGGTTGATAAAGAGATAGTATACTCGTAACTAGTATGTATGTATAAAGAAAGAAAAAAAAACCACGGTTAGGTGGTATATACAATTATGGACGGGCTGCCGAGTGCCGACACAGAGGTAGCCACAGCCGTGAACTTCCGCACTGTACTGTGTCTGCTGCTAATATAGACTGGTTGATAAAGAGATAGTATACTACTAATATTATATATACTGGTGGTCAGGTCACTGGTCACTAGTCACACTGGCAGTGGCACTCCTGCAGCAAAAGTGTGCACTGTTTAATTTTAATATAATATTATGTACTCCTGGCTCCTGCTATAACCTATAACTGGCACTGCAGTAGTGCTCCCCAGTCTCCCCCACAATTATAAGCTGTGTGAGCTGAGCAGTCAGACAGATATATAATATATATAGATGATGCAGCACACTGGCCTGAGCCTGAGCAGTGCACACAGATATGGTATGTGACTGACTGAGTCACTGTGTGTATCGCTTTTTTCAGGCAGAGAACGGATATATTAAATAAACTGCACTGTGTGTCTGGTGGTCACTCACTATATAATATATTATGTACTCCTGGCTCCTGCTATAACCTATAACTGGCACTGCAGTAGTGCTCCCCAGTCTCCCCCACAATTATAAGCTGTGTGAGCTGAGCAGTCAGACAGATATATATAATATTATTTATATATAGATAATAGATGATGCAGCACACTGGCCTGAGCCTGAGCAGTGCACACAGATATGGTATGTGACTGAGTCACTGTGTGCTGTGTATCGCTTTTTTCAGGCAGAGAACGGATTATAAATAAAACTGGTGGTCACTGGTCACTATCAGCAAAACTCTGCACTGTACTGAGTACTCCTAATGCTCCCCAAAATTAGTAAATCAAGTGTCTCTCTAATCTATTCTAAACGGAGAGGACGCCAGCCACGTCCTCTCCCTATCAATCTCAATGCACGTGTGAAAATGGCGGCGACGCGCGGCTCCTTATATAGAATCCGAGTCTCGCGATAGAATCCGAGCCTCGCGAGAATCCGACAGCGTCATGATGACGTTCGGGCGCGCTCGGGTTAACCGAGCAAGGCGGGAAGATCCGAGTCGCTCGGACCCGTGAAAAAAAACATGAAGTTCTGGCGGGTTCGGATTCAGAGAAACCGAACCCGCTCATCTCTACACAGTATAGCCCCTTAATCACTTATGTCACACAGTAGTACCCCTTATTCACCTTACCTCACACAGTAGAGCCCCTTAACCACGTTATGTCACACAGTAGTACCCCTAATTCACATTGCACCACACAGTAGAGACCCTTAATCATGTTATGTCACACAGTAGTACCCCTAATTCACATTTCATCCCACAGTAGAGCCCCTTAATCATATTACGGCACAGAGTAGTACCCTTTTTTCACGTTACATCACACAGTAGAGCCCCTTATTCACACCCTTATGCCATACATCTTTCTCTTAAACATTATCTTTTCCCCACTTTCACCGACAGCCAACAGACCTCCTCCAGCTCTCCACAGACCTCAAACCAAGCAAGCAGACAGGCAGAGGCTATCTCTCCTTCTGGCAGTGGCTCTTTCACCCCCCATTGGCAGTGGCTTGTCTGATAGGGGCGAGTCACTGAAGGTATAACCCCTTCTGCTTCCCTTCTCACCTCAAACTAGTCTCTCACGACTCTGGTGTTCTCCTCCCCACTGGCTGTTCTGAAGTCTGGTCTGGTGACTTTTTCCTTAGATTGCATGGAGCTGTTATATGCAGTGGCGGTAGGCCCTGTCTACGTTATTTGCTTCCTGCTTTGCCTTGATAAGAGGAGTAGCAAGAAGAGCTACAGCAGAGTGATAAATGCCACCATAGTACCTCTCCCTCATAGTACTTCTGTGAAATCCCAAATCAGGTGATGTTCCGCGTACTTGAGTGATAGTTCTGCAGTATTACTGTTCAATTGCTGCAGTGTGAAAAATGGGAATTTTTACAGCATACCAGCGTTTGGGATGCCGGCAGTCAGAATACCGACACTTGAATCCTAACACTGGCCAGAAGACCAACACTAAGATCCCCGACATGGATCAAAATGCTGGCGCTGGAATCACGACTGCCGATATCCTGATCGTAAGCATCGTGAGTATGAGGGAAGTAGACGAGGAGGGTTAAACCACTTACCTACCAGCTTTTGGGATTCTGCTTGTCTGGATGCCGCTGTCAGTATTCTGCTCGTCGGCAGACCACTACAGTAGTTTATGTGTGAATTAAGTTATTTTATTTTAAATGATGCAGTATATAAGTTGAAAATATGTCTTTGAATTCATCAGTTCATATAACAGACAACAGCTAATTTATTTAAAAAAAATACCTTTAACTAGGCTGTTTGCACTAAAAAGTCAGATAAAACAAACACTTAAAAATGTGAATTAAAAGAAAAAATGTAATTCAAAATAATAAAAACAGAACTAATCTCACTTATTTGGAATCTTGCAACATGTTTCACGACTCAACAACTTCCTCAGGCAATTAATGACAAGTGGGCAGGAAAGGTTTAAATAGGCTAGGTCAAAGGTTCCCAAATTCAGTCCTCAAGTCAAGGCATCCTAACGATCCAGGTTTAAAGATAACCATGCTTAGGCACAGGTGACCTAATTAGGACCTCAGTCTATTTGATTAACCATCTGTGCAGTGTCAGAACTTGCGCCGATGCATAGCACCGGGGCCCACTGCAATGAAGGGGTCCTCAGCCAGTATAATGAGTCAAACTGACTTTTTATACGCTGACCACTGCTGCTCCACTAATACAACAAATTTTGCCTCTGCTGGCTTGGAAAGGGAGGGAGGGCACCAGCAGGGTGTCCACAGATGCGGCATCATCTATTCACTAAAGGTTGATGAGATGAATCATCCCCCTTCAATCCAGTGCTGCTGCAGCTTGCTGTCTCCTGCTTTCATTGAAACTGCATTACTGCATGCTGGAAGTGGGAGGAGCCAGGTTAAGGAAACAGGGAGCTGTGTGATCGGAGGGGTGAGAGGGAGCTACTGCATCCTGAACGGATCCTGCACAGTGAGTATTGAGGAACCAG
The DNA here is from genome assembly GCF_028390025.1 of Pseudophryne corroboree. Classification (NCBI taxonomy): domain Eukaryota; kingdom Metazoa; phylum Chordata; class Amphibia; order Anura; family Myobatrachidae; genus Pseudophryne; species Pseudophryne corroboree. The sequence continues at coordinate 393,246,901 of NC_086447.1, read as the reverse complement.
TTCTCAGCCAGCGTGGCTTCATGGGATGGGGCGTGGCTTCATTTAGAGGGTGTAGCTAAGCATTTCAATCTCGGTTTTTGTCATTTTGGGGGTCAGAGAGATGCAGGCTGCCCCCCAGAGACTACTATGTCTTCAGTGTTGGCATCTACATGGTGACAGGAGCCGGGTTGATGCACATAATGTTACGGTGCAGCTTCCGGTTCCTGTCACTGGGCAGGAGCTGGCACTTTGGTTTCAACTTTTGGCGGGTAACACCCAGGTGCGGCCTGTACTCCCCGCACTCCTGTTGTGACGCCACTGGTCTTGAAGACTGCATTTGGGAATCACTGGGCTAATCTCTATTGTCTATCTCCATGTCTTGGATACTTAAATACTCTTTCTATATCCATATATTTCAAACCTGCAGTATTTTTTTATGTGTCTCGTTAAAGTGTTTGGAGACACTAGGGGGTAAATTTAATTAGCTCTGTGTTTGCCCAGGTTGGCAAACACAGGAGAGTTTATGCATTTTTTCAGTCACAGAAAATTACGTGTTTGTTCAAATAGAAGTACAAAACAAAGGTGGACATGGACATACGATTAAATACGCCGTTGTCCAAACTCAAATGTAATTTCCATAGACAACACTGAAACACGAGAATTTACTTAGAATAGTTTTGATAACACACCCATGAATTGAGCAAACTTGGATCAAAATGCACTTTTGATATAGCCGTTCCCCTCACCAGCAGATTCGGTGAGATCTTTGCAGTGCTTCTCTGTGAAAAAGTGTTTAAAGTGTTCAAAAGTAGAAAACAAACTGTGCGGTTTCCCACCCCACAAGCATAACTAGCCCCAGGCTCTTTGAAAATAACATGGGGAAAAAGACGTAGGAGTCCTGTAATTTTAAAACCAGCACTGGGCTCCACTAGCCAAGGAGGTAATGCCACAGCTATGAGACAAGCTTATATTGGTTCCTTGGCCGTAACATTAACCCCCTTAGCTAGTCAACCCTGGCTGGGGTTTCCTGTGGAAGGGAGGACCCCCCATAAAGGGGTACCTCCCCTCCAGGTACCCCAGGCCAGGGCTGAAGCCCAAGGCTATCCTCGACATCCATTAGTTTGTTTTGTTTGTAAAAAAAATATTGTCATTTACTGAAGGGACTACAGGTTCCAGCAAGCCTCCTCTGCATGTATGTACTTGGAGAACCACAAGTACCATCAGGGAATTAAGGGCCTGCTAATATCTATAGTCCCACTGTAAAAGAAAAAAAAACTCACACACTGTGATAGTAAAACTTTAGCAATCACTCTAGCACACTCACTCTCAATCATACACACCTTCAATCCCTTTAGCTTTTCACATCCTCCTTTCCAAGTTGCATCGACATAACCTGTGAAAAAAATAAATCTTACTCACCAATTCCTAGTGCAGATCAAGTCCTCTTCAGTCCAAGTAGGCATCCCAGGAGTTAAAAAAATAACAAACCGCAAACCCGAACCACTACAGACTGAGGAAGTGTATGTGTTAACACATGCACTTTCTCTATGCAATTCAGCGGGACCTGGGAGGACCCTACAGCCAATCAGCAAGCACCTTCATAGAAGCTGCCTGGTGATTGGATTTGAGCAGCTGCACTGTCACTCAAACTTCCCCCATAGACTTCAGTAGTGGGAAAGTGCCATTGAAATCTATGGTGAGAACTGCTACAATGTATCGACAAGGTTCACCTCTATTAGACTTGTGGTTTCCATCTCTAACCACAAGAGCTCTTTCAGATTTCAGTATCATCTGTATGCGAGTGATACTCAAATCTACCTATCTTCCCCAGATTTGTCACCATCTGTATTGGGACGTGTCACTGAATGGCTTTCTGCCATTTCATCTTGGATGTCATCTCACCACCTTAAACTTAATATTTCAAAAACAAAATCAATTATACTTCCACCGACCAATAATAGTTACCAACCTGATATATCTATCACTGTTAACTCAACAGTCAACCCTACCCCACAAGCTCGCTGCCTAGGTGTCGTTCTTGACTTTGAACTGTCCTTCGTTCCCCACATTCAATCTGTCTCAAAATTACAGTATGCTACATACATCTAAGAAACATGTTTAAAATACGATCATATTTTACACAAGACACTGCAAAAACTCTTAATTTATGCACTCATCTTCCGCATTGATTATTGCAATAGTCTCCTTACTGGTCTTCCCAAAAATAGGCTCTCACCATTGCTGTCCATTTTGAATGCAGCTGCAATGCTGATTTTCCTCACTAGGCATTCCACGTCTGCAGAGCCACTCTGTGAGTCCCTCCATTGGTTACTGGTATTCTACCATATTTAATATAATATACTTTTACTTACATACAAGGCTACTAACCAAACTGCACCAACATACATCTCTTCGCTCATCTCAAAATATCTCCCTAACCGACCTCTCCGATCTGCGCAAGATCTGTGCCTCTCATCCACATGCATTACTTGTTCACACTCAAAATTAGGGGACATTTTCTGGGCTGCCCCCACTACGTGGGATGCCCTCCCACGTACAATAAGACTCACCTCTAGTCTCCAAACCTTTAAACGTAACCTTTCATTTCTCCTATCTAATTACATCTTCTCTGTACAGTCCACACATAACCTCACATATTTTGTCTTTCTTCACTTTCACATCCTCCTGGTCCTTGGCCAACATTGCTGGGTGATCATAACATATAGCCCATTAAGAACCTTTGCAATTTGGCAGGACCATTATGCAACAGGTATCCTTGTGTATTAATGCCTATTTCCCTATAGAATAAAAGATTGCAAGCAGGGATTTCCTACCTCTAGGTCTATCTGTTATTACTCAGTTTTGTTCTATTACTGTTGCTCCAATTGTAAAGCTCAATGGAATATGCTATGCTATATAAGAAACTGTTAATAAACAATTTGACAAAGTATGGTCCCCATGGCTAAACCTACAACAAGCCTCCTCCCCATTTGTAGCCTGATACGGTACCCCGCGGTCCGGCCCGCCTCCTGCCCCGGAGGGCCACCCCTCCCCCCCTCTCTACTCCCCCTTCTTCTCTCTCCGACTGGAGGCTCTCAGCCTCACCTGTTTTTCTGCCCCCTTTTACTCGATTTCTGAGTACTCTTTTCTTCTCATTGCCTCCGCTGACTCTCTATGACGGAAGGCCAATCCGTCGCCGAGAGCTCCCCACCGCATACATCTTAATGTTACTCTTTTAAAATAAGGGGGGAAAAAAAAATAAAAAAATAAAAAGGATCAATTATTCTGTTGTTGTAACAATTCATTGTAACTATATTTGCTCTTTAAACACCCAAATTGTCCGGGTGCTCTGTTACCACTGTAATCTTATTTTGATCCACCCAATAAATCGTGTTTAAAAAAAAAAAAAAGAAACTGTTAATAAATAAATAATGGTGCTTTCCCACCATTGAAGTCTATGGGGGTGGGTTTGATTGATAGCACATATGTTCACAGCCAACCAATAGGTTATGTGGATGCTACTTAGAGAAGAGTCTACAGGAATTGTAGGTGAGTATGTGTGTGAGTGTGCAAGAGTGATTGTTAAAGTTTTACTATCGCGGTGTGTGAGAACTTTTTTTAATATTTCTGTTATAGGGGGACTTTAAGAACCAGAGGTTCTATAACGCCTTGCACGCTGGTACTTATGGTTCTCAAAGTACCAGCATGCAGGGAAACTTGCTGGGACCTGTAGTCCCTCCTGAAAAAGGCAATGTTTGTTTTACAAAAAAAAACCATAATGGACTATCAACTCTGTACCCACCACCCAGGGATGCCAGGGATAGCCCCGGGCTTCAGCCCTGGCCTTGTGTACCTGGAGAGGGCGACCTCTTTACTCAGGGGGGTCCCCCATTCTACATGATACCCTAGCCCAGCCTGACTAGTTAGTGGTGGTTAATGTTACAGCCAGGGGACCAATCTAAGCGTGTCCCCCTGGCCGTGTCATTACCCCTCATGCAGGGACGAAACTAGGATTTTCGGCACCCGGAACAAGGCTGTAATTTAGCGCCCTCCCCCGCCCCCAAAAATAAAAAATAAATAAAACTTAAATTAAAAAATCTAATAATAACTAAATAAAAAATAACAATAAATAAAAAAATATCAAACTACACCACACAGTTGTGGAAGCTTATTCTTATTACACTGCACAGTAGTACCCCCACAGGGGAGAGAGGAGGAGAGAGAGAGGGAGGGTAAGAAAGGAGAGAGGGAGATGGGTTAGAGAAATGGGAGAGGGAGAATAGATGAAAGAGGGGAGAAAGAGTGAGGGAGAGAACACTCCAGACATCCTTCAGACTGCCAGTAATATACACACAGTATATGTTTCATAAAAAAATTCATACTGTATATACACAAAGTTACAGCTATTTGCATTTTTGCTTGTCTCAGAGTGCCATTCCTTTGTTGGAACATATATAAAGCTATCTATCTATCTATCTATCTATCTATCTATCTATCTATCTATCTATCTATCTATCTATCTATCTATGTTTGACTGGTACTATATAGGTATATATATATATATATATATATATATAGAATGCAATAATCCGGCACTCGGATGATCTCCACAATGTATTTGCCCGGTGCCCTCCGAATTAAGCTGCAATTAGCATACAGCTCCATACAAAAGTCATTCGCGGCGGCACTCAGGACTGCATATCCAAATAAAATCACAGACGCATAAGGTAGCTTATCAAATAAGCTACCTTATGCGTCTGTGATTTTATTTGGATATGCAGTCCTGAGTGCCGCCGCGAATGACTTTTTTATATATATATATATATATATATATATATAAATCAGTGGCGGTACTAGCGAGAGGCAGGCCCAGGTGCGACAAAATGCTTTGTGCTCCCCTCCCCCTCATCCCATCCAAGTACACCCCCTGACCCCTGGAGAGGATCTGGTGAGGGGGACCTGCTCAGGGCCAGAGAAATGGATACCTAGCAACAGTGCCGTAACTAGACATTTTAGCACTGTGTGCAAGAAACGGCATCGGAGCACCATCCCTGCATGCAAAACAGGGGCAGTGCGTGCTGCAGGCGCGTGCAAAAATATATAGGGGCGTGGCTGCATGGGGAAGGGGTGTGGCCACAAAATAATACCAATTCATATAACGGTGCACAGTAGTCTCCATTATTCAAATTCTGCCGCACAGTAGCACCACTACACTTGGTAGAGCCCTTTTACACCTTACGGCGGACAGATTCCCCTTTTTACACATTACGGCAGACAGCGTGCCCTTTTTACACATTACGGCAGACAGCATCCCCCTTTTTACACATTACGGCAGACAGTGTCCCCTTTTACACATAACGGCAGACAGCGTCCCCCTTTTTACACATTACGGCAGACAGTGTCCCCTTTTTAGACATAACGGTAGACAGCGTCCCCTTTTTACACATTAAGGCAGACAGCATCCCCTTTTTTACACATTACGGCAGACAGCGTCCCCCTTTTTATACAATATGGCACACAGCGTCCCCTTTTTACACATTACGGCAGACAGCGTTCCCCTTTTTACACATTAAGGCAGACAGTGTTCCCTTTTTTACACATTAAGGCAGACAGCGTACCCTTTTTACACATTACAGCAGACAGCGCCCCCTTTTTACACATTACGGCAGACAGCACCCCCCTTTTTACACATTACGGTAGACAGCATGCCCTTTTTACACATTACGGCTGACAGCGTGCCCTTTTTACACATTACGACAGACAGAGTGCCCTTTTTACACATTACGGCAGACAGCGTCCCCTTTTTACACATTAAGAAAGAAAGAAAGAAAGAAAGAGAAAGAAAGAATGAATTATACTTACTCTCTCCGTTGGCTCAGGCTCATCGGTGCAGCTTCTGGCAGAGATCCCGGGCAGGAGAGAAGGAGGAGGAGGGAGGAGGGAGCCGGAGCAGCGCTGTGTTAATGGTGGAGATGCTGCTGTCCCTGTCCTTCACCATAGGCTGTTCTCCGCCGCTGTGAATGCTGGGATGCGCTTCACAGCGTCGGAAGACAGCCTATGGTGGAAGAAAGGGACAGCAGCAGCAGTGCCTCCACCAATAACACTGCGCTGCTGCGGCTAATTCCTCCACCTCTCTCCTCCTCCTTTCCCCCGTGGCCGCTGCACTCCTCTCCTCTCCTCGGCCGGCGGCTGTGTGCTGCGGATGGCGGTTGCCCGCAGCACACAGCGGCATGTAATGAGTCAGTTTGACTCATTACATGCTTTGGGCCCCTGGACAGTGGCGGGCCCCTGTGCAAGGGACTGCCTGCACTGGAGGTAGTTCCGCCACTGATTATATATATATATATATATATATATATATTAGTGATGAGCACCGGAAATTTTTCGCGTTTTGTGTTTTGGTTTTGGGTTCGGTTCCGCGGCCGTGTTTTGGATTCGGACGCGTTTTGGCAAAACCTCACCGAATTTTTTTTGTCGGATTCGGATGTGTTTTGGATTCGGGTGTTTTTTTCAAAAAACCCTAAAAAACAGCTTAAATCATAGAATTTGGGGGTCATTTTGATCCCATAGTATTATTAACCTCAATAACCATAATTTCCACTCATTTCCAGTCTATTCTGAACACCTCACAATATTATTTTTAGTCCTTAAATTTGCACCGAGGTCGCTGGATGGCTAAGCTAAGCGACACAAGTGGCCGACACAAACACCTGGCCCATCTAGGAGTGGCACTGCAGTGTCAGGCAGGATGGAACTTCAAAAAAATAGTCCCCAAACAGCACATGATGCAAAGAAAAAAAAGAGGCGCACCAAGGTGGCTGTGTGACTAAGCTAAGCGACACAAGTGGCCGACACAAACACCTGGCCCATCTAGGAGTGGCACTGCAGTGTCAATCAATACAGGATGGCACTTCCAAAAAATAGTCCCCAAACAGCACATGATGCAAAGAAAAAAAGAGGCGCACCAAGGTCGCTGTGTGGCTAAGCTAAGCGACACAAGTGGCCGACACAAACACCTGGCCCATCTAGGAGTGGCACTGCAGTGTCAGGCAGGATGGCCCTTCCAAAAAATTGTCCCCAAACAGCACATGATGCAAAGAAAAAAAGAGGCGCACCAAGGTGGCTGTGTGACTAAGCTAAGCGACACAAGTGGCCGACACAAACACCTGGCCCATCTAGGAGTGGCACTGCAGTGTCAATAAAGACAGGATGGCACTTCCAAAAATTGTCCCCAAACAGCACATGATGCAAAGAAAAAAAGAGGCGCACCAAGGTGGCTCTGTGTCTAAGCTAAGCGACACAAGTGGCCGACACAAACACCTGGCCCATCTAGGAGTGGCACTGCAGTGTCAATCAAGACAGGATGGCCCTTCCAAAAAATTGTCCCTTAACAGCACATGATGCAAAGAAAAAAAGAGGTGCACCAAGGTGGCTGTGTGACTAAGCTAAGCGACACAAGTGGCCGACACAGACACCTGGCCCATCTAGGAGTGGCACTGCAGTGTCAGGCAGGATGGCCCTTCCAAAAAATTGTCCCCAAACAGCACATGATGCAAAGAAAAAAAGAGGCGCACCAAGGTGGCTGTGTGACTAAGCTAAGCGCCACAAGTGGCCGACACAAACACCTGGCCCATCTAGGAGTGGCACTGCAGTGTCAGGCAGGATGGCCCTTCCAAAAAATTGTCCCCAAACAGCACATGATGCAAAGAAAAATGAAAGAAAAAAGAGGTGCAAGATGGAATTGTCCTTGGGCCCTCCCACCCACCCTTATGTTGTATAAACAGGACATGTACACTTTAACGAACCCATCATTTCAGCGACAGGGTCTGCCACACGACTGTGACTGAAATGACTGGTTGGTTTGGGCTCCCACCAAAAAAGAAGCAATCAATCTCTCCTTGCACAAACTGGCTCTACAGAGGCAAGATGTCCACCTCATCATCATCCTCCGATTCCTCACCTCTTTCACTGTGTACATCCCCCTCCTCACAGATTATTAATTCGTCCCCACTGGAATCCACAATCTCAGGTCCCCGTGTACTTTCTGGAGGCAATTGCTGCTGGTGAATGTCTCCACGGAGGAATTGATTATAATTCATTTTGAGTAACATCATCTTCTCCACATTTTCTGGAAGTAACCTCGTACGCCGATTGCTGACAAGGTGAGCGGCTGCACTAAACAATCTTTCGGAGTACACACTGGAGGGAGGGCAACTTAGGTAGAATAAAGCCAGTTTCTGCAAGGGCCTCCAAATTGCCTCTTTTTCCTGCCAGTATACGTACGGACTGTCTGACGTGCCTACTTGGATGCGGTCACTCATATAATCCTCCACCATTCTTTCCATGGTGAGAGAATCATATGCAGTGACAGTAGACGACATGTCAGTAATCATTGGCAGGTCCTTCAGTCCGGACCAGATGTCAGCACTCGCTCCAGACTGCCCTGCATCACCGCCAGCGGGTGGGCTAGGAATTCTTAGCCTTTTCCTCGCACCCCCAGTTGCGGGAGAATGTGAAGGAGGAGATGTTGACGGGTCACGTTCCGCTTGACTTGACAATTTTCTCACCAGCAGGTCTTTGAACCTCTGCAGACTTGTGTCTGTTGGAAAGAGAGATACAACGTAGGTTTTAAATCTAGGATCGAGCACGGTGGCCAAAATGTAGTGCTCTGATTTCAACAGATTGACCACCCGTGAATCCTGGTTAAGCGAATTAAGGGCTCCATCCACAAGTCCCACATGCCTAGCGGAATCGCTCTGTTTTAGCTCCTCCTTCAATGTCTCCAGCTTCTTCTGCAAAAGCCTGATGAGGGGAATGACCTGACTCAGGCTGGCAGTGTCTGAACTGACTTCACGTGTGGCAAGTTCAAAGGGTTGCAGAACCTTGCACAACTTTGAAATCATTCTCCACTGCGCTTGAGTCAGGTGCATTCCCCCTCCTTTGCCTATATCGTGGGCACATGTTTAGGCTTGAATGGCCTTTTGCTGCTCCTCCATCCTCTGAAGCATATAGAGGGTTGAATTCCACCTCGTTACCACCTCTTGCTTCAGATGATGGCAGGGCAGGTTCAGGAATGTTTGGTGGTGCTCCAGTCTTCTGTACGCGGTGCCTGAATGCCGAAAGTGGCCCGCAATTCTTCGGGCCACCGACAGCATCTCTTGCACGCCCCTGTCGTTTTTTTTAAATAATTCTGCACCACCAAATTCAATGTATGTGCAAAACATGGGACGTGCTGGAATTTGCCCAGATGTAATGCTCGCACAATATTGCTGGCGTTGTCCGACGTCACAAATCCCCAGGAGAGTCCAATTGGGGTAAGCCATTCTGCGATGATGTTCCTCAGTTTCCGTAAGAGGTTGTCAGCTGTGTGCGTATTCTGGAAAGCGGTGGTACAAAGCGTAGCCTGCCTAGGCAGTGGCAAACGCAGGATTTGCATGGGGGGGTTTCCAGAACTGGGCGGAGCCAATCACGGGGGTGGGGACTGAGGTGACCCAGTATATGCTGGGTCCGTAAAACTAGTGTGTGTGTGTGTGTATGTATATATATATACATACACACACACACACACACACACACATACATATACACGGGTGGTCTTCAGTATGCCGGCGGTCGGGCTCCCGACGACCAGCATACCGGCGCTGGGAGCCCGACCGCCGGCATACCGACACTTATTCTCCCTCGTGGGGGTCCACGACCCCCCTGGAGGAAGAATACAATAGTGTGGCGCGCGTAGCGTGGCGAGCCCGCAATGGGCTCATTTGTGCTCGCCACACTGTCGGTAAGCCGGCCTCCCGGCGCCGGTATGCTGGTCGCCGGGAGGCCGGCCGCCGGGAGATCGTTGTGAACCCATATACACATATACATAGCATATTAAACATGCATACATATATATATATATATATATATATGTACACACACATACAGTACACATATATATATACACATGTATATGTATGTATGTATGTATGTATATACATGTGTATGTATGTATTTTTTTTTTTTTTTAGTGGAGGGGAGTTTCTGGGTACTCGGAAACCCCCCCTGGGTGCGCCACTGTGCCTAGGAACGAATTGGCGTTTGCGAGATGCTGCTACTGGTGCCGCAGCTGCTGTTCTTGCTGCGGGAGGCAATACATCTACCCAGTGGGCTGTCACAGTCATATAGTCCTGAGTCTGCCCTGCTCCACTTGTCCACATGTCCGTGGTTAAGTGGACATTGGGTACAACTGCATTTTTTAGGACACTGGTGAGTCTTTTTCTGAGGTCTGTGTACATTTTCGGTATCGCCTGCCTAGAGAAATGGAACCTAGATGGTATTTGGTACCGGGGACACAGTACCTCAATCAAGTCTATAGTTGCCTCTGAATTAATGATGGATACCGGAACCACGTTTCTCACCGCCCAGGCTGCCAAGGATGACTGCTGTGATATTTCATCTTCCTCGCAAAGGACTGTTGGACAGTCAATTGCTTACCGGAAGTAGTACAAGTGGTCTTCCGACTTCCCCTCTTGGATGACGATCGACTCCCAGCAGCAACAACAGCAGCGCCAGCAGCAGTAGGCGTTACACTCAAGGATGCATCGGAGGAATCCCAGGCAGGAGAGGACTCGTCAGACTTGACAGTGACATGGCCTGCAGGACTATTGGCTTTCCTGGGTAAGGAGGAAATTGACACTGAGGGAGTTGGTGGTGTGGTTTGCAGGAGCTTGGGTACAAGAGGAAGGATTTAGTGGTCAGTGGACTACTTCCGCTGTCACCCAAAGTTTTTGAACTTGTCACTGACTTATGATGAATGCGCTGCAGGTGACGTATAAGGGAGGATGTTCCGAGGTGGTTAACGTCCTTACCCCTACTTATTACAGCTTGACAAAGGCAACACACGGCTTGACACCTGTTGTCCGCATTTGTGTTGAAATAATTCCACACCAAAGAGGTGATTTTTTTTGTATTTTGACCAGGCATGTCAATGGCCATATTCCTCCCACGGACAACAGGTGTCTCCCCGGGTGCCTGACTTAAACAAACCACCTCACCATCAGAATCCTCCTTGTCAATTTTCTCCCCAGCGCCAGCAACACCCATATCCTCATCCTGGTGTACTTCAACAGTGACATCTTCAATTTGACTATCAGGAACTGGACTGCGGGTGCTCCTTCCAGCACTTGCAGGGGGCGTGCAAATGGTGGAAGGCGCAAGCTCTTCCCGTCCAGTGTTGGGAAGGTCAGGCATCGCAATCGACACAATTGCACTCTCCTTGGGGATTTGTGATTTTGAAGAACGCACAGTTCTTTGCTGTGCTTTTGCCAGCTTAAGTCTTTTCTTTTTTCTAGCAAGAGGATGAGTGCTTCCATCCTCATGTGAAGCTGAACCACTAGCCATGAACATAGGCCAGGGCCTCAGCCGTTCCTTGCCACTCCGTGTCGTAAATGGCATATTGGCAAGTTTACGCTTCTCCTCAGACGCTTTCAATTTTGATTTTTGGGTCATTTTACTGAACTTTTGTGTTTTGGATTCTACATGCTTTCTACTATGACATTGGGCATCGGCCTTGGCAGACGACGTTGATGGCATTTCATCGTCTCGGCCATGACTAGTGGCAGCAGCTTCAGCACGAGGTGGAAGTGGATCTTGATCTTTCCCTTTAACCTCCACATTTTTGTTCTCCATTTTTTAATGTGTGGAATTATATGCCAGTATCAATAGCAATGGCCTACTACTATATTTACTGCGCAAAACTAAAATGCCCCACAGGTATAGAATGTAGATGGATAGTATACTTAATGGATGACGAGTGACGACACAGAGGTAGGTACAGCAGTGGCCTACCGTACTGCTATAAGTATATATATAGTATACTGGTGGACACTGTCAGCAAACTGCAAAACTGTCTAAAATACACCACAGGTATAGAATGTAGATGGATAGTATACTTAATGGATGATGATTGATGACACAGAGGTAGGTACAGCAGTGGCCTACCGTACTGCTATAAGTATATATATAGTATACTGGTGGACACTGTCAACAAACTGCAAAACTGTCTAAAATGCACCACAGGTATAGAATGTAGATGGATAGTATACTTAATGGATGACGAGTGACGACACAGAGGTAGGTACAGCAGTGGCCTACCGTACTGCTATAAGTATATATATAATAAACTGGTGGACACTGTCAGCAAACTGCAAAACTGTCTAAAATGCACCACAGGTATAGAATGTAGATGGATAGTATACTTAATGGATGACGAGTGACGACACAGAGGTAGGTACAGCAGTGGCCTACCGTACTGCTATAAGTATATATATAGTATACTGGTGGACACTGTCAACAAACTGCAAAACTGTCTAAAATGCACCACAGGTATAGAATGTAGATGGATAGTATACTTAATGGATGACGAGTGACGACACAGAGGTAGGTACAGCAGTGGCCTACCGTACTGCTATAAGTATATATATAATAAACTGGTGGACACTGTCAGCAAACTGCAAAACTGTCTAAAATGCACCACAGGTATAGAATGTAGATGGATAGTATACTTAATGGATGACGAGTGACGACACAGAGGTAGGTACAGCAGTGGCCTACCGTACTGCTATAAGTATATATATAGTATACAGGTGGACACTGTCAGCAAACTGCAAAACTGTCTAAAATGCACCACAGGTATAGAATGTAGATGGATAGTATACTTAATGGATGACGAGTGACGACACAGAGGTAAGTACAGCAGTGGCCTACCGTACTGCTATAAGTATATATATAATAAACTGGTGGACACTGTCAGCAAACTGCAAAACTGTCTAAAATGCACCACAGGTATAGAATGTAGATGGATAGTATACTTAATGGATGACGAGTGACGACACAGAGGTAGGTACAGCAGTGGCCTACTGTACTGCTATAAGTATATATATAGTATACTGGTGGACACTGTCAGCAAACTGCAAAACTGTCTAAAATGCACCACAGGTATAGAATGTAGATGGATAGTATACTTAATGGATGACGAGTGACGACACAGAGGTAGGTACAGCAGTGGCCTACCGTACTGCTATAAGTATATATATAGTATACTGGTGGACACTGTCAGCAAACTGCAAAACTGTCTAAAATGCACCACAGGTATAGGATATAGATGGATAGTATACTTAATGGATGACGAGTGACGACACAGAGGTAGGTACAGCAGTGGCCTACTGTACTGCTATAAGTATATATATAGTATACTGGTGGACACTGTCAGCAAACTGCAAAACTGTCTAAAATGCACCACAGGTATAGAATGTAGATGGATAGTATACTTAATGGATGACGAGTGACGACACAGAGGTAGGTACAGCAGTGGCCTACCGTACTGCTATAAGTATATATATAGTATACTGGTGGACACTGTCAGCAAACTGCAAAACTGTCTAAAATGCACCACAGGTATAGGATATAGATGGATAGTATACTTAATGGATGACGAGTGACGACACAGAGGTAGGTACAGCAGTGGCCTACCGTACTGCTATAAGTATATATGTAGTATACTGGTGGACACTGTCAGCAAACTGCAAAACTGTCTAAAATGCACCACAGGTATAGAATGTAGATGGATAGTATACTTAATGGATGACGAGTGACGACACAGAGGTAGGTACAGCAGTGGCCTACCGTACTGCTATATATAGTATACTGGTGGACACTGTCAGCAAACTGCAAAACTAAAATGCACCACAGGTTTAGAATGTAGATGGATAGTATACTTAATGGATGACGACACAGAGGTAGGTACAGCAGTGCACTCTGCACTGTACTCCTCCTATATAATATTAATTATACTGGTGGTACCCAGTCCCCACAATAAAGCAGCACACTGAGCACAGATATGGAGTGTTTTTCTTCAGGCAGACAACGTATACTGATGGTCACTGTCAGCAAAACTCTGCACTGTACTCCTGCTATAGCTGCTCCCCAGTCCCCACAATTAAGCAGTGTGAGCACTCAGCACAGATATATTATGCAGCACACTGAGCACAGATATGGTATGGAGCGTTTTTTTCAGGCAGAGAACGGATAAAAACTGGTGGTCACTTATCAGCAAAACTCTGCACTGTACTAACTAACAGCTGCTCCCCAATCCTCCCCACAATTAAGCAAAAGCAATAAACCAATCAACTTCTAGTTCTACAATAAACGGAGAGGACGCCAGCCACGTCCTCTCCCTATCATCTCCAATGCACGAGTGAGAAAATGGCGGCGACGCGCGGCTGCTTATATAGAATCCGAATCTCGCGAGAATCCAACAGCGGGATGATGAGGTTCGGGCGCGCTCGGGTTAGCCGAGCAAGGCGGGAAGGTTCTAACCTGCCTCGGACCCGTGTAAACAAGGTGAAGTTCGGGGGGGTTCAGTTTCCGAGAAACCGAACCCGCTCATCACTAATATATATATATATATATATATTAGTGATGAGCGGGTTCGGTTCCTCGGAAACCGAACCCCCCCGAACTTCACCCATTTTACACGGGTCAGAGGCATACTCGGATTCTCCCGTATGGCTCGGTTAACCCGAGCGCGCCCGAACGTCATCATCCCGCTGTCGGATTCTCGCGAGATTCGGATTCTATATAAGCAGCCGCGCGTCGCCGTCATTTTCACTCGTGCATTGGAAATGTTAGGGAGAGGACGTGGCTGGCGTCCTCTCCGTTTATTCATTGTTGAGTTGATGCAAATATTTGTGCTTGCTTATATCATTGTGGGGACTGGGGAGCAGCTTTATATTAATATAGGAGGAGTACAGTGCAGAGTTTTGCTGATCAGTGACCACCAGTTTTATCCGTTCTCTGCCTGAAAAAAACGCTCCTTATCTGTGCTCAGTGTGCTGCATATGTCTGTGCTCACACTGTTTAATTGTGGGGACTGGGGAGCAGCTGTATTATATAGGAGGAGTACAGTGCAGAGTTTTGCTGACAGTGACCACCTGTATACGTTGTCTGCCTGAAAAACACTCCATATCTGTGCTCAGTGTGCTGCATATATCTGTGCTCACACTGCTTTATTGTCGGGACTGGGGACCACCAGTATACGTTGTCTGCCTGAAAAACACTCCATATCTGTGCTGCATTGTGTAGTATATAGTAGGAGTACAGTGCATAATTTTGCTGACCACCAGTATATAATATATAGGAGTACGGTACAGAAGGCCACTGCTGTACCTACCTCTGTGTCGGCAAGTATACTATCCATCCATACCTGTGGTGCATTTAAGTTTTGCACAGTTTGCTGACCACCAGTATATAATATATAGCATTACGGTACAGTAGGCCACTGCTGTACCTACCTCTGTGTCATCAAGCATACTATCCATCCATACCTGTGGTGCATTTCAGTTTTGCATAGTTTGCTGACCACCAGTATATAATATATAGCATTACGGTACAGTAGGCCACTTCTGTACCTACCTCTGTGTCTTCAAGTATACTATCCATCCATACCTGTGGTGCATTTCAGTTTTGCACAGTTTGCTGACCACCAGTATATAATATATAGCATTACGGTACAGTAGGCCACTGCTGTACCTACCTCTGTGTCGTCAAATATACTATTCTAGATTCTATACCTGTGGTGCATTTCAGTTGTGCAGTTTGCTGACACAGTGACCACCAGTATATATAGCAGTACGGTACGGAAGGCCACTGCTGTACCTACCTCTGTGTCGTCAAGTATACTATCCATCTACATTCTATACCTGTGGTGCATTTTAGTTTTGCAGTTTGCTGACACAGTGACCACCAGTATATATAGCAGTACTGTACGGAAGGCCACTGCTGTACCTACCTCTGTGTCATCAAGTATACTATCCATCTACAGTTTATACCTGTGGTGCATTTTAGTTTTGCAGTTTGCTGACAGTGACTACCAGTATATATAGCAGTACGGTACGGAAGGCCACTGCTGTACCTACCTCTGTGTCGTCAAGTATACTATCCATCTATATTCTATACCTGTGGTGCGACCTTGGTGCACCTCTTTTTTTCTTTGCATCATGTGCTGTTTGGGGACAATTTTTTGAAGTGCCATCCTGTCTGACACTGCAGTGCCACTCCTAGATGGGCCAGGTGTTTGTGTCGGCCACTTGGGTCGCTTAGCTTAGTCACACAGCTACCTCATTGCGCCTCTTTTTTCTTTGCATCATGTGCTATTTGGGGACTATTTTTTTTAAGTGCCATCCTGCCTGACACTGCAGTGCCACTCCTAGATGGGCCAGGTGTTTGTGTCGGCCACTTGGGTCGCTTAGCCTAGTCACACAGCTACCTCATTGCGCCTCTTTTTTTCTTTGCATCATGTGCTGTTTGGGGACTATTTTTTTGAAGTGCCATCCTGCCTGACACTGCAGTGCCACTCCTAGATGGGCCAGGTGTTTGTGTCGGCCACTTGTGTCGCTTAGCTTAGTCACACAGCGACCTTGGTGCGCCTCTTTTTTTCTTTGCATCATGTGCTGTTTGGGGACAATTTTTTTGAAGTGCCATCCTGTCTGACACTGCAGTGCCACTCCTAGATGGGCCAGGTGTTTGTGTCGGCCACTTGGGTCGCTTAGCTTAGTCACACAGCTACCTCATTGCGCATCTTTTTTCTTTGCATCATGTGCTGTTTGGGGACTATTTTTTTGAAGTGCCATCCTGCCTGCCATCCTGCAGTGCCACTCCTAGATGGGCCAGGTGTTTGTGTCGGCCACTTGGGTCGCTTAGCTTAGTCACACAGCTACCTCATTGCGCCTCTTTTTTTCTTTGCATCATGTGCTGTTTGGGGACTATTTTTTTGAAGTGCCATCCTGCCTGACACTGCAGTGCCACTCCTAGATGGGCCAGGTGTATGTGTCGGCCACTTGTGTCGCTTATCTTAGTCACACAGCGAACTTGGTGCGCCTCTTTTTTTCTTTGCATCATGTGCTGTTTGGGGACAATTTTTTTGAAGTGCCATCCTGTCTGACACTGCAGTACTACTCCTAGATGGGCCAGGTGTTTGTGTCGGCCACTTGTGTCGCTTAGCTTAGTCACACAGCTACCTCATTGCGCCTCTTTTTTTCTTTGCATCATGTGCTGTTTGGGGACTATTTTTTTGAAGTGCCATCCTTCCTGACACTGCAGTGCCACTCCTAGATGGGCCAGGTGTTTGTGTCGGCCACTTGTGTCGCTTAGCTTAGTCACACAGCGACCTTGGTGTGCCTCTTTTTTTATTTGCATCATGTGCTGTTTGGGGACTATTTTTTTGAAGTGCCATCCTGTCTGACACTGCAGTGCCACTCCTAGATGGGCCAGGTGTTTGTGTCTGCCACTTGTCTCGCTTAGCTTAGTTACACAGCGAACTTGGTGCGCCTCTTTTTTTCTTTGCATCATGTGCTGTTTGGGGACAATTTTTTTGAAGTGCCATCCTGTCTGACACTGCAGTACTACTCCTAGATGGGCCAGGTGTTTGTGTCGGCCACTTGTGTCGCTTAGCTTAGTCACACAGCTACCTCATTGCGCCTCTTTTTTTCTTTGCATCATGTGCTGTTTGGGGACTATTTTTTTGAAGTGCCATCCTTCCTGACACTGCAGTGCCACTCCTAGATGGGCCAGGTGTTTGTGTCGGCCACTTGTGTCGCTTAGCTTAGTCACACAGCGACCTTGGTGTGCCTCTTTTTTTATTTGCATCATGTGCTGTTTGGGGACTATTTTTTTGAAGTGCCATCCTGTCTGACACTGCAGTGCCACTCCTAGATGGGCCAGGTGTTTGTGTCTGCCACTTGTCTCGCTTAGCTTAGTCACACAGCGACCTTGGTGCTCCTCTTTTTTTCTTTGCATCATGTGCTGTTTGGGTACAATTTTTTTGAAGTGCCATCCTGCCTGACACTGCAGTGCCACTCCTAGATGAGCCAGGTGTTTGTGTCGGCCACTTTTGTCGCTTAGCTTAGCCATCCAGCAACCTCGGTGCAAATTTTAGGACTAAAAATAATATTGTGAGGTGTGAGGTGTTCAGAATAGACTGGAAATGAGTGGAAATTATGGTTATTGAGGCTAATAATACTATGGGATCAAAATGACCCCCAAATTCTATGATTTAAGCTGTTTTTTAGGGTTTTTTGAAAAAAACACCCGAATCCAAAACACACCCGAATCCGACAAAAAAATTTCAGTGAGGTTTTGCCAAAATGCGTCCGAATCCAAAACATGGCCGCGGAACCGAATCCAAAACCAAAACACAAAACCCGAAAAATGTCCGGTGCACATCACTAATATATATATTATATATATATATATATATATATACTACAATGCAGCACAGATATGGAGTGTTTTCAGGCAGAGAACGTAGATATTTGCAGCACACTGAGCACAGATATTTGCAGCACACTGAGCAGACATTTGCAGCACACTGAACACAGAAACTGAGAGAACGCAGCCACGTCCTCTCGCTATCATCTCCAAAGCACGAGTGAAAATGTCGTCGATGCGCGCCTCCTTAAAATATGAATGTCGCGAGAATCCGACAGCGGGATGATGACGTTCGGGCGCGCTCGGGTTAACCAAGCAAGGCGAGAAGATCCGAGGCTGCCTCGGAACCGTGTAAAATGGGTGAAGTTCGGGGGGGTTCAGATCCCGAAGAACCGAACCCGCTTATCACTAATATATATATATATATATATATATATATATAAACACATATACTATACTCCTACCCGGCCTCCCCCCTCACATTGCCTACTTGCCTCAGCCCCACAGTGGGAGATGGTAGATGAGATGATTTTGTTGCCGGCTGTCTTCTGCCCTCTTCTCTACAGATGCTGTCTGCTGTACAGCTCTGGAAGGCTCTTGAAAGTCAGCCTGGCAGGCGGATTCGCAGTAGATGGTGCCAGGCTGTTAGGCAGGGGGAGGCTTTGCCGGGCAGACAGGGAGAGAGAGGATCTGGCGGGCGGTCAGGGAGAGGTAGGCTTTGCCGGGCGGACAAGGAGAGAGAGGCTATGGCAATTTCAGGGAGAGGGAGACTCTGGCGGGCGGTCGCGCAGAGGGATGCGAAGGCGGTGACGGGCGCTGACGTGCAGCAGGGCAGGACTGTGACTGCGCTGTTAACATGACAGCCAGTAGCGGATCTTGCCACGGGCAAGCAGGACTTTTGCCCGGGGCGCCGCTTTCCGGAGGGCGCAGGGCGCCATCCAGAGGGCGCCGCACCAGGGCAAGATCCGCTGCTGCTGTGTGTCCCCCGCTGCCCACCTGCTGCCGCTGGCCGCTGCCCCCCTGCTGCCGCTGTGAAGGGAAACTAGACGCGTACGCGTCTAGTTTCCCTTCGAGGAGAGGTTCTTTACTGTGCGGTGCGCGATGACGTCATCGCGCACTGCACATCATTTCAGTCTGTACAGGGGTCGTAAATGATCACACCCCCTGTATGAAGCCACGCCCCCTATTGCCGCCCAGGGCGCTCAGAGCGCCAGAACCGGCCCTGATGACAGCGCGATGGGCAGCTCCATAACTATTTAATGTGCCAGCTGGCCCTGACTATGGGAGGAGATTGCGGCGGGCGGGAGTAAAGGAGCAGCTGGTCGAGGGAGCTGAGCACGGTTCTCGGCACTCCCTTTAAACCAGCGCCTGGTGCATGTGACCTCTTAGCCCACCCCTAGTTATGGCCATGCCCCCTGGCTAGTGGAGCCCAGTGCTGGTTTTAAAAATAAGGGGGATGTCTACAAATCTGTTGCATTTTTTACCGTATATTTTTTGAACCAGGACCGGCTCAAAGAGCCCATGGCAGGTTCTGTTTGTGGTAGTGGGCCCCATACAGTAATTTTTATATATATATATTTTTTTTTATACATTTAAACAGAGAAGCCTTTTCAGATGTTACTGATCTGTGCAGACTTCATGAACGGGAGAGTTTGGCTGCCAACAAACACCAAACATGGATACATACACCATCGGAAAACACAACGAAAATACAGGCACACAGTAAATTTCTGTGTTTCAGTTATAAAAAAGCACCCATGTCTGATAGAGATGAGCGGGTTCGGTTTCTCTGAATCCGAACCCGCACGAACTTCATGTTTTTTTTTACGGGTCCGAGCGACTCGGATCTTCCCGCCTTGCTCGGTTAACCCGAGCGCGCCCGAACGTCTTCATGACGCTGTCGGATTCTCGCGAGACTCGGATTCTATATAAGGAGCCGCGCGTCGCCGCCATTTTCACACGTGCATTGAGATTGATAGGGAGAGGACGTGGCTGGCGTCCTCTCCATTTAGATTAGAAGAGAGAGAGAGAGAGATTGACCTGATTTACTGGAGCTTAGGAGTACTGTAGAACTGTAGAGAGTGCAGAGTTTACTAGTGACTGCCCACAGTGACCACCAGACAGTGCAGTTTTATTTAATATATCCGTTCTCTGCCTGAAAAAAACGATACACAGTGACTCAGTCACATACCATATCTGTGTGCACTGCTCAGCCCAGTGTGCTGCATCATCTATGTATATATCTGACTGTGCTCAGCTCACACATCTTATAATTGTGGGGGAGACTGGGGAGCACTGCAGTGCCAGTTATAGGTTATAGCAGGAGCCAGGAGTACATATTATTATTAAAATTAAACAGTGCACACTTTTGCTGCAGGAGTGCCACTGCCAGTGTGACTGACCAGTGACCTGACCACACTGACCACCAGTATAGTTAGTAGTATAGTATACTATATTGTGATTGCCTGAAAAAGTTAAACACTCGTATCTGACTGTGCTCAGCTCACACATCTTATAATTGTGGGGGAGACTGGGGAGCACTGCAGTGCCAGTTATAGGTTATAGCAGGAGC
The DNA here is from genome assembly GCF_028390025.1 of Pseudophryne corroboree. Lineage (NCBI taxonomy): Eukaryota > Metazoa > Chordata > Amphibia > Anura > Myobatrachidae > Pseudophryne > Pseudophryne corroboree. The sequence goes on along the minus strand of NC_086447.1, from coordinate 393,226,104 downwards.
CAGGAGTACATATTATTATTAAAATTAAACAGTGCACACTTTTGCTGCAGGAGTGCCACTGCCAGTGTGACTGACCAGTGACCTGACCACACTGACCACCAGTATAGTTAGTAGTATAGTATACTATATTGTGATTGCCTGAAAAAGTTAAACACTCGTCGTGTGACTTCACTTGTGTGGTGTTTTTTTTTTTATTCTATAAAAAACTCATTCTGCTGACAGACAGTGTCCAGCAGGTCCGTCATTATATAATATATACCTGTCCGGCTGCAGTAGTGATATATATATATTTTTTATATCATTATTTATCATCCAGTCGCAGCAGACACAGTACGGTAGTTCACGGCTGTAGCTACCTCTGTGTCGGCACTCGGCAGTCCGTCCATAATTGTATACCACCTACCCGTGGTTTTTTTTTCTTTCTTCTTTATACATACATACTACTACTACATCTCTTTATCAACCAGTCTATATTAGCAGCAGACACAGTACAGTACGGTAGTCCATGGCTGTAGCTACCTCTGTGTCGGCACTCGGCAGTCCGTCCATAATTGTATACCACCTACCCGTGGTTTTTTTTTCTTTCTTCTTTATACATACATACTACTACTACTACATCTCTTTATCAACCAGTCTATATTAGCAGCAGACACAGTACAGTACGGTAGTCCACGGCTGTAGCTACCTCTGTGTCGGCACTGGGCAGTCCGTCCATAATTGTATACCACCTACCCGTGGTTTTTTTTTCTTTCTTCTTTATACATACATACTACTACTACATCTCTTTATCAACCAGTCTATATTAGCAGCAGACACAGTACAGTACGGTAGTCCACGGCTGTAGCTACCTCTGTGTCGGCACTCGGCAGTCCGTCCATAATTGTATACCACCTACCCGTGGTTTTTTTTTCTTTCTTCTTTATACATACATACTACTACTACTACATCTCTTTATCAACCAGTCTATATTAGCAGCAGACACAGTACAGTACGGTAGTCCACGGCTGTAGCTACCTCTGTGTCGGCACTGGGCAGTCCGTCCATAATTGTATACCACCTACCCGTGGTTTTTTTTTCTTTCTTCTTTATACATACATACTACTACTACTACATCTCTTTATCAACCAGTCTATATTAGCAGCAGACACAGTACAGTACGGTAGTCCACGGCTGTAGCTACCTCTGTGTCGGCACTGGGCAGTCCGTCCATAATTGTATACCACCTACCCGTGGTTTTTCTTTCTTTCTTCTTTATACATACATACTACTACTACATCTCTTTATCAACCAGTCTATATTAGCAGCAGACACAGTACAGTACGGTAGTCCACGGCTGTAGCTACCTCTGTGTCGGCACTGGGCAGTCCGTCCATAATTGTATACCACCTACCCGTGGTTTTTTTTTCTTTCTTCTTTATACATACATACTACTACTACTACATCTCTTTATCAACCAGTCTATATTAGCAGCAGACACAGTACAGTACGGTAGTCCACGGCTGTAGCTACCTCTGTGTCGGCACTGGGCAGTCCGTCCATAATTGTATACCACCTACCCGTGGTTTTTTTTTCTTTCTTCTTTATACATACATACTACTACTACATCTCTTTATCAACCAGTCTATATTAGCAGCAGACACAGTACAGTACGGTAGTCCACGGCTGTAGCTACCTCTGTGTCGGCACTGGGCAGTCCGTCCATAATTGTATACCACCTACCCGTGGTTTTTTTTTTCTTTCTTCTTTATACATACATACTACTACTACATCTCTTTATCAACCAGTCTATATTAGCAGCAGACACAGTACAGTACGGTAGTCCACGGCTGTAGCTACCTCTGTGTCGGCACTCGGCAGTCCGTCCATAATTGTATACCACCTACCCGTGGTTTTTTTTTCTTTCTTCTTTATACATACATACTACTACTACATCTCTTTATCAACCAGTCTATATTAGCAGCAGACACAGTACAGTACGGTAGTCCATGGCTGTAGCTACCTCTGTGTCGGCACTGGGCAGTCCGTCCATAATTGTATACCACCTACCCGTGGTTTTTTTTCTTTCTTCTTTATACATACATACTACTACTACATCTCTTTATCAACCAGTCTATATTAGCAGCAGACACAGTACAGTACGGTAGTCCACGGCTGTAGCTACCTCTGTGTCGGCACTCGGCAGTCCGTCCATAATTGTATACCACCTACCCGTGGTTTTTTTTTCTTTCTTCTTTATACATACATACTACTACTACATCTCTTTATCAACCAGTCTATATTAGCAGCAGACACAGTACAGTACGGTAGTCCACGGCTGTAGCTACCTCTGTGTCGGCACTCGGCAGTCCATCCATAATTGTATACTAGTATCCATCCATCTCCATTGTTTACCTGAGGTGCCTTTTAGTTGTGCCTATTAAAATATGGAGAACAAAAATGTTGAGGTTCCAAAATTAGGGAAAGATCAAGATCCACTTCCACCTCGTGCTGAAGCTGCTGCCACTAGTCATGGCCGAGACGATGAAATGCCAGCAACGTCGTCTGCCAAGGCCGATGCCCAATGTCATAGTACAGAGCATGTCAAATCCAAAACACCAAATATCAGTAAAAAAAGGACTCCAAAACCTAAAATAAAATTGTCGGAGGAGAAGCGTAAACTTGCCAATATGCCATTTACCACACGGAGTGGCAAGGAACGGCTGAGGCCCTGGCCTATGTTCATGGCTAGTGGTTCAGCTTCACATGAGGATGGAGGCACTCAGCCTCTCGCTAGAAAAATGAAAAGACTCAAGCTGGCAAAAGCAGTAGCACCGCAAAGAACTGTGCGTTCTTCGAAATCCCAAATCCACAAGGAGAGTCCAATTGTGTCGGTTGCGATGCCTGACCTTCCCAACACTGGACGTGAAGAGCATGCGCCTTCCACCATTTGCACGCCCCCTGCAAGTGCTGGAAGGAGCACCCGCAGTCCAGTTCCTGATAGTCAGATTGAAGATGTCAGTGTTGAAGTACACCAGGATGAGGAGGATATGGGTGTTGCTGGCGCTGGGGAGGAAATTGACCAGGAGGATTCTGATGGTGAGGTGGTTTGTTTAAGTCAGGCACCCGGGGAGACACCTGTTGTCCGTGGGAGGAATAGGGCCGTTGACATGCCTGGTGAAAATACCAAAAAAATCAGCTCTTCGGTGTGGAAGTATTTCACCAGAAATGCGGACAACAGGTGTCAAGCCGTGTGTTCCCTTTGTCAAGCTGTAATAAGTAGGGGTAAGGACGTTAACCACCTCGGAACATCCTCCCTTATACGTCACCTGCAGCGCATTCATAATAAGTCAGTGACAAGTTCAAAAACTTGGGCCGACAGCGGAAGCAGTCCACTCACCAGTAAATCCCTTCCTCTTGTAACCAAGCTCACGCAAACCACCCCACCAACTCCCTCAGTGTCAATTTCCTCCTTCCCCAGGAATGCCAATAGTCCTGCAGGCCATATCACTGGCAATTCTGACGAGTCCTCTCCTGCCTGGGATTCCTCTGATGCATCCTTGCGTGTAACGCCTACTGCTGCTGGCGCTGCTGTTGTTGCTGCTGGGAGTCGATGGTCATCCCAGAGGGGAAGTCGTAAGCCCACTTGTACTACTTCCAGTAAGCAATTGACTGTCCAACAGTCCTTTGCGAGGAAGATGAAATATCACAGCAGTCATCCTGTTGCAAAGCGGATAACTGAGTCCTTGACAACTATGTTGGTGTTAGACGTGCGTCCGGTATCCGCCGTTAGTTCACAGGGAACTAGACAATTTATTGAGGCAGTGTGCCCCCGTTACCAAATACCATCTAGGTTCCACTTCTGTAGGCAGGCGATACCGAGAATGTACACGGACGTCAGAAAAAGACTCACCAGTGTCCTAAAAAATGCAGTTGTACCCAATGTCCACTTAACCACGGACATGTGGACAAGTGGAGCAGGGCAGGGTCAGGACTATATGACTGTGACAGCCCACTGGGTAGATGTATGGACTCCCGCCGCAAGAACAGCAGCGGCGGCACCAGTAGCTGCATCTCGCAAACGCCAACTCTTTCCTAGGCAGGCTACGCTTTGTATCACCGCTTTCCAGAATACGCACACAGCTGAAATCCTCTTACGGCAACTGAGGAAGATCATCGCAGAATGGCTTACCCCAATTGGACTCTCCTGTGGATTTGTGGCATCGGACAACGCCAGCAATATTGTGTGTGCATTAAATATGGGCAAATTCCAGCACGTCCCATGTTTTGCACATACCTTGAATTTGGTGGTGCAGAATTTTTTAAAAAACGACAGGGGCGTGCAAGAGATGCTGTCGGTGGCCAGAAGAATTGCGGGACACTTTCGGCATACAGGCACCACGTACAGAAGACTGGAGCACCACCAAAAACTACTGAACCTGCCCTGCCATCATCTGAAGCAAGAAGTGGTAACGAGGTGGAATTCAACCCTCTATATGCTTCAGAGGTTGGAGGAGCAGCAAAAGGCCATTCAAGCCTATACAATTGAGCACGATATAGGAGGTGGAATGCACCTGTCTCAAGTGCAGTGGAGAATGATTTCAACGTTGTGCAAGGTTCTGATGCCCTTTGAACTTGCCACACGTGAAGTCAGTTCAGACACTGCCAGCCTGAGTCAGGTCATTCCCCTCATCAGGCTTTTGCAGAAGAAGCTGGAGGCATTGAAGAAGGAGCTAAAAGGGAGCGATTCCGCTAGGCATGTGGGACTTGTGGATGCAGCCCTTAATTCGCTTAACAAGGATTCACGGGTGGTCAATCTGTTGAAATCAGAGCACTACATTTTGGCCACCGTGCTCGATCCTAGATTTAAAACCTACCTTGGATCTCTCTTTCCGGCAGACACAAGTCTGCTGGGGTGCAAAGACCTGCTGGTGACAAAATTGTCAAGTCAAGCGGAACGCGACCTGTCAACATCTCCTCCTTCACATTCTCCCGCAACTGGGGGTGCGAGGAAAAGGCTCAGAATTCCGAGCCCACCCGCTGGCGGGGATGCAGGGCAGTCTGGAGCGACTGCTGATGCTGACATCTGGTCCGGACTGAAGGACCTGACAACGATTACGGACATGTCGTCTACTGTCACTGCATATGATTCTCTCAACATTGAAAGAATGGTGGAGGATTATATGAGTGACCGCATCCAAGTAGGCACGTCACACAGTCCGTACTTATACTGGCAGGAAAAAGAGGCAATTTGGAGGCCCTTGCACAAACTGGCTTTATTCTACCTAAGTTGCCCTCCCACAAGTGTGTACTCCGAAAGAGTGTTTAGTGCCGCCGCTCACCTTGTCAGCAATCGGCGTACGAGGTTACATCCAGAAAATGTGGAGAAGATGATGTTCATTAAAATGAATTATAATCAATTCCTCCGCGGAGACATTGACCAGCAGCAATTGCCTCCACAAAGTACACAGGGAGCTGAGATGGTGGATTCCAGTGGGGACGAATTGATAATCTGTGAGGAGGGGGATGTACACGGTGATATATCGGAGGATGATGATGAGGTGGACATCTTGCCTCTGTAGAGCCAGTTTGTGCAAGGAGAGATTAATTGCTTCTTTTTTGGTGGGGGTCCAAACCAACCCGTCATATCAGTCACAGTCGTGTGGCAGACCCTGTCACTGAAATGATGGGTTGGTTAAAGTGTGCATGTCCTGTTTATACAACATAAGGGTGGGTGGGAGGGCCCAAGGACAATTCCATCTTGCACCTCTTTTTTCTTTTATTTTTCTTTGCGTCATGTGCTGTTTGGGAAGGGTTTTTTGGAAGGGACATCCTGCGTGACACTGCAGTGCCACTCCTAGATGGGCCCGGTGTTTGTGTCGGCCACTAGGGTCGCTAATCTTACTCACACAGCTACCTCATTGCGCCTCTTTTTTTCTTTGCGTCATGTGCTGTTTGGGGAGGGTTTTTTGGAAGGGACATCCTGCGTGACACTGCAGTGCCACTCCTAGATGGGCCAGGTGTTTGTGTCGGGCACTTGGGTCGCTGAGCTTAGTCACACAGCTACCTCATTGCACCTCTTTTTTTCTTTGCGTCATGTGCTGTTTGGGGAGTGTTTTTTGGAAGGGCCATCCTGCGTGACACTGCAGTGCCACTCCTAGATGGGCCAGGTGTTTGTGTCGGCCACTAGGGTCGCTTAGCTTAGTCATCCAGCGACCTCGGTGCAAATTTTAGGACTAAAAATAATATTGTGAGGTGTGAGGTATTCAGAATAGACTGAAAATGAGTGGAAATTATGGTTTTTGAGGTTAATAATAATATGGGATCAAAATGACCCCCAAATTCTATGATTTAAGCTGTTTTTTAGGGTTTTTTGAAAAAAACACCCGAATCCAAAACACACCCGAATCCGATAAAAAAAATTCGGTGAGGTTTTGCCAAAACGCGGTCGAACCCAAAACACGGCCGCGGAACCGAACCCAAAACCAAAACACAAAACCCGAAAAATTTCAGGCGCTCATCTCTAATGTCTGATCGATCTCACCTATGTGGGGTGAGATACAGTACGATTTTTAGTAAATTTACCTATATGTGATTGGAGTCCTTTTTCTACAGTATGTTTAGAAGCAGTTAATTTATTCTTATCATTAATGGCCTTGATATATTACTAATATATTGGAGCCTGCACAGGCACTCAAATCAAAATATAAAAAAAAGAAAAAATAATAAAGTCATAAAGTGGGTACACACTAGGCGACGTGATCTATGATCGACGTCGCCTAGTGTTTCCCCTCCCAGGCTGTGGCGGTCAGCAGCCGGGCATACAAACTAAGCAATATGATGTTCATATCGCTCAGTGACATCACGCAGCGACCGGGGTCATGCAGGCAGCTCTTGGACGACAGTCCAAATTGAGCTGCCTGCACGGCTGACAGCGATGGTCGTTAATGAAAGCCATGCATCGCTGGTCGGCAGCGGCATACACACTTGCCGAGAAAGTAAGCAACGTCACTCAGGAAGGGTGAAAATGAGCAACGTCGCTTATTTTCTCGTAAAGTGTGTATGCACCTATAGACATAGATGATATAGGGGTCTATTTACTAAGCCATGGATAGAGATAAAGTCCCAGGGGATAAAGTACCAGCCAATCAGCTACTAATTGCCTTGTCACATTCTGGGTTTGAAAAATGACAGTTAGGAGTTGGTTGGCTGGTACTTTGGGGGTCATTCCGAGTTGATTGCAGTAGCAAGTTTGTTAGCAATTGGGCAAAACCATGTGCACTGCAGGGGGGGGGGGGAGATGGGCAGATATAACATTTGCAGAGAGAGTTAGATTTGGGTGGGTTATATTGTTTCTGTGCAGGGTAAATACTGGCTGCTTTATTTTTACACTGCAATTTAGATTTCAGTTTGAATACACCCCACACAAATCTAACTCTCTCTTCACATGTTATATCTGCCCCTCCTGCAGTGCACATGGTTTAGCCCAACTGCTAACAAAATTGCTGCTGCGATCAACTCAGAATGAGTCCCTTTATCTCCATCCACTTTACCTCTATCCAGTGCTAAGCAAATAGACCCCATAGTCTTTTATTTCATACCCTGGGGGAGATTAATCAAACCTTGGAGAGAGATGGAGTGGAGAGAGATAAAGTGTCAGACAATCAGCTTCTGTCATTTTACAGGGTGTATTTTGAAAATTACAGGAGCTGATTGATTGTTACTTTATCTTTCTCTACTTTATCTCTTGCCAAGGTTTGATATATCTTCCCATCTATGTAGTCAAAGTTCAATACAAGTTTAGTGCTGTTGTTAATGAATTTTCATGCTTTGCATGAACTACTGAACAAGTCAGTTGCGGAACTACTGCCAGTGCAAGCAGTGCCTTGCACTGGGGCCCGCCACTGTCCAGGGGCCCAAAGCAGCCCTGGCAACCGCCGCCCGCAGCACACAGCCGCCGCTGAGGAAAGGAGCGCATCGGCCACGGGGTAGAAGGAGGAGGAGGGAGGTGGAGGAGGGAGCCGCAGCAGCGCTGTGTAATTGGTGGAGGCGCTGCTGCTGCTGTCCCTCTCCTTCACCACAGGCTGTTCTCCGACGCTGTGAATGCTGGGAAGCGCATCCCAGCATTCACAGCGGCGGAGAACAGCCTGTGGTGAAGGACAGGGACAGCTGCAGCAGCGCCTCCACCAATTAAACAGCGCTGCTGCAGCTCCCTCCTCCACCTCCCTCCTCCTCCTTCTCTCCTGCCCGGTATCTCTTCCAGAAGCTGCACCGAGGAGCCTGACTGCCAGCTGAGAGAATAAGTATAATTCATTCTTTCTTTCTTTCTTTCTTTCTTTCTTTCTTTCTTTCTTTCTTTCTTTCTTTCTTTCTTTCTTTCTTTCTTTCTTTCTTGTCTGCCTTAATGTATAAAAAGGAGGACGCTGTCTTCCGTAATGTGTAAAAAGTGGACGCTGTCTGCCGTAATGTGTAAAAAGGGGGACGCTGTCTGCCGTAATGTGTAAAAAGGAGTATGCTGTCTGCTGTAATGTATAAAAGGGGGACGCTGTCTGCCGTAATGGTTAAAAAGGGGGACGCTGTCTGCCGTAATGTGTAAAAAGTGGACGCAGTCTTCCGTAATGTGTAAAAAGGGGGATGCTGTCTGCCATAATGTGTAAAAAGGGGATGCTGTCTGCCGTAATGAGTAAAAAAGGGGACGCTGTCTGCCGTAAGGTGTAAAAAGTGGACGCTGTCTGCCGTAATGTGTAAAAAGGGGAAGCAGTCTGCTGTAATGTGTAAAAAGGGGGACGCTGTCTGCCATAATGTGTAAAAAGGGGAATCTGTCCGCTGTGAGGTGTAAAAGGGTCTCTACCTGGTGTAGTGGTGCTACTGTGCAGCGTAATTTGAATAATGGAGACTACTGTGCACCATTATATGAATTGGTATTATTTTGTGGCCACACCCCTTCCCAACCAAGCCACGCCCCTATATATTTTGGGCGCGCCTACGGAGCGCACTGCCCCTGTTTTACATGGAGGGTTGGGGCCAGAGCCGGCCCTAGGCATAGACAAACTCCACCTCCCTCCTCCTTCTCTCCTGCCTGGGATCTCTGCCAGAAGCTGCACCGAGGAGCCTGACTGCCAGCGGAGAGAGTAAGTTTAATTCTCTCTTTCTTTCTTTCTTTCTTTCTTTCTTTCTTTCTTTCTTTCTTTCTTTCTTTCTTTCTTTCTTTCTTTCTTTCTTTCTTTCCTGTCTGCCTTAATGTGTAAAAAGGGGGACGCTGTCTGCCATAATGTGTAAAAAGGGGGACGCTGTCTGCCGTAATGTGTAAAAAGGGGATGCTGTCTGCTGTAATGTGTAAAAAGTGGACGCTGTCTGCCGTAATGTGTAAAAAGGGGACGCAGTCTGCCGTAATGTGTAAAAAGGGGACGCAGTCTGCCGTAATGTGTAAAAAGGGGGACGCTGTCTGCCATAATGTGTAAAAAGGGGAATCTGTCCACACTAAGGTGTAAAAGGGAATCTACCTGGTGTAGTGGTGCTACTGTGCAGCGTAATTTGAATAATGGAGACTACTGTGCACCATTATATGAATTGGTATTATTTTGTGGCCACACCCCTTCCCAACCAAGCCATGCCCCTATATATTTTGGGCGCGCCTACGGAGCGCACTGCCCCTGTTTTACATGGAGGGGTGGGGCCAGAGCCGGCCCTAGGCATAGGCAAACTCCACCTCCCTCCTCCTCCTTCTCTCCTGCCTGGGATCTCTGCCAGAAGCTGCACCGAGGAGCCTGACTGCCAGCGGAGAGAGTAAGTATGATTCATTCTTTCTTTCTTTTCTTTCTTTCTTTCTTTCTTTCTTTCTTTCTTTCTTTCTTTCTTTCCTGTCTGCCGTAATGTGTAAAAAGGGGGATGCTGTCTGCCGTAATGTGTAAAAAGGGGGACGCTGTCTGCCGTAATGTGTAACAAGTGGACGCAGTCTGCCGTAATGTGTAAAAAGGGGATGCTGTCTGCCGTAATGAGTAAAAAAGGGGACGCTGTCTGCCGTAATGTATAAAAAGTGGACGCTGTCTGCCGTAATGTGTGAAAAGGGGACTCAGTCTGTCGTAATGTGTAAAAAGGGGGACGCTGTCTGCCATAATGTGTAAAAAGGGGAATCTGTCCACCGTAAGGTGTAAAAGGGGCTCTACCTGGTGTAGTGGTGCTACTGTGCAGCGTAATTTGAATAATGGAGACTACTGTGCACCATTATATGAATTGGTATTATTTTGTGGCCACTCCCCTTCCCAACCAAACCATGCCCCTATATTTTTTGTTCACGCCTATGGCGCGCACTGCCCTGTTTTACATGAGGGGTGGGGGCTCCGATGCCGTTTTTTGCACACAGTGCTAAAATGTCTAGTTACGGCACTGTTGCTAGGTATCCATTTCTCTGGCCCTGAGCAGGTCCCCCTCACCAGATCCTCTCCAGGAGTGAGGGGGTGGACTTGGATGGGATGAGGGGGTGGGGGCAAAGCATTTTGTCACACCTGGGCCCTCCGCTTGCTATTTCCGCCACTGGATTAAGTATAAGATACTTTCCTTTGTAGGTTTAACCAATTTGTATCTTTTTCTTTTCCAGGGAATGTAGGTGTTAGATGCTGGACTAAAGGGTTGGAGTGACAGGGAAGGAGCCTGGTCAATGCATTTCAGTGCTCCTTTCCGCAGGGGAACACTTGAGCTCATTTGACCCAGTAACATGAATTTAGCAGTTAAAGAGAAGCTACTATAGGTTTTTACCTGAAATATTGCTGAAACTCCTCTGTGGATCCCTAGCAACTCCAAGCTTCCATGTTTGTAATTAATCATCTAATGTCTAAACTTTTATCCCATTTACTGTAAAATAAATCTACCAAAATACACTGTCTACACAAATGAGAGTGATTTACAAAAATGCTCTGCTCACATACTGGGAGTCATTCTGACTCGATCGCAAGCTGCAGTTTATCGCAGCCGTGTGATCGGGTCAGAACTGTGCATGCGCCGCAGTGCGCTGACGCATGCCAGACGGACAAAGGCAGAGGGGGGGGGTACAAAACGGTGGCGTGGCCGGACCGTGCGAGGGGCAGGCCGCAGCGGCTGCATGACGTCACACGCAGCTGCTGCGGGCCAGGGAGCGATAAGTAGCTTCCGGCAGCACGCTAAAGCTGCGCTGGGCAGGAGCTACTCCTAAAGTGCAGAAGCATCGCCGCTGTGCGATGCTTTTGCACTTCTGCTGGGGGGGGGGCAGCACTGACATGCAGGGTGGGATAGCCCTGTGCTGGGCATCCCCCCGCATGTCTATGGACATGATCGTAGCCCTGCAAAATTTAGCAGGGCTACGATCAACTCGGAATGACCCCCACTGTGTCTTATAGGAGAGTTTGCTAAGACATTACTATGCATGAGTTAGGAGCGGAGTAGCAGACTTGTATGTGTAGTGGGTGACACCAGGTAATGGAACTTGGTGGCAGGATCATGAATGCCAAAGCATTCCAAAAAGACTCCTGCTTTACCCTTAGACTGCTCTAGATCAGACTGTGGATGTGATTACAACCCTCAGGACGACTCTCAGTGGCACATAAAATAGCTGTAGTTGCAGGCAGCCACTAAAGCCTGATTTACTGCCTTATGCTAATGCTAGAATCCATACAGCTAATGTAATCTGTAAGCAGAAAGCTGTGCCACCATTTATTTTATGCCTGCAGCCACAGCTGTCATCATTAGTATTGGCACTTGCACCAGTCCCATGCTAAGTGTAAGCGATTTGTCACAAACAGGCTTCCCTTATCTGTATGCATTACTCAGAATTGCATTGAGCTATTGATACACACCCATGCCATGCCCATGACTCTACCATGACACGACCACAAGACAGGATGGTGCCCTGCACTTGCATTGATGAAACACCTCATTTCCCAGACAAACACATCTGGCCAGGCTCCCTACCGTATAACTCAGAATAGGATGGACCTAGTCAAAAATGAGTACATTTGCATTTGCCCACATGCTTTATTTAAAAACTCACCATTTGCATACATGCACTGAGATGCATTCAACTCAGAATCAGCACCTCTATGTACAGGTTACACTCACTCAAGTCAAAGGACCAGTGCATTTCATCTTGTCTCATAGGCTCATGTACTGCATAACCAGCACCAATGGTGGATGCACCACTAACCCAATGCTCAGGTGTGCATAATACAGTAGTACAATAGGCAAAAAGCATAGCAGTGTTTGGGTTGAATGCTGCTTCCAGTTCTCCAACAAAATAATACATGTCACTACTTGCTCGGAAATGACAGATCTAAATGTATAGTGAAGTACTGTTAAATATCATGTTCCCGTAACCATTACACCACCCAGGGCAGCGTGGATGTGTTTGATTCCCACCATGGCCCTAACTGTGTGGAGTTTGTATATTCTCCCCGTGCTTGCGTGTGTTTCCTCCAGATACTCCGCTTTCCTCCCACAATCCAAAATATACTGGTAGGTAAAATTTGCTCCTAACATAATTAACCCTAGCAGGAATGTGTGTGCATGTACATGTCGTAGGGAACATAGATTGTAAGCTCCACTGGGACAGGGACTGATGTGAATGGCCAAATATTCTCTGTAAAGAGCTGCAGAATATGTGTGCACTCTATAAATAACTGGTGATAAATAAAGTCAGAGGAAGCTAAATTGTTTCTATATAATAGTGTTGTGTGTGTATATATATATATATATATATATATATATATATATAGTGACTAGTGTCAGTGGCAAACGCAGGATTTGCATGGGGGGGTTTCCTGAACTGGGAGGAGCCAAGCACGGGGGTGGGGACTGAGGTGACCAGTATATGATGGGTCCGTAAAACTAGTGTGTCTGTGTGTATGTATGTATGTATACATATATATATATATATATATATATACACATATATATATATACCGTATATACACCTCTCTCTCTCTCTATATATATATATATATATACACATATACATAGCATATTAAACATGCATATATATACAGTACACATATACATATACACACATGTATATATATCATATGTGTGTGTGTTTAAGTGTATGTATATACATGTGTATAATGTATATATGTATGCACATGGATATATATGTACTATAATTAAAGTAAAGTAAACTTTTTGTAAGTACTTATAAGTACCACCAGGAAGACAGCAGGCATAATAATAGTCATGCAGGACAAAAAACTAAAAAAAACTAAAAAAAAAAAAAACAAAATTTTTTTTTTTTTTTTAGTGAGGGGGGTTTCTGGGTGCTCGGAAACCCCCCCTGCATGCGCCACTGAGTGTACCTTTAAAAGCCATAAAGTGTGTGGCAGGTGCACATTAAATCTAGCAGGAAGATGATGTGTGAAACAGTAGTTCAGTAGTCAGGATTTAAGACTCTGTGATAGTGTAGGACCTGCGTAAAGGTGGGGTACCTTGGCGAGCGGTTTGCAGGCTTCTGTGCATTGGCCAAATCACTAACTAAACCCCCATCATTTATTTATTGAAGTGTTGAGGACAAGTGAGCTTACTTTGGTGAGTGCTGGGTTTTCTGTTTGTATGTATTAGAGTGATGTGGTCATGGGCTACATGCACCCCAACCTATGAGTGGTAAGTGCAGTTGTGTACCCCGCTTCTGGTGTGGCGAGTGATGTGTTACATGCACCCCACCTTATGAGTGGTAAGTGCATTGCTGTACCCCGCTTCTGGGGTGGTGAGTGCTGTGGTTTTCTATTTGTGTATATGATGGGGTTAATCTATGGTTAACTCTTATTAACCATGGCCACTAGCTTTCTCATGCACCCCTATGTGGACTTTATTATTCTGAACCTGTCTCAGTTGTTCCTTAGCAATCTATCTAGCCAATGTAAGGTGACTAGTGTACCTTTAATAGCCATAAAGTGTTTGGCGGGTGTCACATTAAATCTAGCAGGAAGATGATGCGTGAAACAGTAGTTCAGTAGTCAGGTTTTAAGACTCTGTGATAGTGTAGGACCTGCATGAAGGTGGGGTACCTTGGCGATTGGTTTGCAGGCTTCCGTGCATTGGTCAATTCACTAACTAAACCCCCATCATTTATTTATTGAAGTGTTGAGGATAAGTGAGCTTACTTTGGTGAGTGCTGGGTTTTCTGTTTGTATATATGTATATGCAGGCCCGCCATCAGGGGGGTGCTGAGGCACAGCTGTCCCGGGCCCAGCCTCTCTGAAGACAGAGAAGGGACTGGGATGCTCATGCAGCCGCCTGCCCACCCGCCGCCATCCCCATCGTTCCGCTGTCATACCCGCTGTCCACCGATCCTCCAGCAGCTCTGGATCAAAAAATGTCTTTCCCAAAATGGCCGCCGCCACAGAGGAGACAGTTAATCAAGATACTAGAGGAGCCCTCTAGTATCTTTAATAACTGTCTCCTTTGAGGCAGCGGCCATTTTGAGTGGGTCATTTTCGATACAGAGCTGCAGGAGGATGAAGGACAGCAGCAGAACAGCGGAGACAGAGGTGGACAGGCAGAAGCATGAGCATCATGGGCCCTCCAGACAGCGGCACATGTATGTATGCATGTGCATATAATATATATATTAAAAAAAGAAAAATGAGGTGTGATCTTAAGGTGTCTGATGGCGAATTTAAAAATTTCAACTAAAATAAATAAATAAATATTCCTACCTTAAATACACAGACTTGAAACTTGAGGGGGTGGCTTCGTGTCTGCACAGAAATAAAAAAAAATTAAAATACATATTTATCTGTATTTAACTTTTTTTTTTGCGGGGGGAGCCTTCCTATTTTGTCAGTCCCGGGCCCCACAATTTCTGGTGGCAGCCCTGTGTATGTATGTGTATATATATATATTCCTCGGAATCCGAACCCCCCCGAACTTCACCCATTTTACACGGTTCCGAGGCAGATTTGAATCTTCCCGCCTTGCTCGGTTAACCCGAGCGCGCCCGAACGTCATCATCCCGCTGTCGGATTCTCGCGAGATTCGGATTCTATATAAGGAGCCGCGCGTCGCCACCATTTTTCACTCGTGCATTGGAAATTACAGTGAGAGGACGTGGCTGGCGTCCTCTCATTTTTATTCAGGTGGCTGCAAATATCTGTGCTCACTGCTTTATTGTTGGGGACTTGGGACCAGCAGTATTATATAGGAGGAGTACAGTGCAGAGTTTTGCTGACCAGTGACCATCAGTATTATACGTTCTCTGCCTGAAAAATGCTCCATATCTGTGCTCAGTGTGCTGCATATATCTGTGCTCACACTGCTTTATTGTGGGGACTGGGGACCACCAGTATTATATAGGAGGAGTACAGTGCAGAGTTTTGCTGACCAGTGACCAGTGACCACCAGTACTATACGTTCTCTGCCTGAAAAACGCTCCATATCTGTGCTCAGTGTGCTGCATATATCTGTGCTCACACTGCTTTATTGTGGGGACTGGGGACCACCACTATTATATAGGAGGAGTACAGTGCAGACTTTTGCTGACCAGTGACCAGTGACCACCAGTATTATACGTTCTCTGCCTGAAATACGCTCCATATCTGTGCTCAGTGTGCTGCGTATATCTGTGCTCACACTGCTTTATTGTGGGGACTGGGGACCACCAGTATTATATAGGAGGAGTACAGTGCAGAGTTTTGCTGACCAGTGACCAGTGACCACCAGTATTATACGTTCTCTGCCTGAAAAATGCTCCATATCTGTGCTCAGTGTGCTGCATATATCTGTGCTCACACTGCTTTATTGTGGGGACTGGGGACCACCAGTATTATATAGGAGGAGTACAGTGCAGAGTTTTGCTGACCAGTGACCAGTGACCACCAGTATTATACGTTCTCTGCCTGAAAAATGCTCCATATCTGTGCTCAGTGTGCTGCATATATCTCGGCTCACACTGCTTTATTGTGGGGACTGGGGACCACCAGTATTATATAGGAGGAGTACAGTGCAGAGTTTTGCTGACCAGTGACCAGTGACCACCAGTATTATACGTTCTCTGCCTGAAAAATGCTCCATATCTGTGCTCAGTGTGCTGCATATATCTGGTTTCACACTGCTTTATTGTGGGGACTGGGGACCACCAGTATTATATAGGAGGAGTACAGTGCAGAGTTCTGCTGACCAGTGACCACCAGTATTATATGTTCTCTGCCTGAAAAACGCTCCATATCTGTGCTGCATTGTAGTATATAGTAGGAGTACAGTGCATCATTTTGCTGACCACCAGTATATAATATGTAGCAGTACGGTACAGAAGGCCACTGCTCTACCTACCTCTGTGTCGTCAATTATACTATCCATCCATACCTGTGGTGCATTTCAGTTTTGCACAGTTTGCTGACCACCAGTATATAATATAAAGCAGTACGGTACAGTAGGCCACTGCTCTACCTAACTCTCTGTGTCGTCAACTATACTATCCATCCATACCTGTGGTGCATTTCAGTTGTGCACAGTATATATAGTAGTAGGCCATTGCTATTGATACTGGCATATAATTCCACACATTAAAAAATGGAGAACAAAAATGTGGAGGGTAAAATAGGGAAAGATCTAGATCCACTTCCACCTCGTGCTGAAGCTGCTGCCACTAGTCATGGCCGAGACGATGAAATGCCATCAACGTCGTCTGCCAAGGCCGATGCACAATATCATAGTAGAGAGCATGTAAAATCACAAAAAATAAAGCTCAGTAAAATGACCCAAAAATCTAAATCAAAATCGTCTGAGGAGAAGCGTAAACTTGCCAATGTGCCATTTACGACACAGAGTGTCAAGGAACGGCTGAGGCCCTGGCCTATGTTCAAGGCTAGAGGTTCAGCTTCACCTGAGGATGGAAGCACTCATCCTCCTGCTAGAAAACTTAAAAGAGTTAAGATGGCAAAAGCACAGCAAAGAACTGTGCGTTCTTCTAAATCACAAATCCCCAAAGAGAGTCCAATTGTGTCGGTTGCGATGCCTGACCTTCCCAACACTGGACGGGAAGAGGTTGCGCCTTCCACCATTTGCACGCCCCCTGCAATTGCTGGAAGGAGCACCCGCAGTCCAGTTCCTGATAGTCAAATTGAAGATGTCACTGTTGAAGTACACTAGGATGAGGATATGGGTGTTGCTGGCGCTGGGGAGGAAATTGACAAGGAGGATTCTGATGGTGAGGTGGTTTGTTTAAGTCAGGCACCCGGGGAGACATCTGTTGTCCGTGGGACGAATATGGCGATTGACATGCCTGGTCAAAATACAAAAAAAATCACCTCTTTGGTGTGGAATTATTTCAACAGAAATGCGGACAACTGGTGTCAAGCCGTGTGTTGCCTTTGTCAAGCTGTAATAAGTAGGGGTAAGGACATTAACCACCTAGGAACATCCTCCCTTATATGTCACCTGGACCGCATTCATCAGAAGTCAGTGACAAGTTCAAAAACTTTGGATGACAGCGGAAGCAGTCCACTGACCACTTAATCCCTTCCTCTTGTAACCAAGCTCCTGCAAACCACACCACCAACTCCCTCAGTGTCAATTTCCTCCTTAGACAGTAAAGCCAATAGTCCTGCAGGCCATGTCACTGTCAAGTCTGACGAGTCCTCTCCTGCCTGGGATTCCTCCGATGCATCCTTGAGTGTAACGCCTACTGCTGCTGGTGCTGCTGTTGTTGCTGCTGGGAGTCGATCGTCATCCCAGAGGCGAAGTCGGAAGACCACTTGTACTACTTCCAGTAAGCAATTGACTGCCCAACAGTCCTTTGCGAGGAAGATGAAATATCACAGCAGTCATCCTGCTGCAAAGCGGATAACTTAGGCCTTGGCAGCCTGGGCGGTGAGAAACGTGTGTCCGGTATCCACCGTTAATTCACAGGCAACTAGAGATTTGATTGAGGTACTGTGTCCCCGGTACCAAATACTATCTAGGTTCCATTTCTCTAGGCAGGCGATACCGAAAATGTACACAGACGTCAGAAAAAGAGTCACCAGTGTCCTAAAAAATGCAGTTGTACCCAATGTCCACTTAACCACGGACATGTGGACAAGTGGAGCAGGGCAGACTCAGGACTATATGACTGTGACAGCCCACTGGGTAGATGTATTGCCTCCCGCAGCAAGAACAGCAGCGGCGGCACCAGTAGCAGCATCTCGCAAATGCCAACTCGTTCCTAGGCAGGCTACGCTTTGTATCACCGCTTTCCATAAGAGTCACACAGCTGACAACCTCTTACGGAAACTGAGGAACATCATCGCAGAATGGCTTACCCCAATTGGACTCTCCTGGGGATTTGTGACATCGGACAACGCCACCAATATTGTGCGTGCATTACATCTGGGCAAATTCCAGCACGTCCCATGTTTTGCACATACATTGAATTTGGCGGTGCAGAATTATTTAAAAAACGACAGGGGCGTGCAAGAGATGCTGTCGGTGACCC
Organism: Pseudophryne corroboree; assembly: GCF_028390025.1. NCBI lineage: Eukaryota > Metazoa > Chordata > Amphibia > Anura > Myobatrachidae > Pseudophryne > Pseudophryne corroboree. The sequence continues at coordinate 393,207,698 of NC_086447.1, read as the reverse complement.
GAAGAATTGCGGGCCACTTTCGGCATTCAGCCACCGCGTGCCGAAGACTGGAGCACCAGCAAATACTCCTGAACCTGCCCTGCCATCATCTGAAGCAAGAGGTGGTAACGAGGTGGAATTCAACCCTCTTTATGCTTCAGAGGATGGAGGAGCAGCAAAAGGCCATTCAAGCCTATACATCTGCCTATGATATAGGCAAAGGAGGGGGAATGCACCTGACTCAAGCGCAGTGGAGAATGATTTCAACGTTGTGCAAGGTTCTGCAACCCTTTGAACTTGCCACACGTGAAGTCAGTTCAGACACTGCCAGCCTGAGTCAGTTCATTCCCCTCATCAGGCTTTTGCAGAAGAAGCTGGAGACATTGAAGGAGGAGCTAAAACAGAGCGATTCCGCTAGGCATGTGGGACTTGTGGATGGAGCGCTTAATTCGCTTAACCAGGATTCACGGGTGGTCAATCTGTTGAAATCAGAGCACTACATTTTGGCCACCGTGCTCGATCCTAGATTTAAAACCTACGTTGTATCTCTCTTTCCGACAGACACAAGTCTGCAGAGGTTCAAAGACCTGCTGGTGAGAAAATTGTCAAGTCAAGCGGAACGTGACCCGTCAACAGCTCCTCCTTCACATTCTCCTGCAACTGGGGGTGCGAGGAAAAGGCTAAGAATTCCGAGCCCACCCGCTGGCGGTGATGCAGGGCAGTCTAGAGCGAGTGCTGACATCTGGTCCGGACTGAAGGACCTGCCAACGATTACTGACATGTCGTCTACTGTCACTGCATATGATTCTGTCACCATTGAAAGAATGGTGGAGGATTATATGAGTGACCGCATCCAAGTAATAATAATTAATAATAATTTTATATATATAGCGCTCTTTCTCCAACAGGACTCAAAGCGCAGTAGGCACGTCAGACAGTCCGTACGTATACTGGCAGGAAAAAGAGGCAATTTGGAGGCCCTTGCAGAAACTGGCTTTATTTTACCTAAGTTGCCCCCCCTCCAGTGGGTACTCCGAAAGAGTGTTTAGTGCAGCCGCTCACCTTGTCAGCAATCGGCGTACGAGGTTACTTCCAGAAAATGTGGAGAAGATGATGTTCATCAAAATGAATTATAATCAATTCCTCCATTGAGACATTCACCAGCAATTGCCTCCAGAAAGTACACAGGGACCTGAGATGGTGGATTCCAGTGGGGATGAATTAATAATCTGTGAGGAGGGGGATGTACGCAGTGAAAGGGGTGAGGAATCGGACGATGAGGAGGAGGTGGACATCTTGCCTCTGTAGAGCCAGTTTGTGCAAGGAGAGATTGATTGCTTCTTTTTTGTTGAGGGCCCAAACCAACCAGTCATTTCAGTCACAGTCGTGTGGCAGACCCTGTGGCTGAAATAATGGGTTTGTTAAAGTGTGCATGTCCTGTTTATACAACATAAGGGTGGGTGGGAGGGCCCAAGGACAAGTCCATCTTCATAGGCATGCGCAGCATATTTTATTAGGGGGTGCACCGTCGGAGGGGTGTGTCTAGCACCGCCTTTTGGGCATGTCTAGCACCATCTATTGACGGTTAACGCAATATAAAATGTCCACCCTTGTACCAATCCTAATAAAGCAGATACAGATGTTGTGGTGTGCCCCAAACAAACACCCCTGATGGCACTCACTGCAATTACAGTGCTCCTCCTCAGCCTGGTCTGGCTCCCCCTCTTTCCTCTGCAAGCTGCAGCAGCTTACTTACAAGTCAGTCACTCACTGACACTCGCAGACTAGTACTGCTGCTGCTGGAAAAACGAGTGACGTGTCAATGTTGCTGATCCTCATCAGTGGCTGGCGTTGGCATAGCATAGAAGGAGAGAGGTGGGCATGTGGCGGGTGTGGCGGGTAATCACGTCACATCACGCTGTTTTTGTACATGGAGGTGGAGCTGGGAGTTTGAAAGCCAGTGGCAGTGGCACCCTTGATTAACCCAGGCATCCGTTCAGTAATACAGTCCTGAGAGGGTGCAGCGCAGAGGGGACAGTAATCAGCTTGCTCGGCGATCGCTACATCAGGCATGTGAGATCAGGGTGCCAGACATTAGGGGGTGCCTGTGCGCACCAGGCACCCCCCCTGCGCACACCTATGTCCATCTTGCACCTCTTTTTTCTTTCATTTTTTCTTTGCATCATGTGCTGTTTGGGGACTATTTTTTGAAGTGCCATCCTGTCTGACACTGCAGTGCCACTCCTAGATGGGCCAGGTGTTTGTGTCGGCCACTTGGGTCGCTTAGCTTAGTCACACAGCTACCTCATTGCGCCTCTTTTTTTCTTTGCATCATGTGCTATTTGGGGACTATTTTTTTGAAGTGCCATCCTGCGTGACACTGCAGTGCCACTCCTAGATGGGCCAGGTGTTTGTGTCGGCCACTTGGGTCGCTTAGCTTAGTCATCCAGCGACCTCGGTGCAAATTTTAGGACTAAAAATAATATTGCGAGGTGTGAGGTGTTCGGAATAGACTGGAAATGAGTGGAAATTGTGGTTATTGAGGTTAATAATACTATGGGATCAAAATTACCCCAAAATTCTATGATTTAAGCTGTTTTTGAGGGGTTTTTGTAAAAAAAACACACAAATCCGACAAAAAAATTTCAGGGAGGTTTTGCCAAAACGCGTCCGAAATCCAAAACACGGCCGGGGAACCGAATACAAAACCAAAACACAAAACCCGAAAAATGTCCGGTGCACATCACTAATATATACACACATATATCTTTTTTTTTTCTTTTTTTTTCCTTCCATGCTGTAAAGAAAAAAAAATGAATTAATTGAGAATGTGCTTTGCACTATACCAGACATGTACATATTGAAATAGTGACCAAATATAACATGAATGTTAATGCTTGTATATTGTACCCTGAAGGTACATTCCACATAATTTGAAACTACATTGTATTTTGTTTTTTAATTATGATGGGTAACATTTATCATTCATACAGACAAAGTGTGATTGTTTTTGTGGTTAATTATATTTTTGTCTCAAACACTTGGATCGAGACATACAGTAAATTGCATATTTGGAGGGCTAAAGTTACTAAGAATCATGTTATGCCCGATATTAAACATGCTGGTAATCAACCGGGCATGGGTGAATTTTTCTAAGTTAAGCACGGAAATTTACTATGAATGGTGTTTTCCAAAATTGTGTTTTTCCATGGCGTATGGATTCGTATTTGTCAGTCGTTTAAGGTATAAACTATCAGCAGGCCCTTAATCCCCAACATGCCGATACTTGTGGTTCTCCAAGAACCAGCATGCGGTGAAGGCTTGCTGAAACCTGTAGTCCTCCTGTAAAAGACAATCTTATTCTACTCTAACTTTGATTGCTATCAACTCAGCACCCACTGGCCAGGGGTGACCTAGATAGCCCAGGCATCACCCTAGCCCTGGGGGATCCTCTGGAGGAGGGGCGCCTTTATTGGGTGGGCTCTACTTTCCGTGGAATCCCAAGGCTGGAGTGACTAGTTAGGGGGGATGAATGCTTTGGCCGGGGTGACAACTGACCTGTATCCAATGGCTGTGGCATTACCCCCTGCTAGTGGAGCCCAGTGCTGATTCTAAAAATACGGGGGACTCCTACGCAATTTTCGCCCCATATATTTAGAACCAGGGCTGGCTCCAAGAGCCCAGGGCTGGTTATTTTGGTTATACACATTCCTTTCTCTGTTGTTTTTTTTCTCTTCCTGTTTTGTTATAACTCTTTCACGCACAGAGAAGCACTGCACAGATCACACTGATCTGTGCAGGCTTCTCAAAACACACTGCTCAATTGTTAAAGTGAAATTTGGCCTGAGTTTGCCTAATTCTCAGGTGTTTTTGCAAACACGATTCTTGTTTAATTTCTGTGCACTGTTGTTTCCTGTGGAAAGTACTTCCGAGTATGGCCTATGGAGTATTTGATCATTTTTTGTGATTTCACCCGTGTTTTGAAGTTTGAATCGATGTAACACTCCTGTGTTTGCCTTTAGTAAATTTTGTGTTTAAACAAATTGCCAAACACGCAAATGCAATCTTGACCAAACACGAATTTTAGTAAATCTAGCCCTGAGTGTTTTGTAAATATTTAGAAAATCTCTATTCATTGTGTTTTTCCTTTAACCTATCTATACATCACTTAAAAAGTCCATTGTGTATTATCTGTTTTCAATGTATTCTGAATAAAAGGGCACCATCAAAACAATAGTTGTTTACTTGATATATTGTGCATCAGAAAACACTAAGCATTTTCAAGTCATATACATGACTCTTTGTACAAAGGGGGTAATTCCAAGTTGATCGCAGCAGGACTTTTGTTAGCAGTTGGGCAAAACCATGTGCACTGCAGGGGAGGCAGATATAACATGTGCAGAAAGAGTTAAATATGGGTGGGTTATTTTGTTTCTGTGCAGGGTAAATACTGGCTGCTCTAATTTTACACTGCAAATTAGATTGCAGATTGAACACACCACACCCAAATCTAACTCTCTCTGCACATGTTATATCTGCCTCCCCTGCAGTGCACATGGTTTTGCCCAATTGCTATCAAAAATCCTGCTGCGATCAACTTGGAATTACCCCCGCAGATATAACATGTGCAGAAAGAGTTAGATTTGAGTGGGTTATTTTGTTTCTGTGCAGGGTAAATGCTGGCTGCTTTATTTTTACACTGCAAATTAGATTGCAGATTGAACACACCACACCCAAATCTAACTCTCTCTGCACATGTTATATCTGCCTCCCCTGCAGTGCACATGGGGGGTCATTCCGAGTTGTTCGCTCGCAAGCTGCTTTTAGCAGATTTACTCACGCTAAGCCGCCGCCTACTGGGAGTGAATCTTAGCTTCTTAAAATTGCGAACGACGTATTCGCAATATTGCGATTACACCTCTCTTAGCAGTTTCTGAGTAGCTCCAGACTTACTCGGCATCTGCGATCAGTTCAGTGCTTGTCTTTTCTGGTTTGACGTCACAAACACACCCAGCGTTCGCCCAGACACTCCTCCGTTTCTCCGGCCACTCCCGCGTTTTTCCCAGAAACGGTAGCGTTTTTTCACACACTCCCATAAAACGGTCAGTTTCCGCCCAGAAACACCCACTTCCTGTCAATCACATTACGATCACCAGAACGATGAAAAAGCTGTGAGTAAAATTCCTAACTGCATAGCAAATTTACTTGGCGCAGTCGCAGTGCGAACATTGCGCATACGCACTAAGCGGAAAAACGCTGCGATGCAAAGAATTTTACCGAGCGAACAACTCGGAATGACCCCCATGGTTTTGACCAACTGCTAACAAAATTCCTGCTGCGATCAACTTGGAATTACCCCCAATATTTCCCCACCAGATTATTTGGTGTGCAATAGAAAATCCATTTTTTTTAATGTGCAAAAGCAATTCATGTCAGCTTAATAAAAAAAAAATAATTAAAAAAATGTTTTTTTTTTAGTTTTTTTTTTTGTATAATACAGTGGTTCTCAAACTGTGTGCCGTGGCACCCTGGGGTGCCTCGGGACACTTGCAAGCATGCCTTGGATTGGTGGTCCAGGACCAATTCAAATTGTTTATGGGCAATGTAATAGGCAAAGCCAGTGCTGGTGGCTGCCAGTCATAAAATATGTGGACAAGCAGAAGCAAATCATGTCTATCACACCACACCATTGATGTTAGGATAACATATAAACACAATTTATTTAATTTAATATTTCTTTCTAAATTTCTCAATAAACAACTTTGGCCAAGGCATGCAGTAAAAAAAATTCTGATACAAAAAAGATTGGGAAGCACTGGTATAAGGATTAATAATCATCATGTATGTGACATTGGGCCTAATTCATGTTTGTATGCAATGGAGGGATTATCAGACTGTGCATGTGCTGCGTTTGCAATGTGCATGCATGAAGGTGTCGCTGTGGTCCCGCGTTCAATGAGGAATTCATGGAAAAGTGATAGACAGCAAGTTACCGTATGGAGTATTCATGGGGAGTGGTTGGTAAAACGCAGATGTGTCATCGATGTTTTCGGGGTGTGTATCTGCTAACTGCTGCGAGCTCGTATGTGGAAAAACTTGCTACTGCTGAGACCAGTCTGCATAGCCACTCCCCATTTATAATGAATGCAGTGTGTGCGGTGCACACTGGCCCCGAGTTCAGGGGGGCACACACTGCACCAGGGACATAGCCGGAACTTTGTGGGCCCCATAGCAGCATATTGAATGGGCCCCTGTCCCAATGCTTCTAGATAGACACCTCTTCACAGCAGGTGTTAATTTTCTACCCCATAATAGTGCCCTATTTTATTTTCTGAACCATAGTAGTGCCTTTGTTAACATTATATCACATTGTAGGGCTGCCAGTACATATTATGCAACACAATAATTCATTCAATTATGACATGCAGTGACCCCAGTTCAGATTATGTCCCATTACAGTGCCTCTACTTCATATTATACCATAATACAGTGCCCCAGTTCATATTATGTAACATTATAATGCCATCCAGTTCATTTTATACCACATTACAATTAGCAGGTCCAGGGGCATAACTAGATTGTCTGTGCCCCAAGGCAAATGTTTGAAGGGCTCCTATGTATCACCCAATGGTGAAACATGTACATAAGACATGCAACTTTGACAGGGAAGGTGGGCCCCTCCCAGCTCTGGGACCCATAGCAGCTGCACTGCCTGCACCTATGGTAGCTACGCTCTTGCACTGCACCCATTTTTTGAATACTCACCACTCCGGAGTCCTGGCCGCCGACGTCAGCAGTGGTGTTAAATCAACACAGAGTTCTGCACATGCAAGGTAGAGAAACCACTGGGAAAATGACCACCACGCCAGGGCCGGTGCAAGGTTTCTCGGCACCCTAGGCAAAACTTCTGCCTTCTGCCCCTTCCCCCTACCCACCCTTCAGATGAAAGGCATGCTGCTCTCACCCCCTCCCCCCTACTCTGTTAAATGTCTGCTGTTCTATCCCCCCAACATCTGTGTGCATGCTGCTGCTCATCCCCCCAGACTGTGTGCATGCCTACTCCTTATCTTCTCCCCCCAACCCCTCACCACACCGCTGCTCTCGCTCTCTTTTCTTATCAATGCAGAGAATGCACTGTGCAGCCACCTTACCTGCAGGCTGCAGTGCAGAGTTGGAACTGAGTAGTCTATGAAAGAGCCTGGAATGAAGAGCAGTGCTCCATGTCACCCCCAGCCAGGACTCCAGGAGCTGTCAAAGTTACTGCCTGTGCCGGGAGGAGGTGGAGCTGGAGGCTGTAATACGGGAGCTTAGCAGCCACGGCTACTGTAAGATACGCATTCTGGGGGATTGCAGTTGCTGTGAAAGGTAGGACTATGCTACCTTTTTTAGGCAGCTGCAGCAGGCCGCCCCCTCAGGTCCCGGCGCCCCTAGGCAGCTGCCTAAAGCTGCCTAGTGGAAGCTCCGGCCCTGCACCACGCCATTTTCCCGGAGATCTATGCAAGCACAGTAGAGTCTGAGCCTTCTAGAGCTCAGACTCTACAGCGCTGCCAGCAGAGAGGAGGGGGTCCGGACGGAAGAGGCTGCACACGGGCCTCCTCCTCTCTTACAGCGCCCCTGACCCCAACCCTTAGCTCTGATGTTCCTCATTTTTTCGTGTAGCCTTTGAATGTGTATATAATTGCGAATGTGTTTGCAATGTATCCGATGGGGTTTCTCTTCATTTCTGGGTGGCAGCTTCACTTGCTAACATTCGCAGATCCATGGCATAGCATACAAATGTGAATTATTGTTTTTCTCCTTAGAGAGCAATACATTTTTTTTCTGATATTCTCACTATAGATCATTAATAGCAATTCCCTGTTTAGATCACATGGAGGGAAATATAACAGCCTGCAAGATGTAGGGATTGTCATGATTCTAATGAGTCTGCCCCATGTTTTAAAGTGGCAATAATTTCAAAAAAGGCAAAACCAACCTAATATTCACTTCCAAATTATTGCCTCTTTAAACCATTGGTCTGATTCATTGGAATCACACCGATGTCTGCATCTCGCAGACTATTGCAGTACAGTTTGCTTAAAAGAAGACAGTTGATTTCAAATTATTACATTCATGTTTATTATACAATCAAGCAAAAGACTGACATTGAACAGAAAGCAATGAAGGACGAAAAATTGAGAAGATATTACCAGAAGAAAAAGGAATTATGCCAGATTAAAGGAGAAAGAAAGAAAAGGACAGAAAAGGTTATAGCAGACAAAGGTCATCACTAAGACAAAGAGACAGAGAAAGAAACAAACTGAGGCCGCTAAGGAACAACAGCAGAAATGTACAGCTGCCAAGAAGAGGAATAATACATTATCAGAATTATCAGGTGTGTCTACTCCCACTGCTTCTACCTCTCTGACCTCACCTTATAGAACTCTAAAGACTCTGGGAAATATTCAATTACTGTAAGCACAAGGTTTACCACACAGGGAACGTGCAGAAACCCATGAGGAAAAATCCTGCCTCTGGGGACTAACGCGCAGGATTCCTGCAGCTAAGTGAATCAGGCAGTACCAACAATTAATGCTAGGTAAGGCAGAAAAGACATATTTGAAAGCCTTGCAATATACCCACGTAAACATTTAGTAGTTATGGGCAGTTTGGTGAATAAGGTGAGTTTAAAACTACATAAAACCAAGCTACGATCATTAACACTGACATGCAGGGGGCATGTCATGCGGGGCTAGTCCGCCCCGCATGACAGTGCCCCCCCTTCCCCCCGCAGAGGTGCACTTCAAGAGTAGCTCCCGACCAGCGCAGCTTTAGCGTGCTGGCCGGGAGCTACTCGTCGCTCCCCGACCCGCAGTGGCTGCGTATGATGTCACACAGCCGCTGCAGGCCACTCCCCGCATGGTCCAGCCATGTCTGCGTTGGCCAGACCGCGCCCACGAAATGGCGGCCAAACACCGCCATTACGCCCCCTCCCGCCCAGCGACCGCCTCTGCGTGTCAATCAGGCAGAGACGATCGCAGCCCAGCTATGGCCTTCGGCCGTCTGGCATACGCCAGTGGGTACCCGTTCGCTCGGGTGGGATAAAAAGCAGTGAGCGAATGGGTCAGAATGTCCCCCTCTATGTCAACTGAAGAGAGAGAATGTTGGTAATATTCTTATGTAGACCAGGCATTGTATATACGAGATACACCATGCCGGTGTTCGTGATGCTGGCAGTCGGAATACTACTATATTCACTTTAGACAACAAAATGTTATTCTCATTAAAGACACTACTAATGATCAATGCACATGCAAAACGTCTGAAAACTTTATATTGTTGTTGAAGTGTCAGGCAAAAAGGTGTTATGTGCAGCAGTACTGATCAGTGGCAGCTCCTACCTTGATGCAGGAGGTGAGCTGCTACTGGGTGTGTTGCCAGGTCCCTGCTGCTTTGTCCACGCTGCCTGCTCCCAATGCCGGCCAGGTCCTGGTACCTGTGCAATGTAGCATGACGGATGCTGGGACTGGTGCATGCGGAATAGCTGTGGCGATACTGCGCATGTGTAAAACCCCAGCTTTAATGGACTGCATGGGCTGCAGCCCATAGAAGCTGGCTAGGGCTGATGAAGCAGGGAGTGATACCTATAGGCAGAGCCGGTGCAAGGTTTCTCGGCACCCTAGGCAAAATTTCTGTCTACTGCCCCTTCCCCCTACCTGCCCTTCAAGCAGGGCCGGATTAACAATGGGGCTGATGCAGCTGCAGCTCCAGGCCCACCTTCAAAATAGGCCCACAGCAACTGCAGACTGCTGTGCTGCTGTAAACAGGAAAAAAACATTCCTGCTACAGCAGATTGGCAGTGACGCTGCGGTGTGTTGAGCACAGCTGCAGTGCAGAGCCACCCCGCCAGCACCTCTGTTTACTGCCGGCTGCAGGGCAAGATGATCTAGCCAGCGGCACTAAGACCCAGCACTGCTCTGCTGCTGCCGCTGGCGGCTTCTCCGCAGTGGGGATGAGTGGGAGGGGACAGGGAAGGCCCTACCATTACACCGCGTACGCGCCTAGCAGCCTGGACCACGACCCCAGCCTACCAGGTAGCCCTTGCTGAATTCCTGGCTCTGGCGGCTCCCGCGCTGTTCTGTTCTCAGCCGCGGCTCCCTCTAGATGCCCGACGGGCCGTCCGCGAATGTGCAGTGAGTGGCGGCCGTGGAAAGCTGGGTGTCCCCCTCACACTGTCTGGTGCAAGTAGGTGCAAGTAGGTCAGAAACGCCGGAGCCCCCTATTATAGCATCAACGGAGCCGCCATCTGCAAGTGACAGGTACTGTCATATATAGTATAAATTACATAACCCAGAGCTCTGCAATATGTAACAAGAGCAGCACAAGTGAAAGTGCCCCCTAATCAGACTAATCCCCTCTCCTCCCCCTGTCACCAGGCTAATCCCCCTCCCCAGACCAGGCTAATCCCCCCCCCCCAAGACTAGACTAATCCCCTCTCCTCCCCCTGTCACCAGGCTAATCCCCCCTCCCCAGACCAGGCTAATCCCCCCCCAAGACTAGTCTAATCCCCTCTCCTCCCCCTGTCACCAGGCTAATCCCCCTCCCCAGACCAAGATAATCCCCCCCCCAAGACTAGACTAATCCCCTCTCCTCCCCCTGTCACCAGGCTAATCCCCCTCCCCAGACCAAGCTAATCCCCCCCCCCAAGACTAGACTAATCCCCTCTCCTCCCCCTGTCACCAGGCTAATCCCCTCCCCAGACCAGGCTAATCCCCCCCCCCCCCAAGACTAAACTAATCCCCTCTCCTCCCCCTGTCACCAGGCTAATCCCCCTCCCCAGACCAGGCTAATCCCCCCCCCCCCCCAAGACTAGACTAATCCCCTCTCCTCCCCCTGTCACCAGACTAATCCCCCTCCCCAGACCAGGCTAACCCCCCATCCCCAAGACTAGACTAATCCCCCTCCTTCCCCTGTCACCAGACTACCCCCTTCCTCACCAGACTAACCCCCCCTTCTTCCCCTGTCACCAGGCTACCTCCCTTCCTCACCAGCCTAACCCCCCTCCTTCCCCTGTCACCAGGCTACCTCCCCTCCTCACCAGCCTAACCCCCCCTCCTGCCCATGACACCAGTCTATCACCCCTCCTCACCCTGTCACCAGGCTAACCCCCCCCCCCTCACCAGACTAATCCCCCCTTCTCACCCTGTCGCCAGGCTAACCGACACCCCTCACCAGACTAATCCCCCCTCATACCCTTGTCACCAGGCAAATTTGCCCCCACTCACTAGGCTAATCCTCCCATTCTCCTCCTGTCAGCAGGCAAATCCCCCCCCCCACAAAAATAACCCCCCCTCCTCCCCCTGTCACCAGGCTATCCCTCCCCCTCACAGAACTAATCTCCCTCCCCCCTGTCACCAGGCTAACCCCCCCAACCAGACTAATCTGCCCTCCTCCCCATCACCAGGCTAATCCCCCCTCCTCACCCTGTCACCAGGCTAACATGCCCCCACTTACCAGGCTAATACCCCCTCCTCACCCTGTCACCAGGCTAACATGCCCCCACTTACCAGGCTAATCCACCCTCCCCACCTTGTCACCAGGCTAACCCGCCCCCACTCACCAGGCTAATCCTCCCATTCTCCTCCTGTCGCCAGGCAAATCCCCCTCCTCCCCTTATAACCAGGCTAACCCCCTCACAGAAATAATCCCCCTCCTCCCCCTGTCACCAGGATAACCATCCCCCTCACAAAACTAATCCCCCTCCTCCCCGTCACCAGGCTAACCCCCCATCCCCAACCAGACTAATCTGCCCTCCTCCCCCATCACCAGGCTAATCCCCCTCCTCCCCCTTTCAGCAGGCAACCCCCCCCCCCCTCACCAGACTAATCCCCCCCTCCCCTTGTCACCAAGCTACCCCCCCTCCTCCTCACCAGGCTAATCCCCTTTCCATCCCTTGCCACCAGGCTAATCCCCCTCCTACCTCATCACCTGACTGTTCTTCCCCCTGTCTTCCTCCCATCTTCCATTGCTCTTCTCATATCTCCCTTCCATCTTCATACCATATAGCCGCTATTCCTCCTCCCAACCCTGTTCTTCCACCTGTTTCCCTCCCAGTGGCGGAACTAGAGAGTGGTGGGCCCATGCACATCAATATGCATTGGGACCCCCTTCTATATACAAAATAGGGACCACCCAAAAAGTGGTCACCACACAGCAGCGCTCCTAATACACCTTACACCACACAGCAGCGCTCATTTTACACCTTACACCACACAGCAGCGCTTATTCACCTTACACCACACAGCAGCGCTCATTATACACCTTACACCACACAGCAGCGCTCATTCACCTTACACCACACAGCAGCGCTCATTATACACCTTACACCACACAGCAGCGCTCCTTATACACCTTACACCACACAGCAGCATTTATTATACACCTTACACCACACAGCAGCGCTCATTATACACCTTACACCACACTGCAGCGCTCATTATACACCTTACACCACACAGCAGCGCTCATTATACACCTTACACCACACAGCAGCGCTCATTCACCTTACACCACACAGCAGCGCTCATTATACACCTTACACCACACAGCAGCGCTCATTTTACACCTTACACCACACAGCAGCGCTCATTCACCTTACACCACACAGCAGCGCTCATTATACACCTTACACCACACAGCAGCGCTCATTCACCTTACACCACACAGCAGCGCTCATTATACACCTTACACCACACAGCAGCACTCATTATACACCTTACACCACACAGCAGCGCTCCTTATACACCTTACACCACACAGCAGCACTCATTATAAAACTTACACCACACAGCAGCACTCATTATACACCTTACACCCAAAACAGCAGCGCTCATTATACACCTTACACCACACAGCAGCGCTCCTAATACACCTTACACCACACAGCAGCGCTCATTATACACCTTACACCACACAGCAGCGCTCATTATACACCTTACACCACACAGCAGCGCTCATTATCCACCTTACACCACACAGCAGCGCTCCTAATACACCTTACACCACACAGCAGCGCTCATTATACACCTTACACCACACAGCAGCGCTCATTCACCTTACATCACACAGCAGCGCTCATTATACACCTTACACCACACAGCAGCGCTCATTATACACCTTATACCACACAGCTGCGCTCCTTATACACCTTACACCACACAGCAGCGCTCATTATACACCTTACACCACACAGCAGCGCTCCTAATACACCTTACACCACACAGCAGCGCTCATTATTCACCTTACACCACACAGCAGCGCTCATTATACACCTTACACCACACAGCTGCGCTCCTTATACACCTTACACCACACAGCAGCGCTCATTATACACCTTACACCACACAGCAGCGCTCCTAATACACCTTACACCACACAGCAGCACTCCTTATACACCTTACACCACACAGCAGCGCTCATTATACACCTTATACCACACAGCAGCGCTCATTATACACCTTACACCACACAGCAGCGCTCCTAATACACCTTACACCACACAGCAGCACTCCTTATACACCTTACACCACACAGCAGCGCTCATTATACACCTTATACCACACAGCAGCGCTCATTATACACTTTATACCACAGAGCAGCGCTCATTTTACACCTTACACCACACAGCATCGCTCATTCACCTTACACCACACAGCAGCGCTCATTGTACACCTTACACAACACAGCAGCGCTCATTATACACCTTACACCACACAGCAGCGCTCATTATACACCTTACACCACACAGCAGCGCTCATTATACACCTTACACCACACAGCAGCGCTCATTCACCTTACACCACACAGCAGCGCTCATTATACACCTTACACCACACAGCAGCGCTCATTTTACACCTTACACCACACAGCAGCGCTTATTCACCTTACACCACACAGCAGCACTCATTATACACCTTACACCACACAGCAGCGCTCATTCACCTTACACCACACAGCAGCGCTCATTATACACCTTACACCACACAGCAGCACTCATTATACACCTTACACCACACAGCAGCGCTCCTTATACACCTTACACCACACAGCAGCACTCATTATAAACCTTACACCACACAGCAGCACTCATTATACACCTTACACCCAAAACAGCAGCGCTCATTATACACCTTACACCACACAGCAGCGCTCCTAATACACCTTACACCACACAGCAGTGCTCATTATACACCTTACACCACACAGCAGCGCTCATTTTACACCTTACACCACACAGCAGCGCTTATTCACCTTACACCACACAGCAGCACTCATTATATACCTTACACCACACAGCAGCGCTCATTCACCTTACACCACACAGCAGCGCTCATTATACACCTTACACCACACAGCAGCACTCATTATACACCTTACACCACACAGCAGCGCTCCTTATACACCTTACACCACACAGCAGCACTCATTATAAACCTTACACCACACAGCAGCACTCATTATACACCTTACACCCAAAACAGCAGCGCTCATTATACACCTTACACCACACAGCAGCGCTCCTAATACACCTTACACCACACAGCAGCGCTCATTATACACCTTACACCACACAGCAGCGCTCATTCACCTTACACCATACAGCAGCGCTCATTATACACCTTACACCACACAGCAGCGCTCATTCACATTACACCACACAGCAGCGCTCATTATACACCTTACACCACACAGCAGCGCTCATTATACACCTTACACCACACAGCAGCGCTCATTATCCACCTTACACCACACAGCAGCACTCCTAATACACCTTACACCACACAGCAGCGCTCATTATACACCTTACACCACACAGCAGCGCTTATTCACCTTACATCACACAGCAGCGCTCATTATACACCTTACACCACACAGCAGCGCTCGTTATTCACCTTACACCACACAGCAGCACTCATTATACACCTTACACCACACAGCAGCGCTCCTTATACACCTTACACCACACAGCAGCACTCATTATAAACCTTACACCACACAGCAGCGCTCATTATACACCTTACACCACACAGCAGCGCTCCTAATACACCTTACACCCAAAACAGCAGCGCTCATTATACACCTTACACCACACAGCAGCGCTCCTTATACACCTTACACCACACAGCAGCGCTCATTATACACCTTACACCACACAGCAGCGCTCCTAATACACCTTACACCACACAGCAGCGCTCCTTATACACCTTACACCACACAGTAGCGTTCATTATACACTTTATACCACACAGCAGCGCTCATTTTACACCTTACACCACACAGCAGCGCTCATTCACCTTACACTACACAGCAGCGCTCATTGTACACCTTACACAACACAGCAGCGCTCCTAATACACCTTACACCACACAGCAGCGCTTATTCACCTTACACCACACAGCAGCGCTCATTATACACCTTACACCACACAGCAGCGCTCCTAATACACCTTACACCACACAGCAGCGCTCATTATACACCTTACACCACACAGCAGCGCTCATTATACACCTTACGCCACACAGCAGCGCTCATTATACACCTTACGCCACACAGCAGCGCTCATTATACTATATATTTCCCTTTTTACAGGTACTATATACACAGGCGGACAATCAAATTAAATAATAATAGATTTATAATGTTTAAATATGTCCGTTTGTGTATATAATTTCAGGCGCGATATAAACAAAACTAATTAGCTTTATAAAATGTTACTTAAAAAAGGAAGATCTTTTTACTAAGAGCTGGTCACTAAAAAGGTTATAGACCTATAAGCCGCTCCCACATGGTACTCTGAAACTGTACCAGAATAAAATTACACCATAATCCTGTTGAGCATATATACATATATATCTCTCTGAGAGCGCTTTTGTCTTTTAACTATTTATTATACAATAAAATACAATTAGCTTTGCATTCATCAATTACCATAAAATTACATAAAATATCATAGGGCTATTTTGAAACACTATAATGTACTATATTCAAGGACTATATATAGTATCCTCTCCTTTAACAATCATTGCTTTCCATCTATAGCTAGCTGTTACTTAGATGAGAAAAGATACTTTGAATCCTTTCAATTTCCACTGCTATAGCTCAAGATATTGAAAGTCCAAATTTAACAGATAGAAAGTCTCTCCAGTGAGTTATTGTCTAAATGAGTATAGTTATACCATGTATTCCAGAATCTGTAGTTGTTCCTAGATTCTGCTTTTATAAATATGTGCAGACTATGGAACAATAGTACATTTTGCTTTATCAAGTTGTAGCAATTAGGATTTTAGTTCTTATTGTAGCACAGTTGTTAGGCCAGCTGCCAAATTATAGATGTTTTATAGATAGTGTATTCTCACCTCGCCACAGTCACACACTTGGGTGTAGAGATCCGGGAAAAAGCAATGCCGGCTGCGGCCGCATGCCGCTGGATGAACCTTTTGCTGGAGTCGCTTATTTTCCGGAACCAGTCACCTTCTCATTCCCCAGCCGGGGTCAGCGGAGTGTTGGTATGAGTGGCGGTGTCCGGCTGCAGCTACACGCCGCCGAGCCTCTCCTCGTTAGCTGCCGCTCAGCTCTTTCTCTTGCTGAAATTGGTATTCAGTGTTTCCGCTGCGGCTCAGAAGTGAAGGCAATATCCCACGTGTGCAAGTGTTTCAAAAGCCCAGATAGTGGATTATCCTTAATGCGTTTCTCCGTTGTGTCCTTATAACGGTTTCCTCAGAAGGTATTGTTAGGGTCTCCTGCTCTGTGCTGCCACGTCGTCATGGCAACCGGGAGACAAGTGCTAGCGGAGTAACCTGAGCGTAGCTGATACTCCGGTTCGGGTCTTTTGCTGTGCAGTGGTTACAGGCTCTGTGCACGGCAGGGTATCCGGTGCTGGTTTTTGTGCTCAGTCTGTGAGGTCTGAGTGGGGCGTGGACAGCACCTGCTATATAAACCCTTTCTCAGGTTAGGCAGATGCTGCTGAATCTTTGTTGGTTAGTCAGTTCCTGAAAGCTAGCTAGTACTGTGTAAACTTTGTATTTGTTTGTTGCTTACTGCAAATAGGCCTTGGGATTTGGTATTACACTCTGCCAATCCAGACCTAGCAGTAAGACTGGAGTCAGTCGTTTAACCTGCTGGGGTTCTTTTGCTACTCTGTGAACCTAGCAAGTTTGTGGCTGTATTCTCAGACTTGCCTGCCAAAATCCTTTCTCACTGTGCAAGGTGTTCAGGTGTCAGTTTAGTGGCAGTAAGCTGAACCAGTGCACTGCAAGTGAGAACTAGGATTGTGGAGACTCTCCTTGTGTCTATTATTCCATCTCTGACCAAGGAGTTTACTGCCACACCCGTTGGTAACCCTTTAGGGTTTTGCTGTTGCCCTTAGCAACAGCATTTCGGGTTCTCTACGTATTAAATCACTACATCTTGCTTCTTTCCATCTGAGCATTCCTAATACTAGGGAGACACCCAGTTTCTTAGCCTTTGGGCTTCTCTGTTCACTTTGTGTTTATTTTGTTACCCTATCACCTTCTGTGTATGTAATGTCATATTCCCCAGTCTGTCTGTGAGTTCATTTGTTTCGCATCCCTCACCGTTCAGACACCAGTACATTCCTGCTGGCACTGGTGTGCATAACATATTCAGCAGCCTAATACTCCTGTTGAAATTTTGTGGGAATATGGAGCATACCCCTCAAAATACTTTGCAACAGGTGGTCGATCAGGTGCAGGTCCTGACTCGACAATTTAATGATGTGTCCATTAAAATGCACACCTCGCAGGCCGCTGGCAGAGTTTCCGCAGCAGCAGTACCTTCAGGGGTTAAGGAGCCGAAAGTAAATCTCCCGGATCATTTTTCTGGAGATCGCTCGCAGTTCTTTTGTTTCAAGGAGAGCTGCAAGCTATATTTCCAGCTTAGGCCTCAGTCTTCTGGGTCGGAGATTCAGTGGGTGGGCATAGTGATTTCCTTGCTACAAGGAGACCCACAGGTCTGGGCATATGGGTTGCAGCCTGACTGTCCGTCGCTTAAAAGTGTTGATGCTTTTTTTACGGCACTGGGCATGTTGTATGATGACCCTGACAAGACGGCCTCAGCCGAGGCTCAGATTTCGATCCTTAAGCAAGGGCGATGGCCAGTTGAGGTTTATTGTACGGAGTTTCGGAGGTTGGCCCATGATACCCAGTGGAATGACCCAGCCCTGAGACACCAGTACCGAAGAGGTCTTTCTAACCAGTTAAAAGACCAACTGGTACAATATCCCTTGCCTGATAGCTTGGATCAGCTCATGCAGTTATCCATTCGGGTGGATAGACGGCTGAGAGAGCGCAGGCTTGAAAGGGAGACCGAGGTTTCCTTCTTTCCCAAGGGAACCTCAGACTCTGAGGAATTTTCCGAGGAGCCTATGCAGATTGGGGCTACCCGCCTCTCCTCGCGTGAGAAGACGCGGAGGAGACAGCAGGGGTTATGTTTGTACTGTGGGAATAAAGGTCATGTGGTAGTATCATGCCCAGAAAAGCCGGAAAACTTCAGGGCCTGAGGGTGATGGGAAATATCCTGTCAGGCCAGAAGTCAGAATTTCCCAAGAAGACTTTTATCATTCCGGTGACCTTGAAGATCCTTGGTCAAACTGTCAAGACTGAGGCCTTTGTGGACAGTGGGGCCGACGGGGTTTTTATGGACCGCCAATTCGCCCTGAAACACTCTGTTCCCTTAGTACCCTTGGCATCGGAAATTGAGATTTGTGGGTTAAACGGGGAACCATTATCCCAGGGTAAAATTACCTCTTGCACTAGCCAGATTTCTTTGTTTATTGGAGCCACACACTCTGAAAAATTGTCCTTTTATGTGACTACAATGCAAAAAACTGTAACCAGGCGCTAATATATCATTACCATATTTAGATAATTGTATTGCTGGTAATGAATTTCCTATACAAAAAATGTTACAATATGTGTATAAACCAGCTGCAGGAGAAAACTTGACTTGGGGTAAGTCAAGTCAAAAAGAACCGGCACTTTACAGTCCGCGGTAACACTAGAACAACAAACTAATCCCCTCCTGCGCTATAAATGTTATGATATGGCTCAGAGTTCAATGAAAAACAAATAAATAAATTATTATATTATGTATATTTTTTATTATTTAATAATATATATGTAGAATACACTTCAGACCGGTCAAATAAAAATCATTTACAAATATCTTGCCTAACTGTAGGAGGTGGATCTTAGATAAACTTCTGTGAACAGAATAGAATAAAAAAAAATATAAAAATAAAAATGAAAAATTAATGAAAAATCAGTCCATATATTGGATAAAAAATTACCAGCTAAATTCACACCCATGTAGTAGGTAGCATATTCATATGTTGTTATGTATTGGGTATCCTCAATACGTTACCACTTGGCAAAGAAGACAATGTTGTGCAAGAAAACAGCTCCACGCTGGAGCCTTACGTGTAGCTTGCACCGATGGTTGTCATACGGGAAAGTTCAATGACATGTGAGACGGTCTCGGGCTGCGGGAACGGCGCTTCACTGGCGCCTGCTATGCTGATATTTTACCCGACTTTCAGGCTCTGTGAGTTCACGTCTCCAAGTGCCGTATGCAGACACCTCAGTCACGGTTGTGATGTCCCGTTCTCCGTTACCTCCACAGAAAATGCTGCTGAATGGAGGTCTGTTGTAGGGGTGTAATTGAGCTGGTATACGGGTCCAAAGATCTGCTTCTGACGCGTTTCGCTCCTCTTATGGGGGCTTCCTTTTTATCCAATATATGGACTGATTTTTCATTAATTTTTCATTTTTATTTTTATATTTTTTTTTTTATTCTATTCTGTGCACAGAAGTTTATCTAAGATCCACCTCCTACAGTTAGGCAAGATATTTGTAAATGATTTTTATTTGACCGGTCTGAAGTGTATTCTACATATATATTATTAAATAATAAAAAATATACATAATATAATAATTTATTTATTTGTTTTTCATTGAACTCTGAGCCATATCATAACATTTATAGCGCAGGAGGGGATTAGTTTGTTGTTCCTTTTATGTGACTGTCTGTACTTTTGCCCCATTGGTGTTGGGGTTACCCTGGTTAAGGGCCCACAATCCTCAATTTGACTGGGTCTCTGGGGAGATTCTTAGTTGGGGTACTGATTGTTTCAGGAGTTGCTTGAGCCTTCCAGTCAGGCTTTCGCAGCTAAGTTTGCCAGGATTGCCAGGATGTTATGCAGATTTTGCGGACGTGTTCTCCAAAAGAGTTGCAGAGGTACTACCTCCCCATCGCCCCTATGACTGTGCCATTGATTTGTTGCCGAATGCTAAGCTTCCCAAGAGCAGGTTGTACTCCCTGTCACGTCCTGAGACTCAGGCTATGGCAGAGTACATTCCGGAGAACTTGGCTAAGGGATTTATCAGACCTCACAGTCTCCAGTTGGGTCGGGGTTCTTCTTCGTGGGTAAAAAGGACGGTTCATTGCGACCTTGCATCGACTTCAGGGAATTGAACCGTATCACGATTAAAAACTCATACCCACTGCCTCTCATTTTGGTCTTGTTTGACCAGCTTCGTACTGCCACCATTTTTTCTAAGATTGACCTACGCGGTGCGTACAATCTAATCCGAATAAGAGAGGGGGATGAATGGAAGACTGCCTTTAATACCCACTCAGGGCATTATGAATATTTGGTGATGCCTTTTGGGTTCTGTAATGCCCCGGCAGTATTCCAGGACTTCCTGAACGATGTGCTCAGGGAATATTTGGATAGATTCTTAGTTGTATACTTAGATGACATCCTAATCTTCTCCCATTCCCTGGAGGAACATCGGAAGCATGTACGCTTAGTCCTCCAGAAACTCAGAGACCACTGGCTTGGGGCGAAGCTGGAGAAGTGCGAATTTGAAGTTCAGCAAATTGCATTTCTAGGATATATTATCTCCCCAGAAGGTTTCCAAATGGAGGGTTCCAAGGTACAGGCAGTCCTGGATTGGGTGCAGCCCACTAGTTTGAAGGCGCTTCAGCGTTTTCTGGGCTTTGCGAATTTTTATAGACGATTTATCGCTGGATTTTCGTCTATAGTGGCGCCCTTGGTGGCACTCACTAAGAAAGGGGCGGATGTTGCTCACTAGTCTTGTGAGGCCAAAGCGGCTTTTGCCCGTCTCAAAAGGGCATTTCTCTTGGCCAAGGTGCTGCGACACCCAGATCCAGAGCGTCCTTTTGTGGTGGAGGTGGATGCCTCTGAGATGGGTATTGGGGCAGTGCTCTCTCAGATGGGGGTGTCTGATAATCGCCTTTATCCCTGTGCTTACTTTTCCCGTACATTTTCACCTGCCGAGATGAATTATGACGTGGGTAACCGGGAATTGTTGGCTTTTAAGGATGCACTCGAGGAGTGGAGACACTGGCTTGAGGGGGCTAAGTTTGTGGTCTCAATTCTCACCGACCATAAGAATTTGGCATATTTAGAGTCAGCGAAGCGCCTCAATGCCAGGCAGGCACGATGGGCTTTGTTTTTTGCTCGCTTTAATTTTTTGATAACATATCGCCCTGGGTCAAAAAACATAAAGGCTGATGCGCTCTCGCGGAGTTTTGCTCCAATCCAGGAGACCACCGAGGAGTCATTGCCCATTGTGTCCCCATCATGTATTAAAGTGGGCATTACCCAGGACCTCTTGTCATTAGTCCTTAGAGCACAGGAGCAGGCTCCTCCAGTCCTTCCGGTAGGTCTTTTGTTTGTGCCTCCTAGGTTAAGACAGCGAGTGTTCCTGGAATTCCATGCCAAGAAGTCGGCAGGTCACCCGGGTATTGCCAGAACTTGGGAGTTGCTATCTAGGGCGGTGTGGTGGCCCTCGGTGGCTAGGGATGTGGATCAGTGGGTTCGGGCATGTGACATCTGTGCCTGAAATAAGACTCCTAGAGGGGTTCCTGTTGGCCCATTACATCCACTCTCTATTCCATCTAAGCCATGGATCCACATTTCAATGGATTTTGTGGTGGACTTGCCCAAATCCTCGGGGATGACAGCCATCTGGGTTGTCGTTGACAGGTTTTCGAAAGATGGCGCACTTCGTTCCATTGGTTGGGCTGCCATCGGCCAGACGCCTGTCTGAATTATTTATGCTGCATGTTGTGCGCCTCCACGGGTTGCCACTTGATGTGGTCTCTGACCGCGGATCCCAGTTTGTGGCCAAATTCTGGAGGGCATTTTGTTCCGATCTCCAGATTTCTGTCAGCTTGTCATCAGGCTACCATCCGCAGTCTAATGGGCAGACTGAAAGGGTGAACCAGTCCCTGGAGCAGTTCCTCAGGTGTTATGTCTCCAAGTGTCAGACTGACTGGGTTGCTCATCTGTCCATGGCGGAGTTTGCCTATAACAACGCGGCTCACTCTGCTACAGGGATCTCTCCCTTCCTTTGTGTGTATGGGCATCATCCTAAGGCCAATTCTTTTGACCCCCTGGACTCCACGCCTGGTGGTTCCTCTGTGGTTTCGGTCCTTAGAGGTATTTGGAGGAAAGTGAAGAAAGCCCTTGTGTCTATGTCATTAGTGACCAAAAGGGTTTTTGATAAGCGGAAAAGACCCTGCAGCTTCAAATTAGGAGACTTCGTCTGGTTGTCTACCAAGAATTTGAAGTTGAGACAGCCATCTCATAAGTTAGGCCCCCGGTTCATCGGTCCTTATAAGATCACTAGGGTTATCAATCCGGTGGCATTTCAGTTAGATCTACCCCGTTCTTTGGGTATCAATAAAACATTTCATTGTTCCCTTTTAAAACGGGCGATTAGTAATCCTTCTTCCAGTGGAAGACCTTCCCCTCTTCTGATACGTGGCCAGAGGGAGTTTGTTGTTGAAAGGATTCTTGACTCCAAGATGGTTCGGGGTCGGCTGTCATTTTTGGTGCACTGGAAGGGGTATGGCCCGGAGGAGCGGTCGTGGGTGCGCAGTTGTGATCTTCATGCCCCCAGACTGTTACGCTCTTTCTTCTCGCAGTTCCCCGATAAACCCGGTGGTAGGGGTTCTTTGACCCCTCGTCAGAGGGGGGGTACTGTTAGGGTCTCCTGCTCTGTGCTGCCACGTCGTCATGGCAACCGGGAGACAAGTGCTAGCGGAGTAACCTGAGCGTAGCTGATACTCCGGTTCGGGTCTTTTGCTGTGCAGTGGTTACAGGCTCTGTGCACGGCAGGGGATCCAGTGCTGGTTTTTGTACTCACAGTCTGTGAGGTCTGAGTGGGGCGTGGACAGCACCTGCTATATAAACCCTCTTCTCAGGTTAGGCAGATGCTGCTGAATCTTTGTTGGTTAGTCAGTTCCTGAAAGCTAGCTAGTACTGTGTAAACTTTGTATTTGTTTGTTGCTTACTGCAAATAGGCCTTGGGATTTGGTATTACACTCTGCCAATCCAGACCTAGCAGTAAGACTGGAGTCAGTCGTTTAACCTGCTGGGGTTCTTTTGCTACTCTGTGAACCTAGCAAGTTTGCGGCTATATTCTCAGACTTGCCTGCCAAAATCCTTTCTCACTGTGCAAGGTGTTCAGGTGTCAGTTTAGTGGCAGTAAGCTGAACCAGTGCACTGCAAGTGAGGACTAGGATTGTGGAGACTCTCCTTGTGTCTATTATTCCATCTCTGACCAAGGAGTTTACTGCCACACCCGTTGGTAACCCTTTAGGGTTTTGCTGTTGCCCTTAGCAACAGCATTTCGGGTTCTCTACGTATTAAATCACTACATCCTGCTTCTTTCCATCTGAGCATTCCTAATACTAGGGAGACACCCAGTTTCTTAGCCTTTGGGCTTCTCTGTTCACTTTGTGTTTATTTTGTTACCCTATCACCTTCTGTGTATGTAATGTCATATTCCCCAGTCTGTCTGTGAGTTCATTTGTTTCGCATCCCTCACCGTTCAGACACCAGTACATTCCTGCTGGCACTGGTATGCATAACAGGTATCCAGCAGTGCTTAGCACCATCCTATTTAAACTAGTCTCCTCCAATCGATTTCATTTGTTAATTATAAGAAACTGGTGTATTTACTAATATCGTATGCATTTAGATAGTGACCAGCTGAATGTTTTTTACAACAATTCTAAGGAGACAAATCTCCCATAGTACCTATATATATACTAGGGGTGTATTTTTAGGGGTGTATTTTCCCCTTCATATTTCATACTTCCTTTTATAAAATTTATTATTACAGAACAAATAAAAAGTATTAATAATAATCATAATAAAACCATCAATATATACATATAGATAATTATATATATATCATGGCAACACGTGAATAGAAACAATATCGTCAAGGTAGAGAGATAAATGAATATAGCAAACCAACAATCCTGTTAGAAAGAGCGTGGCCCAGTGGACAGAACCACCGGCTTCCATCACACCAACCCGGGTTCAAATCCCACCCAGTAATTCTTTTTATCTATCTATTATTTTGTTATGATATTAATGGCATTAATCTCACCACCGCACATAACAGAGTGTATTTCACACTCAACCCTCAAAACTCTTTCTTCCTCGATTTTTCTAGAGATCTAACAGGATTGTAATTGTTAACTAATAGTAAAATAATTGTGAGTTAAAGTAAATGTGATAGCATCTAAAACGAACTGCCGTCTGTCCTCGCTCAGGTCACCATCAGTACTCAAATAGTGCTCAATAGCTTTCACTCCCTCTGAATGTGGGATGTTAGTGTATAGTGACTCTACGTCACATGTGATGAAAATATAATTTTCTTGCCATACTATAGTGGATAATAAATTCAAAAAATGCGCAGAGTCTCTAATGTATGACCTGAGCGAGACCACATGTGGTTGCAAAAATGAATCAATAAAGGAAGATAAATTAGTGGTGAGGGACCCAATACCGGATATAATGGGACGCCCGGGAGGTGAAGTGATGGATTTGTAGATCTTGGGCAAATTATAATAAGTGGGTATTACAGGGTGCGGATTAAATAAAAAATGATACTCCTGTTTGGATATTGCTCCATCTTCATGAATCTAATAGTTTGATTAATTCTAAACAAAATACTGAACTTCGGTTTATAACTAAATTTAATTCTAGCTCAAGAGAGATAAAACAAGTGTTTAAGAAGAATATGGCTATCTTGAGGGCTGATAAAATATTAGCACCTCTGTTGGAAACAGAACCTCATATAGTCTTCAAGAAAGCCAGAAATCTGCAGAGTTTTCTAACACCCAGTCATTATGTAGGCCCAGCTCTAGCTAGGAAAACAGATGAAACTTGGCTTAGTTCCATTCCCTTAAAAGATGGATGTTTTAAATGTGGACGTCTAGGTTGCATAACATGCAAATTTATGGGACATAGAAGTACACATTTTCACTCCACTACATATGGTACGGATTTTAAAATCAAGGGACATATTGACTGTAATGCCACGTATGTGATTTATTTAATAACTTGCATATGTGGCATCCAGTATGTAGGTCGAACTACACGAAAATTAAATATAAGATTTTTAGAACACAGACTAAATATTACGAAAGGTATAAGAACACACAGCTTGTCTATACACATTAAATTTAAACATCAAGGTAATATGGATGGCCTCGTGGTACAGGGTATTGAGTTTATACCAGTTACCGCAAGAGGTGGGGATAGGTTCAATCGTCTCTGTAAAAGGGAGGCGTTTTGGATCTTTTCCCTTGGTTCATTATCGCCTTTAGGGCTTAATGACAATATAGAAATGAACAATATATGAGATCTGCATATTCATGGAAAAATGTGGTTCACCTGATAATATCTAAAAAAGAGCTCTGGTAAATAACTCAGGCTGTGTATAAGTCTGTTGATTTTGCTTCTAAAAATCTTATTATTATAGAAGTTACATTAGATCTGTTCATGATAGTAATAGTTAACAATTACAATCCTGTTAGATCTCTAGAAAAATCGAGGAAGAAAGAGTTTTGAGGATTGAGTGTGAAATACACTCTGTTATGTGCGGTGGTGAGATTAATGCCATTAATATCATAACAAAATAATAGATAGATAAAAAGAATTACTGGGTGGGATTTGAACCCAGGTTGGTGTGATGGAAGCCGGTGGTTCTGTCCACTGGGCCACGCTCTTTCTAATGGGATTGTTGGTTTGCTATATTCATTTATCTCTCTACCTTGACGATATTGTTTCTATTCACGTGTTGCCATTATATATATATAATTATCTGTATGTATATATTGATGGTTTTATTATGATTATTATTAATACTTTTTATTTGTTCTGTAATAATAAATTTTATAAAAGGAAGTATGAAATATGAAGGGGAAAATACACCCCTAAAAATACACCCCTAGTTTATATATAGGTACTATGGGAGATTTGTCACCTTAGAATTGTTGTAAAAAACATTCAGCTGGTCACTATCTAAATGCATACGATATTAGTAAATACACCTGTTTCCTATAATTAACAAATTCAATCGATTGGAGGAGACTAGTTTAAATAGGATGGTGCTAAGCACTGCAGGATACCTTCTGAGGAAACCGTTATAAGGACACAACGGAGAAACGCGTTAAGGATAATCCACTATCTGGGCTTTTGAAACACTTGCACACCTGGGATACTGCCTTCACCTCTGAGCCGCAGCGGAAACACTGAATACCTGTTTCAGCAAGAGAAAGAGCTGAGCGGCACCTAATGAGGATAGGCTCGGCGGCGTGTAGCTGCAGCCGGACACCGCCACTCATACCAACACACCGCTGACCCCGGCTGGGGAATGAGATGGTGACTGGTTCCGGAAAATAAGCGACTCCAGCAAAAGGTTCATCCAGTGGCGTGCGGCCGCAGCCGGCACTGCTTTTTTCCGGCTCTCTACACCCAAGTGTGTGACTGTGGCGAGGTGAGAATACACTATCTATAAAACATCTATAATTTGGCAGCTGGCCTAACAACTGTGCTACAATAAGAACTAAAATCCTAATTGCTACAACTTGATAAAGCAAAATGTACTATTGTTCCATAGTCTGCACATATTTATAAAAGCAGAATCTAGGAACAACTACAGATTCTGGAATACATGGTATAACTATACTCATTTAGACAATAACTCACTGGAGAGACTTTCTATCTGTTAAATTTGGACTTTCAATATCTTGAGCTATAGCAGTAGAAATTGAAAGGATTCAAAGTATCTTTTCTCATCTAAGTAACAGCTGGCTATAGATGGAAAGCAATGATTGTTAAAGGAGAGGATACTATATATAGTCCTTGAATATAGTACATTATAGTGTTTCAAAATAGCCCTATGATATTTTATGTAATTTTATGGTAATTGATGAATGCAAAGCTAATTGTATTTTATTGTATAATAAATAGTTAAAAGACAAAAGCGCTCTCAGAGAGATATATATGTATATATGCTCAACAGGATTATGGCGCTCATTATACACCTTACGCCACACAGCAGCGCTCATTATACACCTTACACCACACAGCAGCGCTCATTATACACCTTACGCCACACAGCAGTGCTCATTGTACACCTTACGCCACACAGCAGCGCTCATTTTACACCTTACGCTACACAGCAGCGCTCATTATACACCTTACACCACACAGCAGCGCTCATTCACCTTACACCACACAGCAGCACTCATTTTACGCCTTACGCCACACAGCAGCGCTCATTTTACACCTTACGCCACACAGCAGCGCTCATTATACACCTTACACCACACAGCAGCACTCCTAATACACCTTACACCACACAGCAGCGCTCATTATACACCTTACACCACACAGCAGCGCTCCTTATACACCTTACACCACACAGCAGCGCTCATTATACACCTTACACCACACAGCAGCGCTCATTATCCACCTTACACCACACAGCAACGCTCCTAATACACCTTACACCACACAGCAGTGCTCCTAATACACCTTACACCACACAGCAGTGCTCCTAATACACCTTACACCACACAGCAGTGCTCCTAATACACCTTACACCACACAGCAGCGCTCATTATACACCTTACACCACACAGCAGCTCTCATTATACACCTTACACCACACAGCAGCGCTCATTCACCTTACACCACACAGCAGCGCTCATTATACACCTTACGCCACACAGCAACGCTCCTAATACACCTTACACCACACAGCAGTGCTCCTAATACACCTTACACCACCTAATACACCTTACACCACACAGCAGTGCTCCTAATACACCTTACACCACACAGCAGCGCTCATTATACACCTTACGCCACACAGCAACGCTCCTAATACACCTTACACCACACAGCAGCGCTCATTATACACCTTACACCACACAGCAGCACTCATTATACACCTTACACCACACAGCAGCGCTCATTTTCCACATTATGCCACACAGCAGTGCACCTTAAACACCTTACGCAACACAGCAGCGCTCCTTACACACCTTACACTACACAGCAGCGCTCCTTACACACCTTACACCACACAGCAGCGCTCCTTATACTTGTAATCCCACACAGCAGCACTACTTATACACGTAACGTCACCCAGCAGTGCTCCTTACACATGTCCCGCCACTCAGCAGTGCTTCCTATACACGTAACGCCACACAGCAGCTCTCCTTATACACATAATGCCGCACAGCAGTGCTCCTTATACATGTAATCCCACACAGCCGCACTCCTTATACATGTAACATCACAGAGCAGCGCTCCTTACACATGTCCCGCCCACACAGCAGTGCTTCTTGTACATGTAACACCACACAGCAGCGCTCCTTATACACATAATGCCACACAGTAGTATGCCTTATACATGTAATGCCACACACGGTAGTGCTCATTATACACGCCACACAGTAGTGCTCTTTATACATGTAACGCCACACACAGTAGTGCTCATTATACACAACGCCACACAGTAGAGCACCTTATACATGTTGCGACTCACTGTAGTACTCCTTATACACGTTATGACACACAGTATGTGAGTGCACTATTTTTATAGACAGATAGTTAAATATATACACACAAAGTAAAAAACACACACAAAGTACAACACACACATCGTAAAACACACAGCAAAACACCCATAGCAAAACACACACAGCAAAACACATATATACTGTACACAGTCTGGTATTTACAGTTTTTTATGTTTTTTCCCCACAACATACTGTGCTGTGCGCCCCTCCTGGCTAGCTCTCTGGCTCCAGCAACGCTCTTCAGGGCAACTGCTGACGTCTCCTGGACACAGCATGCTCCCGAGACGCTCCCTCCCCCTTCTCCCAGCACGCAGTGGTGAACCCTCGGCCAGCAGAGACAGAGCTGCATACCTCCCAACTGTCCCGATTTTCGCGGGACAGTCCCATGCGCACAGCATGTATATACAGGTAACAGAGGGACTGGGGGCATGCCAGCAGCTCATAGAATGCTGGGCATTCACCCAGAGTGACAGAAATAGGGGGCGTGGCTCACGATTGTGGCATTGCCGCAAACCCATGCTCCTTTTACATAGACCACACACCCTTTTCGGGAGCACGCACCTTCGACTCGTGAGAGGTACCTATTTAGGGATTCAAAATGCTGGGAGGTATGGAGCTGGTTGGAGGAGATTGTGACAGCCAACAGTGCGCACTGTGCAGAGTTCAAAGAAGGGTGATCTCATCACCGTTCTCCTTTGCTGGTGCCGCAGACCGCATTCGGGCCTCCTTCACTGGGGGTCATTCCGAGTTGTTCGCTCACTAGCAGATTTTAGCAGCATTGCACACGCTAGGCCGCCACCCTCTGGGTGTGTATCTTAGCTTAGCAGAATAGCGAACGAAAGATTAGCAGAATTGCGAATAGAAAATTCTTAGCAGTTTCTGAGTAGCTCCAGACTTACGCACAGATTGCGATCAGCTCAGGCCGTTTCGTTCCTGGTTTGACGTCACAAACACGCCCTGCGTTCAGCCAGCCCCTCTCCCGTTTCTCCAGACACTCCCGCGTTTTTTCCTGGCACGCCTGCGTTTTTTTCCGCACAGTCCCAGAAAACGTCCAGTTTCCGCCCAGAAACACCCACTTCCTGTCAATCACATTCCGATCACTTCAATGATGAAAAATCTTCGTTCGGACGTGAGTAAATCTACTAAGTTTTGTACTAAAATACTAACCGCATGCGCACTGTGTACCATGCGCATGCGCATTTTTGCCTTAATCGCTCCGTTGCGAAAATCGGCAACGAACGAACAAATCGGAATGACCCCCATTGTTAGGGCCTGCAGTGTAATGGCAGGCAGCATGTAATGAGTCAGTCTGTCTCATTATACTGCTACCGACTGTGGGCCCCTTCACAGCGGCGGGCCTTGGTGCAATGCACCGGCGCAAGTTCCGCCGCTGCTCCCTCCCTTTTTCCTGCCATCTTCCTGTCTCCCTCATCTCCTACTGTTCTTCCCCCTATATCCCTCCTGTCTTCCTCCCATCTAGCCCCTATTCTTCTCCCTGTCTTTCTCTTGTCTTCCTTCCCAGAGGTGTATCTAGGGGTCCGAGCGCCCCAGGTGAAAGTAAGGGACTGGCGCCCCCCCCATATTCGTAATGGTGAAGGCTGAAAAAAGCGCGTGGCCACTCAATAGTACCCCAAATTCAAATTACACCACACAGTAGTGCCCATTACTCACATTACACTGCATTACATTCATCTAAGTGTGAAGAAATTATGTATTTTGGAAGGTGAATAGTCAGAAGGTATCTATAGCCATTATAGCGGTTTGTAGCACATACATAGTCAGTGCAGGGGCTATGTAGCCTCCAGTTACGGAATGAGCAAGAAGTCGGTAATGAATGTGTTGATAATTCTAGAACTTGGTATTATTAAAGGCAACAGGTAAAGAACAACAATTTGCAGCCATAATGTCAACTGATTAGGACAGGAGCCGAGCAGCTGATATACCCAGGGCTGGCACGAGCAAAAAAACTTTGGTAAGTGAATATATATTTTGGCACCCCTTAGTGAAATATATTAGGGCATGGCTTCATATGGAAGGGGTGTGACCACAGAATAGTATCGTACCAATGCACACAGAGGGAGGCGGCAACGGTGGGCAGTGAGACAGGACGTTTATAGTTTACTTTTTATGGCACTGTGCAGCAGGCAACCCTCTCCTCTCAGCCAACAGCTGCCTAATCACCAGCAACAGGCACATGGCACAGAAAGTACACAGCAGGCACTCACCTCAGACTGGGAGCAGAAGCATAGTGCCCAGCAGAGCTCCTATGTTCTTTCCGGCCATGTGACCCTCCTCCCTAGCTTCGTCCACTCCGGCTCTCTCTGTCGTAGGTACATACTTGTGGGCAAGGTGATAGACGTGTGCGGTCATCCGTGCATTACAGTGCTGACTGCGGTGCTTATTGCAAACATGGATGTTGTGCAGGGACTCTTCTAGCCAGTAGGTCACCGTTCCTCCCGGACTCTGCCTGCAGTGGTATCCTGCCGTCTCTCCCCACTGAACCCGCCCAGCACCGACTCACTCTCTTCCCTGCGTCTGCACTCATTCTCCCCCTGCACCTACACTCTCTCCCGAGCACTTACACTCACACCCTGCACCTGCACTCTCTCCTCTGCACTCTCTCCCTTGCATCTACACTCTCTCCTTGCACCTACAGTCTATCTCTTGCGCCTGCACTCTCACCCTGCGCCTACACTCCATCCCCTGTGCCTGCACCTACATTCGCTCCCCGACATCTACATTCTCTCCCCTGTGCCTTCACTCCCTCACCTGTGCCTGTACCTACACTCCCCTGTGCCTACAGTCCCTCCCCTATGCCTGCACTCTCTTCCCTGTGCTTGCACTCTCTACCCTTCACCTCATCAGACCTGATGCTCTTTGCAGCCGCAAACTCTGCCTAATGGTAGAACCGGCATTTGATACTGTATTGTACTCTGAAAGCAGGGA
Source organism: Pseudophryne corroboree (assembly GCF_028390025.1). Lineage (NCBI taxonomy): Eukaryota > Metazoa > Chordata > Amphibia > Anura > Myobatrachidae > Pseudophryne > Pseudophryne corroboree. Next base: position 393,175,793 of record NC_086447.1, on the reverse strand, counting down.
CATAGTAAAGGTGGGTACACACTACACACTGGCCGATATATCGGGCGTTCTATTGAACGGCCGATATATCGCGGGTCCGTCGGCCAATGTGTATGGCCGATATGTCTGTGAACTCCGTCGTTCACAGACATATCGCGTCGGCCATGCTGCACAGCCTACAGCCAATATATCTGCCGATATATTGGCGCATCGCTGTGTGTGTATGGGCGACCAGCCGGCCGCCCGTACACATGCTGCGGTGGCCGGCGGTGATTGACAGCTGAACTGGGCGGATCGGGCAGTGTGTATGCACAGCACACTGCCCGATCCATCCATAGATATATCTGCCTCTGCCGACCAATTGATCTGCAGATATATCTATCAGTGTTTACCCACCTTAAGACATGGCTAATAAAGAATAAGAATATATGATTGCTTAGAAGCAGGTAATACAGAAAGGGGCTTGCCTGGGCTGTGCAATGGTCAGTGTATAAACTGTGTAAAACCAGGTGTCGACAGAAATCAGGATAAGCCTGATACAAAATTATGGGCACCTGTGGTGAAAAATATACTGAAAAACATAAAAAATTACAAAAAATTAATATTATTAAGGTGCCTGAGTTAATCAAAATTCAAAATTGGAGTAGAGGTAAATGATATGTACATATAATCACCGCAGTGATAATTGTAGGTAAGCACCTAGTCTAAAACCTCATGAGAATAGATGAGAGGCACAAAGGTTCATAATTGAAATGTCAAATGACTGAGGGTAATCACCTGGTAGAGATTCTGTTTGCTAAAAGGCTAGATCCTTATAGATAACAAAGCATTTAAGATAAAAGTATGATTATTAAAGATATAAAAGAGCATTGATAAATAAGCCTAAAGGCAAAGCCAATTGTAGATAAATAGAAGGTTTGCGGGAAAGTTGGATAAGGAATAGGTAAGTTTCAGAAGTTGCTCTAACACTTCTGCTGTTTGTGATCAGAGGTCACAATCTTACTGCACCTGATATTCCCAAGGGGTCACCCTACTAGGTACTGATCAGGCTTATCAGCGCTTAGCTTCCAAGGTCGGATGAGATTGGGCGTTGCTGCTTAAATATGGCAGTAATAAACACTAGGACACAAATGAGAGAGTGTAATGAGTAGTGAGCAACAAGGTACTTCTGCTGTCCAGTTTCTAGCGCAGATTCTCTGTTGCTGTGAGCATTGCAGAGAGTGGTCTCGCATCTGGATGAGAGGGTACTAAAAATAGAAGTGAGATATGCTCAGAATAGGGAGGAAACCCTGCCTTCTGCTGTCCACTGTCTTATATAGATATATAGCGGACAGTGGATGAGAGAGGTGGGTTAGGCTTACCTATTGAAAAAAAGGGTGGTGGGAAAATTAGAAGAAGGAGAAGAAATGGTAATGTGGTGAGATCACAAATTAACAAAAAATTAAGTAAATTAGGAAATGAAACAATCATGAAATCAACGATTAATTGGAAAAAGGAAAGTAAACACAGGCTGCATGGTAAAGGCTTACCAAAATGGGTATAAGACCCTGTTTATGCAGAAAGGATTCTGCAAAAAAGTATTACATTTAAAAGGAAATACCAGAAAATGGTTTAGAACAATAATTAAGGATCAAAAATAGCAAACATGGAAAAAAAACAATATTGATTATATATCAGTATCAGTTAAATAACTGGAGTCCAAATGGGCACATACAATACCAGGGAGTCCCAAAAGTGATCTGAGCTAGAAAGAGTTCAGCATCACTGAGCACAGACGGACCGTTTCACCAGGGTGGCTTGTTCACAGTGAACAAGCCACCCTGGTGAAACGGTCCGTCTGTGCTCAGTGATGCTGAACTCTTTCTAGCTCAGATCACTTTTGGGACTCCCTGGTATTGTATGTGCCCATTTGGACTCCAGTTATTTAACTGATACTGATATATAATCAATATTGTTTTTTTTCCATGTTTGCTATTTTTGATCCTTAATTATTGCTCTAAACCATTTTCTGGTATTTCCTTTTAAATGTAATACTTTTTTGCAGAATCCTTTCTGCATAAACAGGGTCTTATACCCATTTTGGTAAGCCTTTACCATGCAGCCTGTGTTTACTTTCCTTTTTCCAATTAATCGTTGATTTCATGATTGTTTCATTTCCTAATTTACTTAATTTTTTGTTAATTTGTGATCTCACCACATTACCATTTCTTCTCCTTCTTCTAATTTTCCCACCACCCTTTTTTTCAATAGGTAAGCCTAACCCACCTCTCTCATCCACTGTCCGCTATATATCTATATAAGACAGTGGACAGCAGAAGGCAGGGTTTCCTCCCTATTCTGAGCATATCTCACTTCTATTTTTAGTACCCTCTCATCCAGATGCGAGACCACTCTCTGCAATGCTCACAGCAACAGAGAATCTGCGCTAGAAACTGGACAGCAGAAGTACCTTGTTGCTCACTACTCATTACACTCTCTCATTTGTGTCCTAGTGTTTATTACTGCCATATTTCAGCAGCAACGCCCAATCTCATCCGACCTTGGAAGCTAAGCGCTGATAAGCCTGATCAGTACCTAGTAGGGTGACCCCTTGGGAATATCAGGTGCAGTAAGATTGTGACCTCTGATCACAAACAGCAGAAGTGTTAGAGCAACTTCTGAAACTTACCTATTCCTTATCCAACTTTCCCGCAAACCTTCTATTTATCTACAATTGGCTTTGCCTTTAGGCTTATTTATCAATGCTCTTTTATATCTTTAATAATCATACTTTTATCTTAAATGCTTTGTTATCTATAAGGATCTAGCCTTTTAGCAAACAGAATCTCTACCAGGTGATTACCCTCAGTCATTTGACATTTCAATTATGAACCTTTGTGCCTCTCATCTATTCTCATGAGGTTTTAGACTAGGTGCTTACCTACAATTATCACTGCGGTGATTATATGTACATATCATTTACCTCTACTCCAATTTTGAATTTTGATTAACTCAGGCACCTTAATAATATTAATTTTTTGTAATTTTTTATGTTTTTCAGTATATTTTTCACCACAGGTGCCCATAATTTTGTATCAGGCTTATCCTGATTTCTGTCAATATATATGTTTATTTTGTGTTCTTGAACAATTTTTTTGTATCAAACTCCTCATTACTTTTATTCGTTATTAATTAAATGTTAAGTTTTAATAAACTTATTTCAAATTTCTAAGCGTGCCCCAACACAGAGTCTTTCTTTTTTCTTCTCTTTGCTTAACCATTACTGACTCTGGGAGCACCACCAACTCAAATAATTATTTAGATGTCTTCATTAAGAATCTTTAAATTTAAACTTAGTATCGTTGGTCATTCCCTGAACAGTTTTCTACAATCTGTGTATTAATCTATGTTCATCATTACCACATTTTTCCTGTGCGGAACCAAACCAAATTTCTGTTAACTCTAAAACCAGGTGTCTCAGGCTTGGTACTCCCTACTCCACCCATCATTATCCCCCCTCCTCAATTCCCTCCAACCCTCACTTGCATTTACTATCACCAGCAACATCCTGTCCTAACAGAGCACACTGCACCCGCCACCCGTGACCAGATCATGCCCCGGCCAGAACGATAACAGTTTTCTCGTAACCCCTTCCCTACCAGGCAGCACAGAATATGTGCTCACGTCCTGACTAGTAATAAAGCAGCACAGCATTCACTGCACACTCGCTGCTGCTCGCCTCTCACCATCCATCACTCGTTCCTGTGCTGACATGAAGGCTGTGAGAGGAGGGAAGGAGGGGTAACAACTGTCAGAGGATTAACCCTGCCACTACCTTATTATAATTTTACCACCACCGCTGTAGTCACAAGTTACAGCGGGTCACGTCACTCACTGTCCACTGCTTAGCTGCCTTGAACATCCCGCGGCTGCTGACAAGTACAGTACATGCCTACTCTGGGCATACAGCCAATAGGCATGTAGCTGTACCAGGCAATGTGGCTTCTGGGAGTTGTAGTTTGTTTCGTTTTTTTCACTTTGTGCGGCCGCTGGTGGCACCGTTGGGTGGTGCCCCACCTCTGCTGGCGCCCCTGGCGAGTGCCATCCTGGCCAAAGCATAGATACGCTCCTGTTCCTTCCATCTAGACCCTGTTCTTCCTCCTGTCTTCCTCCCATCTTCCACTGTTCTTCTCCCTTTTTTCCTCCCCTCTTAAAAAAATTATTAATGTAATAGAATTATGTAAGTACTGAGATTTCTCTGTTTCAAACACACACACCACTGGTCACACCCCCATACCAGTAGCCACCCCCCCACCATGCTGGCCACACCCTTTGCTGCGACACACAATAGGCCCTGCATAAATTTCAGCTCCAGGCCCATGAGGACCTTAATCTGGCGCTGCCTTCAAGTGAAAGGCATGCTGCTGCTCTCCCCCACCCCCAGTCTGTTGCATGGTTGCTCTTTTCTCCCCATCTGCCCAGTCTGTGTGGGTGCCTGCTGCTCTCGCCCCTCCCCCCTCCCCCTACTCTGTTAAATGTCTACTGCTCTATCCCCCCCACCATCTGTGTGCATTCCCCCCCAGACTGCTGCTTTCTCCCTCTTTCCTTATCAAATGCAGAAGGTGCACTGTGCAGCCACCTTACCCGCAGGCTGCGATGCAGAGTTGGGACTGAGGGCCAGATTTATTAAGCCTGGAGAAGCGATAAGTGGAAGGTGATAAAGCACAGGCCAGTCAGCTCCTTACTTCCATGTCACAGGCTGGGTTTGAAAAATGACAGTAAGGAGCTGATTGGCTGGTGTGTTGTCACCTTCCACCTTATCACTTCACCAGGCTTAATAAATCTGCCACTGAGTCTGTGAAAGAGCCTGGATTGAAGAGCAGCACCGCATGTCACCCCCAGCCAGGATCCCAGGAGCTGTGAAAGTTACTGCCTGTGCCGGGTGGAGACGGAGCTGGAGGCTGCAATACGGGAGCTTGGCAGTTGCGGCTACTAGCAAAACAGAATACAAGTTGCTCATATCAATTTGACAATATACTTCAGGTGCTTGAAAGGGAGGGGTAATTCTAAAGCAAGAGACAGGATGGGGATTAACCCCCAGTGCCCCCCCAGCACACCAAACTATACTGGTAACATGACTTGAAAACCTATATATAATAGAAATCCAGAGGTCTTAGTTACATATATCTTTAAAAATATGGCAAAGCCACCAGGCCTCCACAAGGCTCCTCTGATGCTGGTGGTCCTAAACCTAATACTATATCTGGGCCTAGGGTGCAGAACCCCAGAAACCGGCACAGGCCAGCCACCCCAGGGCAGCACACATGTGAGAGGGTAAAGTGTTAGTATGTGTTAATTAAAGGGAAAGCAAAATCTGTATACAAAAAGTGATACACTAGTGACGGTGTAATTAAAAGACCTAAAGGATTAACAACAGTGTTAAAGGGGGTGCTAAATAAATATTATAGTGTGCTACCCCACAGCAGCCCGGTCACTCCAATCAGGGGGAACAGCACCCCAGACCCATCTGCAGTTGTGGCTACTGTAAGAATCGAGTGCCGGGGGGATTGCGGCGGCTGTGAGATGTAAGACCACACTACCTTTTTCAGGGGTGTGGTTCATCAAATCGACAGTGTCTAGGTCGACAATGTTTAGGTCGACCACTATAGGTCGACAGTCACCAGGTCGACATGGATGGAAGGTCGACAGGGTTTCTAGGTCGACATGTGCTAGGTCGACAGGTCTAAAGGTCGACATGAGGATTTTTTTGTTGTTGTTTTCTTCGTAGAGTGACCGGGATCCCAAATTAGTGCACCGCGTCCCCTCGCATGGCTCGCTTAGCTCGCCATGCTTCGGGCATGGTGCCTTCGCTCCGCTACCACTTCGCTCGGCACACTTTACCGTTCCAATCGTAGTCCACGTGGATCGTTAAGTATGAAAAAAAAAATGTGAAAAACTCATGTCGACATTTAGACCTGTCGACCTAGCACATGTTGACCTAGAAACCCTGTCAACCTTCCATCCATGTCGACCTAGTGACTGTCGACCTATAGTGGTTGACCTAAACATTGTCGACCTAGACACTGTCGATCTTCAGACCGGATCCCCTTTTTCAGGCAGCTGTAGCAGGCTGCCCCCTCAGGTCCCGGCGCCCCTAGGCAGCTGCCTAAAGCTGCCTAGTGGAAGCTCCGGCCCTGCCTATAGGAAGCCAGCTCTCTGCTAACAGCAGCCTGGTTAGGCAGTCCCGTAGAGAGGAAAAACCTCCCAATGGGACTGCCTGTCCTGCGGGTGACTGACAGGTAGGCCTCCAATAGGAAGTCACTGCCAGTCACAGTTTAGCTAGTGCAGTCTAACAGAGTGCATCTGGCTCACTGAGTAAGGTAGCGGATTTTACCGGGGGGGGGGGGGGGCTGCAGCCCATAGGTAAAATCCGCCACTGGTACTGACTTAAAAAATCAGGCAGGCTATAAACATCAAGATCATCATAGCTGATGAAAGATCTCCAGATTTTCGCATACCTGATGACTGGCATCATTTTATCACATTAAGAAATTATAACAAAGTATAAGTAAATTGTGTTTAGTGATACTTACCTGTTAGTCCTTTGCCACCCTGAAAATAGATTCACAACACATCTGGAATATACTCAATGATTCCCAGAACTTTAAAATAATGGCGGCGGTTTGTAATGGAGTCCGAGATCAATGGCAAACACTTACAGGGCAAATAACTTGTAAATGTTTGCCCCTTTAAAAAAACATGTGAGATCATTCGGCATCCCGCACCGTAACCTTCTATAGTACTGTATAAAGTACAGTTTGGTATCAGTTTCTACATTTATGAAATAGATTGACTTAATTATATATGTATGTAAAGTGCGTTTGTTACATACGTGATTGTGGAATGGCCCTGAATGGCTAACCAGCACAAACAACTAATTAGTTGCAATTTACACCTCCATTTGTAAGGATTTGGGTAGACTTGACGCAGGATCAAGTCATAGGTGTATCTATAATTGGGTGCAGGGTGTGCCATGCACACAAGCCCCTGCACCTATAGAAATATACTTACCCCTTGGACTCCCGCAGTGGCGGTCACCACTTTAGACATAAGTCACTTGGAAAATAGCCATTTTCCCAGTGGTTTGCGCATGTGCAACAGTGATGCCCCCCAAGAACAAGGTGCAGATTAAATGTTCCCGGAGACTTGCGCATGCACAGTAGACTCTGTCATAAAACCAGAGTCTACTCGCTGCCAGAGAGGAAGGGGCCCGCATGGAGCCTGCACATGGGTCCTCACTTCTCTTAAAGCAGCCCTGACAGCAGTGGAGTCCAAGATATTTATGTGGCTTACAGTATTTAAAATACTCTTTGGGGTATATGCAATTGCGGTCGAATTCCCGAAATTGTCGAAAAACTGGACTTTTTCTCCAAAAAAAAAAAATTCGACAATGCAATTCAGTACTTTCCGTCAAAAAAACGGACTTTCAAAATTCGACTTTTTGAAATTCGACATTTGTCAAATTCGACATTTCTGCAATGGTACAAATGCGGCAATTCGACAAAAGTATATTCAATTGAAGTTTGGAAATTCGACAACAGTGCTTTTAGACAGTAAATTCATCATTTTCAATCCGCCACACTTTGGTAGGTGAATCTAATAAAAAAAAATTAAAACATGTTTTTTTTGGTGTTTTTTTTATTGGTAATAGCATATCTATTTATATTAGAAGGGATTAGGTACTTGGTTTGTCTTTTTGGGAGGCACAAGTATTATTTATATATTTATTAAAATATTTTTTTTATTTTTAGATGGAATGGTAAAATCCCGGAAAAAAAGGGCGTGGGGTCCCCCCTCCAAAGCATAACCAGCCTCGGGCTCTTCGAGCCGGTCCTGGTTATAAAAATCCGGGGGGGGAAATGACAGGGGATCCCCCGTATTTTTAAAACCAGCACCGGGCTCTGCACCTGGTGCTGGTGCAAAAAATACGGGGGACAAAAAGAGTAGGGGTCCCCCGTATTTTTTACACCAGCATCGGGCTCCACTAGCTGGACAGATAATGCCACAGCCGGGGGTCACTTTTATACAGCGCCCTGCGGCCGTGGCATTAAATATCGAACTAGTCACCCCTGGCCGGGGTACCCTGGGGGAGTGGGGACCCCTTCAATCAAGGGGTCCCCCCCTGCCACCCAAGGGCCAGGGGTGAAGCCCGAGGCTGTCCCCCCCATCCAAGGGCTGCGGATGGGGGGCTGATAGCCTTGAGAAAATGACAAGAATATTGTTTTTTCCTGTAGTACTACAAGTCCCAGCAAGCCTCCCCCGCAGGCTGGTACTTGGAGAACCACAAGTACCAGAATGCGGGAGAAAAACGGGCCCGCTGGTACCTGTAGTACTACTGGAAAAAAAATACCCAAATAAAAACAGGAGACACACACCTTGAGAGTAAAACTTTATTTCACACCTGCCGACACACACATACTTACCTATGTTGACCCGCCGACTGCCACGTCTCCTGATTCGACGATCCGGGGTACCTGTGAATAAAATTATACTCACCTCAATCCAGTGTCCAGATATAAATCCTCGTACTTGGCAAAAAAAATAAACGAACACCCGACCAAGCCGGACTGAAAGGGGTCCCATGTTTACACATGGGACCCCTTTCCCCGAATGCAGAGACCCCCCCGTGACTGCTGTCACAGAAAGGTCTCTTAAGCCAATCAGCGAGCGCAACGTCCTGGCACTCTGCTGATTGGCTGCACGTCTGAGCTGTCAGACAGCGCATCGCAAAGCCTCTCCATTATACTCAATGGTGGGAACTTTTCAGCGGCTGACCGCGGGTAACCCCACCGCTGACGGCAAAGTTCCCACCATTGAAAGTAATGGAGGGAGCTGTGCGATGCGCTGTCTGAGCTCAGACGCGCATACAGCCAATCAGGTGAGTGCAACGAAGTAGCGCTTCCTGATTGGCTGAAGGGACCTCTGTGACTGGAGTCACGTGGGGTCCCGGCATTCGGGGAAAGGGGTCCCATGTTTACACATGGGACCCCTTTCAGACCGTTGGTCGGGTGTTCGTTTATTTTTTTTGCCAAGTACGAGGATTTATATCTGGACACTGGATTGAGGTGAGTATAATTTTATTCACAGGTACCCCGGATCGTCGGATCAGGAGACGTGGCAGTCGGCGGGTCAACATAGGTAAGTATGTGTGTGTCGGCAGGTGTGAAATAAAGTTTTACTCTCAAGGTGTGTGTCTCCTGTTTTTATTTGGGTATTTTTTTTCCAGTAGTACTACAGGTACCAGCGGGCCCATTTTTCTCCAGCATGCTGGTACTTGTGGTTCTCCAAGTACCAGCTTGCGGGGGAGGCTTGCTGGGACTTGTAGTACTACAGGAAAAAACAATATTCTTGTCATTTTCTCAAGGCTATCAGCCCCCCATCCGCAGCCCTTGGATGGGGGGAACAGCCTCGGGCTTCACCCCTGGCCCTTGGGTGGCTGGGGGGGACCCCTTGATTGAAGGGGTCCCCACTCCCCCAGGGTACCCCGGCCAGGGGTGACTAGTTGGATATTTAATGCCACGGCCGCAGGGCGCTGTATAAAAGTGACCCCCGGCTGTGGCATTATCTGTCCAGCTAGTGGAGCCCGATGCTGGTGTAAAAAATATGGGGGACCCCTACTCTTTTTGTCCCCCGTATTTTTTGCACCAGCACCAGGCGCAGAGCCCAGTGCTGGTTTTAAAAATACGGGGGATCCCCTGTCCATTTTCCCCCCGGATTTTTAGAACCAGGACCAGCTCGAAGAGCCCGAGGCTGGTTATGCTTTGGAGGGGGGACCCCAAGCAATTTTTTTTCGGGTTTTTTACCCTTTTTTCCCGTTTTTTAAAAATCGGAACAAAATCCGTCAAATCGGCCGTTTTTCGTCAGCGGGACTGTCGAATCCGTTTTTTATTGAATATGGTCAATTTCGGCACCCAGTTGCCGAAATTAGACGGTCAAATTGTATCGAATTAAAAAACAGCCGAAAAATTGCCGTGATTCACCGCTAATTGCATATACCCCTTTGTCTCATAGATAAGATCCATGTAGTAATTGGTGGCCTGATTCTGAGTCAGATGTAGATCCATGTCTGCATTCTTTGCCACAGTCACAGTTTATGCTAATGCTGCTCCAAAGCTATTCCCTGGTGTACATCCGAGCATCTGAAGAAGAATGTCTCTGTATGTGGCCTCCTCCTTTTACACTGCGCTGGCTGCTACTGCTGCAGGTCTAACCAGGTGCAGCCACCACTATCAGGCTGTACCACATAGTGTTTCAGCGCTTCCTCTATGCTGACATGTGTAACATCAAGTCAAGTGAATGCACATGTGAGGCGGATGTAACTATGGCTCCCAAGGGACGCCCTCACGGCTGCTTCTTATAGCCCCGATGTACCTCCTACAGGCCCCTGGATCCTGGCTCTCCAGCAGCAAGCAGCACCTGACTACATGTCTGCACCCAGCAGTGTCGCTGTAATGCTGCTGCCACCTGAAAGCCAATTACAAGTGAAAACAAGGAAAAAACTTGTAGGTACAGTAAGTAACCCATGGGGGTTTCTGCGTGACCACAGACAGTACAGATCTTACAGCCGATGGGTGGTTTGCACTTCTAAACAGCATAATAGGGAAAACACAGGCACTGGGGCACAATACAGTACATAATGAACTTACAGATTGGGGATATACAAATATATGTATGTGTGTATATGTGTATGTATACATCTGCAATTAAATATCCCCACAAGACCCCATATGCAGATGCAGTATATATACAGTATATATATATATATATATATATATATATACTGTAAATGGTGGTGAGTGGGCACTCACTATTACTGTGAATGAATGCCGCGGTGCCCTCCTTGTAGATGATGTAGTAATGCGATGGTTCCCTGGGATGGGACTAGCATATCCCCCCTCCTTACATTACAGAAGAAACCAGGCGGCACTCAGCAGACTTGATGAAAGAAATTCTTAGTGTATTATGATACAAAGAAAAGCCCACCTAGTGACCACCTATTTCTCCCCTCCGAGAGGTAGTGACGGTGTGGTTTCCAGGTTAGGGGGTGCTAGGCTGAAGCTTTAACTGGGGTGCAGAGAGACCTTGCACCGGCCCTTGCAAAAGCAGGATTTGTAGAGGGGGATTTGCAAATGCATTCCACAATCTTTCACTCTGTGTGGGAATTTGGGGAAATGGTTGACAAACCTAGTACCAACCCTGGACATATATTTACACATTGGTCTTTTTATACACTGAATATATAGATGGTCTATAGTATAGGTTTTATCAAACATATTTAATATAAATAACATAAGTGGTCAGGAAAATGTGAAACATCCCATAATATATAAATGCACATAAATAATAGAACCTGTAGGAAACAGAACTGCACATTATAAGTAGTGATGAGCACCGGAAATTTTTCGGGTTTTGTGTTTTGGTTTTGGGTTCGGTTCCGCGGCCGTGTTTTGGGTTCGAACGCGTTTTGGCAAAACCTCACCGAATTTTTTTTGTCGGATTCGGGTGTGTTTTGGATTCAGGTGTTTTTTTCAAAAAACCCTAAAAAACAGCTTAAATCATAGAATTTGGGGGTAATTTTGATCCCAAAGTATTATTAACCTCAATAACCATAATTTCCACTCATTTTCAGTCTATTCTGAACACCTCACACCTCACAATATTATTTTTAGTCCTAAAATTTGCACCGAGGTCGCAGGATGGCTAAGCTAAGCGACCCAAGTGGCCGACACAAACACCTGGCCCATCTAGGAGTGGCACTGCAGTGTCACGCAGGATGGCCCTTCCAAAAAACACTCCCCAAACAGCACATGACGCAAAGAAAAAAAGAGGTGCAATGAGGTAGCTGTGTGAGTAAGCTAAGCGACCCTAGTGGCCGACACAAACACCTGGCCCATCTAGGAGTGGCACTGCAGTGTCACGCAGGATGGCCCTTCCAAAAAACACTCCCCAAACAGCACATGACGCAAAGAAAAAAAGAGGCGCAATGAGGTAGCTGTGTGAGTAAGCTAAGCGACCCTAGTGGCCGACACAAACACCTGGCCCATCTAGGAGTGGCACTGCAGTGTCACGCAGGATGGCCCTTCCAAAAAACACTCCCCAAACAGCACATGACGCAAAGAAAAAAAGAGGCGCAATGAGGTAGCTGTGTGAGTAAGCTAAGCGACCCTAGTGGCCGACACAAACACCTGGCCCATCTAGGAGTGGCACTGCAGTGTCACGCAGGATGGCCCTTCCAAAAACACTCCCCAAACAGCACATGAAGCAAAGAAAAAAAGAGGCGCAATGAGGTAGCTGTGTGAGTAAGCTAAGCGACCCTAGTGGCCGACACAAACACCTGGCCCATCTAGGAGTGGCACTGCAGTGTCACGCAGGATGGCCCTTCCAAAAAACACTCCCCAAACAGCAGCACATGACGCAAAGAAGAAAAAAAAGAGGCGCAATGAGGTAGCTGTGTGACTAAGATAAGCAACCCTAGTGGCCGACACAAACACCTGGCCCATCTAGGAGTGGCACTGCAGTGTCACGCAGGATGGCCCTTCCAAAAAACATCCCAAAAACAGCACATGACGCAAAGAAAAAAAGAGGCGCAATGAGGTAGCTGTGTGAGTAAGCTAAGCGACCCTAGTGGCCGACACAAACACCTGGCCCATCTAGGAGTGGCACTGCAGTGTCACGCAGGATGGCCCTTCCAAAAAACACTCCCCAAACAGCACATGATGCAAAGAAAAAAAGAGGCGCAATGAGGTAGCTGTGTGAGTAAGCTAAGCGACCCTAGTGGCCGACACAAACACCTGGCCCATCTAGGAGTGGCACTGCAGTGTCACGCAGGATGGCCCTTCCAAAAAACACTCCCCAAACAGCACATGACGCAAAGAAAAAAAGAGGCGCAATGAGGTAGCTATGTGAGTAAGCTAAGCGACCCTAGTGGCCGACACAAACACCTGGCCCATCTAGGAGTGGCACTGCAGTGTCACGCAGGATGGCCCTACCAAAAAACACTCCCCAAACAGCAGCACATGACGCAAAGAAGAAAAAAAAGAGGCGCAATGAGGTAGCTGTGTGACTAAGATAAGCGACCCTAGTGGCCGACACAAACACCTGGCCCATCTAGGAGTGGCACTGCAGTGTCACGCAGGATGGCCCTTCCAAAAAACACCCCCCAAACAGCACATGACGCAAAGAAAAAAAGAGGCGCAATGAGGTAGCTGTGTGAGTAAGCTAAGCGACCCTAGTGGCCGACACAAACACCTGGCCCATCTAGGAGTGGCACTGCAGTGTCACGCAGGATGGCCCTTCCAAAAAACACTCCCCAAACAGCACATGACGCAAAGAAAAAAAGAGGCGCAATGAGGTAGCTGTGTGAGTAAGCTAAGCGACCCTAGTGGCCGACAGAAACACCTGGCCCATCTAGGAGTGTCACTGCAGTGTCACGCAGGATGGCCCTTCCAAAAAACACTCCCCAAACAGCAGCACATGACGCAAAGAAGAAAAAAAAGATGCGCAATGAGGTAGCTGTGTGACTAAGATAAGCGACCCTAGTGGCCGACACAAACACCTGGCCCATCTAGGAGTGGCACTGCAGTGTCACGCAAGATGGCCCTTCCAAAAAACACCCCCCAAACAGCACATGACGCAAAGAAAAAAAGAGGCGCAATGAGGTAGCTGTGTGAGTAAGCTAAGCGACCCTAGTGGCCGACACAAACACCTGGCCCATCTAGGAGTGGCACTGCAGTGTCACGCAGGATGGCCCTTCCAAAAAACACTCCCCAAACAGCACATGACGCAAAGAAAAAAAGAGGCGCAATGAGGTAGCTGTGTGAGTAAGCTAAGCGACCCTAGTGGCCGACACAAACACCTGGCCCATCTAGGAGTGGCACTGCAGTGTCACGCAGGATGGCCCTTCCAAAAAACACCCCCCAAACAGCACATGACGCAAAGAAAAAAAGAGGCACAATGAGGTAGCTGTGTGAGTAAGCTAAGCGACCCTAGTGGCCGACACAAACACCTGGCCCATCTAGGAGTGGCACTGCAGTGTCACGCAGGATTGCCCTTTCAAAAAACACTCCCCAAACAGCAGCACATGACGCAAAGAAAAAAAGAGGCGCAATGAGGTAGCTGTGTGAGTAAGCTAAGCGACCCTAGTGGCCGACACAAACAACTGGCCCATCTAGGAGTGGCACTGCAGTGTCACGCAGGATGGCCCTTCCAAAAAACACTCCCCAAACAGCAGCACATGACGCAAAGAAAAAAAGAGGTGCAATGAGGTAGCTGTGTGAGTAAGCTAAGCGACCCTAGTGGCCGACACAAACACCTGGCCCATCTAGGAGTGGCACTGCAGTGTCACGCAGGATGGCCCTTCCAAAAAACACTCCCCAAACAGCACATGACGCAAAGAAAAAAAGAGGCGCAATGAGGTAGCTGTGTGAGTAAGCTAAGCGACCCTAGTGGCCGACACAAACACCTGGCCCATCTAGGAGTGGCACTGCAGTGTCACGCATGATGGCCCTTCCAAAAAACACTCCCCTAACAGCACATGACGCAAAGAAAAAAAGAGGCGCAATGAGGTAGCTGTGTGAGTAAGCTAAGCGACCCTAGTGGCCGACACAAACACCTGGCCCATCTAGTAGTGGCACTGCAGTGTCACGCAGGATGGCCCTTCCAAAAAACACTCCCCAAACAGCACATGACGCAAAGAAAAAAAGAGGCGCAATGAGGTAGCTGTGTGAGTAAGCTAAGCGACCCTAGTGGCCGACACAAACACCTGGCCCATCTAGGAGTGGCACTGCAGTGTCACGCAGGATGGCCCTTCCAAAAAACACTCCCCAAACAGCAGCACATGATGCAAAGAAGAAAAAAAAGAGGCGCAATGAGGTAGCTGTGTGATTAAGATAAGCGACCCTAGTGGCCGACACAAACACCTGGCCCATCTAGGAGTGGCACTGCAGTGTCACGCAGGATGGCCCTTCCAAAAAAAAACCTCCAAACAGCACATGACGCAAAGAAAAAAAGAGGCGCAATAAGGTAGCTGTGTGAGTAAGCTAAGCGACCCTAGTGGCCGACACAAACACCTGGCCCATCTAGGAGTGGCACTGCAGTGTCACGCAGGATGGCCCTTCCAAAAAACACTCCCCAAACAGCACATGACGCAAAGAAAAAAAGAGGCGCAATGAGATAGCTGTGTGAGTAAGCTAAGCGACCCTAGTGGCCGACACAAACACCTGGCCCATCTAGGAGTGGCACTGCAGTGTCACGCAGGATGGCCCTTCCAAAAAACACTCCCCAAACAGCACATGACGCAAAGAAAAAAAGAGGCGCAATGAGGTAGCTGTGTGAGTAAGCTAAGCGACCCTAGTGGCCGACACAAACACCTGGCCCATCTAGGAGTGGCACTGCAGTGTCACGCATGATGGCCCTTCCAAAAAACACTCCCCTAACAGCACATGACGCAAAGAAAAAAAGAGGCGCAATGAGGTAGCTGTGTGAGTAAGCTAAGCGACCCTAGTGGCCGACACAAACACCTGGCCCATCTAGGAGTGGCACTGCAGTGTCACGCAGGATGGCCCTTCCAAAAAACACTCCCCAAACAGCACATGACGCAAAGAAAAAAAGAGGCGCAATGAGGTAGCTGTGTGAGTAAGCTAAGCGACCCTAGTGGCCGACACAAACACCTGGCCCATCTAGGAGTGGCACTGCAGTGTCACGCAGGATGGCCCTTCCAAAAAACACTCCCCAAACAGCAGCACATGATGCAAAGAAGAAAAAAAAGAGGCGCAATGAGGTAGCTGTGTGATTAAGATAAGCGACCCTAGTGGCCGACACAAACACCTGGCCCATCTAGGAGTGGCACTGCAGTGTCACGCAGGATGGCCCTTCCAAAAAAAACCCTCCAAACAGCACATGACGCAAAGAAAAAAAGAGGCGCAATAAGGTAGCTGTGTGAGTAAGCTAAGCGACCCTAGTGGCCGACACAAACACCTGGCCCATCTAGGAGTGGCACTGCAGTGTCACGCAGGATGGCCCTTCCAAAAAACACTCCCCAAACAGCACATGACGCAAAGAAAAAAAGAGGCGCAATGAGATAGCTGTGTGAGTAAGCTAAGCGACCCTAGTGGCCGACACAAACACCTGGCCCATCTAGGAGTGGCACTGCAGTGTCACGCAGGATGGCCCTTCCAAAAAACACTCCCCAAACAGCACATGACGCAAAGAAAAAAAGAGGCGCAATGAGGTAGCTGTGTGAGTAAGCTAAGCGACCCTAGTGGCCGACACAAACACCTGGCCCATCTAGGAGTGGCACTGCAGTGTCACGCAGGATGGCCCTTCCAAAAAACACTCCCCAAACAGCAGCACATGACGCAAAGAAGAAAAAAAAGAGGCGCAATGAGGTAGCTGTGTGACAAAGATAAGCGACCCTAGTGGCCGACACAAACACCTGGCCCATCTAGGAGTGGCACTGCAGTGTCACGCAGGATGGCCCTTCCAAAAAACACTCCCCAAACAGCACATGACGCAAAGAAAAAAAGAGGCGCAATGAGGTAGCTGTGTGAGTAAGCTAAGCGACCCTAGTGGCCGACACAAACACCTGGCCCATCTAGGAGTGGCACTGCAGTGTCACGCAGGATGTCCCTTCCAAAAAACACTCCCCAAACAGCAGCACATGACGCAAAGAAGAAAAAAAAGAGGCGCAATGAGGTAGCTGTGTGACTAAGATAAGCGACCCTAGTGGCCGACACAAACACCTGGCCCATCTAGGAGTGGCACTGCAGTGTCACGCAGGATGGCCCTTCCAAAAAACACCCCCCAAACAGCACATGACGTAAAGAAAAAAAGAGGCGCAATGAGGTAGCTGTGTGAGTAAGCTAAGCGACCCTAGTGGCCGACACAAACACCTGGCCCATCTAGGAGTGGCACTGCAGTGTCACGCAGCATGGCCCTTCCAAAAAACACTCCCCAAACAGCACATGACGCAAAGAAAAAAAGAGGCGCAATGAGGTAGCTGTGTGAGTAAGCTAAGCGACCCTAGTGGCCGACACAAACACCTGGCCCATCTAGGAGTGGCACTGCAGTGTCACGCAGGATGGCCCTTCCAAAAAACACCCCCCAAACAGCACATGACGCAAAGAAAAAAAGAGGCGCAATGAGGTAGCTGTGTGAGTAAGCTAAGCGACCCTAGTGGCCGACACAAACACCTGGCCCATCTAGGAGTGGCACTGCAGTGTCACGCAGGATGGCCCTTCCAAAAAACACTCCCCAAACAGCAGCACATGACGCAAAGAAAAAAAGAGGCGCAATGAGGTAGCTGTGTGAGTAAGCTAAGCGACCCTAGTGGCCGACACAAACACCTGACCCATCTAGGAGTGGCACTGCAGTGTCACGCAGCATGGCCCTTCCAAAAAACACCCCCCAAACAGCACATGACGCAAAGAAAAATGAAAGAAAAAAGAGGTGCAAGATGCAATTGTCCTTGGGCCCTCCCACCCACCCTTATGTTGTATAAACAGGACATGCACACTTTAACCAACCCATCATTTCAGTGACAGGGTCTGCCACACGACTGTGACT
This sequence comes from Pseudophryne corroboree, assembly GCF_028390025.1. Taxonomy (NCBI): domain Eukaryota; kingdom Metazoa; phylum Chordata; class Amphibia; order Anura; family Myobatrachidae; genus Pseudophryne; species Pseudophryne corroboree. The sequence continues at coordinate 393,158,213 of NC_086447.1, read as the reverse complement.
GAAATGACGGGTTGGTTTGGACCCCCACCAAAAAAGAAGCAATTAATCTCTCCTTGCACAAACTGGCTCTACAGAGGCAAGATGTCCACCTCATCACCATCCTCAGATATACCGTGTACATCCCCCTCCTCACAGATTATCAATTCGTCCCCACTGGAATCCACCATCTCAGCTCCCTGTGTACTTTGTGGAGGCAATTGCTGCTGGTCAATGTCTCCACGGAGGAATTGATTATAATTCATTTTAATGAACATCATCTTCTCCACATTTTCTGGATGTAACCTCGTACGCCGATTGCTGACAAGGTGAGCGGCGGCACTAAACACTCTTTCGGAGTACACACTTGTGGGAGGGCAACTTAGGTAGAATAAAGCCAGTTTGTGCAAGGGCCTCCAAATTGCCTCTTTTTCCTGCCAGTATAAGTATGGACTGTCTGACGTGCCTACTTGGATGCGGTCACTCGTATAATCCTCCACCATTCTTTCAATGGGGAGAGAATAATATGCAGTGACAGTAGACGACATGTCCGTAATCGTTGTCAGGTCCTTCAGTCCGGACCAGATGTCAGCATCAGCAGTCGCTCCAGACTGCCCTGCATCACCGCCAGCGGGTGGGCTCGGAATTCTGAGCCTTTTCCTCGCACCCCCAGTTGCGGGAGAATGTGAAGGAGGAGATGTTGACAGGTCGCGTTCCGCTTGACTTGACAATTTTCTCACCAGCAGTTCCCCAGCAGACTTGTGTCTGCCGGAAAGAGAGATCCAAGGTAGGTTTTAAATCTAGGATCGAGCACGGTGGCCAAAATGTAGTGCTCTGATTTCAACAGATTGACCACCCGTGAATCCTTGTTAAGCGAATTAAGGGCTCCATCCACAAGTCCCACATGCCTAGCGGAATCGCTCTGTGTTAGCTCCTCCTTCAATGTCTCCAGCTTCTTCTGCAAAAGCCTGATGAGGGGAATGACCTGACTCAGGCTGGCAGTGTCTGAACTGACTTCACGTGTGGCAAGTTCAAAAGGTTGCAGAACCTTGCACAACGTTGAAATCATTCTCCACTGCGCTTGAGACAGGTGCATTCCACCTCCTATATCGTGGTCAGTTGTATAGGCTTGAATGGCCTTTTGCTGCTCCTCCAACCTCTGAAGCATATAGAGGGTTGAATTCCACCTCGTTACCACTTCTTGCTTCAGATGATGGCAGGGCAGGTTCAGGCGTTTTTGGTGGTGCTCCAGTCTTCTGTACGTGGTGCCTGTACGCCGAAAGTGTCCCGCAATTCTTCTGGCCACCGACAGCATCTCTTGCACGCCCCTCTCGTTTTTTAAATAATTCTGCACCACCAAATTCAAGGTATGTGCAAAACATGGGACGTGCTGGAATTTGCCCATATTTAATGCACACACAATATTGCTGGCGTTGTCCGATGCCACAAATCCACAGGAGAGTCCAATTGGGGTAAGCCATTCTGCGAGGATCTTCCTCAGTTGCCGTAAGAGGTTTTTAGCTGTGTGCGTATTCTGGAAAGCGGTGATACAAAGCGTAGCCTGCCTAGGACAGAGTTGGCGTTTGCGAGATGCTGCTACTGGTGCCGCCGCTGCTGTTCTTGCGGCGGGAGTCCATACATCTATCCAGTGGGCTGTCACAGTCATATAGTCCTGAGCCTGCCCTGCTCCACTTGTCCACATGTCCGTGGTTAAGTGGACATTGGGTACAACTGCATTTTTTAGGACACTGGTGAGTCTTTTTCTGAGGTCTGTGTACATTTTCGGTATTGCCTGCCTAGAGAAAAGGAACCTAGATGGTATTTGGTACCGGGGACACAGTACCTCCAACAAGTCTCTAGTTGCCTCTGCAGTAATGATGGATACCGGAACCACGTTTCTCACCGCCCAGGATGCCAAGGCCTCAGTTATCCGCTTTGCAGAAGGATGACTGCTGTGATATTTCATCTTCCTCGCAAAGGACTGTTGGACAGTCAATTGCTTGGTGGAAGTAGTAAAAGTGGTCTTACGAGTACGACTTCCCCTCTGGGATGACCATCGACTCCCAGCAGCAACAACAGCAGCGCCAGCAGCAGTAGGCGTTACACGCAAGGATGCATCGGAGGAATCCCAGGCAGGAGAGGACTCATCAGAATTGCCAGTGACATGGCCTGCAGGACTATTGGCATTCCTGGGGAAGGAGGAAATTGACACTGAGGGAGTTGGTGGGGTGGTTTGCGTGAGCTTGGTTACAAGAGGAAGGGATTTACTGGTCAGTGGACTGCTTCCGCTGTCGCCCAAAGTTTTTGAACTTGTCACTTACTTATGATGAATGCGCTGCAGGTGACGTATAAGGGAGGATGTTCCGAGGTGGTTAACGTCCTTACCCCTACTTATTACAGCTTGACAAAGGCAACACACGGCTTGACAAATGTTGTCCGCATTTCTGTTGAAATACTTCCACACCGAAGAGCTGATTTTTTTGGTATTTTCACCAGGCATGTCAATGGCCCTATTCCTCCCACGGACAACAGGTGTCTCCCCGGGTGCCTGACTTAAACAAACCACCTCACCATCAGAATCCTCCTGGTCAATTTCCTCCCCAGAGCCAGCAACACCCATATCCTCCTCATCCTGGTGTACTTCAACACTGACATCTTCAATCTGACTATCAGGAACTGGACTGCGGGTGCTCCTTCCAGCACTTGCAGGGGGCGTGCAAATGGTGGAAGGCGCATGCTCTTCACGTCCAGTGTTGGGAAGGTCAGGCATCGCAAACAACACAATTGGACTCTCCTTGTGGATTTGTGATTTCGAAGAACGCACAGTTCTTTGCTGTGCTTTTGCCAGCTTGAGTCTTTTCATTTTTCTAGCGAGAGGCTGAGTGCTTCCATCCTCATGTGAAGCTGAACCACTAGCCATGAACATAGGCCAGGGCCTCAGCCGTTCCTTGCCACTCCATGTGGTAAATGGCATATTGTCAAGTTTACGCTTCTCCTCTGACAATTTTATTTTAGATTTTTGAGTCCTTTTTTTACTGATATTTGGTGTTTTGGATTTTACATGCTCTGTACTATGACATTGGGCATCGGCCTTGGCAGACGACGTTGCTGGCATTTCATCGTCTCGGCCATGACTAGTGGCAGCAGCTTCAGCACGAGGTGGAAGTCGATCTTGATCTTTCCCTATTTTTGGAACCTCAACATTTTTGTTCTCCATATTTTAATAGGCACAACTAAAAGGCACCTCAGGTAAACAATGGAGATGGATGGATACTAGTATACTTATGGATGGACGAGCGACTGCCGACACAGAGGTAGCTACAGCCGTGGACTACTGTACTGCGTCTGCTGCTAATATAGACTGGATGATAATGATATAAAAAATATATATATATCACTACTGCAGCCGGACAGGTATATATTATATAATGACGGACCTGCTGGACACTGTCAGCACTGCAGACTCCTAAAGTAAGCTACTAGTATCAAGAAGATAGAAAAAAAAAAAAACACCACAGGTAGGTGGTATACAATTATGGATGGACGAGCGACTGCCGACACAGAGGTAGCTACAGCCGTGGACTACCGTACTGCGTCTGCTGCTAATATAGACTGGATGATAATGATATAAAAAATATATATATATATCACTACTGCAGCCGGACAGGTATATATTATATAATGACGGACCTGCTGGACACTGTCAGCAGCACTGCAGACTCCTAAAGTAAGCTACTAGTAGTATCAAGAAGATAGAAAAAAAAAACACCACAGGTAGGTGGTATACAATTATGGATGGACGAGCGACTGCCGACACAGAGGTAGCAACAGCCGTGGACTACCGTACTGCGTCTGCTGCTAATATAGACTAGATGATAATGATATAAAAAATATATATATATCACTACTGCAGCCGGACAGGTATATATTATATAATGACGGACCTGCTGGACACTGTCAGCACTGCAGACTCCTAAAGTAAGCTACTAGTATCAAGAAGATAGAAAAAAAAAAAAACACCACAGGTAGGTGGTATACAATTATGGATGGACGAGCGACTGCCGACACAGAGGTAGCTACAGCCGTGGACTACCGTACTGCGTCTGCTGCTAATATAGACTGGATGATAATGATATAAAAAAAATATATATATATCACTACTGCAGCCGGACAGGTATATATTATATAATGACGGACCTGCTGGACACTGTCAGCAGCACTGCAGACTCCTAAAGTAAGCTACTAGTAGTATCAAGAAGATAGAAAAAAAAAAAAAAACACCACAGGTAGGTGGTATACAATTATGGATGGACGAGCGACTGCCGACACAGAGGTAGCTACAGCCGTGGACTACCGTACTGCGTCTGCTGCTAATATAGACTGGATGATAATGATATAAAAAATATATATATATCACTACTGCAGCCGGACAGGTATATATTATATAATGACGGACCTGCTGGACACTGTCAGCAGCACTGCAGACTCCTAAAGTAAGCTACTAGAAGTATCAAGAAGATAGAAAAAAAAAACACCACAGGTAGGTGGTATACAATTATGGATGGACGAGCGACTGCCGACACAGAGGTAGCTACAGCCGTGGACTACCGTACTGCGTCTGCTGCTAATATAGACTGGATGATAATGATATAAAAAATATATATATATCACTACTGCAGCCGGACCGGTATATATTATATAATGACGGACCTGCTGGACACTGTCAGCAGCACTGCAGACTCCTAAAGTAAGCTACTAGTAGTATCAAGAAGATAGAAAAAAAAAAAACACCACAGGTAGGTGGTATACAATTATGGATGGACGAGCGACTGCCGACACAGAGGTAGCTACAGCCGTGGACTACCGTACTGCGTCTGCTGCTAATATAGACTGGATGATAATGATATAAAAATATATATATATATCACTACTGCAGCCGGACAGGTATATATTATATAATTAATGACGGACCTGCTGGACACTGTCAGCAGAATGCGTTTATAGAATAAAAACACCACACGACGAGTGTTTAACTTTTTCAGGCAGACAATCACAATATACTGGTGGTCAGACAGTGGTCACTGGTCAGTCACACTGGCAGTGGCACTCTGGCAGCAAAAGTGTGCACTGTTAAATAATATGTACTCCTGCTACTACTCCCCAGTCTCCCCCACAATTAAGCTGTGTGAGCACTGAGCACTCAGCACAGTCAGATATACATAGATGATGCAGCACACTGAGGCTGAGCACAGATATGGTATACTTTTACTGTGTCACTGTGTATCGTTTTTTTTCAGGCAGAGAACGGATTATATTAAATAATAATATAATAAAAAAACTGCACTGGTGGTCACTGGTCAGTCACTAGTAAACTCTGCACTCTCTGAGTACTCCTAAGCTCCAGTAAATCAAGTGTCTCACTCTCACTCTCTCTCTTCTAATCTAAATGGAGAGGACGCCAGCCACGTCCTCTCCCTATGAATCTCAATGCACGTGTGAAAATGGCGGCGACGCGCGGCTCCTTATATAGAATCCGAGTCTCGCGATAGAATCCGAGCCTCGCGAGAATCCGACAGCGGGATGATGACGTTCGGGCGCGCTCGGGTTAGCCGAGCAAGGCGGGAAGATCCGAGTCTGCCTCGGATCCGTGTAAAAAGGCTGAAGTTCGGGGGGGTTCGGATTCCAAGGAACCGAACCCGCTCATCACTAATTATAAGCACACATTCTTAGAATCATGCTCTGTATGTTTGATTGAATTAGATTTGTGGGTGATTTATTATGTTATTTATGTAAATATCCAGGTTTATACATATGCTTACTTACTATTTATGTGTCTGATTTATTAATTTTTTCCATTACTTAGTTGAATCATGTTTTCACTTCAATACTCTCATTCAGGTGTCTATTCTTGAAGCAGTGATAATAGTGGAGAAGTGAGCCAGTGTAGAAGTTGCCCATGTCAACCAATCAGCATTGAAATAATATTTATAATTTGCATACTATACAATTGTACAGAGCAGCTGATTGGTTGCAACGGGCAACTTCTCCACAGGCTCACTTCTCCACTCTTTTCACTGCTTCATGAATAGACCCCTCTATTTAATTTAATGTATTCATTTCATAATTGTCATTCACTATAGTTCATTTAGCCTGTTCTGTCGGATAAATCAATAATTTTCACATGTACTGTATTTCTGACTGTGATTATACTACTAACATGTGCTATGCTTTTATAGTGAGGCTGGATTACCTAACTCCATTTTAAACAGACATGATGTATTACTGGTTTTATTACTCTTATGTCTAGTGTTAGATTGTACTTTTTTCATAGATTAAAGATTTTATGTGATTGCTTTAGTGGTTTTGGGGACTTTTCTGGATATACTGTATGTGGCAATATTCCAGGTTTTGCATAGTCTCTTTATTTATTATCTGGCAATATCTAACTCGATGACTTATGCACTTTGATATTTACTTCGTATTATTTACTTGTGTATGTATATTAATCAGTTAATCATTAATGTGTAAAATCTTTATAGGAGTTTACCAGGATCACTTGGAAAATTTTCAGGCCTCCTCATTCAATGTTTAGCCCAATAGAGGATATATATTACACTCACTTTTTCAGTAATTTAGAAAAAGAAATTACTAGCGCTCACGGTTTAGATGAACGTGAAAAGAGTTTAATTCTTCAAGAAAAATCCATGTGAAGCATAATCTGGTAGCTGTGGCCGAACAGCTGTTTCAACCAACACGGTTTTCCTCAGGGGCTCAGTGGACTCACTCAACCTCAGGCAGGTTACACAGTACATGCAGGATTTTGCAGGTCATAGAAATGTGTGCCAAGCTTGTGGCATCACATTCAAAAAGACTTGAAGCTGTAATTGCTGTCAAAGGTGCATCAACAATACATTGAGCAAAGGCCGTGAATACGTATGTACATGTGATTTTAATAAATTAGCAAAAATCTCAATAAAGTTTTTCACATTGTCATTATTGGGTACTTTGTGTAGAATATTGAGGGAAAAATGAATTTATTCCATTTTGGAATAAGGCTGTAACATAACAAAATGTGGAAAAAGTAAAGCACTGTGAATACTTTCCAGGTGCACTGTATGTATATATATATATATATATACACACACACAGTACAGGGATGGACTGGGGTCCGGATTCAGCCCTGGCATGTGCATGCATGCGCTTGCCGTGTACGGGGGAGCGTGGGCACTAAAGTCGGGGGATGTGCCGCGAGTCAGGGGAGAGTCAACTTTCAGCTGGACCCCATTTCAATGGAGATGGGCGGGGGCACACGACCAGCACACAGGGGCATGCCGCGAGTCATGGGGGCGTGGACTCGTGGCACGCCTCCATTTCAATGGATATAGGAGGGGAGGCAATGAGAGCAGAGATCCAGAGGCTGCGCTGCGCTCGGCCTTCCCAGCTCTCTGCCTGACAGGACCGGCCCACAAGCCCATCAGCCTTTCCGGTATTTGCCAGAAGTGCCACATGGCAATCTGACCATATATATATATATATATATATATATATATAAAACAAAAATAAAAATAGTGCGCTATTGTTACCAATGGCAACTGCTATGTGCCTGCAGGTAGGATGAATCGTCCTTATATAATTCATGCCATATTCCCCAAAGTCACTAGTCCAGTGTCACTAAACAGAGAAATAGTCTAAGGGTAATGCAGACTGCAGCTTCTTTATAAATCCCGAGATCTACTGGGTAATAGAAATCCATTAAAAATGGAAGCACAGGGAGGCACTCTATCGTGCATGAAAACGTTTTTATACACAAGCAGTACCGTCTCTGAGTAAAAGCAGATAATGCTCGTACAATATAAAAAAATGCTGTGGACTCAATACCACATGCTATATACTGCTCCACCAAAGTATCTCTAGCACTACACAACCATATATGCTGGGACCCTCACAGCATATCCACGATCTCTCTTACCTGACTGTAGCACACCAGGACCCAGACTCACAGGCACAGACGAAGGACACCGGGCAGCATCACGTGAGTCAACCAGGCCACACTATGCAGTGCTGAAGAGACACCTCTATTATAATTATCTAAAGGTGCATACACTCGGTGCGATGTAACTGTACTATTTTCACTATATAGTCAAAATCGTAAGAAAAGTTAGGGCAAATTGCACCATATGTACACCACTTGCGATACCATCGGATCGGTATTGCAAGAAAAGATAGACTGTGCAGGCAAGTCAATCTGGACTATGGGGATCATTCCAAGTTGTTAACTCGCTAGCAGATTTTAGCAGCATTGCACACGCTAGGCCGCCGCCCTCCGGGAGTATATCTTCGCTTAGCAGAATTGCGAACGAAAGATTAGCAGAATTGCGAATAAATAATTTTTAGCAGTTTCTGAGTAGCTCGAGACTTACTACTACACTGCGATCAGCTCAGCCCGTTTCGTTCCTGGTTTGACGTCACAAACACGCCCTGCGTTCGGCCAGCCACTCCCCCGTTTCCCCAGACACTCCTGCATTTTTACCTGGCACGCCTGCGTTTTTCCGCACACTCCCAGAAAACGGTCAATTTCCGCCCAGAAACACCCACTTCCTGTCAATCACACTCCGATCACTTCAACGATGAAAATTCTTCGTTTGGACGTGAGTAAATCTACTAAGTTTTGTGCTAAATTACTTAGCGCATGCGCTCTGCGTACCATGAGCATGCGCATTTTTGCCTTAATCGCTCTGTTGCGAAAATCGGCAACGAGCGACCAACTCGGAATGACCCCCTATATTGTGTACAATCTATGGTATAGTCAAAATTGGCACTTAGTCAAAATCTCACATAGTGAAAATCTCAACTAAAGATAGTCAGTATCGGTGGTTCAGGGCTCCAGGGAGTTCAGGGGAAATCACAGATAGTCAATATCTTACTGTGTGTATGCACCTTAAAACTGATGCCTATAATCTTGAGTACATCATATGGGTTTTAAACCTGAACCCCTATATCAACTACATAACACACAATATTATTTAGGCCTAAGGCCATCATAAATGAATTAATATAAAAATATTTACATTTATTGAAAGATGCATTTTCACACATTACCAGAGCAATGCTTACACAATACAGGATTTATAAAATGGTAGTAAGGTTTCCACTCTTGAGGTCAGGATTTTGTTTGCCCCTATTTTAGGAGTACAAGCTTTATATTGTGTATCCTCATAATGGATCTTACAGAGTCTTAACCTTACCTAAACGTTCTCAACCTCTCTTGCCGGCAGATGTGTTCAAGATGCAGATAAGTGATAGGTACTGGTGCTGTTACAGGTTCAGTACCCTAACTAGTTTCTCCGCCATTATCTAGGACAGTTTCTTCATAGGGAAATGTAGTGTTTACTGTTGCTACCATATGTAAGTCACCCTTAACCAATAAGGGGGGTGTGGAACAGAAGATCTACAATGTCTAGGTCGACAGTCACGAGGTCGACCCCATATGGTCGAAATGTATTAGCTCGACACTGACAAAAGGCTAACATGTATTAGGTCGACACTGACAAAAGGTTGACAAAGGAAAACGTTGACAGGTACAAAATAACAACACATGAACAGGTCGACACAGGAAATGGACAACACAAAAAGGTTCGACACAACATTTAAAAAAAATAATTTGATGTCCTTTTCATGGTCAGAGCACAGGAAACCCCAATAAGTGTAACACTTCACTCGCCATGTTGTGGGCAAGGTTCCTCGTTCCACTACCACTGCACTCAGCCGTTTTCTGGGTGTGTCAGAAAAAACGCAGGTGTGTTTGGGGAGGGTCTCTTACGTCAGCAGGCCACTTCCAGGACTTCTCGGTCGCAGATTGGTGGCAGCCACAGACTTACTCACATTTGCTCAGACGGCAACGTTTCTTTGATGTTCCGGGAATTGCGTATGGATCTGCGAGTGGATAGCAAAATGCCATATATCGCAATTTTACATGGTTCTTTTTTTCTTCCTGTCAGGGCAGCGACTTTCTACTCGCAGACAACTGCAATTTCTCTGAATAGTGATCCATGCTAAATTAGGCCCAATGTAACTAAATGACAAAGAGCTCTCAAATTAAATGAATAAATGATGCATGCTTACCTACTTCCTGGCAGCTCTCTCTGGGAAAGAGCAGCCAGGTCGGCTCAGTGGAGGGGCGGGGCAGGACAATGATGAGAAGAGGGGGCGTGGTGGACAGGGCCATCTTTTAATATGAGCTCAATGGGCTCTTGACCAAGGGCGCCAGGAGTATAAGGGCCATAGGCTGATAGCTGAGGGTCTCCTCTTTCCATAGGTACCAGATTTTTGAAAATCGACCATAGGAAACCGGAGATATCCAACTTGAAAGCAGTGGTCTCAATCCCAGCCTCTTAATTGCTCTTCCCAGCCAGATATCTCTGGTTTTCTCAGGGCATACTCCAAAATCTGGGACTCTCCCCCTTGTGGCAGATACTGTCAGCTTGTCTCTACTATGCCCAGACCCAGAGCTATCCGCCTTTAAGCAGCTGGTCCCTGCTCCAGCTCCACATGCCTAATATGCAGTTTTATATTTTCGTTGGTGGATTGCTCTGGCTAATGAACTCTGATCCCCAAATCCCCAGTACCTCCTGAAAAGTGTGACTCTTTAGTTTTTCATCCCATTCAAAGCTAAGAAATCTACTTTCAGGAACTTGAGATATCTGCAGGCAAGCAAGCTGCCCTCCCACCAGAAAATTATGCCCACTCCACTATCCACTCTTACCCAACGTATTAAGCACCCGCTACCGCCCGTGGCACATCAAAGCTGCCGCTGATAGCACCCCCTACCCCTACCGCTTGAGGATGGGTAGGGGGCACAGTGTATTGCTGTGCCCAAGGGCCTACATTTCTCTTAAGATGGCCTTGGTGGCGGAGGCAGAATGTGGTGTAGCAGAGGCGGTATGAGGGTGGGGTTACATCGGCACAGCATTTAAGCCACGCCCTCGCTCTGTAATGGCGATATAACCTGCATTATACAGCAGAGGGCGTGACTATGACATCGACTGTCAGGACCACCCATTTTACTCTCAAACTGGGCGGTCGGGCAGGTGGGAACAGAAAAATTGGGAGACTTGTCTGCTCTTCTGGGGGGACAGGAGGGTCATCCAATTTTCGGGAGCCTCCCAGCCATTCCGGGAAAGTAGGCAAGTACGAAATGATGGTACAAGAGGATTGATATCCAAATCCATTTTCTTGGGAGTGTTCTGAAAGTATAGGTGTTCTTTAAATGTATATAATATGTGGGAATCGGCTTCATACAAGTGCTTTCACTGTGCACCAGGACTCACCTTATGAGGCTAATTCAGACCTAATCGCTGCTGTGCGTTTTCGCACAGCGGACGATCAGGTCTGAACTGCACATGTCAGAGATGCGATCGGCATCTCAGCCCAGCAATTGCCTCTACCTGATTGACAGGCAGAGGCGTTCGCTGGGCAGGAGGGGTCATGCCGGCGGCATTTGGCAGCCATTTGGGGGGCGTGGTCCGGGCAAAGCAGGAGTGCCCACACCATGCGGGTGGTGATGTCACGCACAGCCACTGCAACCTGGAGAGCAACAAGTAGCTCCCTGCCAGCACACAGGGGCTGCACTGGCAGGAGCTACTCTTCAGGTACAAAAGCATTGCCGCCGTGCAATGCTTTTGTACCTGTGCGGTGGGGGGAGAGCCTGACATGCGGGGCGGACTAGCTTGTGCTTGACATCCCCCCGCATGTCAGGGTGGCTTATCGTAGCAGCTACGATCAGGTCTGAATTAGGCCCAATGCCCCTGCTTAAAAACATGGGGGAGAGGTGCTAATGCTTTTTTCTGTCCACAGGCAACAAAATGTCTGGTTATGGCTCTAGCAGTAAGCAGTGTCACTTATTATTACACATTGAACACAGCTTGGAAACCTCTATGTGGCTTCCTAGCTGCAGTCATACAACTAGTAACATCTGTGACAGGCAATTATTAGTACTGTAAGGAGAGGGGAACCCTGCTGAGTTGCAAGAGTAGACCCACTGCACCGCCTGAGTTCTAAATCTAGGTCTGAGAGCTCTCATTGCTGTGTGCATTCCAATTGCTGCAAACAACAAAGTTATTCTATGTCACAATGGCTTTTTAAGTGATATTACTAAGTAGTAGAGAGTTTGTTGGGGTGAACGGATGAAGATATTGCCACATTTCCACAGGCCCGGCGACAGGGGGGGTCAAAGGGGACATCCATCCCGGGCCCCGACGTTGTGAGGGGCCCCAAGGTCCACCTGCAGCAGTGCAGCATGGATTCACGTTTTTAAGGTATAAGTTTTGATATCGCGGCATCTCGCCGCCCGCCCGCTGTGTGTAGCTCCCATCTCCCCAGGTCAGCTGTCCGGATCTCCTGAAGTCCCCGTGTGCAGCGACGTCGCGCCGGGCTATGCGCGACACCGCAGCGTCCTTCACTTCTCTCCTCCCCGACCGCCCTGTGTCTCTGCTGTGAGGAGCAGCCGAACAGGAGCGGGACAGCAATCGGCTATAGAGACCGCACGGCCGGCGCAGCTCACAGACAGACTGAGGAATACAACAGCCTCAGGCTGTCTGGAGACTCGGAGCCTTGTCTGGATAGCGGCAGGCAGCTGTGTATATTGGTAAGTGTGCGCTCTTGGCTCTCCAGGAGTTTGGGGATTTGGAACTAGGCTTCTGAAAGTAGCTGATAAATGTTTTCTTGATGCACTGGATAAAACAATATTAATAGAATTATATGTTAAATATGCTTATCCAGGGTGTTTATGTTATGTGAGATTTATTTTATTGATTAATGCCATTGTTGTTATACAATGTATAATTATTTTAATATTGTTCTATCCAGTCAAGAAATCATTTATCAGCGCCACCATCTCTTTCTTTTTATATATTGTTTATTGTGGGTCTGACTACCCCCTTTTTATGGTGGCAGCTTGCAGCAAAGCACACCATTTCAAGCGCCTGGGTTGTATTTATTTACCATTTTAACTTCTTAAAGGACTGTTTCCCACGGAATGTAGTTGGGATCCCGGCAGTCAGAATGGTGACGCCGGCATCCCGAACGTAAGTATGCCAAGGAGGGTTAGGGTTAGGCTGCGGGGGAAGGGTTAGGTTTGCAGGCAGGGATGTGTGGGTCTGAGGTCAAGGGGGAAGGGGGAGTAGGTTGGGGAGGGGGAGGGGGGGGCCCGCAGAGATATCAGTGTACCGGGCCCCAAGATTTCTGTTGCCGGCCCTGCATTTCCATGTCACTGAAATTTTTATAAGAAGGAATCCAATTTTGTATAGATCACATCCTAGATGATATTTAAAGTTCCACTAATCAATAGATATGTATTATCCCAGATGTGAATTAATCAACATATCAGTTGATTAATTAAGGATCATTTTAGTCTCATTATGTCATATCTCTGCAGAATTTATATGAGCCCACCCTTGCTGTATTGAACTTGTGCTTGTTCTCTGTCTTTCTGCATCTCCAGTAGGTCACAGTGAGTATACGATACACACAAATCTGAATATGGATGCATTTTTAAATGCTCAGGATGAATGATAATCGCATCTCTACTGTAAAATGATATGTACAGAATGTACTTTATATGATTAAGGGGCCTATTTATCAACAGCCGTTTCTTGGATGCAGATGTCATGTGATAAAATCGCCCAAACTTGCACTGTGATAACTGATTACATTGCAGAGATATATCAATTATCGCATGCAGGGACAGAGCTTGAGGTCAAGCTCTGTCCCTGCGATGCCTCTTAGCAGCATAATCGGGTTAATTTTCGTAAAAATTACCCCGATGTCCTGCTGTGCATGCACCACCCCCACCGACATTGCCACTACTGCCGCTGCCCGGTCGACCCTCTCCCCCCGTTGCAACTACCCCCACATGTGGACCCCCCCAGCAGGATAATATACTCACCTGTCCAAGGAGTCGGTCCACGCTGCTTCTGCTGGGCTGCCGGGCGGCGGATCCTGTGTGCTGCGGTGACTCCCGGTGCTGTAAAGTGCGCTGCCGCTTTGCAGCATCACTTTACTGCACCGGGGGCACATTGAAGCATATGGGGGACCCGGCAGCGCTCAGCGGAGCAGCGGACACCGGCTCCCTGGACAGGTGAGTATGTTGTTTTTTGTTTTACTTTTTTTCTTTTTTTAACACTTTTGATCAGCTTGTGTTTCCATCGGACACACATAGCTGATCACTGGAGCCGGGTCCCACTCAGCTTTCTCTGCCAGGGGCAGAGAAAGCTTGGCAAATGCCTCCTTATAACAGTGCTGTCCTGTGATCTGGCCAGTCTGAGATGGCAAGATTATCACAGGACACACTGTGGTGTTTTTTCACATTTTTTATTTAGCAAATCTGGTCAGATGGCATTTCCCATTTTAAGTATGAGGAATGCGATGTGGCTTACTAAAAAAAAGTTAATTAAAGGGTTTTTAGCAGTTTTCATGAATGCCCTTTATTACATTCAGGTGATACTAAAATAATGTGAAAAGGGCAGGGCCGTAACTAGGTGTGTGCCGATGGTGCCTTGCCCACAGCGCATATGCGCTGTAGGCACACCATCTGGCATCACCACCCGCACGGCCGCTTAATAAGAATGAATCTACCAGGACCCAGGAGGCGCCCACCGCACCGCAGCTCCGCACGAGTGAAGAAAGAGGAAATAAACTACAGCTCCCAGCAGCCCTTGCTGCAGGAAGCTGTAGTTTATTTCCTGTTTCATCACTCAGCCAGAGTGGGTGCGGCGTGTGATGCTGCCCCCGCGCTCTTACTGTTGCCGGCCCCACAGCGAAGCACTGCAGGAGAGGAGACTGAGAAGCCAGCCCTTGGTGCTGGGAGCTGACTGAGCTCTCAGGCTGTCAGGGGGCGGAGCCAAGCTCAGGCAGACGTTAAAGACAGAAGACCCACACTCCGGAGGAGCAGAGGTGACATGAAGTGTGTAAGTCTGTCACTCTTCCAGCTCTCTCCTTCATCTCTACCTCTGTATAACACTCTCTCCTCTCTCTTATCTTTCTTATCTCTCCCCCTGTGTAACACTCTCCCCTCTACCTTATCTCTCCCCCTGTGCAACTCTCCTCCCTATCTTATCTTTCCCCCTGTGTAACACTTCCCCTACCTTATCTCTCCCCGTGTGTAACTCTCCCCACTACCTTATCTCTCCCCATGTGTAACCCTCTCCCCCACCTTATCTCTCCCCCTGTGTAACTCCCCCCTGTGTTATTCTCACCCCTACCTTAACTCTCCCCCCTATCTTATCTCTCCCCGTGTAACACTCTCCCCTCTACCTTAACCCTCCCCCCTACCTTATCTTTCCCCCTGCTTAACTCTCCCCGTATCTTATCTCTCCCCCTGTGTAACTCTCCCCACTACCTTATCTCTCCCCGTGTGTAACTCTCCCCACTACCTTATCTCTCCCCGTGTGTAACTCTCCCCACTACCTTATCTCTCCCCATGTGTAACCCTCCCCCCAACCTTATCTCTCCCCATGTGTCACTCCCCCCTGTGTAATTCTCACCCCTACCATATCTCTCCCCCTGTGTAACTCTCCCCCTTAACTTATCTCTCCCCCTATCTTATCTCTCACCCTGTGTAACTCACCCCCTATCTTATCTCTCACCCTGTGTAACTCTCCCCCCTATCTGATCTCTCCCCATGTGTAACTCTCCCCCTACCATATCTCTCCCCCTGTGTAACTCTGCCCTACGTTATATCTCCCCCTGTGTAACCCTCCCCCCTATCTTATCTCTCCCCCTGTGTAACACTTCCCCTACCTTATCTCTCTCCCTGTGTAACTCCCCCCCACCTTATCTTTCCCCCTGTGTAACACTCCCCCTACCTTATTTCTTCCCCTGTGTAACACTTCCCCTACTTATCTCTCCCCGTGTGTAACTCTCCCCCCCTACCTTATCTCTCCCCCTGTGTAACACTCCCCCTACCTTATCTATCCTCCTGTATAACACTCTCCCCTATCGTATCTCTCCCCTGTATAACACTCTCCCCTACCTTATCTCTCCACCTGTATAACACGCTCCCCTACCTTATCTCTCACCCTATATAACACTATCCCCTACCTTATCTCTCACCTTCTTGTATAACACTCTCCGCTATCTTATCTCCTCCCTGTATAATCTCCCCTATCGTATCTCTCCGCCTGTATAACACTCTCTCCATAAAATCTCTCCCGCCATATAACACGCTCCCCTACCTTATCTCTTACCCTGTATAACACTTCCCCTATCTTATCTAGAGATGAGCGCCTGAAATTTTTCGGGTTTTGTGTTTTGGTTTTGGGTTCGGTTCCGCGGCCGTGTTTTGGGTTCGAACGCGTTTTGGCAAAACCTCACCGAATTATTTTTGTCGGATTCGGGTGTGTTTTGGATTCGGGTGTTTTTTTCAAAAAACCCTAAAAAACAGCTTAAATCATAGAATTTGGGGGTAATTTTGATCCCAAAGTATTATTAACCTCAAAAAACATAATTTACACTCATTTTCAGCCTATTCTGAACACATCACACCTCACAATATTATTTTTAGTCCTAAAATTTGCACCGAGGTCGCTGTGTGAGTAAGATAAGCGACCCTAGTGGCCGACACAAACACCGGGCCCATCTAGGAGTGGCACTGCAGTGTCACGCAGGATGTCCCTTCCAAAAAACCCTCCCCAAACAGCACATGATGCAAAGAAAAAAAGAGGCGCAATGAGGTAGCTGTGTGAGTAAGATTAGCGACCCTAGTGGCCGACACAAACACCGGGCCCATCTAGGAGTGGCACTGCAGTGTCACGCAGTATGGCCCTTCCAAAAAACCCTCCCCAAACAGCACATGACGCAAAGAAAAAAAGAGGCGCAATGAGGTAGCTGTGTGAGTAAGATTAGCGACCCTAGTGGCCGACACAAACACCTGGCCCATCTAGGAGTGGCACTGCAGTGTCACGCAGGATGGCCCTTCCAAAAAACCCTCCCCAAACAGCACATGACGCAAAGAAAAAAAGAGGCGCAATGAGGTAGCTGACTGTGTGAGTAAGATTAGCGACCCTAGTGGCCGACACAAACACCGGGCACATCTAGGAGTGGCACTGCAGTGTCACGCAGGATGTCCCTTCCAAAAAACCCTCCCCAAACAGCACATGACGCAAAGAAAAAAAGAGGCGCAATGAGGTAGCTGTGTGAGTAAGATTAGCGACCCTAGTGGCCGACACAAACACCGGGCCCATCTAGGAGTGGCACTGCAGTGTCACGCAGGATGTCCCTTCCAAAAAACCCTCCCCAATCAGCACATGATGCAAAGAAAAAGAAAAGAAAAAAGAGGTGCAAGATGGAATTATCCTTGGGCCCTCCCACCCACCCTTATGTTGTATAAACAAAACAGGACATGCACACTTTAACCAACCCATCATTTCAGTGACAGGGTCTGCCACACGACAGTGACCGATATGACGGGTTGGTTTGGACCCCCCCCAAAAAAGAAGCAATTAATCTCTCCTTGCACAAACTGGCTCTACAGAGGCAAGATGTCCACCTCATCTTCACCCTCCGATATATCACCGTGTACATCCCCCTCCTCACAGATTATCAATTCGTCCCCACTGGAATCCACCATCTCAGCTCCCTGTGTACTTTGTGGAGGCAATTGCTGCTGGTCAATGTCTCCGCGGAGGAATTGATTATAATTCATTTTAATGAACATCATCTTCTCCACATTTTCTGGATGTAACCTCGTACGCCGATTGCTGACAAGGTGAGCGGCGGCACTAAACACTCTTTCGGAGTACACACTTGTGGGAGGGCAACTTAGGTAGAATAAAGCCAGTTTGTGCAAGGGCCTCCAAATTGCCTCTTTTTCCTGCCAGTATAAGTACGGACTGTGTGACGTGCCTACTTGGATGCGGTCACTCATATAATCCTCCACCATTCTATCAATGTTGAGAGAATCATATGCAGTGACAGTAGACGACATGTCCGTAATCGTTGTCAGGTCCTTCAGTCCGGACCAGATGTCAGCATCAGCAGTCGCTCCAGACTGCCCTGCATCACCGCCAGCGGGTGGGCTCGGAATTCTGAGCCTTTTCCTCGCACCCCCAGTTGCGGGAGAATGTGAAGGAGGAGATGTTGACAGGTCGCGTTCCGCTTGACTTGACAATTTTGTCACCAGCAGGTCTTTCAACCCCAGCAGACCTGTGTCTGCCGGAAAGAGAGATCCAAGGTAGGCTTTAAATCTAGGATCGAGCACGGTGGCCAAAATGTAGTGCTCTGATTTCAACAGATTGACCACCCGTGAATCCTTGTTAAGCGAATTAAGGGCTGCATCCACAAGTCCCACATGCCTAGCGGAATCGCTCCGTGTTAGCTCCTTCTTCAATGCCTCCAGCTTCTTCTGCAAAAGCCTGATGAGGGGAATGACCTGACTCAGGCTGGCAGTGTCTGAACTGACTTCACGTGTGGCAAGTTCAAAGGGCATCAGAACCTTGCACAACGTTGAAATCATTCTCCACTGCACTTGAGACAGGTGCATTCCATCTCCTATATCGTGCTCAATTGTATAGGCTTGAATGGCCTTTTGCTGCTCCTCCAACCTCTGAAGCATATAGAGGGTTGAATTCCACCTCGTTACCACTTCTTGCTTCAGATGATGGCAGGGCAGGTTCAGTAGTTTTTGGTGGTGCTCCAGTCTTCTGTACGTGGTGCCTGTACGCCGAAAGTGTCCCGCAATTTTTCTGGCCACCGACAGCATCTCTTGCACGCCCCTGTCGTTTTTTAAAAAATTCTGCACCACCAAATTCAAGGTATGTGCAAAACATGGGACGTGCTGGAATTTGCCCATATTTAATGCACACACAATATTGCTGGCGTTGTCCGATGCCACAAATCCACAGGAGAGTCCAATTGGGGTAAGCCATTCCGCGATGATCTTCCTCAGTTGCCGTAAGAGGTTTTCAGCTGTGTGCGTATTCTGGAAAGCGGTGATACAAAGCGTAGCCTGCCTAGGAAAGAGTTGGCGTTTGCGAGATGCTGCTACTGGTGCCGCCGCTGCTGTTCTTGCGGCGGGAGTCCATACATCTACCCAGTGGGCTGTCACAGTCATATAGTCCTGACCCTGCCCTGCTCCACTTGTCCACATGTCCGTGGTTAAGTGGACATTGGGTACAACTGCATTTTTTAGGACACTGGTGAGTCTTTTTCTGACGTCCGTGTACATTCTCGGTATCGCCTGCCTAGAGAAGTGGAACCTAGATGGTATTTGGTAACGGGGGCACACTGCCTCAATAAATTGTCTAGTTCCCTGTGAACTAACGGCGGATACCGGACGCACGTCTAACACCAACATAGTTGTCAAGGACTCAGTTATCCGCTTTGCAGTAGGATGACTGCTGTGATATTTCATCTTCCTCGCAAAGGACTGTTGAACAGTCAATTGCTTACTGGAAGTAGTACAAGTGGGCTTACGACTTCCCCTCTGGGATGACCATCGACTCCCAGCGGCAACAACAGCAGCGCCAGCAGCAGTAGGCGTTACACGCAAGGATGCATCGGAGGAATCCCAGGCAGGAAAGGACTCGTCAGACTTGCCAGTGACATGGCCTGCAGGACTATTGGCATTCCTGGGGAAGGAGGAAATTGACACTGAGGGAGTTGGTGGGGTGGTTTGCGTGAGCTTGGTTACAAGAGGAAGGGATTTACTGGTCAGTGGACTGCTTCCGCTGTCACCCAAAGTTTTTGAACTTGTCACTGACTTATTATGAATGCGCTGCAGGTGACGTATAAGGGAGGATGTTCCGAGGTGGTTAACGTCCTTACCCCTACTTATTACAGCTTGACAAAGGGAACACACGGCTTGACACCTGTTGTCCGCATTTCTGGTGAAATACCTCCACACCGAAGAGCTGATTTTTTTGGTATTTTCACCTGGCATGTCAACGGCCATATTCCTCCCACGGACAACAGGTGTCTCCCCGGGTGCCTGACTTAAACAAACCACCTCACCATCAGAATCCTCCTGGTCAATTTCCTCCCCAGCGCCAGCAACACCCATATCCTCCTCATCCTGGTGTACTTCAACACTGACATCTTCAATCTGACTATCAGGAACTGGACTGCGGGTGCTCCTTCCAGCACTTGCAGGGGGCGTGCAAATGGTGGAAGGCGCATGCTCTTCACGTCCAGTGTTGGGAAGGTCAGGCATCGCAACCGACACAATTGGACTCTCCTTGTGGATTTGGGATTTCAAAGAACGCACAGTTCTTTGCGGTGCTTTTGCCAGCTTGAGTCTTTTCAGTTTTCTAGCGAGAGGCTGAGTGCTTCCATCCTCATGTGAAGCTGAACCACTAGCCATGAACATAGGCCAGGGCCTCAGCCGTTCCTTGCCACTCCGTGTGGTAAATGGCATATTGGCAAGTTTACGCTTCTCCTCCGACAATTTTATTTTAGGTTTTGGAGTCCTTTTTTTTCTGATATTTGGTGTTTTGGATTTGACATGCTCTGTACTATGACATTGGGCATCGGCCTTGGCAGACGACGTTGCTGGCATTTCATCGTCTCGGCCATGACTAGTGGCAGCAGCTTCAGCACGAGGTGGAAGTGGATCTTGATCTTTCCCTAATTTTGGAACCTCAACTTTTTTGTTCTCCATATTTTATAGGCAGAACTAAAAGGCACCTCAGGTAAACAATGGAGATGGATGGATTGGATAGTTTACTAGTATACAATTATGGACGGACTGCCACGGTTAGGTGGTATAAAAAAACCACGGTTAGGTGGTATATATTATAATAATAATACAATTATGGATGGACGGACTGCCTGCCGACTGCCGACACAGAGGTAGCCACAGCCGTGAACTACCGCACTGTACACTGGTTGATAAAGAGATAGTAGTATACTCGTAACAACTAGTATGACACTATGACGACGGTATAAAGAATGGAAAAAAAACCACGGTTAGGTGGTATATATTATAATAATAATACAATTATGGATGGACGGACTGCCTGCCGACTGCCGACACAGAGGTAGCCACAGCCGTGAACTACCGCACTGTACACTGGTTGATAAAGAGATAGTAGTATACTCGTAACAACTAGTATGACACTATGACGACGGTATAAAGAATGAAAAAAAAACCACGGTTAGGTGGTATATATTATAATAATAATACAATTATGGATGGACGGACTGCCTGCCGACTGCCGACACAGAGGTAGCCACAGCCGTGAACTACCGCACTGTACACTGGTTGATAAAGAGATAGTAGTATACTCGTAACAACTAGTATGACACTATGACGACGGTATAAAGAATGGAAAAAAAACCACGGTTAGGTGGTATATATTATAATAATAATACAATTATGGATGGACGGACTGCCTGCCGACTGCCGACACAGAGGTAGCCACAGCCGTGAACTACCGCACTGTACACTGGTTGATAAAGAGATAGTAGTATACTCGTAACAACTAGTATGACACTATGACGACGGTATAAAGAATGGAAAAAAAACCACGGTTAGGTGGTATATATTATAATAATAATACAATTATGGATGGACGGACTGCCTGCCGACTGCCGACACAGAGGTAGCCACAGCCGTGAACTACCGCACTGTACACTGGTTGATAAAGAGATAGTAGTATACTCGTAACAACTAGTATGACACTATGACGACGGTATAAAGAATGGAAAAAAAACCACGGTTAGGTGGTATATATTATAATAATAATACAATTATGGATGGACGGACTGCCTGCCGACTGCCGACACAGAGGTAGCCACAGCCGTGAACTACCGCACTGTATACTGGTTGATAAAGAGATAGTAGTATACTCGTAACAACTAGTATGACACTATGACGACGGTATAAAGATTTTAAAGAATGGAAAAAAAAACCACGGTTAGGTGGTATATATTATAATAATAATACAATTATGGATGGACGGACTGCCTGCCGACTGCCGACACAGAGGTAGCCACAGCCGTGAACTACCGCACTGTACACTGGTTGATAAAGAGATAGTAGTATACTCGTAACAACTAGTATGACACTATGACGACGGTATAAAGAATGGAAAAAAAACCACGGTTAGGTGGTATATATTATAATAATAATACAATTATGGATGGACGGACTGCCTGCCGACTGCCGACACAGAGGTAGCCACAGCCGTGAACTACCGCACTGTACACTGGTTGATAAAGAGATAGTAGTATACTCGTAACAACTAGTATGACACTATGACGGTATAAAGAAAGAAAAAAAAATACCACGGTTAGGTGGTATATATTGTAATACAATTATGGATGGACGGACTGCCTGCCGAGTTCCGACTGCCGACACAGAGGTAGCCACAGCCGTGAACTACCGCACTGTACTGTGTCTGCTGCTAATATAGACTGGTTGATAAAGAGATAGTATACAATACATACAACAATATACTACTATACTGGTGGTCAGGCACTGGTCACCACTAGTCACACTGGCAGTGGCACTCCTGCAGCAAAAGTGTGCACTGTTTAATTTTAAATTAATATAATATTATGTACTCCTGGGGGCTCCTGCTATAACAACCTGCAGTGCTCCCCAGTCTCCCCCACAATTATTATAAGCTTTGCCTTTTATACATTGATGTGCAGCACACTGGGCTGAGCTGAGTGCACACAGACTGAGTCACACTGTGTGACTGGCTGCTGCTGTGTATCGTTTTTTTTCAGGCAGAGAACGGATATAGCAGAGAACGGATATATATTAAAATAAATAAAAGTTAACTAACAACAACTGCACTGGTCACTGTGGTAAACTCTGTCTGACTCTGCACAATCTCTCTCTCTCTTCTAATCTAATTTCTAATGGAGAGGACGCCAGCCACGTCCTCTCCCTATCAATCTCAATGCACGTGTGAAAATGGCGGCGACGCGCGGCTCCTTATATAGAATCCGAGTCTCGCGAGAATCCGACAGCGTCATGATGACGTTCGGGCGCGCTCGGGTTAACCGAGCAAGGCGGGAGGATCCGAGTCTGCTCGGACCCGTGAAAAAAACATGAAGTTCGTGCGGGTTCGGTTTCAGAGAAACCGAACCCGCTCATCTCTAATCTTATCTCTCCCCCTGTATAACACCCTCTCCTTCCTCCTCGTTCCATCTGTATAACACCCTCTCCTTCCTTCTCTCTACCTCTGTATAACACTCTCTCTCCTTCCTCCTCTCTCCCTCTGAATAACACCCTGTCCTTCCTTCTCTCTACCTCTGTATAACACTCTCTCTCCTTCCTCTTCTCTCCCTCTGTATAACACTCTCTCTCCTTCCTCTTCTCTCCCTCTGTATAACACTCTCTCTCCTTCCTCCTCTCTCCCTCTGTATAACACCCTCTCCACGCTCCCTCCATATAACACTCTCTCCTTCCTCCGCGCTCCCTCCGTATAACACTCTCTTCCTCGTCTCTCCCTCTGTATAACACTCTCTCTCCTTTGTCTTCTCTCCCTCTTTATAACACCCTCTTCTTCCTCTTCTCTCCCTCTGTATAACACTCTTCTTCCTCCCCTCTCTCTCTCCTTCCTCCACGCTCCCTTCGTATAACACTCTCTCCTTTCTCGTCTCCTTCTCTGTATAACACCTCTTCTTCCGCCTCTCTCCGTCTGTATAACACCCTCTCCTTCCTCCACGCTCTCTCTGTATAACAATCCCTCCGTATAACACTCTCTTCCTCATCTCTCCCTCTGTATAACACTCTCTCATTCATTCTCGCTCCCTCTGTATAACAGCGCCACCTTTCTCCTGGATCTGATGCACCGCCCCCCTGCAGTGTCTCTAGGGAGAGACATGATGACATGGGGATTTGAGGAGGAGGCATTCCAGCTCACAGTGCAGCAGCAGCCCAGTGAGTCCGGAGTCAGACCTCCGGTGACCTTTTCCCCACCTGCCGTCAGTCACAGAGCTTGGGGTGGTGAGTGATGTTTGAAACAAGAATGTTATTTTATATTTCTCTACCTGGAGTAATGTGTAAAATGGGACTCTGTCTGGTGTAAAGTGTGTAAGTGGCGCTACTGCGCGGTGTAATTTGAGTGCTGGAGACTACTGTGCAGCGTAGTATGAATTGGTATTATTTTGTGGTCACACCTCTTCCCCTAGAAGCCATGCCCCTATAGTTTAGTTTTGGCGCGCGCCTACGATGTGCGCTGGCCCTGTTTTAAATATTGGGGGTGGGGGGCGCCGATGCTATTTCTTGCACACAGCGCTAAAATGTCTAGTTACGGCACTGGAAAAGGGTGTGAAAACACCCTTTTTCACATCATTGTAGTAAAAATAATGTTAAGAAATAGACCTCTAAGTTACATCTTAAAACGTAGATAATATGCATTACTTAATGCATTTAATATTGCTTTTAGAAGAATGTAAACAATTTGATATGCTATGTATACTAGGCTAAAGTTGTACTGTATGTCTGTTACACAAAACTGCTGCTTACTGTAAGTGTGACAGGCAGTCCATTGATGCAGTATGTAGAGGGCATGGCTTTGAGCAAAATGTCCTGTATTGTGGAAGTGTGCTGATCCCGGATGTGTCTAAGGGCCGATTTATCACACACCACAGCTGGGGACGCAGATGTGATGTGATAAAATTGGCCCAATCAGCAAAGCAATAATTGATTTATGGATTTATCAATTATTGCATGCCACTGAGCAGCCTTTTTGTGAAAAATACCCCAAATATGTGCTGCCGCTGCGCATGCATCACTGTTACATTGGAGCTACTGCTGCTGTGTACCACCATCATGACTACCCTCCGCGTCGTAACTAGTGATGAGCGGGTTCGGTTTCTCGGAAACCGAACCCCCCCGAACTTCACCCATTTTACACGGGTCCGAGCCATACTCGGATTCTCCCGTATGGCTCGGTTAACCCGAGCGCGCCCGAACGTCATCATCCCGCTGTCGGATTCTCACGAAATTCGGATTCTATATAAGCAGCCGCGCGTCGCCGCTATTTTCACTCGTGCATTGGAAATGTTAGGGAGAGGACGTGGCTGGCGTCCTCTCCGTTTATGTTGATGCATTGCAAATATTTTGTGCTTGCTTATTACTTAATTGTGGGGACTGGGGAGCAGCTGTATATAGGAGGAGTACAGTGCAGAGTTTTGCTGACAGTGACCACCAGTAATACGTTGTCTGCCTGAAAAACGCTCCATATCTGTGCTCAGTGTGCTGCATATATCTGTGCTCACACTGCTTAATTGTGGGGACTGGGGAGCAGCTGTATTATATAGCAGGAGTACAGTGCAGAGTTTTGCTGACAGTGACCACCAGTATACGTTGTCTGCCTGAAAAACACTCCATATCTGTGCTCAGTGTGCTGCTTTATTGTGGGGACTGGGGACCACCAGTATAATATTATATAGGAGGAGTACAGTGCAGAGTTTTGCTGATCAGTGACCACCAGTTATCCGTTCTCTGCCTGAAAAAAACGCTCCATATCTGTGCTCACTGTGCTGCATATATCTGTGCTCACACTGCTTAATTGTGGGGACTGGGGAGCAGCTGTATTATATAGCAGGAGTACAGTGCAGAGTTTTGCTGACAGTGACCACCAGTATATGTTGTCTGCCTGAAAAACACTCCATATCTGTGCTCAGTGTGCTGCTTTATTGTGGGGACTGGGGACCACCAGTATAATATTATATAGGAGGAGTACAGTGCAGAGTTTTGCTGACCAGTGACCACCAGTATATAATATATAGCATTATGGTACAGTAGGCCACTGCTGTACCTACCTCTGTGTCGTCATTAAGTATACTATCCATCTAGATTATATACCTGTGGTGCATTTCAGTTGTGCAGTTTGCTGACACAGTGACGACCAGTATATATAGCAGTACGGTACGGAAGGCCACTGCTGTACCTACCTCTGTGTCGTCATTAAGTATACTATCCATCTACATTCTAATTCTATACCTGTGGTGCATTTTAGTTTTGCAGTTTGCTGACACAGTGACCACCAGTATATATTGCAGTACGGTACGGAAGGCCACTGCTGTACCTACCTCTGTGTCGTCATTAAGTATACTATCCATCTACATTCTATACCTGTGGTGCATTTTAGTTTTGCAGTTTGCTGACACAGTGACCACCAGTATACTATATATAGCAGCACGGTACGGAAGGCCACTGCTGTACCTACCTCTGTGTCGTCATTAAGTATACTATCCATCTACATTCTATACCTGTGGTGCATTTTAGTTTTGCAGTTTGCTGACACAGTGACCACCAGTATACTATATATAGCAGTACGGTACGGAAGGCCACTGCTGTACCTACCTCTGTGTCGTCATTAAGTATACTATCCATCTACATTCTATACCTGTGGTGCATTTTAGTTTTACAGTTTGCTGACACAGTGACCAGCAGTATACTATATATAGCAGTACGGTACGGAAGGCCACTGCTGTACCTACCTCTGTGTCCTCATTAAGTATACTATCCATCTACATTCTATACCTGTGGTGCATTTTAGTTTTGCAGTTTGCTGACACAGTGACCACCAGTATACTATATATAGCAGTACGGTACGGAAGGCCACTGCTGTACCTACCTCTGTGTCGTCATTAAGTATACTATCCATCTACATTCTATACCTGTGGTGCATTTTAGTTTTGCAGTTTGCTGACACAGTGACCACCAGCATACTACATATAGCAGTACGGTACGGAAGGCCACTGCTGTACCTACCTCTGTGTCGTCATTAAGTATACTATCCATCTATACCTGTGGTGCATTTTAGTTTTGCAGTTTGCTGACACAGTGACCACCAGTATACTATATATAGCAGTACGGTACGGAAGGCCACTGCTGTACCTACCTCTGTGTCGTCATTAAGTATACTATCCATCTACATTCTATACCTGTGGTGCATTTTAGTTTTGCAGTTTGCTGACACAGTGACCACCAGTATATATAGCAGTACGGTACGGAAGACCACTGCTGTACCTACCTCTGTGTCGTCATTAAGTATACTATCCATCTACATTCTATACCTGTGGTGCATTTTAGTTTTGCAGTTTGCTGACACAGTGACCACCAGTATACTATATATAGCAGTACGGTACGGAAGGCCACTGCTGTACCTACCTCTGTGTCGTCATTAAGTATACTATCCATCTACATTCTATACCTGTGGTGCATTTTAGTTGTGCGCAGTATATATAGTAGTAGGCCATTGCTATTGATACTGGCATATAATTCCACACATTAAAAAATGGAGAACAAAAATGTGGAGGTTAAAATAGGGAAAGATCAAGATCCACTTCCACCTCGTGCTGAAGCTGCTGCCACTAGTCATGGCCGAGACGATGAAATGCCATCAACGTCGTCTGCCAAGGCCGATGCCCAATGTCATAGTAGAGAGCATGTAAAATCCAAAAAACAAAAGTTCAGTAAAATGACTCAAAAATCAAAATTGAAAGCGTCTGATGAGAAGCGTAAACTTGCCAATATGCCATTTACGACACGGAGTGGCAAGGAACGGCTGAGGCCCTGGCCTATGTTCATGGCTAGTGGTTCAGATTCACATGAGGATGGAAGCACTCATCCTCTCGCTAGAAAAATGAAAAGACTTAAGCTGGCAAAAGCACAGCAAAGAACTGTGCGTTCTTCTAAATCACAAATCCCCAAGGAGAGTCCAATTGTGTCGGTTGCGATGCCTGACCTTCCCAACACTGGACGGGAAGAGCTTGCGCCTTCCACCATTTGCACGCCCCCTGCAAGTGCTGGAAGGAGCACCCACAGTCCAGTTCCTGATAGTCAAATTGAAGATGTCACTGTTGAAGTACACCAGGATGAGGATATGGGTGTTGCTGGCGCTGGGGAGGAAATTGACAAGGAGGATTCTGATGGTGAGGTGGTTTGTTTAAGTCAGGCACCCGGGGAGACACCTGTTGTCCGTGGGACGAATATGGCCATTGACATGCCTGGTCAAAATACAAAAAAAATCAGCTCTTCGGTGTGGAATTATTTCAACACAAATGCGGACAACAGGTGTCAAGCCGTGTGTTGCCTTTGTCAAGCTGTAATAAGTAGGGGTTAGGACGTTAACCACCTCGGAACATCCTCCCTTATACGTCACCTGCAGCGCATTCACCATAAGTCAGTGACAAGTTCAAAAACTTTGGGTGACAGCGGAAGCAGTCCACTGACCACTAAATTCCTTCCTCTTGTAACCAAGCTCCTGCAAACCACACCACCAACTCCCTCAGTGTCAATTTCCTCCTTACCCAGGAAAGCCAATAGTCCTGCAGGCCATGTCACTGGCAAGTCTGACGAGTCCTCTCCTGCCTGGGATTCCTCCGATGCATCCTTGAGTGTAACGCCTACTGCTGCTGGCGCTGCTGTTGTAGCTGCTGGGAGTCGATCGTCATCCCAGAGGGGAAGTCGGAAGACCACTTGTACTACTTCCAGTAAGCAATTGACTGTCCAACAGTCCTTTGCGAGGAAGATGAAATATCACAGCAGTCATCCTGCTGCAAAGCAGATAACTCAGGCCTTGGCAGCCTGGGCGGTGAGAAACGTGGTTCTGGTATCCACCGTTAATTCAGAGGCAACTGGAGACTTGATTGAGGTACTGTGTCCCTGGTACCAAATACCATCTAGGTTTTATTTCTCTAGGCAGGCGATACCGAAAATGTACACAGACCTCACAAAAAGTGTCACCAGTGTCCTAAAAAATGCAGTTGTACCCAATGTCCACTTAACCACGGACATGTGGACAAGTGGAGCAGGGCAGACTCAGGACTATATGACTGTGACAGCCCACTGGGTAGATGTATTGCCTCCCGCAGCAAGAACAGCAGCTGCGGCACCAGTAGCAGCATCTCGCAAACGCCAACTCATTCCTAGGCAGGCTACGCTTTGTATCACCGCTTTCCAACAGAGGCACACAGCTGACATCCTCTTACGGCAACTGAGGAAGATCATCGCAGAATGGCTTACCCCAATTGGACTCTCCTGGGGATTTGTGACATCGGACAACGCCAGCAATATTGTGCGTGCATTACATCTGGGAAAATTCCAGCACGTCCCATGTTTTGCACATACATTGAATTTGGTGGTGCAGAATTATTTAAAAAACGACAGGGGCGTGCAAGAGATGCTGTCGGTGGCCCGAAGAATTGCGGGCCACTTTCGGAATTCAGCCACCGCGTACAGAAGACTGGAGCACCACCAAGCAATCCTGAACCTACCCTGCCATCATCTGCAGCAAGAGGTGGTAACGAGGTGGAATTCAACCCTCTATATGCTTCAGAGGATGGAGGAGCAGCAAAAGGCCATTCAAGCCTATGCATCTGCCCACGATATAGGCAAAGGAGGGGGAATGCACCTGACTCAAGCGCAGTGGAGAATGATTTCAACGTTTTGCAAGGTTCTGCAACCCTTTGAACTTGCCACACGTGAAGTCAGTTCAGACACTGCCAGCCTGAGTCAGGTCATTCCCCTCATCAGGCTTTTGTAGAAGAAGCTGGAGACATTGAAGGAGGAGCTAAAACAGAGCAATTCAGCTAGGCATGTGGGACTTGTGGATGGAGCCCTTAATTCGCTTAACCAGGATTCACGGGTGGTCAATCTGTTGAAATCAGAGCACTACATTTTGGCCACCGTGCTCGATCCTAGATTTAAAACCTACGTTGTATCTCTCTTTCCGGCAGACACAAGTCTGCAGATGTTCAAAGACTTGCTGGTGAGAAAATTGTCAAGTCAAGCGGAACGTGACCCGTCAACATCTCCTCCTTCACATTCTCCCGCAACTGGGGGTGCGAGGAAAAGGCTAAGAATTCCGAGCCCACCCGCTGGCGGTGATGCAGGGCAGTCTGGAGCGAGTGCTGACATCTGGTCCGGACTGAAGGACCTGCCAACGATTACTGACATGTCATCTACTGTCACTGCATATGATTCTCTCACAATTGAAAGAATGGTGGAGGATTATATGCGTGACCGCATCCAAGTAGGCACGTCAGACAGTCCGTACGTATACTGGCAGGAAAAAGAGGCGATTTGGAGGCCCTTGCACAAACTGGCTTTATTCTACCTAAGTTGCCCTCCCTCCAGTGTGTACTCCGAAAGAGTGTTTAGTGCAGCCGCTCACCTTGTCAGCAATCGGCGTACAAGGTTACTTCCAGAAAATGTGGAGAAGATGATGTTCATCAAAATGAATTATAATCAATTCCTCCGTGGAGACATTCACCAGCAATTGCCTCCAGAAAGTACACGGGGATCTGAGATGGTGGATTCCAGTGGGGACGAATTAATAATCTGTGAGGAGGGGGATGTACACAGTGAAAGGGGTGAGGAATCGGAGGATGATGATGAGGTGGACATCTTGCCTCTGTAGAGCCAGTTTGTGCAAGGAGAGATTGATTGCTTCTTTTTTGGTGGGGGCCCAAACCAACCAGTCATTTCAGTCACAGTCGTGTGGCAGACCCTGTCGCTGAAATGATGGGTTCGTTAAACTGTGCATGTCCTGTTTATACAACATAAGGGTGGGTGGGAGGGCCCAAGGACAATTCCATCTTGCACCTCTTTTTTCTTTCATTTTTCTTTGCATCATGTGCTGTTTGGGGACTATTTTTTTGAAGTGCCATCCTGCCTGACACTGCAGTGCCACTCCTAGATGGGCCAGGTGTTTGTGTCGGCCACTTGTGTCGCTTAGCTTAGTCACACAGCGAACTTGGTGCGCCTCTTTTTTTCTTTGCATCATGTGCTGTTTGCGGACAATTTTTTTGAAGTGCCATCCTGTCTAACACTGCAGTGCCACTCCTAGATGGGCCAGGTGTTTGTGTCGGCCTCTTGTGTCGCTTATCTTAGTCACACAGCGACCTTGGTGCGCCTCTTTTTTTCTTTGCATCATGTGCTGTTTGGGGACAATTTTTTTGAAGTGCCATCCTGCCTGACACTGCAGTGCCACTCCTAGATGGGCCAGGTGTTTGTGTCTGCCACTTGTGTCGCTTAGCTTAGCCATCCAGCGACCTCGGTGCAAATTTTAGGACTAAAAATAATATTGTGAGGTGTGAGGTGTTCAGAATAGACTGGAAATGAGTGGAAATTATGGTTACTATGGGATCAAAATGACCCCCAAATTCTATGATTTAAGCGTTTTTTTAGGGTTTTTTGAAAAAAACACCCGAATCCAGAACACACTTGAATCCGACAAAAAATTTTCGGTGAGGTTTTGCCAAAACTCGTCCGAATCCAAAACACGGCCGCGGAACCGAATCCAAAACCAAAACCCAAAACCCAAAGAATGTCCGGTGCACATCACTAGTCGTAACCCCCCACTGCTGCTCATTCTTACCAGACCCAAGGATTGGTGATCGATGCTCCGGGAGGGCTGCCGGCAGGGGCGGACTTGCCATAAGATTTTCCGGGGAGATTCCCAGGAGGCCGGCACCACTGTGGGGCCGGTCTCTCTTTGCTGCCTATAACAGGCAAAGCCACCTAGTGGCCGCCGGCAGCACTGACAGCACAACCTCTGCTCAGCCTCAAACTATACAGGAAGTGTCATGTGTGTTTACTTTAACTTCCTGCCTGAGGCTGAGTAAGTGCTGCCGTACACAGGGTCACAGCTGGCAAAGAAATAAACATGGGATACAGCAAAGAGTTACAAGGATACATACCCTCCAACTGTACCTTTTTAACATGTACCGTACCTTTTTTTTATGGTCTGTACCGATTTTTGGCTCTCCAAACTTCCATTGAAAGTATAGGAAAAGGGACTTTCCTACTTTGTACCAATTTTTATGTGTAAAATGTTGGAGGGTATGACGATAGCTAGATTAGGGGAGCACAGCCCAGTGTAACAAACACTTCTCCCCAACCCAGGTAGGAAGGAAGAAGGGGGGGGGGGCAGAGGCGTATCTAGGGTTGGGCGAGTGGGGCACGTGCCCTGGGCGCCTTGGCAGGCCCAGGAGAGGGGGACGCCGCCGGCAACCAGGGCATCATGCCCCACTCGCCCCCGTCAACCCTAAATGTGAGGGGAGGAGAGCGCAGCGTCTCTCCCTCCCCTCACCGCCGCTGCCAGCACTAGCAGCGCTGCCAGCAGCGCTGCTGTGTCCGGTCTCCGGTGCTAGCCAATCAGAGCTTGCGGACCGGCTCCTGATTGGCTGCCGGTCCGCGAGCTCTGATTGGCTAGCGAACCGGCGCCAGACAGCCGCCAGACAGCCGCCAGAGACCTGGAACTGTGAAGGGAAGGAGAGGCGCTGCGCTGCGCTCTCCTCCCCTCACATAGAGCAAGCGGTGAGTGACGGGGGGGGGGGGGGCGTGCTTGGTGGCACAGTGGGGCATGTAACTGGCAACTTGGTGTTAGACCTAACCCTCTCCTGTACTCAGACCTGTATGTGTGTCAGCCCCTGTACCCAGCCCCTGCTCCTGTACCCGCCCCTCTCCTGTACCCAGCCCTTTATATGTGTTAGCCACATGCACCCAGCCCCTGATCCTGTACCTAGCCCTGTATGTGTGCCAGCCCACTCCTGTACCCAGCCCCTGTTCCTGTACCCAGCCCCTCTCCTGTACCCAGCCCTGTATGTGTGCCAGCCCTCTCCTGTACCCAGCCCTGTATGTGTGCCAGCCCTGTCCTGTACCTAGCCACTCTCCTGTACCCAGCCCTGTATTTGTGCCAGCACTCTCCTGTACCCAGCCCCTGCTCCTGTACCCAGCCCCTCTCCTGTATCCATCCCTGTATGTGTGCCAGCCCCCTCTCCTGTACCCAGCTCCTGCTCCTGAACCCAGACCCTCTCTTGTACCCAGCCCTGTATGTGTGCCAGCCCTCTTCTGTAGCCAGCTCCTGCTCTTTTACTCAGCCCATCTCCTGTACCCAGTCCTGTATGTGTGCCAGCCCTCTTCTGTAACCAGCTCCTGCTCTTTTATTCAGCCCATCTCCTGTACCCAGCCCTGTATGTGGGCCAGCCCTTTCCTGTACCCAGCTCCTGCTCCTGTACCTAACCCCTCTCCTGTACCCAGCCCTGTATGTGTGCCAGCCCTCTCCTGTACCCAGCATCTGCTCCTGTACTCAGCCCTGTATGTGTGCCAGCCCTCACCTGTACTCAGCCCCTGCTCCTGTACTCAGCCCTGTATGTGTGCCTGCCCTCTCCTGTACCCAGCGCCTGCCCCTGTACCCAGCCCCTCTCCTGTTTCCAGCCCTGTATGTGTGCCAGACCCCGCTGCTGTACCCCGCCCTCTGTGTATCAGCCCTCTCCTGTACCCAGCCTCTCTCCTGCACCCAGCCCTGTATGTGTGCCAGCCCTTTCCTGTATCCAGCCCTTTATGTGTGCCAGCCCCCTCTCCTGTACCCAGCTCCTGCTCCTGAACCCAGACCCTCTTGTACCCAGCACTGTATGTGTGCCAGCCCTCTTCTGTACCCAGCCCATGCTCCTGTACTGAGCCCCTCTCCTGTACCCAGCCCTGTATGTGTGCCAGTCCCCTTTCCTGTATCCAGTCCTGTGTGTCAGCCCCTGCAGCCAGCCCTGTGTGAGCCAGCCCCTGCTCCTGTACTCAGCCCTGTATGTGTGCCAGTCCCCTTTCCTGTATCCAGCCCTGTGTGTCAGCCCCTGCACCCAGCCTTGTGTGTGTGCTAGACCCTGCTCCTGTACCCAGCCATGTGTGTGTGCCAGCCCACTTTCCTGTACTTGGGTGGTCATTCCGATTTGATCGCTCGCTAGCTGCTTTTAGCAGCATTGCACACGCTAGGCCACCGCCCTCTGGTAGTGTATCTTAGCTTAGCAGAATAGCGAGCAAAAGATTAGCAGAACTGCTACTAAATAATTCCTTGCAGTTTCAGAGTAGTTCCAGGCCTACTCCTAGACTGCGATCACCTCAGTCCGTTTATTTCCTGGTTTGATGTCACAATCACGCCCTGCGTTCGGCCAGCCACTCCCCCGTTTCTCCAGCCACTCCTGCGTTTTTACCTGACACGCCTGCGTTTTTTAGCACACTCCCTGAAAACGGCCAGTTTCCGCCCAGAAACACCCACTTCCTGTCAATCACACTACGATCACTCGAGCGATGAAAAAACGTCGCTCGAGCTTTTGTAAATCGACAAAGTTTTGTGTGAAAGTACTTAGCGCATGCGCGCTGCCTACCATGCACATGCGCATTTTTGCCGTTTTTTTTACTTAATCGCTGCACTGCGAAAATCGGCAGCGAGCGATCAACTCGGAATGACCACCTTAGCCCTGTCTGTGTGTCAGCCCCCGCTAAAGGATCAGGAGTTGGTATTAACTGGGGTGGAACCAATTTCCGGGCTGATTCCTGGCTCCATGGGTGGGGAGTGATGATATTTGTGATGTTTGGGCAATCAGTTTGGTCTCTTTGTTTTAATGACTGTGTGTCTATTTGCTCAAAGTTTTGGGGTCTGTGTTCAGTCTCGGTGGTGGCGACTGGATGTTATTTGAAATATGGAGTTTGGGGTTTATCACTGCAGGTTAAAGGTCTGTGAGTGTTGGGGCCACGACTACCAATAACATTGAAACCACTAACTTCCACACAAGTGTAGTGATGTACTTATCCTGCCTACTTTGGTGTTTGTCTTGCCTATAGTTCATTTGGTGCCGCCCATGTGAGGCCACTTCTAGAAATTTTTCCAGGTCCACTTCTAGTTCCCAATCCGCCCCTGGCTTCCGGTCATTGAATCATCTTTCTTCTGCGATCCCCGGTGCTGTAAAGTGAGCTGCTACTTTGCAGCACCACTTTACTGCACTGGGAGTCACGGCGGCAACATGAGAAACTGATGACCAACAGCCTCCACCGGAGCACAAATCACCAGTCTTTGGGTTTAGGTACTGTAAATATGTTTTTTTCTCTAACGTCCTAAGTGGATGCTGGGGACTCCGTAAGGACCATGGGGAATAGCGGCTCCGCAGGAGACTGGGCACATCTAAAGAAAGCTTTAGGACTATCTGGTGTGCACTGGCTCCTCCCCCTATGACCCTCCTCCAAGCCTCAGTTAGATATCTGTGCCCGAACGAGAAGGGTGCACACTAGGGGCTCTCCTGAGCTTCTTAGTGAAAGTTTTAGTTTAGGTTTTTTATTTTCAGTGAGACCTGCTGGCAACAGGCTCACTGCATCGAGGGACTAAGGGGAGAAGAAGCGAACTCACCTGCGTGCAGAGTGGATTGGGCTTCTTAGGCTACTGGACATTAGCTCCAGAGGGACGATCACAGGCCCAGCTTGGATGGGTCCTAGAGCCGCGCCGCCGGCCCCCTTACAGAGCCAGAAGGCAGAAGAGGTCCGGAAAATCGGCGGCAGAAGACGTCCTGTCTTCAACAAGGTAGCGCACAGCACTGCAGCTGTGCGCCATTGCTCTCAGCACACTTCACACTCCGGTCACTGAGGGTGCAGGGCGCTGGGGGGGGCGCCCTGAGACGCAATAATAAACACCTTGGATGGCAAAAAAAATGCATCACATATAGCTCCTGGGCTATATGGATGCATTTAACCCCTGCCAAAATACATAAAAAAAACGGGAGATAAGGCCGCCGATAAGGGGGCGGAGCCTATCTCCTCAGCACACTGGCGCCATTTTCCTTCACAGCTCCGTTGGAGGGAAGCTCCCTGGCTCTCCCCTGCAGTCACTACACTACAGGAAGGGTTAAAAAAGAGAGGGGGGCACAAATTAGGCGCAGTATTAACTATACAGCAGCTATAAGGGGAAAAACACTTATATAAGGTTATCCCTGTATATATATAGCGCTCTGGTGTGTGCTGGCAAACTCTCCCTCTGTCTCCCCAAAGGGCTAGTGGGGTCCTGTCCTCTATCAGAGCATTCCCTGTGTGTGTGCTGTATGTCGGTACTTTTGTGTCGACATGTATGAGGAGAAAAATGATGTGGAGACGGAGCAGATTGCCTGTAATAGTGATGTCACCCCCTAGGGGGTCGACACCTGAGTGGATGAACTGTTGGAAGAAATTACGTGACAGTGTCAGCTCTGTATAAAAGACAGTGGTTGACATGAGACAGCCGGCTACTCAGCTTGTGCCTGTCCAGACGTCTCATAGGCCGTCAGGGGCTTTAAAGCGCCCGTTACCTCAGATGGCAGATATAGACGCCGACACGGATACTGACTCCAGTGTCGACGGTGAAGAGACAAATGTGACTTCCAGTAGGGCCACACGTTACATGATTGAGGCAATGAAAAATGTTTTACACATTTCTGATAATACGAGTACCACCAAAAAGGGGTATTATGTTCGGTGAGGAAAAACTACCTGTAGTTTTCCTGAATCTGAGAAATTAAATGAGGTGTGTGATGATGCGTGGGTTTCCCCCGATAACAACTGATAATTTCTAAAATGTTATTGTCATTATATCCTTTCCCGCCAGAGGTTAGGGTGCGTTGGGAAACACCCCCTAGGGTGGATAAAGCGCTCACACGCTTGTAAGGGCTCTATCCTCTCCTGAGATGGCCGCCCTTAAGGATCCTGCTGATAGAAAGCAGGAGGGTATCCTAAAATGTATTTACACACATACTGGTGTTATACTGCGACCAGCAATAGCCTCAGCCTGGAGTGCTGGGTTGGCGTGGTCGGATTCCCTGACTGAAAATATTGATACCCTAGATAGGGACAGTATATTTTTGCCTATAGAGCATTTGAAAGATGCATTTTTATATATGCGTGATGCACAGCGGAATATTTGCCGACTGGCATCAAGTCTAAGTGCGTTGTCCATTTCTACCAGTAGAGGGTTATGGACACGTCAGTGGTCAGGTGATGCGTATTCCAAACGGCATTTGGAAGTATTGCCTTATTAAGGGGAGGAGTTATTTGGGGTCGGTCTTTCAGACCTCGTGGCCACGGCAACAGCTGGGAAATCCGCGTTTGTACCCCAGGTCGCCTCTCAACATGAGAAGACGCCGTATTATCAGGCGCAGTCTTTTTGTGGATAAGCGGGCAAAAGGTTCCTCATTTCTGCCCCGTGACAGAGGGAGAGGAAAAAGGCTGCAGAAATCAGCCAGTTCCCAGGAACAGAAACCCTCTCCCGCCTCTGCCAAGCCCTCAGTATACGCTGGGGCTTTACAAGCAGAATCAGGCACGGTGGGGGGCCCGTCTCAATGAATTTCAGCGCGCAGTGGGCTCACTCGCAAGTAGACCCCTGGATCCTTCAGGTGATATCTCAGGGGTACAAATTAGAATTCGAGACGTCTCCCCCTCGCCGTTTCCTAAAGTCGGCTTTACCGATGTCTCCTTCTGACAGGGAGACAGTTTTGGAAGCCATTCACAAGCTGTATTCCCAGCAGGTGATAATCAAGATACCCCTCCTGCAACAGGGAACGGGGTATTATTCCACACTATTGTGGTACCGAAGCCGGACGGCTCGGTGAGACCGATTCTAAATCTAAAATCTTTGAACACTTACATACAGAGGTTCAAATTCAAGATTGAGTCACTCAGAGCAGTGATTGCGAACCTGGAAGAACGGGACTACATGATGTCTCGGGACATCAAGGATGCTTACCTTCATGTCAAAATTTACCCTTCTCACCAAGGGTACCTCAGGTTTATGGTACAGAACTGTCACTATCAGTTCAGACGCTGCCGTATGGATGGTCCACGGCACCCCGGGTCTTTACCAAGGTAATGGCCGAAATGATGATATTCCTTCAAAGGAAGGGAATTTTAGTTATCCCTTACTTGGACAATTCCCTGATAAGGGTAAGATCCAGGGAACAGTTGGAGGTCGGTGTAGCACTATCTCAGGTAGTGTTGCTGCAGCACGGTTGGATTCTCACTATTCCAAAATCGCAGCTGGTTCCGACGACTTGTCTTCTGTTCCTAGGGATGATCCTGGACACAGTCCAGAAAAAGGTGTTTCTCCCGGAGGAGAAAGCCAGGGAGTTATCCGAGCTAGTCAGGAACCTCCTAAAACCGAGCCAAGTCTCAGTGCATCAATGCACAAGGGTTCTGGATAAAATGGTGGCTTCCTACGAAGCAATCCCATTCGGCAGATTCCACGCAAGAACTTTCCAGTGGGACCTGCTGGACAAATGGTCCGGGTCGCATTTTCAGATGCATCAGCGGATAACCCTGTCACCAAGGACAAGGGGTCCCTCCTGTGGTGGTTGCAGAGTGCTCATCTTCTAGAGGGCCGCAGATTCGGCATTCAGGACTGGGTCCTGGTAACCACGGATGCCAGCCTGCGAGGCTGGGGAGCAGTCACACAGGGAAGGAATATCCAGGACTTATGGTCAAGCCTGGAGACATCACTTCACATAAATATCCTGAAGCTAAGGGACATTTACAA
Source organism: Pseudophryne corroboree (assembly GCF_028390025.1). Classification (NCBI taxonomy): domain Eukaryota; kingdom Metazoa; phylum Chordata; class Amphibia; order Anura; family Myobatrachidae; genus Pseudophryne; species Pseudophryne corroboree. The sequence continues at coordinate 393,119,952 of NC_086447.1, read as the reverse complement.
TGCTCTAAGCTTAGCAAGACCTCTGCTTCAAGGTCAGCCGGTGTTGATCCAGTCGGACAACATCACGGCAGTCACCCACGTAAACAGACAGGGTGGCACAAGAAGCAGGAGGGCAATGGCAGAAGCTGCAAGGATTCTTCGCTGGGCGGAAAATCATGTGATAGCACTGTCAGCAGTATTCATTCCGGGAGTGGACAAATGGGAAGCAGACTTCCTTAGCACGACCTCCACCCGGGAGAGTGGGGACTGCACCCAGAAGTCTTCCACATGATTATAAACCGTTGGGAAAAACTCGACAGGTATTGCGCCAGGTCCAGGGACCCTCAGGCAATAGCTGTAGACGCTCTGGTAACACCGTGGGTGTACCAGTCAGGGTATGTGTTCCCTCCTCTGCCTCTCATACCCAAGGTACTGAGATTGATAAGATGGAGAGGAGTAAGCACTATATTCGTGGCTCCGGATTGGCCAAGAAGGACTTGGTAACCGGAACTTCAAGAGATGCTCATGGAGGATCCGTGGCCTCTACCTCTAAGAAGGGACCTGCTCCAGCAAGGACCCTGTCTGTTCCAAGACTTACCGCGGCTGCGTTTGACGGCATGGCGGTTGAACGCCGGATCCTGAAGGAAAAAAGGCATTCCGGATGAAGTCATCCCTATCCTGATCAAAGCCAGGAAAGGATGTAACCGCAAAAACATTATCACCGCAATTGGCGAAAAGATGTTGCGTGGTGCGAGGCCAGTAAGGCCCGACGGTGGAAATTCAACTGGGTCGATTCCTACATTTCCTGCAAACAGGAGTGTCTATGGGCCTGAAATTGGGGTCCATTAAGGTTCAAATTTCGGCCCTGTCAATTTTCTTCCAAAAAGAACTAGCTTCAGTCCCTGAAGTTCAGACGTTGTAAAAGGGGTACTGCATATACAGCCTCCTTTTGTGCCTCCAGTGGCACTTTGGGATCTCAATGTAGTTTTGGGTTCCAAAAGTCACATTGGTTTGAACCACTTAAATCTGTGGAGTTAAAATATCTCACATGGAAAGTGGTCATGCTGTTGGCCCTGGCCTGGGCCAGGCGCGTGTCAGAATTGGCGGCTTTATCCTGAAATAGCCCTTATCTGATGTTCCATTCGGACAGGGCGGAATTGAGGACTCGTCCTCAGTTTCTCCCTAAGGTGGTTTCAGCGTTTCACCTGAACCAACCTATTTGTGGTGCCTGCGGCTACTAGGGACTTGGAGGACTCCAAGTTGCTAGACGTTGTCAGGGCCCTGAAAATATATGTTTCCAGGAGGGCTGGTGTCAGGAAATCTGACTCGCTGTTTATCCTGTATGCACCCAACAAGCTGGGTGCTCCTGCTTCTAAGCAGACTATTGCTCGTTGGATTTGTAGTACAATTCAGCTTGCACATTCTGTGGCAAGCCTGCCACAGCCAAAAATCTGTAAATGCCCACTCCACAAGGAAGGTTGGCTCATCTTGGGCGGCTGCCCGAGGGGTCTCGGCTTTACAACTTTGCCGAGCAGCTACTTGGTCAGGAGCAAATACGTTTGTAAAATTCTACAAAATTGATATCCTGGCTGAGGAGGACCTGGAGTTCTCTCATTTGGTGCTGCAGAGTCATCCGCACTCTCCCGCCCGTTTGGGAGCTTTGGTATAATCCCCATGGTCCTTACGGAGTCCCCAGCATCCACTTAGGACGTTAGAGAAAATAAGAATTTACTTACCGATAATTCTATTTCTCATAGTCCGTAGTGGATGCTGGGCGCCCATCCCAAGTGCGGATTGTCTGCAATACTTGTACATAGTTATTGTTACAAAAATCGGGTTATTATTGTTGTGAGCCATCTTTCAGAGGCTCCTCTGTTATCATGCTGTTAACTGGGTTCAGATCACAGGTTATACGGTGTGATTGGTGTGGCTGGTATGAGTCTTACCCGGGATTCAAAATCCTTCCTTATTGTGTACGCTCGTCTAGGCACAGTATCCTAACTGAGGCTTGGAGGAGGGTCATAGGGGGAGGAGCCAGTGCACACCAGATAGTCCTAAAGCTTTCTTTAGATGTGCCCAGTCTCCTGCGGAGCCGCTATTCCCCATGGTCCTTACGGAGTCCCCAGCATCCACTACGGACTATGAGAAATAGAATTATCGGTAAGTAAATTCTTATTTTCTTTCATTTTTTTTTCTTCACAGTGATTAGCTTGTGTGTCCATTGGACACACATAGCTGATCACACTGGCTGGGTCCCTGGCAGCTTTTTTTGCCCGTGGAGAAAGCTGTGCAGGGGTACAGGCAGTGGTGAATTTCCCTTTAGGCACGTGCCTAGGGGCGGCACTTGTTTGGAGGTGGCACTTGGAAGCTTGTGTTGATACTGTCAGCCCCAAAAGTACCAGTAACTTCAAAATATTCCCACTGTACTGTACCATATGCCATCTTGAGTTCAGTGTAAATGGGCAGGACATGCACAGACTTCCCCTTAAAGCCGTCCTACTTATGTATACATAATGAAAAATAAATAAAATGTCATAGCTAGTGACTTTTTTCTTTTGAGTCCGATTAAATTGGCTATTATCAAATGAGGGCTTATAACCAATCAATAAAAATAATAAAATTAGGCAAGGAGGGGAGGGCAGCCGTTACTGTTGTGCCTAATGGTGCCCTCACCCCTAAATCCCACCCCCCTCCCCCTGGGTACAGGCATAACCTACCTTTATTCCCTTGCCCTTGTGGGATACTTTAATTAGTGCCTCTACCCATACTATGTTGTTAGTTGTGGTTTGCAGGCGTGCTTGAGTAAGGCTTGCCTATTCATAGTAAATCCCAGACTAAATTGGTCACTCTGTTTAGAATATGCAAATATTATACATTAAATTACAATGTACCAATAAATGACACTTTGTCTACAATATAGGCCCTCATTCCGAGTTGTTCGCTCGCAAGCTGCTTTTAGCAGCATTGCACACGCTAAGCCGCCGCCTACTGGGAGTGAATCTTAGCTTAGCAAAATTGCGAACGAAAGATTCTCAAGATTGCGAATAGAAATTTCTAAGCAGTTTCTGAGTAGCTCGACACTTACTCTGCCACTGCGATCAGTTCAGTCAGTTTCGTTCCTGGTTTGACGTCACAAACACACCCAGCGTTCGCCCATACACTCCCCCGTTTCTCCGGCCACTCCCACGTTTTTCCCAGAAACGGCAGCGTTTTTTCACACACACCCATAAAACGGCCAGTTTCCGCCCAGAAACACCCACTTCCTGTTAATCACACAACGATCACCAGAATGAAGAAAAAACCTTGTAACGCCGTGAGTAAAATACCAAACTTCTTAGCAAATTTACTTGGCGCAGTCGCACTGCGGACATTGCGCATGCGCAGTTTGCGGAAAATCGCTGCGATGCGATGAAAAAGAACTAGCGAACAACTTGGAATGAGGGCCATAGAGTTTCTTTTTTTCACAGAGATGATCGCTGCTCTGTTATATCCAGGGTGCTTAGAAGTCACACAGGTAAGAAAATATGAATTCAGGTACCAGGGCAGTACAGATGGTGTAATGTTTAGCATTACTGCCTCACAGCACTGAGGTCATGGGTTTGATTCCCGCCATGGCCCAGACTGTGTGGAATTTGTATATTCTCCCCGTACTTGCTTGTGTTTCCTCCGGGTACTCCGGTTTCCTCCCACAATCCAAAAATATACTGGTAGGTTAATTGGCTCCCAACAAAATTGCCCTAGCATGAATGTGTCTGTGTGTACATGTGATAGGGAATATAGAATGTAAGCTCCACTGGGGCAGGGACTGATGCGAATGGGGAAATATTCTCTGTAAAGCACTGCGGAATATGTGTGCGCTATATAAATAACTGGTAAATAAATAAATACCAATGCATACCTCCCAACTTTTAGCTTGTTAGAAGCGCTCCCGAAAAAGGGGTGTGGCCTAAGAAAAGGGGGCATGGCTTAGTTGGAGGACCCGCGACCGTGAGCCACGCCCCCCATTTTCGTCACTGAGGGGGCATGCCCAGCGCTCTGTGAGCCGCTGGCATGCCCCCTCTGACTCCAGTGAATAGACGCTGTGCGCATGCGCACAGCGTCTATTCACCGCTGCTCTGCTAAGCAGGGCAGCGGGTGACAGAGCCTCCCAGCTGCCCCCCCCTCCGCCACCGTGGGACACTGCGGCCCGCGGTGGGACAGCAGGACAGTCCCCAAAAAATGGGACTGTCCCGCGAAAATCGGGACAGTTGGGAGGTATGCCAATGTACATTGAATATTTCCTCCTTATGAGATTTACATTCTAAATGCACACTCCTTTAAATGACATCCTGCATTTAAATGCAACAAAAGTTACAGCTACATATTTTTCACTACCTTCTAAACACATTCTTATACTGCAGTATAAGTCCCGGACTCTTAAGTGTTTTTAGCGTTTAGACTTGTCACAATAATAGACTACTTTATTTGCCACTTCCCCAAATGCAGGCTCGTAAGGCATCATTATAGAGACTTGCAGTTGTACTGGATTATCTGTAACTACAGTTTGTTTATTGTGTTATGATGAAGTTATAATGCTTTTGCACATTGTCCAGAAAAGATTTGTTGTCTCATAATTCCACCTCTGTGACAGGCTGCAGTTTTAGCTAAGTATCCAGTTAACTTCTGCTCCTTTGGTAGAATACACTAAAAATAAGTTTCTGCTCTATAATATTCTACCCCTTATCTGGCAGCCACTTGAAGTACAGTAATAGTGATTTTAGTACTGAGGGGGTCATTCCGAGTTGATCGCTAGCTGCTTTCTTTTGCAGTGCAGCGATCAGGTCAAAAAATGGCAATTCTGTGCATGCGTATGGGGCGCACTGCACACGCGCGTCGTACTTTCACAAAAGCCGATGTTCTTTTACACAAGCTCTAACAACGCTTTTCAGTTGCACTGCTGATCGTTGAGTGATTGACAGGAAGTGGGTGTTTCTGGGTGGTAACTGACCGTTTTCGGGGAGTGTGTGTAAAAACGCAGGCGTGCCAGATAAAAACGCAGGAGTGGCTGGGGAAACGGGGGAGTGGCTGGCCGAACGCAGGGCGTGTTTGTGACGTCAAAACAGGAACTAAATAGTCTGAAGTGATCGCAAGGTCTGCAGCTACTCTGAAAGTGCACACATTTTTTTTTGTAGTAATGCTGCGATCCTTTCGTTCGCACTTCTGATAAGCTAAGATACACTCCCAGAGGGCGGCGGCTTAGCGTTTGCACTGCTGTTAAAAGCAGCTAGCGAGCGAACAACTCGGAATGAGGGCCTGAGTCAGTTCATACTGCAATGCTGTCATATGCAGCGGCGGATTTAGGGAAGAGGGTGCCCCTAGGCACAACAGTAACCCACCCCCAGGCTAATTTTATTGTTTCAGTGATAATATAAGCTCTCATTTGATGATAGACAATTTAAAAGAATAATAAAAAAAAGCCACTAATTATGACTTTTTTTTTAAATTATGTATACTTACAGCATTTACTAGGTAGGAGAGCTGACAGTGGCAGTCAGGGCAGCCATCATAAATTATGGAGCCTGGGACTGACAAAAAAGGCAGGGCCCCCCACCACACACACACACGAACGTTGCCCCCACAAAATTCAAAAAGCATTCTTAGAAAATGTGAGCATAAATGATACTAAAAATACAACACAGTACATAAAGTTATTAAAAAATGTCTGGAACCGCAGACAGGAATTTTCAAATTGATACTCTGTAGCCAGCCCTATGGCCACAGTAGTGGCAACATTGTAATAAGTAGTAACAATATAATGACAACACTGCAGCCTACAGCAGAAAAGATACAGTATTTTGGAGCACTATGGGGTAAATTTACTAAGGTGGGAGGTTTTTTAGAACTGGTGATGTTGCCCATAGCAACCAATCAGATTCTTCTTAACATTTGTCTAGCTGCTTCTAGAAGATAATAAATACAATCTGATTGGTTGCTATGGGCAACATCACCAGTTCTAAAAATCTTCCACCTTAGTAAATTTACCCCTATGTAAGCACAGAGAAACTCCCTGGGATTACCCAATGTTGTTTCTGCAAATATAAAAAAGAAGTGTAATTAAACAGTAATGTTTTACCTCACACTTGCTGACAGACGTCACACACACACACTCCTTCTTATCTCTCCAGCACAGACACACACACTAACACACACAGAAATACACGCCACTCCTGCTTATACCTTCAGTGCTGGACACACACAGTAACACACGCACACTCCTGTTTATCCCTCCATCGCCCGACACACACGCACACGCACACTTCTGCTTGCACCTCCAGTGCCGGACACACACACACACACACACGCACACACACAAATACGCGCATACTCCTACTTATACCTCCAGCACCAGACACACACAAAAATACATAGACACACTCCTGTTTACTCCTCCAGCTCCACACACACACACACACACACACACACACACACACACACACACACTTCTGCTTACACCTCCACAGCCAGACACACACACACACACACACGCACACACACACACACACACACACACACACACACACACACACACACACACACACACACATATTGAGAAACTATACCTCCCAACTGTCCAGAGTTTTGCGGGACAGTCCTGTTTTTTTGGGTCTGTCCCGCTGTCCCTCCCACAGGCCACAGTGTCCCGCAGTGGAGGTGGGGCAGTTGGGACGCCCCATGTCACTTGCTGCTCTGCTTAGTGCAAAGCAGAGCAGCTGTGAATAGACGCTGTGCACATGCGCACAGTGTATACTCCCGGGAGGCAGTGGGACTAAAATGGGAGCGATCGTGACATTGCTGTGAAGCCATGCCCTCTTTCCCACAGGCCATGCCCCCTTTTCGGTGGCACACGGCTTTGAAGCACTGGGGGTCCCGATTTGGAAGCCACAGATGTTGGGAGGTAGGGAGAAAAACATGCACATTCTTGCTAACCCCTCCAGTGCTGGACACACACACAGAAACACAGGCACCCTTCTGCTTACACCTCCAGCGCCAGACACACACGAACACTCCTGCTTACCCCTCCAGTGCCACACACACACACACACACACACACACACACACACACACACACACACATAAACACTGTACACATGCACATTCCTGCTTACACCTCCAGCTCCAGACACACACACAGGAACACATGCACTCTCCTACTTACCGCTCTAGCACAGGACACACACACAATCACAGTTCTACTTACATCTCCAGTGCTGGACACAAACAAAAACATAGAAACATAGAAACACACACACTCCTGCTTTCCCCTCAGCCACCAGCCACACAAGCAGGCTCAGACACAATGACACACTTCTACTTACCCCTCCAGCATCAGGGAGGCACACACTTGCAGCATGCAGCGCCAGCAGGTGGCAGGACCAGGGCTCTCCTCCACTTCGCTGCACTGGCAGGTAGGTGGCAGGAATAGTGTCTTTCTTCCACTTCGCTGCACTAGCAGCAGCAGCAGTGGGCAGCAGGAACTGGACCCTTCTTTCACTGCCCTGGTAGTGGTGGCAGGCGGCAGAAACGGGGCCGGACCCTTCTTTCACTGCACTGGTAGTGATGGCGTGCAGCAGGAACAGGGCCCTTCTCTCACTTCACTGCACTGGCTGCAGCGGCGGCAGTGGCTGCGTGCGGCAGGAATGGGGCCCTGCTCTCACATCACTGCGTTGGCAGCAGCAGTGGGCAGCAGGAATGGGGCCCTTCTCTCACTTAACTGCACTGGCAGCAGGCAGGCTGTCAGGAATCGGCGTTCAGTGGCATCTCACTTACCAGCGCGCTGGTGTGCAGGCCTCCGGAGGTCACGGCCCTAGTTGCAGCTGCATGAACGCTCTGTCCGCAAGCGCAATATCCATTGTCACCGTGTACCCCCGAAGTCCATCCAGTGTGTATTCCAGTGTTCCTGTTTCCAGTTTCTGCCATTGCTCCTATATCTTCGTGGAACTACAGACTTCAGCCATCCAGCTTTTCTACGAACTCCTTCTACAGTCAACCTCCACATTTCTTGCAGTAAGAGACTCTCTCCATGTGTTTCCTCACCATTCTCACCTGTGCATTATTTACCAGCATTCAGCATTGTGCAATTGTATTCAGCACTTAATCTACCAACTTGCTGTGTTAGAAACTGTCTCCTGCTTGGGCCTTGCTTGGCTTAGTGGATGTGTGCCTATATACAGACTTAGGGGGTAATTCTGAGTTGATCGCAGCAGGAATTTTGTTAGCAGTTGGGCAAAACCATGTGCACTGCAGGGGAGGCAGATATAACATGTGCAGAGAGCGTTAGATTTGGGTGGGTTATTTTGTTTCTGTGCAGGGTAGGGCCCTCATTCCGAGTTGTTCGCTCGCTAGCAGATTTTAGCAGCATTGCACACGCTAGGCCGCTGCCCTCTGGGAGTGTATCTTAGCATAGCAGAATTGCGAATGAAAGATTAGCAGAATTGCGAATAGAAAATTCTTAGCAGTTTCTGAGTAGCTCGAGACTTACTCCTACACTGCGATCAGCTCAGCCCATTTAATTCCTGGTTTGACGTCACAAACACGCCCTGCGTTTGGCCAGCCACTCCCCCTTTTCTCCAGACACTCCCGCGTTTTATCCTGGCACGCCTGCATTTTTTCGCACACTCCCAGAAAATGGTCAGTTTCTGCCCAGAAACACCCACTTCCTGTCAATCACACTCCGATCACTTCAACTATGAAAATTCTTTGTTTGGACGTGAGTAAATCTACTAAGTCTTGTGATAAAATACTTAGCGCATGCGCATTTTTGCCTTAATTGCTCCGTTGCGAAAATCGGCAACGAGCGAACAACTCGGAATGACCCCCTAAATACTGGCTGCTTTATTTTTACACTGCAATTTAGATTGCAGATTGAACACACCACACCCAAATCTAACTCTCTCTGCACATGTTATATCTGCCTCCCCTGCAGTGCACATGGTTTTGCCCAACTGCTAACAAAATTCCTGCTGCGATCAACTTGGAATTACCCCCTGTGTGCATACCTCCCAACATGACCCTCTCCAGGAGGGACAGACTGCTCTGCTTCTGGACTTCTCTCTTAATGTATGATTGTCTGCACCTGTGTTGAACAGGTTAATGGAAAGGAAAGGTGTTTCAGCACAGGTGATGGCAATCATAAATTAAGGGGGAATCCCAGGAGCAGAGCATTGTGTCCCTCCTGGAGATGGTCATGTTGGGAGGTATGTGTGTGTATTCTCATTGTTGGTTTCTCAACCTTCCATCGGAGTTACATACTGCTTCATATTTTGTCATCAGTTACATCTGCTTCATCTGCCTATTTGTTTCTGTTATTATCAACTATCAAGTCAACCATCATTGTTGTCTGATATCAGTGACTTTTAAAAACCATTAATCGGAGTTATTTACTGCTTGTTATTTTTATCATCAATTGGATCTGTTTCCATCCGCATATTATTTTTGTTATTACTGACTTCCAAGTCAATCATCATTCTGTTATTCTCATTGACTTTTAAAACCACCAGCATTATCATTGTGTTCCAGTACTGTCTATACCCCTGTGTGCTAACAAACATACATGCGCAGGAATTTTCTACAGCCTCCTCGTTTTCTCCACTGCACCACTACTGACCCACTAGTGCCCCCTCTGGGAACAGACAGAGTTACAGACCTGACAGTTTGTCCAAGGCCCATGGACCCGGGCGGTGGTCAGAGTGTGGCGGCAGGGGGACTTCAAAGTTTAGTGTCACGACTCGATGGTCAAGAGGCTGCACAACAGCAGATTATACCGTTTCTACAAGGGATGTCTTCCCGACAGGACACGCTTCAACAGTCTTTTTCAAGTTCCATTCCTCCAGCTCCATCTTCAGCTCCAGTTCCAGTTTCCAGTTCATCTGCTTCAAATCCTCCAGTTGCCTCCGTTCCACTATCCCGTATTCATCTTCCTACGCCGAGTAAGTTTGATGGCAATCCTAAAATGTGTCGTGGATTTCTGAACCAGTGTGAGGTCCACTTTGAATTGCTACCGCAAAATTTCCCAAAACACAGAGAAAAGGTTGCATATATTGTGTCCCTCCTGTCGGGCTCTGCCTTGAATTGGATTTCCCTGTTATGGGAACGAGCAGATTCTCTCTTGAACATCTATACAGAGTTTGTGGCTGCATTCCGACACATCTTTGATAAACCTGGGCATACAACATCCGCTTCCTCAGACATTCTTCAGATTCTCTAGGGAACACGTACTGTGGGACAATATGTCACCCAGTTCCAGACATTGGCATCAGAAGTGAAGTGGCATAACCAGGCATTGGTCACCGCCTTCTGGCATGGTCTGTCTGACCGTATAAAAGATGAATTAGTTACCCGAGATCTCCCAGAGCAACTGGAAGCTTTAATTTCCCTATGTGTAAAATTGGACTTACGCGAACGAACTAGTGAACGCTCTCGAAGTGACCTACACAAGCATTGAGTTATGCCTCAAGTACAGTCTCTACCCACTGCTTCCGATGAGCCTATGCAGGTGAATAGGTCCCGCTTAACCCCTGAGGAGCGGTCAAGAAGGTTACGGGAAAGACTGTGTCTATATTGTGCTGCTGCTGGTAACCTGTCCTACTCATTCGGGAAATGCCAGATCCTTACTTATGAAGGAGGAGTCAAGTTAGGAACTTTAATTAAAGCTCCTTCTTCCCGAGATCTCACCCTGCCTGTTACTTGGAAACACAAAATGGTCTTCAGTCCTTCTCTGCTTTAGTGGACTGCGGTGCAGCTGGGAACTTTATCACGCAGGCTGCAGTGGACAGAATCCATCTTCCTGTCTCAAAGCTGTCTCGTCCAATTTACCTCACTGCCGTGGATAGGAGTGGTATTGCTGAGGGTTCCATCATTCAGCAAACCAAGCCAGTGGCCCTGGGAGTGGGCTTCCTTCATTCTGAGCTCATTGATTTCTTGGTCATCCCGAAATCCACTTATGAGATCGTAATGGGTATGCCCGGGCTTGAGTTGCACAATCCACAATTCGACTGGTCCACACTACAGCTTACAGCATGGAGTCCTTCCTGTTTCCACTCATGTTTGGCTCAAGTTCATCCGGTGAGATCTTCAGGGTTAAAGCTCCAGACTGGTTTTCCTGAGGCCTACAAAGACTTTGCTGACGTCTTCAGCGAAAAGGTCACCGATGTTCTGCATCCCCATCGAGAGTTGGATTGCCCCATTGATCTTATTCCGGGGAGTATGCCACCTAGATGGTGCACATACCCTCTCTCCGTTCCTGAGACTCAAGCTATGAGCGAATATATAAAGGAGAATTTACAGAAAGGGTTCATCCGTCCATCTTCGTCTCCAGCCGGTGCAGAGCTTTTCTTTGTTAAGAAAAAAGATGGAGGATTACGCCCCTGCATCGATTATCGGGGTTTAAATGACTATTAAAAACAGCTATCCCTTGCCGCTCATTACGGAACTGTTTCACAGAGTCAGAGGTGCTTCTATCTTTACTAAGCTAGATCTCCGTGGGGCTTACAATCTCATCAGGATCCGAAGTGGCGATTAGTGGAAAACTGCCTTCAACACCCGCAATGGCCACTATGAATATCTAGTGATGCCCTTCGGACTAAGTAATGCCCCGGCGGTATTCCAGAACTTTGTTAATTACATTTTTCGAGATCTTCTGTACAAATGTGTGGTAGTCTACCTCGATGACATCCTGACCTTCTCCCGTGACTTAGTTTCCCATCGCCAACAAGTGAAAGAGGTTCTTCGACGTCTTCGACAGAATCATCTTTATGGCAAAATATCTAAGTGCACTTTTGAAGCTTCTTCAATGCCCTTCCTAGGGTACATAATCTCCAGTTCTGATCTTCAAATGGACCCAGCTAAATTGGAAGCCATAGAGAGCTGGTCTCTTCCCAGGACACTCAAGTCAGTTCAGCGTTTCATTGGCTTTGCCAACTACTATAGAAAGTTCATTAAAGGATTTTCCACATTGATTGCCCCAATTACCTGCCTCACTCGGAAAGGGGTGAATCCTTCCCAGTGGTCTGAAGAAGCACTATCTGCCTTTCAAAAAATTAAACAAGCTTTTGTTTCAGCTTCTGTGTTACAGCAGCCAGATGTCAACAAGGCTTTTGTTCTAGAAGTAGATTCTTCGACGGTGGGCATTGGCGCAGTCCTGTCCCAGGTTGGCACCGATGGTAATACTCACCCTTATGGGTTTTTCTCCCATAGATTCTTGCCCACTGGGATGAACTACTACATCGGTGATCAGGAGCTTCTAGTAATCAAACTAGCTCTCGAAGAAAGGAGGTATCTGTACAAGATTTCCCATTACCATCTATACCGACCATAAGAATCTCCTTTACTTAAAGGCAGCACAGTGTCTAAATCCTCGACAAGCAAGGTGGACTTTATTCTTTTCTCATTTTAATTTTAAGTTGCAGTTTTGTCCTGGCTCTCAGAATGTAAAGGTAGACGCTTTATCATGCTCCATGAGCTCCAATGAAGAATCTTCAGAACAAGTCTCTCATCCAATACTCAATCCTTTAGTTTTCGCTGCTACTAATGTATCTCTGGTTCCGCCTCCAGGCAAGATGTTTGTTTCTTCTGAGTATCGTCCAAATCTGCTATCTTGGGCTCATACTTCCAAGTTCACTGGTCATCCTGGAGTCCTAAAGACTTTCAAGTTCTTGTCTCAGTCCTACTGGTGGCCCCACATGAAAGCTGATATCCAAGAACTTGTGGCTTCATGTCCCAAGTGTGCCCAGCACAAAGTTCCTCGTCAAGCTCCTGTGGGACAACTGTTACCAAATTCTATACCAAGTCATCCCTGGTCTCATCTGTCGATGGATTTCATTTCGGACCTTCCTTCCTCTAAAGAGTATGATACCATCTGGGTAGTGGTCGACAGGTTCTCAAAAATGGCCCATTTCATTCCACTCATAGGTTTACCTTCTGCTCCAAAGCTAGCACAATTATTCCTCCATGAAATCTTTAGGTTACATGGACTTCCAACTGAAATAATATAATATCTGATCAAGGAGTTCAGTTTGTGGCAAGATTCTGGAGGGCTTTATGCTCTGCGTTGCAAGTTAAACTTAAGTTCTCTACAGCCTATCATCCTCAAACGAATGGGCAAACAGAGAGGGTAAACTAGGAGCTTGAGACCTTTTTAAGACTCTATATTTCTTCTTCACAGGATGACTGGGTAGATTTATTGCCTTGGGCAGAATTTGCTCATAACTTTTGTTATCATACAGTCACAAATACTACCCCTTTCTTTGCAGTTTATGGTCAACATCCCAGAGTTCCCGGATTTTCAAGATCTTCCCATCGTTGATGTGCCCGCAGCTTCTTCAGTCCTTCAACAGTTCTCTCAGATTTGGAAAAAGATTAATCTTTCTCTTAAGAAGGTATCTCATCAGTATAAAGTCTTTGCTGATCGGAAAAGGTGAGGTAATAAAGTCTTGTTATCCACCGGAAATCTCCGTCTCAGAGTTCCCTCAATGAAGTTCGCCCCGTGATTCATTCGTCCATTTCCAGTAGAGCGTGTCATCAACCCAGTGGCTAACAAGTTGAAATTGCCTTCATATTTGAAAGTTCCCAACTCATTTCATATTTCTCTCCTTAGACCCTTGATTCTTAACCATTTCCAGAAAGTTCTTCCAGCGGCTCCAAAAGTCCAAACTCATCAGGGTGTAGAATACAAGGTTGAGAAGATTCTGGATTCCAGTTGTCGATATGGTCATCTACAGTATCTGATTGACTGGTCCGGATATGGTCCTGAGGAGAGGCATTGGATCAACGCCACTGATGTTTGTGCTCCACGGTTAGTTCAAGCCTTTCACAGACTTTTTCCTTTCAAGCCACGTGGGTGTTTGGTGTCCACACATTAAAGAGGGGGTACTGTCAGGAATCGGCGTTCAGTGGCATCTCACTTACCAGCACGCTGGTGTGCAGGCCTCTGGAGGTCACGGCCCTAGTTGCAGCTGCATGAGCGCAATATCCATTGTTACCGTGTACCCCTGAAATCCATCCAGTGTGTATCCTGCGGAGTGCCAGGCATCCGTACAGCATGGGCGCCTCCATGACACTTGCGGTCAGCTGACTTGAACACCCAATTCTGCAATGTGTTTGCACACATGATTCCTGCATCCAATGTCTGCTGAGCAAGGGGTAAAAATTCAGGACATCGGCTCAGTCTCATCGTCTTGGACAACGAGTCACATCTAGTGTACAGTTCTCCTGGTTCCTGTGTTCCTGTTTCCAGTTTCTCCCACTGCTCCTATATCTTCATGGAACTACAGACTTCAGCCATCCAGCTTTTCTACGAACTCCTTCCACAGTCAACCTCCACATTCAGCACTTAATCTACCAACTTGCTGTGTTATAAACTGTCTCCTGCTTGGGCCTTGCTTGGCTTAGTGGACGTGTGCCTATATACAGACTGTGTGTATTCTCATTGTTGATTTCTCAAACTTCCATCGGAGTTATGCATTGCTTCATATTTTGTCATAAGTTACATCTGCTTCATCTGCCTATTTGTTTCTGTTATTATCAAGTCAACCATCATTGTTGTCTGATATCAGTGACTTTTAAAAACCATTCATCAGAGTTATTTAGTGCTTGTTATTTTTATCATCTATTGGATCTGTTTCCATCCGCATTTTATTTTTGTTATTACTGACTTCCAAGTCAATTATCATTCTGTTATTCTCATTGACTTTCAATCCACCAGCATTATCATTGTGTTCCAGTACTGTCTATACCCCTGTGTGCTAATAAACATCAATGCGCAAATGCGCAGGAATTTTCTACAGCCTCCTCATTTTCTCCACCGCACCACCACTGACCCACTAGTGCCCCCTCTGGGAACAGACAGAGTTACAGACCTGACACAGGCTCAGGACTGGGGACTGCTTTCATCTAGGGAGTAGCGGCGGGCGGTATTGGCCTGGTGCCTACTTTCATTGGCAGTAGCAGCGGTAGCGGCTTTAGGACATGGGGCCTCATGTACTATGTATAGGCAGTCTAACTGGGTATTGTACTATGCGGATTCAGTATTACATATTACACATAGGGGGCATAGCAGCATCCGTACTATGCCAATTACATCTTTATTGGTAATAACATCATAGGGTGTCTAGGATATTCTGATTTGTGTAACTTTTATCACCGCTTTTAGCTTTAGAGTGTCCTGTGCAATGCAGTTATATATTAATAGAATTATGTGACCAATTTACAGCTATGTATCTGTACATTGTGCATATCTCAAGTATCTATTTATGTGTATATGAAGCTGACCTTGTATTTTTATAGCTAGCATATGATCATGTGTTTTTACAGTACGCGATCTTTGTGTGTTAGTTGTCATGGTGATGGGGAGCACTGGACTAGGATTTGATTTGACCTGACGTCACTTCCTCCATGCCGCCCGGAGCGGGCTGCGTCCCACCGTCCAAATGTTGCCGAGCACAGGGTGAACATGTCGTATATAAGGTAGGACCTTATTATGTATGTTTGTATACCTGAGGAAAATGCCCTAATAAACCGGCAGTGAAACGTTGTTTCTAACACTGCCTGCCTGAGTGACTTATTGTGTTAGACACCTGGAGTGCCACGCTTGCTGCCTGTTTGTAGTCACATCTCCGGAGGCACCAGGTGCAGAACGAATAAATATTCAGATGTCAAGTTTATTAGGGAGATATTAATTGAGAGGGCACTTTTTCTGTTAGTTCATTATTTAATGTTACAGTCACATTATGTCCACATTCTGTATACTGAGACAGAGTTTATACAGTACACATACAGATATAGCCACACTCATCTATCATCAGTAAGGTGTGGCAAGGGGAAAAACTAGTCGCAGTACTCCAGTCTGCATCTGGTGGCAGTGTCGCGTTTTCAGTTGTAGGGTGGCATATTCAGTTGCAGTGTAAAGAATTGTGTCTCTGGTGAGTGCAATACTGCTGCTCGTCCCCCAGGTTTCACTATTGAAAACCGCCATGCGCATGCGTGAAGTCAAATAAAGCTTGCGGTGCAAAAACTACTGTACTTTTTTTTAGTGATGTGCACTGGAAATTTTTTGGGTTTTGGTTTTGGATTCGGTTCCGCGGCTGTGTTTTGGATTCGGACGCATTTTGGCAAAACCTCCCTGAAATTTTTTTGTCGGGTTGGGGTGTGTTTTGGATTCATATTTTTTTTTTACAAAAAACCCTCAAAAACAGCTTAAATCATAGAATTTTGGGGTCATTTTGATCCCATAGTATTATTAACCTCAATAAACATAATTTCCACTAATTTCCAGTCTATTCTGAACACCTCACAATATTATTTTTAGACCTAAAATTTGCACCGAGGTCGCTGGATAACTAAGTTAAGCGACCCAAGTGGCCAACACAAACAACTGGCCCATCTAGGAGTGGCACTGCAGTGTCAGACAGGATGGCCGATTTAAAAAATAGTTCCCAAACAGCACATGATGCAAAGAAAAAAAGAGGTGCACCAAGGTCGCTGGATGGCTAAGCTAAGCGACCCAAGTGGCCGACACAAACACCTGGCCCATCTAGGAGTGGCATTGCAGTGTCAGACAGGATGGCCGATTTAAAAAATAGTCCCCAAACAGCACATGATGCAGAAAAAGAGGTGCACCAAGGTCGCTGGATGGCTATGTTAAGCGACCCAAGTGGCCGACACAAACACCTGGCCCATCTGGGAGTGGCACTGCAGTGTTAGACAGGATGGCACTTCAAAAAATTGTCCCCAAACAGCACATGATGCAAAGATAAATGAAAGAAAAAAAGAGGTGCAAGATGGAATTGTCCTTGGGCCCTCCCACCCACCCTTATGTTGTATAAACAGGACATGCACACTTTAACAAACCCATCATTTCAGCGACAGGGTCTGCCACACGACTGTGACTGAAATGACTGGTTGGTTTGGGCCCCCAACAAATAAGAAGCAATCAATCTCTCCTTGCACAAACTGGCTCTACAGAGGCAAGATGTCCACCTCCTCCACATCCTTCGATTCCTCACCCCTTTCACTGTGTACATCCCCCTCCTCACAGATTATTAATTCGTCCCCACTGGAATCCACCATCTCAGATCCCTGTGTACTTTCTGGAGGCAATTGCTGGTGAATGTCTCAACTGATGAATTGATTATAATTCATTTTGATGAACATCATCTTCTCCACATTTTCAGGAAGTAACCTCATACGCCGATTGCTGACAAGGTGAGCGGCTGCACTAAACACTCTTTCGGAGTACACACTGGAGGAGGGGCAACTTAGGTAAAATAAAGCCAGTTTCTGCAAGGGCCTCCAAATTGCCTCTTTTTCCTGCCAGTATACGTACGGACTGTCTGACGTGCCTACTTGGATGCGGTCACTCATATAATCCTCTACCATTCTTTCAATGGTGACAGAATCATGGCCCTCATTCCGAGTTGTTCGCTCGGTAATTTTCTTCGCATACCAGCGATTTTCCGCTAATTGCGCATGCGCAATGTTCGCACTGCGACTGCGCCAAGTAAATTTGCTATGGAAATTGGTATTTTACTCACGGCATTACAAGGTTTTTTCTTCGTTCTGGAGTTCGGAGTGTGCTTGTCAGGAAGTGGGTGTTTCTGGGCGGAAACTGGCCGTTTTATGGGAGTGTTTGAAAAAACGCTACCGTTTCTGGGAAAAACGCGGGAGAGGCTGGAGAAACGGAGGAGTGTCTGGGTGAACGCTGGGTGTGTTTGTGACGTCAAACCAGGAACGACAAGCACTGAACTGATCGCACTGGAAGAGTAAGTCTCGAGCTACTCAGAAACTGCACAGAGATGTCTTTTCGCAATATTGCAAATCTTTCGTTCGCAAATTTGATAAGCTAAGATTCACTCCCAGTAGGCGGTGGCTTAGCGTGTGCAAAGCTGCTAAAAGCAGCTTGCGAGCGAACAACTCGGAATGACCACCCATATGCAGTGACAGTAGACGACATGTCAGTAATCGTTGGCACGTCCTTCAGTCCGGACCAGATGTCAGCACTCGCTCCTGACTGCCCTGCATCACCGCCAGCGGGTGGGCTCGGAATTCTTAGCCTTTTCCTTGCAGCCCCAGTTGCGGGAGAATGTGAAGGAGGAGCTGTTGACGGGTCACGTTCTGCTTGACTTGACAATTTTCTCACCAGCAGGTCTTTGAACCTCTGCAGACTTGTGTCTGCCGGAAAGAGAGATACAACATAGGCTTTAAACCTAGGATCGAGCACGGTTGCCAAAATGTAGTGCTCTGATTTCAACAGACTGACCACCCGTGAATCCTGGTTAAGCGAATTAAGGGCTCCATCCACAAATCCCACATGCCTAGCGGAATCGCTCCGTTTTAGCTCCTCCTTCAATGTCTCCAGCTTCTTCTGCAAAAGCCTGATGAGGGGAATGACCTGACTCAGGCTGTCAGTGTCTGAACTGACTTCACGTGTGGCAAGTTCAAAGGTTTGCAGAACCTTGCACATCGTTGAAATCATTCTCCACTGCGCTTGAGTCAGGTGCATTCCCCCTCCTTTGCCTATATCATAGGCAGATGTATAGGCTTGAATGGCCTTTTGCTGCTCCTCCATCCTCTGAAGCATATAGAGGGTTGAATTCCACCTCGTTACCACCGCTTGCTTCAGATGATGGCGGGGTAAGTTCAGGAGTGTTTGCTGGTGCTCCAGTCTTCGGCACGCGGTGGCTGAATGCCGAAAGTGGCCCGCAATTCTTCGGGCCACCGACAGCATCTCTTGCACGCCCCTGTCATTTTTTAAATAATTCTGCACCGCCAAATTCAATGTATGTGCAAAACATGGGACGTGCTGGAATTTGCCCACATGTAATGCAAGCACAATATTGGTGGTGTTGTCCGATGTCACAAATCCCCAGGAGAGTCCAATTGGGGTAAGCCTTTCTGCGATGATGTTCCTTAGTTTCCGTAAGAGGTTGTCAGCTGTGTGCCTCTTATGGAAAGCGGTGATACAAAGCGTAGCCTGCCTAGGAACGAGTTGGCGTTTGCGAGATGCTGCTACTGGTGCCGCCGCTGCTGTTCTTGCTGAGGGAGGCAATACATCTAGCCAGTGGGCTGTCACAGTCATATAGTCCTGAGTCTGCCCTGCTCCACTTGTCCACATGTCCGTGGTTAAGTGGACATTGGGTACAACTGCATTTTTTAGGACACTGGTGACTCTTTTTCTGAGGTCTGTGTACATTCTCGGTATCGCCTGCCTAGAGAAGTGGAACCTAGATGGTATTTGGTACCGGGGAAAAACTAACTCAATAAATTCTCTAATTCCCTGTGAATTAACGGTGGATACCGGACACACGTTTAACACCACCCAGGCTGCCAAAGCCTGAGTTATCTGCTTTGCAGCAGGATGACTGCTGTGATATTTCATCTTCCTCGCAAAGGACTGTTGGACAGTCAATTGCTTACTGGAAGTAGTACAAGTGGTCTTCCGACTTTCCCTCTGGGATGACGATCGACTCCCAGCAGCAACAACAGCAGCGCCAGCAGCAGTAGGTGTTACACTCAAAGATGCATCAGAGGAATCCCAGGCAGGAGAGGACTCGTCAGACTTGACAGTGACATGGCCTGCAGGACTATTGGCTTTCCTGTCTAAGGAAGAAATTGACACTGATGGAGTTGGTGGTGTGGTTTGCAGGAGCTTGGTTACAAGAGGAAGGGATTTAATTATCAGTGGACTGCTTCCACTGTCACCCAAAGTTTTTGAACTTGTCAATGACTTCTGATGAATGCGCTCCAGGTGACGTATAAGGGAGGATGTTCCTAAGTGGTTAATGTCCTTACCCCTACTTATTACAGCTTGACAAAGGCAACACACGGCTTGGCAAATGTTGTCGGCATTTCTGTTAAAATAATTCCACACTGACGAGGTGATTTTTTTTTGTAATTTGACCAGTTATGTCAATGGCCATATTCATCCCACAGACAACAGGTGTCACCCGGGTGCCTGACTTAAACAAACCACCTCACCATCAGAATCCTCCTTGTCAATTTCCTCCTCAACGCTAGCAACACCCATATCCTCATCCTGGTGTACTTCAACAGTGACATCTTCAATTTGACTATCAGGAACTGGACTGCGGGTGCTCCTTCCAGCACTTGCAGAGGGCGTGCAAATGGTGGAAGGCGCCACCTCTTCCCATCCAGTGTTGGGAAGGTCAGGCATCGCAACCGACACAATTGGACTCTCCTTGGGGATTTGTGATTTAGAAGAACGCACAGTTCTTTGCTGTGCTTTTGCCAGCTTAAGTCTCTTCATTTTTCTAGCGAGAGGATGAGTAATTCCATCCTCATGTGAAGCTGAACCACTAGCCATGAGCATAGGACAGGGCCTCAGCCGTTCCTTGCCACTCCGTGTCGTAAATGGCATATTGGCAAGTTTACGCTTCTCATCAGACGCTTTTAATTTAGATTTTTGGGTCATTTTACTGAACTTATGTTTTTTGGATTTTACATGCTCTCTACTATGACATTGGGCATCGGCCTTGGCAGACGACGTTGATGGCATTTCTTCATCTCGGCCATTACTAGTGGCAGCAGCTTCAGCATGAGGTGGTAGTGGATCTTCATCCTTTCCTATTTTACCCTCCACATTTTTGTTCTCCATTTTTTAATGTGTGGATTTATATGAAAGTAATATATCAATAGCAATGGCCTACTGTACCGTACTGATATATATTATATACTGGTGGTCAGCAAAATTCTGCACTGTCCTCCTACTATATATACTGCGCACAACTAAAATGCACCACAGGTATGGATGGATAGTATACTTGACGACACAGAGTTAGGTAGAGCAGTGGACTACTGTACCGTACTGCTATATATTATAAACTGGTGGTCAGCAAAATTCTGCACTGTCCTCCTACTATATAATACTGCGCACAACTAAAATGCACCACAGGTATGGATGGATAGTATACTTGACGACACAGAGATAGGTAGAGCAGTGGCCTACTGTACCGTACTGCTATATATTATATACTGGTGGTCAGCAAAATTCTGCACTGTCCTCCTACTATATATACTGCACACAACTAAAATGCACCACAGGTATGGATGGATAGTATACTTGACGACACTGAGGTAGGTAGAGCAGTGGACTACTGTACCGTACTGCTATATATTATATACTGGTGGTCAGCAAAATTCTGCACTGTCCTCCTACTATATAATACTGCGCACAACTAAAATGCAGCACAGGAATGGATGGATAGTATACTTGACAACACAGAGGTAGGTAGAGCAGTGTCCTACTGTACCGTACTGCTATATATTATATACTGGTGGTCAGCAAAATTCTGCACTGTCCTCCTACTATATAATACTGCGCACAACTAAAATGCACCACAGGTATGGATGGATAGTATACTTGATGACACAGAGGTAGGTAGAGCAGTGGCCTACTGTACCGTACTGCTATATAATACTGGTGGTCACTGGTCAGCAAAATTCTGCACTTTCCTCCTATACTACAATGCAGCACAGATATGGAGCGTTTTTCAGGCAGAGAACGTAGATATTTTCAGCACACTGAGCACACATATTTGCAAGCACACTGAGCACAGATATTTGCAGCACACTGAGCACAGATATTTGTAGCACACTGAACACAGAGACTGAGAGAACGCTGCTTGTCCTCTCCCTATCATCTCCAATGCACGAGTGAAAATGGCGGCGACGCGCGGCTCCTTATATAGAATACGAATCTCGCGAGAATCCGACAGCGGGATGATGACGTTCGGGCGCGCTCGGGTTAACCGAGCAAGGCGGGAAGATCCGAGTCTGCCTCGGAACCGTGTAAAATGGGTGAAGTTCGGGGGAGTTCGGATTCCGAGAAACCGAACCCGTTCATCACTACTTTATTTTTAGATTTTTTTTATTTTTTATTTCCTACTAAAATTTGTGCAGTATAATACAATATACAGAAGCATATAGTATTATAAAGGTGGATATATTTTTGACATCGTCAAGCCTTACCACGATAACAGTTGTATTATTACACACTACAATTTGTGCTGTTTTGTGCTGGGGTGCCTGCAATCACTTACAGCAACTACACGTATCAGCACAGAAAAAAAGTATTTTTGCAATGATCACTTACAGTAACTACAATAACCTTAAAGAGCTGTCTATGCATTTTTTGACACAAGCAAACAAGCAGGTAATATTTCTACTACATTTTGCTGGGACGTTCGCGATTACTTACAGTAACTTACTGTACCAGTATCAGAAAAGCAATCAGCCTTGTCCAAGTGTTGGCATCTATGCTTAGCATACCCGTGAACTCAAGATTTGTTCCCTGAACTGACAGATAATGACACTTTTTAAAACAATTTACTTTTCAATTATTACCAATATTATGCTACAGATAAATCATTTACATTGCAATTCTCATTTTATTACTGTACAAACTGCGACTTGTGCCTTGCTCATGATCCTCGCAATTTTGGCAGCGATGTGCAGCAGTTATGCAGTGTCACAGCAAAGTTGTTTTAACTGTTTTTTACATTTTACTTTTTTTCAATTAATAATATTTAAAGTTACATTTTCCAGGTACATGGAAATAGCCCATTTCCACGTACCTGTTTGGACTCCACCACTACCACTGGCGTATATTGGTCACTCCTGTGCAAATTTGGGACATTTCCACTGCAGTATCCACCAGGGACGTGCAGTCAGGGGAGGCAGGGCCTCCCCTGTCATTCCTGCTTAAAAGAATACAAAGAAGATAGTTATGGCACATATTGTGTGTCATAAGTATCTTTTTTATATCATGTTAATGTTTTTACAAGTAAAATTGCTTTGTAAAAGCTTTTGTGCGGCACCGAGAACAGTGCCTCCCGCTGTGCACTGTAAGTGGGCGGAAGCAGGGGGCGGGGTCATGTAAAGGGCTGTAAAAGCCCATTGAAAATAGTAATGCAAGCGGCACCTATGTAAGTGCCGCAGAACAGCAGGGGCATTGTGATTGGGCAGCACTGACAGTGACTATATCCGGCTGTCACTGCTAGTGCTGTACGGGGGAACATCTAAACGACCTGCACAGAATGGAAGCGTCTGGAGCAGCCAGCGTCTGGTAAGTGGACGAGTCAGTGTGTGTGTGTGTGTCTGACTCGATCTGTCCCCGCGTCTCTGTCTCCTAGGCCCCGCTGTCAGTGCCCCCTGCCCGTCCGGCATTAACACCCCCGCTCTCCGTCCGCGGCGGCAGTGTAACAACTACTGCTGCGCCGCGGCCAGTTTGTGATAGCAGCGCAGCGGAAGGCTTTAATAGCCGGGCCGCATACTCACTGGGACCCGGCGCCTTCTCCCCCACGTGTGATGTCACTGCCACCGCCACCGGCGCGCCCAGATCCCTGGACTCCACATCCCAGCACCTGACCAAAGTGATGGAGAAGGAACGGGCAGAGCGGGTGACGCTGCGGGGAGGTGATGTTTGGACGCCGCACAGATATTACAGGTGAGTGCTTTACTGTTGCTTCTCCCTATGCCCTCCCTATCGCCCAACATCTCTCTATGCCCTCCCTACCACCCCTCATATCTATGCTCTCCCTACCGCCCTACATCTCTATGCCCTCTCTACCGCCCCACGTCTCTATGCCCTCCCTACCGTCCCGCATCTCTATGCCCTCCCTACCGTCCCGCATCTCTATGCCCTCCCTACCGTCCCGCGTCTCTATGCCCTCCCTACCGTTCCGCGTCTCTATGCCCTCCCTACCGTTCCGCGTCTCTATGCCCTCCCTACCGTTCCGCGTCTCTATGCCCTCCCTACCGTCCCGCGTCTCTATGCCCTCCCTACCGTCCCGCGTCTCTATGCCCTCTTTACCGCCGCGCGTCTCTATGCCCTCCCTACCACCCTGCGTCTCTATGCCTTCCCTACCACCCTGCGTCTCTATGCCCTCCCTACCACCCTGCGTCTCTATGCCCTCCCTACCACCCTGCGTCTCTATGCCCTACCTACCGCCATGCGTCTCTATGCCTTCCCTACCACCCTGCGTCTCTATACCCTCCCTACCACCCTGCGTCTCTATGCCCTCCCTACTGCCCTGCGTCTCTATGCCTTCCCTACCACCCTGCGTCTCTATGCCCTCCCTACCACCCTGCGTCTCTATGCCCTCCCTACCACCCTGCGTCTCTATGCCCTCCCTACCACCCTGCGTCTCTATGCCCTCCCTACCACCCTGCATCTCTATGCCTTCCCTACCGCCCTGCGTCTCTATGCCTTCCCTACCACCCTGCGTCTCTATGCCTTCCCTACCGCCCTGCGTCTCTATACCTTCCCTACCACCCTGCGTCTGTATACCTTCCCTACCACCCTGCATCTGTATGCCCTCTTTACCGCCTCGCGTCTCTATGCCCTCTTTACCGCCCCGCGTCTCTATGCCCTCTTTGCCGCCCCGCATCTCTATGCCCTCCCTACCGCGGCGCTTCTCTCTGCCCTACCTACTGCCCCACGTCTCTCTGCCCTCCCTACCGCCCCGTGTCTATATACCCTCCCTACGGCCCCACGTCTCTCTATGCTGTCAATGCCGCCCTGCGTCTCTCTATGCCCTCCCTGCCAGGACAGTCGGGAAGTATGTAATAGGTCTTGCAGAAATTTAACTCCAGGCCCATGAGGATCTTAATCTGGCACTGTGTAGGGATACACACTACATGTGTAAGGCAGGTGAGACCTCTCCTCTCCCGTATAGCTCCCTGCAGCCCAGCTCATTACCAGTTCATTAGTAGCCTAGAAATTATTAATAGGAACCACAGGCTGAGCCGCGGAGAACATGAAACTAGAATTTCTGCCTGAAAATGTTTTTTTTTTTTTTAAATTGCGATCACTTTCCTCTCTCGACACTTCACCTCTGTTGCACCTCTATGCCAGATGCTCCGTCGGCTCTCTGTCCTTTGCAGAATCAATCCCCCTTCTCCCCCCTTCTCCCTCCCCCCTCTCGCTCTCTCTCCCCTCCCCTGTCTCTTTCTCCCCTCCCGTCTTTCTCTCTCTCCCCTCTCACTCCCCCCCCCCCTCTCACCCCCCTCTCTCTCTCTCTCTCCCCTCCTCTGGATTAGAATAAAGTTTGTAAGTATAATTTTCATTTTTACAGGTACCCCTAATGGATTCTACATGGACAAGTGGACGTGATCGGCGTGGGATGTAGGTAAGTAATCTCTCTCTCATTTTACAGGTACCCCTATTGGATTCTACTGGACAAGTGGACGTGACCGGCGTGGGATGTAGGTAAGTATGTGTGAGTGTGTAAGTGTGTGTTAATAAATTTTTACTTTCACGGTGTGTGTGTTGTGTTTTTATTTGGGTATTTTTGTTGTTGTAGAACTACAGGTACCAGCGGGCCCGTTATTTCCCTGCATGCTGGTACTTGAGGTTCTCCAAGTACCAGCAAGCGGGGAGGCTTGCTGGGCCTTGTAGTTCCACAACAACAAAACATATTCCTTTGTTTTACACACTTATGGCTATCAGCCCGGCACCCACCGCCCAGGGGTGCTGGGGACAGCCTCGGGCTTCACCTCTGGCCCTTGGGTGCCTGGAGGGGGGGACGACCTCTTGATTTAAGGGGTCCCCACTCCTCCAGGGAACCCCGGCCAGGGGTGACTAGTTGGGGGGGTAATGCCATGGCCGCAAGGACGTACATGAATGTGTCCCCCGGCTGTGGCATTATGTCCCTGGCTAGTGGAGCCCGGTGCTGGTTTTAAAAATATGGGGGACCCCTACATCCTTTGTCCCCCATGTTTTTGGAACCAAGACCGGACTGAGCCCGGTGCTGGTTGTCTAAATATGGGGAACCCCTGTCCAATTTTTTTCCCTGTATTTAAACAACCAGGACCGGCTCAAAGAGCCCGAGGCTGGTTATACTTAGGAGGGGGGACCTCACACATTTTTTTTTCCCATTTTTTAAATCATTCAGACCCTTTTCCATTAAGTTAATGGAAGCCCTGGACAGCAAAATTGCATTCATGTCCTCCTCCCACTCCCTTCCCAGTCCCAAACACTAATTTTATTTTTTTTCTATAAAAAAGTACAATATATCACAAGTATGATGAGCAGGCAGGCAGCGGGCATTGGCGTCATCGGACTGAGATGCAAATTAGTGGCGGAGGGCTGGGTCAGTTGATGGTGGGCGAGTTTGTAAGCCATTGGTGGTGGCAGCGGGCATCGGCTCAGAGGCAGTAGCGGGCATTGGCTCGGCGGCGGTAGGGGTCATCGACAGGATTTGGCAGACATTATGGCTGTAGTGCCTCACCAGCCACTGACCTCACCGCACGCCACTGGTATCCACCATTTTTGGACTGCTCATATCTAGGACAAGTTCATCAGCTGCTAATAAGGTGGACATTATCTGCATATGGATCACTAGTAAAAACCTCATTCATGCAATTATCGGATTTCTGCCAAAATAACCGATTATAGATGGTCTTAGCCAGTGACACTAATCCTTTCCGAGTGAATCCTAGCCAGTACTGTGGAATTACAGTCAGTGAAATTAATCACTCCATACAGGAATTTATGTGGCTATTTTTTAATATCTTAAACAGGTTGAGTATCCCTTATCCAAAATGCTTGGGACCAGAGGTATTTTGGATATCGTATTTTTCCGTATTTTGGAATAATTGCATATCATAATGAGATATCATGGCAATGGGACCTAAGTCTAAGCACAGAATGCATTTATGTTACATATACACCTTATACACACAGCCTGAAGGTAATTTTAGCCAATATTTTTTGTAACTTTGTGCATTGAACAAAGTGTATCTTCATTCACACAATTCATTTATGTTTCATATACGCCTGAACGTCATTTAATACAATATTTTTTAATAACTTTGTGTACTAAACAAAGTTTGTGTACATTGAGCCATCAAAAAACGAAGGTTTCACTATCTCACTCTCACTCAAAAAAGTCCGTATTTCGGAATATTTGGATATGGCATACTCAACCTGTAATTATTTTACTATATTACATCAACATATGTTATTAAGAAATGTGTTTATTTTAAACAAGCCTTTCGTGTGTGTGTGTGTGTGTGTGTGTGTGTGTGTGTGTGTGTGTGTATATATATTATTTCCATTGATCAGCCAGCGCTGGTAATTTTTTCTTTTTTACTAAAAAAATGAATCAATATTATTACAGAACAATGCAATACCTTTTTCTTTGGTGAATAAAGACAATGAACTGTAGGTTCTTCTCCACATACTGTCACAGTGTTGTTACTATAAGTCCAGCGGTGTTAGAACGTGCTGAGGTCTGAAAAAACTTGCTCTGGTGTTCATTGGATGATTATCCTCCATGGCAGTCATTCATAGTAGACCATTCATCTCAGTCTTCTCAATTCTGAAACGCTGGCTGCATCTTGATAAGAGCTTGAGAGTTTGTGCATATCTATGTATTTCACCTTGGGATGCACTGTACAGACTGTTGTCCAAGTAGGTGGAGATTACTGCTAGGAGCATATCAGGCATAGCTTCTCCATATGTGGTTATCAGTTCCATCGGTGCAGTTGTGTTGAACATCATGGGTCTTCCAGGTAACAGAACATCATGGGTCTTCCAGGTAACAGAACACTTGAATTGCTGCTGAATATGTGAACTTGAATTGGCAAGTTGTCCAATGGAACCGGTGAAGTATTGAAGTTCAAATTGTTATGATGATGACCAAACAAACAAAAATAACAGCGCTGATCTAAAAAATATGTGTACTTTTTATTAAATGCAGTTTAAAAGCAATTTATACATATAGATACCAAATTCCTAAGTACCGATTAATCCTGCAAGCATGACATAATAGACATGATTAATACAGTGCGGTCTAGAAAAAGCCTTGATAGTAATTTTAACTGTGAAATAATTGATTACATCACATGAGTGTAATCACTCTAGCCTGACAGTCTCTTCCAGCAGTGATAAAATGATTTAGTAGAAGCCAGTCAATTAGTAGCAACAATTAGTAGTATTAACAGTTTCCACTGAGACAGGTTTATCAGTGGATTTTGCAGTTCAAAGCAAGTAATGATGAATTAGTGCGTGTTTTAAATTGAACTGTCAGAGATCAATGAAAATGTCCGTGTAGCTAGTACATACGACCTGCCTTATGGGTTAAGATTTAACCTTTGTGGTCCGATGTTTGGTATCTCCCGACTCCTGGTGCATTAAATGGCCGTTTTCATGGGTCTTATCCGGAGTGTCCAAAACAAGGGTCCAATTCGGAGCAGGTTAAGAAGGCTTAAGCAGGCTTGAGCAACCGGTACCGGGTAGGGTGAATAGCTCTTACGCGTTTCTCCGCCTGTCACTTATTCAGCGGCTTCCTCAGAGAAGTATATCACCATCTCTCCGTGCCAGCGTTTAAATAGCAGACAGTCTCCCGCTTATAGGGGCGTCATGCGCATTGTATGTCTATTCCAAGCCTCGTTTTCAAAAGGGTAAATGAATGGAGCGCATACGGCAGCGGGCTCTCGTGTGCTAGTGAGCATCACTGGTCAGATGACCGCATCTCCCGTCTCAATTACGGAGACAATTTGGTTTTCATTGATACAATGTTAAGGTGCTTTAAATATATGCTACTTAGTTGCCAAAGGAGACAGATAATAGTTCGCTGGATTTCCCCTTAGTCCTAACAGGATTCGCTTATACGGAGTTGGAATTTAAACATATACAATATGAAAAAAACGTATATATATGTAATAGCATAAAATTGAATAAAAGATAAAAAAATATATATAGTAATAATAATAGCTAGTGCACACACTATATAGATATTTCTAAACATCTACTTATCAGTATTTTTATATTAATAATTTAAAATATTATTTATTTCAAATCAACATACACCGTTATCTATTCATTATTATATATAGCACTCAGATGTTTCACATAGAGAAGAATAATAATAATCATTAGCCCATTAGATCTAAGTGGGCTTGAATAATATGGGTATATTCACATTGGAGAGAGAGGATTTATGGCAATCAAAGGGATTATAGGCAGTATGTGCTAATTAGCACTGCCTAAAGATAACAGCATCAATATCCCTGTTATTATCAGACAGAGAGAGTTGTTAACTTGAATCAAATAGATAGATATATTCATATGTATGGAGAGAGGATATTAAGAGGAGATAATGAGTTGATCAAAGGGACTATGGATCATGGGAAGAAATTATCAACCTAAAATTAACAATACCTATATCCCTGTGTTATCAAACCGGAAAAATTGTCGATTTATATGGTGAACCACATATTGCCTATACCTTATGTATAGTACAAAACACATATGTATATATACACACACATACAAACGCATGCACACGTCATATACACATGCATACGTGTGCTCACATAATTAAATATTTAATATTTCAATATATATATATATATATATATATATATACACATGTGCTTTTATTGCCTACACACATATATATGAGATGATCTCTACTACTACCTACAATTTGTGTTACTTTTATTGTTATTTTTATTTTTATTTTTATTTTTATTTATATTTTAATTTTTATTTATTGTTAATACTATTGTCATTATTATTTAAATTTCTATTACTATTGTTATTTATTTGTATTTATACCATTAATCTTATTTATGGAACTGATGGAATACTCTATGGATAGGTGGGCTCATTTTTATTATTAAATATTGTTCAATTCGACCGTGTCGTTCAGACCACCTGGTATTAAAGTTCCTAGAACAAAAATCCAATATGCCTCTCTTTTGCATAATAGATTAAATCTATCACCTCCACGTTTGGTTACTCCTACTTGTTCTATTGCTTTTATTGACACTTTTTTCATATCTTGTTTTTGGCAATGTGATATATGGAGCGAGAGGGGGTGTGTACTCAAACCTTTTAGAATATTTCTCCTATGTTCAGAGAATCTTACGTGGAGAGTTTGCGTTGTGCGTCCCACGTATTGTTTTCCACAGCCGCATGTGATCAAAAAGATCACATAGGTAGAATTGCAATTGAGAAATTTCTTTATTGGATAAGTTTCCTTCGTAGAAAAAGAGCTAAATTCAACATTTTTTCTGGAGGTGCACATGCATGTAGTGCATGCATTTCTTCCACATTTGTGAAACCCAGCTGGTTTTGGCGGAAGCCATGTTTCTGCCGAAACATGAGATACTTCTGGGTTGGTGAAATGGCTATGTACTAACTTGGATTTCAAGTTTTCAGATTTTCTAAAAGTTACTTGTCCCAAAGGATTCACCTGTTCTTTTAATAGCTCATCCAAGCATAGCAGATTGGCGTTCTTTTTTATAATTTTTCTTATTTCTCTTGCATGGCTATTATATTGAGTGATAAAATTAATGGACCTAGGTTCATCCTTTTTATCCACTATCTTATTTTTTGTGGTTAGTAATAGACCCCTATCTATCTTTTCTACTTCTATTAATGCTTGTTGTAATAGTTCATGAGGGTAGCCTTGTTCCTCAAAGGACTTCAATATCTTATCCGCCTGTTGTTTGAACTTAACATTTGATGAACAGTTCCTTTTCAACCTTACCAGTTGACTTTTAGGAATATTATTTTTCCATCCCTCTAAATGTGAACTCTCATAATGCAAGTATCTATTTTGGTCCACTGGCTTAACATACGTATGTGTAACCAGTTTGTTGTTTTGCACAGTCAGAGTGATATCTAAAAAGTTAATAGTGATTGGACTAAATGAACAGGTGAATCTAAGACCGAAAAGGTTATTATTAAGATTTTCCGTGAAAGTGTGTAGTGTGGATAAATCCCCAGTCCAAATCATAAATAAATCATCTATGTACCTACCATAGAGAGCCAGGTTCTCCCCGAGCTCGCTACCCCACACAAGTTGCTCCTCAAGGAGCCCCATGTATAGGTTTGCGAAACTCGGGGCGAACCTGGTCCCCATGGCGGTCCCCCGTGTCTGTAAATAATAAACAGAGTCAAAAGTGAAATAATTGTGGGTGAGAATAAATCGGATTGATTCGAGAATAAAGTCAATAAGATTTCTTTCTATTTGTGTGTCTTTTTCCAGGTAATATTCAATAGCTTTAATACCTAATGCGTGAGGAATGTTAGAATAAAGTGACTCCACGTCGTATGTGACCAGGAATGATCCTGGTTTCCACACGACGTCGTTCACCAAATTCAAAAAGCTCTTAGTATCGCTGATATGTGATTTCAACTTTTCCACATATCCTTGTAAGTGATAATCAACAAAAAAAGAAAGATTGTTAGTAAGTGAACCCACTCCCGAAATAATAGGTCTCCCAGGTGGTGCAGAAATTGAATTGCTGCTGAATATGTGAACTTGAATTGGCAAGTTGTCCAATGGAACCGGTGAAGTATTGAAGTTCAAATTGTTATGATGATGTACATCCAGGGCTTGCTTCATGGCTTCTACATGATTTTCCTTTAGGCCTTCTTTGAGACCAGCTACTTCAGACTGCAGGTGACTCACCTGTTCACCAATCTCTGCCTGCAGATTACTAACCTTGACAAAAAGTTCTTTCACATGCCAAGCACAGCTGCATTAACAGTCATTCACCTATGTGGAGTGGTGTTTTCTACTTGGTGAATGTGCTGTCTCTTGCACAGGTGTATTAACAAGCTCCAACATAAAAAAACTTATTGATTCATTGTATTTGTGACATCCAGTAGCATTGGTGTTTCCATACTGACAACTGGAGTCTAAATGTTGACTGCTGGCTCAACATCTGTGTCAGCAATGGAAGACATTTGCAGTGTTTGTGGTATCTTACCCTTTGCATCACAGCATTTACCTTAGCCTTAGCATTTTTCTTAGCTTGATGACATTTTCTTTTCTGTCTTCTTCTCCTCAGTTTTTGGGGGGAACTGGAGGCACTGCTACAGTCAGTCTCTGTGCAAGTGAGGGTGCACTGGATTGGCTCCATGGTAGAATTTGAAAGACTGCATCTTCTTACTTTACAGATGTGCCCTCATACATCTTGCGTTAATATGCCATGTAGTGGGAGTTGCCTGGCAAGAGTGAGCTGACAGGTCCCGTGTAACTCTGTTAGTGTAGGACATCTTTTCTGTTGAAACACGTCTTTTTTACAACACTATGTGAATAGAAAGCACCAGATGTTTCCACTTACATCTAGCCTCCCTGCTCGTTAAACAGCCCTTCTAGTCACACCGTGCTGTGGAGTGACTCGGTAGCGCCGAGCATCTTTGTGTGTGACTTTTTCCATTAAAATGCATCTTATCCACAAAAAGATGTGAATAGAATGCACAGCTTATGCTGATTAAAATGATATGCAGCATACCTATATTTTCTGTGCATCTGCAGCTGTATCTGCATACAAAATTCTTCAGTACATTACAGTGTTTTCTAGGAAAACAATGTAACATACCATTTTGTTTGCAGATAAAGCCACTGCAAGGCAATTCATGAGCACAACTCAAATTTTACAAAATGGCCTTCGATCATTGCGAGTAGCCACAAGGCAACCGACCCCATGGAACTACAGTACAAGTAGCAGAGTGTACATTTCAGAGCATAGTCTACTACAGAACTTCTGTATCATAGTAACTCTGAAAATGTGACTTAGGGGGTAATTCAGATCTGATTGCAGCAGCAAATTTGTTAGCTAATGGGCAAACCCATGTGCACTGCAGGGGGGCAGATATAACATGTACAGAGAGACAAAATCTAGCATTGTGGCCACCTTACAGCATGGCATTACTCGAGTACCATGCAGATTTACAAAATGGCAGATATCCATCTCCATGGAGCTACCAACAGCATAGCTTTCAAAGTCATGTTGCTGGAGCTGTTTGTGTGGTTTAGTACATGGTACCTGGTGTATAGGACTAGCCGATAGCAATGCATGGCAATGCATGAGCTCTGTGCAGGTTTGCTAAATGACCTCCAGGCATCACAAATGGCCTTGAGGGTACTCACTTATATGGAGCTACCAACAGCATATCTTTTGAAGCAATTTCACTGGAACTGTATATGTGGCTTAGAACATGAAACCTACATGTACATGTAAGTGCTTACGGTATTACCACTATATTGACACAGCCGGAATTCCAAGTATGTGTTTTTCATAGACAGCCTTCCCCTCCACCACCACCATGCTGGCTTTGGGGGAAGGGACCCAAAGAGCATGACAAGCAGCAAGATGCAAGCACCCCTGGAGCTGTGTATCTGTGTGGCTGTATACTGCAACTTTCAATGTGCATTCAGAGACATACGATCAGTTCTTCCTACAAGCAGACAGACATTTTTCTGTGTGTAATAAAATGAAAATTAAAATATATCTCCAGTATAATATTGATAATAACAGAATTCTATATTGTTTTAAAAAGAATAAGCATCTGTCATTTCCAGGAATCGAACCTGGGTTCATGGGAATTCTTGGCAGTCATGATACCACCAAACCAAAGATGCCATGCTGTCAATGGCTGCATACCAGCAGAAACATTTCACTGTTTGTAAGGTGTTTTTTTTGGTGTGCAAAAAGATGCAATGCCAAGCTGAATGCAAAAGACCTTTCACTAATGTAAGGATTTTTTTTGATGGAGAAAAAGATGCACAGACAAGCTGAATGCAATAGACCTTTTTACAGTTAAGGGCCCCATACACTAGAACGATTTTGCTCAATTTCAGCTCAATTTGGTCATTCTGGCCGATATATTGGGGGAAATCATGCATTTTTACTGTGTATCCGATCCGATGCGTGGCGCAGTGAGCGTCGGGTCGACTCCTCCAGGTTGTTGGTGCTGCACTCGTTATTTGTCATGATCAAGTGGAATTGTATGGAATCGAACGGAATGGTTTTTGTGCTTGCGATATATCGCTTTTGATCTATAGTACGAAGTTTGACTGGCATTCAAGACACTCCCATCAGCAGCAGCAGCAGCAGCATCAGCAGCACAGCACGCAGCCATGCAGCAGGAGCCCAGATACAAACAAATCGGATGTTTGTGGTTTAAATCCCAAGTAGGTATTTCCAATCGTTCACACTGACCACCAATGTATTCACACTGACCACCAATGAATTCACACTGACCATCAATGTATTCACACTGACCACCAATGTATTCACACTGACCACCAATGTATTCACACTGACCACCAATATATTCACACTGACCACCAATGTATTCACGCTGACCACCAATGTATTCACACTGACCACCAATGAATTCACACTGACCATCAATGTATTCACACTGACCACCAATGTATTCACACTGACCACCAATGTTTTAACACTGACCACCAATGTTTTAACACTGACCACCAATGTATTCTAATTATTGTTCACATTTTATTATTTTCATGTGGGCCCAAAGTCATTTTAACACCCCCTACTGGCCATGTGTTTTCCCCTGCCACTGTACGGCCATGCTGCACCATGTGTTTCACGGACTCCAAAGTAATTTAACCCCCCCAAATTGACCATTAGCACAATTGTTGTTTGTGTAATGAGGAAACTTTTTACTAAAAAAAAAACTTTTAATTAAAAACATATATTATTTCAATTTAAACACCATGTAAACAAAAAAAAACATTGAAACATATAAACATTTCACAATAACATTTAACATATATACCTTTTTAAAACCATTTGTACCCCACTTTTTTACATTACAGATATGTCTACCGATTCTGACACTGATTTTATTACCGGCCTTTTGGAGATGTACCGCGGTCACGAATGTTTGCAGAAAGTAAAGTCCAAGGGCTATTCGGATAAAGTCCGCCGGAATGCAGCATTGGATCCCTTAGGGGCATACTGCAAGCCCTTTGTGTCCAGTGCTGACAAACAATGGGTGAGGAAAAAGTTACAAAACCTGCGCACAGTGTTCCTTGAGGAACATAAAAAAATCCAAGATTCCAAAAGGTCTGGAGCAGGTTCGGCCCAGGTACACAAAACAATGCTGTGGTACTACAGCAGGCACAAGTTCGTCCTGGAACAGGAGCATACCCGGACGGGTTTCACCTCCCTCCCTCGGACTGCTACACCAGAGACACCAGAGCCGGAAGACATTGACCCATCTCTGACGGCATCTGTAAGTATATTTTTAGAAATACGTATTTAAGTTTAGCAAAGTTCCACTAATAGTCCATCACATGACACTAATTAAATATGGTCCTCCTGCCAATCGACTGCACCCACCGCGTTAGAATAGGCCAGGTACTCATCCCTGACCTTTTTTGCCCGTAGATTTGCCCTTGAATGGACTAGAAATGGTTCCACAGAGGAAAACGGTGAAGTGTCCTCTGGGTGTTCTGGGTCTGGGTCTCTTGGCGTTCCTCTGGGCTGTGTCCTATGCTGGGTGGTTTTGATGTGAAAATAGAAATGCAGGACACAGCACGCAGTCACCACCCAATCAATCTTCTCCACCTGCAAATTGATAGCCGTTAGGACTATGCGGAAGCGGCTAGACAGGATCCCAAAAGTATTCTCTACAATTCGTGCGTGGGTTAGCCGTGTCAGGTGCCTTTGAGGGTAGGGTTTCATAATGTTCTCGTGGAGTGCGAATGCCTCATCAGCCATGAAAAACAAAATTGAGTCCGTGCTGGTTTTGCTCCATAGACGGCAAGTTGAGGGTCTTTGTGGTGAGCCGCTCGTAGAAGGTGGAATTCTCCAGCGAGCCACTGTCTGATGCACGACTGTTTTTGCCAACATCAATAACCACTGACATCCACATGATGCTGAAAAACCCTTTGTAATTAAAATAAAGGGGGCTGCTGTTTGCAGGAGGCATGATGCGGACGTGCTTGCCATCTATCGCTCCACCACAGTTCGGGAAATGCCAGGTGGCGGCAAACTCCTCTGCCACAGCTTGCCATTCAAATGTACTTGCAGGGAGCTATAATAAAAGATATAAAAATATTAGAAAACATGTATTTAAACTTTGTTTTTAGTTTCTAACCACTACAGAATACAAGTGTGGAGATTCCCTCCACCCCAGACCTGAGCTTCAGCTTGGAGATGGAGGATTCTCAGCGCCAGCTTCCGACCACAGAAACACCTGACACCTCAGACACATCAGCAGCACCAGCTCCTCTGCCCTCCCCCCTCCCCAGAAGAGAAGTCAAAAGAAAAAACACACCGGCCGGGAGGGTGAAGATCTGATCTTTGAAGAGATCAAGTCCAGACTCCCCCCCCCCCGACCACTTCTCTAATTTTGGTATATTTATGGCATCATCGATGACAAAATTTCCCCCCCGACCAGACGGAGCAGATTGAGAAGCTTTGTCTAGAAATCATGAATAAAGCCAGAAAGTCGGAACTCCACGATGTGGTCCTATTTGACTGCCATCCCCTCTCTCTACTAACACCCCAAATCCAGTGTATTACGCCCACACAACCACCTCACAATCCACACACCGAAACATACCCTACTCCCCCAGCCAGCTGCCTCACGGCCATATACTCGGCTATGCTGGAGGCAGAGGAGGACATGCTTCTGTTTGAGGATTTGTAAACATCTTAAAATTCCCCATAAATATGGGGTGGTATAGGCAAAATGGTGTTTTTGCCCCGGATTTTTGGTGGCAGATACATGCATGCTGTTGGTGCATGAGAATGGGTCCGGGACCATTCCTTGTGCACTTAACAGCATGTGTGTAAACAAAATCTAGCATTGTGGCCACCTTACAGCATGGCATTACTCAAGTACCATGCAGATTTACAAAATGGCAGATATCCATCTCCATGGAGCTACCAACAGCATAGCTTTCAAAGTCATGTCGCTGGAGCTGTTTGTGTGGTTTAGTACATGGTACCTGGTGTATAGGACTAGCCGATAGCAATGCATGGCAATGCATGAGCTCTGTGCAGGTTTGCTAAATGACCTCCAGGCATCACAAATGGCCTTGAGGGTACTCACTCATATGGAGCTACCAACAGCATATCTTTTGAAGCAATTTCACTGGAACTGTATATGTGGCTTAGTACATGAAACCTACATGTACATGTAAATGCTTACGGTATTACCACTATATTGACACAGCCGGAATTCCAAGTACTCTACCAAGTGCACGGCACAAGTCGTAGTGTGTTGTTTTTTCATAGACAGCCTTCCCCTCCACCACCACCATGCTGGCTTTGGGGGAAGAGACCCAAAGAGCATGACAAGCAGCAAGATGCAAGCACCCCTGGAGCTGTGTATCTGTGTGGCTGTATACTGCAACTTTCAATGTGCATTCAGAGACATATGATCAGTTCTTCCTACAAGCAGACAGACATTTTTCTGTGTGTAATAAAATGAAAATTAAAATATATCTCCAGTATAATATTGCTAATAACAGAATTCTATATTGTTTTAAAAAGAATAAGCATCTGTCATTTCCAGGAATCGAACCTGGGTTCATGGGAATTCTTGGCAGTCATGATACCACCAAACCAAAGATGCCATGCTGTCAATGGCTGCATACCAGCAGAAACATTTCACTGTTTGTAAGGTGTTTTTTTTGGTGTGCAAAAAGATGCAATGCCAAGCTGAATGCAAAAGACCTTTCACTAATGTAAGGATTTTTTTTGATGGAGAAAAAGATGCACAGACAAGCTGAATGCAATAGACCTTTTTACAGTTAAGGGCCCCATACACTAGAACGATTTTGCTCAATTTCAGCTCAATTTGGTCATTCTGGCCGATATATTGGGGGAAATCATGCATTTTTACTGTGTATCCGATCCGATGCGTGGCGCAGTGAGCGTCGGGTCGACTCCTCCAGGTTGTTGGTGCTGCACTCGTTATTTGTCATGATCAAGTGGAATTGTATGGAATCGAACGGAATGGTTTTTGTGCTTGCGATATATCGCTTTTGATCTATAGTACGAAGTTTGACTGGCATTCAAGACACTCCCATCAGCAGCAGCAGCAGCAGCATCAGCAGCACAGCACGCAGCCATGCAGCAGGAGCCCAGATACAAACAAATCGGATGTTTGTGGTTTAAATCCCAAGTAGGTATTTCCAATCGTTCACACTGACCACCAATGTATTCACACTGACCACCAATGAATTCACACTGACCATCAATGTATTCACACTGACCACCAATGTTTTAACACTGACCACCAATGTATTCACGCTGACCACCAATGTATTCACACTGACCACCAATGAATTCACACTGACCATCAATGTATTCACACTGACCACCAATGTATTCACACTGACCATCAATGTATTCACACTGACCACCAATGTTTTAACACTGACCACCAATGTTTTAACACTGACCACCAATGTATTCTAATTATTGTTCACATTTTATTATTTTCATGTGGGCCCAAAGTCATTTTAACACCCCCTACTGGCCATGTGTTTTCCCCTGCCACTGTACGGCCATGCTGCACCATGTGTTTCACGGACTCCAAAGTAATTTAACCCCCCCAAATTGACCATTAGCACAATTGTTGTTTGTGTAATGAGGAAACTTTTTACTAAAAAAAAAACTTTTAATTAAAAACATATATTATTTCAATTTAAACACCATGTAAACAAAAAAAAACATTGAAACATATAAACATTTCACAATAACATTTAACATATATACCTTTTTAAAACCATTTGTACCCCACTTTTTTACATTACAGATATGTCTACCGATTCTGACACTGATTTTATTACCGGCCTTTTGGAGATGTACCGCGGTCACGAATGTTTGCAGAAAGTAAAGTCCAAGGGCTATTCGGATAAAGTCCGCCGGAATGCAGCATTGGATCCCTTAGGGGCATACTGCAAGCCCTTTGTGTCCAGTGCTGACAAACAATGGGTGAGGAAAAAGTTACAAAACCTGCGCACAGTGTTCCTTAAGGAACATAAAAAAATCCAAGATTCCAAAAGGTCTGGAGCAGGTTCGGCCCAGGTACACAAAACAATGCTGTGGTACTACAGCAGGCACAAGTTCGTCCTGGAACAGGAGCATACCCGGACGGGTTTCACCTCCCTCCCTCGGACTGCTACACCAGAGACACCAGAGCCGGAAGACATTGACCCATCTCTGACGGCATCTGTAAGTATATTTTTAAAAATACGTATTTAAGTTTAGCAAAGTTCCACTAATAGTCCATCACATGACACTAATTAAATATGGTCCTCCTGCCAATCGACTGCACCCACCGCGTTAGAATAGGCCAGGTACTCATCCCTGACCTTTTTTGCCCGTAGATTTGCCCTTGAATGGACTAGAAATGGTTCCACAGAGGAAAACGGTGAAGTGTCCTCTGGGTGTTCTGGGTCTGGGTCTCTTGGCGTTCCTCTGGGCTGTGTCCTATGCTGGGTGGTTTTGATGTGAAAATAGAAATGCAGGACACAGCACGCAGTCACC
The DNA here is from genome assembly GCF_028390025.1 of Pseudophryne corroboree. Classification (NCBI taxonomy): domain Eukaryota; kingdom Metazoa; phylum Chordata; class Amphibia; order Anura; family Myobatrachidae; genus Pseudophryne; species Pseudophryne corroboree. The sequence goes on along the minus strand of NC_086447.1, from coordinate 393,080,634 downwards.
ACCCAATCAATCTTCTCCACCTGCAAATTGATAGCCGTTAGGACTATGCGGAAGCGGCTAGACAGGATCCCAAAAGTATTCTCTACAATTCGTGCGTGGGTTAGCCGTGTCAGGTGCCTTTGAGGGTAGGGTTTCATAATGTTCTCGTGGAGTGCGAATGCCTCATCAGCCATGAAAAACAAAATTGAGTCCGTGCTGGTTTTGCTCCATAGATGGCAAGTTGAGGGTCTTTGTGGTGAGCCGCTCGTAGAAGGTGGAATTAATTTCTCCAGCGAGCCACTGTCTGATGCACGACTGTTTTTGCCAACATCAATAACCACTGACATCCACATGATGCTGAAAAACCCTTTGTAATTAAAATAAAGGGGGCTGCTGTTTGCAGGAGGCTTGATGCGGACGTGCTTGCCATCTATCGCTCCACCACAGTTCGGGAAATGCCAGGTGGCGGCAAACTCCTCTGCCACAGCTTGCCATTCAAATGTACTTGCAGGGAGCTATAATAAAAGATATAAAAATATTAGAAAACATTTGTTTTTAGTTTCTAACCACTACAGAATACAAGTGTGGAGATTCCCTCCACCCCAGACCTGAGCTTCAGCTTGGAGACGGAGGATTCTCAGCACCAGCTTCCGACCACAGAAACACCTGACACCTCAGACACATCAGCAGCACCAGCTCCTCTGCCCTCCCCCCTCCCCAGAAGAGAAGTCAAAAGAAAAAACACACCGGCCAGGAGGGTGAAGATCTGATCTTTGAAGAGATCAAGTCCAGACTCCCCCCCCCCCCCCCCCCCCGACCACTTCTCTAATTTTGGTATATTTATGGCATCATCGATGACAAAATTTCCCCCCGACCAGACGGAGCAGATTGAGAAGCTTTGTCTAGAAATCATGAATAAAGCCAGAAAGTCGGAACTCCACGATGTGGTCCTATTTGACTGCCATCCCCTCTCTCTACCAACCCCCCAAATCCAGTGTATTACACCCACACAACCACCTCACAATCCACACACCGAAACACACCCTACTCCCCCAGCCAGCTGCTCCACGGCCATATACTCGGCTATGCTGGAGGCAGAGGAGGACATGCTTCTGTTTGAGGATTTGTAAACATCTTAAAATTCCCCATAAATATGGGGTGGTATAGGCAAAATGGTGTTTTTGCCCCGGATTTTTGGTGGCAGATACATGCATGCTGTTGGTGCATGAGAATGGGTCCGGGACCATTCCTTGTGCACTTAACAGCATGTGTGTATTCTCCCTATCAAATCTGGGGCCAAAACACCATTTAGCCCTCCATCTTAGGAGTTTTTGTACCGCTCCATATTTATTGGGAATTAGTACATTTTGAAGGGTATTGTTTTAAAGTTAAAAATTCCCCATAAATATTAGGCGGTATAGGCGAAATGGTGTTTTGGGCCCAGATTTTTGGGGGAGGATACACGCATGCTGTTGGTGCATGAGAATGGGTCCGGGACCATTCCTTGTGCACTTAACAACATGTGTGTATTCTCCCTATCAAATCTGGGGTCAAAACACCATTTAGCCCTCCATCTTAGGAGTATTTGTACAGATCCATATTTATTGGGAAATAAAATTTTTATAAAACAGTTATTTATTAGTTTTACTGCTTTCAATCTATATATTTATGTAAAAAAATGCAATTTCATGCCATGTTGGCAAATAAATGCATACAGTTCGATTCTATATGCCATGTTGGCAAATCAAAGTAGAGTTTTTGCAGTTTCCAAGAGGGAACAACAAACTTTTTTGTATAAACACTTTAAGTAACTAAACAGGTGTGGTGTCTTTTCTTTACCTTTAAATAATGGTCTTACAGCAGTTAATTTGCCTTTGGACCAGACCCCCTAGCACCCTAATCCAGCCCATCAGATGTATCTGATGGTACCTGTGATTGCATGCTATACATCCCATGCGATATGTAGGCGACTGACATATCCTATGTGATGTATAGCATGCTCAAAAAAGTCACATTGTACCAAATCATTTGGAATCGTATGTAAACACTCCTGGAAGAGTTCAAGGGAAATCGCCCCGACTACAGCCTCTAGACATATCGTTCTAGTGTATGGGGCCCTTAAGTGTTAATTTCAAATCAATCGGATTTAACCAATTTGTATGAACAACTATTGTCTGTTTTCCAGCGCTAGGGAGCAAATGGTTGATTGTGTCAAAGTCGAAAAATATTGCAGTACACACATTAAGTACAAACTACACACAGATGGCTTCAGCGCGTGTACTTGTTCTGCCGTGCGTGCACATATCCGCAATTTGCGTATGGTCGCTCCCGCGGTCCTGCGCATTAGCGCGTGGTATGGGAATTTACGGTAGAGTTTGTGAACGCATGGAAAGCTATCAAAACACATTACATATTTAATCCAAATAGTGCACAATGTACACATAGCCTCCCTGCACCGCATCAGAAAGTAACAGCAGTTTAAATGGTAACAGAACAAAGGGATTCACCTTTACAGGATAGGAGGGGACAGAACAAGGTTATAAGGTGGTGTTTGGTATCCAGCTGTAGGGTATTTTAAGGGTAACATTCCGATGTTGGTTTGAGAAAGATCGCATGTTCCTGCCGATAGTTATGTGCAGGAGCAGAATATAGATATAAACTGTATTTACTGTACATTATGTATGCGGCGTGAATCCAGAGGAGACCACCCACAAGAGCAGTTGGAACAGACATTGCCTACCTATTCAAACCTTATGACTTATGACCTCTCCTGTACTGTAAATGACCATCCCTGTGTCCAATGGACAGAGAGATTACAGTATCCATTGTGTTAAATTTTGGATTAATTGTATAAAGAGAGCCTGCTGCAGACCTGGTCAGACACAAGACTCACAAAGTTATCTATTAGATGACCGTGGACCGGACCGGGTAGCACGGCAAATCCAATCACGTATGTACCATTGACTGTAGCCATTACTCTGTTATATTGTAATGTATTGTTTGTATTGTAACCCCCTGTCAGCAATAATACGCTGTGGTGTCGGAACCCAGCAGTTTAATTACAATCTGGTGTTGTGTCTTCCTTGCCCTGCTAAGGTTTAAAGTGCATTATCATTGCATTACATAGCTGTTAAGGGTTTGCGGTGTATCTCTGGGTGTGTACGCGCTGTGTGTACTTTGTACCGTCAGCGTGGCGTTTGTATGCAAAGTCCGTACACAGTACGGGACTCTGTACGCTAATAGCGTACAAAGTACGTAGAGTGTGTAATAAGTAAAGCGGCCGCAGCGGCTCCATGGTAAAGTGTATTTAAGGTGTGTTAAAGGTATAGTTTTCATTCCTGTATATAAATCAGCATTCTCAATTGGGGGCTACGTCCGGTTTTCCACATACTCGCAGCCTAACAGGTCACAGCAGACTTAATATATCAGCAAAAGGGTGGACAGAAAGTATCCTACGTATCCTTTTCCTGGTCGATGGATACACTGAAAACCCTACTTATTTGCTGATTAGATGGTGTCTGCTCTGTATGGTTTGTAGAGATGCTGGTAGAACCCGTAAAGTAAAAACAGGAAAAAAGCTATTTAAAATCTGTGAATTTTTTTTTTACGTCAAAAGCGTACACGGCACCCATACTCTTTGTATATCCTCACATTGTTGCCATAACATTCAGATTGCTAGATTCATTTAGACCTGTGTGAAACTGGAGATATTTGTTGCTATATAGTTAAAACTAAAATAAATATTTAAGGAAGTAATCGTAAAGCACAAACGCAGTCTGGCCTAGTTGTAAAGGTTTATACAGAAATAAACTGTGTTGTGTTTAGTGGGCAATAGTAGTTTTATTGCTCACATTTATAGAGTTGTATGATTTGTGCTATTGCGGACGTACGGTTTTGTACACGTGTCTCGGACAAAGGTGGTCATTCCGAGTTGTTCGCTCTGTAATTTTCTTCGCATCGCAGCGATTTTCCACTAATTGCGCATGCGCAATGTACGCACTGCGACTGCGCCAAGTAAATTTGCTATGAAGTTTGGTATTTTACTCACGGCATTACGAGGTTTTTTCTTCGTTCTGGAGATCGGAGTGTGATTGACAGGAAGTGGGTGTTTCTGGGCGGAAACTGGCCATTTTATGGGAGTGTGTGAAAAAATGCTACAGTTTCTGGGAAAAACGCGGGAGTGGCTGGAGAAACGGAGGAGTGTCTGGGCGAATGCTGGCTGTGTTTGTGACATCAAACCAGGAATGACAAGCACTGAACTGATCGCACTGGAAGAGTAAGTCTCGAGCTACTCAGAAACTGCACAGTGAAGTCATTTTGCAATATTGCGAATCTTTCGTTCGCAATTTTGCTAAGCTAAGATTCACTCCCAGTAGGCGGCGGCTTAGCGTGTGCAATGCTGCTAAAAGCAGCTTGCGAGCGAACAACTCAGAATGACCACCAAAGTACGGAACTGCACACACGGCGTAAGGGACACGCACGGTCGCGTGTTTATGCAAATTGCGTAAGAGTACGGTTGCTAAGTACAAATTACACAATAGTTAGTTTAGTTTAAAGGTGGGACAGTAGCCATGCTACAATAGCACAAAACTACCCGGTTTCTAAAAAAAAATTTGTATAAAAACAAAATTTTGTATTAATAATTTTTTTAAATTGCCTCTGGGGGTAAAGCTGCCAACCTGAATGAATCCAAATTTTCTGTACAGAAAAACAAAGTGTATTTGAGTGAGCGAACGCAGGAGTGAGTGGATACTGAACCCAGGAACTGAAGTGGTCTGAAGTGGTCTGAAGTGGTAACACAGGGTTAGTAGAGGCCCGGTGGCGTAGGGTTCGCTACCCTGCGTTATTAGGAACTGAAGTGGTCTGAAGTGGTCTGAAGTGATCCCATACAACTAAAGTGGTCTGGAATGGTCTAGGCTAAAGTGGTCTACAGCAATTGTAGGGCATATAGATAACTAGTATCTATAGGCTGTGCTATTGCATCGCATGTCTGTTTGTTCTGCACAGCGCAACGTGATATTATTGTGTCATATGCTCTGTGGAAGAGCATACGCAGACGTGATTGTATAGACAAAGGGGTTTTTCCTTGATAACGTCGGGAAATCTTCCTGGTGGGCTTCATTGGAAAGGGTGAAGGATAGTTATCTAATTTCTCTGTTTTTCACCCTACAAACAATTCAGGTTGAAAGATACCGAAAAGGAATTTTTGGCTGCCTTTCCCAGGAAAATATTCCAAACAGAACTTCCACCGAAAGAAATTACGGTGCTGTAAGGTCTGATAAGTTGGGTACATTGCGATCCGCTATCAACAGTGTATCGTTGTACTGGCCAACGTGGATGAAGAGCGAGTGGAAGGCGCTCGGAGATACTTCCACCGTCTACTTATATGAGTATTTTGGTGTTTGTGGGAATTTTTTTAAGTTGTTAAAAAAAGACCCACAAATATGGAAGCCAGTTGCTCAAGTGAGAGACATTTAGACAAGGTTCAGGCAGAATTGTGGCCAAAAGGCTCAGCAAGGTTTATCATGTATGAAAAATATGGTTCACACACAGAAGTTTTATGCAATGAGTGGGTACGTATGACTAACAAAGATAGGGTACCATTCCCTAGGGTGGGCAGCTTTGAACCAGAGGTATTACAGAACTTAAGGATAAGGATATGTCTGATAAAATCCAAGAAACAAAGGATTAAACATATAGATTGTTTAAATTTATGGCAACAGGAGGGGGATATGCAAAGGGAATTAGCTCGCGCAGCAGGTTCCAAACCTAGCGGGAAAACAATGGCGACCGCACCACCACCACCATATATTGTGGGGGAGAAAGTGGCTACAGACATGGGTACATTGGTACAGCATAGGAGAGTAATTGATAAATGTACTAACGCTAACTCTTGCCAGTTGAATCTCATTTAAAATTTTCCCCAGGACTGCGAGCAGGAAGATGAGCCCAGCACGATATAGGCACTGTTAGGTGCTGCGGTCCGCGGCGCCGCTCGGTCTGCTTCCGAGCGACGCTCACGGCCGCCGCACCTCCCTTCCTGCCCGCCCGGCGCCTAGCAACGCCAGGACGCCGTGCGCGCTGAGCCGCCGGGTCCCTGGCAACGCCAGGACGCTGTGCGCGCTGAGCTGCCGGGTCCCTGGCAACGCTGGGACGCCGTGCGCGCATAGCCGCCGGACCCTTAGCAACGGGGACGCCACAGACGAACCGCGTTCCCCGTTGCTTCCTGTCAATCAATACACCTTTTAGCTCTGGTCGTGCAGCAGGGCAGCTGCACGACATTACGAATTAAGCTTCGCTGCAGCTATTGGAGGGCTTCCTGTTATATTCTCCCTCACTACCTGGCACAGACGCCGGTGATAGCTTCCTGTATGCTGTTCCTGCCTTGTAACGTCTGTTCCTGGTCAGCTGTATCTGCTCGATCCTGTGCTCCTGAGTCCTGGAGTTCTGAAGCCGGTCCTGGGAATCCTTCCTGTTCAAGTGAACCTGTTGCAGTCATCTGGGGGTTCTCGTTTGTTGGGATTCTCTCCCGGTTTCGTGAGTAGCGGCTTCTGCCGCGTGTTGCGGCCTAGGCCGCTTAGTCCTTTTGGTACTTTTTGTATTGGTGGTTTTTGCGGAGGTTTCCGCTTTTCACTGTCCTCCCCGGAACTCAGCGGTGCCGTGTGGGGGAGTGGACAGTGATATCTTTTGTTGTTCTTTTCCTTTGGCGGCGTGCCGCACATAAATGTAGTTTTAGGGTAGTTAGTAGCCCCTAGCTTCTGTTTGCGTTAGTTAGAGGTCCCCTTGTTATTATCCTGTCTCGGTTCACGCTGTGTCTCACGCTAAGACCTGGGGGCATCGGAGTTGGGCAGACCTAATCCGCCCTTCAAACGCAGCTGCCGCGGGCCCAAGAAACCATAGTCACTCAGGCGTGGACTGACCACACGGGTAAAACAACGGAGGTATGGTGCTAGGGGCTATTCCCGTTCCCTCCCTATTTCAGCGTCACGTCCTGGTGCACTGGACTCACTTCACAACATCTTTCTAGTTCTGAGCATCAGGAACGTAACATTATCACCGGCCAAAAAAACACACACAAAAAAAAAGTTATTTGTATTTGGTGGGCTTTGAAATTCGGCCTCATGAATCCGGCAGTATTAGGACCGAATCCCAGCCAGCTTTTGGCCAACCAGATACAGGAACTAACTCAGATGGTTCAGGATCTTACTCTTCGGGTGAGATCGCAGGAAGATCTTTTGCGAGCCTCCCCGAGTATAATTCCAGAACCAAAGATGCATCTACCTGACCGTTTTTCGGGTAACCGAAAGGATTTTTTTAATTTCAAGGAAGCTTGTAAGCTTTATTTTCATTTAAGGCCCCGATCCTCTGGTACTGAGTCTCAACGGGTCGGGATTGTGATGTCATTACTACAAGGCGATCCACAAACTTGGGCTTTTGGGCTAAAAGCCGATGATGTTGCCTTGCTATCTGTAGATGCCTTTTTTAAGTCCTTAGGCCTTTTGTATGATGACCCTGATAGAGAAGCGTTGGCTGAGAGCCACCTGCGTGCACTTAAGCAAGGGAAAAATCCAGCAGAGGCGTATTGTACTGAGTTTCGCCGTTGGTCGAACGACTGTGGCTGGAATGACCCGGCCCTGCGCAGTCAGTTTCGCCTCGGTTTGTCTGAAGTGATTAAAGACAGTCTCCTTCAGTACCCCGCTCCAGAGACTCTAGACAAACTCATGGAGCTTGCTATTAAAATTGATCGTCGTCTCCGGGAGCGGAGGGCTGAAAGAGGAGCTAGTTTCAGGCCAAGTCCATGTGTGTATACTTTCCCTGAAGACGTCGAGGAGCCCATGCAAATGGGTCTCTCCCGGCTGTCCCCAGAGGAAAGAACCAGAAGGCTAAATTCTGGTCTTTGCTTGTATTGTGGTGGCAAGGGACATATCGCACGTAATTGCCCGAATAAGCAGGGAAACGCTCTGACCAAGTGAATAGTGAGGGGGTTCACTTGGGTCTGCAGTTAATCTCCTCTAATGATTCCTTATTAGTTCCTGTAAAAATTTCCTTTGGTAGCCTCAGTTCGTTGGTGTCGGCCTTCGTCGACAGTGGAGCTGCGGGAAATTTCATGGATCTTGGTTGGGCTCAGGCTTTGGGCGTTCCACAGATACCTATGGATAAACGTATCACCATGCACGGCTTGGATGGTGGTCCGCTTTCTAACAGGGTAATCACTCACTGCACACCTCCAGTACAACTGACAGTGGGGGCCCTACATTCAGAGAAAATCAAATTTTACCTTACCCATTGTCCGGCTGTCCCCGTAGTTCTGGGTCACCCCTGGCTTGCCTTTCATAATCCCACCATAGATTGGCAGTCTGGGGAGATTTCCCGATGGGGTCCTTTTTGTGTTAAGGAATGTATTTCCCGTCCAGTCCGGGTTGCGGCAGTCACCCCAGAACTTATTCCTTTGGAATATCAGGACTTTGCCGACGTTTTCTCCAAGGGTAATGCGGATATTCTGCCTCCTCATCGGTCCTATGACTGCGCTATTGACTTAGTTCCCGGTGCCTCTTTACCTAAGGGGAGACTATATGCCCTGTCTGGGCCGGAAACTACGGCAATGAATGATTATGTACAGGAGAGCCTAAAAAAAGGCTTCATTAGGCCCTTGAAATCTCCATTGAGTGCAGGGTTCTTTTTGTTGAGAAAAAAGATGGGTCGCTCAGACCATGTATTGATTTTCGGGCTTTGAATAAAATCTCTGTTAAAAACACCTACCCCTTGCCACTGATTTCAGTACTATTTGATTAGCTCCGGACTGCCGTTATCTTTTCCAAGATCGATCTTAGAGGGGCTTACAATCTCATCCGAATGAAATCTGGGGATGAGTGGAAGATGGCTTTCAGCACACAGTCGGGACATTATGAATACCTGCTGATGCCGTTTGGGCTGTCAAATGCCCCTGCTGTATTTCAAGATCTCATTAACGACGTCCTTCGCGACTTTCTAGGAAAGTTCGTGGTCGTTTATTTAGACGACATTTTGATTTACTCCGAGTCTTTAGAACAACATATTACCCATGTGCGACTGGTCCTTCAGAAGTTACGGGAAAATCATTTATACGCCAAACTGGAGAAATGTGATTTCCACATCACAGAATTGTCCTTCCTGGGGTATATTATTTCTCCTAAGGGGTTTTTCATGGAACCAAAAAAACTCCAGGCCATCCTAAATTGGGCACAACCCACGAACTTAAAAGCAATTCAGCGCTTTTTAGGGTTTGCAAATTACTATAGGCATTTTATTCATACCTTCTCTGATTTGGTTGCTCCTATAGTAGCATTGACTAAAAAAGGAGCGGACCCTTCCAATTGGTCGCCTGAAGCCAAGTCTGCCTTTCTGGCCTTAAAGCAGGCCTTTGTCTCAGCTCCAGTACTCAGACACCCTAACCCGGAGCTCCCCTTTATTGTCGAGGTAGATGCCTCAGAGGTTGGAGTGGGGGCTATCCTTTCTCAGGAAGACCCGGAGTCTCAGGAATTACACCCATGTGCCTTCATGTCCAGGAAATTCTCCTCCGCAGAATCCAACTATGATGTTGGCAATCGAGAATTGTTGGCAGTTAAATGGGCTTTCGAGGAGTGCAGGCATTGTCTGGAAGGAGCTAGGCATACCATTACGGTGTTTACTGACCACAAGAACCTGCAGTATATTGAGTCAGCTAAACGGCTTAATGCTCGACAGGCACGTTGGGCGTTGTTTTTTACTCGTTTCAGGTTTATTATCACCTTCAGGCCCGGTTCCTAGAATACAAAAGCCGATGCCCTGTCACGTTGTTTTCTTCCGGTTCACAACAACCACCCGGCTAATACCCCCATAGTTCCATAGTCTGTCATCCGGGCTGGCCTCACACAGGATTTATTTACACAGCTAGTCCAGCTTCAGCAGCAGGCTCCCAAAGTCACTCCTGCAGATCGTCTCTTCGTCCCTGAATTTCTGAGAGGCACTGTTCTAGCTGAGTTTCATGATAATAAGGTTTCTGGTCATCCGAGTATCACTAAGACCTTGGAGTTAATCTCTCGCTCAGTGTGGTGGCCTAATCTTTCTAAAGATGTAAGGGAATTTGTCCGTTCCTGTCAGGTTTGTGCTCAGTACAAGGTATCTCGATCGTTGCCGGTCGGGCAACTCATACCTTTAGCCATTCCTCTCAGGCCATGGTCACATATATCCATGGATTTCGTGGTGGACCTTCCTCTTTCAGCTGGATTTCGAGTCATTTGGGTGGTAGTAGACCATTTTAGTAAGATGGCCCACTTCATTGCTCTCCCCCGATTACCCTCTGCTCAAGGGTTGGCAGTTTTATTTCTCCGCCATGTGTTCAGGCTCCATGGTTTACCCAGAGATAATGTCTCTGATCGGGGACCGCAATTCATCGCCCGTTTCTGGAAACGTTTTTGTGCCTCATTAAATATGACACTCTCTTTAACATCTGGGTACCATCCACAGTCTAACGGACAAACTGAACGTGTTAATCAGCCGTTAAAACAGTATTTACGGCTATATTCGGCCAAACTTCAGAATGATTGGTCTGAATTTCTTCCTTTGGCCGAGTTTGCCTATAATAACTCTTGTCATTCTTCCACCAAGGAGTCCCCATTCTTTTCGGTCTTGGGCTTTCATCCTAGAGCCAATTCTTTTTACCCTCATTTTCCAGTCTCCTCGTTGACCTTAACTTCCCGTCTCAGAATGATTTGGAAAAAGGTGCACCTTGCCCTTAAGAAGGCTGCCTTCCGAGAAAAAAAAATTTCTGATAGGTTCCGACGCCCATGCACTTTTAAGGTGGGAGATAAGGTGTGGTTGTCAACCCGCAACATCAAGCTCCGACAACCCTCGGCTAGATTGGGACCCAAATTTATTGGACTGTTCCTTATCATTAAGAAGGTCAACCCAGTTGCTTTTCGGCTATGCTTGCCTAAATCACTCAAAATTGGCAATACTTTTCACTGTTCCCTTCTGAAGCAGTATTTTTCTTCCAGGAGATTCCCTCGGAAGACTTCCCAGGGTAGACCTCCGGTGGATGTTCAGGGGCAACAAGAGTTCTTGGTGGAGAAGGTTTTAGATTCCAAAGTTTCTCGGGGCCGGCTTTATTTTTTGGTTCACTGGAAAGGCTATGGCCCGGAAGAAAGGTCTTGGGTCCTGGATAAGGATCTACATGCCCCTAAACTTAAGAGATTCTTTCAGGAATTTCCTTAGAAACCCGGCTTTAGGGGTTGTTTAACCCCTCCTCAAGGGGGGGGTACTGTTAGGTGCCGCGGTCCGCGGCGCCGCTCGGTCTGCTTCCGAGCGACGCTCACGGCTGCCGCACCTCCCTTCCTGCCCGCCCGGCGCCTAGCAACGCCAGGACGCCGTGCGCGCTGAGCTGCCGGGTCCCTGGCAACGCTGGGACGCTGTGCGCGCTGAGCCGCCGGGTCCCTGGCAACGCTGGGACGCCGTGCGCGCGTAGCCGCCGGACCCTTAGCAACGGAGACGCCACAGACGAACCGTGTTCCCCGTTGCTTCCTGTCAATCAATACAGCTGTTAGCTCTGGTCGTGCAGCAGGGCAGCTGCACGACATTACGAATTAAGCTTCGCTGCAGCTATTGGAGGGCTCCCTGTTATATTCTCCCTCACTACCTGGCACAGACGCCGGTGATAGCTTCCTGTATGCTGTTCCTGCCTTGTAACGTCTGTTCCTGGTCAGCTGTATCTGGTCGATCCTGTGCTCCTGAGTCCTGGAGTTCTTAAGCCGGTCCTGGAAATCCTTCCTGTTCAAGTGAACCTGTTGCAGTCATCTGGGGGTTCTCGTTTGTTGGGGTTCTTTCCCGGTTTCGTGAGTAGCGGCTTCTGCCGCGTGTTGCGGCCTAGGCCGCTTAGTCCTTTTGGTACTTTTTGTATTGGTGGTTTTTGCACAGGTTTCCGCTTTTCACTGTCCTCCCCGGAACTCGGCGGTGCCGTGTGGGGGAGTGGACAGTGATATCTTTTGTTGTTCTTTTCCTTTGGCGGCGTGCCGCACATAAATTTAGTTTTAGGGTAGTTAGTAGCCCCTAGCTTCTGTTTGTGTTAGTTAGAGGTCCCCTTGTTATTATCCTGTCTCGGTTCACGCTTTGTCTCACGCTAAGACCTGGGGGCATCGGAGTTGGGCAGACCTAATCCGCCCTTCAAACGCGGCTGCCGTTGTCCCAAGAAACCATAGTCACTCAGGCCTGGACTGACCACACGGGTAAAACAACGGAGGTAGGGTGCTAGGGGCTATTCCCGTTCCCTCCCTATTTCAGCATCATGTCCTGGTGCTCTGGACTCACTTCACAACATCTTTCTAGTTCTGAGCATCAGGAACGTAACAGGCACTCTCTCTAGCAGACACCATGCAGGACACTCAGGTGGGCACAGCCCAACCAACAAGAGCAGTAGCCAGGCCCCCTAGTGGAGGGATAAGTGAGGTCGTGTCCACAGGTAAGTACGGTACCATACATTATGCAGAGACAATAGCACCTCACGTTGTAGAATCAAACCAAAATTATGTAATTGAATTAAATCCTGTCAGGGTGATTGCAGTCCCCAATGGGAAGACTGACGCTCAGGGAGTAGCTCCCATCAGGAACATTGCCATGCATTGTCCTTGGTCCCCGGCAGAGTTAAGGTCAATTATGTCAGAATTTCCTGATCCCAGAAAATATCTAATCGCATGCCAGAGGTTCATTAAAGAGTTAGGTAACGCCAACGAACCCACGAACAAAGATTGGTGAACACTGCTACGGGTATGTTTACCCTCAAATATTGACCCCGCAAAATGTATAACTGATTGTAAGTTAGACGCAGAAGTACCTCTCACTGATGAGTACACTCAGGAGAATGTACGGCAAATCAATCTGCAATTAGGAGTATATTTCCCTACTGTTATCAAATGGAATAAAATCTTTTCCATAAGACAAAAGGAAGGTGAAACGGCATCCGAATATTTCCATCGAGCACTACAGGAAATGGCTAGATACACTGGGATCGAGGACATTAAGGACAATGTACATCACAGGGAGGTAGCTGTTTCTGTATTAATGGATGGGTTGAAGGAGGCACTGAGAACAAGGGTACAGACCTCTCTACCAAACTGGAGAGGTATTTCGGTGGCTGCATTGAGAGAGTCCGCTGTTGAGCATGATAGGAACATCAGTAAGCACAGGGAGTCACAGTTGGATAGGCTGATGACGGTAAGTATACAGGCTCTTACAACAAAGCCACATCAGCCAAAACCCCAGACCCCTGCTGATTGGAAAAGACCTAGAATATGCTACGCTTGTTAAAAGGAAGGACATTTTGCCCAGGATTGTAGGAATAAAGGTACACATAATGTATACCGACCCCCTAGACTAGGATATGAACCACACTAAAATGCACATAATTGGGATCAGGGACCACCTAGGAGAAATTATGAGCCACATGCAGGAGAAACAAGGAGGTACCCACCAAGGAGACACTGGCAGCCCTCAGAAAATTCTCAGCTACCCCCCTCACATATTGTAGCTGCCAATGCGCTGCGGATGGGTCTCAACACACAATAGGGGTTGGGCCACACCTGTAGTCTGCAGCCAGTGAAGTTGATTGCGAGCCTTGGTAGTGAACCAGAGGTAATGATTGATGTAGCTGGTGTACCATTACCTTTTCTCATAGATACAGGGGCGGCCAGGTCAGTGTTAAATTCGACGGTAGGTATAAAAACCACGGGTAAAACAATTTCGGCAATGGGAGTAACAGGAACTGTGCAACAATACCCTTTGAGTAGACCTGCAGAGATTACGATAGGGCCTTTGCAAACCAAACATTCTTTCCTGTTGGCTGCATCGGCTCCAACTAATCTACTCGGCAGATTTATTGTGTAAAATGCGGTGTGTCATATACTGTACTCCTGAGGGTGTCTTCTTGGATATACCTGGGAACCACGATCAAGAAGTACAAGATATATTAGACACCCCTCAAAGGCTAATGTCGCATTCTACTGTTATAGACAAATGTCCATCAGAGGTAGAGGAAATGATCTCACAAATACCGGGTTCCCTTTGGACCAAAGATGGACAAGACACTGTATTGATGGCAAATGTAGCTCCAGTAGCAGTGCAAGTAAAAGATGGTAGGATAGCTCCAAAAATCCCTCAGTATCCTCTGAAGCCAGAGGTAGAATTAGGAGTGTACCCCATCATAGAGCGGTTGCTACAACAGGGCATCCTAGTCAGGACTTCCAGCACTGCCAATAGTCCCATCTTCCCTGTGAAAAAGAGTGGGGGGAGGTGTTACAGGCTAGTGCAGGATATAAGGGGGATAAACAAGATAGTTGAGAGCCAATTCCCCGTAGTGCCCAATCCAGCTGTTATCCTCATGCAAATTCCCTCTACTGCAAAATTCTTCACTGTCATCGAACTCTGTTCTGCCTTCTATTCTGTCCCTCTGCACCCTGACAGCCAATATCTTTTCGCTTTTACATACAGGGGAGTACAGTACACCTGGACTCGACCTCCCCAAGGTTTCATTGACAGCCCGAGTATTTTCTCCCAGGCCTTGCATGACTGTTTACAATCCTTTCAACCTGAGAGTGGATCAGTACTAATACAGTATGTCGACGACTTATTGTTGTGTTCTGACTCACTCGAATCGTCCTTGAAAGACACGAAACAGCTTCTGTTTCATCTTTCCCAAACAGGACACAAGGTTTCAAAGGATAAGTTGCAGTTGTGCCAGACCAGGGTAAAATATTTGGGACATTGCTTGACTCAAGGACTTAGACACCTCACCGCTGATAGAATACAGACGATTCGCGACATGACTCTGCCACAAACGCAGCAACAGATCCGCACTTTCCTTGGAATGTGTGGGTACTGTGGAAACTGGATTCCAGGGTTCTCTATACTGGCTTTATCTTTGCAAGAAATGGTCTCTTCAAACAAACCAGAAGGGTCTCGCACACAGACGTGTCCGAACTGGCCTTAGAGAGATTCAAACAGTGCCTATCACAGGCACCTGCATTAGGTATGCCAGATTATGAGAAGCCCTTTGAATTATATAGTACAGAAAGTGCAGGGTGCGCGGGAGGAGTTTTCACCTAGAGACATGGTGATGCCAGCAGGCCGGTAGCTTACTACAGTGCACAGTTGGACACCGTAGCGCGGTCTCTCCCCACATGCTTGCGAAGCGTTGCAGCGATAGCTTTGCTAGTAAGTAAAATCGAGGATGTAGTGTTAGGACACAACCTGACCATCCATACACCTCATGCAGTATCAGCCTTACTGAACTCCGCCCAAACCAGACATGTCTCATCTGCTCGGTTTACAAAGTGGGAATTATCACTAATGGCCCCTGTAAACATCACCATTAAGAGATGCAGCTCACTAAATCCTGCAACATACTTGCCAAGTGTGCCTGGACAGGCACAAAGGGTGGAGGATGAGAATGATGGTGAAGGAGGATTTAGTGCAGACACTGATATGCATGATTGTATGGAATACCTGAATCAGACTTTCACTGCAAGACCTGACATCAGTGACAACCCACTGGAAGGAGTACACTTTACCTTCTACACTGATGGTAGTTGCCACAGACAGACGGACTCAGGAGACCTGTGTACTGGATATGCAGTTGTAGACGACAGAGGTATCATAGAAGCTGAACCCCTGGGCCCACCGCACTCAGCTCAAGTTGCTGAGTTGGTCACCCTAACCAGAGCGTGTGAATTGGCCAAGGGTAAGTCAGCTAATATATACACAGATTCTAGGTATACCTTTGGAGTGGTGCATGATTTCGGGGCCCTATGGCGCCTCAGAAATTTCATGACGGCAGCTGGCACACCTGTAGCGCATGCGTCCCACATAAAAAGACTTCTAACAGTGATACAGGAACCAGACAGAGTGGCTGTTATCAAGTGCAAAGCACATACTTACAACCAAGACCCAATTTCACTTGGTAACAGCCGGGCAGACGAAGCTGCTTAATCAGCAGCCAGCACCCCCATACAAACGAACATCACATCACTGATGACATTTAACACGATCAACACACAACAATTAATTGAAATGCAAGAATTGTGTTCTTTACCGGAAAAGGCAGTCTGGAGGTCAAAGGGATATGGCCAGGAATCCTCAGGACTGTGGACAGGTGGACAAGGTAAGCCGGTGGCCCCCATAGCATATCTTCCAAGCTTAGCTGAGGCGGCACACGGTCTGACTAATCTGGGTAAAGAGGGTATGTGTAAGCTGGTGAGAGCCTACTGGTGTGTGCCAGGATTCTCTTCTCATGCAGGTAAGAGAGCAATGACATGTTTTACTTGCTTGAGGAAGAATATTGGAAAGTCAATACCAACAGAGCCATCCCATATCCCTCCGACAGACTGACCTTTTCAGGTAATAAAAATCGATTTCATACAGTTACCACCCTGTAGGAATTTAAAATATGTGTTAGTTTGTATTGATGTATTTTCCAACTGGGTAGAAGCGTTCCCTGCTGCCACAAATACTGCTATGTTCACTTCAAAGAAAATTATGCAGGAATTTGTGTGTAGATATGGTATCCCTAGAATAATTGAAAGTGATAGGGGTACCCATTTTACAGGTGAAGTCTTTCAGGTCATGTGCAAGCTGATGGGAATTAATAGCAAGCTGCATACTCCGTACCGTCCACAGGCGAGTGCAAAGTTGGAGAGAGTGAATAGCACTATTAAGAAAAAGCTGAGCAAATTAATGGCTGAAACTGGATTGTCGTGGCCAGAAGCTTTGCCACTAGTATTGTACAGCATCAGAACCACTCCCAGGTCTCCCCTTAACTTATCACCCTTTGAAATCCTTTTTGATCGACAACCTCATGTAATGATAGACCCCCAGGATGATTTGAAATGTAATAATGAAGTGACTGTGAAATATTTGGTTGGGATGAGCCAGCAGCTGAAAAATCAACAAAGAAATTTAAAGCTGGTGATTCCTGACCTACCAAACAGTAATTGTCCTGACATTGAACCTGGGGATTATGTGATGATTCGAAATTTCTTACGCTCAGGTTGCCTCATAGACAGACAGGTGGGAAGGACCATATCAAGTCTTTTTAACCAGCACAACAGCATTGAAGTTCGCCAAAAGAGAGACTTGGATCCACTCGTTCCACTGCAAGAAGGTCGCTGACCCAGAGAGAACTCGTGACAAAGAACAAAGTGTAGAGAATCTCGTATCACTGGAGTGTCTGTTCCGGGAAAGTTGAGAGGCAGGACTGTTGAAGGGCATCTGAGCACAGAGAGTAACAAGATCTAGAACGGTTGTCGTACCACTTTATTTTTTTCACCCACCCCCTGCATTTTTCCTTTCTTTTCTCCTTATTTTCCTCCTTTCCCCTAACGGAATGGATCGATCACAAGAGACTGCGTTTCTGGTTCTGTTAGTAATTCTGATTTTGATAAGGACAGTTTGTTTTGGTGAGGGTCCCAGAGAGGTCGAGCAGGGATCTGGAATGGGTTCTGATGGCAAGTATGAATTTGTAGGATCTCAGGATCAGCACATCATTTTAGTAAAGGCTGGCATCAGCAAGCGCTCTGGTAGTCAGGGAGCTTGGAGGCACTGTGAGGGGTTATTGTCTGATGAATATTGTATTTGTAGGAATTGTGAGAATATAGTTGAGGATGGGTGCATCCAGAGATGTCAGCCCAACCTTAATATCGACATGGACCGTCATCCGTTGAGTGATTACCACTCACTAGTGGGTAAGGTCTTAAACCAGACAGAATGCTGGGTGTGCTCACAAGGTCAGAGCAAGTCAGGATTAGTACCGTACCCTTTAGCAATAGATGAGGTACTTGAATTACGGGGTGGGAGGCCGGTGGACAAGAAATTCAATATTTCTAAGCCCCCTGGTTTGAAGCTCCACCAGTATCATGTAGACAGGTCCTTATTGTGTTTTAATATTTCCAATTACCGAAAACTGGGAAATTGGGAAGTGACATGGATAACCAGACAATGACCTTTTCACACAGAGCTGATAGGATACCCATAGACTCTGAACTTGTACGCCAAATAGCCAACAGTGGGAGGTATTTTCAGTATAGGTATACTCGTGGAAGCAAGACCATGTGGGTTGGAAAAGTATCACCAGGGTATTGTGCCCATATCATCCAGCCCGATACTTGTACTGAGCAGATGGGAGAACTGGGGATTGGTTTCTTTACTTGGAAAGTGTGTAATATGGTGATGTTATATTTTGTCCCCTATGTTTTCCCAGATGATGCCTATTTCATATGTGGGAGGAAGGCGTACAAGTGGCTTGCCCCGAACTCAGAGGGATTGTGTTATATTGGGAGAGTACTGCCGAGGTCATGACCATAACCCATGATAAGATGAAAGACGTTCACCGCAGTGCTCAGGCTCCTTATACTCATACTCACTATGAACACATCATCAAGAGACACCTCATAGATAGGATCCACGAATCCACCGGGATTCAATTCCTTCTCGCAGTAAACATCACCCGTACTGCCAGAGGAATTATAAATTATAGGTATATCCATGCGCTAGCGAACTTGATAGATAATATCACTGAGATGTATGACGACACCTTCAGGTATACGGGAAGGGAGTTACAAGCTTACAAAAAGGAACTGATTCAGCACAGGATGGTCCTTAATTATATCTCAGCCGTGACAGGTGGGTACTGTGTTACTCTGGCAACTCAATATGGTGTGAAGTGCTGTACATGCATTACGAACAGCACTGACGACCCCACGGAGATCATCGACCAAAAGATGGACGATATCTTGCAGTTGAAGTGGGAGTTCAGGAGGAAGCACAACCTTACCTTAGCGACTGTGAGTAATTAACTGACCGGCTGGGTCTCATGGTTAAATCCACGAAATTGGTTCTCAGGTTTAGGAGAGTGGGCTCAAAATGTTATTATGAGTGTAGGGAAGTTTCTTCTTTTTATCCTGGGAGTCGTCATAATTATTGGTTCGATATTTAGGTGTGTTCGAATTCTGAGGCGGCGCAAGCACGGCACAAAGTTGATGAGTCTAAGGAGTGAGGGCGCTGTTATAGCAGCAGATTTAATTTATGACCCATCCATAGAAACAGTGTTATGATAAGGATTGCAAATGAATTTCATGGCCTGTTTCTTTCACCCATTTTTCTTTTGTTTCCCCCTCTGCCCAGATACATCCATCCGGAAAAGACATCAGCCCTACCCAAAATGTTTATGTGAATGTATTTTAGATAAGTGTCTTATTTTCATCTCTGCAACCTCCAGTTAACAGCACACATAGTCGCCAGGTAATATCCACATATACTAGCACTCACATGTTTCCGCCTCCATGTATCATCACCTAAATGTGCACCCCATTTGTTTTAACAAGAAGCCGAAAAGAGCTCGGTAGTGTTTGTTGGCCCATTTACAGACCCTTAATATGGGATGAGAAGGATTTAATGTATACTTCGCAATACCTCGAAGCTTATTTAGAACATATACGGCACAATGATACATGCCCCTCAGACATGGATTCATACATACATGCTTCCTGCTATCCCACTAGGATATACATTTCCCACCTACAACTCTCCCCCGACCATCCAAACTTCTGTAGATATTGTATAGATATTTTTCTGTTTAGTGATTAGATAGTGGCAGTTATTGGTGACTGCCAAAGGGTGGACTGTCAAAGTCGAAAAATATTGCAGTACACACATTACGTACAAACTACACACAGATGGCCTCCGCGCGTGTACTTGTTCTGCCGTGCGTGCACATATCCGCAATTTGCGTATGGTCGCCCCCCGCGGTCCTGCGCATTAGCGCGTGGTATGGGTATTTACGGTAGAGTTTGTGAACGCATGGAAAGCTATCAAAACACATTACATATTTAATCCAAATAGTGCACAATGTACACATAGCCTCCCTGCACCGCATCAGAAAGTAACAGCAGTTTAAATGGTAACAGAACAAAGGTATTCACCTTTACAGGATAGGAGGGGACAGAACAAGGTTATAAAGTGGTGTTTGGTATCCAGCTGTAGGGTATTTTAAGGGTAACATTCAGGTGTTGGTTTGAGAAAGATTGCATGTTCCTGCGGATAGTTATGTGCAGGAGCAGAATATAGATATAAACTGTATTTACTGTACATTATGTATGCGGCGGGAATCCAGAGGAGACCACCCACAAGAGCAGTTGGAACAGACATCGCCTACCTATTCAAACTGACCTATGACCTCTCCTGTACTGTAAATGACCATCCCTGTGTCCAATGGACAAAGAGATTACAGTATCCATTGTGTTAAGTTTTGCATGAATTGTATAAAGAGAGCCTGCTGCAGGCCTGGTCAGACACAAGAATCACAAAGTTCTCTATTAGATGACCGAGGACAGGACCGGGTAGCGCGGCGAATCCAATCACGTATGTACCATTGACTGTAGCCATTACTCTGTTATATTGTATTGTATTGTTTGTATTGTTACCCCCTTTCAGCAATAATACGCTGTGGTGTCGGAACCCAGCAGTTTAATTACAATCTGGTGTCGTGTCTTCCTTGCCCTGCTAAGGTTTAAAGTGTATTATCATTGCATTACATAGCTGTTAAGGGTTTGCAGTGTATCTCTGGGTGTGTACGCGCTGTGTGTGTACTTTGTACCGTCAAGCGGCGTTTGTACGCAAAGTCCGTACACAGTACGGGACTTTGTACACTAATAGCATACAAAGTACGTAGAGTGTGTATTAAGTATAGCGGCCGCAGCGGCTCCATGGTAAAGTGTATTTAAGGTGTGTTTAAGGTATGGTTTTCATTCCTGTATATAAATCAGCATTCTCAATTGTCATTTGCTCCCACATATTACCAGATTTTTGTTCCCACCAGACAGATTAGACCAGATTGCCAATCAGTCAGAGGCAAAAAAAAACAAAAAAGATCCACAGGCAAGGGCAAGAGCAACTATCATGCGCCTTTGGCGCGCGCGCAAAAATGGGTTTGTGGCCTAGTTGTCACAAAGCCATGCCGCAATTTTTGTGCACATCTCTTTCGGTATGACGTTTGTAGGAATGTGACCTTGTGTCATAACCCCATTTAGTCATGTTGTACAGTGCCACATACATATAAAAATGCCAAATACTGGGTGCCACAACAGTGCTAGATATATATATGCCCCCACAGTGCCAGATACACATGTCCCCACAGTGCCAGATAAATATATGCCCCAGGTGCCAGATACACATGCCCCCACAGTGCCAGATACATATATGCCCCCCAGTACCAGATACACATATACCCACAGTGCAAGAAACATATATGCCCCACAGTGCAAGATACATATATGCCCCACACTGCCAAATACATATATGCCCCCACAGTGCCAAATACATGTATGCCCCCACAGTGCCAAATACATATGCCCCACATTGCCAAATACACATGTCCCCGCAGTTCCAGATACATATATGCCCCCAGTGCCAGATACACATGTCCTTACAGTGCCAGATTAGCCCCCAGTGCAGATACACATGCCCCCATAGTGCCAGATATGCCCCCAGTGCAGATACACATGCCCCCCACAGTGCCAGATATGCCCCCAGTGCCAGATATGCCCACACAGTGCTAGATATGCCACCAATGCAGATACAAATGCCCCCGCAGTGCCAGATATGCCCTCAGTACCAGATATACCCAAACAGTGCCAGATATGCCCCAGTGCAGATACACATGCCCCCAGTGCAGATGCACATGCGCCCACATTGCCTCCCACAGTGCCAGATATGCCCTCCAGTGCTGATACACATGCCCCCACAGTGCCAGATATGCCCCAGTGCTGATACACATGTCCCCACAGTGCCTCACTCCCTCATCCCCCCAAAAAAGTGCTGCTTACCGCGCTGTGAGGGGAAGGAGAGCGCAGCGTACACCTCTCCTACCCCTCAGTCTCCGGCAGCGGTGTCTGTCTTCAATTCAGCACAGGCCCGTGAGCCAATCAGAGCTCGGTGTCCGGCAGACAGTCAGGAGCCTTAGCTGCCAGTCCGCGAGCTCTGATTAGCTCACGGGCCGGCGCCAAATTTTAGATAGACACCGCCGCTGGAGACCTGCTGTGAGTGCGCTGTGTCGGGCAGCGGTGGCCGGGAGCGGATCGAGCCACATGTGGAGGATGAAAGAGCCGCATGCGGCGCGAGAGCCGCGGGTTGGCCACCGCTGGATTAGACAGATAAATCTTGTATGCATGAATGACGTTTATTATAGCAATACAACATGCATATACAGATCTATCATATGTCATTGCATTTACACCGACTAGAACCAATTCAGACCTTATCGTAGCTGCAAATTTGTTAGCAGATGGGTAAAACCATGTGCACTGCAGGTGGGGGGGAGATATAACATGTGCAGTGAGAGTTAGATTTGGGTGGGGTGTGTTAAAACTGAAATCTAAATTGCAGCGTAAAAATAAAGCAGCCAGTATTTACCTTACACAGAAACAATATAACCCGCCCAAATCAAACTGTCTCTGCAGATGCAGGGGAGACCACCATAGACCACCAGACAGGTGAGTATATATATATATATATATATATATATACACTCTCTCTCTCTCTCTCTCTCTATATATATATATATATATATATATATATATATACACACTGCTCAAAAAAATAAAGGGAACACAAAAATAACACATCCTAGATCTGAATGAATTAAATATTCTTATTAAATACTTTGTTCTTTACATAGTTGAATGTGCTGACAACAAAATCACACAAAAATTATCAATGGAAATCAAATTTATTAACCCATGGAGGTCTGGATTTGGAGTCACCCTCAAAATTAAAGTGGAAAAACACACTACAGGCTGATCCAACTTTGATGTAATGTCCTTAAAACAAGTCAAAATGAGGCTCAGTACTGTCTGTGGCCTCCATGTGCCTGTATGACCTCCCTACAATGCCTGGGCATGCTCCTGATGAGGTGGCGGATGGTCTCCTGAGGGATCTCCTCCCAGACCTGGACTAAAGCATCCGCCAACTCCTGGACAGTCTGTGGTGCAACGTGGTGTTGGTGGATGGAGCGAGACATGATGTCCCAGATGTGCTCAATTGGATTCAGGTCTGGGGAACGGGCGGGCCAGTCCGTAGCATCAATGCCTTCGTCTTGCAGGAACTGCTGACACACTCCAGCCACATGAGGTCTAGCATTGTCTTGCATTAGGAGGAACCCAGGGCCAACAGCACCAGCATATGGTCTCACAAGGGGTCTGAGGATCTCATCTCGGTATCTAATGGCAGTCAGGCTACCTCTGGCGAACACATGGAGGGCTGTGCGGCCTCCCAAAGTAATGCCACCCCACACCATTACTGACCCACTGCCAAACCGGTCATGCTGGAGGATGTTGCAGGCAGCAGAACGTTCTCCTTGGCATCTCCAGACTCTGGGGTATATTTACTAAGCTCCCGATTTTGACCGAGATGCCGTTTTTTCATCAAAGTGTCATCTCGGTAAATCTCGGTCATTTACTAAGCACTAATCACGGCAGTGATGAGGGCATTCGTAATTTTTTGCTAGTTCAGGTAAAAAATTACGAATGAATACACCATCGGTCAAAACGCGGCTGTTTAAGTATGAATCTCGGTCATTTACTAAGAAGTGCAAAGCAAAAAAACACAAAACACTGCCGTGAAAAATTACAACTCGTAAAAAAGTCCTAAAAAAAAACAGACCTGCTTTTTTTATCCGTGATTTGAGATGCATGCAGGGATCCATGAGATCCGTGCATGTATATCAGTGGGAAGGGGTGTGAAAGTGCTTATTTTTGCTAAAAAAATTGCGTGGGGTCCCCCCTCCTAAGCATAACCAGCCTCGGGCTCTTTGAGCCGATCCTGGTTGCAGAAATATGGGAAAAAAAATGACAGGGGTTCCCCCATATTTAAGCAACCAGCATCGGGCTCTGCGCCTGGTCCTGGTCCCAAAAATACGGGGGACAAAAAGAGTAGGGGTCCCCCGTATTTTTAAAACCAGCACCGGGCTTCACTAGCTGGACAGATAATGCCACAGCCGGGGGTCACTTTTATACAGCGCCCTGCGGCCGTGGCATCAAAAATCCAACTAGTCACCCCTGGCCGGGGTACCCTGGGGGAGTGGGGACCCCTTCAATCAAGGGGTCCCCCCCCCCCAGCCACCCAAGGGCCAGGGGTGAAGCCCGAGGCTGTCCCCCCCCATCCAATGGGCTGCGGATGGGAGGGCTGATAGCCTTTGTTGTCAAAGAAAAGATATTGTTTTTAGTAGCAGTACTACAAGTCCCAGCAAGCCTCCCCCGCATGCTGGTACTTGGAGAACCACAAGTACCAGCATGCGGCGGAAAAACGGGCCCGCTGGTACCTGTAGTACTACCACTAAAAAAATACCCAAAAAAAGACAAGACACACACACCGTGAAAGTATAATTTTATTACTTACATACACACATACATACATACTTACCTATGGCCCCACGCAGGTCGGTCCTCTTGTCCAGTAGAATCCAAGGGTACCTGTTGAATAAATTATACTCACGAGATCCAGGGGTCCAGGCTCCTCGGCAAATCCAGGGTTAAACCACGTACTTGCCAAAAATAAAAAAAACGGTGTCCCGACCACGAACTGAAAGGGGACCCATGTTTGCACATGGGTCACCTTTCCCCGAATGCAAGAAACCCACTTTGCCTTCTGGCTAAGTGGGTTTCTTCAGCCAATCAGGGAGTGCCACGTTGTAGCACTCTCCTGATCAGCTGTGTGGTCCTGTCCTCACTGACAGGCAGCACACGGCAGTGTTACAATGTAGCGCCTATGCGCTACATTGTAACCAATGATGGGAACTTTCAGCTCAGCGGTGACGTCACTTTAGGTCAACCGCAGGGCAGAAAGTTCCCATCATTGGTTACAATGTAGCGCATAGGCGCTACATTGTAACACTGCCGTGTGCTGCCTGTCAGTGAGGACAAGAGCACACAGCCGATCAGGAGAGTGCTACAACGTGGCACTCCCTGATTGGCTGAAGAAACCCACTTAGACATCAGTCAGAGTGGGTTTCTGGCATTCGTGGAAAGGAGTCCCATGTGAAAACATGGGGCCCCTTTCAGTTCGTGGCTCGGCTTTCCGTTTTCTTATTTTATGCAAGTACGTGGATTACCCATGGATTTCCCGAGGAGCCTGGACCCCTGGATCTCGTGAGTATAATTTCTTCAACAGGTACCCCTTGGATTCTACTGGAGAAGAGGACCGACCTGCGTGTGAACATAAGGTAAGTATGTATGTATGTTTGTGTGGATGTATGTAATAAATCTTTACTTTCACGGTGTGTGTGTCTTGTCTTTTTTTGGGTATTTTTTTAGTAGTAGTACTACAGGTACCAGCGGGCCCGTTTTTCCGTCGCATGCTGGTACTTGTGGTTCTCCAAGTACCAGCATGCGGGGGAGGCTTGCTGGGCCTTGTAGTACTGCTACTAAAAACAATATATTTTCTTTTACAACAAAGGCTATCAGCCTCCCCATCCGCAGCCCATTGGATGGGGGGGGACAGCCTCGGGCTTCACCCCTGGCCCTTGGGTGGCTGGGGGGGGGGGACCCCTTGATTGAAGGGGTCCCCACTCCCCCAGGGTACCCCGGCCAGGGGTGACTAGTTGGATTTTTGATGCCACGGCCGCAGGGCACTATATAAAAGTGACCCCCGGCTGTGGCATTATCTGTCCAGCTAGTGGAGCCCGGTGCTGGTTTTAAAAATACGGGGGACCCCTACTCTTTTTGTCCCCCGTATTTTTGGGACCAGGACCAGGCGCAGAGCCCGATGCTGGTTGCTTAAATATGGGGGAACCCCTGTCATTTTTTTCCCATATTTCTGCAACCAGGATCGGCTCAAAGAGCCCGAGGCTGGTTATGCTTAGGAGGGGGGACCCCACGCATTTTTTTTGGGGATTTTACATTGTTTAATTAAAAAAAAAAAAAATAAGAACCCCAGCACGGATCACACAGATCCGGCCGAGATTGATTGTAAAAAAAAACGGCAGTGTTTTGCTAATCACTGCCGTAAAAATAGGTAAAAAAAAACGAATGACATCGACATCGGAAGAAAAGAAAAACCCGAATACGACAGCTTAGTAAATCCATCGTAATCAATTCAAAAAGTTGCAGTTTTACACTGTCGATGTCATTCGTGATTGAACTTTGACCTTTTTTCGGAAATTACGAATCTTAGTAAATTTACCCCTCTGTCACATCTGTCACAGGTGCTCAGTGAGAACCTGCTTTCATCTGTGAAGAGCACAGGGCGCCAGTGGCAAATTTGCCAATCTTGGTGTTCTCTGGCAAATGCCAAACGTCCTGCACGGTGTTGGGCTGTAAGCACAACCCCCACCTGTGGGCGTTTGGCCCTCATACCACCCTCATGGAGTCTGTTTCTGATCGTTTTAGTAGACACATGCACATTTGTGGCTTGCTGGAGGTCATTTTGCAGGGCTCTGGCAGTGCTGAGGATCTCATCTCGGTATCTAATGGCAGTCATGCTACCTCTGGCGAACACATGGAGGGCTGTGCGGCCTCCCAAAGTAATGCCACCCCACACCATTACTGACCCACTGCCAAACCGGTCATGCTGGAGGATGTTGCAGGCAGCAGAACGTTCTCCTTGGCATCTCCAGACTCTGTCACATCTGTCACAGGTGCTCAGTGAGAACCTGCTTTCATCTGTGAAGAGCACAGGGCGCCAGTGGCAAATTTGCCAATCTTGGTGTTCTCTGGCAAATGCCAAATGGCTGTAAGCACAACCCCCACCTGTGGGCGTCGGGCCCTCATACCACCCTCATGGAGTCTGTTTCTGATCGTTTTAGTAGACACATGCACATTTGTGGCTTGCTGGAGGTCATTTTGCAGGGCTCTGGCAGTGCTCCTTCTGTTTCTCCTTTCACAAAGGCGGAGGTAGCGATCCTGCTGCTGGGTTGTTGCCCTCCTACGGCCTCTTCCACATCTTCCACATCTCCTGATGTACTGGCCTGTCTCCTGGTAGCGCCTCCATGCTCTGGACACTACGCTGACAGACACAGCAAACCTTCTTGCCACAGCTCGCATTGATGTGCCATCCTGGATGAGCTGCACTACCTGAGCCACTTGTGTGGGTTGTAGGGAGGTCATACAGGCACGTGGAGGCCACACACACTACTGAGCCTCATTTTGACTTGTTTTAAGGACATTACATCAAAGTTGGATCAGCCTGTAGTGTGTTTTTCCACTTTAATTTTGAGGGTGACTCCAAATCCAGACCTCCATGGGTTAACAAATTTGATTTTCATTGATAATTTTTGTGTGATTTTGTTGTCAGAACATTCAACTATGTAAAGAACAAAGTATTTAATAAGAATATTTCATTCATTCAGATCTAGGATGTGTTATTTTAGTGTTCCCTTTATTTTTTTGAGCAGTGTATATATATATGTATACATTTTTGTTTTACTCATGGTTTGACCATTTTTTTCAATTGGATACAATGGCTATCGAGTGTGCACATAACTAATCCAAAATTGGGCTTGAGGTCCGCAAGGTTTTTTACCTCAATAAATCTCTCACACATTTGAATTCCTCCCATGGTGCTTGATTTTTGATGTATAAGATTCTTGTCTTAGGAAATTGTGGAGGTGTTCACAAAGATCCCCTATCCCCCTAATATTATTTATATTTTGTTTCATCTTTTGCTCACTGGCCTGGTTCATGACTGCATTTCTCTATGTACCATTTATTATATCCTTGCAGCACATCATGTGGTGTGTTCTTACTAAAGATGTGCGGCTGGCACTTTTCGTGTTTTGTGTTTTGATTTTGGTTCTAATTCCACTTTCGTGTTTTGGTTTTGGCTTGGTTTTGCCAAAACCACCCTTTTCGTGTTTTGGTTCTGATTTTGGATCTGGATGATTTTTTATAAAAACGGCTAAAAGCACAGAATTTGGAGGTAATTTTGCTCCTACGGTATTATTAACCTCAATAACATTCATTTCCACTCATTTCCAGTCTATTCTGAACACCTCACACCTCACAATATTGTTTTTAGGTCTAAAAGTTGCACAGAGGTGGCAGTATGATTAAGCTAAGCGACAAAAGTGTGCAGCACAAACACCTGGCCCATCTAGGAGTGGCACTGCAGTTGCAGACAAGATGGCATCATTCAAAAACTTGTTCCCAAACAGCACATGATGCAAAAAAGAAAAAAGGTGCACCGAGGTTGCTGTATTACTAAGCTAAGCGACACAACCAACTGGCCCATCTAGTAGTGTCATGAAGTGGCTGAATGTTGAGAGTGGGCCGCAATAGTTTGGTCCACTGACAGCATCTTTATCACAACCCTGTCATTTTTTTTAAAAATTCTGCAATTGGTGGACTTATACGGCAGTACCCCAGGACTAATACAGCAGTACCCCTGGACTCAAACGACAGTGTCAGACAGGATGGCACTTTTCAAAAACTAGGCCCCAAACAGCACCTCATGCAAAGATGTCGAAGAGGTGCAATGAGGTAGCTATATGACTAAGCCAAGCGACACAAACAATTCCCACTGGAATTATATGTCCAAATCACTGGAATTATAAGTCCAAATCACTGGAATGAAATGGCAAAATTACTGAAATTAAATAGCAGTACCACTGGAGATATACGGAAATGTCAGACAGGTTGTCACTTTAAAAAAAATAGTCCCCAAACAGCACATGATGATTAGAAGAAAAAGAGGTGCAAGATGGAATTGTCCTTGGGCCCGCCCACCCACCCTTATGTTGTATAAACAGGACTTGCACACTTTAACAAACCAACCATTTCAGCGACAGTGTCTGCCACACGACTGTGGCTGAAATGACTGGTTTGTTAGGCCCTCACCAAAAAAAGAAGCAATCAAACTACCTTGCACAAACTGGCTCTACAGAGGCAAGATGTCGACCTCATCCTCATCATCTGACTCCTCACCCTTTTCACTGTGTACATCCTCCTCCTCATCACAGAGTATTAATTTGTACTGTCTGGAGGCAATTGCTGGTAAAGGTCTTCCCGGAGGAATTTATAATTCATTTTGATGAACATCATCTTCTCATCATTTTGTGGAAGTAACCTCCTACACCGATCGCTGACAATGTTACAGGCTGCACTAAACACTCTTTCGGAGTACACACTGGAGGGAGGGCAACTTAGGTAGAATAAAGCCAGTTTGTGCAAGGGCCTCCAAATTGCCTCTTTTTCCTGCCAGTATACGTACGGACTGTCTGACATGCCTACTTGGATACGGTCACTCATATAATCCTCCACCATTCTTTCAATTGTGACAGAATCATATGCAGTGACAGTAGATATATCAGTAATCGTTGGCAGGTCCTTCTGTCCGGACCAGATGACAGCAATCGGTCCTGACTGCCCTGCATCACCACCAGTGGGTGGGCTAGGAAATCTTATCCTTTTCCTTGCAGCCCCAGTGGCGGGAGAAATTGAAGGAGGAGCTGTTGACGGGTCACGTTCCGCTTGAGTTGACAATTTACTCACCAGCAGGTCTTTGCACCTCTGCAGACCTGTGTCTGCTGGAAAGAGAGATACAATGTAGGCTTTAAACCGAGGATCGAGCACGGTGGCCAAAATGTAGTGCTCTGATTTCAACAGATTGACCACCCTTGAATCCTGGTTAAGCGAATGAAGGGCTCCATCCACAAGTCCCACATACTTTGCAGAATCGCTCCGTCTTAGCTCCTCCTTCAATTTATCCAGCTGCTTCTGCAATAGCCTGATGAGGGGAATGACCTGACTCAAGCTGACAATGTCTGAACTGACTTCACGTGTGGCAAGTTGGAAGGGTTGGAGAACCTTGCACAAGACAGAAATCATTCTCCACTGCGCTTGAGTCAGGTGCATTACCCCTCCTTTGCCTATATCGTGATGGATGTATAGGCTTGAATGGCCTTTTGCTGCTCCTCATCCCCTGAAGCATATAGAGTGTTGAATTCCACCTCGTTACCACCTCTTGCTTCAGTTGATGTCAGGGCAGGTTCAGGAGTGTTTGCTGTCACTCCAGTCTTTGGCACGTGGTGGCAGAATGTCAAAAGTGGCCCGCAATTTTTCGGGCCACCAACAGCATCCCCTGTCATTTTTCAAAAAATTCTGCCCCACCAAATTAATTGTATGCACAAAACATGGGATGTGCTGGAATTTGCCCAGATGTAATGCACGTACAATATTGGTGGTGTTGTCTGATATCACAAATCCCCAGGAGAGTCCAATTTGGGTAATCCATTCTGCGATGATGTTCCTCAGTTTCTGTAAGAGGTTGTCAGCTGTGTGCCTCTTCCCGAAATCTGTGATACATAGTGTAGTCTGCCTAGGAATGAGTTGGCGTTTGCGAGATGCTGCTACTGTTGCCGCTGCTGTTGTTGCTGTGGGAGGCAATACATCTACCCAGTGGGCTGTTACAGTCATATAGTCCTTAGTCTGCCCTGTTCCACTTGTCCACATGTTCATGTTTAAGTGGACACTGGATAAAACCGCATTTTGTAGGACACTGGTGACTCTTTTTCTGACGTCTTTGTACATTCTCTGTATCGCCTGCCTAGAGAAGTGGAACCTAGATGGGATTTGATACCGGGGACACACTATCTTTATCAATTCTCTAAGTCCCACTGAACTAATGGCGGATACTGGACGCACGTCTAACACCAACATAAGTGTCAAGGCCTCAGTTATCCGCTTTGCAACAGGATGACTGCTGTAATATTTCATCTTCCTTACAAAGGACTGTTGGACAGATAGTTGCTTACTGGAAGTAGCACAAGTGGTCTTTCAACTTCCCCTCTGGGATGACGATCGACTCCCAGCAGCAACAACAGCAGCGGTAGCAACAGCAGGTGTACCATTAAAGGATCCTCTGGAGGAATCCCAGTTAGGCGAGGACTCCTCTGTCTTGACAGTGACATGGCCTGCAGTACTACCAATGTTCCTGACTGAGGAGGAAGTTGGTGGTGTGGCTTGCAGGAGCTTGGGTACAGGAGGAAGAAGGGATTTTGGTGTCAGTGGACTGCTTACGCTCTTACCCAAAGTTTCAAAACTTGACACTGACTTCTGATGAATGCGCAGCAGGTGACATATAAGGGAGGATGTTCCTAGGTGGTTAACATCCTTACCCCTACTTATTACAGATTGACAGTTGCAACAGATGGCTTGACACCTGTTGTCTGGATTTGTGGAAAAATAATTCCACATCGAAGAGGTGGCTATTTTGGTAGTTTGCCCAGGCATCACAATGGACTTCTTCATCCCACAGACAACAGGTGTCTCCCACGGTACATGATTTAAACAAACCACATCACCATCAGAATCCTCATCATCAACTACCACCTTAGCGCCAGCAACACCCATATCCTCATCCTGGTGTACTTCAACAGTGACATCTTCAATTTCAATATCAGGAACTGGACTGCGGGTGCTCCTACCAGCAGTTGCAGGGGGTATGCAAATGGTGGAAGGAGCCACCTCTTCCCGTCCAGTGTTGGGAAGGTCAGGCATCGCAACCACCGACACACATGGACTCTCCTTGGGGATTTGTGATACTTCTCAGAACGCGCAGTTCTTTTCTGCGCTCTTTCTAGAGTAACTCTTTTAATTTTACTAGCGGGAGGATGAGGGCTTCCATCGTCATGTGAAGCTGAACCACTAGTCATGAACATAGGCCAGGGCCTCAGCGATTCCTTGCCACTCCGTGTCGTAAATGGCATATTGGCAAGTTTACGTTTCTCCTCAGACCATTTAAATTTCTTTTTTTTTAGTCTTTTTACTGAACTTTGGCTTTTTGGATTTGACATGCCGTCTACTATCACAATGGGCATCGGCCTTGGCAGATGACGTTGATGGCATTTCATTATCTATGTCATGGCTAGTGGCAGCAGCTTCATCACTAGGAGGAAATGGTTCTCGATCTTTCCCTATTTTATCCTCCAAATGTTTGTTCTCCATTATTTTTCTGGAGTTATATAACACAATGGGGGTTATTCTGAGTTGATCGCTCGCTAGCAGTTTTTAGCAGTCATGCAAACGCTAAGCTGCCTCCCTCTGGGAGTGTATTTTAGCTTAGCAGAAGTGCGAATGAAGAGCAGAGCGACTACAAAAAAAATTATGCAGTTTCAGAGTAGCTCAAGACCTACTCCTAGCTTTCGATGACTTCAGACTATTCAGTTCCGGATTTGACGTCACAAACATGCCCTGCATTCTCCCAACCATGCCTGCATTTTTCTTGGCACGCCTGCGTTTTTTCGAACACTCCCTGAAAACGGTCAGTTGACACCCAGAAATGCCCACTTCATGTCAATCACTCTGCGGCCAGCAGTGTGACTGAAAAGCTTCGTGTAAAACTGCATCGGCCATTGTGAAAGTACGTCACGCGTGCTCATTGCACCGCATACACATGCGCAGAAATGCCGTTTTTTTTCATTCATCGCTGCGCAGCGAACATTTTCAGCTAGCAATCAACTCAGAATGACCCCCAATATGCGGCACAAGAGAGCGTACCCCTGCACCTCACAGGGCAAACCCTGTAAAAATTATTTGGATTCATTATTAGTAACCCCTTTCTTTGGAGTAAATAATATACAGCACAGGACAGCACCATTGAATTTATATGGCAGCACCACTGGACTGTATAAAATGGAATTATATGGATTTATATGGAATTATATGGCAGGATAACTGGAATTATATGGCAGTGTTCCGAGAATTATACAGCAATATCACAGGAATTATACGCCAATGTCACAGGAATTATACGCCAGTATCATGGGAATTATATTGCAGTATCACAGGAATTATACACCAGTATTCCGAGAATTATACGGCAATGTCACAGGAATTATACGCCAGTATTCCGAGAATTATAAAGCAATGTCACAGGAATTATACGCCAGTATTCAGAGAATTATATGGCAATATCACAGGAATTATATGGCAATGTCACAGGAATTATACGGCAATGTCACAGGAATTATACGCTAGTATCATGGGAATTATATGGCAGTCTCACAGGAATTATACGCCAGTATTCTGAGAATGATACGTCAATATCATAGTAATTTTATGCCAGTATTCCGAGAATTATAAGGCAATGTCATTGGAGTTATACGCCAGTATTCCGAGAATTATACGGCAATGTCACAGGAATTATACGCCAGTATTCCGAGAATTATAAAGCAATGTCACAGGAATTATACGCCAGTATTCAGAGAATTATATGGCAATATCACAGGAATTATATGGCAATGTCACAGGAATTATACGGCAATGTCACAGGAATTATACGCTAGTATCATGGGAATTATATGGCAGTCTCACAGGAATTATACGCCAGTATTCTGAGAATGATACGTCAATATCATAGTAATTTTATGCCAGTATTCCGAGAATTATAAGGCAATGTCATTGGAGTTATACGCCAGTATTCCGAGAATTATACGGCAATGTCACGGGAATTATACAGCAATATCGCAGGAATTATACGGCAGTATCATGGGAATTATACGGCAGTAACACTGGATATATGGCAGCAGAGGACACCACCACTGTGACTGGTCACTGGACTGATGCTGCACAAGACACTTCCCCTGGTCTAATGCAGGACAACACAGCACCACTGAAAGGGACTTATACAGCTACACTGGATTATGACAGCAGAGGACACCACCACTGTGACTGGTCACTGGATTGATGCTGCACAAGACACTATCCCTGGTCTGATGCAAGACAACACAGCAAAAATGCAAGGGACTTATACAGCAGCCAGCAGCACTGGGGCCATATAGCAGCAGAGGACACCAAAACTGTGACTGGCTGGACTGATGCAGCAGAAGTCACTGACTACACTGGACTGGACTGAGCAGCACAACACAGCACAAGACTCGCCTTTCCTGCCCCCCCACAGACACTGAGGATGGAGACACGTCCTCTCACTACACTCTCCGAGACTGGAGTGAAAATGGCCGCGACATGCGGCTCCTTATATGGAATCCAAATCCCGCGAGAATCCGACAGCGGGATGATGATGACGTTTTGCCTTGTTCGGGTTTCCGAGTCAGGCGGGAAAACCCGATCCTGACTCGGAACCGGCTCAGAGCGTGAAGTCCGGTAGGGTTCGGTTCTTACATGACTTCTAATGATCATACTACTAGGATGCAGTTTTTTTCTGATGATTCCCATTGTTCTCTTTGCACATTGGCCCTCATTCCGAGTTGTTCGCTCGGTATTTTTCATCGCATCGCAGTGAAAATCCGCCTAGTACGCATGCGCAATGTTCGCACTGCGACTGCGCCAAGTAACTTTACTATGAAGAAAGTATTTTTACTCACGGATTGTTCCTCGCTCCGGCGATCGTAATGTGATTGACAGGAAATGGGTGTTACTGGGCGGAAACACGGCGTTTCAGGGGCGTGTGGCTGAAAACGCTACCGTTTCCGGAAAAAACGCAGGAGTGGCCGGAGAAACGGTGGGAGTGCCTGGGCGAACGCTGGGTGTGTTTGTGACGTCAACCAGGAACGACAAGCACTGAACTGATCGCACAGGCAGAGTAAGTCTGGAGCTACTCTGAAACTGCTAAGTAGTTAGTAATCGCAATATTGCGAATACATCGGTCGCAATTTTAAGAAGCTAAGATTCACTCCCAGTAGGCGGCGGCTTAGCGTGTGTAACTCTGCTAAATTCGCCTTGCGACCGATCAACTCGGAATGAGGGCCATTGTTATATTTGTTATATATGCTGTCTTATTATATGACTTGATTTGTTTTGTTTTTTATTACCAAGTTCTTATCTTTTCTGTTACCATTTGATTGTTTGACAATGTACTTGTATTTATTGTTGATGTAATGTAATGTTTTCACAATAGACTCTAAATGCTTCTGAAAATGAAAGTCCTTTACCAAGTTATTCAATATGGTTTTTATTAAGAGTTCAGGTTTATGGCTCTGAGGCTTAATTTTATACTATTCATCTTTTTAAACTTCTCTTTTGTCTCTGTGGGAGTACTTCCAAATTTATGTTGTGTTTGCCCTTACTTGTTTCTTCCCTCCTTGAATTTTGTCGGGTTTGAACTATAATGTTTTGCAAAGGATCTGGAACTCTCCCAAAAAAGAATTATAGAAGCTGAAAGTCCAATTCTGCAGTAATGTTGTTAAGTGATTGTGTGGTCTGTCTCTTTTTGGATGTTATAATTCCTTTTGTATACAAGACTTGTTGCATAATCCATTTTGTCTTGAGAAAATTAGCATTTCTTTGTTTTAACTATGTTTTTTTTTTCAAGCTGTCTATTTCTGTTTTACATTATTTTTATGTTTTTCTAGATGTGAGTTTTACTCCTAGTCATGTGATCTCCTTAGTTTGTTCTTCTAGGTATCCTGTTTAATAAGTATCTTTAGGAGATCTTTAAAGCATTTAAGTAGTATGATCTCCCATTCCTCTTTTAGTTCCCCATTTACTAAATCTTATGCTGGAAAAGTAATTAAACCTCAAGGTTTAATGTCATGTTTAGATTCCAGAGGAATTTTGAATGGGAAAAAAAATCATTTAGCCAATTTTTGAATTATTTAGATGGTATAAAATCCATAAGTACATTGTTTGGGATGTAATCAATATCCCAGAAGTCACCAAAAACTGTAGACTGTCAGGATGCCGAGAGCAGCATCTCAATAGAATCTCATAGCATCCTGACAGTAAGTACTGGAATTAGGGTTAGGCACTAGGGGGAGGGTTAGGGATAAGATGGGGTGGGGGGGGGGTGGTGGCAGTTAGTTTGGATACTAGGGGGAGGGGATGCTTAGGGCTAGTCTGTGGGATTGGTTAGGGTTAGGAATTATGTGCTGACTCAGGAAAACTGCACAAGCTATTTAAAGCTAGAATGTCAATGGAAAGAGAGTATGAGTCCAGGTAAAATTCATGAGTTAAGGAAAATATAATTTAATTAAAAGAAAATGACATTAATCTGAACTATATGTAACCTCAGATTTGTTCCTGTGTTCAGTCTTTTGGCTATTCCCAATCTGGTCTGTTTCCTGACTCTGGGGGTAATTCAGAATGGATCACTGCAGCGATTGCAGTCTGAAGCCCTTTGTGGAGTCACGGGTGCACTACGCGTGTGCACTCCTGGAGGCCCAGTGAGATGCTAACAGCATCTCAGGGCTGTGATCGCCTCTGCCTGATTGACATGGGCGAGAGGGTGCATGCCAATGGCGTTAGAATGCCGTTGGTGGGGCGTGGTCCAGACAATGCAGGTGTGTCCGGACTATTGCGGGGGCGGGCCACGGCAGCTGCGTGACATCACACGCAGCCGCTGTGACCTGAGACGCGGCGGGTAGCAAAGTTTTTGCACCATTGTGGAGGGGGGGGGGGGGGTTTGACATGCGGGGCAGACTAGCCTAGCTCTGTGCTGGGAGTTGGGGGGACTGTCAGAGAAACTGATCGTACATCTACGATCAGATCTGAATCAGCCCCTCTTAACACTCCCCATGAACCTGAGCGAAGCCTATGCAAGGATTTTTATGGAGGCACAATTATAGTGGTGATGATTACTACTCAGTCAACATTAGCAGGGACATGGCTATATAATTCAGGATCTGGCAGCTCCATACCCTGGAACCCACCGGCATTATGATAGGCTACCTATGTGATCTCAAACCAAGCTTGCCTCCACCTTCAGATGATTTACAAACTGGTTGTAACAGAGACAGGACTCCTGCCCACAGGTTGGTACAATACAATAGTCCTACTATTCCAAATACTATCACTTTATAATAGAGATAAGCGGGTTCAGTTCTCCGAGAACTGGACCCACCCCAGCTTTGCAATCCGAGTCTGGCATGGAACTTCCCGTCTTACTCCCAAAACGGGGCAAAACGTCATCATCTCGCTGTCGGATTCTATACAGGTCCCTGGTGATTGGCGCCATCTTCACTCTGGCTGTTGAGAGTTTACTGGACATACGTGTCCGACTCATCATGGTGTAGTCTGGCATGGGGCGGTGCTCTGACTGCCGTATCTGAAAGAGGTATTCTGTCTTCTCTATCTGAAAAGGGGTGCTCTGTCTGCTGTATCTGAAAGGGGTGCTCTACTGTATCAATCCAGATGGGGTGCTCTGTCTTCCTTATCTGAAAAGGGTGATCTGTGCTTCCATCCAGGGGTTCCGTCCCAGTGTACAATTAAAATAATAAAAGCTAAAAACAAAAAGCCTAAATATATAATTATTAAAATATATATTTTGTTTGTTTGTGCTGTACAAGTTTTATTTTATTTTCATAAGTACTGTGACACTGCAGGTCAGACCGCAGTATATTATTTCCTACTCATACACGTATTGTGCGACACTGTTGATGAAGGTCAACCGCATTGTTCGATCACAATTTATGATGCACACATGTATTGTGTGATGGGGTGTAGTATGTTATGCCGGCGGTCAGGCTCCCGGCGGCCAGCATACCGGCGCCGGAATCCAGACCGCCAGCATATCGACAGCTGGGTGAGTGCAAATGAGCCCCTTGCGGGCTCGGTGGCGCGCTATGCGTGCCATGCTTTCTATTCTCCCTCCAGGTGGGATGTGGACCCCCAAGAGGGAGAAAATCTGTCAGTATGCCAGCGGTCAGGATTCCGGCGCCGGTATGCTGGTCATCGGGAAACTGAAGACCACCCGTGTGATGCAGTGGTTGAAGGTTGTACCACCAAGATATATTTTATTTCTTACTCATACTCGTGTTGTGTGACAATGTTGGTGGGGAGGGTCCAAGGACAATTCCACTCTGCACCTCTTTTCTTTGCATTACACAAAGAGCTCACATACATACATCTTTGCTATATCCCGCCATGTATGGCACAGTTTTGCATGCCATAGACTCAGAGATTTAGCCATGCCTTGTGATTTTTCTTAATTTGCTTCTTTAATTTGTTACTTTATACATATTCTATTATGGCAAACAAAATTTTTTAAATTCATCCACTCGCTACTCGTGAAAAACAGCTTAGCCGTGTTTTGCATGTTGTGCCAAATTTGTAAAAAAGCAAAGATGTAAGTGGACACATCTGTATGTGCTGTTTGGAGCATTGCTGACTGTGACGACAAACATTTGTATAGTTTATTAAACTGCCACCCTGTCTGCCCCTGCAGTGCCATTCTAGTTTCCTAGATGTGCCATGCTAGAGTTTTAGTGCCACATGTATTTGCCGTCCAAATACTGTAGGAACAAAAACAGGCCCACATTCTGTGATTTGTCTAACATCCTAGGGGATACTGGGATGTCTAGTATCATGGGGTATAGATGGGGTCCATTGGAGCCTGGAACTCTAAATTTCATCAGCCTGTGCTAGCTCCTTCCCTCTATGCAGACCAGATTTTAAACATGTGCCAAAGGAGCCGGGTGCATTCTCTGGAGCTCCAGAGAGTTAGTTTTTCTTCAAATTTATTTTAGTTTGTTGTTTTCAGGCTGGACTGGTTGCTCGCCCACAGCGGTGTGTGCTCTCCCCCACAGCATGCCACCACCCCTAATTGCTGAGCTGAAGACGCACTGGTGGTGAGTGGTGAGTACTGAATTGGGGTCCCGGTTAGCGGGTCCCCAGTTCCGCTGTCGGCATTAGGGCGATGGACACACAGCTCATAGACAGGCTGCTGTTGTCCCACTGTAGGTCACAAGCTGGTGCTGACACTGAAAAGGGGTTTTAACCCCATTTTCTGTGTATAATGAGACCCTGCCAGTATAAATATTGCAGGAACACTGTGCGCCATCAAGGGGGCAGGGATTCCCGGTGAGCGGAGAGCGGGACCAGAGGCTCAGGCGCCATTTCCTGTTGCTTCATAGACAGGCTGCATGCAGAGAAGCGCTGCTCCTCCACGGACTCTCAAAAGCACCGTGTTTGGTACCAGTGGGGTGGAGTGATATACTATATGTATATGTAATATTCTAGGTACCTCATATAAGGTTCCTAGTCTCTGCCCGGCAAAGCACTGCTTTAGCTGTAGAGCAAGGTGTGCTGGTTTCTCCTTATCTGGGGGTCATTCTAACCTGAACGCTCGCTGCAGTTCTTCGCAGTGCAGCGATCAGGTCAGAACTGCGCATGCACAGGCACCACAGTGCACCGGCACATGGCTGACAGCCGACAGCTGTGATTGCCTAGCGATTGCCTCTGCCTGATAGACAGGGAGGGAGCGGCATGGCGGCGTTTGGTCGGCATTTTGTGGGCATGGTCTGGTTAATGCAGGCGTGGCTGGACCGTGCAGGGGGCGGGCCGCAGAGGTTGTGTGACGTTACATGCAGCCGCTGTGAGCCGGGCAGCGACGAGTAGCTCCCAGCCAGCATACAAAAGCTGCGCTGGCCAGGAGCTACTCCTGAAGGGCAAAAGCATTGCCGCTGTGCAATGCTTTTGTACTTCAGTGACGGGGCAGGGACTGACATGCGGGGCGGGCTAGCCCTGTGTTGGGCATCCCCCCACATGTCTCTGTTCCTGATCGTAGCTGTGTTAAATTTAGCACAGCTACGATCAAGTCGGAATCACCCCCTCTGTCTCACCCTAATGGGCTCCCTGGGTTACTGTGTTTTCACCTGTTCCTGTGTGTGTGTGTTCTGCTGTACAGTATGTCAGGCAAAAAAGTAATATGTCAGTCCTGCAGCACAAAGTTTTCCCCTCATCCGGGGGGGATCTCTGTTGTGTGCACAGTGCAGGCCCCCTTCACAAGGAAGCAGCACTCAGGAGCCAGCATGGCTGGACTCAATTAAAGGGATGATTACAGACATATCATCTGAACTGGCTACTGCCATGCAGGAGAGGCAGGATTTAAAAAAATCTATGGATGATTTTATGTTACAGAATTCTGAACTGAGGCCAGCTTCTCAGCCTCCTCTGCTTATTTCACAAAAATGCACATTGCCCCATGTTCTCCAGGAAGCTGATAAAGGCGATGGTACCCTGTCTCAGGGAGTCGAAGCTCTTATATACTCTATTCGGGAGGTACTGAATATCCCTGATAAAAAGATGGAAATAGTAGAAGAGTCATTTTTTAACATAAAAACTAAGGGGGTAATTCAGACCTGATCACTCGCTAGCTGTTTTTTGCAGTGCTGCGTTCACATAGTTCCCGCCCACCAGGGAGTGTATTTTAGCTGTGCAAGTGTGCGATCGCATGTGCAGCCGAGTGGTACAAAAAGATTTTGTACAGTTTCTGAGTAGCCCAGGACTTACTCAGCCTCTGCAATCACATCAGCCTGTCCGGGAACATAATTGACGTCAGACACCCGCCCTGCTTGGGGACACCTGCATTTTTCCAACCACTCCCAGAAAATGGTCAGTTGACACTCACAAATGCCTTCTTCCTGTCAATCACCTTGCAATCGCCCATGCAAATGGATTCTTTGCACAAACCCATCACAGAGCAACGAACCACTTTGTACCTGTGCGACGCGCCAGCACATTGCGGTGCATACGAATTCGCAGTTCGGACCTGATCGCAGCCAGGGCCGTCTTTTCATATGGGCTCAATGGGCTCTTGCCCAAGGGCCCCAGGAGTAAAAGCGCCCAATACTAGTAGCTGAGGGACCCTCTTTCCAGGGGTACCAGATTTTTGAAAATCAGCCCTGAGGAACTGGAGATATCCGACTTCAAAGCAGTGGTCCCCATCCAAGCCTGTTAATTGCTCTTCCCAGCCAGATATCTCGGGTTCTGTCTGACTTAGAGTTTTTCTGAGGGTATACTCCAAAAGCTGGGAATCTCCCCTTTTGGTGAAGCTTGTCACTACTATGCCCAAAACCAGAGATATTAGCCTTCCAGCAGCTGGTCCCTGCTCCAGCTCCACATGCCTGGTATGCAGTTTTATAGTTTCTGGCCCCTGAACTCTGATCCCCAAGTCCCAAGTACCTCCTGAAAGGTGGGACTCTAGTTTTTTTTTATCCCATTAAAGCTAAGAAATCTATTTCCAGGAACTGGAGATATCTGCAGTAAAGCAAGCTGCCCTCCCACCAGAAAATTATGAATATTAAGCCCACTCCACTATCGACTACTCCCCTACATAGTAAACATACCCTACTACCCTGGAAGTCATGTACCAGGCCCCCTTCTACAGTTTAGTGTTCTTCTTCCTGCCTCATCTGTGCAGTAAAGGAGCAATTAGCAGAAATTATTTCTCCAGGTCCTACATGCTGAGCGAAAGATAGAAGCACCCTAACCCCCCCCGTGGGACATCAAAGTTGCCGCTGGCAGCACCCCCCACCCCTACTGCTGGAGGATGGGTAGGGGCCCCAGTGCATTGCTGTGCCCAGGGGCCTACACTGCTGTTAAGACAGCTCTGATCACAGCACTGCAAAAAAAACGCAAGCGAGCGATCAGGTCTGAATTACCCCCAAGTCTACTGCTACGTTTCCAGTCTCAAAAGAATTAAACATGCTGTTTAAGGAATCTTTGGTTAATACTGATAAGAAAATTCAGATACCTAAGGGTTACTGACATCATTTCCTTTTCCCCCTGAGGATAGGTAGGTGTCACGTAAGATCATGCTGCCAGTACCGGAAGCTATCTCCTTAAAAGACCCTGGTGATCGTAATATTGAAAGTACTGTATGCTCAAATCCATTTTCACAGCAGTGGGAGTTGCTCAAAGACCCACAATTGCTTGTGGTTGGATTTCACGAGCCATTGTTAAATGGACGGGTAATATGATTGAGGGTTTTGACACTGTGGGGTATATTAACTAAAATTCGTATTTGTACCGATTTGGAGTGAGATTCATCACGAATTACATCGAATGTGTAATTGTGCAACTTTTTGAATTTTTTACGACTAATTTACTAAGCTGTCGTATTTTTCTTTTTCGTGATTTCCGATGTCGATGTCATTCGTAGTTTTGTAAGGTAGAATGCGGCCGATTTAGTGGTTTTGCGGCCGTGTTATGTGTTTTTTTTACGACTGCGTCACATTTTGGTTACGGCAGTGTTTGTCCGTTCACTGCCGCATTTTTTTCCTAAGTTTCGTTTTTGTCACTCGTCCGTGATTGGTTTGATTCGTGATGGAGGAGTGTCTGTGCACATTACTATAAAAACGCCCCAAACCGTCAGCACCTCGTGGGTTTAGCTAGTGGAGAGGTGAGAGGAAGGTGTGTTAGGAGTTGGAGAGTTGTTTGGAGTTTGTGGAGGATTTGAGGAGTTTTTTTGCGATTGTTGAGTGCTGTACTGTGTGTGTAAGTAATCTTGTCATACTTGTTGTGTAGTTATTTAAAAGTTTGTTTATTTTTTTGTCATTGTTTTTTATTTAACGTCTATTGTCATTGTTTGAGTGAGTGAGTGAGTGAGTGAGTGAGTGAGTGAGTGTGTGTGTGTGTGTTTGGTGTGTGGTGTGTGGTGTGTAGTGGTAGTGGTAGTGGAGGAGTGTGTTTATTGTTTTTTTTTCTCAGTGTTATTTGTTGTTTGTCCTGATTATGTCCCAGTCAGAGGTGAGTGAGGTGGAGGAGGTGAGTGAGAGGGAGGAGGTGAGTGAGGTGGAGGAGGTGAGTGAGAGGGAGGAGGTGAGTGAGAGGGAGGAGGTTAGTGAGGTGGAGGAGGTTAGTGAGGAGGAGGGGGTGGCTGCTGCTGCGGCCTCCAGTGATAGTGTTGTGGCTCCGCAGCCACGCACCACTACAAAGACTGGCCGCAATGTCAAATTTAGCTATGCTGAAAATATGGCTTTGGTGCGGGAGCTGATGAGGCATCATCGGCAGTTGTTTGGCCATGATGCTGCAAAGGTGTCGTCACGCAGGAAGAGTGTTCTGTGGGGGAAGGTCATTGCGGCTGTGAATAGTGAGGGTGTGGTGAGGTGGACCGAGGACACGTGCCGTAAGCGATTTTACGATATATGGATCTGTTTGCCTTGTGCCTTTCTCACCTTGCACATATCACTGGTTTTTCACTTCCTTATGCCTTCTCCAGGTTTATACATCTGCCCCACTGTTAGTACATCGAAAATTATAATACACTAATGACCAGTCATCCTTGCAATAATCAACAACAACAAGCAGATGGTGTTAAGGTATTTTTAGATGGATAATTGTCAGATGGGATATTGGCCATATCAACACTTTTTTGACACAAAATGTTTGAAGTAAAAAAAAACAGAAATGTTAAGTCTCATCCAATTGTTTTGCATGGCCAACAACACCACTTCTAAACATAGGGCACCTTAATACTTTTTCATCCATTGTTAATGTGTACATTTTAGGCCACTATATTTTTTTTTAGTGTTTGGCAAACCACTGACTGCCTTGAACAATGTATGAGTGTATTGGCTAACACATTTATTGTATTGTGTGTGTTGTTCCAAAGGAAGCTTCATACCCAATATGTAAATGTAGTACTCTGTATTTGTTAGAGTTCTTCGTGTTTAAACATTAATTATGGCTCAGAATCCTACTATACCCCCCAAAAAAAAAACAAATGAGTAGTGAACGTTAGAAGCCACATATTTATAAAAAAAGGTGAGCTACATAGTTAAGTTTATGCCACAATCTATTTAGCAATTACAACATTAATATTAAGAAGTAATGCACGTTGAGGTAAAGCTATAGTAAGACCAATGCTACATATTTACTAAATAGTGGCTATCTTCAACCCCATACAGACCCAGGCATCATCACCGAGGATGCCCAGCAGGAACGTGACCAGGAGAACCTTCACACTCCACCTGCAGCCCATCGATCCGACTCAGACAACCACGCCGCAGGACATACCCCAACCACCCCAAACATCCCACAGCCCCCAATTGAGCACAACACAAGTTGACACACAAATGGGCCCTGAGTTTTGGAGCCGTTGGTCGTCACAACAGGCGCAATACTGCGCAAGCCTCAACACCCACAGCCAATACCTTTCAAGTCTGCCCCATCATTTGCCTAGACTGAGTCGCAACTCAGGCAGACTTATAGTGCAGGTGGGCCGAATTGCGAACTCCATGGAACAGATGAGGGCAGACAACACCCAAATGCAGTCAAACCTCCATAGCATCTTGGATGATCAGCAGCAGCAGCAACAATCACTTATACAGATCATACAACACAATCAAATGATCAACGACAACCTCTCACGCATGATAGCTAACAACACTGCCGCTAACACTCAGCTCATAGCAAGCTTGAACAATCTAAGCCAAAGCCTTAGTGTGTTGGCATCACACCATGCCACATCTAGTTCTGGGACAACGACACCAAGCCACACCCCAGTTCATTCCCCAGTCCGACGCTCAAGTTGAACCCGCACCAACGAGCCAGCACAATCCTCGGCACCCAGCACACAAAGAAAAAAATATTAATAATGTTCGGTCAGAATATATTGACCATTACAGTGTTTTTTCTTTTAGATTGGTCGCAAAAAGTTGTGTGTTAAAATTGATAAATTGTGAACACGCAATATGTGTATTGTTTAATTATCTCCACAAACCACATGCACATTAGTGTCTTGGGCCAGATGTGGATTGCTAGAAATATATTGCCTGCCCCTAGGTGTACTCAACTCAACATGTGTGTAAACTATGTCACCCAGCACATTGTCCATGGCCGCAAGATTAGATAAAGCTACCCTGACTGCATAACACTGCGACTCC
The DNA here is from genome assembly GCF_028390025.1 of Pseudophryne corroboree. NCBI lineage: Eukaryota > Metazoa > Chordata > Amphibia > Anura > Myobatrachidae > Pseudophryne > Pseudophryne corroboree. The sequence continues at coordinate 393,036,047 of NC_086447.1, read as the reverse complement.
TGGGTAGGGAAGCAGAGAGAGGCATCTATGTAGCCATCCAAGACATCCAAAACCTAAGTGGCCCTTCAAAAATTAAAGGTGAGTGTCATGACCTGTAATCAATACAATACTGTTTTCTATTACATTACAGAAGCTCCACTTAGACATAGACGTGTATGTATGTTTTAACTCACCTGAATTAAATATTTTTAAAAGGTGGCCTGTGAGATACTAATTACATTGCCAGTCACAGGCTGGAAGCTGCCGGTAGCCATAAAGTGCAACACAGGCAGGAGTTTGGGCAGGCCTGAGACAGAGCGAGAGCGTACTGTCTCAGGGTCTAGGGTCAGTTTGACAAGGTCATACAGAGGGAAAAAATTAATTACATTTAGTCTGAGCATCTGTATAACATGGTCATCAGCAATTTTGTTATCGTTTAAAGTCCCCCCAAAAAAACAAGCCATGGCCAGCCTATGCGGAACATATACAACCTGCTTACCCTGTTGATTTTCCTGGCCAGGGTTTATTGTAGCCTCATGGAGCAGTGTCAGGTATCCCCCAGCAAACAAGACAGCAGTACTACACACAGTAGCAGCCATTTCAGATTGAGAGTGGTGAAAAATGTGCTTGGGCCCCTTTTAAAGGTCCAAAATGTCAGGTGTGACTAATGTAGAATTGACAACACATGTAAACACGCTTCTCAAAAGCAGGTCTACTTTTTTTTAGGCTTTTTGTACGATTAGTAATTTTTTGCGGCCGCAAATCCATTTTCACGGTTGAGATTTCAAATACGAATGCTTAGTAAATGACCGAGTTCTAGATCTAAACAGCCGCGTTTGACCGAAGGTGTATTCATTCGTATTTTTACTACACAGCCGTAATAAAAATACGAATGCCCTCATCACTGCCGTGATTTGAGTTTAGTAAATTCCCGAGATGACACTTTGAAGAAAAAACACCATCTCGGTCAAAATCGGGAGCTTAGTAAATTTCCCTATATGACTCCAGATGAGCTTATCACGCTCTTCAGCATGTTCAGGATTCTGCTAATTTCATGAGTGAGGCAATCAAGGAGATAAGCCTGATAAATTCACGCTCTATAGCTATGGCCGTGTTGGCACGCAGGATCTTATGGCTGCAGCAGTGGTCAGTGGACGCTGATTCTAAAAAGGGTGTTGAGAATCTTCCCTTTATGGGGGAGGCTCTATATGTTGAGGAACTAAACAAGTGGATTTCACAAGCGATGACAGGTAAGTCCATTTATCTGCCGTCGGCAGCTTTTCCAGCTAGACGTGCTTACCCCGGCCCCTCTCTGCAGTGCTTTCAAGTGGCCAGGTTTAAGGTCAAGGCCAGAGGTGCCTCCAATGCCACTAGAGGAAACCAAGGTAAACCACGTAGACCAGCGGCCGCTGGTTCCCTGGAGCAGAGCTCAGGCTCTGTCCCTTCCAATCCCTCTGACAGTTGGCCACAGCTTCAGGAAGACTTACCGGTGGGGGCGCGCCTAAAATGTTTCTGTCACGTCTGCCGGGACCCTTGGGTGAGAGACCTAATCTCCCAAGGCTACCGGTTGGAGTTTCAAGCACTCCCACCTCACAGGTTCTTGTATGAAGCTATTCAAAGCCTGCAGCACATGAAGGTCATTGTTCCAGTTCCACCTCCACTCCAAAACAAAGGCTTTTGTTCCAGCCTGTTCGTGGTACTGAAACCGGATGGTTCGGATCAGAAGATTTTGAACCTCAAATCTCTGAATCCGTACTAATGGTGTTCAAATTCAAGATGGAGTCTCTGAGAGTGGTGGTTGCTGGCCTGGAAGAAGGGGAGTTCCTGGTATATCTAGATATCAAGGATGCGTACCTTCACATCCCAATATGGCCACCTCATCAGGCTTACCTCAGGTTTGCACTAAAGGAAGATCACTTCCAGTTCCGGGCCCTACCCGGGGCAGTACGGATGGTGTAATGGTTAGCATTACTGCCTCACAGCACTAAGGTCATGGGTTTGATTCCCACCATCGCTCTAACTGTGTGGAGTTTGTATATTCTCCCCGTACTTGCGTGGGTTTCCTCCGGGTACTCCGGTTTCCTCCCACAATCCCACCAAAAATACGCTGGTAGGTTAATTGTCTCCCAACAAAATTAACCCTAGCGTAAATGTGTGTGTGTACATGTGATAGGGAATATAGATTGTAAGCTCCACTGTGGCAGGGACTGATGTGAATGGCCAAATATTCTCTGTAAAGCGCTGCGTAATATGTGTGCGCTATATAAATAACTGGTAATAATAAATAATAAATAAATAATACCCTTTGATCTCTACACGGCACCAAGGGTGTTCATGAAGGTGATGGCGGAGATGATGCTCCAGCTCCATCTGATGGGAGTGAACCAGAGGCAGAACTCTGGGAGGCAACGGAGTCATCTGCCACAGGGCTCCTGCTCTGAAGAGGGGCTCTCCCCCCCGCCCCCATTCTGTGACTCCATTGAAGTAAGTTAATTGATGGCTGCCGCTATCTTTTAGCTATATAAAGTTACTTCTCTGACAATTACACATAACTTCATATAGTTACAATTCTCATGCTTCCTGTACTGGAGCAAATAGCTCCATCAGTAAAATGTCTGCTGTCAGTGGGTTCTAATCCTGGGTATGACTGATAAGAAATGTGTGATTTAAAATAAAAGACAATGAAATGTATATATACAGTATATTAAAAAAAATTCAGGACACTCCATACACACACACACACACACACACGCACACACGCACACACACATACATACATATATGCACACATACATACATATAGTTATCTAAATATAAGGGGGGTGGGGGGCAACTGGTATGAACTTGCCTCCGGGCAACTGTGACAAACTTACGCCACTGGAGTGAACATTGGGGGTAATTCTGAGTTGATCGCAGCAGCAAGTTTGTTAGCAATTGGGCAAAACCATGTGTACTGCAGGGGGGACAGATATAACATTTGCAGAGAGAGTTAGATTTGGGTGGGTTATATTGTTTCTGTGCAGGGTAAATACTGGCTGCTTTATTTTTACACTGCAATTTAGATTGCAGATTGATCACACCACACCCAAATCTAACTCTCTCTGCACATTATATCTGCCTCCCCTGCAGTGCACATGGTTATTCCCAACTGCTAACAAAGTTCCTGCTGCTATCAACTCAGAATTACCCCCACTGTTCCATACTTGGACAATCTCCTCATAAAGGCAGTGTCCAGACCACGTTTGTTGGAAAGCATCGACCTGACTACACGGCTGCTCAGGAATCAGGGGTGGATTCTCATTCTACCGAAATCCCAACTGGAACCTTTGCGGAGGCTTCAGTTCCTGGGGATGATACTGGACATGGTTTCTCAGAAGGTGTTCTTTCCTACGGACAAGGCACAAACAATTCAGTCAATGGTTCGCTCCGTTCTGAAACCGACCAAGATCTCGGTGCATCTTTACATACGCCTCCTGGGAAAGATGGTAGCCTCATACGAGGCAATTTAATATGGAAGATTCCATGCCAGTCCATTCCAGCTGAATCTACTAGACAAGTAGTCTGGATCACAACTGCACATGCACCAGAGGATACTCCTTTCACTAAAAGCAAGGCTTTACCTGTTGTTGTGGTTGCAGATCTCTTACCTAGTGGAGGGTCAACACTTCGGAGTTCAAGCTTGGATTCTGTTGACTACGGATGTGAGCCTCCGCGGTTGGGGTGCAGTGACCTAGGGGGTCCAGTTCCAAGGACGGTGGTCACCTCAAGAGGCTTTCCTTCCAATAAATATTCTGGAACTCAGGGTGATTTACAATGCCCTTCTACAGGCCTCTTCTCTGCTTCAACATCAGGCCATACAGGTCTGGACAACGCCACGGCTGTGGCATTCATAAACTGACAGGGAGGAACAAAAAGCAGTGCCGCAATGCAAGAGGTGTCCAAGATACTCCATGTCGGCCATATTCATTCCGGGAGTGGACAATTGGGAAGCAGATTTCCTCAGCAGACACGATCTGCACCTGGGGGAATGGGGTCTTCACCCGCAGGTGTTTCAGCTGTTGATTCATCGGTCGCGCTGCCCGCAAATCGGCATGATGGCGTCTCTGCTCAACAAGAAGTTGCTGCTTTATTGTTCCAGGACAAGAGATCTTCGTGTCGCAGTGGTGGACGCTCTAATGATGCCGTGGATTTACTGGTTGGTCTACTGGTTCCCTCCAATTCCTCTCATTCCCTGAGTTCTGAAAAGGCTAAAAAGGGAAAATGTTCAGGTGATTCTTATTGTCCCGGATTGGCCTCGTAGTACCTGGTATGTGGACCTCCTAGACATGTCCCTGGAAGATCCCTGGCCTCTGCCACTTCAAGAAGGTCTTCTTCTGCAAGAACCATTCATCTATCCAGACTTACCGTGGCTACGGTTGACAACATGGAAGTTGAAAGGGAGATTTTAGCCGGGAAAGGTTTTCCCGGCAAGTTTATCTTGTCTATGGTCCAAGCCAGGAAGTTGGTCACATCAAAACATTGCCATCGCATATGAAAAAAGTATGTTTTTTGGTGTGAGGTTCAACAGTATTCTACTGTGGCTTTTCATCTGGGTCATTTCTTACTCTTACTGCAGGCAGATATGGACATGGAACTACAGTACGATTAGGCTCCATCAAGGATCAGATCTCGGCCTTGTGTCTATCTTCTTCCAGAGGCACTTGGCTGTTATCCTGGAAGTTCAGACATTCTTGAAGGGTATCCTATGTATTCAACCACCCTTTGTACCTCCCACAGTGCCGTGGGATCTCAATTTGGTTCTGACTTTTCTCCAATCGGACTGATTTGAACCTTTACACAGGGTGGACATGGACTTGTTGGCCTTGGCCTCGGCAAGGCATGTTTCAGAATTAAGGGCCTTGTCCTGTAAGAGCCCTTATCTGATGTTCCATAAAGATAGAGCGGAGCTCAGAACTTGTCCGCAATTTTTACTTAAGGTGGTGTCAGCGTGTCACATCAATCAACTGATAGTGGTTCCTGTGGTGTCTGACAAATCTGTTACGCCAAAGTCTTTAGATGTGGTTTGGACTTTGAAGATTTATGTTAAGAAGACGGCTCATCACAGGAAATCTGATTCAGTTTTTGTTCTCTATGATGCTACCAAGATTGGTTGTCCTGCTTCAAAGCAGTCTATTGCACGTTGGATCAGGCTTGGGATCCAACAGGCTTACTCTTCGGCAGCTTTGCCGCTGCTGAGGTCTGTTCAGGCCCACTCCACGCGGTCGGTGAGTTCTTCCTCGTGGTTGCCCAGGGTGTCTTGGCCTTACAGTTATGCCAAGCTGATACTTGGTCAAGTTCGAACACATTTGTTAAATTTTACAGGTTCGACACCTTGGCTACAGATGACCTTCAGTTTGGTCAGTCAGTTTTGCAGGGGACTCAACATTTTCCCACCTGGTCTGGGAGCTTTGGGACTTCCCCATGATACTAGACATCCCAGCATCCCCTAGGAAGTTAAAGAAAATTGGAATTTAATACCTACTGGTAATTCCTTTTCTCATAGTCCGTAGGGGATACTGGGCGCCCGCCTCTGTGCTTCGTTATTTCCGCAAGTGTTGTCTTTGTTTGGGTCTGCTGTTGCTGTCACTATTTTCAAGTTGTGGTTAGCATTGCTATCCTTGTTATTTGTGCGCTGGTTCATTTCTCACCACTTTCTCATTTATTTTCCTCCTCTCAAAGTATGTCCGTCTCCTCGGGCAGAGTTTTCCTAGACTGGTTTGCGAGAGGGGCATAGAGGGGAGGAGCCAGCACATTCTGAAGAAATTTAAAGTGCCAGGCTGTAATGGATCCCATCTATACCCCATGATACTAGACATCCCAGTGTTCCCTATGGACTACGAGAAAAGGAATTAACGGTAGGTATAAAATTCCTATTTATTGCTGTTTTTATGATTCTTTAAAAATAAATACAGATTCAAAACAAATGCAAATTCAAAACTCGCTTTTTCACTTAAACTGCTCCAAAAGCATTTTAATACATGTTAGTGATACTAAAACAATGTGAAAAGGGTGTGAAAACATCCTTCTTTACATTATTTTAGTAAACATTTTTTTAGAACTCTTCCTTTTAGTAACTACAGTATTTTCATAAGCAAATTTTGAAAGTTTATTTTAGATATGTGCATATTTTATAAATGTCTATTATATTTGTATTAGTTTAATAAGTGTATGTATTAATTTGTACTATATTTGCTTGAAACTTTTGTTCTAGTAATCGAGTACACAGCCAGCCTATTTTCTCATCCACATTTCCTGGCTCCATCTGCTTGCTGACCAAGCCTGTAATTTCAACCTCCCTCATGCCAATTTTCCTGAACAGTTGTACACCATACTACTCCTGCCAGCATTTCTGCGGTATAGATTTTATAATACCTTCTCCGATCTGTCATCTGTTCTGAATATTACCTTGTCCAGTGTGCCACTATACTACAGGGAACATTTCAGCATTCTGGTGTATATTCAGTAGCTTATATAGTCTGCATTTTATATTCATTGTATTATTATGTTACTTGGTTATATTTATTTATTTTATTTATTACCAGTTATTTATATACCACACACATATTCCGCAGCGCTGAACAGAGAATATTTGCCCATTCACATCAGTCCCTGCCCCAGTGGAGCTTACAATCTATATTCCCTATCAAATGTACAGTACACACAGACACATTCATGCTAGGGTTAATGTACCAGTATATTTTTAGATGGTGGGAGGAAACCGGAGTACCCGGAGGAAAGCCACGCAAGTACGGGGAGAATATACAAACTCCACACAGTTAGGGTCATGGTGGGAATCGAACCCATGACCTCAGTGCTGTGAGACAGTAATGCTAACCATTACACCATCCATACTGGTTGCTCATTAGTATAAATAAACTTGTTTTATTCTAAAACATCTCTTGGCATGAGTCGTGGAGCATGTCAATTGAGTCAGCCAGTGGCGTAACTACTGCCCCCGCAGTCCTCGCGGTGGCTTGGGGGCGAGGGGCTGCGGGGGCGCCACTGACTTTGCACAGATTGACATGTCAATCTGCGGTCTTCTTCACTCCGCTGCTGTAAGGAGGGACACGGAGCGCACATCGCGCGCCTCTCCTGTGTCCCTCCCTAGCTCTCCCCCGGCCGGTCTAATAAAGGAAGTGCCGTTTGTGAGCTCTGATTGGCTCATGAACCGGCACTTCCTTTATTAGACCGGCAGGAGAGCCAGGAGGGACACAGGAGAGGCGCGCTATGCGCTCCGTGTCCCTCCAACACAAAGGAGCGGGGGGGGGGGGGGGGGGGCAGGCACTGTGGGGGAATATCTGGCACTGGGGGCATATACCTGGCACTGTGGGGGAATATCTGGCACTGGGGGCATATACCTGGCACTGTGGGGGAATATCTGGCACTGGGGGCATATACCTGGCACTGTGGGGGACTATCTGGCACTGTGGGGGAATATCTGGCACTGGGGGCATATAACTGGCACTGTGGGGGAAGATCTGGCACTGGGGGCATATACCTGGCACTGTGGGGGAATATTTGGCACTGGGGGGAGCAGGCACTGAGGGGGCATATTTGGCACTGTGGGGGAATATCTGGCACTGGGGGCATATACCTGGCACTGTGGGGGAATATCTGGCACTGGGGGCATATACCTGGCACTGTGGGGGAATATCTGGCACTGGGGGCATATACCTGGCACTGTGGGGGAATATCTGGCACTGGGGGGAGCAGGCACTGAGGGGGCATATGTGGCACTGTGGGGGGAATATTTGGCACTGGGGGGAGCAGGCACTGAGGGGGCATATGTGGCACTGGGGGGGTATATATGGCACTGGGGGCATGTACCTGGCACTGTGGGGGAATATCTGGCACTGGGGGCATATACCTGGCACTGTGGGGGAATATCTGGCACTGGGGGCATATGTGGCACTGGGGGCATGGCCCTAGCAACAAGCACTACCCCCTAGCAACGAGCATGACACCCAGTGCATGAAACCCCTGGCAACAAGCATGACACCCAGTGCATAAAACCCCTGGCAACGAGCATGACACCCAGAGCATGAAACCCCTGGCAACGAGCATGACACCCTGAGCATGAAAACCCCTGGCACCGTGCATGGAACCAAGAGCATGAAACCGCTGGCAACGAGCATGACACCCAGTGCATGAAACCCCTGGCAACGAGCATGACAACCCCTGGCACCGTGCATGGAACCAAGAGCATGAAACCCCTGGCAATGAGCAGGTAATTTAAAAGTAATTAGAAGCCTTACTGTAGAACTTAATGTGTAATGGGCATTACGGTGTGTGGCATAATGTATCACGGACATTGCGGTGTGTGTCATAATGTGTCAGGCATTACGGTGTGTTGTATACTATATCACGGGCATTGTGGTATGTGGTATAATGTCTCAGGATCATTGTGGTGTGTGTCATACTGTGTCACAGACATTGTATGTGCTATAATGTATCAGGGGCATTGCAGTGTGTAGCATAATGTATAACGGGCATTGCGATTCCTGTCATAATGTGTCACAGGCATTACGGTGTGTGGCATAATGTGTCGGGGGCATTACAGTGTGTGCATATTGTGTCATGTGCATTATTGTGTGTGGCATAATGGCTAAGGCCATTGCAGTATGTGGAATAATGTATACTGGGCATTACTATAAGGAGGAAAAATGACAAATAATGTAAGGGGCATGAATCAGGATTATTTTTCTTTCCTGTGGTGGCTAACGTCTGGGCGTGCAGGTTGCAAAACTGGGGTATAAGGTAGCCTTTTCCTGCAATGCCACGCCCCTTCACGCGAAGCCACGCCCATTTCAACGAAGCCACACCCCTTTTGGTGGCGCGCCGTAGGCGCGCGCATATTTGTCCCTTTACTAGTGCCAATTATGGGGGTTATGGGGGGGGGGGGGGGCGCCGAAGGATTTTTTGGCTTGGGGGAGAAAAATTTCTAGTTACGCCACTGGAGTCAGCGATAATGACGGAGTGTCATTGGATCAGACAGTGACCTGGCAGTGAAAGTGTGAGAGCAGCAATGGTCATTCAATCAAAGTTGGCAAAAGGAATCTGGGGAGGATCCCTCCAAACTATAAAGACTGCATCGTCTAAGCCAGTTCTGAAGCTGCTGAAAAAGGCACTTTGTATAACAAGGCAGTGTCGGACTGGGGCATGAAGGGACTACCAGAGGATGCAGTGGTAGTGACCCATGTTTAGGGTGTGGCTAACCATTAGAGAGTTCATGTTATGGGTCTCTTGATAAATATATATAGTAAACACTGCTAGTGCATGCATGATAATGTAAAAGATTAATAACAGCAATGCACTGTGGCAAATAAACCATATCATGTGCAGTATAAGGTAACATATGCATAATGTATAAATAAAGTGCACAGTCTGGAACCTAAAACCTAGAGGAGGAGGTGGGCCCCCAGGCAGTGGGGCCCACTTGGGGGTTTCCCATGTGCCCCTGTGAGCCAGTCCAAGCCTGTAACAAGGTATTTGTGCCAGCACACCAAGTAAAGGGCTCATAGTGCTTGCTACATTGGCGTCACATAGATCATTTTAGAAAGACGCCTTAAATGCACTTCATACTTTTTTTGTATATCCCTTTAATTAACTACAGTACCAACATCCTTTTGGGTCGTATATTTTCTACTACTGTGCCAGTGTGTTATAAGTAAAGAGGAGGGACCAAAATTCATCACACTTATGTTGTGGGTCACAGAGGTTCCCTGAGCTGATCCCTGGTGACCCCCCACCTATTGGAAAGTAAGCAGTATATTTACTAATGTTCGATTTGGGGATTTTAGTGATTTTGCTTCTGATTTGCATTTGGAGATGTAGACAAAATTGAATGTAAATGGGAATATACTGTATAACCAAGTGATATACTTAATAATGTTTGATTTTGGGTGATTTTGCATTCAGTTTGCATTTGGTATTTACATAAGGCAAAATCAAATTGTAAAATCGAATATAAAACCAAATCCCCCTCAAAATAGAATATTGGTAAAACATCAGTACTTTCACATAGACGAATATAGGATCCCCTAATTTACTAACAATCAAGCTGTAACACAAAATCCAACTACAAATCCCCAAAATAATAGACTAATAATAGATAAGCGATTTTAGCTTCTAGACAACAATCTATTCCTTAAACCATGGGGAGGCGCCACACATGCTGGATGGCCTTGCCCTGTGCTGGGCGGCCCCCAGCTGGTGAGTAGATGGTCGCAGATCTTGATGCCGGAAGCAAGATCTGCGTCCATCTCTTAAAAACCCTCAAAGTGTGATTATGGTAATGCCTATTTTATTTTGTTTTCATCTGTTTGTTAAAAACTACATAGACAATGCATTGTTCTTTTTGAAGCTCGTTCAATTCTGTGCTATGAAGCAGAGAACCGAACCCTACCGGACTTTGCCTTCCGAGTTCGGTTACGAGCCTGGCTCGGGTTTTCCCACCTGACTCGGAAACCCGAACGCGGCAGAACGTCATCATCCCGCTGTCAGATTCTCACGGGAATTGGATTCCATATAAGGAGCCGCGCGTCTCGGGCATTTTCACTCCAGTCTCGGAGAGTGTATTGAGAGGACATGTCCTCAGTGTTCAGTGTCTGTGTGGGGGCGGGAAAGTGGGGTAACGAGTCTTGTGCTGTGTTGTGCTGTCCAGTGTAGTCAGTGTATTGTGCTGCATCAGTCCATACAGACACAGTGTTGGTGTCCTCTGCTGCTATATATCCAGTGTAGCTGTATAAAGTGGTGTTGTGTTGTGCTGCATCAGACCAGTGGTAGTGTCCTGTCCATCAGTCATTCAAGTGACGATATACGCTGCTGCTACTGTATATATGTCCACTGCTGCTGTATAATAATTATAACAACAACCACAAGTCCCTTACAGTGTTGTTGTGTTGTGCTCCATAAGACCAGTGGTAGTGTCCTGTCTATCAGTCATTCAAGTGTTGATATACGCTGCTGCAATAGTCCACTGCTGCCGTATAATAATTACAACAACAACAAGTCCCTTACAGTGTTGTTGTGTTGTGCTGCATCAGACCAGTGGTAGTGTCCTGTCCATCAGTCATTCAAGTGACGATATATGCTGCTGCTATATGTCCATTACTGACGCATAATAATAACAATAACAACAACCACAAGTCCCTTACAGTGTTGTTGTGTTGTGCTGCATCAGACCAGTGGTAGTGTCCTGTCCATCAGTCATTCAAGTGACAATATACGCTGCTGCTATATGTCCACTGCTGCTGTATAATAATTATAACAACCACCTCAAGTCCCTTACAGTGTTGTTGTGTTGTGCTGCATCAGACCAGTGGTAAAGTCCTGTCCATCATTCATTCCAGTGACGAGGCAGTCACAGTGGTATACGCTGCTGCTATATGTCCACTGCTGACATATAATAGTAATAACAACCACAAGTCCCTTATAGTGTTGTTGTGTTGTGCTGCATCAGACCAGTGGTAGTGTCCTGTACATCAGTCATTCCAGTCATTCCTGTGCTGCATATTGTCTTATATAACTCCCAAAAAATAGTGGAGCACAAAAACTTTGAGGATAAAATAGGGAAAGATCAAGAATAACCACTTCCACCTAGTACTGAAGCTGCTGCCACTAGCCATGACATAGATGATGAAATGCCATCAACATCGTCTGCCAAGGCCGATGCCTAATGTGATAGTAGAGGGCATGTAAAATCCAAAAAGCCAAAGTTCAGTAAAAATAACCAAAAAAAGAAATGTAAATCGTCTGAGGAGAAACATAAACTTGCCAATATGCCATTTACGACACGGAGTGGCAAGGAACGGCTGAGGCCCTGGCCTATGTTCATGGCTAGTGGTTCAGCTTCACATGACGATGGAAGCCCTCATCCTCCCGCTAGAACAATTAAAAGAGTTAAGCTGGAAAAAGCACAGAAAAGAACTGTGCGTTCCGAGATGGTATCACAAATCCCCAAGGAGAATCCAAGTGTGTCTGCGGTTGCAATGCCTGACCTTCTCAACACAGGACAGGAAGGGATGGCTCCTTCCACCATTTGCACGACCCCTGCAAGTGCTGGAAGGAGCACCCACAGTCCAGTTCCTGATATTCAAATTGAAGATGTCACTGTTGAAGTACACCAGGATAAGGATATGGGTGTTGCTGGCGCTTAGGAGGAAGTGGACAATGAAGATTCTGATGGTGATGTGGTTTGTTTCAGTCAGGCACCAGTAGAGACACCTGTTGTCCTTGGGATGAAGAAGCCCATTGTGATGCCTGGGCAAACTACCAAAAAGCCACCTCTTCGGTGTGGAATTATTTCTCCACAAATCCGGACAACAGGTGTCAAGCCATCTGTTGCAACTGTCAATCTGTAATAAGTAGGGGTAAGGATGTTAACCACCTTGGAACATCTTCCCTTATACAGTACGCCACCTGCTGCGCATTCATCAGAATTCAGTGTCAAGTTGTGAAACTTTGGGTAAGAGCGTAAGATGTCCACTGACACCTAAATCCATTCTTCCTCCTGTACCCAAGCTCCTGCAAGCCACACCACCAACTCCCTCAACGTCAACTTCCTCCTTAGTCAGGAACATCAGTAGTCCTGCAGACCATGTCACTGTCAAGACTGAGGAGTCCTCTCCTAATCGGGATTCCTCCAGAGGATCCTTGAGTGGTACGCCTGCTGTTGCTGCCACTGCTGTTGTTGCTGCTGGGAGTCGATCATCATCCCAGAGGGGAAGTCGGAAGACCACTTGTACTACTTCCAGTAAGCAACTGACTGTCCAACAGTCCTTTGTGAGGAAGATGAAATATGACAGCCGTCATCCTTTTACAAAACGGATAACTGAGGCCTTGACAGCTATGTTGGTGTTAGACGTGCGTCTGGTATCCGCCATTAGTTCAGTGGGACTTAGAGAATTGTTTGAGGTACTGTGTCCCCAGTATTAAATCCCATCTAGGTTCCACTTCTCTAGGCAGGCGATACCGAGACTGTACACAGATGTCAGAAAAAGAGTCACCAGGGTCCTACAAAATGCGGTTGTATCCAGTGTCCACTTAATCACGGACATGTGGACAGGTGGAACAGGGCAGACTAAGGACAATATGACTGTAACAGCCCACTGGGTAGATGTATTGGCTCCCGCAGCAACAACAGCAGCAGCACCAGTAGCAGCCTCTCGCAAATGCCAACTCGTTCCTAGGCAGGCTATGCTATGTATCAACACTTTCCTTAAGAGGCACACAGCTGACAACCTCTTATGGAAACTGAGGAACATCATCGCAGAATGGCTTACCCCGATTGGACTCTTCTGGGGATTTGTGATATCGGACAACGCCACCAATATTGTGCGTGCATTACATCTGGGCAAATTCCAGCATGTCCCATGTTTTGTACATACAATTAATTTGGTGGTGCAGAATTTTTTTAAAATGACAGGGGTGTGCAGGAGATGCTGTCGTTGGTCCAAAAAATTGTGGGCCACTTTCCGCATTCTGCCACCGCATGGCGAAGACTGGAGCACCAGCAAACACTGCTAAACCTGCCCTGCCATCATCTGAAGCAAGAGGTGGTAATGAGGTGGAATACAACACTCTATATGCTTCAGAGAATGGAGGAGCAGCAAAAGGCCATTCAAGCCTATACATCCACCTACGCTATAGGCAAAGGAGGGGTTATGCACCTGACTGAAGCGCAGTGGAGAATGATTTCCATCTTGTGCAAGGTTCTCCAACCCTTCGAACTTGCCACTCATGACGTCAGTTCAGACACTGCCAGCTTGAGTCAGGTTATTCCCCTCATCAGGCTTTTGCAGAAGCAGCTGGAGAAATTGAAGGAGGAGCTAAGATGGAGCGCTTCCGCAAAGTATGTGGGACTTGTGGATGGAGCCCTTCATTCGCTTTGCCAGGATTCAAGGGTGTTCAATCTGTTGAAATCAGAGCACTACATTTTGGCCACCGTGCTCGATCCTAGGTTTAAAGCCTACATTGTTTCTCTCTTTCCAGCATACACAAGTTTGCAGAGGTGCAAAGACCTGCTGGTGAGTAAATTGTCAACTCAAGTGGAACGTGACCCATCAACAGCTTGTCCTTCAATTTTTCCCGTCACTGGGGCTGCGAGGAAAAGGATAAGATTTCCTAGCCCACCCACTGGCGGTGATGCAGGGCAGTCAGGAGCGAAAGCTGACATCTGGTCCGGACTGAAGGACCTGCCAACGATTACTGACATGTCTACTGTCACTGCATATGATTCTGTCACCATTGAAAGAATGGTGGAGGATTATATAAGTGACAGCATCCAAGTAGGCATGTCAGTCCGTACGTATACTGACAGGAAAAAGAGGAAATTTGGATGCCCTTGCACAAACTGGCTTTATATTACTTAAGTTGCCCCCCCTCCACAGTGTATACTCCAAAAGAGTGTGTATTGCAGCCGGTAACCTCGTCAGCGATCGACGTAGGAGGTTATAGGAGGTTACTTCCACAAAATGTGGAAAAGATGATGTTCATCAAAATGAATTATAAATTCTTCCGGGAAGACCTTTACCAGCAAAAGCCTCCAGAAAGTATACAGAACCTGAGATGGTGGATTCCAGTGGGGACGAATTAATACTTTGTGAGGAGGATGTACACAGTGAAAGGGGTGAGGAATCGGAGGATGAGGATGAGGTGGACATCTTCCCTCTGTAGAGCCAGTTTGTGCAAAGAGAGATTGATTGCATATGATTCTGTCACCATTGAAAGAATGGTGGAGGATTATATGAGTGACAGCATCCAAGTAGGCTTGTCAGTCCGTACGTATACTGACAGGAAAAAGAGGAAATTTGGATGCCCTTGCACAAACTGGCTTTATTTTACTTAAGTTGCCCCCCCCTCCACAGTGTGTACTCCGAAAGAGTGTGTAGTGCAGCCGGTAACCTTGTCAGCGATCCGCGTTTACTTCCACTAAATGTGGAGAAGATGATGTTCATCAAAATGAATTATAAATTCCTCCGGGAAGACCTCTACCAGCAATTGCCTCCAGAAAGTACACAGAACCTTTGATGGTGGATTCCAGTGGGGAGGAATTAATACTTTGTGAGGAGGATGTACACAGTGAAAGGGGTGAGGAATCGGAGGATGAGGTGGACATCTTGCCTCTGTAGAGCCAGTTTTTTGCAAAGAGAGATTGATTGCTTCTTTTTTGGTGGGGGCCCAAACAAACCAGTCATTTCAGCCACAGTCGTGTGGCAGACCCTGTCGCTGAAATGATTGGTTTGTTAAAGTGTGCATGTCCTGTTTATACAACATAAGGGTGGGTGGGAGGGCCCAAGGACAATTATATCTTGCACCTCTTTTTCTTCTTTGCATCATGTGCTGTTTGAAGACTAGTTTTCTTGTGCCATCCTGTCTGCAACTGCAGTGCCACTCCTAGATGGGCCAGGTGTTTGTGCCATACACTTGTGTCGCTTAGCTTGGCCATCCAGCTACCCCATTGCACCTCTTTTTCTTCTTTGCATCATGTGCTGTTTGGGGACTAGTTTTTAAATCTGCCATCCTGTCTGCCACTGCAGTGCTACTCCTAGATGGCAAAAGTGTTTCTTCCGCACACTTGTGTCACTTACTGTAGCTTGGCCATCCAGCTACCTAATTGCACCTCTTTTTCTTCTTTGCATCATGTGCTGTTTGGGGCCTAGTTTTTGAATAGTGCCATCTTGTCTGCAACTGCAGTGCCACTCCTAGATGGGCCAGGTGTTTGTGCCGCACACTTGTGTCGCTTAGCTTAGTCATACAGCCACCTCTGTGCAACTTTTAGGCCTAAAAACAATATTGTGAGGTGTGAGGTGTTCAGAATAGACTGGAAATGAGTGTAAATTAATGTTATTGAGGTTAATAATACCGTAGGAGCAAAATTACCCCCAAATTCTGTGATTTTAGCTGTTTTTATGTTTTTTTCAAAAATCATCCAGATCCAAAACCAAAACCAAAACACGAAAGTGTGGTTTTGGCAAAACCAAGCCAAAACCAAAACACGAAAGTGGAATTAGGACCAAAACCAAAACACAAAACACGAAAAGTGCCAGCCGCACATCTCTACTTTCTAGTAAAAATCGTAAGAAAAAATATCACAGTGTGAACACACCATTAGTTCATCAATTATGATATACTGAGTGCATAGTTTCTTCAGGGTTTTTCATGAGATTTTGGAATGTGGTTGGATAAGTCACAATTTCATAGATGTGCGTATCATTTACAGAAACACATGTATAATAACAGTGCAAAAGGAGGTGTGTAATCTATGCAGTGAAACTAATTGCAAACGGCATGAATGCTGGAAGATTTCCTTCTCACTTTCAAGCTTGGAATGAACTAAGATATCTTCTGTACCTTAGATCTAGTCAAAATTCTGTAATGTCAGATGTCATTACATCCTAATATTTATTGTGGTATGATTAATATACACTGTTTAGCCTGAACTTGATTTTAATTGTAGTCTGAGTTGGTTCCTCCCTTCTTGCTCTGATTTAAATACCATGCTACAAAATGCAGCAAAAATCTGACATGTGTAAACTGAACTCTAATTTCCCATGGGCTATGTTTGACCATCCATGTACAAGGACATTATTTGTACTGGCTTAGCTTTATAATTATATTGTTCTGCAAGTGCAGTAGCTTTTATATTTATGTTTATACTTACTACTGCACTACTATAATTATTTCTTAAAGTTAAAATGTGTTTTTTACAAGACATTTTGTATAATTTAAACAAGTGGCAGATGTTTAAAATACAAACAAAAACATCAGTACTGTAGCAATATTGTTACATAGTTTATGAGGTTGAAAAAAAACAATTTATCCAGCTAGTTCAACCTAGTGTATTTGTGGTCTCCTACGCTGTACTATTTTTAGGACTCATTTTATCTGTTGTGAAAGTCGGGTATTGTGCTTATTCCTCTTTTTTTAACAATAGTGTATGATCTACCCACTATAACCCTTTATATCCATATCCATTAGGAATTTATCTAGCCCATTCTTAAAGTATTTACAGAGTCCGCCATTACTACTCTATCTGGCAGGGAATTCCAAACACGTATTGTCCTTACTGTGAAGAAAACTTTTTGCCTCTATGTGCGAAATCTCCTCTCTTCTAACCTAAGCGGATGTCCTCGAGTCCCCTGAGTTGATCTTACAAATAACAGATACCCCATAAGCTCTGTGTATTTTCCCCTTATATATTTGTAAATGTTAATTGTGTCCCCTCCTAATCTCCTCTTTTCCAGTGTAAACATGCCTAGCCTAGCAAGCCTTTCTTCGTATTCCAGCATCTCCATACCCCTAAGTTTGGTTGCCCTCCTCTGAACATTTTCTTATTCCAGGATATCCTTTTTGTAGTATGGTGCCCAAAATTGTGTACAGTATTCAAGATGTGGCCTCACTAGGGATTTATATAATGGGAGTAGAACACTCTCATCCCTTCAGTCAATTCCCTGCTTTATGCATGCTAATACCTTGTAGTGGCAAACGCAGGATTTCTAGAGGGGTGGTTCCAAATGCAATCCACAAAATCCCACTCTGCGGAACATGGAATACAGTATTTATATTTACAACTAGAGATGGTCTATATTGTAGGTTGTATCAAACATTTAAATAATATAAATATGTGATCAGGAAAAAATTATACTTTCCATAATAAATAATAGAACCAGTACTGCACTTTCTAAGCACACGTTCTCCCACCTCATGGTAAGGCTTCTGTCTCTTCTTCCTGGTAGCTACTCTTTGGTCCAGTGCACTGATGGAGGACTCAGATTCACACGCACAGCAAACTTGGTAGAAGAAACTGCTACCACTATGCATGTGCAGCAGCTCTTCTCTGTTCCTTAAACTGCATGATGTGGCTTATATACTATTGCTATTGTTCTCATAACTTTAGCCATTTACCGTGAGGAGGGGAGTTTCCAAGCAACCGGACACCCCCCCTGCTGCATTTTGTCTATGCCTTGTTTGCCTGCTTTGCTGCAATCCTACTTTGGGTACTGCTGCTAAGTTTGTTATCTATGTGAACACCTATTGCATAATTGTTACAAATATTGTGGTGTATGCTGTTTGTTGCACTTACATGGACAGTGGCAGAGTGGTAGTGTCTGTGGTGGTGGATTAGATGAGCTGGCAGATTTGTAGCATTCTAGTAACAGAATTGTAGGAGCACTTTCTGCCGCTGTAGCTCTTGCTCACTGCATAGGCAAATGCGGGGATGGGGGGTTTCCAGGCAACCGGAAACCCCCCTTCCGCACTTCATGGCCAGCGGCAACCACTGTACATGATGTATAAAGGGCAGAATGGAGCTGCTGCACATGCCCAATGGCAACAGATTTTCCTACTAAGCCTGCTGTGTGTGTCTGGGGATCTGAGTGCACAATCATTGCACCAGAGAGAGAATCTGGTAAGTAGCTTACCATGATCATTGGGCCTGCATGTATCTGAAGTACTGTCTTACATAAACTGCACTTTATTTGGGACAGACTATAACTACAGTATTTATGTGTATATATTATACACTTGAAGTTGAGGCACCTTCATCTGGCATTGGCAACCCTCCCATTTACCTTCAGGTGTTTTAATTAGCAAAAGGTTGCATTTCAGATCACACATTGATAAGGGCTCTATTGGAAGGTAAGACGTTAATTAATTTATATAATGTGATAATATTAGAGATGTTAGGGTACCATGTTATGAAGTCACCTGGTCACAGTATATAGGCCCACATATATGCGCAAATATGTGCTTAGAACTTCACTTATACTTCATGTTAATTGTGAGGGTTTATTTCAATTATTTTTATTATCAGTGTTCTTAGTGCTAGAAGTGTGCATTATTATTTCTCTTCCTCCAGCATAGTATAAGAAACCTCAGCATGAAAACACCTCTTAATAGCTCTAGTAATAGGGTGTGCAGCCTAGACCCCCCTCCTTTTGCTTCTGATAGATGTTGGTGTGGTTGCACGTTAGACGGAATATTTCTTCATATTTGGTAAAGCTGTCCAAAACATACTGATTTCTGGATGGACAATAAGAAACTAATTTTTAAAATTTTCAACTCACGATCGCACTAGAAAATATTTTTTGTTATTTTACCCCTGTCCATCCCCACAGCCCCCCCCCCCCCTGAATAAACTTATCAGACACATTCTTTCAGTGGCTACCTGTCAGATTGATGTTGATTGGAAACAGCAGTCACCCCCACCCCCACCCCCTCCCCCAACAGACACACACGCTCTTCATTCAATTATCACCATACCTCCAAACATTGTTGAAAAAGCAGTTGGCACTTCAGTGCGGCAAAGCTGTGTCCAAAAAGGGGGCATGGCCGTGTGAAAGGGGGCATGGCTTTGAGGGGATGTCACAAATCGCAAGCTACACCTCCCAAATTTGTCACTAAGGGTGCATGCCCAGCGCTCTGTGAGCAGCTGGTCATGCCCCCAGTCCCTCTGACCCCAGAGAATAGATGCTGTGCACATGCATCTATTCATTTCTGCTCTTGGATGGGGAATTTTAATTATCAAAGGGGAGTTAAGATTTACGCAACAACCCTGAACAGTGGCGGATACGGGGGAAATGGGGGTTTATCAGAGCAATTCTCCACTCCATAATTTTTCTCAATTGCACACTACCACTGCCCAATGTATAGTAGCATAGCAGCATATCATACAGCGAAAGAGAGGAGACTGCTGCTGCTCAGCAGCAACAGCCTCCATCTCCAACCCAGCATACACTGTTCTGTGCTGGCCTGGGGAGAGTCCAGGGAAGCTGCACCACTGAGCAGAAGCTGTCTCCTTTCACTCCCTACATAGTGTGCTGGCTATTGAGAAGTGTTATGGGAGGGGGGATCAGATCAATTACCCCCTTGGATCTGCCCCTGACCATTAGACAATAATAGCAGCAGGCTCAGAACTAAATAATTTTTTCCACTTAAGGGGCTGGATGTAATGCTGCATCAGTTCGGCAGCCGTGCGGGATGCCGGCCGAACACAGAGGGGTTTTTTCAAAGGAGCATTCACTTACAAGCACGGTTTTGGAAAAAAAAAACATTACATCCCGCCCAAAATGTGTCAAATTTCTGACAATATACTACAGTATATTCATGGTGGGTTTTTTTCCCCCCGCAATCTTTGTTTATTTGTTATATAAAATATATTGTACATAGGAAAAACTGGACATATGCCATACAAGTGTTTACATGAAAAAAGTTGCAAAAGTCCGATCATATAGGCTAGGTAAAAGGCAGATGAGACGTGTCACAAAACAAATAGAAATATTAAGAAAACAATCCTCATGGTGCATGGTAATTCCTTGCAAATATCAAGTAATAAAACATATAAATGACGCAATAATAAGAAGAAAACAGCAGATGTAGAAAGAAACAAAAAGGAAAGCAGGGATAAGAGGGGGAAGAAAGAAAGAAAGAAAGAAAGAAAGAAAGAAAGAAAGAAAGAAAGAAAGAAAGAAAGAAAGAAAGAAAGAAAGAAAGAAAGAAAGAAAGAAAGAAAGAAAGAAAGAAAGAAAGGAGATCTGTGTAGGTATCTCTGTGTAAATGTGCTAAAAATAGAAAAAAAATGTGTAGGGTCCCCCTTCCTCACAAGCATAACCAGCCCCGGAGTACACCTGGGCGCTGTTATATGACTAGACCACTGCTGCACCCTCTAGATCAACGTCACACCCCTACATAACCAACAATAAATACATATAAAAAGGAGGATCTAAAAAGTGCACATTCAGCCACAGCATACCTTTTGATCTACCTTTTTACATGTGGAGGTGTATGTGTTTACACATAGACTTCCACTACGCAAATGAGCAGGACCTGGGTGACTGTTATTAGAAGACCCGCCAGCTAGTCACCTATGGTGCCATGGTAAAAGTTGCCCGGTGATTGGCTTTGAGTCGCTGCGTTTTTAATCAAACCCATCCCCAGTGATTTAAATGGTGGGAATGCTCTTTTGAAGTCTATGGTGAGAACCACTATATTGTATCCTATGCAAACCCCAAGGTTCACCTCTATTAACCTTGTGGTTAGAGGTAGAAAACACAAGATTAATAGAGGTGAAATTTGTGGTTTACATAGGGTACAATGTAGCAGTTCTCATATGGTGTCTTTAGTAGGGTGTTTTTGCACATACACCCATCAAGATTCTCTGATTTATGTATTACTAATCTTTATATGTTATTTATTTTGTACTAATATACTGTATACAGCACCTTATTTATATATATATATATATATATATATATATATAAATTCAGGTTGTGTCCGGCACTCTGCTGTAGGAGGAACACTTGCCACGGTGCCCTGGTTTTCAAATGCATAGAATTCCAAGGGTAGCCGGCACTCGTGGACTAAATAATTGACAGAACTCAGGTAGCAGTTGTCAACGTTTCGGGGTTTTATTCCCTTTGTCAAGACCACCATACATACAAAAAGACATACCTTATAAAGAGTGCACCATCACCGTGAACACCTCTCCCGTCGAGGTCCCGATGACGTCATCATGGCGCGTCCGCGCCGGCGTGTCGGGAACTCGCTGGGAGGTTAAGAAAACCCTCAGTGAATACAATGTAGTAAAAACAAAACAGTTAAAATCTACACAAAACAATGTATCCAATGAACATGGCAACAGGGTGTGCATGTAGCTATTATATAAAGTGATGTAAAACCATAATGCGATCTGCATCATGAATATCTAATAGAACGTGATACGGCCAAGTGCAAACTCTACACCCATGTCACTAATGAGCATGCAAAATGGCAAAGGCCATAATATTCCAATAGAATATAAATATCCACGATGTGGCATCAAACCTTAATGATAAAAGAAAAAGGCTCACATGCAGCAGCTGTTAAATAAACATGATAAATGTATCAAATTAAATAAAGAACTGGAGACATTCTATGTTTTAACTATTCTGCGGAGGTGAAGAGGGCAAATAATATGATGATAGGGAAGAGGATCCTGTGTGTGCGACTCGCACATAATGGTAAATACAGTCTCATAGGAATGGGGTATAAGTCAGTATTTCATTGAGGCCGTGCGGTTTATAGGTTTTCAGAGTGTGGATCCAAAAAGCTTCTCTCTGCAATAGTTTCCGATCTCTGTCACCTCGTCTGATGTTAGGAGGAATACAGTCTATCATCTTGTAGCGTAATGTGGCCAGGTTGTGTTTTTGTTCCATGAAATGCCTGGCAACTGGCTGGTCCGAACCTTTGCCTTCCAAAGCTGCACGGATGCTGGATCTATGCATGGCCATGCGTTCTTTTAATTGTCTTTTAGTCTTACCTACGTATAGTAGGCTGCATGGGCATCTAATGAAGTACACAACGAAGGTGGAAGAACACGTAAGTATGTGTTTGATTTTATATAATTTTCCCGTATGTGGATGGGGAAAGGTGGAACCTGGTTCTAGATAACTGCATGTTGTGCAGCCGGTGCACCTGTAGTTACCTGGTTTTTTGTGAGAAAATGTTCTTTAATAGGAGCCTTAAAGTGTGAAATATCGTTATGGATGACTGTATCCTTGATGCTGCGACCTCGCTTATATGATGGTAAGATTGAGGTTCCTCTCAGCATAGATAATTGGGGGTCTGTTGTTATAATCGGCCAAACTTGTCGTGCTTGCAGTGCCAATTTTCTGCTGATGCCAGAGTACCCTTGGGGCCAAATCACCTTCTTTTCCAGAGTCTGATGCTTAGTTATATTACCAATTAAGGCTTGTTCTCTGGAAAGTGTAAGTGCCTTAATTTTTGCTGATTGAAGTGATTTGTAATGGTATCCTCTGAGTAGAAATTTATGCAATAATTTATCTATTTGTGCAATGGCATCTGCTTCATCACTGCAGATTCTTCTTACCCGTAAGAACTGTGAGTAAGGTAGCCCACGTATAGTAGCCGCTGGATGGTCACTTGAGGCGTGTAGCACAGTGTTCCGATCTGTCTCTTTGGTGTATAATGAGGTGGAGATCATGTGTTCTTGATTACTGGAAATTAGTACATCCAAATAATGGATGGATGATGTGCTGCTCTCCCATGTGAACTTCACCGCTGGATCCAGAGTGTTAATCTCTTTCATTTTCTCATCAAATGTCTTTTGACTCTCTGACCATAATACAAAAATGTCGTCGATGTAGCGACAGTAATATTTGATGTATGGCTTGACCGTGTCATTGCTTAGAAATAGGTCTCTCTCTACCTCAGCCATAAAAATGTTGGCCAGACTCGGGGCCACACAGGACCCCATGGCACAACCGGAGTGCTGTATATACAGCTTGGAATCAAATAAAAAATAATTCCTAGATAATGTGATTTCTAGGAGTGCCAAAAAGAAATTCAAATCTGGGCCGGTGTACAAAGGGTTGTTGGTCAGCCATCTCCGGACAGCCGCAAGGCCCCTGTCATGTGGAATGCAAGTGTACAAACCCACCACATCTATTGTACACATAAGCCAATCTCCTGTCATCGGTGACAGGTCCTGTAATTTGAGCAGCAGAGTGGTGGTGTCTTTTAGAAACGTGGGGATGCCTTTGACAACCGGCTGTAAATAAAAGTCCAAATATTGTGAGAGGACATAATATAGAGAGTCCCTTGCTGCAATGATTGGGCGTCCCGGTGGGGATACCGGGTCCTTATGCAGTTTAGGCAGCATGTAAAATACAGGAATCACCGGTTCCTCTACAGTGATGGCGTTGCGGTCCCGTTCATTTATGATTCCACCTGAGACTGCTTGATCTAAGAGTGTCTTCAGTTCACTCTTAAATCGGTCAGTGGGGTCACTGGGTAACTGTCGGTATACACTGGTGTCACTAAGTTGGCGGTGAGCTTCGTTACGATAGGCACTCACATCTTGCACGACCACACCTCCTCCCTTGTCTGCAGAATGAATGACAATGTCTTGGTACGTGCTGAGATCTCTGAGAGCCTTTTTCTGTGTCGGGGATAAATTCCACTTATCCTGATGGTGGGTCTCCACTAGATGGTTAATAGTAGAGTCCATGGATTGCGTAAAGTGTTTGATGGCAAGATTGTGGGACTGTGGTTCAAAGACGGATTTCTTTCTCACGGGCATGACTTCATTGTTTGATGTGGGGGTGTCCCCAAACCATTCTTTCAACCGTAATCTTCTATTAAATTTGTGTAAATCTATCTTGGACTGGAATGCATCAGGTTTCTGGGTGGGCACGAAAGACAGACCAAGGTTTAAAACCGATGTTTCAGAGTCTGTCAGTTGTCTAGAAGACAAATTGAACACTATGTCTTCCTTTTTGTGTTCTTTTTTGAAAAGTCGAGCCCACTGGCCTCCTCTTCTGTTATTCTTTCTCCGGCCTCGTCTCTGCGTGCCCGTGTTCTGACCCCCGAGGGTGGTTTGTCCTGAAAACCCCTCGTGTTGCGTCTTTCTTGTTCATTGGAGGATGCACCGTCACTGGAGGATTCAGTGTCACCCCAATGTTTCTTTGGACGAGATCTGAAGTATTTTTTCCTGTCCACTTTGGGTTCTCGGTTGTATGCCCAACTGTACACTTTCAGTTCCGCATAGTCTTGATTGACCAGCCGTAGTTTATTCTGCTTGAACTTAATTAATTCTTGTTTATATTTGGTCGTTTGTTCATTGAGTTTTGTAATCCAGTCACTGCCGGTGTCTTTTTTAAGATTATCCAGATGTTGTGACTCAAAGGCTTGAATTTTTTCTCTGACGGCTTTCAGTTCCCTGCCTGATTCCTCTATGACGAGTAGCATCAGGTCAAAGGAACACTTGTTTAGAACTGCTGCCCAACGCCTGCAGAAATCTTGATTATAGCGGCCAATGGTCGGGATGTTCTTTATTCTAAACCCACGAGGGATTTTTTTGCTCCGAAAGTAGTCTGATAATGTCACGCCGTGTAAATAGAAATCCGTTTCTTTCTTTTTTAGCCGTAACAACTGAGTGTAGTTTTGTTCTGCCGTATCTGTTCCTGCGGCGACTTGAAAATTATCCGAAAACAGAATGCTTTCTGCATTGATATCTGATAGATTAAGCATCTCACCTAACGGTAAAACGCTACTGACAAAGCCGCTGGCCTCATCCGTTGCCGGATTCACAGACATGTTGTGAGAAACACCGGGCTGCTATCCAAGCAGTCACTTGTGAAAGAAAAGTGCTGGGTGAAATAGTAAAACAGGAGAAGACAGTGATGGGCCTTGTAGTAGAATTCAGCGGTGCCTTGGCCTCATCCCCTCAAACATGTGAGTGGGTATGTGGTATACAAATTCAGGTTGTGTCCGGCACTCTGCTGTAGGAGGAACACTTGCCACGGTGCCCTGGTTTTCAAATGCATAGAATTCCAAGGGTAGCCGGCACTCGTGGACTAAATAATTGACAGAACTCAGGTAGCAGTTGTCAACGTTTCGGGGTTTTATTCCCTTTGTCAAGACCACCATACATACAAAAAGACATACCTTATAAAGAGTGCACCATCACCGTGAACACCTCTCCCGTCGAGGTCCCGATGACGTCATCATGGCGCGTCCGCGCCGGCGTGTCGGGAACTCGCTGGGAGGTTAAGAAAACCATCAGTGAATACAATGTAGTAAAAACAAAACAGTTAAAATCTACACAAAACAATGTATCCAATGAACATGGCAACAGGGTGTGCATGTAGCTATTATATAAAGTGATGTAAAACCATAATGCGATCTGCATCATGAATATCTAATAGAACGTGATACGGCCAAGTGCAAACTCAACACCCATGTCACTAATGAGCATGCAAAATGGCAAAGGCCATAATATTCCAGTAGAATATAAATATCCACAATGTGGCATCAAACCTTAATGATAAAAGAAAAAGGCTCACATGCAGCAGCTGTTAAATAAACATGATAAATGTATCAAATTAAATAAAGAACTGGAGACATTCTATGTTTTAACTATTCTGCGGAGGTGAAGAGGGCAAATAATATGATGATAGGGAAGAGGATCCTGTGTGTGCGACTCGCACATAATGGTAAATACAGTCTCATAGGAATGGGGTATAAGTCAGTATTTCATTGAGGCCGTGCGGTTTATAGGTTTTCAGAGTGTGGATCCAAAAAGCTTCTCTCTGCAATAGTTTCCGATCTCTGTCACCTCGTCTGATGTTGGGAGGAATACAGTCTATCATCTTGTAGCGTAATGTGGCCAGGTTGTGTTTTTGTTCCATGAAATGCCTGGCAACTGGCTGGTCCGAACCTTTGCCTTCCAAAGCTGCACGGATGCTGGATCTATGCATGGCCATGCGTTCTTTTAATTGTCTTTTAGTCTTACCTACGTATAGTAGGCTGCATGGGCATCTAATGAAGTACACAACGAAGGTGGAAGAACACGTAAGTATGTGTTTGATTTTATATAATTTTCCCGTATGTGGATGGGGAAAGGTGGAACCTGGTTCTAGATAACTGCATGTTGTGCAGCCGGTGCACCTGTAGTTACCTGTTTTTTTTGTGAGAAAATGTTCTTTAATAGGAGCCTTAAAGTGTGAAATATCGTTATGGATGACTGTATCCTTGATGCTGCGACCTCGCTTATATGATGGTAAGATTGAGGTTCCTCTCAGCATAGATAATTGGGGGTCTGTTGTTATAATCGGCCAAACTTGTCGTGCTTGCAGTGCCAATTTTCTGCTGATGCCAGAGTACCCTTGGGGCCAAATAGATCTTAGATCAAGCAGTCTCAGGTGGAATCATAAATGAACGGGACCGCAACGCCATCATTGTAGAGGAACCGGTGATTCCTGTATTTTACATGCTGCCTAAACTGCATAAGGACCCGGTATCCCCACCGGGACGCCCAATCATTGCAGCAAGGGACTCTCTATATTATGTCCTCTCACAATATTTGGACTTTTATTTACAGCCGGTTGTCAAAGGCATCCCCACGTTTCTAAAAGACACCACCACTCTGCTGCTCAAATTACAGGACCTGTCACCGATGACAGGAGATTGGCTTATGTGTACAATAGATGTGGTGGGTTTGTACACTTGCATTCCACATGACAGGGGCCTTGCGGCTGTCCGGAGATGGCTGACCAACAACCCTTTGTACACCAGCCCAGATTTGAATTTCTTTTTGGCACTCCTAGAAATCACATTATCTAGGAATTATTTTTTATTTGATTCCAAGCTGTATATACAGCACTCCGGTTGTGCCATGGGGTCCTGTGTGGCCCCGAGTCTGGCCAACATTTTTATGGCTGAGGTAGAGAGAGACCTATTTCTAAGCAATGACACGGTCAAGCCATACATCAAATATTACTGTCGCTACATCGACGACATTTTTGTATTATGGTCAGAGAGTCAAAAGACATTTGATGAGAAAATGAAAGAGATTAACACTCTGGATCCAGCGGTGAAGTTCACATGGGAGAGCAGCACATCATCCATCCATTATTTGGATGTACTAATTTCCAGTAATCAAGAACACATGATCTCCACCTCATTATACACCAAAGAGACAGATCGGAACACTGTGCTACACGCCTCAAGTGACCATCCAGCGGCTACTATACGTGGGCTACCTTACTCACAGTTCTTACGGGTAAGAAGAATCTGCAGTGATGAAGCAGATGCCATTGCACAAATAGATAAATTATTGCATAAATTTCTACTCAGAGGATACCATTACAAATCACTTCAATCAGCAAAAATTAAGGCACTTACACTTTCCAGAGAACAAGCCTTAATTGGTAATATAACTAAGCATCAGACTCTGGAAAAGAAGGTGATTTGGCCCCAGGGGTACTCTGGCATCAGCAGAAAATTGGCACTGCAAGCACGACAAGTTTGGCCGATTATAACAACAGACCCCCAATTATCTATGCTGAGAGGAACCTCAATCTTACCATCATATAAGCGAGGTCGCAGCATCAAGGATACAGTCATCCATAACGATATTTCACACTTTAAGGCTCCTATTAAAGAACATTTTCTCACAAAAAAAACAGGTAACTACAGGTGCACCTGCTGCACAACATGCAGTTATCTAGAACCAGGTTCCACCTTTCCCCATCCACATACGGGAAAATTATATAAAATCAAACACATACTTACGTGTTCTTCCACCTTCGTTGTGTACTTCATTAGATGCCCATGCAGCCTACTATACGTAGGTAAGACTAAAAGACAATTAAAAGAACGCATGGCCATGCATAGATCCAGCATCCGTGCAGCTTTGGAAGGCAAAGGTTCGGACCAGCCAGTTGCCAGGCATTTCATGGAACAAAAACACAACCTGGCCACATTACGCTACAAGATGATAGACTGTATTCCTCCTAACATCAGACGAGGTGACAGAGATCGGAAACTATTGCAGAGAGAAGCTTTTTGGATCCACACTCTGAAAACCTATAAACCGCACGGCCTCAATGAAATACTGACTTATACCCCATTCCTATGAGACTGTATTTACCATTATGTGCGAGTCGCACACACAGGATCCTCTTCCCTATCATCATATTATTTGCCCTCTTCACCTCCGCAGAATAGTTAAAACATAGAATGTCTCCAGTTCTTTATTTAATTTGATACATTTATCATGTTTATTTAACAGCTGCTGCATGTGAGCCTTTTTCTTTTATCATTAAGGTTTGATGCCACATCGTGGATATTTATATTCTATTGGAATATTATGGCCTTTGCCATTTTGCATGCTCATTAGTGACATGGGTGTAGAGTTTGCTCTTGGCCGTATCACGTTCTATTAGATATTCATGATGCAGATCGCATTATGGTTTTACATCACTTTATATAATAGCTACATGCACACCCTGTTGCCATGTTCATTGGATACATTGTTTTGTGTAGATTTTAACTGTTTTGTTTTTACTACATTGTATTCACTGAGGGTTTTCTTAACCTCCCAGCGAGTTCCCGACACGCCGGCGCGGACGCGCCATGATGACGTCATCGGGACCTCGACGGGAGAGGTGTTCACGGTGATGGTGCACTCTTTATAAGGTATGTCTTTTTGTATGTATGGTGGTCTTGACAAAGGGAATAAAACCCCGAAACGTTGACAACTGCTACCTGAGTTCTGTCAATTATTTAGTCCACGAGTGCCGGCTACCCTTGGAATTCTATATATATATATATATATATATATATATATTATTTTTTTGGGGGGAAGGGGGGTTCATTGAAAACAATACCAGACAGAAGGCATATCTTTTAAAGTAAGGAACTACTATACAGTATACACCTTAGCAATCGCAGTAGAGATTTCACTACAAGAAGCTTGGGTAAAAGCACCATAATTCACTTTTTTTAATTGCAAGAGTTACTGGGGATCATTCCGACCCGATCGCCATCGGGGACCGCTATTTGCGGGTCATATTATGGCATGTGTATTGTGGTCTTAGCCCGCCCCCTTAAATATCTTTAGGGACTCCAAGCACTGGCTATTCATTAATACTTTTTGAATGTTCCACAGTTTGGGAAGGTGGAACGCAGGGCGGAAGTGATGTCACTTCCGGTGAAAAGAAACATATATTTGTATCTCTTTATTCAGGGATTATATGCACTTTCAGCACTTGTAGATTAGTTTAATAGGTAGGGATATCATTTATTCACATACACACTACTGGTTGATATTATAGACCTGTTGAAAAGGTTTTAATTATCTCTCTAAATTTTGATTGGAGGAGATATCCAGGATATAAGGTAGGTAAGGGGTATGGTATATAAAGCCCTTCACCTTACTCTTTCAGTCAGTTGCACTTTGGGAGAGCACACAGGAACACACCTGAACTTGTAAGTACTGGACATTTATTATTAGTGACCTAATAGTTATAAACTAGTATATAATCAATACTCATTCAATTTAATTTCAATTAATTTATTGTACGTCTAGTTCATCTGTTGTAATTAACTTGTACATTGAAGCCTCGCCCAGAGTGGGTACATACACATATATTAAAAATAGGGATTAAATATATTCATATCTAAGTTTAATTGGTACCTATTTCCATCTAGGATGCCTATTTCTAGTGCTAATGATTGGACAGTCACATATTATGGATAGAAGCCTCACTAGCCCATAAGTAAGTTATCTTATGAGTAGATAGTGTTACTTTTTCTACCCATATGGAATGTAAATTTATGACATGAAATTGTCTTGTAGAATTGTTCAACAAACCTGAACTATAGAGTGGTTCAATGAACCAGAATATTCCTTTGATTGTCACTTTTGGATTGATATAATAGGTATGTACTGCTATGAGACATTGGATTGTATCATGTGCCACATGGATTATGTGGGGGGTTTATCATGTTTGGAATCTCATAGTACTCCAATTGATTGTGGCATTCATAATTGTATGTCCCCATCTCCTCTAAATATGATGTCATGATTATTTAATTGTATGTCCTCATCTCTCCTTATTTTTGTAACAGTTATGAATATAGTTATATTTCATCTTAATTGTAATTTGTATACGTTTTATTTATTCATTGTATTTACATTTTTTACCTGCTGCATTGACCATCCCTCTAAAGAAGTCTGTGTAGGACGAAACGCGTCAGAGTTGAAGAGAGAGAGAAAAATACCCTTCACCAAACTTATTGACACAATTTATATGATCTGTGTATGTGAAAGGGTTATCTCTGTTTGCTTTTTGGGCATAAAATGTGCTGTTTTAATATTTTTTTTAACTGATATATTTGGTCTATTATATTGCTGGTATAATTAGGAAGTGATTAATAGCGCCCTCTGATTCATTTTTGGAGGTGTGTGTTGTTTGGTCCTTGCTAACAGAAGGATCGGATTAGGGGGCAGCATTACCACAGCGCAGGACAAGGGTATTATCTGGTAATTATACATATATATATGTATATATATATATATATTTATTTATTTTGGGGGGGGGGGGGTTTCATTGAAAACAATACCAGACAGAAGGCATATCTTTTAAAGTAAGGAACTACTATACAGTATACACCTTAGCAATCCTAGTAGAGATTTCACTACAAGAAGCTTGGGTAAAAGCACTATAATTAACTTTTTTTAATTGCAAGAATTACTGGGGGTCTTTCCGACCCGATCGCTAGCTGCAGTTTATCGCAGTGCAGTACCGAAGGCCGTCGTTGCCTAGCGATCTACTCTGAGGCAGAGGTGGTCGCTGGGCGGGATGCGGCTGGACGGCGGCGTTAAGCCACCTTTTAGGGTGCGCGGTCCGGCCAACGCAGGTGTGGCCGGGCCACTGGGGGGGGGGGGGGTGGGCCGCAGCGGCTGCGTGACTTCATACGCAGCCGCTGCAACCCGGGGCAGCGAAGAGGTTCTCCCGGCCAGCCGCAGGAGCTGCTCTGGCCGGGAGTAACTCCTGGGATGCAAAAGCATCACCGCTGTGCGATGCTTTTACATTTCTGCGTGGGGGGGCGGGGGCGGCACTGACATGCAGGGTGGACTATCCCTGTGCTGGGCGTCCCCCCACATGTCTGAGTGCCTGATCGTAGCTGTGCTAAATTTAGTGCAGCTACAATCATCTCGGAATGACCCCCACTGTTTGATATTATTTGACGCAGAAGTTGTGGGAAAGTTGTCATGTGCATTATAGAATGTGTAACCCATTTGTGCTCTCCCCTAAGTAAGGCTGTTGAAAAAAATTAAGCCCAGTATTGCTTGATATAAGATCTTACTAAAAGGTTTTGTTTTCTTTGGAAAACTTAGCAAACACATAGTAAAACACACCTTCACACACCCTTATGACTAACAGGTTATATGAGTTATTTTGAAAACGTTATTTTTTTGTATACTATTTACAGGTATTGTGCTTTATGGCTCAAAGCAACTGGGCATAGCAGAGTATAAATTATTTTTATGCTG
The DNA here is from genome assembly GCF_028390025.1 of Pseudophryne corroboree. Classification (NCBI taxonomy): domain Eukaryota; kingdom Metazoa; phylum Chordata; class Amphibia; order Anura; family Myobatrachidae; genus Pseudophryne; species Pseudophryne corroboree. Next base: position 393,004,186 of record NC_086447.1, on the reverse strand, counting down.
TGCATTTCTTTACAGGGCAGTTCATTTTTTTAAATGCAGCTCAAAGTGTTCTCTTATACCCCTTTCACACAGCCCAAAATTTCCCGGGTTATTGCACATGAACACGCACCAACCCGGGAAATTTCTCGATGTGAAAGGGTGCAGGGTCAAAATCCTGGGATTCCTGCCCCGGCATTTCAACCCTGCAATCGACCAAGGTTGGTCCCAGGATCCTCGCGGGAACCTGGTCTGTCTGAACGGGAGCCAGGTCAATGCGCCCCGGCTCCTGTTCACTTTCTATGTAGCAGGCGGCACTTGGAGATCATGTGATCTCTTGCGCCGCCCCCGCCGATTCACCGCTGATGTCAGCAACCCGGCAATATGCCGGACCTACTGACTGCGGTATGCAAGGGGTCATACCTAGGAATGTCCCTGCATGATCCAGGGACCATATTCCCGGGTAAGACCCCTGCATTTCTGGTGTGAAAGGTGTATTACTAACCTAAACGTACACCTTATCACTACAGTAGTTTATAACACAAAGGCCAGCTTTTTCAAAATAAGCAGTAGCTATGGAAACTCTAGTGATCATTACCTTCAGAAATGGATAAAATAAACATCTAAAGAATTGTACAGGATATGGAAGCTATTTATAAATCTTACATCAAATTAAACTTTAGATCAGTATTGGCACCTTATTTCATAGAGAAAAAAGACACTGAATAGAACTTTAGAATAGTATTACTATTATTATTAAACATTATTTATAGGGTGCCACAAGTGGACCGCAGCGCTGTACAGAGGGCAAAATAATAAGACAGTACAGGGTAAAAGAGCACATTAAAATACAATTCAGTAGACAAGAAACAAATAGCACTACAATGCTCAACATAGCCACTGATGCAAGGGAGCAATAGAATGATTCAGTGTAAGCTGAAACCTGTACCTATTAGCGTGGACAGATAACAGGTCTAGGTTATCTGAAGAAACAAAAAACAATGAAGGAGTGGAGTCTGGGGGCAGAAAGCCCAAGAAGGAGATGTAGAAAGTAGATGGTGTGCAACAGAAGTATGTAATAAGAACAGGAGGGAGGAGATCCCTGTTCATGGAGCTTACAGTATAAAGTGATGAGAGGAGACAAATAGAAGACATAAGCGGCTGGATGTAATGGAGTCTGAGATCACCGGAGGTGCGGTATGCTGGCCTATCTCAGATGTTTTTTAAAGGGGCAAACACTTTCAAGGTGAAACCATGCCTTATAAGTGATTGCACCTGTAAAAAAAATATTCAGAGATCGGCCGGCATCCCACACCTCCTGCGAGCTTGGACTCCATAACATCCCGCCAAAGAAGTAAGCCAGTATAAGAGGAGCTAAGGGCAGGAAGCAGGGATGGAAGAATAAGAGAGTGCAAGAGGGTGATGTAGACTACTTGGTAACTTGGATAAGCGGTGTACATATATGATTTTATAAACAGGTGGGGTTTCAGCTTAAAGCAATGCAGGCAGGGGGATGATATGATAGAATGAGGGAGATCATTATGTAAAAGCCTATTATATATCCTATATCAAACACGCTAAAAGGTTAATGAACACAGTACGCAATTGGCGTATGGAATACCGTAAGAGTACGCAAGTAGCGTACAAACGCGTGGCCGTGGACGAGACGCACGAGCGGCACGTTCGCTCACGGCTTAAAGCGCAAAGGCAAGCACGCTATAGGCTACCGACTAACGTAATGATACGCTAGCAGCGTAGCGAACGCTCGAGACCACGAGGAGATCACGAGCGGCGCTGACGCTCACAGAGTTAAACCTTTGTAACAATATCATAAACAATGTACTTCAATTGTAAACCTTTGTGCAGTGGTAAGGTGTAAATGCAACACAGTGTAACCTTGTTAGTTTAAAAGCTGTATGAGCGATTCTCACGCTCTGAGAACCCTTTAGCAATAATAAACACTCAAATACCGGTCTAAGGGTCTAACACCTTTTAAGGAAATGAATGAACGTTCAATCGCAAAAGAATACACAATACAAGTTATACACTACCAAACTAACATAAAATACCTAACCGAGTTACTACACGTTAAAATACAACAAAGACACAATTACATTTAAAAGGGGGAAGGAAAGGGAGAATGGCTTACAACAAAATAGGAGATAAATATGGTTGCAGAGAACTTACGCACAAGGGGAACAATCGCAAGCGCCTTTCTGGATATCCAGCTCCCGATTATCAGTGATGAGAACCGTTGAAAAGAGTAGAGAGCTGGCCCAGATCGGCTTGTCTTTATATACACTTACACACAGTACAGTACAATGGTCCCTACATACTTATTGTTCATTGGACACAGGAACTCGTCTCTGCATTATAACAAAAGGTCATAGGTTGGTTCATACAGGTGGGCTGTGACTATTTCAAACTGCTCAGGTGGGAGGGAAACTGGGTTTCCCGCCGCATGGGTAATAAAGTGCAAATATAGTAAATGTCCATAAACTTCTTATGTCCATAACTATACGCACGAGCGAGTAATCTGCTTCAAACCATCACCGGAATATTGCTAATTATATTCTCTTCCGATGGATACTAAACACCACTGTGTAACCCCTGTCTGACCCTTCATATCAAACAAAGAGGAATCTCTTTGTCCCCGAACATGCTATATTAACTAAACTTTCAGATTCTATCAAAGGGACCATAATCTACAAAATACATTATATGACTAAAATATGTTATGATTGAATCGCCCGCTAGACGCACACAAACTCTACCGTAAATGCGCATACCGAGCGCCCGCGAGTGCACGCGACCGCGAGTATATGCACGCACAGGAGAGCTCATGCTCGTGCAGCGTGCACACGCACGAGGTGCATATATGGCAATGTGCAGCGTGATATTTTTCTGACTTTGACAGTCCACCCTTCGGCAGTCACCAATAACTGCCACTTCCTAAAACAGTTCAAAAAGAGAAAAATATATGTCATGTATAATACATTTCTATGATTGGGTAGGGGAGAAGAGGAGAAGGTGGGAAAACGGTATGACCTAGTGAGATAGCAGAAGCATGTGTGTATGAATCCATGTTTGGGGGGTCATGTATCATCGTGCCGTACGTGTTTTAAATCAAGCTTCGAGGTATTGCGAAGTATACATTTGAATTCCTTCTTATCCCGTATTAAGGGTCTGTGGATGGGCTGTCAAACTTTACCGAGCTCTTTTCGGCTTTTGGTTGCAACAAAATGGGGGAGCACATTTTAGTTGATGATACATGAATGGGGGGATATGTGAGTGCTGATATCTGTGCCTATATTCCCTATCGACTATGTGTGTTATTACCTGAAGGTTGTAGAAATGAAGATAAAGGGCAATTATGGTAAATGCAGTCGTAAACTATGTGAGTCTAATGTACATTTGCCGATTGAGGTCTTGTCTGTGTCTTGTCTTGTCTTGTCTCGATGTACATGTTGACTGTAGTCTCCCAATGCTTTTGCTATAAACGGTGTGCAAAAAGCTTTTTCAATGTCCATAGACTTACAAAAAGTGTTGGGCTAGCGTAAAATTAAAGGTACTAGGGATATGGGGGGTCTATGGCATAGTCCATCAGTTGTCTGTGTAAAAGGTTGTCAAATTCTTCTTCCAAGCGGATGTCTTTGTACCTTGGAGGAAAACAAAGGAGAAACGGGTGAAAGAAACGGACCGTGGAATCACATTTTCATCACAACATTGTCTCTATCGTTGGGTCATAAACCAAATCAGTCGTTGTTATTACAGTATCTTCACTTCTTAAACTCATCACTCGGGCGCTACGTTTACACTTTGTTAAAATCAGAACGCATCTAAATATCAGACCGACCAATATGATGACACCCAGAATACACAAAAGAAATTTCCCTACATCCATGATAATACCTTGGGTCCATTCTCCTAAACCAGAGAACCAATTTCGCGGGTTCAACCATGACACCCAACCGGTCAGCTCATTACCCACAGCAGCTAGGGTGAGATTGTGTTTCCTTCGGAACTCCCATTTTAATTGCAAAATGTCATCCATCTTTTGATCTATGACCTCGGCCGGGTCCTCTGTGCTGTTTGTAATATACGTGCAGCACTTTATTCCATACTGAGTCGCTAGGGTAACACAATACCCGCCTGTCACAGCTGTGAGATAATTGAGAATCATCCTATGCTGAACCAGTTCTGTTTTATAAGCTTGGAGCTCCCTTCCGGTATACCTGAATGTGTCATCATACATTTCAGTGATATTGTCTAATAAATTTGCAAGCGCAGATATATATGTATAATTTATCACTCCTCTGGCGGTACGAGTGATATCTAACGCGATTAGGAATTGAATCCCGGTGGATTCATGGATCAGGTCGGAGGCCGGATGCTCTGTTCTTTCTATTAGGTGCCGTTTAACGATGTGCTCGTAATGAGTGTGAGTATAAGGAGCTTGGGCACTGCGGTGAATATCCTTAATTTTAGTGTGGGATACGGTCATTACTTCAGGCAGTACTTTTCCAATATAACATAACCCGTCTGAGTTTGGGGCAAGCCACTTATACGCCTTCCTCCCGCATATGAAATATGCATCATCGGGGAGAACATATGGGACGGAGTAGGACATTACCATATTACACATTTTCCATATGAAATCTCCTAACCCTAATTCTCCCATCTGTTTAGTACACGTATCAGTTTGTACGATATGTGCACAGTATCCTGGTGATACTTCTCCAACTCTCATGATCCTACTTCCTAGGGTATACCTAAATCGGAAATATTTTCCACTACCGGCTATGTGGCGTATAAGTTCTGTATCTGTAGGCATTCTATCGGCTCTGTATGAAAAGGTCATGGTTTGGTTGTTCCATGACACTTCCCAATTTCCCGGCTTTCGGGGATTGGAAATGTTAAAACATATTAGGGATCTATCCACATGATATTGGTGGAGCTTCAAACTAGGAGGACTGGAGATATTAAACCTCCTGTCCACCGGCCTCCCACCACTTAGCTTAAGTACCTCCCCTATAGTTAGAGGGAATGGTACTAACCCTGATTTGCTATGGCCTTGAGGTACTTGAGAGCATACCCAACAATCTGTCTGATTTAACACTTTACCCACTAAGGAGTGATAGTCACTCAATGGATGCCGGTCCATGTGGATATTAAAACTGGATTGGCATTTCTTGATACACCCATCCTCAACTACACTGTCACAGAGTCTACAGATACAGTTCTCTTCAGCTAACAATCCTTCACAATTCCTCCTATTGTCAATGCTATCGGATCGTTTTCTGACACTCGCCTTTGCTTGATGATTATGTTGTTCTTGGAAATCTATGCCTCCAACTTTGTCATCAGAACCCATTCCAGAACCTCTCTCGACCTCCATGGTACTCTCGCCGGAACAGACTGCTCTGGTCAACATCATGGTCAACAGGAAAATCCGGATCACAGTCTCTTGGGGCAAGTCCATCTTATAGGAGGAAATGGAGAAGAATGAGAAGGGGGAAAGAAATAATTGAGGGAGATGGGATGGGAAGTGGAGAAAACAATAAAAGGGAACAGGGAATCGACAACTGCCTCCGATCTTATTATTCTCAATGCTCAGGTGCCGTCTCAGTCCTCCTGAAACAGACACTCCAGTGATACAACTTCCTCTACCGTCTGTTCTTTATCACGGGACCTCTCTGGATCAGAAACCTTCTTACAATGGGACGAATGAACCCAAGTCTCTCTCTCGGCAACCTTCAATGCTGTCGTGCTAATCAATAAGACTTGGTATGGTCCTTCCCATCTGTCAATAAGGCAACCTGAGCGTAGAAAATTCCGTATCATTACATAATCCCCAGGTTCAATGTCATGACAATTACTATCTGGCAGATCAGGAATCACTAACTTCAAATTATCATTCTGATTCCTTAGCTGTTTACTCATCTTAACCAAATACTTTACAGTCACTTCATTGTTACACTTCAAGTCATCCTGAGGGTTAATCATGACATGCGGTTGTCGACCAAACAGAATTTCAAAAGGGGACAGATTAAGAGGGGACCTGGGAGTGGTTCTGATGCTGTATAATACAAGGGGCAAAGCTTCTGGCCATGTCAATCCTGTTTCCGTCATAACTTTGCTCAATTTATTTTTAATAGTGCTGTTCACTCTTTCTACCTTCGCACTCGCCTGGGGGCGGTACGGAGTGTGCAGCTTACTATCAATTCCCATCAACTTACACATTCCTTGAAAGACATCACCTGTAAAATGGGTACCCCTATCACTTTCAATTATTCTAGGGATACCATATCTACACACAAATTCTTGTACAATTTTCTTAGCAGTAAACATTGCGGTATTTGTGGCCGCAGGAAATGCTTCGACCCAATTTGAAAACACATCTATACAAACTAGTACATACTTCAAATTTCGACAAGGGGGTAATTGTATGAAATCAATCTGTATTACCTGAAAAGGGCCGTCTGTAGGTGGGATATGAGATGGTTCTGTTGGTATTGCCTTTCCGATATTCTTCCTCAAGCAGGTGAGGCAAGTCATTGCCCTCTTTCCCGCATGGGAAGAAAATCCTTGGGCGCACCAATATGCTCTTACCAACTTGCACATCCCTTCCTTGCCTAGATGAGTCAGCCCATGTGCTGCTTCCGCTAAACTTGGAAGGTATGCTCTGGGTGCCACTGGTTTACCCTGTCCATCTGTCCAGAGTCCTGAGGACTCCTGGCCATATCCTTTTGCCCTCCATACTGCCTTTTCCTGTGTGGAACACAAATTTTGCATTTCACACAATTTCTGTGTGTTGACGGTATTAAATACCATCAGTTGTGTGGTGTCTGTCTGTCTGGGGGTACCAGCTGCTAACTTAGCAGCTTCGTCTGCTCGGCTGTTACCAAGTGATACCGGGTCTTGGCTATATGTATGTGCTTTACACTTGATAACAGCCACTCTGTCGGGTTCCTGTATCTCTGTTAGAAGCCTTTTGATGTGGGCTGCATGCGCTACCGGTGTACCAGCAGCCGTCATGAAATTTCTGAGGCGCCATAGGGCTCCGAAATCATGGACTACCCCGAAGGCGTATCTAGAATCGGTATAGATATTGGCTGATTTGCCCTTAGCCAATTCACATGCTCTGGTTAGGGCAACCAATTCAGCAACCTGGGCTGAGTGAGGTGGGCCTAGCGGTTCTGCTTCTATGGTGCCTTGGTCTTCTACGACTGCGTATCCAGTACACAAGTCTCCCGAGTCCGTCTGTCTGTGACAACTACCGTCAGTGTAGAAAGTAAGATCTACATCTTCCAGTGGGTTGTCACTGATGTCAGGCCTTGCCGTGAAATTTTGGGTCAAATATTCCATACAATCATGTGAGTCAGTGTCTGTACTAAATCCTCCTCCATCACTCTCATCCCCCACCATTTGTACCTGTCCAGGCACACCTGGGAGATACGTTGCTGGATTTAGTGCACTGCATCTCTTTATGGTGATGTTTACAGGGGCCATTAGTGCTAATTCCCACCTTGTAAACCGTGCGGATGAGACATGTCTGGTTTGGGCAGAATTTAGTAAGGCTGACACTGCATGAGGTGTATGGATTGTGAGGTTGTGTCCTAGCACTACATCTTCGCTTTTCGTTACTAGCAATGCTATCGCAGCGACACTTCGCAAGCATGTGGGGAGGGATCGCGCTACCGTATCTAGCTGAGCGCTGTAGTATGCTACCGGCCTGCTGGCATCACCGTGCTTTTGGGTTAGGACGCCTGCCGCGCAACCAGCACTTTCTGTTCCGTACAGCTCAAAGGGTTTCCCATAGTCTGGCATACCTAATGCTGGTGCCTACGTTAGGCACTGTTTAAGTCTGTCAAATGCCATCTCGGATTCGTCTGTATGCGAAATCCGATCAGGTTTGTTTGATGAGACCATCTCCTGCAAAGGTAATGCTAGAATGGAAAAACCTGGGATCCAGTTACGGCAATACCCACACATTCCTAAAAATGTTCTGATCTGTTGCTGAGTTTGTGGCAGTGTCATGTCTCGAATTGCTTGAATTCTATCAGCGGTCAGGTGTCTCAGTCCTTGTGTCAGACAGTGTCCCAGATATTTTACTTTAGTCTGGCATAATTGCAACTTGTCTTTGGAAACCTTGTGTCCTGTGTCTGAAAGATGAAACAGGAGCTGTTTCGTATCTTTCAGGGACGCTTCCAGTGAATCTGAACACAGTAGTAAATCATCCACATATTGGATCAATACTGATCCACTTTCTGGTTGGAAAGACTGTAAACAATCATGCAAAGCCTGTGAAAATATACTTGGACTGTCTATGAAACCTTGTGGTAATCGAGTCCATGTGTATTGGACTCCTCTGTATGTGAATGCAAACAAATATTGGCTGTCAGGGTGCAGATGTACCGAGAAGAAGGCGGAGCAGAGGTCAATAACAGTGAAAAATTTCGCAGTGGGAGGGATTTGCATAAGGATGACAGCTGGATTTGGCACTACGGGGAACTGACTCTCAACTATTTTGTTAATCCCCCTTAGATCCTGCACTAGCCTGTAACCCCTCCCCCCACTCTTTTTCACAGGGAAGATGGGACTATTGGCAGTGCTGGATGTTCTTACCAGAATGCCCTGTTGTAGCAAGCGCTCTATTACGGGGTATACTCCTAACTCCACCTCTGGCTTTAGAGGGTATTGTGGGATTTTTGGAGCTATCCTACCATCTTTTACTTGCACAACTACTGGAGCTACGTTTGCCATCTTTAGTCCAAAGTGACTCTGGTATTTGGGATGTCATTTCTTCTACCTGGGATGAACTCCTATTTATCATAATGGTATGTGACATTAATTTTGATGGGGAGTCTAGCATGTCTCGTACTTCCTGAGCGTGATTCTCAGGTATGTCTAAGAATACACCTTCAGGGGTACAATAAATGACACACCCCATTTTACACAATAAATCTCTTCCCAGGAGATTAGTCGGTGCCGATGCAGCCAGCAAAAAGGAATGCTTGGTATGCAAAGGCCCTATTGTAATCTCTGCTGGTTTGCTAACAGGGTAGTGCTGTACTACTCCCGTTACTCCCATGGCTGGAATTGTTTTACCAGTGGTTCTCATGCCCACTGTCGAATTTATCACTGATTTGGCCGCCCCCGTATCTACAAGGAAATTTAATGATTTACCAGCTACATCAATTGTGATCTCGGGTTCACTTCCAAGACTTGCAATCAATTTCACTGGCTGCAGATTACAGGTGTGGCCACACCCCTATTGGGTATGGTGACCTCCCTGAATCGCGGTGGCAGCAATTACTTGTGGTGGGGGTAGATGGGAACTATCAGAGATTTGCCAGTCTCTTCTTGGGGGATACCTTTTTGTTTCCCCTGCATGTGGCTCATAGCTCCGCCCCTTCGGTCCTTGATCCCAATGTCTCGTATCAGGTCGTTGTCTATAGGGTTGATATGATTTTTGTATTTGTCTTGCTTTACAATCACGTGACGTGTCCCTCTCTGTGACAATTATAACATTTTATACCTCTTGACTTACCCACAGGGGTCACAGTTCTGGGCTGAGGTGGCCGGGTAGTGAGGGCCTGTATGCTTACAGCCATTAACTTATTACTCTGTGACTCCCTGTGTCTGATGATATTTCGATCATGCCCAGCAGCAGCCTCTCCCAATGCATCCACCGACATACCTCTCCAATCAGGCCTAGGGGTTTGTATTCTATTTCTTAAAACCTCCTTTAGTCCGTCCATTAATACTGAAACAGCTACTTCCCTGTGGTGTACATTAGTTTTAATGTCATCTATACCAGTGTACCTAGCCATATCCTGCAGAGCCCGGTGAAAATACTCTGGTGTGGATTCACCTTCTTTTTGTTTTATTGTAAAGATTTTATTCCACTTTACTACTGCAGGAAAATATACCCCTAACTGTAAGTTGATTCTTTTTACATTATCTTGATTATACTCGTCTGTTAGTGGTACTTCCTCATCTAACTTGCAATCAGCAATAAACTTTAACGGATCAACACTGGGGGGTAAACATGCCCTCAAAACTGTCCTCCAATCTTTGTTATTTGGCTCTGCAGAATTTCCTAGCTCCCTAATATACTTTTGACATGCAACTAAGTCTTTCCTAGGATCAGGGAATTCAGACATCATTGATCTTAATTCTGCTCGGGAAAAGGGACAGTGCATGGCGATGTTTCAGACAGGAGTTGCTCCTGAAGCTTCGGTTTTCCCATTTGGCACTGCTATTACCCTAACAGGATTAAGTCCAACAACATCATTCTGAGTAGATTCTACAACATGTGGTGAAATGGTTTCAGCATAGTGTATGGTGCCGTACTTACCAGTCGATACGACCTCACCTGTCCCTCCGCTAGGGGCCTTTGATACTAATCTTACGGGTTGGGTCGTGCCCACTGCTGTTTCTGATATGGTGGCTGCTAGGGAGAGTGCTGATATTGTTGTGGGCTCATCCTCTTGGTCACAATCCTGGGGAAAGTTCAAAACAGGGTACAACTTGCATGGACTAGTGTTAGCATTAATTACTTTGGTTACATTATCCTTAACTTCTACACATTTAACATAACCCTGAGTGCCATTCTCTGCAACCAATTTCTCTCCAGGTATGTATGGTGGTGGGGGTGCAGTGGCTATCAGTTTCCTGATAGGGTTAGATCCAGTGGCTTGCGCCAACCCCCTTTGTATTTCACCTTCCTGTTGCCACAATGTTAAATAATCATAATGTTTAATACGCCTTTTTGAAGATTTAATCAGGCAAACTCTTCTCCTTAAATTCTGTAACACTTCTGGGTTAAAACTACCTACCCGGGGAAACTTTTCCCCATCATGCACAGTCATCCTTTCCCATTCATTGCACAACATTTCTGTGTGATGACCATATTTCTCACACATGATATACCTTGCCGACCCGATTGGTCGGTTTACCAAATCAACCTGAACCTCGGTTGATCGCCCCTTACCTGAACAACTGGCCCCCATCTCTGCAGGTGTTGCTTTTACTACCTCTGACTTCAAATCAGGGTCTTTGGCAACCCTTACAAAAACCAAGATGCTCGGGGTAAGACTGCGGTGGGGGTTTTGCTCCGAAGTCCGCCAACTTAACTCCCGTCCACGCTGGCCAATACGGCGACCAAAGTTCCCAGAGGTTCCGTACCCAACCTAGGGCACCTAAGTACGTCTACTTGCTCGGGCGTGTGGGAGTGTCTTACCTTCCCCAGCAAGTATCAGTCGCTGGAATGTCCCTGAGTGATCAGGCTACTTCCCTTAAAATAAAAAAAAAATACACAAATCACGTTAACAATGTGCAAGCAGCGTTATTCTGAATTCAAGACACGCTGATGCACACAATCACATGCGGTACAATCGTATCTGCACACAAGCAACTAATCTTATGTGCGGAACGATCAGTGGAATCGAAAATTTCAGCTGCGAATTCCTTCAGCAATGAGCTTCTTTGGCCTATATGGGTCTAGCACCAACCCTCTTCGGTTGTGCTTCTCTACTTCTAGTCTGCTGTACCTGAACCTCCTGTTCTATGACCTCCTGGTCTGTGACCTCCTGGTCTGTGACCTCCTGGTCTGTTATGTACAGCAGACTCTACTGCTCATAAATGTGTTGAGACTAACAAGGGACGCCTCCCAAGCCACCCCACGATATCACTCTCGCTGGTGTACCTCTTTCTACTGGCCTATGGTTCCCACTTCCGTAATAAAAGAGAAATCTTATATATACACACTCTTACATTCAAACACTCTTATTTCTGTACAGAATCCCTTTCATTCAGTAATAGTCTAACCCAGAAGAATTACAACAGAGAAAGTCTTTTTCTTTTAACTTTAAACTTTTTGGATTTGAGATAGATTTGCGTTATTTTCGCGTTCTTCCTTATCGCCTATTAAAACAATACTATCGTGCGGTTTGTATTATGTGGGCGTATCCGTACGCTCCGTTGCGTGATATACGCTCCGTGCGTCGACCCTTGCGTTGCGTACGCCCTGCCCTTGTAAGGACACGTGTACGCAGACCAAGTACTTCCACAGTTACACACTACACGTTTATCAATGTGAATGATCTTTAACAGTAATCCTTCACTGACCACCACTCAAATCTCCCTTGTATTCTAGGCGAGATTGTGTGTGTGCCTTTTACAATTATTCCCTTAACTATTTATCCTTTAACTATTAATAACAACAAATGTCTCAACACATTATCACTAGTGTGTGGCAATCAGGAGAATGAGGTACGGACAAATAATCCTAAACAAGGAATACAGGTGTGTGTGCTTATGCGTACGTTCGCAAAACAGAAACTAAACAGGTTTTAAAAGACAATAACGTACTGTTCCTACCTTTTTGGTTCCGGATTCCTTCAGCACTCCTTACTACGCGAAGCAGACGCTTATCTGGTCAGCACTACGAGGAATATTACTTCCCGCCTTTTGCTGACCGATAATGTCTGCTGAAATTACCTAGTGCAGATATGTGAAGAGCGGGTGAGTCCCCAATTGTAAAAGCCTATTATATATCCTATATCAAACACGCTAAAAGGTTAATGAACACAGTACGCAATTGGCGTATGGAATACCGTAAGAGTACGCAAGTAGCGTACAAACGCGTGGCCGTGGACGAGACGCACGAGCGGCACGTTCGCTCACGGCTTAAAGCGTAAAGGCAAGCACGCTATAGGCTGCCGACTAACGTAATGATACGCTAGCAGCGTAGCGAACGCTGGAGACCACGAGGAGATCACGAGCGGCGCTGACGCTCACAGAGTTAAACCTTTGTAACAATATCATAAACAATGTACTTCAATTGTAAACCTTTGTGCAGTGGTAAGGTGTAAATGCAACACAGTGTAACCTTGTTAGTTTAAAAGCTGTATGAGCGATTCTCACGCTCTGAGAACCCTTTAGCAATAATAAACACTCAAATACCGGTCTAAGGGTCTAACACCTTTTAAGGAAATGAATGAACGTTCAATCGCAAAAGAATACACAATACAAGTTATACACTACCAAACTAACATAAAATACCTAACCGAGTTACTACACGTTAAAATACAACAAAGACACAATTACATTTAAAAGGGAGAAGGAAAGGGAGAATGGCTTACAACAAAATAGGAGATAAATATGGTTGCAGAGAACTTACGCACAAGGGGAACAATCGCAAGCACCTTTCTGGATATCCAGCTCCCGATTATCAGTGATGAGAACCGTTGAAAAGAGTAGAGAGCTGGCCCAGATCGGCTTGTCTTTATATACACTTACACACAGTACAGTACAATGGTCCCTACATACTTATTGTTCATTGGACACAGGAACTCGTCTCTGCATTATAACAAAAGGTCATAGGTTGGTTCATACAGGTGGGCTGTGACTATTTCAAACTGCTCAGGTGGGAGGGAAACTGGGTTTCCCGCCGCATGGGTAATAAAGTGCAAATATAGTAAATGTCCATAAACTTCTTATGTCCATAACTATACGCACGAGCGAGTAATCTGCTTCAAACCATCACCGGAATATTGCTAATTATATTCTCTTCCGATGGATACTAAACACCACTGTGTAACCCCTGTCTGACCCTTCATATCAAACACAGAGGAATCTCTTTGTCCCCGAACATGCTATATTAACTAAACTTTCAGATTCTATCAAAGGGACCATAATCTACAAAATACATTATATGACTAAAATATGTTATGATTGAATCGCCCGCTAGACGCACACAAACTCTACCGTAAATGCGCATACCACGCCCGCGAGTGCACGCGACCGCGAGTATACGCACGCACAGGAGAGCTCATGCTCGTGCAGCGTGCACACGCACGAGGTGCATATATGGCAATGTGCAGCGTGATATTTTTCTGACTTTGACAATTACAATGGTAAGGGGAAGCACGGGAGAAATCTGAGATTCAGTAGTGAGATGCGGTAACCAGAGGGGAAGAAAGGCAGCTGTTATTGGCTGACTGGAGAGGGTAGGTGAGAGTGTGTATGTTGAGGATGTTGAAGATGTAAGGAGCAGTGGATTTGGAGAGGGCTTTGTACATGAAACTGAGGAGTTTTAAGAGGATTCTGTAGGGGAGGGGGAACCAGTGATGGTCTTGGCAACAAGAAGTGGCAGATGTGGAGTGGCGGAAAATGAAGAATAGTCTAGCTGTAGTATTCAGTACAAATTGGCAAGTTGCGAGATGGGAGTGGGGAAGGCCAGTGAGGAGAAGTTGCAGTAGTCGTGGCAAGCGATGACTAGTGAGCAAACAATAGTTTTGGTGGCATCCTGGTAGATGAAGGTTATGATACAAGCAATGTTGTAAAGCTGGAATCAACAGGATAGGACAAGATATTACATGTGGGGGTGGGGGTGTTATGGATTGTACCTGCCCTATTTGAATAAGACAGGGATCCACAGGGTAAGTAACCTGGGGTTAGCTGCAGGATGACACAGCAGGGCAGGTATTAACAGAATGCAGACAAAACTTGGGTTGTGCAGACTGGAATAACCACTGTAGCAAAAAAGACTAAAGACAGCAAGATTGGATGTATGCTGAATGCCTGGTAGGATTATGGTTAATGAGGAATAGACTCTAAACTGCTGTGGAACATAGCCAGGTGATGGTTTATTGCTAAAACAGTCAGGAGCTGGGGGTGTACTGTGATCTGAATCCAAACAGAATGAGTAAAACTGTAGGGAGACTTGCAGATGAACAGAGTGACAAAGCTACAATCTGTATGTACAGTAGTTTCAGTCCTGGTTCTGAGCACTTCCACTCTGGGGTAGTAAATTTACTAAAGTGGGAGGTTTTTTTTTAGACCTGGTGATGTTTCCCATAGCAACCAATCAGATTGTATCTATTATCTTCTAGAAGCAGCTAGATAATAGCAACATCACCAGTTCTAAAAAAACCTCCCATCTTAGTAAATTTACCCCCCAGAGTGGAAGTGCTCAGACCGAGGACTTGATATGCTTAACTTGAAAAGATATGTATACAGAAACTTGTAGGAGCTGGACCCAGAGTGGAGGTAACACAAAAAGTAAGTTGAGGGTCTGTGCAAGGCTGTCACAGAGTTGGAATGGAGACAGGTCACAGACGCTGAGTGGAATCCAACAGGGCTAGGATGCAGGAATGGTAGGAACAGGAAACAGATGCAGGGTGGAATCCAACATGGCTAGAATGCAGGAATGGTTTGAACAGGACACGGGCAGGGTGGAAATCAACAGGGCTAGGATGCAGGAATGGCAGGAACAGGACACACATGCAGGTTTCAATCCAACAGGGCTAGGATGCAGAAACTTAGTAATATCACTGGAAGGCAGAAAATCCCCAAATTCCCTAATGAAAGGTAGGAGGACCAATAAAAAGAGTCATCAGGCTGGAGTCAGGTAACAAGATATTCAAAATAGGTATATTGCTGCATGTAGCAGCGGGTTAGGTATAGCTTACTGGCACTGGGGATCCCGGCGGTCAGCATACTGACCATGGGATCCCATCAGCAGAATGCCACTGGGGGGGCAAGAGCAACAAAGCCCCTTGCGGGCTTTGTGGCGAGCTGCACTTGCCACAGGTCCTATTCCCACTCTAGGAGTGGGAATAGTCCCTGCTAGTTGGCATGTCGACTGTCAGGATTTAGAAGGGGCGGGCTATAGTCGTTGGTATTGTGACCGGCGGTCTCCTGACTGCTGGTCACATAATTACATCCCGTAGCAGTCAGTGTCCAAGTTGCTAAGCAACAGGTGGAATGCAAAAAGGAAAAAGCAGCAGCTGCATCTAAATTACTAGGCAGTGGCTGAGAGCCAATCAGATGGAGAGCAACAGCGGCACATGTAACAGGGTGATGGAGGGAAGACAATGAGATAAATTTTGAGAAAGTTGAGAAAGCGCTCAGCCTTCCAGGAGGAGATAACATAGAGGCAACTTCCCTCAGAGAAAGGAGGGAAAGTGAGAGATTAGGAGAGAAGAAGAGTTGAATGTCATTTGCATGTAGGTATTTCTGGTGGCTGAAGGAACTGATGAGTTCATCCAGGGAGGAGGTGTGCAGAGAAAAGAGCAGAAGGCCAAGGAGAGAACGCTCTGCAATGTCCATGGGAAGGATGGATGCTGGGGAAGTGGAACCATAGGTAGAGACAGAGAAAGAGTGGTTGGTGAGGTAGGAAGTGAATCACAGTGTTAGAGGTCACAGGGAGGACAGGAGGATGAAGAAGGAGATTGGGCTCCTAAATTTGGCTGAAAGTAGATTGTGGTGACTTTGACCAGTTTCAGTGGAGTGGATGGGGTGAAAGCCAGATTGAAGAGTATAGAGGCATCAAGTGAGATTGTTGTAGACAAGATGCTTGCATATTTTAGAGGCAAAATGGAGAAGAGAAATGAGCTGTAATTAGAGAGTGAGGAGTGGTCAAGTTTGATTTTTTATAGAATGGATGAGAAAATACCAAGTTTAAGGGATGAGGGAAAGATTCCAGTGGAGAGGGATAGGCCAAAGAGGTGAGCAAGGTGGGATCAGGCAGTGGGGGAGAGGGAACGAAGTTAAGGGGATGGGATCCAAGTGGCAGGTAGAGGGAGGAGAGGATAAAATTTAGGAATGGATTTAATTTTTTAATTTTGACGGATGGGGTAGAAGGAGGATATGGTAGGTGGCAGAAGGGAGAGGAGGGTGGTACAGTAAGGGAGAGGGTGGCAGAAAAGTGATTGGAGGAGTTTTTGTGACGCATGGAGACTTGAAGAAAGATTGCTTGGCAAAGAAGAGGGCAGAGTAATAGTTTCACTGCTCTCTGCCCTCGAGCCTGACATTTGGGGGTCTGCTGTCTTTTGTCAGATGCCCGACACTCCAGCACTGTTCATCACAAACTCCTGCACTGTGATACTGCAGGCTGTGTCAGCATCTCTGTCCATGTGGCTCCTGCCAGCTCCATCTCCTGGGTGTCGCCATCCTTATCTGAATCATATTACCTCTGCACCACCAATGATTTGTTAATTCAGAATCAGCTGATCCCATCTCCCAGTCAACAGCCGGTAGTCTCTATAAAAGTGCTTCCTGGAGGGCTGACTGGTTGCCAGTGCAATGTCACTCCTTGCCAGCATCTCATGGCTCAGCAGTGTGCTTCTCAGTGTTCTACTCCAGCCCGGTCTCCAGCACCACCAGTTCCAGTGTGGTTATCAGCACTACCAGTTCCATTCTGGTTTCCAGGATCACCGGTTCTAGTTCGGTCTCAAGCATTATCGGTTCCATTATGGTCTCCAGTGTCACCAGTTCCAGACTGGTTATCAGCATCACCGGTTCTAGTCTGGTCTCCACAGTCACTGGTTCCAGTCCAGTTATCATCATCATGATTCCAGTCCACCCTCCAGAATTATGAACTACCACCCTGGTCTCCGACATCAAAGATTCTTTATAGTTCCCAGCAATACCAGTCCAAGTCCAGTTCCAGTGTTACTTGTTACTGATACAAACCAGGTTCCAGAGCTATGCACTACAGTCCCCAGCCCGGTTACTAGTGTCACTTGGTTTCCCAAATCTTAATTAGTTCTTCAAGCACTATAGTTTTAGCTCAATCTATAGTTTTATGGACTCTATTCAAGTTCCTCTGTATTACCAGTCCACTAGAGCTCTACGGAATTCCTAGTTCCAGCTGAGTTATTCCAAGTACCTCTAACATTAAGTAACATCATCTTCTTTCTCCAATTCTGTTACTTCTCCACTATTTGTTATTCATAGTGCTAACCTCCTCAGTCTGTTCTTATTTCTTTGATATACTTTAAATGCGCAGGAATTTCATAGATTTCTGCACACAGTCTCAGGTCTAGCTCTAGACCCTAGTCCGGGTACACAAACAAGCCCTGATCTGACAAGTAGGAAGAAAGGATGAAGTAGAGGAAGTCTGCAAAGGAGTGAAAGTTCCTCCAGTGGCATGCATGTGCATTTTTGAAGGAATCAGGTACATTTGATTTTGCCAAGATTGGGGCTTGGAGCAGCAAAGTAGGACAGAATAGGAGGTGGTGTGGGCAGGATTGTTAGCTGCAGGATGACACAGCAGGACAGGAGTTAACAGAATGCAGACTAGACTTGGATTTAAAGGTGGACAGAGTGAGAGAAAGTGGGAAGAAGAAGTTAGAGAGAGTGCACAGATGGGAGAAGACATGGTCAAGACAGTCAGTGGGGAGGAGATCTACTGTGAAAAACCCAAGAGGAGTAGAGTGCAAGAAGTTTGTTGGAAGCTGGGTCAGGGGGGATGTCAGTGGAAATGTTTAAATTTCCTAGGAAAGGGAAGTCAGAGGAGAGTTAGTGAGGAATCCAGGCACCAAAGTTGTCAAGAAATTGGGAAGTGAGACCAGGGGAATGGTAGAAGACTGAGACATGGAGATGGGATACAGAAAGAGTGGACTTCAAAGGAAGAGAAAGAAAGAGAGGACTCAGGTGGATGACATAAAAGGTATAGCTAGGGGATAGGAGGATGACCACTCTGCCACTTGGGTGGTCTTCAGGTTTGACAGAGTGGCGTGAAGGAAAGAACCCCAAAGGAGAGAGCCTTAAGGGATGCAGTATTAGTGGAAGAAAGCCAGAATTCACTGATAGTAAGAAGGTCAAGTGAATTGGAGATGAGAGGTCATGGTTAGTGGGCCATTTGTTGCAGATAGATATTGAATTCCAGAGACCACTGGAGGAAGGTGGAGAGGGAAGTGGGAAGATATGGATGATTTTGACAGGGTTGCTGGTGTGGGAGTGGGCTGGCCCTGGGAGGGAGATGAGGGCAGTGGGAGAAGACAGGTATTGGGCTGGAGCAAAGACACATGAGGCTAGATGTAATAAGGTGCAATTTTCTAGGTGTCTAAAAAAAATCACACCAAATCGCACATTTGTAACTTGCAATTTTTTTGCTAAAAAGCGCAAATGTAATAGTGTGCAAATTTTAAGGTTAAGATGGAATTTGCATGCAATTATTGGTGATTTTTAGTAAAGGAAACATACGATTCTTAGTAATAAAAACATGCGGTTTTTAGATCATGTTTTTATTACTTACTCAGAAGCATGCACAGAACAGTGAGATCTGTGCATGCTTCTGTATGTAAATGTGAAGAAAGTGTTAAAATAAAATAAAGAAAGAAACAACGTGCAGGTCACCCCCAAAAGCATAACCAGCCCCAGGCTCTTTGAGCCAGTCCTGGTTGCAAAAATACAGGGGAAAAATTGACTGGGGTTCCCCCGTATTTAAGCAACCAGCACCAGGCTCTTGGACTGGTGCTGGTTCCAAAAATACGGGGGACAAAAGAAGTAGGGGTCCCCCATATGTTTGAAATCAGTACCGGGCTCCACTAGCCAGAGAGGTGATGCCACAGCAGGGGGACACTTTTATACCGGTCCCTGCGGCAGAAGCATCAACCGCCCCAACTAGTCACCCCTTGCCGGGGTTTCCTGGGGGAGTGGGGACCCCTTAAATAAAGGGGTCCCCCTTGCAAGCATCCAAGTGCCAGGGATGAAGCCCGTGGCTGTCCCCCCCATCTGTGGGCTGTGGGTGGAGGGCTTATAGCTGTGAAAGAGTTGAATGAGTATTGTCTTTTATGGTGGACCTACAAGTTCCAGCAAGCCTTTCCCGCATACTGGTACTTGGTGAACCACAAGTACCAGCATGTGTGGAATTCACAGGGCCACTGTTACCTGTAGTTCTACAACAAAGAAATACCCCAAAAAATACAAGACACGTACACCTTGAAAGTAAAAGTTTATTTATACACACACATACTCACACATACAGTACTTACCTAGTGTCGCACGCAGCACTTCGGTCCCCATGTCCAAGTAGAATCCATTGGGGTACCTGTAATAAAAAACAATATACTCACCAAGAATCCTGTGTAGATCGGTCCTCTTCGCTCCAAGTAGGCATCCACAGGGTTAAAAAAAACAGGTCCATGCAACTAAAGGTGATCCACGTTTATACATGGATCCCCTTCAGTTGCATGAAGCAGGTTTTTTGTGTTTTATATAGGGACCTATATAAAAGTGTCCCCCGACTGTGGCATCACCTCCCTGGCTAGTGGAGCCCAGTGCTGGTTTCAAAAATATGGGGGACCCCTACTTCTTTTGTTTCCTGTATTTTTGGAACCAGGACTGGTCCAAGAGCCCGGTGCTGGTTATGCATTTGGGGGGGACCTGCGCATCATTTTTTAAAAAAATCTTTTAACTATTAAAACACTTTTACAGACAGAAGCATGCACAGATAACCAAAAATCGCCAGTGAAAACCTGGTTAATTATTCTGGCAATTTTTGGCAAGGTTTTCTGACTAAGGGGGTAATTCCAAGTTGATCACAGCAGGAAATTTTTTAGCAGTTGGGCAAAACCATGGGGGTCATTCCGAGTTGTTCGCTCGGTAATTTTTTTCGCATTGCAGCGATTTTCCGCTTAGTGCGCATGCGCTATGTCCGCAGTGCGACTGCGCCAAGTAAATTTGCTATGCAGTTAGGAATTTTACTCACTGCTTTTTCATCGTTCTGGTGATCGTAGTGTGATTGACAGGAAGTGGGTGTTACTGGGCGGAAACTGTCCGTTTTATGGGTGTGTGCGGAAAAACGCTACCGTTTCTGGGAAAAACGCGGGAGTGGCTGGAGAAACGGAGGAGTGTCTGGGCGAACGCTGGGTGTGTTTGTGACGTCAAACCAGGAACGACAAGCACTGAACTGATCGCAGATGCCGAGTAAGTCTGGAGCTACTCAGAAACTACTAAGAGAGGTGTAATCGCAATATTGCGAATACATCGTTCACAATTTTAAGAAGCTAAGATTCACTCCCAGTAGGCGGCGGCTTAGCGTGAGTAAATCTGCTAAAAGCAGCTTGCGAGCGAACAACTCGGAATGAGGGCCAATGTGCACTGCAGGGTAGGAAGATTTAACATGTGTAGAGAGAGATTAAGACATTGAAACGTTGATATTCTCAGACCGCTGTCTGTCGTTCTTTATGCCGTGAGTGCCGCCTATCTGCTGAAACTATATATATATGTATATAAATATATAAAATATTTATTATCAATAGTGTTTGTTGACCAGATGAGTGCATTGGGTACAAACATATCTATTTCAGACATCACCTGTTGATAAAAAATGTTGAAACATTGGCCCTCATTCCGAGTTGTTCGCTCTGTAATTTTCTTCGCATCGCAGCGATTTTCCGCTAATTGCGCATGCGCAATGTTCGCACTGCGACTGCGCCAAGTAAATTTGCTAAGAAGTTTGGTATTTTACTCACGGCATTACGAGGTTTTTTCTTCGTCCTGGTGATCGTAATGTGATTGACAGGAAGTGGGTGTTTCTGGGCGGAAACTGGCCGTTTTATGGGAGTGTGTGAAAAAACGCTGCCGTTTCTGGGAAAAACGCGGGAGTGGCTGGAGAAACGGGGGAGTGCCTGGGCGAACGCTGGGTGTGTTTGTGACGTCAAACCAGGAACGAAACTGACTGAACTGATCGCAGTGGCAGAGTAAGTCTCGAGCTACTCAGAAACTGCAAAGACATTTCTAATCGCAATTTAGAGAATCTTTCGTTCGCAATTTTGCTAAGCTAAGATTCACTCCCAGAGGGCGGCAGCTTAGCGTGTGCAATGCTGCTAAAAGCATCTTGCGAGCGAACAACTCGGAATGAGGGCCATTGGCCCTCATTCCGAGTTGTTCGCTCGTTATTTTTCTTCGCATCGCATCGATTTTCCGCTAATTGCGCATGCGGAATGTTCGCAGTGCGACTGCGCCAAGTAAATTTGCTAAGAAGTTTGGTATTTTACTCACGGCATTACGAGGTTTTTTCTTCGTTCTGGTGATCGGAGTGTGATTGACAGGAAGTGGGTGTTTCTGGGTGGAAGCTGGCCGTTTTATGGGTGTGTGTGAAAAAACGCTGCCGTTTCTGGGAAAAACGCGGGAGTGGCTGGAGAAACGGGGGAGTGCCTGGGCGAACGCTGGGTGTGTTTGTGACGTCAAACCAGGAACGACAAGCACTGAACTGATCGCAATGGAAGAGTAAGTCTCGAGCTACTCAGAAACTGCACAGAAAAATCTTTTCGCAATATTGCGAATACTTCGTTCGCAATTCTGCTAAGCTAAGATACACTCCCAGAGGGCGGCAGCTTAGCGTGTGTAATGCTGCAAAAAGCGGCTAGCGATCGAACAACTCGGAATGAGGGCCATTGTGCAGGAGATAAAGCATATATGATAAGGTGTACAGACATAGTTCTCCAGGCAGAGGTCAACAGGTAATTCAAGTACATAAATACAGTTTGTACAGTTAAAGTCAAAACACGGATGAGGGAAATAAATAGATGTTGAAAGTACAAAAATAAACATGATATAGCAAATGAAGATAGAAAGACGGAACCCAATAAATACAAAACAATTAGTGGCTGTTTGCGATGAAAAAACGAGAAGAAAATATGTGTGGGTAGTAGGGAACAAGTGGAGAGAACCAAATAGAGAGAAAGGTTAAATGAGTCACAGAAAGTTAATGTTCTGTAATTGATAGCATAGATATTATAGTTTAATTTTTAGGAAGCCAATGGAAGTGTGATGTCACTTGCAGAAAGGACCTAATTCATGTTTGTAAGTAATGCAAAAAACCCCAGGTAACTTTGTGTTGGAATGAACCATGTTGATCCCTTCACCTTGAAACTGCCTTCCCCAAATCCCTGTACCCTATATCTGCACAACAATGTGCACCTTCCAGCTCTGCACCCTACACCTTCCCTTCCAACATCCTGCAACTGCCCACCTCTGCACCCAACACCTTCCCTCTCTGCACCCTGTAACTGCTCAACTCTGCACCCTTCACCTTTCCTCCCTGCACCCTGTAACTGCCCAACTCTGCTCCCCACACCTTCCCTCCCTATACCTTGTAACTGCCCACCTCTGCACCCTACACCTTACCTCCCTGCACCCTGTAACTGCCCACCTCTGCACCCTACACCTTCGCTCCCTGCACCCTGTAACTGCCCACCTCTGCACCCTTCACCTTTCCTCCCTGCACCCTGTAACTGCTCAACTCTGCACCCTTCACCTTTCCTCCCTGCACACTGTAACTGCCCACCTCTGCACCCTACACCTTCCCTCACTGCACCCTGTGACTGCCCACCTCTGCACCCTTCACCTTTCCTCCCTGCACCCTGTAACTGCCCAACTCTTCTCCCTACACCTTCCCTCCCTACACCTTATAACTGCCCACCTCTGCACCCTACACCTTACCTCCCTGCACCCTGTAACTGCCCACCTCTGCACCCTACACCTTCCCTCCCTGCACCCTGTAACTGCCCACCTCTGCACCCTTCACCTTTCTTCCCTGCACCCTGTAACTGCTCAACTCTGCACCCTTCACCTTTCCTCCCTGCACCCTGTAACTGCCCAACTCTGCTCCCTACATCTTTCCTCCCTACACCTTGTAACTGCCCACCTCTGCACCCTTCACCTTTCCTCCCTGCACCCTGTAACTTCCCACCTCTGCACCCTACACCTTCCCTCCCTAAATCTTGTAACTGCCCACCTCTGCACCCTACACCTTCCCTCTCTGCACCCTGTAACTGCCCACCTCTGCACCCTATACCTTACCTCCCTGCACCCTGTAACTGCCCAAATCTGCATCTTCACCTCTCCTCCCTGTACCCTGTAACTGCTCAACTCTGCTCCCTACACCTTCCCTCCCGGCACCTTGTAACTGCCCACCTCTGCACCCTACACCTTCCCTCCCTAAAACTTGTAACTGCCCACCTCTGCACCCTACACCTTCCCTCTCTGCACCCTGTAACTGCCCACCTCTGCACCCTACACCTTCCCTCCCTGCATCCTGTAACTGCCCACCTCTGCAACCTACACCTTCCCTCCCTAAAACTTGTAACTGCCCACGTCTACTCCCTACACCTTCCCTCCCGGCACCTTGTATCTACCCACTTCTGCACCCTACACCTTACCTCCCTGCACCCTGTAACTGCCCACCTCTGCACTCTACACCTTCCCTCCCTAAAACTTGTAACTGCCCACCTCTGCACCCTACATCTTCCCTTTCTGCACCCTGTAACTGCCCACCTCTGCACCCTACACCTTCCCTCCCTGCACCCTGTAACTGCCCAAATCTGCATCTTCACCTTTCCTCCCTGTACCCTGTAACTGCCCACCTCTGCTCCCTACACCTTCCCGCTCGGCACCTTGTAACTGCCCACCTCTGCACCCTACACCATCCCTCCCTAAAACTTGTAACTGCCCACCTCTGCACCCTACACCTTCCCTCTCTGCACCCTGTAACTGCCCACCTCTGCACCCTACTCCTTCCCTCCCTGCACCCTGTAACTGCCCAACTATGCATCTTCACCTTCCCTCCCTGTACTCTGTAACTGGCCACCTCTGCTCCCTACAGCTTCCCTCCCGGCACCTTGTAACTACCCACCTCTGCACCCTACACCTTCCCTCCCTAAAACTTGTAACTGCCCACCTCTGCACCCTACACCTTCCCTCTCTGCACCCTGTAACTGCCCACCTCTGCACCCTACACCTTCCCTCCCTGCACCCTGTAACTGCCCAACTCTGCATCTTCACCTTTCCTCCCTGTACTCTGTAACTGGCCACCTCTGCTCCCTACAGCTTCCCTCCCGGCACCTTGTAACTACCCACCTCTGCACCCTACACCTTCCCTCCCTAAAACTTGTAACTGCCCACCTCTGCACCCTACACCTTCCCTCTCTGCACCCTGTAACTGCCCACCTCTGCACCCTACATCTTCCCTCCCTGCACCCTGTAGCTGCCCACCTCTGCACCCTGCACCTTCCCTCCCTGCACCCTGTAACTGCCCACCTCTGCACCCTGCACCTTCCCTCCCTGCACCCTGTAACTGCCGAACTCTGCACATTGCACCAAGGGTAGTAAGCCAATGTAACATTTATTCTCTGCAAAGTTTCAGAAGTGAGTTTTGTGGGGATTGGGTGAAAGATGAGGAGATGAATGAATGACAAGGAGGAAGAATGATGATGATGATGATGATGATGATGATGAATGTGGAGGAGTAACTTTACTGTGGCTTAATGTGTATAAGGGGCTCTGCTGTCTGGTATAATATGAATAACAGACACAACTGTGTGTTCAGATGTAATGTGTATAATGGATGCTACTGTATGGTGTAATGTAAATATTGGACACTACTGTGTGGTGTAATGTGAATATCAGACACTACTGTGCAATGTGAATTGTGAATATCGGACACTAGTGTGCGGCGTAATGTGATGAATGGACACTACTGTGTGGTGTAATGTAAGAAAGATCTACTACTATGGGGGATATGCAATTACCCATGGTACATTAACGCGGGTAATGATATTGTCCAGGATTATCCTATTAGCCCTGATTAGCTATCACGAGCTGTGGTGTACCTCTATAGTGCCGCCGATGCTTCACCTCAGCTCCCCCTGGTCACAAAACAGCTCCTCCTTCATGTGACAGCTGCCAGGCGCGGGGGAAGAGGGGGTATGCCGGTAACGGTGCTACCCCAGCTTCCCACTTAGTGATCCCCATGCTGAGTTCAGGCTCCTGGGCCATGGTGCCCTCACTGCAGTCCCAGCCTGCTGCTGTGGCCGGCATGGGACACTGCAGGTCACCGCAGTTATCAGGGATTTTGTTTCACCTGCCTCAGGCAGGCGAAACCAAATCCCTGGAAACTGCCCCATTTTCAAGCAAAAACTGGGCTGTTTCTCACGAAAACACACAGGTTTTACCGAACCTGTGTGTTTTTGGGAGGAAAGATGTTTTTATGGGCAATCCGAATTGGAGAGCCTGTAAAAAAAAACAATGGTGAAACATCAGAAAAAAGTGTTAAAACAGATGTTTTTTGCACCCGATGTTTTATCTCCTGCAATAGGATACTGCCTTATGTGGTGTAATGTGTGACGTGAAGAGGGATGGTGAGAAATGGCGTAGATGAGAGATGACACAAATGGGAAATTATAGTGTGGCTGAGAAATTGCGCAGTGAGGATATGATGGTGTGGCTGAGAGATGACTAAGGGAGGAGTTGATGGTGTCGCTGAGAGATGACTCAGGGGGGAGAGGGTGGTGTGGCTAAGAGACGCAGTGGGAGATGATGGTGTGGCAGAGAGACGACAGCAGGAGATGATGGTGTGGCTGAGAGACACAGGCGGGAGATGGTGTGCCGGACATACACAGGGAGGGGATGATGACATGACTGAGAGATGCACAGGGCAGGAGGTGACACAAGTGTGCTTTAACCTCTGTTACGTGATGATATCCAACATGACAAGTGAATACAGAGCTGGGGTAGCCGACCCTGGATTGAGCCAGCAATACTTACAACAATCACTGCAGGTTTACACTGGAATAGCACCAATGACATAGAAGGCCAGAAAGCACTTGGTGGACGTTGCGCTGATAGTCTCTAGGTGAATACAGTCAGGAAGCAGTGGCATAACTAGGGGTCCACAGCCACTGCAAGCGATTGGAGGCGCGCAGGTATGCGGGGCACTCTAGGCACCACTGATCTCTGCTAGGAAGGAGGGACACGGAGGGCACAGCGCGCACCTCTCCTGTGTCCCTCCTTCGTCTCTGGCGGCAGCAGCGTGTCCGTTTAATGAAGTGCCCTTTCGTGAGCTCTTATTGGCTCACGAACCGGCACTTCATTAAACAGACACGCCACTGCCGCCGGAGACGAAGGTGGGTCACAGGAGAGGCACGCGCTGTGCCCTCCGTGTCCCTCCTTCCCAGCACAGCAGCGGGGGAGCCCGGAGAGGGAGTGTTGTACCTGGCACTGAGGGGGAGCATATTTGGCACTTAGTGAGGCATATTTGGCACTGGTGGGGTGGGGGGGGAGAGCATATTTGGTACTTGGTGAGGCATATTTGGCACTGGGGGGGAGAGCGCAACTGGCACTGGATGGGGGCATAGTTGGCACTGGGGGGCATAATTGCACTGTGGGGGGCATATTTGGCATGAGGGGAGCATATATGGCACTGGGGGAGAATATTTGGCACTGGGGGTGTATGTGTACCTGGCACTGGGGGTGAGGGCATATTTGGCACTGGGGGTATATGTGTACCTGGCACTGGGGGGGCATATTTGGCACTGGGGGCTATGTGTACCTGGCACTGTGGGGGAATATCTGGCACTGGGGGCATGTGGCACTGGAAGCACAGCACTAGCAACAAGCATTACCTCTTGGTTACAAGCACAACACCCAGCTCATGAAATCCCTGGCAACAAGCATTACCCCCTAGGAGCGAGCATGACACCCAGTGCATGAAACCCCTGGCAACGAATATTACCCCCTGGCAACAAGCTTGAAACCCAGCACATGATACCTCTGGCAACAAGCATAACACCTACCGCATGAAACCCCTGGCAACGAGCATGACACCATAAGCATCAAACTTCTGGCAACGAGCAGGTAATTTAAAAGTAATTAGAAGCCTTACTGTAGAACTTAATGTGTAAATGGGCATTGCGGTGTGTGGCATAATGTTTCACGGACATTGCGGTGTGTGTCATAATGTGTCACAGGCATTACGGTGTGTGGCATACTATATCACGGGCATTGTGGTATGTGGAATAATGTCTCAGGGGCATTGCAGTGTGTGGCATAATGTATGTCGGGCATTGCGGTGTGTGGTATAGGGTATAACAGGCATTGCGGTATGTGTCACAGGCATTGCGGTGTGTGGTATACTATATCACAGGCATTGTGGTATGTGGTATAATGTCTCGGGCATTGCAGTGTGTGGCAAAATGTATAACGGCATTGCGGTGTATGGCATAGGGTTTAATGGGCATTGCGGTATGTGTCACAGATATTACAGTGTGTGGTATACTATATCACGGGCATTGTGGTATAATGTCTCAGGGTCATTGCAGTGTGTGGCATAATGTATCACGGACATTGTGGTATGTGCTATAATGTATCATGGGCATTGCAGTGTGTGTAATAATGTTTAACGGACATTGCGATGCCTGTCATAATGTGTCACAGGCATTACGGTGTGTGACATATTGTGTCATGGGCATTATTATGTGTGGCATAATGTCTAAGGGCTATTGCAGTATGTGGCATAATGTAAACTGGGCATTACTATACGGATGAAAAATGACAAATAATGTAAGGGGCATGAATCAGGATTATTTTTTTTCCTGTGGTGGCCAACGTCTGGGCGTGCAGGTTGCAAAACTGGGGTACAAGGTAGTCTTTTCCAGCAATGTCACACCCCTTTATGCAAAGCCACGCCCATTTTCGCAAGGTCATGCCCCCTTTTTGCGGGCGCGCGCAGATTCACTACTTTACTTGTGACAATAATTGGGGGGGGGGGGGGACGCCACTGTCAGGAAGATAAAAAAAAATAGCTTGCTGCAGCTTCGAATACAACAAAGCACTGCCTATTTGTGAGTGCTCTGGATACTTCCTTTAAACCTCTGACTGTCTATGGATTGTCTGTGGTTGTCACGTGACTGCTGCCTGGTCTCCAATTGAAGTTTAGGCAATCACCCAACTCAGACTGTCATGGCTGCAATGAAGAATCTGTAAACACACTCACAGAAGACCTCTCAGGTGTGTAATCAGCCTGGAAATGAATGCAGCAGGATGTAACACAGATCCATGCTGCAGCTTGTATACTGAGCAGACCTCTGAGGTAATTCTGAAAACTGCAGGGCAGATGGCAGAAGTGAGTCACAAAGCATTATCCCTGACACCTGCAAGGCTATCATTAAGGTGCTGCAGTTCGTTACTGTAAGGTAACTAAAAATAAAACACACCACACCATTTTTAAAGTGAAACATGACAAATGTTTTATTTAACACTTAAAAAAAAAAAAAAAAGACCTCAGTGCAAAATATTTTGGTAAATTATGTTTTTATTTAGTTTGTGGGCAGCATGGCTGCTTAAAAGTGTGTATAAATATATATATTGCTATTTAAAATGCTAGCCAATACTTTTTAAATTTAAAACTACAGATGGACATCGCAGGCGGGGGCTTCCGCTGTGACTGGGCGCGCCTGCACCCAGGCACGCCGGGGAGTGCACAGAGATGCTCCCATTCACTTTGAATTGGGCGCGTGCACATCTCTAATGCACGCGCATCCCATTTGTGCCTGGCATTCTGCCTCGACGGGCGCACTTAGTCGCAGATGGTGCCACGATTAGCGTGGCTCCATCTGTAGGTTAAACTGCCAACATAGCACATATTTGGTATCCAAAACGGTATAGTTTGTAAAAAGTATGTACAAGTGTCCAAAGTCCCTGATAAATATGCTGTGGTTGGCTGCTCGGTGTTGTTGGCACAGATTTCAGGATCCTGCACAACTTCCTACACAAGAAAGCCACCCAGTAAAGGACAGTGGGTACAGCTGTGGTGGAAGACCCAGACCATCTGGAAGAGGTTGCTCAGTTCCCCTCAGTGGCAGTACCACCAGTGGCTGAAACCGGGACTGCTCTAGCCAAAAAGGTCAGAGAGTAATATGTGGCCTACTTCACCAGGAATGGTGCGGTGCTGTGGCAGGAGGAGTACATATGATAAAGGGAAGGGGAAGATGAGGGGACTTTGGAACAATTGCCTGGCGTATGAGTTTTGCTGGGACTGTACTTACTGAAGAGGCATCAGGCGATTCAATAATATGCTCTTTCTCTGCTCCACCCTTTTCACTCTCGGCCATGACTGCCAACGATCTCCAGACTGGTTCCTGATGGACGAGGAACATGAGATGGTCGTAATACCACAAGTTTGTGTGGTAAACATCCTCAGTCCCCACTCCCGACCACTTGGACTCTTCTATTTTCTTATGTTTCTTCGGGAATACAGTCCAGAGATTTTGACTCTTCTTGTGAACGGCTTACTGTATGCAGCAATCTCCTCATATGCCTGGGTGTGCTTCACCTTGTAGGCATAATCTCTGCATTTAACTAGCCACAGGCATTCATGCTGCCGGTGTAGGTCAATGAAACCAGTAATAAAATTGTGCTCTGTATCCAGTGACATATCTAGAAATAAGACATTTTATATTAATGGACATTATTACAAAATTGAGATACAAAATTTCAAGATTAGAAAATTGTGGGCCCCAAATAATGGGGCCCTAAAAATACTGGTGTTCTTGCCACCCCCAACAGTGGGGGTGTCCAGATGATTACACTATTGTGGCCCCTAAATAATTGGGGCCTAGCATGTTCAAATTTAAAATTGTATTTTAGTTTTTTTGTTTATAAATAAAGTTGTATTGGTTTCTACAGGTGTCAATTTATTTAAATGTATATGATTGCCTATGTATAAAAATGTGCCAAATAATTTTACTGACACAAAGGACAATATTAATTTAAAAAAAAAAAATAACAAACAGTGCCCTTTATTATAATAATAATAATAATAATTTTATTTATATAGCATAATATAGTACAGAAAATAATGAAGTACATTTTCATAAAATACAGAAGCATGAAGATACTAAAAGAGACATTATGGAAATGCTTGAGTAAACAGGAAAGTCTTGAGTCTACTTTTGTAGGATTCTATAGTTGGGGCCTCTCGCACTGTGCGGGGAAGTGAGTTCCATAGAGTCGGAGCCGCATGACTAAAAGCTCGACCCCCAGATGAATTACGGGAGATTCTAGGTACTGCTAAAAGTCCTTCATCTACAAATCGCAGTAATCGAGTGGGGCAGTATGGGGTCATAAGCTGCCTCAGGTACCTTGGGCCCTGGTCATGTATTGCTTTGAAACTCAGTAAGCCAATCTTGAAGATGATTCGCCATCTTACAGGCAGCCAGTGAAGGGAGTAGAGGATGGGTGTTATGTGGATTGAATGGGGCTGGTTGGTTAACAGCCTGGCAGCTGTGTTTTGCACCAGCTGTAAGCATTGCAATTCTTTTGCTGGGAGACCAAGGTAGAGGACATTACAGTAGTCTAATCGAGATGATACAAATGCATGTATGACTTTTGGCAGATCATCTGAGGGAATTAAGTGCTTGATTCTGGCTGTGTTCCTCAGGTGAAAGAATGAGGATTTGATTGTGGCTGATATCTGATGTTTAAGTGTCAAGCCACCATCCAGGACAACGCCAAGATTCCGCACACAATCACTGGTCTGTAATTCTGAATCCCTGAGTGTAAGTCCAGTTGGTTGGCTATGCTGCAGTCTAGTCCTTTGATGTTGCGGTCATATCATAGGGACCTCTGTTTTATCCTGGTTTAGTCGCAGCCAACTGGTGCTCATCCACTCCTGTAGCTCAGATAGACAGCCATTTAGGGTTGCTATTGGGTTATCAGTGCCCAGAGCAAAGGACAAGTACAGTTGTGTATCACCTGCACAGCAGTGGTAGGCCAGGCCATGGTGCCTAATTATTTTGCCCAATGGGAGCATGTATACTGCAAAAAGCATGTGGGAAAGTATAGAACCTTGTGGGACACCACATGGCAATGGCACTGATGGTGATGAGTATAATCCAGACGATACTCTCTTTGTGGGAATGGAATCCATATTTGATAATTGAAATGGCATATAATGCATTTATATGTTGCTGATTAATATTTGGTGCAGTATATGTAAAATCACGTTTGCACCACATGAGCATAAAAAACACATGGGTAGACACTAGTGAGTAATATGCATTTGGGGTTCAGTAAAAAAATTACATGTGAAAGCCAGCATCCATAACAATACTGCATGAGAATAAAGTAACAGGAAATGTGCATTTGGGGTTCAGTAGAAAAATGACATGTGAAAGCCATTATCATAACAATACTGCATGAGAATAAAGAAACAGGTAATGTGCATTTGGGGTTCAGTAGAAAAATTACATGTGAAAGCCAGCATCCATAACAATACCGCATGAGAATAAAGAAACAGGTAATGTGCATTTAGGGTTCAGTAGAAAAATGACATGTGAAAGCCAGCATCCATAACAATACCGCATGAGAATAAAGAAACAGGTAATGTGCATTTAGGGTTCAGTAGAAAAATGACATGTGAAAGCCAGCATCCATAGCAATACCGCATGTGAATAAAGAAACAGGTAATGTGCATTTAGGGTTCAGTAGAAAAATGACATGTGAAAGCCAGCATCCAAAACAATACTGCATGAGAATAAAGAAACAGGTAATGTGCATTTAGGGTTCAGTAGAAAAATGACATGTGAAAGCTAGCATCCATAACAATACTGCATGAGAATAAAGAAATAGGTAATGTGCATTTAGGGTTCAGTAGAAAAATGACATGTGAAAGCCAGCATCCATAACAATACTGCATGAGAATAAAGAAACAAGTAATGTCCATTTAGGGTTCAGTAGAAAAATGACATGTGAAAGCCAGCATCCATAACAACACCGCATGTGAATAAAGAAACAGGTAATATGCATTTAGGGTTCAGTAGAAAAATGACATGTGAAAGCCAGCATCCATAACAATACCGCATGAGAATAAAGAAACAGGTAATGTGCATTTGGGGTTCAGTAGAAAAATGACATGTGAAAGCTAGCATCCATAACAATACCAGATGTGAATAAAGAAACAGGTAATGTGCATATGGGTTCAGTAGAAAAATGACATGTAAAAACCAGCATCCATAACAATACTGCATGAGAATAAAGAAACAGGTAATGTGCATTTAGGGTTCAGTAGAAAAATGACATGTGAAAGCTAGCATCCATAATAATACTGCATGAGAATAAAGAAATAGGTCATGTGAATTTAGGGTTCAGTAGAAAAATGACATGTGAAAGCCAGCATCCATAACAATACCGCATGAGAATAAAGAAACAGGTAATGTGCATTTAGGGTTCACTAGAAAAATGACATGTGAAAGCCAGCATCCATAAAAATACTGCATGAGAATAAAGAAACAGGTAATGTGCATTTAGGGTTCAGTAGAAAAATGACATGTGAAAGCCAGCATCCATAACAATACCACATGAGAATAAATAAACAGGTAATGTGCATTTAGGGTTCAGTAGAAAAATGACATGTGAAAGCCAGCATCCATAACAATACCGCATGAGAATAAAGAAACAGGTAATGTGCATTAAGGGTTCAGTAGAAAAATGACATGTGAAAGCCAGCATCCATAACATTATCGCATGAGAATAAAGAAACAGGTAATGTGCATTTAGGGTTCAGTAGAAAAATGACATGTGAAAGCCAGCATCCATAACAATACCGCATGAGAATAAAGAAACAGGTAATGTGCATTTAGGGTTCACTAGAAAAATGACATGTGAAAGCCAGCATCCATAACAATACCGCATGAGTATAAAGAAACAGGTAATGTGCATTTAGGGTTCAGTAGAAAAATGACATGTGAAAGCCAGGATCCATAACAACACCGCATGTGAATAAAGAAACAGGTAATATGCATTTAGGGTTCAGTAGAAAAATGACATGTGAAAGCCAGCATCCATAACAATACCGCATGAGAATAAAGAAACAGGTAATGTGCATTTGGGGTTCAGTAGAAAAATGACATGTGAAAGCTAGCATCCATAACAATACCACATGTGAATAAAGAAACAGGTAATGTGCATTTAGGGTTCAGTAGAAAAATGACATGTAAAAACCAGCATCCATAAGAATACTGCATGAGAATAAAGAAACAGGTAATGTGCATTTAGGGTTCAGTAGAAAAATGACATGTGAAAGCTAGCATCCATAACAATACTGCATGAGAACAAAGAAATAGGTAATGTGAATTTAGGGTTCAGTAGAAAAATGACATGTGAAAGCCAGCATCCATAACAATATCGCATGAGAATAAAGAAACAGGTAATGTGCATTTAGGTTTCACTAGAAAAATGACATGTGAAAGCCAGCATCCATAACAATACTGCATGAGAATAAAGAAACAGGTAATGTGCATTTAGGGTTCAGTAGAAAAATGACATGTGAAAGCCAGCATCCATAACAATACCGCATGAGAATAAAGAAACAGGTAATGTGCATTTAGGGTTCAGTAGAAAAATGACATGTGAAAGCCAGCATCCTTAAAAATACCACATGAGAATAAAAAAACAGGTAATGTGCATTTAGGGTTCAGTTGAAAAATGACATGTGAAAGCCAGCATCCATAACAATACTGCATGAGAATAAAGAAACAGGTAATGTGCATTTAGGGTTCAGTAGAAAAATGACATGTGAAAGCCAGCATCCATAACAATACCACATGTGAATAAAGAAACAGGTAATGTGCATTTAGGGTTCAGTAGAAAAATGACATGTGAAAGCCAGCATCCATAACAATACCGCATGAGAATAAAGAAACAGGTAACGTGGATTTAGGGTTCAGTAGAAAAATTACATGTGAAAGCTAGAATCCATAACAATACTGCATGAGATAAAAGAAATAGGTAATGTGCATTTAGGGTTCAGTAGAAAAATGACATGTGAAAGCCAGCATCCATAACAATACCACATGAGAATAAAGAAACAGGTAATGTGCATTTAGGGTTCAGTAGAAAAATGACATGTGAAAGCCAGCATCCATAACAATACCGCATGAGAATAAAGAAACAGGTAATGTGCATTTAGGGTTCAGTAGAAAAATGAATGTGAAAGCCAGCATCCATAACAATACCGCATGAGAATAAAGAAACAGGTAATGTGCATTTAGGGTTCAGTAGAAAAATGTCATATGAAAGCCAGCATCCATAACAATACCGCATGTGAATAAAGAAACAGGTAATGTGCATTTAGGGTTCAGTAGAAAAATGACATGTGAAAGCCAGCATCCATAACAATACTGCATGAGAATAAAGAAACAGGTAATGTGCATTTAGGGTTCAGTAGAAAAATGACATGCGAAAGCCAGCATCCATAGCAATAATGCATGAGAATAAAGAAACAGGTAATGTGCATTTAGGGTTCAGTAGAAAAATGACATATGAAAGCCAGCATCCATAACAACAGTGCTTGAGAATAAGGAACAGGAAATGTGCATTTGGGGTACAGTAAAAAAATTACATGTAAAAACCAGCATCCATAACAATACTGCATGAGAATAAAGTAACAGGAAATGTGCATTTGGGGTTCAGTAGAAAAATGACATGTGAAAGCCATTATCATAACAATACTGCATGAGAATAAAGAAACTGGAAATGTGCATTTGGGGCTCAGTAGAAAAATGACATGTGAAAGCCAGCATCCATAACAACACTGCATGAAAATAAAGTAACAGGTAATGTGCATTTGGGGTACAGTAGAAAAATTAAATTTGAAAATCATAATCCAAAAGAAAACCACATGAGAAGTACATATACAATCAATTTGGGGTACAGTAGCAAAATCACATTTGCAAAGAAAACATCAGCATAAAAATAAAACAATTAGGAATACACTAGTAAAAAAAAACACTGGCTTACAGTATGTGCATATATGGCCCTACAAAACAAGGGTGCAAACTAGCAGTATATGTAAACAGCTATTTCAGGGTGTACTGCAAATAAACATTGGTGGACAGTGGTGATCAGAGGGTGCTAGTCCAAAAATACATCCTCTGTAGGCCTGAGCAAACACTGATGGACTGTGTGCATTAAAAACAAATACATACCACTGTATTTCCGAGATCTAAGGCCTGATGCTGAATCCTGCGCTCCTCAACTCTCCCCAGTGATGTATCAGCAAGATGGCAGGTGGGAGTGTCCTGGAAAATGACACTCAAATGACGATGATCGTATTTTCCATCATACGATGCATCGTATGTGCAAAACACAAAGTACGATGTGCATACGATTACAACGGATAATATGGGCTGAGCGTATGATCATTTGATGCTACATTCAACTCATGGCTCATTGGCTCAAAAGTCTAAGAAATACTATTATGCTGCATTCACACCGCAAATGCCGGGTCCTACCCGGTAAGACAAACGTGTACTTACCGGGTGGGATCCGGCATTTGCGCTCCGTTGCAGGCTTCCCGACCCGGCAATATACCGGGTCGGTTGCCATGACAACGGAGGCCGCAGCAGCAGCAGGGGCGGGGGTGGAGGCGGCGTCGGGAGATGAGCTCATCTCCAGCGCCGCCTCTCCCTATCTTGTGAATGGGAACCGTGTCGCATCGACACGGCTCCCATTCACACCGCACCTGACCCGGTAATCAACCCGGGTAAAACCCTTCTTTTTTACCGGGTTGATTTACCGGGTCAGGCGACCCGCTAAATCGCCCAGTGTGCTTTCACATCGCACACTGACCCGGTTCGACACGGCAATATGCCGTGTCGGTACCGGGTTATTTGTGCGATGTGAAAGGGGTATTACTTTTCCAGGGATGTGCGGTGAGCTAAATGGCTCAGGAGGCATTGGCGCATCGTATCGTAATAGTCAGTGACGTGTGGTGGGGTGAGGCAGGTGAGGCAGAGCCTTTCCTATCATACTTACGTTTAAACCAGGGTTTTGACTGAATAAAATATATGAAAAATACTGATAATTTGTTTGAAATATCTTCTTTGCATTGTTCTAATAATTTTTATAGCCCACACTCTGGAGTAAAAAGTTTATGTCAGGTGAGGCAGTGCCTCACCTGTGTATCCTTTCCACACATCTCTTATCAAAACTCACCAGATTTCCAGGAGTTTATACTGCTGCACCTGTTTATAATGCCTAGATGTACCCTTTGGCTCATATATTGCATGTAAATCTGGCTCTGGGGTTAGCCAATGCCTCCTGAGCCATTTAGCTCACCGCACATCCCTGGAATAGTAATAGTATTTCTTAGACTTTTGAGCCAATAAATACTTTACCTAGCCATACTTGGAGTTGTATCTCTATGGCCAGGGGCCTTGTATTCTTCACTTGGCAACTCGCATTAGTCCCTGCCCAGTGGAGCTCACATTCTATATTCCCTACCGCATGTATACGCTCACAAATTCAAGCTAGGGTAATCTTTTGTTGGGAGACAATTACCCTACCAGTATATTTTTGGATTGTGGGAGGAAACCAGAGTACCATGAGGTAACCCACACAAGCATGGGGAGAATATACAGACACCACACAGTGCCATGGCGGGAATCAAACCCATGACCTCAGAGCTGTGAGGCAGTAATGCTAACCATTTCACCAACCATGCTGTTTTCTGGTTGTTCTCTATAAGGGGTCAATTTATAAAATAATATTAGTGAGATATATCCTAAAAAGACCCTATTTCTGCCTGAACCCACAAATACTAATTATTCTACAAATGTATCTATGCTGGAAGGCAGCAAATATCAAAGATAACTGCTATGGTCACCCATTTTTCATAGCAAAAGCAACCCCATAAAAAGATAAGGGTTTGGTTTTTGCCAAATTTATCAAGCTTTGAAATGTGAAGCATTCTGGGACCATTGTAGCCTAGGCACTACAGATCACAACAGGCACCCTCCACTCGCGCATTTGCAGTAATGCGTCTGGTGATCACGGTGAAGTGATCACTGTATCTGCTTGTGTATTTTAATACATTTGAGCAATCTTTAAGCTATTGCCTGGTTAAACGTTGATAAGAAATTACAATTATCGAGTCTACAACCAAATTATTAATAAATATGCCCTTTTATATAGTAACTTGGCCTACTGTATTTAATGCTTCACAAATGCAGTGCATCTGGAAAGTATTCCCAACTCTTCACTTTTTCCACATTTTGATATGTTACAGCCTTATTCCAAAATGGAATAAATTAATTTTTTGCCCTCAAAATTCTACACACAATACCCCATAACGACAACATGGAAAAGTTTTTTTGAGATTTTTGCAAATTTATTAAAAAGAAAAAACTAAGAAATCACATGTACATACGTATTCACAGCCTTTGCCATGAAGCTCAAAATTGAGCTCAGGTGCATCCTGTTTTCACTGATCTTCCTTGAGAAGTTCCTACAGCTTAATTTGAGTCCACCTGTGGTAAATTCAGTCGATTGGACATGATTTGGAAAGGCACACACCTGTCTATATAAGGTCCCACACTTGACGGTCCATGTCTGAGCACAAACCAAGCATGAAGTCAAAGGAATTGTCTGTAGACCTCAGAGACAGGATTGTGTCGAGGCCCAAATCTGGGGAAGGGTACAGAAAATTATCTGCTGATTTGAAGGTCCCAATGAGCACTGTGGACTCCATCATCCATAAATGGAAGAAGTTCAGAACCACCAGGACTCTTCCTAGAGCTGCCAAGCCATCTAAACTGAGCGATCAGGGAAGAAGGGCCCTAGTCAGGGAGGTGTCCAAGAATCTGATGATCACTCTGTCAGAGCTACAGCATTCCTTTGTGGAGAGAGGAGAACCTTCCAAAAGGACAAACCATCTCTGCAGCAATCACCAATCAGGCCTGTATGATAGAGTGGCAAGACAGAAGAAACACCTTAGTAAAAAGCACATGGTAACCCACCTGAAGTTTGCCAAAATGCACCTGGAGGACTCTCAGATCATCAGAGACAAAATTCTCTGGTCTGATGAGACAAATATTGAACTCTTTGGAGTGAATGCCAGGTATCATGTTTGGAGGAAACCAGGCACCGCTCATCACCAGGCTAATAACATCCCTACAGTAAAGCATGGTGGTGGCAGCATCATGCTGTGGGGATGTTTTTCAGCTGCAGGAACTGGGAGACTAGTCAGGATAGAGGGAAAGATGAATGCATCAATGTACAGAGACATCCTGGATGAAAACCTGCTCCAGAACGCTCTTGACCTCAGACTGGGGCGACGGTTCATCTTTCAGCAGTACAATGACCCTAAGCACACAGCCAAGATATCAAATGAGTGGCTTCAGGACAACTCTGTGAATGTCCTTGAGTGACTCAGCCAGAGCCCAGACTTGAATCCGATTGAACATCTCTGGAGAGATTGGAAATTGGCTATGCACCGACACTTCCCATCCAACCTGACAGAGCTTGAGAGGTGCTGCAAAGAGGAATGGGCAAAACTGCCCAAAGATAGGTGTGTCAAGCTTGTGGCATCATATTCAAAAAGACTTGAGGCTGTAATTGCTGCCAAAGTGCATCAACAAAGTATTGAGCAAATGCTGTGAATACTTATGTACATGTGATTTCTTAGTTTTTTATTTTTAATAAATCTGCAAAAAATCTCAAAAATTTATTTTTTATGTTCTTATTATGGGCTATTGTGTGTAGAATTTTGAGGGAAAAAATGAATTTATTCCATTTTTGAATAAGGCTGTAATATAAAATGTGGAGAGCTGTAGATGCTCAAAACTGCTTTTTGCTGGGAAGTGAAGTTTTGTGAGCCAGACTTTGTGTTATCATGGGCACACTGACTCCCTCCCTTCTCATACCCCTCGCCACTTTTTTCCAGATGTTCCTTCTCCTATCATTAAACTCTCCATATCGTCTCCCACTGCACTCGATTCTAAACAAATGAACATCAAATAGCATAGCAAAAATACAAACAGTACAATCATTAACAACCACACACAAGACAGGGAAGACTAAAAACCAAAAAATACAAACCCCCCACAAAAATACAGTATAAGACAATATACAGAGCTGCAAAGTCAAATCAATTGGTAATCAACTAGCACTAACACACACCAATAATCAGGATTATAGCACACTATTCTGTCCTAGCTCATCTTCCTAGCTCCTGCCAAAATCAAATTATAATATGTGAAACCACTTGTTTACAATATTTAGGGCTGGTGATATCAAAATTGCACAAGCTCAGTTTTTTGCTTAGCACCCAAACAGATAAAAATGCATTCTTTTAGTAAGCACCATATTTAAACAGTTAACATGCTGAGAACAGCAAGTGTCAAGAGGAACTGATCATTATTCCCCCCTGCACATGCAGTGATGAGGCACACAGTGCTTTGGATGGGAACTAAGTTCCCCTCTTTAAACTTTTAGGGTGGCATGTAATAGGATGCGATTTTTAGTAAGATTCTGAAATCGCCCCCTATCGCATGTTTTGGAAGCGTTAATTTTTTGTCGAAATCGCAAATGTCATAGGATGCGAATTCGGGAGTGAAACATGTGAGGTCATGCGATTTGTCATGATATTATGACCCGGTAATGTGCGCTTTTCTGACCAACCAGAATGCGATTTACAACACCACCATTACACACAAGCAAAGAACCCCACCTACTGGCCGAGCTAAGTCCCCTGGAATCTGCATCACACACCCTATATAAAGGTCTCCAGCGTCATTTTGCCGCCCTTTGTTAGGCTGGGGGGGGTGTAAGATGGAGAGAAGAGTGAGCAAGAGAGGCAGAGAGAGCAGCATGGAGAGAGGCAGCATGGTGGCAAGGAGGGCAGTAGCTGGGAGGAGTCAGGAGGAGCAGGAGGAGGCTGGTGCTAGAAGCAGGCAAACTGACACAGAGGAGGAGGATTTTGAGAGGGAGCAGGAGGAAGAGCTGGAGGAGCCTCTCCTTAGTGACGTCGACTGGCAGGAGGAGGAGGGTGATGGGGGCCAGTTTGAGGAGGAGGAGGAGGCCGCCGAGGAGGGTGAGGAGGATGAGGAGGTTGAGGAAGGCCATATGCCAGAGCGTACTCCCAGTGGTCGCCATGTGCGTTTCTCCTATGAGGAAAACTGTGCCCTAGTCAGGGTAATGTGCCAGTTTTTAATCGGATTCTGGGGAAGGATAACCACTGCACTAATATGGTGCGTAAGCGCAAAATGTGGGAGGACATTACAGACGCAGTTAATGCGGTTAGCATTTTCAAGCGAAAAGTGGTGAACGTTAAAAAAAGATTTTACGACATAAAAAGACTGCTCAAAACGAAGATGGCTGCAGAGCGAAAGGAGGCCAGACGCACAGGGGGAGGTACCAGTGCACCCAGTTTACAGCCTACAAGGAACAACTTAAGCAAATAATACCGCCAGTTGACTTCATGGCACAAATAAGTGTGTTACTGACCAAATAAACACACCATTATGGGTCAGGGTCATGCTGCATTGTTAGGCATTAAAATAGTACTTTTAAAAGGACATATTAGGAATCACATTAAAAGATAACTTGAATGTACCTACCAAGTAGCCATCCCTCAGGCATGGTGCGCTGCTGGAAGCGTTCCCAAAGGGATGAGTGACGCAGGATATAGGCATCATGGCAAGACCCTGGGTAACCTGCAACCACACTGAGAATTCTAAGGTTAGCGTCACACACCACCTGTACATTGAGGGAGTGATGCCCATGTCGTTTGACAAAGACATACCCCCTCACGTGTGGTGCCCGAATCCCAGTGTGAGTGCAGTCTATGGCCCCATCACATTAGGGAATGCTGAGAACCGATAGAATGCCACCTTCAGGTCCTGCCACTCGGACTCAGAACTTGGGAATGTGATATATGTGCACCACAGCTTCTTCAAGGCATATAACACTTGAGTTAAATGCCTTGAGAAAGTGGATTGTGTAACCCCCAGCGACCAAGTGGTGCCTGTGGCAAAAAAGTGCAGGGCACACATTAATTTTGCAGCCCAGACACTGCATAGTTGGCAGAGCCATATGGCTCCAAATCATGTCTCACCTGCTCATATAAGCTCAAGAGGTTTGCGCGGTTCAGCCGAAACATCTCCACCACCTCTTAATCTGAGAGGGATTCCAGGTACACCCTTGCATGGTACCTAAGTGAAGCACGAAGTGGTCTGGGGACCTGGATCTGGTGCGCAGTCTGTGCCCTCCTCCTGCGCAGCTCCTCCAAACGTGCAATATCACATACACACAGCTCAACTCCTGACTGCTAAAACTCCATTGCTCAATCCTTCACAGGTGCCCTGGATGATGTAGGGGTATTTGTAGGGGTGTTTCTGATGAAAGTATGGATCACCTGTGCAAAATGTAACCCTTTCATTTTTTTGGATGGTGGAAGTACTCCAAATCACCTATCTCTACCTGGACTGTTTTGTGTGCGGTTTTTAGTACATTTTTAAGTGCGATTTCCAAAATCGCATCCTATTACATTTGCAAGTTGTATAATTTTGAATGGGAAAACATCTGGATGTGATTTGAAGTGTGAAATGAAATCGACAGGTGAAAATATGCGCTTTTCTCTGGGAAAAATGTGAATTAGAGTGCAGTTCGTATCCTATTACATTTGTGATTTACTCAAAACAGGCGATTTCGGACATTTTTTGACTAAAAGTCTCAAATGTCTAAAAATCTCATCCTTTTACATGTCACCCAAAGTGTTTGGTGCATATGCCCCTGAGTGCCATTTACACAGAATTCTGGGGCGCTATGATGTCAGCAGTCACTGACCATGACATCACTGCCTGGTGGACTGAGGTGGAGGATGAGATCCATTTCTGCACATGTACAGAAGGTTTCTCCTCTGAAATCACTGTGGGACACAGCAGCAGACATTGGGGCTGATTCAGACTTGATCGGTAATGTGCATTTTCGCACAGCAGCGATCAGGTCTGAACTGCGCATGGCAGAGGCAGTCGCTGAGCTGGAGGGGGCGTGCCGCTTAGGGGGCTCGGGCAATGCAGGTGTGCCTGGACCGTTGGGGGGGCAGGCTGTGGCGGCTGCGTTTGTCACACTCAGCCGCTGTGACCCGGGCAGCAACGAGTAGCTACTTGAGAGCGCGCAGACGCTGCGCTAGCTGTGAGCTACTCCTGATGCTTTTGTACATGTGCGATGGGGCAGGGACTGACATGTGGGGCGGGCTAGCCCTGTGCTGGGCATCCCACCACATGTCAGTGTGACTGATCGTAGATGTGCTAAAATTGGTACACCTACGATCAGGTCTGAAATAGCCCCATAGTGACATAGGATGTGACCGTGTCAGTGAAAGCCCAGCAGGCTACAGTCGCATTCCATGCATCCATTCCAGGCACATGGTTAATGAAACTTGATTGGTTAGATTTTCCAAAGTTATAGTACATTGCAAGTTGCTTGTATGCCGTGTTGAGTTCCACAGCTCATTACCTGGCAATTTGGATAATATAATCACTGGAAACAACATGATTTGCGGCAACTTCTAAGACTTAGTACAGTAAATGCAAATTGGACAGGGAAAAAAAGACACGATGGGCTGTTACAGTAGAGTACATTTCATTCAAAGTCCACAGAGATGGACATGTCCTTTAACGAGTCCTGACTACATCCAGTTAAGACTCATTAACGCAGAGCTATTATAATTTGCGAGACCATTTGCAGAAGACTTAGGAGAATAAGTATTTTTTCAATTATATCAATATTTATTACAAGTTTTACAGTTTCATTATGAAACAGTTTCTCTGCGGACATATTTTTTATCTGACAAAAATGCAATAATTGAAGTCTAGAATCCAACTGCTGGGAATTATTAAAAATTGTTATACTGCTTCTGTATCTTTTCAATGATTTATACAGTACATTTGTAAAGGGAGGAAATCTGACAAGTTAACATGAACTTATTTCCACTTTTATCAAGTGCAGTAAATTAAGTAAATGTGCAGAATTTCCAGTACAAGAAGATACATGTATAATAATCCTTTTTCTAAATGTCAGAAATAGTTTGAGCCACAGTTAATGTTTTACTTTAGATTGTTATTATTGTCTCAGTTATCAAGTTCTGTAGGTTTAAATGTAAAAATGTAAAAATTGCTATTGTATCCTTTTACAGTAGTTCACATGTATATTTTATTTTAGGCTGTAACTGTTTTCCATTTCAAAGTAAAAATTATGCGTTTGTACTTTAGTTTGTAATTCTGTGTCCTTATCTCTATCTGTAAATGTTGGCATTCTAAATAAATTGTCAACTCCTATTAAAAGTTTCTTCTCTCTCTATATAGAATGGCATACTAGACAGGACAGTAGTAGTCTTGACTTGCATTCACATTTTGTCATTTTTATGAACTTTGTTTCAAATGTCAGTAACTTATCAATGAGTGTGCAACTGGATTTCCATCTGGATTTATGTTTCTTTTTAACATTAAACCATATGCTGTGCCTGTAATAGTGGCAGAACTAGTGTGTGGTGGGCACAGGTGCAA
This sequence comes from Pseudophryne corroboree, assembly GCF_028390025.1. Lineage (NCBI taxonomy): Eukaryota > Metazoa > Chordata > Amphibia > Anura > Myobatrachidae > Pseudophryne > Pseudophryne corroboree. The sequence continues at coordinate 392,960,282 of NC_086447.1, read as the reverse complement.
CAATAGGCTTTGTTTCCCCTCAGGGATGTTTCAACAGAGGAGGGGGGCTGTGTGCAGCTCTGGGTCGTAGTAGTCTCCGGCATTAACTACTGTGCATATGCGGTGGACATATTGGCAGCAATTTGTGCTGCAATTGAAGTGCCGGACAATGGACTCCGGAAGGGTAGTTGTTCAAATATGGGTGCAGTGTGTGCGGTATGGCTCACCTTGGACCCAGGGGCCCACATTGCACCCATTATAGAAATGCCAATGGTCCCCCCACCCAAACTTCAAGTTGGAGACTCTTAGTATGCGTCATGTGTCCAAAAAGGAGCGTGCCACTGTGGCGAAAGAAGCTTGCAATTGCAGCACACAGGGCATTAGTGTTGTTTATGTTCAATGCAAAATAGCCTTCAACCAAATCAGGTAAATACTGGAGATGTGGTCAGGATGCCGGCAATTGGAAACCCAGTGCTGGAATCCCGACACGTGGGCAGAATGACAATGTCAGAATCCCAACACCCGTCTTACTGATCATACATATGTGGCCCACTATTAGCGTTAGCTTGCACGGGGGTGTATGTGAGTTGCACCCCCGGGGATGGTTAGGGTTAGGCTGTGAGTAAGGAAGGGTTATGGTTAGGCTGTTGGGAGGTGGGGTTAGGTTTAAGCACCACAATGGAAGGTTAGGGTTAGGCTATGGGGAGGGAGGGTTATGGTTAAACAGTGGGGGGTGGGGGAATTTACATATAGGCAACACCAGGGAAGGTTAGGGAAAGGCTGCAGGGGGAGGGGGTTAGGTTTAGGCTGCGGGAAGGGAGGGTTAGGGTTAAGGGTGTTTTGGGGGAGGGTAAGTATACTTACTTACCCGCTGTCTGGATTCTCTTCATCGGGGAGGCCACAGTTAGTCTTTAGACCGCCTGCATCCCAAACACCGGTAGAGCATATCACACCCAAATCCTGACTTGATTGAAAACAATTTTTCATTGTACTGTACATGAATATACTACGTCACATACCACAGACAACAGTAGCAACTCCCATACACTGCAGTCAGCAGTAGCAACTCCCATACACTGCAGACAGCAGTAGCAACTCCCATACACTGCAGACAGCAGTAGCAACTCCCATACACTGCAGACAGCAGTAGCAACTCCCATACACTGCCGACAGCATTAGCAACCATCACACACTACAGACAGCATTAGCAGGCCCCATAACCCGCAAACAGCACTAGCGACTATCAGACACAACAAACATCATTATCAACCATCAGACACTACAGAGAGCATTAGCAACTATTAAAAACTATAGACAACATTAGAAACCATCAGTCACTACCAGAGGCGGGCTCGTAAAGGAAAACCAGCCTGGGAAATTCATGGAAGCAGCCCAAATGGGGGTGTGGTCTGATGAGGGGGTGGGATCTGTTGAGGGGGTGAGATCCCCCATATGCTACAGACAGCATTAGCAACAATCAGACACTACAGACAGCATAAGTGACCCCTGACAATGCTAAATTCCTTTGTCGTATAAACAACCCTTTATGAAGCTAAGAACACTGTACGCTGTTTACTTAAGAAGTACCGTAATGGTACGCTATCTGCGTAGCGATCGCTCAGCCGTAGGCGAGACGCTCAAGCGTCACGTTCGCTCACGGCCCAGTGATCACAGGACACGTTATTGGTTATGTCTAGGGGAATGATTCGCTGTAGCGTAGCATACGCTCGAGACCACGAGGAGGTCACCAGCGATGCAGACGCTTACAACACTATACCTTTATGTTAAAACCTTATACCAATGAAATACACTGAATACCTTAATGTGAGTACAGGGTGTAAGTGCAACCTTGTGTAACCTGACTATCTACAAAGCTGCATGAGCGTCACCGACGCTCAAATGAACACTTATCACTATAGAAAATACACAGATGCTGGTTTAGGTTCCAAGGCCTATTAACTGTATTATATCTAATATACTTGTAAAAGGGGATAACAGTACAAATGATACACTACAATATAACAAAGACTTCCTAACCAGATAACTACACAAGAAATACAATACAATACAATTACTATTTATGGGAAAATGGAAGGGGAAGAGAAGAAGAGAGAGATAGAGAGAAATGGCTCATGATAACATTAAATAAGAGACAACATGGTTGCAGATAAAACTACACATGTGAGAGACAATCGCTGCGCAGTTAGTCAATGCTGAATACAGCATGGGATGGAAGCTAGACTCCATTTTGAGAAACCTCCACTTGATTCCAAAGACCACACCACATGGCTGAAAGGGGGAGGGGAAGACATCCAGCAGCAGCCATTTTAGATTTGCAGGTCCAAACACATGGCACTCTATACTAAACCACAATCACATAGCAGAAAACACAAGACTCCATTTTCTTCCAAAATGTCCAAGCCTCAAAACAATGCATATGTTCTGATTTTACAATTCCAAACCATCTAAAACACCTTTCACAATGTAATCCAACTTCCTAGAACCATCTCATAATTTCACATCCCAAACAACTTCAGTATCTCAATAACCAGAGCATATTCATCACAAGACCAGATCACAATGTAATTAACACAAACGTAACTGCATGGTGGTATTTATGATTAACAGGATATATATTATAACTAACCAGCACAATCTATTTTAAATCTCCATTGGCAAACAAATACCACAAATATTATGCTACAGATTGTATACTGTTCCAATTTATCACAGACTTCACAGAGTATCCACAAACACCCAACAATCACACAACCAAGTTACAATATCCTATTTAAACCAGAAAGCAATCCGTCTGTTTCCTTATCTAGCCATGTGAAGTTCAATACTTAGCCTTTAGTTTGGAAGATGTCCTGGGGATTCAGCCGCCATGCTGCTTGGTGCCAGGTAGCTGTGTGTGTGTCTGTGAGTGTAGCTACATTACATCTGTTCTCTGAGGCCACACCTGACCACTACCTTCCTGTTTGACCAGTACCTGGGGGAGGGGTCTTTCTTTCTCCTTTGTATTGAGTCACCATTCTCTTTGTATATGCTAATCAGGTTCAGCCCTGAAAACTTAGTAAAAGGTTGTTTTGAGCATCATATTGTTCTAACAATATGATCTTAGCTTTTATACATATAATCATATCTATCCGCTGCAATGTCCCACAACAACACAACAGGCCTCAAACTAACCCACACCTGATTCTGCTTGCTTCAATACCAAACATGATGTGTTTATCTGGTTCGGTTCGAATGATACACATCCATGACATTAATTCATTAGCCAATTCTAAATCTCCATGATGTCTGGTGCTGTTCATTATTATAACCATGTACTGTATGAAACAAGTGCCGAATCCATCTCTGTGCCATGTCCGAGCAAATGCGTGTGTTTCCATATATTGCTGTGCTCGCTGCGCATATTTGCAAGTATAGCGACTTATATGTGTGCAGTTTATATGGTCTCTCTATGTAATATTTTTGACTTTGACAGTCCACCCTTTGGCAGTCACCAATAACTGCCACTTCCTAAAACATTTCAAAAAGAGAAAAATATATGTCAGGGGTTAATACATTTCAATGGTTGGGTAAGGGAGGAGAGAGGAGAAGGTGTGAAGAGGGTATGACCTAGTGAGATAGCAGAAGCATGTGTGTATGAATCCATGTTTGGGGGGTCATGTATCATCGTGCCGTACGTGTTGTACATCAAGCTTCGAGGTATTGCGAAGTATACATTTGAATTCCTTCTTATCCCGTACCAAGGGTCTGTGGATGGGCTGTCAAACTCTACCGAGCTCATTTCGGCTGTGGTTGTAACAAAATGGGGATGCACATTTTAATTGGTGATACATGAATGGGGGAGGTATGTAGTTGCTGATATCTGTGCCTGTATTCCCTATCGTCTATGTGTGTTATTACCTGAGGGTTGTAGAGATGAAGATAAAGAACACTTATGGAAAATGCAATGATATTCTATGTCAGGGAAATGTACATCTGTCGTTGCGGTTGTGTTCGGTATCTGTTGAGAGTCGTCTTCTTTGCGCTGTATTGCTCCTTAGGCATGAGCAAATAGCTTTGTCTGAGCCATCAGATTTACAAAAATGTTGGGCTAGCGTGAGTTTAAAGATACTAGGGAAACTGGGGATCCATGGCAAAGTTCATCAAGTGTCCATATTTAAAGTTGTCAAATCTTCTTCTTTGGTGCTTGTCTGTTGTCTGTATACATCTCGTCTCGTCAGCTTCCTCGTCCAAGGGGGTCTTTGTATCTGGGAGAAAAGCAGAAAAACAGGTGAAAGAAACGGACCGTATAATCGCATTTTCATCACATTCTGGTTTCTATCATTGGGTCATAAATCAAATCCAGGTTAATTACGGTTTCCTCACTCCTTAGACTCATTACCTCAGGTAGTACTTTTCCAATACAACACAATCCTTCAGGGTTTGGGGCAAGCTGCTCATACGCCTTTCTCCCGCATATGAAATATGCGTCATCGGGGAGAACATAAGGGACGGAGAAGGACATGACCATGTTACAAACCTTCCAGGTGAAATCTCCTGACCCTAATTCTTCCATCTGCTTAATACACGTATCGGTTTGTACGATATGTGCACAGTATCCTGGTGATACCTCTCCAACTCTAGTAATCCTATTTCCTAAGGTATATCGATACCGAAAAGATTTTCCTCTACTGGCTATGTGGCGTACGAGCTCTGTATCTGTAGGCATTCTATCTGCTCTGTGTGAAAAGGTCATGGTAAGGTTGCTCCATGACACTTCCCAATTTCCCGGTTTTCTGGGATTGGAGATGTTAAAACATATGAGGGACCTATCCACATGGTATTGGTGGAGCTTCAAACTAGGAGGGCTGGAGATATTAAACCTCCTGTCCACCGGTCTCCCACCACTTAGCTCAAGTACCTCCCCTAATGTTAAAGGAAATGGTACTAGCCCTGATTTACTATGACCCTGAGGTACTTGAGAGCATACCCAACAATCAGTTTTATTTAACACACTACCCACTAAGGAGTGATAGTCACTCAATGGATGCCGGTCCATATGGATATTAAGACTGGATTGGCATTTCTTTATGCATCCATCTTCAACCATTGTCACAGAGCCTACAGATACAGTTTTTCTTTTTGAACTAACAATCCTTCAAAGAAAATGTTTACAGATAACATGGTTGTTAGATCGTGCCCGGTACTCGCCTTTGCTTGGTGATTGGGTTGCTATTGGAAATTTACACCTCCGTCTCAGTCATCAGGACCTTTCTGGATCCTTTCTCGACCTCACTGGTACTCTCACCGAAACAGACTGCTCTGGTCAACATCATGGTTAACGGGAAAATCCATATCACAGTCTCTTGGGGCAAGTCCATCTTACAGGAGGAGAAAAGAAGAAATTTGTAAAGGGGGTATAAGAAAACAGTTTGAGGGGGAGAGAACTTGTTACGATAATAAGTTCTCTCGTCTTGTTGTTCTTCTTGTTCTGCTGTCCTCTCAAAGGTGCTGTCTCTCAGTCTTCCAAACGAACATTCTGGTGATGCAATATTCCTTCCTAACCGGCGATCTTTCTGTAAGGAGAAAAAATCTGGCATTACCATTGGTCCAACTGAGGGATGACATACCATCTTTAAACCATGGAAACATGAGTGGGAAGAGAGAGACAACAAAAAAAACAAAAGAGATAGAGAACAATTCATGTGCATATATACATTACATAACTCGACAATAACCACCAATGAGAAAAGAGAAACAAAACATTTTTAAACATTGTCAACATTAAGAAAACATTGTTAGCATTAGAAAAACATTGTCAGACTTATTAGGCTGTCGTATCTACGTGTCTAATGGTTTCCTTGAGCAGTCCCTCCCCACCAGCACTTGCATTATTCCACTGTCTGTATCTGGCCAGAATACATTGTGGTGGATAGGTCATGCTGGGGTTTGGTAGACTTCTGCAAGGACCAAGCGAATATGCAATGTTTGAATTCTTACCAATAATCGTCAGAGATGGGGATAGAGAGAGAAAGAAAAAACATTTTTCACAAATACATTTACAACGTTTAACCTGGTCATTCCTGTGTCTTCAGTGAATGACCTCCCAATTTATTAACCGTTACCTCAGGCTTGCCTCCATTCCTAATAATCACCTTTCCTAACTATATATTATGGGTGTGGCCCAAAATTCTTCCTATATGATCCCTGCTTGTAATTTGGTGTGTCATAACTTTTGCTCATTTTCATGTCTAGGGGGTCTAACTTTATGTGGGTTATTGCAGTTCTCTTTTGCACAGATCACAACTCCTTAAGTTCCTCCATGTGCCAATGGCCTGGGGTTTTGGTTGATTTGATGCCTCCTCAAACGTTTGGATGCTCATCACCCTCAACCGCTTTCCCTGTACCTACCTGGTTCCTTGGATACCATGATTATGTCGTTGTCTAGGGAGTTGATATGCCTTCTGTGAATCTTTGATCATACAGTTAGATCTTTCCTAGGATCTGGGTAATCAGACATGATTGATCTCAATTCTGTCCGGGACCAGGGATGGCGCATTGCACTGTCCTTGACGGGAATGATTCCCTGATCGTCAGTCTTCCCATTGGGGACTGTGATCACCCTGACAGGACTAAACTCAATTACATCACCTTGTTTTGGTCTTACAATATGGGGTACATTTGTTTGTGCGTGATATAAAACATTGTACGTACCTGTGGACACGACCTCACCTGACCCTCCGTTAGGGGGTTTGATTATTGCCTTTACCAATTTGGTCGTGTCCACCTGGATGTCTTGTAGGATGGCTTCTGGAAGAGGTGCCGACATCGTTCTGGGCTCACTTTCTTGTTGGTAATCCTGAGGGAAGTTTAACATGGGGTGCGACTTGCACAGGTTAACATTTGTAATTTTTTACACTTTCATTTTCATAAACATTATTACATTTAACACTTTCATTCTTAATACAGTTACTAAGTGCATTTTTATCGTACAACATTGTGCCATTTCTCTGCAACCATAATCCTCTTCAATGCCATGTCTCTCCTCTCAAGATGAAAGTTAGATATGTAAGTTACATTTCTTTGCATTTCACTTTCCTGTTGCCATAACTGCAAACAATCATCATGTTTAACTCGTTGTTTCCAGGATTTTATGAGACTGATCCTTTGCCTTAAATTATGCAACACCTCTAAGTCAAAACTACCTATCCCGGGAAATGGTGCCTTATCCCCCGCAGTCATTCGTGTCCATTCATCACAAAAGGTCTCAGTGTGGGGACCATATTTCCCCCACATTACTAACCGAGCAGACCCTCGGGGTCTGCAAGCCTCTGGAGTCTGAATCCTGACCTCCGACCGTCTCTGTGTTGTGCACTTGGCTGCCATTGTGGACCTTTTTAACACAGAAAAACTTCCTAAAATGCACCAAACACAGAACTTCGTTGGAAATCCTTAAAGCTCTTCCACTGAACTTCTTCTGCTCCGGGTATCTCCGGTCCGCCTTCTAGCAGACACGTGTAGCCGTTGCAGGCCCTATCTCTAGAGATTTTCCTGAGAAAATTCCCTTCCTTTTTCTTTACACAAATCACGCTTGCATGTGCTCCCTACAACACGTATGAGGGCATGATTTACGCATGGATATACGACCTCATATCACGTTGCGTTATTGGTCACACATACAACCGTGCGGTCCAATCGTACCACTTATAGACACTTGTTGCCCATAAATGGTAGGATCATTGGAGTCTCCCTACTGTGCTCCAAAACAGCCAGAGCGTAATACAACGAAAACTTTATCACACTCTGTTGCACGTTTTCACTCAGATCGTGCTCATCACGTTCCACATAGATCACAAAGTTCACAAAGTCCACAAAGCGGAATTCAATACCGTTTTATCACATAGATCACAAAGTCCACAAAGCGGGATTCAATACACTCATACCGTTTTCAACCCACTATCATTCTTATAGTTTTCTGATCAGAAAAATCATTTCCCGTAGTCTGATAGCTCTCCCCAGAGGCGTTACAGTAAAGTAAGGTATTTAAACTAAATTTTGGAAACTGAACAAATGTGTGCTATTGTCTTGTGGCTTCTGTATCGCCTTACTATAAGCGATATTTCACTATATAAACGCTTACCAAACACCACACAGTATCTTCTATGCTGTGTGCTTGTTTTTTCTCAGCACGTTATCAATGCAAATGGCAAACAGGAAGGTGAGATGTGAAACTTACACAGATGAAAATGCAATTCTAAATTTAATCTAATAACATACATTGATGTAAGCACACGCATATAGATATTACATATAAGTACCAATCACTATTACTTATGATTGACTATGATATAGATTAAATAAATGCATTAAAAAAAAACTCATTAAATGATGATTTCTTTTTGACAGTGGATGGCTGATTGTTTCCTGAGTCAACTGAAAACCAGCCGCTCAGAAAAAAAAAAAAAATTTTTTTTTTTTTTTTTTTGACCTTCCCAAAATGGCCGCTGCTCCTCCCCCTTTCACCTCCATGAGGGTCACACAAAATGGTGGACAGACCATGCGGTCTCTTGTCACAAAGAAAGTCATCATTCAAAACTCCTAAAGTTATTCTAGGCCTGAGTGTGTAGTTGGTACCAAATTGAAATAAAAACCAGATTTTTAAAGACAATAGCGTACTGTTCTTACCTCCGGTTACCGGGTTCCTTCAGCACTCTTTATCTAAGCGAAGCAGACGCTTATCCCGTCAGCACTGTGAGACAACCTCCCACCCTTTGCTGGAGGGATAATGTCTGCTGATCTACCTAGTGCAGATATGAGAAGTATAGGACGAGCCCGCAATTGACAATGCTAAATTCCTTTGTCGTATAAACAACCCTTTATGAAGCTAAGAACACTGTACGCTGTTTACTTAAGAAGTACCGTAATGGTACGCTATCTGCGTAGCGATCGCTCAGCCGTAGGCGAGACGCTCAAGCGTCACGTTCGCTCACGGCCCAGTGATCACAGGACACGTTATTGGTTATGTCTAGGGGAATGATTCGCTGTAGCGTAGCATACGCTCGAGACCACGAGGAGGTCACCAGCGATGCAGACGCTTACAACACTATACCTTTATGTTAAAACCTTATACCAATGAAATACACTGAATACCTTAATGTGAGTACAGGGTGTAAGTGCAACCTTGTGTAACCTGACTATCTACAAAGCTGCATGAGCGTCACCGACGCTCAAATGAACACTTATCACTATAGAAAATACACAGATGCTGGTTTAGGTTCCAAGGCCTATTAACTGTATTATATCTAATATACTTGTAAAAGGGGATAACAGTACAAATGATACACTACAATATAACAAAGACTTCCTAACCAGATAACTACACAAGAAATACAATACAATACAATTACTATTTATGGGAAAATGGAAGGGGAAGAGAAGAAGAGAGAGATAGAGAGAAATGGCTCATGATAACATTAAATAAGAGACAACATGGTTGCAGATAAAACTACACATGTGAGAGACAATCGCTGCGCAGTTAGTCAATGCTGAATACAGCATGGGATGGAAGCTAGACTCCATTTTGAGAAACCTCCACTTGATTCCAAAGACCACACCACATGGCTGAAAGGGGGAGGGGAAGACATCCAGCAGCAGCCATTTTAGATTTGCAGGTCCAAACACATGGCACTCTATACTAAACCACAATCACATAGCAGAAAACACAAGACTCCATTTTCTTCCAAAATGTCCAAGCCTCAAAACAATGCATATGTTCTGATATTACAATTCCAAACCATCTAAAACACCTTTCACAATGTAATCCAACTTCCTAGAACCATCTCATAATTTCACATCCCAAACAACTTCAGTATCTCAATAACCAGAGCATATTCATCACAAGACCAGATCACAATGTAATTAACACAAACGTAACTGCATGGTGGTATTTATGATTAACAGGATATATATTATAACTAACCAGCACAATCTATTTTAAATCTCCATTGGCAAACAAATACCACAAATATTATGCTACAGATTGTATACTGTTCCAATTTATCACAGACTTCACAGAGTATCCACAAACACCCAACAATCACACAACCAAGTTACAATATCCTATTTAAACCAGAAAGCAAGCCGTCTGTTTCCTTATCTAGCCATGTGAAGTTCAATACTTAGCCTTTAGTTTGGAAGATGTCCTGGGGATTCAGCCGCCATGCTGCTTGGTGCCAGGTAGCTGTGTGTGTGTCTGTGAGTGTAGCTACATTACATCTGTTCTCTGAGGCCACACCTGACCACTACCTTCCTGTTTGACCAGTACCTGGGGGAGGGGTCTTTCTTTCTCCTTTGTATTGAGTCACCATTCTCTTTGTATATGCTAATCAGGTTCAGCCCTGAAAACTTAGTAAAAGGTTGTTTTGAGCATCATATTGTTCTAACAATATGATCTTAGCTTTTATACATATAATCATATCTATCCGCTGCAATGTCCCACAACAACACAACAGGCCTCAAACTAACCCACACCTGATTCTGCTTGCTTCAATACCAAACATGATGTGTTTATCTGGTTCGGTTCGAATGATACACATCCATGACATTAATTCATTAGCCAATTCTAAATCTCCATGATGTCTGGTGCTGTTCATTATTATAACCATGTACTGTATGAAACAAGTGCCGAATCCATCTCTGTGCCATGTCCGAGCAAATGCGTGTGTTTCCATATATTGCTGTGCTCGCTGCGCATATTTGCAAGTATAGCGACTTATATGTGTGCAGTTTATATGGTCTCTCTATGTAATATTTTTGACTTTGACACCCCCTATATACTACAGATAGCATTAGTGGCCATCAAAAACTACAGAAAGCATTAGTGACCTGCATACACTACAGACAGTATTAGCAACATCAAACTCCATGGACAGCATTAGCGACCCCCCTACACTAAAGACAGCAACAGTGAACCCCATACACTATGGGCAGCATTAGCAACCCCAAAACTCTACATTAAACATTAGTGACCATCACACACAATAGACAGCATTAGTGACCGCCATATATTGCAGACAATATTAGTGACCATCAGACACTAAAGACAACATTAGCAACCATCAGACACTACCAGGGGTAGGTTGAGATGGAAAACCAGCTTGGGACATTTATGGACGCAGCCCTAATGAGGGTGCGGTCTGATGAGGGGGTGGGGACTGTTGAGGGAGGTGGGATCCCTTCTCATAGGGCCTGAGCATGGTGCCCGGTACAGCTACCACTAGGTCATGGAACCTAACTGGTGTATACAAACACAAACTCATGTGTAAATATAAGTAGTGATCCCTTTCAATTGAGTTTGCTTATACTGTATTGTCTACAGGACTTTGACGCTTGCAAATGGACTATACACTTAGATTATGGGGATCATTCCGAGTTGATCGCTAGCTGCCCTTCTTCGCAGCCCAGCTATCAGGCTAAAAATCGGCATTTACGCACATGCGTATGGGCCGCAATGCGCACGCGTGTCGTATGGATACAAAGCCCGTTGTGGTTGTGCACAGGTTGTAGCAAAGTTTTCAGTCGCACTGACGGCCGCAAGAAGATTGACAGGAAGGTGGCGTTACTGGGTGTCAACTGACCGTTTTCAGGGAGTGTTTGCAAAAATGCATGCGTGTCTGAAAAAACGCAGGCGTGGCTGGGCGTTCACTGGGCGGGTTTATGACATCAAATCCGGACATGAATAGGCTGAAGTGATCGCAAGCGCTGAGTAGGTTCAGAGCTACTCTGAAACTGCACAATTTTTTTTTGCAGAGCTCGTTGCACAAGCGTTCGCACTTCTGCTAAGCTAAAATACACTCCCCAGTGGGCGGTGGAACAGCGTTTGCACGGCTGTTAAAAACTGCTAGCGAGCGATCAACTCAGAATAACCCCCTATAAGCAGTAATGATATACTAGTGATTTTTTTTTGGGTCCCGACACAAAATGTATATTTTCTACAGCACCCCTAAAGCCCACTGTTCATTAGTAAAGTATTATAATAATAATAATAATAATAATAATAATAAAAAAAGTATTATCAATACGTGTGTGACGCCCGCACATCATGTACAGTACATTTACACTAAGTGATTAGTCCGTTTGACAGGAATTGCTATTGTATTGTACAAGTCCTGGTATGGTATCCATCTGCTGCTAATGTTTTCAGCACTGTAGTCTTTATGAGTGGCGCAATTGCCACCCAGTGGTGGAACTGTGTATTGCATGCTGATAATATTCTTGTGCCTTAGTACGCCATACTATGCCAACCTGTGCTGACGTTATGCCTAGACTAAGACGTGTACACTGTCACAGTGAAATACAGCAACAATGAGCATGGCTACATCTGTAGAAAGAGAAATCTAAATCAAATCAATATTTGGTGTGACCATCCTTTGCCTTCAAAACAGCATCATTTCTTCTAGGTGCACTTGCCAGAACTGTAACTAAGAATGTGCTGGAGGTGCTCCTCCCACAGTGGGTGTTAAAACCTCCATCAACACTCACAGAGCCATGCCACATTTCTGCCCACCATCCATCACCACCAGCTAGCTGCAGCGCTGGCAGAGGAAGGAAGTACCCGGTTCCCTCTCTCAATGTTAATACTTGTAGCTGGGCAGTGCTGCTGCTGCATGCCTGTATGCTTTGCCCCCTTTCTCTGTCCGCAGTGTCAACTGAGACTATCTCTCCCAGCCTGCCCCAAGCACACACCCACAGTGCCCTATGAGTAGCTGATGCGTTCCAGTGGGAGGGAGAGCCAGGAAGTGGCAGCCATGCAGATTGGACAGCCCATCCCTGCCCCCAGCAGCAGCTGCAGCACTGACCTGACAGTGACTATACCCCCACTCTGTCCAGGTCAGTGCCCTCAGTCTCATGGAAGGGAGGAGGGGCTCTCGCTCTATCTGTAATGTGTATAATGGGCTCTATCAGTAATAATGTGTATAATGGGCTCTATCTGGTAAAATAGGCTATATCTGGCGTAATGTGTGTAATGGGCTCTACCTGGCATAATGTGTATAAGGTGCTCTAGCTAGCGTAATGTGTATAAGGGTTAATACCTTGTGGTGTTATGTAAATTGGCACTATTCTGTGGCCACGCCTCTTCCTCACGAAGCCAAGCCCATATATAATTGATATTTGATGCGCGCCTTTGGCGTGCTTTATGCCTTCATTGTGGTGGGCCGTACTACCACTAGCAACAGCTGTACCACCACTAGCTCTACCACTGTGATGTAGCAGTATAGTGTTTCCATTCATACAAAGCTTTCCACTTGGTGCCAACTAGAATATATCTTTATGTGTTTAAAACAAAGAGCCTTATTAAGACTTTATATGGTCCTAGGCAAAACTCTGGTTTCTGTACGCTTTCCTCTTACTCCAAAAGTGTTAAGAAATGTACTCCTCAGTCTTAACTGGACACTAATAATGAACAAGAGGAAAAAGACAACTCTCTTTGTTGGGGCACTCTTGAATAGTTTAAAACTTAACTTTTAATATGACTTCAGAATAACTTACATAGACATAACAACATGTAACATTTTGTATCAAAACACACAGATAAAGCTGTGTATAGTGGACCCTCTCCTGTATAGACAATAAAGGTTATATAAACCTCAATAAACCTATCTTTTAATAAGTTTTTCTGACAAATTTGGTGATAATTAAAGAATTTTTCAGAACAATAGGAAATCTCTTAAAATTGAAGCTCATGAAATCATGTATTTGCAAATATCCTCTTATGTATCACAGAGTGTGCAACAATATAGCAGAATGCAACTAAGTTCTAAGCTGGAATTAAAATTGGAAATGTGTTGCTAGGCATACTGATTCCATAGATAACATATTGTAAGGAATACTGAGTCATGAGAATATCACAGAGTCCCATTGTATATATGTCCTAGGATTATCAGAAAGATATTAAAAGTAGGAAGGAAGAGGAGTATAATCAGTGTACCCGGTTTTTGCTTTTGCAGATCTGCTATTTAGCATAGAATCTGCAATGAGAGAACCGTACTTGGCTCACGTATATACCCCACAGACCTGTATCTGCTTTTAACCTTTTATATGCCCAAGGGTTGGTATACGTTAATGAGAGTACAGGGGAGAGGTCCCCACTAGAAATAAATAGTACCCAATGAAAAAAATAAGTAATTATATTATACATAATTTTAAATTTTCCAATATTCATTACTTGAAATTAGCATAAATGAATGTAAGTACAAGGTACCCTTTAAAATGGGTGTAGTATTGTATGCTGGCAGCCAGGCTCCCGGCGACCAGCATACCGGTGCCGGAATACCGACCGCTGGCATACCGACAGCGTGGCAAGTACAAATGAGCCCCTTGTGGGCTCGCTGAGCTCGCCACGCTGCTGGCACAGTGGCGCACTACACACGCCACGCTATTTATTCTCCCTCCAGGGGGGGGCGTGAACCCCCAAGAGGAAGATAAAGTGTCGGTACGCTGGCTGTCGGGATTCCGGCGCATAGTATACTGTGCGACGGGATCCCGACAGCCGGCAAACTGAAGACCACCCCTTTAAAACTGATGATACTAGAAAGAAGCTCCACAAGGAGAAAGCATCAGTGGTTTCTACTGTCAGCAATCATATCAAAGACATTGAATTGTTGATGAGGGGACCAAAAAATGCCTCTCCAGGAGATTAGATGTGCTTCTACTGTCGGTATCCTGGTAACCAGGTAACCAATGGGAGGGCACAGAAAGAGGATAGTGGTAGGATTTAGAAAAAATATATATAGAACTAAAATGTCCTACTCCACACAGTTGTTATGGATCTAAAGGCTATAGGGAGGAATGCTTGAACTATTTTATGCACACCTATAGGAATACACTATGTGGTTTGCTCAGCAATTATGTATCTAATGCATGTATCATGTCCATAATCAAATCCTAAATTAATTCAGATCAAACATCCCATTACTCTTATAACCAACCGCTTAAAGAATATATAGTATATTGCCATGTTTAGGCCTTGGCACAAATGCCTTCCCATATGCAGCCAAATTCAGCTTAATCGGTAGTGATACACATAACTGAGAATATTCATAAAATGATAAACATTTAAATGGTACATTAAATCCTAAAGGCATATATGGCCAAGTCACAAAAATTCCTTGCAGTCCCCTTGTGTTGTCAACAAGGATTAATATATGTTTAATACCAACAATTTTAAAGAGCTGCAAATCTGGGTTGATTTGGCCGGTATGCTCTCATGATACCAAATGGTTCCCTGGTATATAAATCAAATCGGGTTTCCATGCAACACACAAAGGTTGTGCATCATTCAAAAAGCTTTCATTTCTATAGTAATTTATCTGATGCCCAAATCCTACAAAAAAAGTACTAATTCATATATATACATCTATTAATAGGATATTTCATATAAGTACCAATTCTATATATACATCTGTTTGCAAGATATTTCATATAAGTACCATTTCATATATATACATCCATTAGCATGATTTTAGTATGAATTATGCAGGGGAAAAAGGAAAGAAGGAAAAGGTGAAGGGAAAGGGAAGGGGGCAGGGTTTAGAGGTGCCTTGTCACTGAGCCATCGAACATTCTGCAATGCTTCAGAGATAACACATGAAGGTGTATCAGTATTAAAAAGAAACCCCTTATGCGCATTTTAGCCTTTTTTTTACTTAATCGCTGCACTGCGAAAATCGGCAGTGAGCGAACAACTTGGAATGACCACCATTGTACTTAGTACACTCGGGTAGCTACTACTTTACATCTAGTCCTCTGCTAGGATAGGGGTTTTATCAGAAGCTCTGTACTGTTACCCCAACTATGTTAAATGTAAATTAAAATATTAATTTTCACATTGCAAGTTGGGGAATAATTATCCTATCACAGCTACATAAAAAATTTGACCATTGATAAGTATGCTCCTATGTAATGTGCAAGTTGTAATTATATCCAAATTCATATATGCTTTGATAAATTTGCACCCATGTAATTTAGTTTTTTGTTCTACCCCATCTATACAGCATTACAGAACCTTTGTTGTGCCTTATAACTTAAAGATAGTACTGCAAATAATAATGAACCTTTGATAGCAATTACTTTTATTCTGGCATTATTCGGTATTCATAAACCTCAAATTTTGTACAGCAAGTTTTATCCTTAAAAGTTTTGAAAACTTAATACATTTACAGTTTGCAGTTAAGTATGGAATTTTTAAAAATGCACTTAATAGAGATATGCGGGGCAGTTCTCCAAAAATCGGTATCCGCCTGAATGTTATATCAGAATTGAACCAAAACAGGGTCTGGATCTCCCGAGGGAATCTGATCCAAACCGAGTCCTGGTTCAGATGTTCCCCCAGGTTTGGAATTCAGATTTTAAATACAAATTTCCTTGTTTTTGATTTTAAAAAAAATTACACAATTTAAGCTGTTTTTGACAATTTTGTATCAATGATTATCTATTTTTTATCAATTTCATACTGAATCAAGACTCAGATATGAACTGAAACACTTGAAGATGGTTTTGCAAAACCAAAACATGAAGATAAATTCAGATCCAAAACACAGGGTCACCGCACATCTCAAACACTTAATAGCTAATATTGAATTGTTTTAAAATTATTTAGTTAGTGCTTGAATTTATTTCTTCATTTTAATTAAATCTCTTCATTCATTACCTATTCTCTTATACATTCTTAACTCATTTGATATTCTATGTATAGACATTTATTTTATTTTCCTGGCATTTGTCTGCTGAGTTAGGCTTTTTGCAAAAGGTGATGATTCACCAAAGGTTATTCTTTGCTGCAATGATTTTACCGCAAATATAGAAATAGTAAAATCATTTTAAGAAAATGGAAAATCAATTAAGACTTCACTGTGGACATACTGTAAATGTGAAAAAAAGTTTATGCGGGGAATGTAATAGACTCTGTTCTTTTAAAAGAGACATTATTCAGGTGAGTTTCCAACGAGATCGAAGTTGCGATACAGTACAGTATGTAAAAGAATGCAAGCACAAGTAAAGTCAGCAGAATCTTAATCACACAGTATTTGGTGTGACATGCTCTCAGAGCAAGCCAGTTTCTATGCTTTGACCAATCAGCATTGCTCTATTTTATCTGTTGGGAAATGTCTGTGAATGACCCCTTAGTAGTGTCAAGGTCCAAAAGAGTGTTCTTTTCTTTGACAAGTACCCGGGATGCTACAGTAAAGTACATGGATCAAAGACAACCTATTCCATTGGAATAAGTAATATATGGGTCAATAAGAAATGTGCGGGGAAGGGGTCTTAAAAAATAAAAATAAAAAATTATATGGTGTTCGAGTCCTGTCTTTATTTCAATATTTAATTTCCTTGCGGACTACAGTGGGCTTCTGATGCCCAAATATGCTGGCATTTGTGGTTCTTCAAGTGCCATCATGCCTTGGCAACCTTCCTGGGGCTAGTAGTTCACCTGTAAAAAACAATATTATGTCTGATATTAACCATTTATTACCAGGGGTGTGGAAAAGAGCCCTAGTGCTGTTGGACCCAGGAGGGAGACCCACATATTTTTATGCAGAAGCATAGGGTTCCTCCCAATAATAAAACTGTGAAAAACAGGAATAAGCAAAGTACAGCTCAGTAGCTATTGTTCATATTAGTTCTGTGAGCTCCAATCAGTATCCTGGAAACTAATTTACTGTGCAGACTAAGGGGTAAATGTAATGGGATCTGAGGTGCTGGACTTCGGGCAAGAATGCCCATATTATTAAAGCGGCAATCATGGTTTTGCCTTGTAAATAGAGAGGCCAATCCCGGGATCCTGGGATTTAGGCAAAAAAATGCCAAGGATTCAGTCCCAGGATTGGAAGCTGCCCCATTGTTTTTTTAATGCCAGGCAGCATTGAGCATCCCGAGATAACTCAGACACTGCCCGGCTCCCACCTCCCAGCTCTCCCCACCCCCAGCAGTGTGTACTGCGTGGCATAACATGATGTCAGAGGTCACGCTGCGCAGTCTGACACCAGATCCGGGGCCTTCTCTCGCCACCCATGAGCCCTCCCACCCATGATGATTAGTCTGATGCCAGCCACACAGATCGCACCTCACTGACCTTAGCCCTTGAGCCCGGCACTCACCCATGATGGTGAGTATTTGTGTGGGTAGAGCGGGTCTTCAACTCAGTCCCGGGAATCCCAGTATTGAAATTTTTTCAATAATTATACCTGGGATTGAAAAAAAAAAGCTCAGGATTGGTCTACCTACTTTTAAATGATTGACACTTTAAATATACTGTATGGGCATTATCGCCAGTAGTCCTACACCTCCAGCAAGTCAGACCATGTTACATTTACGCTTATGTCTCATCATTCTGGGCTTTGTTCTGACTCCTGAATGCTGCTGCTGGGGTTAGAGTTTTGCTTGGTTTCTGGACTAATGCTGATTGAATGTTCATCCCAGAGCCAGCCCTAGGCATAGGCAAACTAGGCAAATGCCTAGGGCATTTGGAATGCCTAGGGGCATAAGCAACTTCTGCTGATTAAAATGATATGCAGCATGCCTATATTCTATGTGTGACTGCGGCTCTATCTGCATGCGAAATGCATTACTAATGTGCGTCATTATGTGTATAAGGGGTACTACAGTACTTTGTGGCATAATGTATAGAAAGGGCACTACTGTGTGTCTAATGTGAATAAAGAGCAATATGGTGTAGTGTATTGTGAATAAGGGGCACTACTGTGAGGAGTAACGTGGTACTACTGTGTGATGTAACGTGAATAAGAGACATTATTACATGATATAATGTGATAAAGTTGCAGTACTGTGTGGCGTAATTTCAACTGGGGGTATTATTGCGTGGCCATGCCCCTTCCCAGCAAGAACTTGCACCATTTTGGGCTGCACACCAAATGTGCACACTGTACCTATTTAAAATACAGTATAGGGTGTAGGAGCACCAAAATGAGGACTGCTGTGGATGAGGGGTGATGGTGCTGCGAAAGGGGTACAGGATCAGAGGTGGAACTAGCATCTGTGCAAAGGGGCACCAGACAAAATCTTGCCTAGGGCACCGTATTGGTTAGGGCTGGCTCTGGTTCATCCTTTATAGGGTGTCTCCCTGGACACTCTACTGTAGGTTGTAGTCATTCTGATTCTGTTATTCCTGTTAAATACTGTACATGGATACCTGCTCTGAGATGCTTAGTGGAGCTCATTTACCTGTGCCTTAGGTGATAGGTGTTGAGTTAATATTATTATTATTATTATTATTATTATTATAAAAAAATAGAATTAACTTTGTCATGTACAATAGCCCTGTCATTCCCATTTAAAATGCCTATCAGCTCATGCAGGAATTTGGAGAATTTGGAGAATCATCAGTGCCAGCATTCCATAGCAGACAAGGTCTATTGTCATATGCAATGCACCCGTATAAAAAATATTCTATACAGTATATTAAGTAAAATAACATGACAAAACCACTTGAAATTTTTTTTAATTAAATTATCAATCCCCCACACCTCTTTTTCCCATCTTTATTCATCTTCTGGGGGGAAGAGGATTGAACTGCACACCCTAGCTACTTATAATCAGATGTGCTACCTGAGACTTAACACTACAACCTAGAAAAAAAGATAGCAGGTGCACCATACAGCCATGACGGTTATAATAAATGTAATTATACATCATATCCTAAGCTTTTCCAAGGAGCCCCATGCCCCCAAAATTCACCCCATAGCTGACTTGCTATATAATTATCAAGGGGATCCGGTCAAGACACTGGTGGTCAGGATCCCGGCAGTTGAAATACTGACGTCAGGATCCTGGCAGTTGAAATACTTACTGATGCCAGGATCTCAACACTATTCAGAATGCCGACACCAGCATCTCAAATAGGCTTACCTGGCTGGTGTCGGAATCATGACCACCGGGATCACGAACGACCAAGTGCCGGGACTCTGGACAGGTAAGCCACCGGGGGTAGGGGGGGAGATTTAGGCATGGGAGAGGGTAAGTCTGCTGCTGCAGGCCAGGGTGTTAGGTTTAGGCTGCTAGGAGGGTGATTTAGGGTCAAGCGCCACCACAGAGGGTTATGGATAGACTGCGGTGGAGGGGGTTGGGTTTAGGCTGCGGGGAGGGAGGGTTAAAGGACCATGTGGGGAAAGTAACTATACTTACCTTCCCCTGTCGGTATTCATCTCATTGGAATGCCAGTCGGTATTCTGATCGCCGGCATTCCATAACGAACCCCTATATATTAAGTAAAATAATGTTCTATATATTAAGTAAAATAACATGATGCAAACACTGTGGAAAAACATATTTTATTAAATCATCAATCCCCCCACATCCTTGTTACCATCGTTATTTGACACAAAAAAACATATTGACAATGCAGTACTATCTCTAACAAGGTCATGTGGTGAAGTGCAAGTCACTTACGATGCAGGGACGAGCAGTCAAGGAAGGGTGGTATTCATGTGACCGGCGGTCGGGAGACCGACAGTCACATGACCTCCTCCACCATCCCGACCGTTCACTATCCCGATGCTCGGCATGCCAACCAACAGGGACTATTCCCACTCATGGGTGTCCACGACACCCATAGAGTGGGAATAGAACCCGTGGCGACCGCAGGTAGCCACCGAACCCACAGCGTGGTGAGCGCAGCGAGCCCGCAAGGGACTTGCTGCACTCGACCCTCCCCACCGGGATCCCGGCGTCGGTATGCTGCCAGGATCCCGGCGTCGGTAAGCTGACCGGCGGTCTCCTGACCGGCGGTCAGCCGTACTACACCCGTCAAGGAAGGCAGGAGAGGCAGAGCCATATAATGATTACAATATCACAAAGAATATATATATATATATATATATAAGATGAGCGGGTTCGGTTCTCAGAGAACCTACCCTACCGAACTTTGCCTTACGAGTCCGGATCCGAGCCAGGCTCGGATTTTCCCTCTTGACTCAGAAACCCAAACGCGGCAAAACGTCATCATCCCGCTGTCGGATTCTCGCAAGATTTGGATGGAAGAAGAGTGCAAGGCTCAGAGCACATCACAACACAAACTCTCCAGGCACAGCAGGGAGAGTCCTCCAGCCAAAGATGCACACAAAGAAGATGGTTCACTCTCCAGCGAGTAGAACCTACATATCTTCAAAGATGACCATGTTCTCAGGGCCATGTTGGAGTCTTGAAGCAATTGGGGCTAAATCTGGAAACAGCCATGTGCAATGATGCAATAAGCGGGAAACCCAGGGCTAAAAGGAATATTCGGACCAATAATGCAGAGTTGTCTCAGTTGCCATTTTCTTGGGTATGTCAGTCAGCACAACAGTCAGTCTGCTCCTTGTTATCTAGGGTAACATAGAGTATGCAGCAGTTGCGGTACTGTGAAAGGGGACACCTTGATAACATAAGTTTAAATTCTCTATTACCGAAGCTCTAAAATAATTAGAGATGAGTGGGTTCGGTTCTCAGAGAACCGAACCCTACCGAACCTTGCCTTCCAAGTCTGGATCCGAGTCTGGCTCGGGTTTTCCGGCCAGACTCGGGAACCCGAATGCGGCAAAACGTCATCATCCCTCTGTCGGATTCTCGCAGGATTTGGATTCCATAAAAGGAGCTGCACGTCGCGGCCATTTTCACTCCAGTATCGGAAAGTGTATATAGAGGATGTGTCCTCAGTGTTCAGAGTCTGTGTGTTGGGGCGGGAAAGTGGGGTGGCAAGTGTTGTGCTGCTCAGTCCAGTGTAGTCACTCAGTGTATTGTTGTGCTGCATCAATCCAGGCAGTCACAGTGTTGGTGTTCTCTGCTGCCATATATCCAGTGTAGCTGTAAAGTGGTGCTATGTTGTGCAGACCAGTCCAGTGTAGCCAGTGTATTGTGCTGTATCAGTCCAGGCAGATATATCCAGTGTAGCTGTAAAGTGGTGCTGTGTTGTGCAGACCAGTCCAGTGTAGTCACTGTATTGTATTGTGCTGTATCAGTCCAGCCATTCACAGTGTTGGTGTTCTCTGCTGCCATATATTTAGTGTAGCTGTATAAAGTGGTGCTGTGCTGTGCAGACCAGTGGTAGTATCCTGTGTCTTCAGTAATTCCAGTGACGATATATGCTGCTGCTATCCACTGCTGCAGTATAACAATTATAACAACCTGTTGGGCTGCATCAGACCAGTGGTAGTGTCCAGTGTCATCAGTCATTCCAGTGACGATAAACGCTGCTACTATATATCCACTGCTGCAGTATAACAAATGTAACAACCTGTTGGGCTGCATCAGACCAGTGGTAGTGTCCTGTGTATCAGTAATGCCAGTGATGATATACGCTGCTATATGTCCACTGCTGCAGTATAACAATTATAAGAACCTGTTGGGCTGCATCAGACCAGTGGTAGTGTCCTGGGTCATCAGTAATTGCAGTAACGATATACGCTGCTGCTATATGTCCACTGCTGTTTGTTTCTATATGTTCATGTGCTGTTTGGGGCCTATTTTTTTAAATCTGTCATCCTGTCTGTAACTGCAATTCCACTCCTAGATGGGCCAGGTGTTTGTGCCGCACACTTGTGTCGCTTAGCTTGGCCATCCAGCTACCTAATTGCACCTCTTTTTCTTCTTTGCATCATGTGCTGTTTGGGGACTAGTTTTTGAATAGTGCCATCTTGTCTGCAACTGCAGTGTCACTCCTAGATGGGCCAGGTGTTTGTGCTACACACTTGTGTCGCTTAGCTTAGTCATACAGCCACCTCGGTGCAACTTTTAGGCCTAAAAACAATGGCCCTCATTCCGAGTTGTTCGCTCGCTAGCTGTTTTTAGCAGCATTGCACTCGCTAAGCCGCCGCCCTCTGGGAGTGTATCTTAGCATAGCAGAATTGCGAACAAAAGATTCGCATAATTGCGAATAGAAATTTCTTTGCAGTTTCTGAGTAGCTCGGGACTTACTCTGCCACTGCGATCAGTTCAGTCAGTTTCGTTCCTGGTTTGACGTCACAAACACACCCAGCGTTCGCCCAGACACTCCCCCGTTTCACCAGCCACTCCCGCGTTTTTCCCAGAAACGGCAGCGTTTTTCCGCACACACCCATAAAACGGCCAGTTTCCGCCCAGAAACACCCACTTCCTGTCAATCACACTCCGATCACCAGAACGATGAAAAATCCTTGTTATGCCGTGAGTAAAATACCTAACTTTTGAGTAAAATAACTACCCGCATGCGCTCTGCGAACCTTGCGCATGCGCAGTAAGCGACTAATCGCAATATAGCGAAACTCAGCAACGAGCGAACAACTCGGAATGAGGTCCCATATTGTGAGGTGTGAGGTGTTCAGAATAGACTGGAAATGAGTGGAAATGATTGTTATTGAGGTTAATAATACTGTAGGAGCAAAATTACCCCCAAATTCTGTGATTTTAGCTGTTTTTATGTTTGTTTTTTTCAAAAATCATCCAGATCCAAAACCAAAACACGAAAGGGTGGTTTTAGCAAAACCAAGACAAAACCAAAACACGAAAATGGAATTAGAACCAAAACCAAAACACAAAACAAGAAAAGTGCCCACCGCACATCTTTAATATATATATATATATATATATATATATATACTGTGACTGTGTGTGTATGTATATATATATATATATATATATATATATATGTATTATTATTATTATTATTATTATTATTATTATTATTATTAAAAAATAGAGTATCATAGTTGTTGGAAATGCTGAGTTTAAAAATATATATATATTTTTAAAAGTAAAAGTAGTAATGAAAAATCAAATGAAATTCCTTATTAAAATTATGCTATGCTGTCCCTTTACACGTGTAGTATATATAATTGTGTTATATTTTGCATATACTGTATAATATACAGTATATGCTAAATATAACACTATGTAACTACTGTATAAAAAAGGAATTTCTTATAGTGTTCTTTTTTAGAGGAATACATTGTTTATGTATTACTGCTGATCTTTCTCAACAAATGTGTAAATCAAATTGTTATTCCTGTAAATTAACAGTTCTACATTGAAGACTAGATGTCCTGCAGTGTTACAAATAAAATGTATCATACTGAGATTATGTGGATAATTATTTGGTTGGTAGTTTCACCTGATATGAAGATTTATTTCCAGTTTATTCAAACATACATTATAGTCTACAAATATGCAACCAAAAATATTATTGTACTGCTTATACATAAATATTCCTTTGATTCCTGGTTATGTAGTACTAGATTTGTTATGCTTGCCAATGATTTTTGTTTGTGAGTTTTTAATGATCTATTTTGGATTATGTCTAGAAATGGGTATACTCCCCAAACAAATGTCTAATGTCTTATATAATATTATGGAGGGGTTTTCTACTCAAAGTAATAGTACCTTCTGTTTTATACATACATACTATTAATTACGGAGAGATCCAAATGTCATCAATAACACATGTTTCTCCCTTTTGTAAGCTGCTCTAATAAATTGCAGAAGAGAAACTTACTGTACTTATATATTGTCACGGGGCTTGGATTTTGAATATCCGGAGTTGTGGCTTGGGTTTCGGTGTCGGTAGCTTTCCACAGGATAAACCGGGCAGGCTGGATGAAAGTATTTTTCATAGGACTTCTGAGAGGATTATGCTGGAGCTGAAAACTGAGTATTCAGTCGGTGAAGTGAAGAAACCTGGAATTCTAGGAACTTGCAGAGAAACTGGAATAGAATGCTGTAGATTCAAGGCTGTGGAGCACAGATTGACACACACACACACACACACACACACACACACACACACACACACACACACAGTACTGTGTGAGAGACGTTGCACTGGCGATTTCTTACCCAGAAATCCCCAGATTTATACCTGCAGACTGTTTCCCATTGGTTTTGCAAACCTTGCAGGTGACTGAGTGTTTTAGATTAGCTGATCCTTCCAAAGCAGCGACGCCCATTCCATACCTCTGCAGCTGGAAGCTGCACAGATGTTTGCAGCTGCCTCTGAGACCTCTCCTCCCAGATATGCCTGCAAGTCATGCCCCTCGCCAGCAGCCCGCACCCCCACCGGAGGGACTGCACCAGAGCGTCCGGACAGGTAAGTACCACTTTTCCCGGAACCCGATCCGCCGGACCGTGACATTACCCCCCCTTTTAGGGATGGCTACTGGACAGCCACCAGGCTTGCTGGGATTCACTTCATGAAACTTGTGAAGCAACGCAGGGGCGTGTATATCTGATGGATCCTCCCAAGAACGCTCTTCAGGACCATACCCCTTCCAGTCCAGGAGATATTGTAGATGACCATGTCGCATCTGGGAATCAAGGACTTTCTTAACCTCGAATTTGACCCCACGGTCTGTGACCACTCTTGGAGAACGGGGAAGAATTTTGCAGAACTTGTTTAAAATTAGGGGTTTTAGAAGCGAGATATGGAAGGTTGGGAAGACTCTTAAATAGGAGGGTAACTTAAGTTTGTAAGTTACTAGGCTGATCATCTGTTCCACTGGGAAGGGACCGATGTAGCGAGGAGCAAATTTCATAGACGGAACACGTAACCTCAAGTTACGAGTTGAGAGCCAAACTTGATCACCTACATGTAGTTTAGGTGCAATTCTTCTTTTCCTATCCGCCCAGAATTTATAACGAATGGATGTCTTTTGTAGATTTTGATGAACTATTTTCCAAATTCTGGAGAGTTCCTTGAAAGTTTTTTGTACTGCAGGAAGATCCAGATTGGGTAGAGCCAAGAACTCAGGAACCCATATACTGTGAAGAAAGGAGTATGACCTGTGGAAGAGTGGTAGGAATTGTTATGAGCAAATTCTGCCCATGGCAGCTGTTCGAACCAGTCGTCCTGGGAGGAAGAGACATGAATTCTGAGGAAGGTCTCCAAATCTTAGTTGACTCTTTCCGTGCTCCCGTTGGTCTGATGATGATATGCTGTTGAAAATTTTAGTTGAATTTGTAAAGCTGTGCAGAGAGCCCTCCTAAACCTGGCCACGAACTGGACTCCACGATCGGAAACTATCTCAGTTGGAAGACCATGGAATCTGAAGATTTCTGAGATGAAGAGCTGTGCTAATTCAGGTGCCAAAGGAAGACCCTTGAGAGGTACAAATCGAGCCATCTTGGAGAAGCGATCAACAACTACCCAAATGGTTGTATACCCTTTAGAGGCGGGTAAATCTGTGACAAAGCCCATAGAAAGATGTGTCCAAGGCAACTTGGGAACAGCTAACGGAGACAATTGCCCAATGGGATGTTGTCGAAGGATCTTGTGTTGTGCACATTTGGTACAGGAGGCAATGAAGGTAGAGATATCAGACTTTAAAGAAGGCCACCAATAAGAGCACTGAATAAGTTTGGTCGTCTTGTGTACTCCAGCATGACCGGAAAACCGTGAAGATTGAGCCCAGGATAACAACCTCTTCTGGAGAGAGAGAGGAATGAACAACCCTCCCCACTGGGGGTTGATTCTTAGTCGAAGCAAAATTTCAAGTCTCTAGTACCGGCTGAGGGGGAGGTGAGTCCTTAGAGTCGTCTGAGGAGTAGGACCGGGAGAGAGCATCCGCTTTTTGGTTTTGAGCCCCGTGTCTAAAAGTAAGAACAAAGTTGAATCTGGTGAAGAACATAGCCCACCGAGCTAAGCGAGGGTTCAGACACTGGATATTCCTGAGGAAGATTAGGTTCTTATGATCAGTGAAAATAGAGATGGGGAATTTGGCTCCCTCCAAGAGATACCGCCACTCTTCTAGAGCTAACTTTACGGCCAAAAGTTCTTGCACCCCTATAGTATAATTCCTCTCCGCTGGAAGAAATTTTTTGGAAAAGAATCCGCATGGATGCAACGTGTTATCCTCCAACCTCTGGGAGAGGACTGCTCCCACAGCGTCGGCAGAAGCGTCAACCTCCAATACAAAGGCTTTGTTGGTATCAGGTTGCCTTAGAACCGGAGCCATAGTGAAGGCCTGTTTCAAGTGTAGGAACGCTGCTTCAGCTGCTGGAGACCATTCCCTAGGATTAGCCTCCTTCCGAGTGAGAGCGGTGATAGGAGCCACTATAGCAGAGAATCCATTGATAAATCTTCGATAGAAGTTTGCAAAGCCCAAGAATCGCTGTATAGATTTAAGAGTGTTGGGTTTCGGCCAATCGAGGATCGCTTGTATCTTGGCTGGGTCCATCTCCAACCTAGAGCCTGAAATTATGTACCCCAGGAAAGGCATAGAAGGCTGTTCGAAGACACATTTTTCAAGTTTGCAGTATAAGTGGTGTTGCCGCAGTCTCTTAAGCACCTCTTGAACTTGCAAACGATGGTCTTTCATAGAGAATGAGAAAATCAAGATGTCATCTAGATAGACTAAGACCAATTTATACAGTAGATCTCTGAAGATTTCGTTCACAAAGTTTTGGAAAACAGCTGGCGCATTACTAAGGCCGAAGGGCATAACTTGATATTCAAAATGCCCATCTCGAGTGTTAAAGGCCGTTTTCCACTCATCACCCGCTCTAATCCGGATCAGATTATATGCTCCTCTGAGATCTAATTTGCAGAAGATTGAAGTACCCTTAACTCGATCAAAAAGCTCCGAGATCAGGGGTAATGGGTAACGATTTTTGATTGTTATTTCATTTAAACCCCGGTAATTGATGCAAGGGCGAAAACCTCCATCTTTTTTCTGTACGAAGAAAAACCCTGCACCGGCCGGGGACGTGGAAGGCCGGATGAACCCTCTGGCCAGATTTTCCTTAATGTACTCCGACATGGATTCTGTCTCAGGAGCCGAAAGATAGTATACTCGCCCCCTAGGAGGTGTTTTCCAAGGTAGAAGATCAATAGGACAGTCCCAGGATCTGTGAGGAGGAAGAACCTCTGCTGCTTGCTTGCTAAAGACATCGTAATAAGAAGAATACTGAGGCGGAATTAGAGGATGAGATTCCAGGTTGCATTTATTCAGAGGTTTGATACAAGGAAGACAGGAATGGGAACAGGTCTCTCCCCAAGCCAAAACTTGCATATTTTCCCAATTAATTCTTGGGTTGTGCCTCTGGAGCCAAGGTAGCCCTAAAACAATATCATGAGTAGCCTTTGGAATAACTAAGAAATTAAGTAACTCCTTATGGAGTGCTCCAAGAGGGAGAGTCTGTTGGGTGACAATTCCACTAGAAATTCTGCTACCGTCCACAGCAGAAAGAGAAATCGGACGAGGAATCTTGACTGTAGGTATCTGAAATTGCTGCACCACATCTGCTGTGACGAAATTCCCAGCGGCTCCCAAATTTAGAAGAGAATGGAAATTTTTAGGACCCTGCGGCAAGGTCAAGGTAACTTCAAAGGCTGGTTCAGAGTGAGATGGAGACGAATTCAACACTCCTAACCTAGTGTCTCCACGGCTGGTTAGGAGGTCTAGTTTCCCGGACGCTGAGTGCAGGAAGCCACCAAGTGGCCGGAAGCTCCGCAATACAGACACAAGTTCTCCCTGCGTCTCCTTTGACGTTCCTCAGGCGTTAAGCGAGCCCTATTAACTTGCATAGGCTCGTCTTGAGTCACCTCAGGTGGAGAGGTAGAAGGAGGTGGCAGAGGACGGAATCTCGGACGTTCCCCTCGATTCTTTTCCAATTGTCACTCTCGGAAGTGCAGATCCACCTTGGTACACAGGGAAATCAGATCGTCCAACTTGGGTGGTAAATCCCTAGTAGCCAGTTCATCCTTAATTTTCTTTACCAGACCACTACAGAAGGCGGCTACTAAGGCTTCCTCGTTACACCGGAGTTCAGAGGCATAGGTCTGAAACTGTACTGCGTACTGACCGATGGTCCGGTTCCCTTGCCGGAGACGCATTATCTCAATAGAAGCAGATGTGGTCCTTCCGGGTTCGTCAAAAATCTTCCGGAAGGAGACTAGGAATTCAGAGTAATTATCAAGTAGGGGATCGGCTCTTTCCAACAGAGGTGACACCCAGTCCAGAGCAGAGCCTGCCAGGAGAGATACTATATAAGGAACTTTAGCTTTCTGGGATGGGAAGTTGAAAGTCTGCAGAGAGAAATGAATCTCACACTGATTCAAGAACCCACGACACATCTTCGTGGTTCCCGTCGAACTTGGTGGGCGTGGGTAAGCGTAAGGAAGAGGGTGACGCAGCCATCAGCACTGGAGGAGGCGCAACTTGTTGAGGTTCAGTTCGTCGACTGGCGGCCATGTTGGCAATGTCGACCTGCATGGAATCTTGCAGAGTAGATATACCTTGAAAAAATTGCGCCAACTGACGCTGGGACTCCTCCAGACTCCCGAGACGAGAAAACACCGGTTTTCTGAGTTTACATTTTTTTGGGATATTAGTGTTTCTGCATTCAACAAGTCTGTTGGATTTTAGAAAACTAAAACAAAACAAAAACATGCAATGTCATACAGAGCCTTAGCACCAAACTGCGCTTCTGTTGCTAGGGTTATGTGTTGATGAATTGCTAAGGATTTTAAAATCTGCCCTCCCCCTTAAAAGAAATGCCTGACATGTAATGTAATAATCAGTATCCTGTCCTGACAGCTGACACAAAAGTGGGAGGTGAGAGTATACCTTTCAAATTCTAGCTGATATTGGTTAGGTGGAGCCAGGTAAGTTATTGATACCTGATGCTGACATCTGATGATACTCTGACACACTAATAGTGTAAAGAGAAAGAGGGTTGCAGAACTGGGAACATTAAGAATTTGCTATGACAATATTGCCATTTCTTATGCAACCTTACCTGAGGTTGAATAAAATATTGTGTAGATATGGTCACACATTGACAACATCAGTGTTAAATAAAAGCCTTATTTCAGGGATAGAATAACAGGAAATGTTTTCTATGTATCACTGTGGCCGGGGATCCAAGACATGTATCTAAGATGGCCACCACTCTTGTACTGTAGCTCCATCATGTAAATTGTTGGCGCTATGTACCTGGAGCCTAATTCAGACCTGTTCGTAGCAGCAACTTTGTTAGCAGGTGGGCAAAACCATGTGCAGTGCAGGAGGGGGGGAGGGGGGGGAGATATAACATGTGCAGAGAGAGTTAGATTTGAGTGGTTTATATTGGTTCTGTGCAGAGTAAATACTGGCTGCTTTATTTTTACACTGCAATTTAGGGGTATATTCAATAAGAGTCGAGTCCATGCAGTTGTCGGAATGGACCCGACAACCCATATTCAAAAGAGCGTCCAAATCCGACTGCTGCTGAAGCCGCCTATCAGCGTGCATTCCGACACCATTCCGACAAGTCGGGTTTCCCGACTTGTCGGAATAAATGGGGCCTTAATAAATAGGTCGGAACCCCTTCCGACCTAAAACTGTCGGGAGCTGCCGTCTTTCCAACAAGATGACAGCTTTCGACAGTTATTGAATATACCCCTTAGATTTCAGTTTTAACACACCCCACCCAAATCTAACTCTCTCTGCTCATGTTTTATCTGCCCCCCTGCAGTGCACATGGTTTTGCCCATCTGCTAACAAAGTTGCTGCTACGATCAGGTCTGAATTAGGTCCCTAGTGTGGACTGAATAAGCAATGATGTAGTATGTACACTTTGAATACTGTACCTTTTTCAGTTTACACTGAAAAGTTTTGTATTGGTGCACGTTTAAGACATAACTTTTAATGTATTTAATAATAAAAGTTTTCTTTTTTTGTTAAACTAGCAAACTATTTTTAAAATCACAGGGAAACACAAATAGTTTGTGATTTAAAACAAGTTGTCCTGCTGTGTCTTTATTACATCTTAATGTATTACAATGCTTGTGTCTCTTTTATTTAAACCACATGAAATATTTAATTATCACACTATCCACCATAAATATTAATGTATCCACAAGAGAAATGTCTGTATAGGAGATAAATGTTCAGTATAACATAGAAGGTTGAAAATTGTATATCTTGCTAAGAACGATCTTCTAATAACCTTCATGGGGGCAAATATCAATGTGTACACCATTAATGTAAGATATCACTATCCTCTGTGAGAGGCTAGCAAATATAATCCTTCTCTCTATTAATCACAGTTTAGTGAATCATAAATTATTTGCACACAGAACTTTTCTGTAGGTTCTCTGAGTGTATGTATATATATATATATATATATATATATATATATACATTGTGTGTGTGTGTGTGTGTGTGTGTGTGTGTATATATATATATATATATATATACATATATATATATATATATATATATTATACATATACAGATGTGTCTTCTTACATCTTTGCTCGTAGCACAGAATTCAAGACTTCCAGTCGCAGCATGTCATGACATGGATTCCCAGTCGCAGAATATCATGACGTACGGCACACCACGAGAGAATACATGACATGCAATACACAGCTCAACCACCGGGTGGGGAATGTTCTAAGAATGAAAAGTACAGTATGGAAAACAATATTGTGTGAGTGGACGGTGATCCCTGATAAGTCTGTCAATCACATATTGGCGGTGTAAACAGTCACTCATCTCGGCACCTCCTACCAAGCTTAATTTCTATGTTACTGTGTGCCACCGATCTGCATTGTACTCTAAACCAATATTGACCTTGTAGTGTACCTTACTGTAGCAATGACGCAATCTGGCATACATTCGGTAAGTTTGGTTATTAAAAGACACATGCTCAACATTCCCAAAGTGAGTTCAATTCATGTTCAATAATGCTCAAGTACTCTGCTGAACTCTTTCCATAGTTAGGAACCTCACTGTATATCGGTCCCTTGCTTAACATGACACACACAACAGGTGTTCCTGGATCTACGGCTGGAGTGCGGGGGCTAATGGTTAAGGCAACACTTTACATACAGTAGCTGTCACCCTGGGGCCGAATCCCACTTGCAAATCCTTATTATTTTATCGTCAAAACATTATAATGTGTTCTTGTAATTTTAGTTTTGCAATCTGGCACACATAACTTTGGTGGTTAAACGCAAGCTCCACATTTCACAATATGAGTTCTATTCATGTTCAGTAATGCTCAGCTACTCTGATGAACTCTCTCCATTGCTAGACACCTCACACAAAACTTTCATTTCAGTGCTATGCCACTGAGCTGCACTGGAATCTAACCCTAAAAAAATAATGATCTGCAAACAACATTGCTCCTTAGCAGGATTCGAACCCAGGGTGACAGCTATGTAAAGGGTCACCTTAACTGCTAACCCGCACATCGAACCCAGGGTGACAGCTATGTAAAGGGTCACCTTAACTGCTAACCCGCACATCGAACCCAGGGTGACAGCTATGTAAAGGGTCACCTTAACTACTAACCCGCACATCGAACCCAGGGTGACAGCTATGTAAAGGGTCACCTTAACTGCTAACCCGCACATCGAACCCAAGGTGACAGCTATGTAAAGGGTCACCTTAACTGCTAACCCGCACATCGAACCCAGGGTGACAGCTATGTAAAGGGTCACCTTAACTGCTAACCCGCACATCGTACCCAGGGTGACAGCTATGTAAAGGGTCACCTTAACTGCTAACCCGCACATCGAACCCAGGGTGACAGCTATGTAAAGGGTCACCTTAACTGCTAACCCGCACATCGAACCCAGGGTGACAGCTATGTAAAGGGTCACCTTAACTGCTAACCCGCACATCGAACCCAGGGTGACAGCTATGTAAAGGGTCACCTTAACTGCTAACCCGCACATCGAACCCAGGGTGACAGCTATGTAAAGGGTCACCTTAACTGCTAACCCGCACATCGAACCCAGGGTGACAGCTATGTAAAGGGTCACCTTAACTGCTAACCCGCACATCGAACCCAGGGTGACAGCTATGTAAAGGGTCACCTTAACTGCTAACCCGCACATCGAACCCAGGGTGACAGCTATGTAAAGGGTCACCTTAACTGCTAACCCGCACATCGAACCCAGGGTGACAGCTATGTAAAGGGTCACCTTAACTGCTAACCCGCACATCGAACCCAGGGTGACAGCTATGTAAAGGGTCACCTTAACTGCTAACCCGCACATCGAACCCAGGGTGACAGCTATGTAAAGGGTCACCTTAACTGCTAACCCGCACATCGAACCCAGGGTGACAGCTATGTAAAGGGTCACCTTAACTGCTAACCCGCACATCGAACCCAGGGTGACAGCTATGTAAAGGGTCACCTTAACTGCTAACCCGCACATCGAACCCAGGGTGACAGCTATGTAAAGGGTCACCTTAACTGCTAACCCGCACATCGAACCCAGGGTGACAGCTATGTAAAGGGTCACCTTAACTGCTAACCCGCACATCGAACCCAGGGTGACAGCTATGTAAAGGGTCACCTTAACTGCTAACCCGCACATCGAACCCAGGGTGACAGCTATGTAAAGGGTCACCTTAACTGCTAACCCGCACATCGAACCCAGGGTGACAGCTATGTAAAGGGTCACCTTAACTGCTAACCCGCACATCGAACCCAGGGTGACAGCTATGTAAAGGGTCACCTTAACTGCTAACCCGCACATCGAACCCAGGGTGACAGCTATGTAAAGGGTCACCTTAACTGCTAACCCGCACATCGAACCCAGGGTGACAGCTATGTAAAGGGTCACCTTAACTGCTAACCCGCACATCGAACCCAGGGTGACAGCTATGTAAAGGGTCACCTTAACTACTAACCCGCACATCGAACCCAGGGTGACAGCTATGTAAAGGGTCACCTTAACTGCTAACCCGCACATCGAACCCAGGGTGACAGCTATGTAAAGGGTCACCTTAACTGCTAACCCGCACATCGAACCCAGGGTGACAGCTATGTAAAGGGTCACCTTAACTGCTAACCCGCACATCGAACCCAGGGTGACAGCTATGTAAAGGGTCACCTTAACTGCTAACCCGCACATCGAACCCAGGGTGACAGCTATGTAAAGGGTCACCTTAACTGCTAACCCGCACATCGAACCCAGGGTGACAGCTATGTAAAGGGTCACCTTAACTGCTAACCCGCACATCGAACCCAGGGTGACAGCTATGTAAAGGGTCACCTTAACTGCTAACCCGCACATCGAACCCAGGGTGACAGCTATGTAAAGGGTCACCTTAACTGCTAACCCGCACATCGAACCCAGGGTGACAGCTATGTAAAGGGTCACCTTAACTGCTAACCCGCACATCGAACCCAGGGTGACAGCTATGTAAAGGGTCACCTTAACTGCTAACCCGCACATCGAACCCAGGGTGACAGCTATGTAAAGGGTCACCTTAACTGCTAACCCGCACATCGAACCCAGGGTGACAGCTATGTAAAGGGTCACCTTAACTGCTAACCCGCACATCGAACCCAGGGTGACAGCTATGTAAAGGGTCACCTTAACTGCTAACCCGCACATCGAACCCAGGGTGACAGCTATGTAAAGGGTCACCTTAACTGCTAACCCGCACATCGAACCCAGGGTGACAGCTATGTAAAGGGTCACCTTAACTGCTAACCCGCACATCGAACCCAGGGTGACAGCTATGTAAAGGGTCACCTTAACTGCTAACCCGCACATCGAACCCAGGGTGACAGCTATGTAAAGGGTCACCTTAACTGCTAACCCGCACATCGAACCCAGGGTGACAGCTATGTAAAGGGTCACCTTAACTGCTAACCCGCACATCGAACCCAGGGTGACAGCTATGTAAAGGGTCACCTTAACTGCTAACCCGCACATCGAACCCAGGGTGACAGCTATGTAAAGGGTCACCTTAACTGCTAACCCGCACATCGAACCCAGGGTGACAGCTATGTAAAGGGTCACCTTAACTGCTAACCCGCACATCGAACCCAGGGTGACAGCTATGTAAAGGGTCACCTTAACTACTAACCCGCACATCGAACCCAGGGTGACAGCTATGTAAAGGGTCACCTTAACTGCTAACCCGCACATCGAACCCAGGGTGACAGCTATGTAAAGGGTCACCTTAACTGCTAACCCGCACATTGAACCCAGGGTGACAGCTATGTAAAGGGTCACCTTAACTGCTAACCCGCACATCGAACCCAGGGTGACAGCTATGTAAAGGGTCACCTTAACTGCTAACCCGCACATCGAACCCAGGGTGACAGCTATGTAAAGGGTCACCTTAACTGCTAACCCGCACATCGAACCCAGGGTGACAGCTATGTAAAGGGTCACCTTAACTGCTAACCCGCACATTGAACCCAGGGTGACAGCTATGTAAAGGGTCACCTTAACTGCTAACCCGCACATCGAACCCAGGGTGACAGCTATGTAAAGGGTCACCTTAACTGCTAACCCGCACATCGAACCCAGGGTGACAGCTATGTAAAGGGTCACCTTAACTGCTAACCCGCACATCGAACCCAGGGTGACAGCTATGTAAAGGGTCACCTTAACTGCTAACCCGCACATCGAACCCAGGGTGACAGCTATGTAAAGGGTCACCTTAACTGCTAACCCGCACATCGAACCCAGGGTGACAGCTATGTAAAGGGTCACCTTAACTGCTAACCCGCACATCGAACCCAGGGTGACAGCTATGTAAAGGGTCACCTTAACTGCTAACCCGCACATCGAACCCAGGGTGACAGCTATGTAAAGGGTCACCTTAACTGCTAACCCGCACATCGAACCCAGGGTGACAGCTATGTAAAGGGTCACCTTAACTGCTAACCCGCACATCGAACCCAGGGTGACAGCTATGTAAAGGGTCACCTTAACTGCTAACCCGCACATCGAACCCAGGGTGACAGCTATGTAAAGGGTCACCTTAACTGCTAACCCGCACATCGAACCCAGGGTGACAGCTATGTAAAGGGTCACCTTAACTGCTAACCCGCACATCGAACCCAGGGTGACAGCTATGTAAAGGGTCACCTTAACTACTAACCCGCACATCGAACCCAGGGTGACAGCTATGTAAAGGGTCACCTTAACTGCTAACCCGCACATCGAACCCAGGGTGACAGCTATGTAAAGGGTCACCTTAACTGCTAACCCGCACATCGAACCCAGGGTGACAGCTATGTAAAGGGTCACCTTAACTGCTAACCCGCACATTGAACCCAGGGTGACAGCTATGTAAAGGGTCACCTTAACTGCTAACCCGCACATCGAACCCAGGGTGACAGCTATGTAAAGGGTCACCTTAACTGCTAACCCGCACATCGAACCCAGGGTGACAGCTATGTAAAGGGTCACCTTAACTGCTAACCCGCACATCGAACCCAGGGTGACAGCTATGTAAAGGGTCACCTTAACTGCTAACCCGCACATTGAACCCAGGGTGACAGCTATGTAAAGGGTCACCTTAACTGCTAACCCGCACATCGAACCCAGGGTGACAGCTATGTAAAGGGTCACCTTAACTGCTAACCCGCACATCGAACCCAGGGTGACAGCTATGTAAAGGGTCACCTTAACTGCTAACCCGCACATCGAACCCAGGGTGACAGCTATGTAAAGGGTCACCTTAACTGCTAACCCGCACATCGAACCCAGGGTGACAGCTATGTAAAGGGTCACCTTAACTGCTAACCCGCACATCGAACCCAGGGTGACAGCTATGTAAAGGGTCACCTTAACTGCTAACCCGCACATCGAACCCAGGGTGACAGCTATGTAAAGGGTCACCTTAACTGCTAACCCGCACATCGAACCCAGGGTGACAGCTATGTAAAGGGTCACCTTAACTGCTAACCCGCACATCGAACCCAGGGTGACAGCTATGTAAAGGGTCACCTTAACTGCTAACCCGCACATCGAACCCAGGGTGACAGCTATGTAAAGGGTCACCTTAACTGCTAACCCGCACATCGAACCCAGGGTGACAGCTATGTAAAGGGTCACCTTAACTGCTAACCCGCACATCGAACCCAGGGTGACAGCTATGTAAAGGGTCACCTTAACTGCTAACCCGCACATCGAACCCAGGGTGACAGCTATGTAAAGGGTCACCTTAACTGCTAACCCGCACATCGAACCCAGGGTGACAGCTATGTAAAGGGTCACCTTAACTGCTAACCCGCACATCGAACCCAGGGTGACAGCTATGTAAAGGGTCACCTTAACTGCTAACCCGCACATCGAACCCAGGGTGACAGCTATGTAAAGGGTCACCTTAACTGCTAACCCGCACATCGAACCCAGGGTGACAGCTATGTAAAGGGTCACCTTAACTGCTAACCCGCACATCGAACCCAGGGTGACAGCTATGTAAAGGGTCACCTTAACTGCTAACCCGCACATCGAACCCAGGGTGACAGCTATGTAAAGGGTCACCTTAACTGCTAACCCGCACATCGAACCCAGGGTGACAGCTATGTAAAGGGTCACCTTAACTGCTAACCCGCACATCGAACCCAGGGTGACAGCTATGTAAAGGGTCACCTTAACTGCTAACCCGCACATTGAACCCAGGGTGACAGCTATGTAAAGGGTCACCTTAACTGCTAACCCGCACATCGAACCCAGGGTGACAGCTATGTAAAGGGTCACCTTAACTGCTAACCCGCACATCGAACCCAGGGTGACAGCTATGTAAAGGGTCACCTTAACTGCTAACCCGCACATCGAACCCAGGGTGACAGCTATGTAAAGGGTCACCTTAACTGCTAACCCGCACATCGAACCCAGGGTGACAGCTATGTAAAGGGTCACCTTAACTGCTAACCCGCACATCGAACCCAGGGTGACAGCTATGTAAAGGGTCACCTTAACTGCTAACCCGCACATCGAACCCAGGGTGACAGCTATGTAAAGGGTCACCTTAACTGCTAACCCGCACATCGAACCCAGGGTGACAGCTATGTAAAGGGTCACCTTAACTGCTAACCCGCACATCGAACCCAGGGTGACAGCTATGTAAAGGGTCACCTTAACTGCTAACCCGCACATCGAACCCAGGGTGACAGCTATGTAAAGGGTCACCTTAACTGCTAACCCGCACATCGAACCCAGGGTGACAGCTATGTAAAGGGTCACCTTAACTGCTAACCCGCACATCGAACCCAGGGTGACAGCTATGTAAAGGGTCACCTTAACTGCTAACCCGCACATCGAACCCAGGGTGACAGCTATGTAAAGGGTCACCTTAACTGCTAACCCGCACATCGAACCCAGGGTGACAGCTATGTAAAGGGTCACCTTAACTGCTAACCCGCACATCGAACCCAGGGTGACAGCTATGTAAAGGGTCACCTTAACTGCTAACCCGCACATCGAACCCAGGGTGACAGCTATGTAAAGGGTCACCTTAACTGCTAACCCGCACATCGAACCCAGGGTGACAGCTATGTAAAGGGTCACCTTAACTGCTAACCCGCACATCGAACCCAGGGTGACAGCTATGTAAAGGGTCACCTTAACTGCTAACCCGCACATTGAACCCAGGGTGACAGCTATGTAAAGGGTCACCTTAACTGCTAACCCGCACATCGAACCCAGGGTGACAGCTATGTAAAGGGTCACCTTAACTGCTAACCCGCACATCGAACCCAGGGTGACAGCTATGTAAAGGGTCACCTTAACTGCTAACCCGCACATCGAACCCAGGGTGACAGCTATGTAAAGGGTCACCTTAACTGCTAACCCGCACATTGAACCCAGGGTGACAGCTATGTAAAGGGTCACCTTAACTGCTAACCCGCACATCGAACCCAGGGTGACAGCTATGTAAAGGGTCACCTTAACTGCTAACCCGCACATCGAACCCAGGGTGACAGCTATGTAAAGGGTCACCTTAACTGCTAACCCGCACATCGAACCCAGGGTGACAGCTATGTAAAGGGTCACCTTAACTGCTAACCCGCACATCGAACCCAGGGTGACAGCTATGTAAAGGGTCACCTTAACTGCTAACCCGCACATCGAACCCAGGGTGACAGCTATGTAAAGGGTCACCTTAACTGCTAACCCGCACATCGAACCCAGGGTGACAGCTATGTAAAGGGTCACCTTAACTGCTAACCCGCACATTGAACCCAGGGTGACAGCTATGTAAAGGGTCACCTTAACTGCTAACCCGCACATCGAACCCAGGGTGACAGCTATGTAAAGGGTCACCTTAACTGCTAACCCGCACATCGAACCCAGGGTGACAGCTATGTAAAGGGTCACCTTAACTGCTAACCCGCACATCGAACCCAGGGTGACAGCTATGTAAAGGGTCACCTTAACTGCTAACCCGCACATTGAACCCAGGGTGACAGCTATGTAAAGGGTCACCTTAACTGCTAACCCGCACATCGAACCCAGGGTGACAGCTATGTAAAGGGTCACCTTAACTGCTAACCCGCACATCGAACCCAGGGTGACAGCTATGTAAAGGGTCACCTTAACTGCTAACCCGCACATCGAACCCAGGGTGACAGCTATGTAAAGGGTCACCTTAACTGCTAACCCGCACATCGAACCCAGGGTGACAGCTATGTAAAGGGTCACCTTAACTGCTAACCCGCACACTCCAACCATAGATGCAGGCACACTTATTGTGTAAAGAAAAGGACAAATATGCAGTGAAGTGCCTAGCTATGGAGAGTGTTTACGTGAGTACCTAAGCATTACTGAACATGAAATGAATGTGTGCAAGTTTGCATCATTAGGTGGTATACAATAACAGAGAAATGTAAGTTTGGGGTGAGGTGACTAGATGCAGTATAGAGACAGTTCAGCAGGGTGTGGAACACGTCACCGGCTGCCGGGATCCCGGCGATCAGGATCCCAACAACAGAATTCCATCAGGGAGGGGGGCGAGTGCAGCAAGCCCCTTGTAGGCTCGGTGGTGAGCTGCACACGCCACAGTTCTATTCCCACTCTATGGGTGTTATGGACACCCACAAGTGGGAATAGTCCCTGTTAGTCGGCATGCCAGCCATCATGATAGTGAGGGGGCAGGATATAAGGATAGGTGTTGTGACCGGCAGTCTCCTGACCGCCAGTCACATAACTGCAACCTGTTCAGCAGAGTACCTGAGCATTATTGAACATGAATTGAACTCACTTGCTCACATGCTGAGAGTGCATCGTTTAACCACCACAGATACAGTATGTATTCTAAAAATTAGGAGACTCACACACCAAATTATTTAATCCTCAATTGCAGCTCTGGATTCATGACAAACACACTGTTCAGTTACACGGTGTTCTGAATGACAAATTTCATCAGGCGATCAGCAGGAACTGCGTCAGCAATGTCATTGGTATTTGACGCATGCGCAGTGCAGTTCAGGAAAAGCAACATCTGGTAGACAGAAAGTAGTATTACACTCTCTGGCTTTTCCAGCACCTCAGTACATTACAATGCATCTTAATACAGCATAAGCCTTCTTAGAATGCCAAGTAACAACATGGCAGAGCATGAGTAGCTGGGCATGCCACATGGCATATGGACACTAAATTTAAGAGGATACATCTGTAGATAGATGTATGCCCAGATTGGTGGCAGACTTCACTGGGAGTTTCCTCGGCGGGCCAGACCATGTTGTGGTCACTGAAATCATTTTATTGGTGTTTTTATTTAGATTTTTTTAAATTCAGTTCCCGGTTAGCATTGATCAGTAGCTGTCCCTCATTGCCTGTCAACTAGAGACAGAGCTAGAGAGAGGCCCCACTTCCATTCCTCACAGCTCTAGCTCTCACTGGCAGTGGCTGCCTGAGACTAACACCTGGGCTGGACACCACACCATTTTCTTCTTCTTCCACCGAAATGGGGCGCAGCAAACCATCAGGGAAAGGAAATAGGGTGAGGAGGTGATCGCTGGCAGCCACCTCTAACAAGCACCAGAACCAGCATCCCAGATCCCAGAAGCAGCAGCTGGAGCTGTAGAGCTGCTCAGAAGGCTGTACTAAATGTACAGGGCCAGGCATGCCAGGAATAGAACATTGGCAGCAACCCAAGGTCAGTGTTCACATTCCAGTGTCTGCTCCTTCTCCAGCTCATCTTGCGACCCCCAATGTAGAGCTCCTCAGTTAGTACAGTCACAGTCTCCCCCCTCAATCAGCCCAATGTCCCCAATTCTCCAGCCCAGTTTTCCCCCTCTCACCCCATCTCAGTGTCTCCTTCCCATCCAGCCCAGTCCCTCACTATTCGCAATGTCCCCTCTATCCAGCCCAGTATTCTCCATTATCTCACTGACCCCCTTTCCCAGTGTCTCTCACCCTGCCAGCCCAGTGTCTCCCTTCTTCCCTCTGCAACCAGCCCATTGCTCCACCTAATGGTCCCCAGCTAAAAACCCCTACTAAGTCAAGTCACAGTGTGTCCCGCGTGTTCTCCCCAATTTAACCCGTCTCTAGCCTGTTGCTCCCCTCAGCCACCAACATCTCACTATCCCACTTCCCATCCAGCCCAGTGCCCCTCTATTGCAGTGCCCCCCCCCCCCCCCACCATCCAACCCAGTGTTCCTCTATATTTAACTTTTCTAACTGCCATCCATGTATCTCAGTGTATGTATTGTTGTGCCATGTCTATGTCTGTCTGTCTGTCTGGGGTGATTCAATTGTTTTTTACACTACACTAATTAATGGGTGTCTGGTAAAGCAATTCTATTGGATTTGGGTGCCCATTAATTGTCACACATCTTGTACCTAAAAATACTGGGTTAGTCATGTAGTGTCAAGTATATCAGCAAATATGTTGCTGTCCAGAGGTGGAACCAGTGGCAAGACAGCCAGTGCATTGAACCAGGGCCCACCTCAGTGAAGGAGCCCACTACAGTGAATTGGCCCACCACAGTGAAGGGGCCTGCTTCAGTGAAGGGGCCCACAAGCAGTGAAGGGGCCTGCAGCTGGTGGCATTAGAATGAGTTAGACTGAGTCATTATATGCCACTGCGCACCTCTGTTCTGCAATCCACCAGCCCCACAGTAGCTTTAGCTGAGGCTGAGTAGCTGAGGTTTATCTGCTGTCAGAATGTGGTGACAGTCCAGCAGGAGGGAGAGGAGGAGCTGCAATCCTCTCTTCTCCCAGCAGCAATCCTCTCCACTCTTTAGTGCTCTAACCACGGCTTCCTCTCTGACTGAGGCTGTCCTTGCAGCTGCTGCTGGACCTTTATTCATATCAAGCCTTTCATTATGAAACAAGAATGTTTTTTAATATTTAATATATTCACTTTTGGGAAACTGCATTTTTAGGAATGTATGTTAAAAAGGGTTGTGTGATACTGTTTGTGATATACTATAATATAATCACGTCATATGTGGATAAAAGTCTACCAATAATACCCCTTTCAGACCAAAAAGGCAGGGTCTTACTCGGGAATACGGTCCCGGGATCATGCAGGGACATTCCCGGGTAAGACGCCTTGCATACCGCAGTCAGTAGCCTGGCATATTGCCGGGCTGCTGACTTCAGCGGTGACGCGGCAGGGGCGGCGCTAGAGATTACATGATCTCCAAGCGCCGCCTATACATAGAGAGTGAACGGGAGCCGGGGCACATTGACCCGGCTCCCGTTCACACCGCACAGTGAGCCGGGTTGAACACGGGTTCAACCTTGGTCAAGAGTAGGGTTGAAATACCGGGTCACTGGACCCGGTATTTCAGCCCGGTACCCTTTCACACGGGTTATGCGCGTTCATGTGCCAATAACCCGTGTTCAGAGGTGCTGGTGTGAAAGGGGTATAAGAAGCAGATGCTAAACTTGATATACTATATGAATGTTTATAATTTAATTTCAGCTATAAAAATTAAGTTATGTAACATGCTCGATGTGACTGACAGGCTTATCTGCTAATTTAACCATTCATGGTTCTGATATTAATTATAGGCAGATGATAAGCCAAATAGCAGTTTAGGTTCAGGTTTATCTGAGAATAACAGGATGATGTAGACTTGCAATTTATCTATTTTATACCTTCAGAATAGTTGGGTTCTGTGTACAAATATATTACGAATAAGTATTCTGTCACTGTCAGAGAGCAGGAGAGTATTTATAGCTTATATTAATGGTGTACAAGTTGATATTTGAAGGTTATTAAGAGATCTTTCTTGATAATGATTAAAATGTAAAACCTTATATGTTATACTGAATGTTTATCTCTTCAAAACAAATTTCCCTTGTGGATACATGAATATTTACGGTGGAAAGTATGATAATTAAATATTTAAAAGAGATACATACATCATAATATATAAAGGTGTAACTGTAGATGCGTCCTTCCTGTGCGAATCAGTCAGTATCGGTTGTCTTTTTTTTACCGAAAATGCATCTTATTTGAAACGCATCAATATGGAAATAGAAAGCACAGGCAGGTTACACTGATTAAAACTATATGCGGCATGTGTATATTCTGTGTGCGATTGCAGTTGTATCTGTATATGAAAGGATACGTTACAGTGTAAATGGAAAACAGCCACTGACACTGTAAAGTAACTTTTCGTATAAGGCGCATTCGCACACTGAATATAAACACGCCAATATATCATTTTAATGAGCGTAATCTGCTTATGCGTCCTATTTATATAGCAATATAAATAAGAAGCATTTTCTGGGAAAAAAGTTCACAAGAAAAGACGTTCAGCTTCAGAAAACTCACTTGGGACTAGGCACGACTAGAAGGGCAGTTTAACATTGCTGTAGCAACAACAAAGGAGTACACATCTATAGTACAATACAAACATTTGGTACCAATATTTGGGACGGCATAAATAAAAATACAGCAGTCAGCAAGACAATTTGTTTTAAATCACATTTCTTTGCATTTCTCTATGATAGAAATATTTTACTGATTTATTAAAAAAAAGCAAAAAAACAAAAAAACACCTTGAATGTTACAGTATGTCAAAAATCCGTGCCAATACAAAACAATCCCTTTTCATTCCCTTGTTTTCTATGAATGCCTTTATTCAGTGGTTCTCAAATGCTGAACTCAGAACCTACAACAGTTCATGTTTTCCCGGTCACCTAGATGGTGCACAGGTATATTTATTACTCACTGACACGTTTTAAAAGATCCATAGATGGAGCTAATTATTTTATTTGCAATTTTGTGAGGGGACCTGGAAAACATGAAATGTCTGGGGTCCTGAGAGCTGAGTTTGAGAACCACTGTCTTTATAAATTGTTATTGGCAATGGCAGCACACCCAAACTGGTACAGCACTGGGTATAAAAGTAATACGGGTTTCAACCATAAATTGATTGGCACTACTGTGCTGGAAGGGTAATTTGAGATTTGGTTTTGACACTGTGCACCAATTGCAGACATGTACAGTATTTCTAAGGTATTTTGATATAGATGCCAATTTTATTAGATTTTTGTCATTTGAATTGTTTTTAGTGATGTCAGTTGTTTTAATTTTTCTTTTTCTGTGTTTGTTGATTTGTGTTGGAGGTGGGCAGTGGAAATGGTGGGGGAGGAGGCAAGGGAGCCAGACAGGACTGAGGAAGTGCCAGAGGCTGGGGAAGACAGCCTGTCCTCTAAGACAAAATCATGGCGTGATGTAAGGTTCTACTATGGTGAGAATGTGGCAGGATGTGAATGCAATGAGGCTATTGGCTTTCTGACAGCGGGAAATCTTTTATACATATAAAAAGCCAGGTTTATCGTAAGCTTTCTGAAGA
This sequence comes from Pseudophryne corroboree, assembly GCF_028390025.1. Lineage (NCBI taxonomy): Eukaryota > Metazoa > Chordata > Amphibia > Anura > Myobatrachidae > Pseudophryne > Pseudophryne corroboree. Next base: position 392,915,774 of record NC_086447.1, on the reverse strand, counting down.
ACACAATGTTAATTATTGTCTGATATATATATATTAGTGATGAGCGGGTTCGGTTTCTCGGAAACCGAACCCCCCCGAACTTCACCCTTTTTACACGGGTCCGAGCCATATTCGGATTCTCCCGTATGGCTTGGGTAACCCGAGCGCGTCCGAACGTCATCATCCTGCTGTCGGATTCTCGCGAGATTCAGATTCTATATAAGCAGCCGCGCGTCACCGCCATTTCCACTCGTGCATTGGAAATGTTAGGGAGAGGACGTGGCTGGCGTTCTCTCCGTTATTGTTGAACTTGATTGTGCACTATTGCTTAATTGTGGGGAGGGCTGGGGAGCAGCTGTATAATATAGGAGGAGTACAGTGCAGAGTTTTGCTGATCAGTGACCAGCAGTTATCCGTTCTCTGCCTAAAAAAAACGCTCCATATCTGTGCTCAGTGTGCTGCATATATCTGTGCTCACACTGCTTAATTGTGGGGACTGGGGAGCAGCTGTATTATATAGCAGGAGTACAGTGCAGAGTTTTGCTGACAGTGACCACCAGTATACGTTGTCTGCCTGAAAAACACTCCATATCTGTGCTCAGTGTGCTGCTTTATTGTGGGGACTGGGGACCACCAGTATAATATTATATAGGAGGAGTACAGTGCAGAGTTTTGCTGACCAGTGACCACCAGTATATAATATATAGAATTACGGTACAGTAGGCCACTGCTGTACCTACCTCTGTGTCGTCATTAAGTATACTATCCATCTAGATTCTATACCAGTGGTGCATTTTAGTTTTGCAGTTTGCTGACACAGTGACCACCAGTATACTATATATAGCAGTACGGTACAGAAGGCAACTGCTGTACCTACCTCTGTGTCGTCATTAAGTATACTATCCATCTACATTCTATACCTGTGGTGCATTTTAGTTTTGCAGTTTGCTGACACAGTGACCACCAGTATACTATATATAGCAGTACGGTACAGAAGGCAACTGCTGTACCTACCTCTGTGTCGTCATTAAGTATACTATCCATCTACATTCTATACCTGTGGTGCATTTTAGTTTTGCAGTTTGCTGACACAGTGACCACCAGTATACTATATATAGCAGTACGGTATGGAGGGCCACTGCTGTACCTACCTCTGTGTCGTCATTAAGTATACTATCCATCTACAATCTATACCTGTGGTGCATTTTAGTTTTGCATTTTGCTGACACAGTGACCACCAGTATACTATATATAGCAGTACGGTATGGAAGGCCACTGCTGTACCTACCTCTGTGTCGTCATTAAGTATACTATCCATCTACATTCTATACCTGTGGTGCATTTTAGTTTTGCAGTTTGCTGACACAGTGACCACCAGTATACTATATATAGCAGTACGGTACGGAAGGCCACTGCTGTACCTACCTCTGTGTCGTCATTAAGTATACTATCCATCTACATTCTATACCTGTGGTGCATTTTAGTTTTGCAGTTTGCTGACACAGTGACCACCAGTATACTATATATAGCAGTACAGAAGGCCACTGCTGTACCTACCTCTGTGTCGTCATTAAGTATACTATCCATCTACATTCTATACCTGTGGTGCATTTTAGTTTTGCAGATTGCTGACAGTGACCACCAGTATATATAGCAGTACGATACGGAAGGCCACTGCTCTACCTACTTCTGTGTCGTCAAGTATACTATCCATCCATACCTGTGGTGCATTTCAGTTGTGCGCAGTATATATAGTAGTAGGCCATTGCTATTGATAGTTACTGGCATATAATTCCACACATTAAAAAATGGAGAACAAAAATGTGGAGGTTAAAATAGGGAAAGATCAAGATCCACTTCCACCTCGTGCTGAAGCTGCTGCCACTAGTCATGGCCGAGACGATGAAATGCCATCAACGTCGTCTGCCAAGGCCGATGCCCAATGTCATAGTAGAGAGCATGTAAAATCCAAAAAACAAAAGTTCAGTAAAATGACCCAAAAATCAAAATTAAAAGCGTCTGAGGAGAAGCGTAAACTTGCCAATATGCCATTTACGACACGGAGTGGCAAGGAACGGCTGAGGCCCTGGCCTATGTTCATGGCTAGTGGTTCAGCTTCACATGAGGATGGAAGCACTCATCCTCTCGCTAGAAAAATGAAAAGACTTAAGCTGGCAAAAGCACAGCAAAGAACTGTGCGTTCTTCTAAATCACAAATACCCAAGGAGAGTCCAATTGTGTCGGTTGCGATGCCTGACCTTCCCAACACAGGACGGGAAGAGCTTGCGCCTTCCACCATTTGCACGCCCCCTGCAAGTGCTGGAAGGAGCACCCGCAGTCCAGTTCCTGATAGTCAAATTGAAGATGTCACTGTTGAAGTACACCAGGATGAGGATAAGGGTGTTGCTGGCGCTGGGGAGGAAATTGACAAGGAGGATTCTGATGGTGAGGTGGTTTGTTTAAGTCAGGCACCCAGGGAGACACCTGTTGTCCGTGGGACGAATATGGCCATTGACATGCCTGGTCAAAATACAAAAAAAATCAGCTCTTCGGTGTGGAATTATTTCAACATAAATGCGGACAACAGGTGTCAAGCCGTGTGTTGCCTTTGTCAAGCTGTAATAAGTAGGGGTAAGGACGTTAACCACCTCGGAACATCCTCTCTTATACGTCACCTGGAGCGCATTCATCATAAGTCAGTGACAAGTTCAAAAACTTTGGGTGACAGCGGAAGCAGTCCACTGACCACTAAATCCCTTCCTCTTGTAACCAAGCTCCTGCAAACCACACCACCAACTCCCTCAGTGCCAATTTCCTCCTTACCCAGGAAAGCCAATAGTCCTGCAGGCCATGTAACTGGCAAGTCTGACGAGTCCTCTCCTGCCTGGGATTCCTCCGATGCATCCTTGAGTGTAACGCCTACTGCTGCTGGTGCTGCTGTTGTAGCTGCTGGGAGTCGATCGTCATCCCAGAGGGGAAGTCGGAAGACCACTTGTACTACTTCCAGTAAGCAATTGACTGTCCAACAGTCCTTTGCGAGGAAGATGAAATATCACAGCAGTCATCCTGCTGCAAAGCAGATAACTCAGGCCTTGGCAGCCTGGGCGGTGAGAAACGTGGTTCCTGTATCCACCGTTAATTCAGAGGCAACTAGAGACTTGATTGAGGTACTGTGTCCCCGGTACCAAATACCATCTAGGTTCCATTTCTCTAGGCAGGCGATACCGAAAATGTACACAGACCTCAGAAAAAGACTCACCAGTGTCCTAAAAAATGCAGTTGTACCCAATGTCCACTTAACCACGGACATGTGGACAAGTGGAGCAGGGCAGACTCAGGACTATATGACTGTGACAGCCCACTGGGTAGATGTATTGCCTCCCGCAGCAAGAACAGCAGCGGCGGCACCAGTAGCAGCATCTCGCAAACGCCAACTCGTTCCTAGGCAGGGTACGCTTTGTATCACCGCTTTCCAGAAGAGGCACACAGCTGACAACCTCTTACGGAAACTGAGGAAGATCATCGCAGAATGGCTTACCCCAATTGGACTCTCCTGGGGATTTGTGACATCGGACAACACCACCAATATTGTGCGTGCATTACATCTGGGCAAATTCCAGCACGTCCCATGTTTTGCACATACATTGAATTTGGTGGTGCAGAATTATTTAAAAAACGACAGGGGCGTGCAAGAGATGCTGTCGGTGGCCCGAAGAATTGCGGGCCACTTTCGGCATTCAGCCACCGCGTACAGAAGACTGGAGCACCACCTAACAATCCTGAACCTGCCCTGCCATCATCTGAAGCAAGAGGTGGTAACGAGGTGGAATTCAACCCTCTATATGCTTCAGAGGATGGAGGAGCAGCAAAAGGCCTTTCAAGCCTATACATCTGGCCATGATATAGGCAAAGGAGGGGGAATGCACCTGACTCAAGCGCAGTGGAGAATGATTTCAACATTGTGCAAGGTTCTGCAACCCTTTGAACTTGCCACACGTGAAGTCAGTTCAGACACTGCCAGCCTGAGTCAGGTCATTCCCCTCATCAGGCTTTTGCAGAAGAAGCTGGAGACATTGAAGAAGGAGCTAAAACAGAGCGATTCCGCTAGGCATGTGGGACTTGTGGATGGAGCCCTTAATTCGCTTAACCAGGATTCACAGGTGGTCAATCTGTTGAAATCAGAGCACTACATTTTGGCCACCGTGCTCGATCCTAGATTTAAAACCTACGTTGTATCTCTCTTTCCGGCAGACACAAGTCTGCAGAGGTTCAAAGACCTGCTGGTGAGAAAATTGTCAAGTCAAGCGGAACGTGACCCGTCAACATCTCCTCCTTCACATTCTCCTGCAACTGGGGGTGCGAGGAAAAGGCTAAGAATTCCGAGCCCACCCGCTGGCTGTAATGCAGGGCAGTCTGGAGCGAGTGCTGACATCTGGTCCGGACTGAAGGACCTGCCAACGATTACTGACATGTCGTCTACTGTCACTTCATATGATTCTCTCACCATTGAAAGAATGGTGAAGGATTATATGAGTGACCGCATCCAAGTAGGCACGTCAGACAGTCCGTACGTATACTGGCAGGAAAAAGAGTCAATTTGGAGGCCCTTGCACAAACTGGCTTTATTCTACCTAAATTGCCCTCCCTCCAGTGTGTACTCCAAAAGAGTGTTTAGTGCAGCCGCTGACCTTGTCAGCAATCGGCGTACGAGGTTACTTCCAGAAAATGTGGAGAAGATGATGTTCATCAAAATGAATTATAATCAATTCCTCCGTGGAGACATTCACCAGCAGCAATTGCCTCCACAAAGTACACAGGGACCTGAGATGGTGGATTCCAGTGGGGACGAATTAATAATCTGTGAGGAGGGGGATGTACACAGTGAAAGGGGTGAGGAATCGGAGGATGATGATGAGGTGGACATCTTGCCTCTGTAGAGCCAGTTTGTGCAAGGAGAGATTGATTGCTTCTTTTTTTGGTGGGGGCCCAAACCAACCAGTCATTTCAGTCACAGTCGTGTGGCAGACCCTGTCGCTGAAATGATGGGTTCGTTAAAGTGTGCATGTCCTGTTTATACAACATAAGGGTGGGTGGGAGGGCCCAAGGACAATTCCATCTTGCACCTCTTTTTTCTTTAATTTTTCTTTGCATCATGTGCTGTTTGGGGACAATTTTTTTGAAGTGCCATCCTGCCTGACACTGCAGTGCCACCCCTAGATGGGCCAGGTGTTTGTGTCGGCCACTTGTGTCGCTTAGCTTAGTCACACAGCCACCTTGGTGCGCCTTTTTTTTTCTTTGCATCATGTGCTGTTTGGGGACAATTTTTTTGAAGTGCCATCCTGCCTGACACTGCAGTGCCACTCCTAGATGGGCCAGGTGTTTGTGTCGGCCACTTGTGTCGCTTAGCTTAGTCACACAGCGACCTTGGTGCACCTATTTTTTTCTTTGCATCATGTGCTGTTTGGGGACTATTTTTTTGAAGTGCCATCCTGCCAGACACTGCAGTGCCACTCCTAGATGGGCCAGGTGTTTGTGTCGGCCACTCTTGTCGCTTAGCTTAGCCATCCAGCGACCTTGGTGCAAATTTAAGGACTAAAAGTAATATTGTGAGGTGTGAGGTGTTCAGAATAGACTGGAAATGAGTGGAAATTATGGTTATTGAGGTTAATAAAACTATGGGATCAAAATGACCCCCAAATTCTATGATTTAAGCTGTTTTTTAGGGTTTTTTTGTAAAAAACACCCGAATCCAAAACACACCCGAATCCGACAAAACATTTTCGGTGAGGTTTTGCCAAAACGCGTCCGAATCCAAAACAAGGCCGCGGAACCGAATCCAAAACCAAAACACAAAACCCGAAAAATGTCCGGTGCACATTACTAATATATATATAACAGACATAGGCGGCACTCAGGACGGCTTGTAAGAATCACACGGACCCCAGCATAGAGTTCAACGTTTCAATCTTATTCACAGATTTTCATCAGGACGAAAATCTGTGAATAAGATTGAAACGTTGAACTTTATGCTGGGGTCCGTGTGATTCTTACAAGCCGTCCTGAGTGCCGCCTATGTCTGTTATGTGTGGTGATTGACCGTTTGTGGCCTAATACACCTGGAAGGCACCGGATGCAATATTCCTGCTTATGTACAGAGGGGAGAGCCGGCTTCACATTTGATATATATATATACACTGCTCAAAAAAATAAACGGAACACTTAAACAACACATCCTAGATCTGAATGAATGAAATATTTTTATTAAATACTTTGTTCTTTACTTAGTTGAATTTGCTGACAACAAAATCGCACAAAAATTATCAATGGAAATCAAATTTATTAACCCATGGAGGTCTGGATTTGGAGTCACACTCAAAATGAAAGTGGAAAAACACACTACAGGCTGATCCAACTTTGATACAATGTCCTTAAAACAAGTCAAAATAAGGCTCAGTAGTGTGTGTAACCTCCACGTACCTGTATGACCTCCCTACAGCGCATGGGCGTGATTCTGATGAGCTGGTGGATGGTCTCCTGAGGGATCTCCTCCCAGACCTGGACTAAAGCATCCGCCAACTGGACAGTCTGTGGTGCAAAGTGGCGTTGGTGGATGGAGGGAGACATGATGTCCCAGATGTGCTCAATTGGATTCAGGTCTGGGGAACGGGCGGGCCAGTCCATAGCATCAATGCCTTCGTCTTGCAGGAACTACTGACACACTCCAGCCACATGAGGTCTAGCATTGTCTTGCATTAGGAGGAATCCAGGGCCAACCGCACCAGCATATGGTCTCACAAGGGGTCTGAGGATCTCATCTCGGTACCTAATGGCAGTCAGGCTACCTCTGGCGAGCACATGGAGGGCTGTGCGGCCCCCCAAAGAAATGCCACCCCACACCATTACTGACCCACTGCCAAACCGGTCATGCTGGAGGATGTTGCAGGCAGCAGAACGTTCTCCTTGGTGTCTCCAGACTCTGTCACGTCTGTCACATGTGCTCAGTGAGAACCTGCTTTCATCTGTGAAGAGCACAGGGCGCCAGTGGCGAATTTGCCAATCTTGGTGTTCTCTGGCAAATGCCAAACGTCCTGCATGGTGTTGGGCTATAAGCATAACCCCCACCTGTGGACGTCGGGCCCTCATACCACCCTCATGGAGTCTGTTTCTGATCATTTGAGTAGACACATGCACATTTTTGGCTTGCTGGAGGTCATTTTACAGGGCTCTGGCAGTGCTCCTACTGTTCCTCCTTGCACAAAGGAGGAGGTAGCGGTCCTGCTGCTGGGTTGTTGCACTCCTACGGCCTCCTCTACGTCTCCTGATGTACTGGCCTGTCTCCTGGTAGCGCCACCATGCTCTGGACACTACGTTGACAGACACAGCAAACCTTCTTGCCACAGCTTGCATTAATGTGCCATCCTGGATGAGTTGCACTACCTGAGCCACTTGTGTGGGTTGTAGAATCCGTCTCATGCTACCACTAGAGTGAAGGCACCGCCAGCTTTCAAAAGTGACCAAAACATCAGCCAGAAAGCATAGGAGCTGAGAAGTGGTCTGTGGTCACCACTTGCAGAACAACTCCTTTATTGGGGGTGTCTTGCTAATTGCCTATAATTTCCACCTGTTGTCTATTCTATTTGCACAACAGCATGTGAAATTGATTGTCAATCAGTGTTGATTCCTAAGTGGGCAGTTTGATTTCACAGAAGTGTGATTGACTTGGAGTTACTTTGTGTTGTTTAAGTGCTCCTTTTATTTTTTTGAGCAGTGTATATATATATATATATATTATATTAAGGCTGAATCGAACAAACGGAATTCTCACATAGGGAACTTCTGAGATGGGGCATGGTGTTTGAGGGGATACACCTCAAAAAAGATTGGACGTACTGAGCTGAAATTTGGCATGGATGTGTACAATCGTCACCTGGTGCTGCATGCCAAATTTCAGGGAAAAATAATAGAAAATGAGGAATTGGGAGTAACCTAAAGTTTCAACTGTCAGTTTTTTTCTGCGACTTCCTGTTTTGGCTTTTGAGGTTGGTTTTCCCATATAGTCAATGAGAAGTTTTTTGGGAAGGCATAACTCAGGGTAGAGGACAAAAAAAGACTTGGGGTTTGTTTGATTAGATAGAGTATGTCCCAGTGTAGTGCCTTTTGGGGTTGTGGTTTTTCAGAAAGTTACAGTTTTTTTTAATTAAGTAAAATATACCCCATTATAGAGATAGGGCATTTCAATTTGTTGCGCCTGCGCAGTGGACACCAGGAAAGCAAGAGTGAGTGAGGGAAGGGGTCTCGTGCAGGCAAAGGAGAGGTTATAAAAGTAGCTGCTGGTGGCGGGAGGAGATCTAGCGGTACCCTGGGTGTGAGCTTACTGCGTTCTCCTCAAGTCCATACAGAGCAGAGAGGAGCCGCAGCAGTAGGAATGGCTGGAGCTGCGCCGTAGGAGGAGGAGACATCTGGCGCAGCGCTAAGGTCCTGACTGACAGCGCTTCCCACTTACCTGCAGCGGGTGGGGGGACACAGCGGGCAGCTAGTGCCGCTGTGTCCCCCCACCCAGCTGTTATGTGTCCGGATACCGACCCGCCCACCGGCCGGCCGGACTGTCCCTGGCGGCTGCCTGCTCCCCGGGTCTGTGTTGCTGTGGGCTGCCCGCTGCTATCGCTCCTGACGGGGTGTGGCTGGGAGTAGGAGGCGCCTCGGACACAGAGCTGGATTAAGGCCTCGGGGGGCCTGGGGTACTTAAGACAGGGGGGCCCTAAGATTTAAAATTAAAATCATATATATATATTATATACACACACACCTTTATATATACACATATATATATATATATATACACACACAATATATATTATATATATATATACACTATATATATATATATATATATATATATATAGATACACATATATTATACATATATATATACATACATATATATACATATATATATATATACACACATATATATAATATATATATATATATATATATATAGACGAAGAGAAATGGGAGCACTCACCAGTCTTCATTATAGTGGTAATTTATTTGAATATCATGTCAGACAGAGCATCGACGTTTCGGTCCTCACTTGGACCTTTGTCAGGATAATTATACAGTGGAACGGACAGCCTTATAAACCCAGTATGTGCCCACCCACCACTTCAATAAAAACCAATCAGAGTGAAATACATATTAACCATTAAAAGATACACATGTGTGGGTGATCAAGTTATAACACTTAGCATATCCCCATTACACCTGTATACACACCTTTAGCCACGGATGTCCTCCCTGTGTCCAGCACTTCCTCATGCTGACTGGCGTGCGTTCCACCGCCGCCATCAGCTGTTTCTTTGAGACCTAGAACGCCGGGGACTCAGCTCACGGCCGCGTCTCCCTCCGGCAACATCACTTCCTGTCTGTGGAACGCATATCCGCTCCCAATCCCGGAAGCGTATGCGTTCCACTGCGTACTCACACATCTATGAGTATTGTATGTGTGCTGATTTGGCAGCATCGCGGCAGTGCTCATATCAGCGCTGATAGATGGGTAATAGATATTAAATCCATATCATTGGTGATTCTCAGAGGATTTATTAATATGTGAGGACACAGGGAATATCTCCATAGTGTCCGGGCGTGTATACTCATGACAAAATAGAAATACACATAGGAAAACCTGTTCCATATATATCAAATGTGCATATAGATAGATTATGCATAGGTCCATATTACAATAACATGGATCCATGCATAAGTCTCATACACATATCTTGACCTAATAGTAGACAACAATCCATAAGGAAAATAGATGAAAAATAAATGAAAAAAAGTCATTAAAAAGGCTATAAACCCTCACGGAGCGAACCTTATTGCACTACCCAAAAAAAAGAGAAAAAGGGGGAAGGGAGAAAAAAGAAAAAAATTTCAAAAAAACACATGTCAAATGTGAGAAAATAAAAATAATGAAAACAATATATATGAATTGAAGTTTAAAAATTCCTTATTAATTCAAGAACACACTGCATTGGATGCCATCATTTAGGCCTTTAGGTCGTATGGTGTCCAGTCGATAAATCCAACCGCTTCACATTTTAGAAGCATTTTACCACGGTCACCGCCCCTCCTCGGTTGGTCCACTCGATCAATAATCATGCTCCTTAATGATGCCAATGAGTGACGAGCTTCCACAAAGTGTCTAGCAACTGGCTTATCGGAGCTCCCATTTTCCAGTGCAGACCTGATAGATAAACGGTGGTTCGCCATCCTCTCTCGGAATGGGCGTATTGTTTTTCCCACGTATATCAGGGAACAGGGGCATATAAGAATATATATCACAAAATCGGTGGTACATGTCACCCTGTGTCGTATGTGTATCTTCTTTCCAGTATGGGGATGGTGGAAGAATTCACCAGTCATCATGCTCCTGCATGTTGTGCAATTAATGCACCTATAGCAACCCATCTTTCTTGGTTGAAGCCACATAACTGGATGTTTTGGAGATGCTCTGTCTGGTTGCATAAGGATGTCTTTCAGGTTTAGTGCTCGTCGAAAGCTCATCAATGGCTTATCTGGTAATTTTTTAGTCAGCATCGGATCAGTCTTGACTACGGGCCAGACCTCCCTTAGGGCCTTCCGTATACTAGGACCAGCTGTATCAAATGTGGCGGTGACCACAAAAGGATTTATGACCTTACACTTCTTGTTATTTCCTGTATGGAAAATTCTTTTTGCTTTCTTTAGACATCTATTGATGATTTGTAGACTGTAGCCACGCACCAAAAACCGATTCTTCATTTCCACGAGTTGAGTTTCAGCCATCTCTTCATTAGAGTTGTTGCGTAAGACTCTCAAAAATTGAGAGATCGGTAAGTTTTGTTTTAAGGGGCCAGGGTGATGGCTCCCAAAGTGCAATAAGGTGTTTCGGTCCGTCGTTTTCCTGAATAGTTTATAGCCATAACCCAGTTCAGTGGCGTAGACACTTACATCTAAAAAATTGATAGTTTCTCTGTGATACTGCATGGTAAAGCGAATAGGGGAGTCTAGGTGATTCAGATGTTCTACCATAGCTAGTAGGGACTCTTCTGAAGAAGTCCAAATCAAAAATATATCGTCGATAAAACGACGATAAAAGGCGATACTATCTCCAAACGGCGGGATGATGTTTTCATTTTCATAGGCATCCATGAACAGATTTGCGTAAGACGGCGCTATATTACTCCCCATCGCGGTCCCGGCCGTTTGGAGATAGTACCGCCCCTGAAAAGAAAAATAATTATTAACCAGAGTCAGTCTGAGTAACTCAATGAGGAAGTCAATGGGAGGCATCCCTCTGTGTTTATCCATCAAGGCCCGTTTGGTTGTCTCTATACCCGCTCCATGTGGGATTACGGTATAGAGTGAGGTGACGTCCATGGTGACCAGGATATCCTGTGACTCATGAGGCATGGGTTTCAATAATCTTAGGAAATCTTCCGTATCTCGTACATAGCTTTTAGTCTGTTTAACACAAGTCTGTAGAAAACTATCCACAAACTGTGCTATTGGTGAAAATAATGAATTGCGTGCCGAGATTATAGGCCGGCCCGGAGGTCTGTCTAACGTTTTATGGATTTTGGGTAGTAGATAAAGAATTGGACAGATTGGAAAATCCGTCTCAAGGAATGCCAAAATGTCCTCATCTATCCAATTGTTATTCAAAGCACTTTGTAGCAGTGAATCCAATTGGTTTTTGAAGGGTATAGTGGGATCACATGTAAGAAGTCTATATGTTTCCTGGTCGGCTAATTGTCTATACGCTTCTGCCTCATAGTCACAGGTATCCAAAATCACCACAGCGCCACCTTTATCAGCCGGTCTCACAGTGATAAGTGAATTATTCTTAATTTCACCTATCGCTTTCCTCTCCAGAGGACTCAGATTGTATCTGACTCTTGTTTGTCTTTTCATAGAGTCCCTTATACCATGATCCAGCATCCGCGTGAAGGTTTTGATACTCGGGTTGTATGATTGGGGGTCATATGTGCTCTTTTTCTTAAAAGTACTGATCTCCATTGGTAATGGATCAGTTTGCTGAAATTTTTCTACTAGTCTAAGTTTACGACTCAGTTTATACTTGTCAACAGACCAACCAAAATCATTAAATTTCGGAGTTGGGATGAAACTCAATCCCTTAGATAATAAGCTCCTCTCGGCCTCAGTAAGTTTATGAGTCGACAAGTTTATCACTGACCCTTCTGATTCTTGTTCTGTTTCTTTTTCTCTTTTGTGCTTGCCCCGCCTGAGGTGGGGCCTTCTGCGTTTAAAGACTGCCCCCCTGGTTTGGCTCGGGTACTAGCACGTGGGAGAGGTGGTTTAACACTAGCTTGAGAGTCGGAGGAGTCTCTTTCCGAAGAAGAGATGCTATCAAATTGTGCTTGGTTTTGTCTGTATCTAGTATTTCTAAATCTGTATGAAGAAGACTGTTCATTTCCCGTTAGACATCTATAGACCCTGTGATCTTTGTAATCTCGATCAACCTTCTCTAATTTTGTTCTTTTAAAAGTAACCAATTCTTTTCGATATTTATCTATTTGTTGTTTCAATTTAGTTACCCATTGTTGTGATAGATCACCTTGAAGGGTCTCAATGGCTTTTGGTTTACAAAGAGCTAATTCACCCCGCACCTTTTTCAAATCTGCTCCCACCTCCTCAATAACAAGTAGGAGTAAATCAAAGGAGCATTTGTTGAGAATTGAACACCATTTACTACAGAATACTGGATTACTTCTACCAATTGTAGGCACATTTTTAAGGCGAAAGCCCCGGGGAATTTGTTTTTTTCGGTAGTAGTCAGACAGAAATTGTCCATGTAGGAGAAGATCTGTCTCTCTCTTTTCTAAATTCAGCAACTTATGATAGGTGTCTATAGCACTTTCTGCTGGTAGACCCCCAAAGTCACTGAATTCAGAAAGCACACGTTCTGCATCATCATCTGTTAATGCTAGTAAATCATGTTCAGCTGAGAATAAAAGATCTGCAGACACCAAACCTTCCATTAAATACAACGCTATTAGACCAAAAACCTCACTCAGTTTAGTCTATGCCACTGAAATAGGTTATATATATAGAAAGCTTCAAAAGTACAAAAAATGAAAAAAATAAAATAAAAATAAAAATAGAGAATAAAAATACAAGAAAAAAGAGGGCAGCAAAAAGGCCAGAGTAAAGTCTCTTAGACAATAGTACTTCAATCCAAGGGGTTGTCCTCCTTATAGACAAAGATATCTGAGTCAAATCCGTCCATTCCAAATGGAAAATATATTCATAAGTCCATATAAACTAAATAAGCTTCATGAAAGTGCATAACGGGTGCAGGACATGTTAATCACAAGGATATCCTTGTGAGACAATATATCAAATGTTTGGTCCACACTCACGTTTTCAAATTTTCTGCTGGGGTGCCTTCCAAAACTGGGGATCTTAAACAGAATCACCAGTAAATTGTATAGACGAAGAGAAATGGGAGCACTCACCAGTCTTCATTATAGTGGTAATTTATTTGAATATCATGTCAGACAGAGCATCGACGTTTCGGTCCTCACTTGGACCTTTGTCAGGATAATTATACAGTGGAACGGACAGCCTTATAAACCCAGTATGTGCCCACCCACCACTTCAATAAAAACCAATCAGAGTGAAATACATATTAACCATTAAAAGATACACATGTGTGGGTGATCAAGTTATAACACTTAGCATATCCCCATTACACCTGTATACACACCTTTAGCCACGGAAGTCCTCCCTGTGTCCAGCACTTCCTCATGCTGACTGGCGTGCGTTCCACCGCCGCCATCAGCTGTTTCTTTGAGACCTAGAACGCCGGGGACTCAGCTCACGGCCGCGTCTCCCTCCGGCAACATCACTTCCTGTCTGTGGAACACATATCCGCTCCCGATCCCGGAAGCGTATGCGTTCCACTGCGTACTCACACATCTATGAGTATTGTATGTGTGCTGATTTGGCAGCATCGCGGCAGTGCTCATATCAGCGCTGATAGATGGGTAATAGATATTAAATCCATATCATTGGGGATTCTCAGAGGATTTATTAATATGTGAGGACACAGGGAATATCTCCATAGTGTCCGGGCGTGTATACTCATGACAAAATAGAAATACACATAGGAAAACCTGTTCCATATAGACTTCTTACATGTGATCCCACTATACCCTTCAAAAACCAATTGGATTCACTGCTACAAAGTGCTTTGAATAACAATTGGATAGATGAGGACATTTTGGCATTCCTTGAGACGGATTTTCCAATCTGTCCAATTCTTTATCTACTACCCAAAATCCATAAAACGTTAGACAGACCTCCGGGCCGGCCTATAATCTCGGCACGCAATTCATTATTTTCACCAATAGCACAGTTTGTGGATAGTTTTCTACAGACTTGTGTTAAACAGACTAAAAGCTATGTACGAGATACGGAAGATTTCCTAAGATTATTGAAACCCATGCCTCATGAGTCACAGGATATCCTGGTCACCATGGACGTCACCTCACTCTATACCGTAATCCCACATGGAGCGGGTATAGAGACAACCAAACGGGCCTTGATGGATAAACACAGAGGGATGCCTCCCATTGACTTCCTCATTGAGTTACTCAGACTGACTCTGGTTAATAATTATTTTTCTTTTCAGGGGCGGTACTATCTCCAAACGGCCGAGACCGCGATGGGGAGTAATATAGCGCCGTCTTACGCAAATCTGTTCATGGATGCCTATGAAAATGAAAACATCATCCCGCCGTTTGGAGATAGTATCGCCTTTTATCGTCGTTTTATCGACGATATATTTTTGATTTGGACTTCTTCAGAAGAGTCCCTACTAGCTATGGTAGAACATCTGAATCACCTAGACTCCCCTATTCGCTTTACCATGCAGTATCACAGAGAAACTATCAATTTTTTAGATGTAAGTGTCTACGCCACTGAACTGGGTTATGGCTATAAACTATTCAGGAAAACGACGGACCGAAACACCTTATTGCACTTTGGGAGCCATCACCCTGGCCCCTTAAAACAAAACTTACCGATCTCTCAATTTTTGAGAGTCTTACGCAACAACTCTAATGAAGAGATGGCTGAAACTCAACTCGTGGAAATGAAGAATCGGTTTTTGGTGCGTGGCTACAGTCTACAAATCATCAATAGATGTCTAAAGAAAGCAAAAAGAATTTTCCATACAGGAAATAACAAGAAGTGTAAGGTCATAAATCCTTTTGTGGTCACCGCCACATTTGATACAGCTGGTCCTAGTATACGGAAGGCCCTAAGGGAGGTCTGGCCCGTAGTCAAGACTGATCCGATGCTGACTAAAAAATTACCAGATAAGCCATTGATGAGCTTTCGACGAGCACTAAACCTGAAAGACATCCTTATGCAACCAGACAGAGCATCTCCAAAACATCCAGTTATGTGGCTTCAACCAAGAAAGATGGGTTGCTATAGGTGCATTAATTGCACAACATGCAGGAGCATGATGACTGGTGAATTCTTCCACCATCCCCATACTGGAAAGAAGATACACATACGACACAGGGTGACATGTACCACCGATTTTGTGATATATATTCTTATATGCCCCTGTTCCCTGATATACGTGGGAAAAACAATACGCCCATTCCGAGAGAGGATGGCGAACCACCGTTTATCTATCAGGTCTGCACTGGAAAATGGGAGCTCCGATAAGCCAGTTGCTAGACACTTTGTGGAAGCTCGTCACTCATTGGCATCATTAAGGAGCATGATTATTGATCGAGTGGACCAACCGAGGAGGGGCGGTGACCGTGGTAAAATGCTTCTAAAATGTGAAGCGGGTTGGATTTATCGACTGGACACCATACGACCTAAAGGCCTAAATGATGGCATCCAATACAGTGTGTTCTTGAATTGATAAGGAATTTTTAAACTTCAATTCATATATATTGTTTTCATTATTTTTATTTTCTCACATTTGACATGTGTTTTTTTGAAATTTTTTTCTTTTTTCTCCCTTCCCCCTTTTTCTCTTTTTTTTGGGGTAGTGCAATAAGGTTCGCTCCGTGAGGGTTTATAGCCTTTTTAATGACTTTTTTTCATTTATTTTTCATCTATTTTCCTTATGGATTGTTGTCTACTATTAGGTCAAGATATGTGTATGAGACTTATGCATGGATCCATGTTATTGTAATATGGACCTATGCATAATCTATCTATATGCACATTTGATATATATGGAACAGGTTTTCCTATGTGTATTTCTATTTTGTCATGAGTATACACGCCCGGACACTATGGAGATATTCCCTGTGTCCTCACATATTAATAAATCCTCTGAGAATCACCAATGATATGGATTTAATATCTATTACCCATCTATCAGCGCTGATATGAGCACTGCCGCGATGCTGCCAAATCAGCACACATACAATACTCATAGATGTGTGAGTACGCAGTGGAACGCATACGCTTCCGGGATCGGGAGCGGATATGCGTTCCACAGACAGGAAGTGATGTTGCCGGAGGGAGACGCGGCCGTGAGCTGAGTCCCCGGTGTTCTAGGTCTCAAAGAAACAGCTGATGGCGGCGGTGGAACGCACGCCAGTCAGCATGAGGAAGTGCTGGACACAGGGAGGACATCCGTGGCTAAAGGTGTGTATACAGGTGTAATGGGGATATGCTAAGTGTTATAACTTGATCACCCACACATGTGTATCTTTTAATGGTTAATATGTATTTCACTCTGATTGGTTTTTATTGAAGTGGTGGGTGGGCACATACTGGGTTTATAAGGCTGTCCGTTCCACTGTATAATTATCCTGACAAAGGTCCAAGTGAGGACCGAAACGTCGATGCTCTGTCTGACATGATATTCAAATAAATTACCACTATAATGAAGACTGGTGAGTGCTCCCATTTCTCTTCGTCTATACAATTTACTGGTGATTCTGTTTAAGATCCCCAGTTTTGGAAGGCACCCCAGCAGAAAATTTGAAAACGTGAGTGTGGACCAAACGTTTGATATATTGTCTCACAAGGATATCCTTGTGATTAACATGTCCTGCACCCGTTATGCACTTTCATGAAGCTTATTTAGTTTATATGGACTTATGAATATATTTTCCATTTGGAATGGACGGATTTGACTCAGATATCTTTGTCTATAAGGAGGACAACCCCTTGGATTGAAGTACTATTGTCTAAGAGACTTTACTCTGGCCTTTTTGCTGCCCTCTTTTTTCTTGTATTTTTATTCTCTATTTTTATTTTTATTTTATTTTTTTCATTTTTTGTACTTTTGAAGCTTTCTATATATATAACCTATTTCAGTGGCATAGACTAAACTGAGTGAGGTTTTTGGTCTAATAGCGTTGTATTTAATGGAAGGTTTGGTGTCTGCAGATCTTTTATTCTCAGCTGAACATGATTTACTAGCATTAACAGATGATGATGCAGAACGTGTGCTTTCTGAATTCAGTGACTTTGGGGGTCTACCAGCAGAAAGTGCTATAGACACCTATCATAAGTTGCTGAATTTAGAAAAGAGAGAGACAGATCTTCTCCTACATGGACAATTTCTGTCTGACTACTACCGAAAAAAACAAATTCCCCGGGGCTTTCGCCTTAAAAATGTGCCTACAATTGGTAGAAGTAATCCAGTATTCTGTAGTAAATGGTGTTCAATTCTCAACAAATGCTCCTTTGATTTACTCCTACTTGTTATTGAGGAGGTGGGAGCAGATTTGAAAAAGGTGCGGGGTGAATTAGCTCTTTGTAAACCAAAAGCCATTGAGACCCTTCAAGGTGATCTATCACAACAATGGGTAACTTAATTGAAACAACAAATAGATAAATATCGAAAAGAATTGGTTACTTTTAAAAGAACAAAATTAGAGAAGGTTGATCGAGATTACAAAGATCACAGGGTCTATAGATGGCTAACGGGAAATGAACAGTCTTCTTCATACAGATTTAGAAATACTAGATACAGACAAAACCAAGCACAATTTGATAGCATCTCTTCTTCGGAAAGAGACTCCTCCGACTCTCAAGCTAGTGTTAAACCACCTCTCCCACGTGCTAGTACCCGAGCCAAACCAGGGGGGCAGTCTTTAAACGCAGAAGGCCCCACCTCAGGCGGGGCAAGCACAAAAGAGAAAAAGAAACAGAACAAGAATCAGAAGGGTCAGTGATAAACTTGTCGACTCATAAACTTACTGAGGCCGAGAGGAGCTTATTATCTAAGGGATTGAGTTTCATCCCAACTCCGAAATTTAATGATTTTGGTTGGTCTGTTGACAAGTATAAACTGAGTCGTAAACTTAGACTAGTAGAAAAATTTCAGCAAACTGATCCATTACCAATGGAGATCAGTACTTTTAAGAAAAAGAGCACATATGACCCCCAATCATACAACCCGAGTATCAAAACCTTCACGCGGATGCTGGATCATGGTATAAGGGACTCTATGAAAAGACAAACAAGAGTCAGATACAATCTGAGTCCTCTGGAGAGGAAAGCGATAGGTGAAATTAAGAATAATTCACTTATCACTGTGAGACCGGCTGATAAAGGTGGCGCTGTGGTGATTTTGGATACCTGTGACTATGAGGCAGAAGCGTATAGACAATTAGCCGACCAGGAAACATATAGACTTCTTACATGTGATCCCACTATACCCTTCAAAAACCAATTGGATTCACTGCTACAAAGTGCTTTGAATAACAATTGGATAGATGAGGACATTTTGGCATTCCTTGAGACGGATTTTCCAATCTGTCCAATTCTTTATCTACTACCCAAAATCCATAAAACGTTAGACAGACCTCCGGGCCGGCCTATAATCTCGGCACGCAATTCATTATTTTCACCAATAGCACAGTTTGTGGATAGTTTTCTACAGACTTGTGTTAAACAGACTAAAAGCTATGTACGAGATACGGAAGATTTCCTAAGATTATTGAAACCCATGCCTCATGAGTCACAGGATATCCTGGTCACCATGGACGTCACCTCACTCTATACCGTAATCCCACATGGAGCGGGTATAGAGACAACCAAACGGGCCTTGATGGATAAACACAGAGGGATGCCTCCCATTGACTTCCTCATTGAGTTACTCAGACTGACTCTGGTTAATAATTATTTTTCTTTTCAGGGGCGGTACTATCTCCAAACGTCCGGGACCGCGATGGGGAGTAATATAGCGCCGTCTTACGCAAATCTGTTCATGGATGCCTATGAAAATGAAAACATCATCCCGCCGTTTGGAGATAGTATCGCCTTTTATCGTCGTTTTATCGACGATATATTTTTGATTTGGACTTCTTCAGAAGAGTCCCTACTAGCTATGGTAGAACATCTGAATCACCTAGACTCCCCTATTCGCTTTACCATGCAGTATCACAGAGAAACTATCAATTTTTTAGATGTAAGTGTCTACGCCACTGAACTGGGTTATGGCTATAAACTATTCAGGAAAACGACGGACCGAAACACCTTATTGCACTTTGGGAGCCATCACCCTGGCCCCTTAAAACAAAACTTACCGATCTCTCAATTTTTGAGAGTCTTACGCAACAACTCTAATGAAGAGATGGCTGAAACTCAACTCGTGGAAATGAAGAATCGGTTTTTGGTGCGTGGCTACAGTCTACAAATCATCAATAGATGTCTAAAGAAAGCAAAAAGAATTTTCCATACAGGAAATAACAAGAAGTGTAAGGTCATAAATCCTTTTGTGGTCACCGCCACATTTGATACAGCTGGTCCTAGTATACGGAAGGCCCTAAGGGAGGTCTGGCCCGTAGTCAAGACTGATCCGATGCTGACTAAAAAATTACCAGATAAGCCATTGATGAGCTTTCGACGAGCACTAAACCTGAAAGACATCCTTATGCAACCAGACAGAGCATCTCCAAAACATCCAGTTATGTGGCTTCAACCAAGAAAGATGGGTTGCTATAGGTGCATTAATTGCACAACATGCAGGAGCATGATGACTGGTGAATTCTTCCACCATCCCCATACTGGAAAGAAGATACACATACGACACAGGGTGACATGTACCACCGATTTTGTGATATATATTCTTATATGCCCCTGTTCCCTGATATACGTGGGAAAAACAATACGCCCATTCCGAGAGAGGATGGCGAACCACCGTTTATCTATCAGGTCTGCACTGGAAAATGGGAGCTCCGATAAGCCAGTTGCTAGACACTTTGTGGAAGCTCGTCACTCATTGGCATCATTAAGGAGCATGATTATTGATCGAGTGGACCAACCGAGGAGGGGCGGTGACCGTGGTAAAATGCTTCTAAAATGTGAAGCGGGTTGGATTTATCGACTGGACACCATACGACCTAAAGGCCTAAATGATGGCATCCAATACAGTGTGTTCTTGAATTGATAAGGAATTTTTAAACTTCAATTCATATATATTGTTTTCATTATTTTTATTTTCTCACATTTGACATGTGTTTTTTTGAAATTTTTTTCTTTTTTCTCCCTTCCCCCTTTTTCTCTTTTTTTTGGGGTAGTGCAATAAGGTTCGCTCCGTGAGGGTTTATAGCCTTTTTAATGACTTTTTTTCATTTATTTTTCATCTATTTTCCTTATGGATTGTTGTCTACTATTAGGTCAAGATATGTGTATGAGACTTATGCATGGATCCATGTTATTGTAATATGGACCTATGCATAATCTATCTATATGCACATTTGATATATATGGAACAGGTTTTCCTATGTGTATTTCTATTTTGTCATGAGTATACACGCCCGGACACTATGGAGATATTCCCTGTGTCCTCACATATTAATAAATCCTCTGAGAATCACCAATGATATGGATTTAATATCTATTACCCATCTATCAGCGCTGATATGAGCACTGCCGCGATGCTGCCAAATCAGCACACATACAATACTCATAGATGTGTGAGTACGCAGTGGAACGCATACGCTTCCGGGATCGGGAGCGGATATGCGTTCCACAGACAGGAAGTGATGTTGCCGGAGGGAGACGCGGCCGTGAGCTGAGTCCCCGGTGTTCTAGGTCTCAAAGAAACAGCTGATGGCGGCGGTGGAACGCACGCCAGTCAGCATGAGGAAGTGCTGGACACAGGGAGGACATCCGTGGCTAAAGGTGTGTATACAGGTGTAATGGGGATATGCTAAGTGTTATAACTTGATCACCCACACATGTGTATCTTTTAATGGTTAATATGTATTTCACTCTGATTGGTTTTTATTGAAGTGGTGGGTGGGCACATACTGGGTTTATAAGGCTGTCCGTTCCACTGTATAATTATCCTGACAAAGGTCCAAGTGAGGACCGAAACGTCGATGCTCTGTCTGACATGATATTCAAATAAATTACCACTATAATGAAGACTGGTGAGTGCTCCCATTTCTCTTCGTCTATACAATTTACTGGTGATTCTGTTTAAGATCCCCAGTTTTGGAAGGCACCCCAGCAGAAAATTTGAAAACGTGAGTGTGGACCAAACGTTTGATATATTGTCTCACAAGGATATCCTTGTGATTAACATGTCCTGCACCCGTTATGCACTTTCATGAAGCTTATTTAGTTTATATGGACTTATGAATATATTTCCCATTTGGAATGGACGGATTTGACTCAGATATCTTTGTCTATAAGGAGGACAACCCCTTGGATTGAAGTACTATTGTCTAAGAGACTTTACTCTGGCCTTTTTGCTGCCCTCTTTTTTCTTGTATTTTTATTCTCTATTTTTATTTTTATTTTATTTTTTTCATTTTTTGTACTTTTGAAGCTTTCTATATATATAACCTATTTCAGTGGCATAGACTAAACTGAGTGAGGTTTTTGGTCTAATAGCGTTGTATTTAATGGAAGGTTTGGTGTCTGCAGATCTTTTATTCTCAGCTGAACATGATTTACTAGCATTAACAGATGATGATGCAGAACGTGTGCTTTCTGAATTCAGTGACTTTGGGGGTCTACCAGCAGAAAGTGCTATAGACACCTATCATAAGTTGCTGAATTTAGAAAAGAGAGAGACAGATCTTCTCCTACATGGACAATTTCTGTCTGACTACTACCGAAAAAAACAAATTCCCCGGGGCTTTCGCCTTAAAAATGTGCCTACAATTGGTAGAAGTAATCCAGTATTCTGTAGTAAATGGTGTTCAATTCTCAACAAATGCTCCTTTGATTTACTCCTACTTGTTATTGAGGAGGTGGGAGCAGATTTGAAAAAGGTGCGGGGTGAATTAGCTCTTTGTAAACCAAAAGCCATTGAGACCCTTCAAGGTGATCTATCACAACAATGGGTAACTTAATTGAAACAACAAATAGATAAATATCGAAAAGAATTGGTTACTTTTAAAAGAACAAAATTAGAGAAGGTTGATCGAGATTACAAAGATCACAGGGTCTATAGATGGCTAACGGGAAATGAACAGTCTTCTTCATACAGATTTAGAAATACTAGATACAGACAAAACCAAGCACAATTTGATAGCATCTCTTCTTCGGAAAGAGACTCCTCCGACTCTCAAGCTAGTGTTAAACCACCTCTCCCACGTGCTAGTACCCGAGCCAAACCAGGGGGGCAGTCTTTAAACGCAGAAGGCCCCACCTCAGGCGGGGCAAGCACAAAAGAGAAAAAGAAACAGAACAAGAATCAGAAGGGTCAGTGATAAACTTGTCGACTCATAAACTTACTGAGGCCGAGAGGAGCTTATTATCTAAGGGATTGAGTTTCATCCCAACTCCGAAATTTAATGATTTTGGTTGGTCTGTTGACAAGTATAAACTGAGTCGTAAACTTAGACTAGTAGAAAAATTTCAGCAAACTGATCCATTACCAATGGAGATCAGTACTTTTAAGAAAAAGAGCACATATGACCCCCAATCATACAACCCGAGTATCAAAACCTTCACGCGGATGCTGGATCATGGTATAAGGGACTCTATGAAAAGACAAACAAGAGTCAGATACAATCTGAGTCCTCTGGAGAGGAAAGCGATAGGTGAAATTAAGAATAATTCACTTATCACTGTGAGACCGGCTGATAAAGGTGGCGCTGTGGTGATTTTGGATACCTGTGACTATGAGGCAGAAGCGTATAGACAATTAGCCGACCAGGAAACATATAGACTTCTTACATGTGATCCCACTATACCCTTCAAAAACCAATTGGATTCACTGCTACAAAGTGCTTTGAATAACAATTGGATAGATGAGGACATTTTGGCATTCCTTGAGACGGATTTTCCAATCTGTCCAATTCTTTATCTACTACCCAAAATCCATAAAACGTTAGACAGACCTCCGGGCCGGCCTATAATCTCGGCACGCAATTCATTATTTTCACCAATAGCACAGTTTGTGGATAGTTTTCTACAGACTTGTGTTAAACAGACTAAAAGCTATGTACGAGATACGGAAGATTTCCTAAGATTATTGAAACCCATGCCTCATGAGTCACAGGATATCCTGGTCACCATGGACGTCACCTCACTCTATACCGTAATCCCACATGGAGCGGGTATAGAGACAACCAAACGGGCCTTGATGGATAAACACAGAGGGATGCCTCCCATTGACTTCCTCATTGAGTTACTCAGACTGACTCTGGTTAATAATTATTTTTCTTTTCAGGGGCGGTACTATCTCCAAACGTCCGGGACCGCGATGGGGAGTAATATAGCGCCGTCTTACGCAAATCTGTTCATGGATGCCTATGAAAATGAAAACATCATCCCGCCGTTTGGAGATAGTATCGCCTTTTATCGTCGTTTTATCGACGATATATTTTTGATTTGGACTTCTTCAGAAGAGTCCCTACTAGCTATGGTAGAACATCTGAATCACCTAGACTCCCCTATTCGCTTTACCATGCAGTATCACAGAGAAACTATCAATTTTTTAGATGTAAGTGTCTACGCCACTGAACTGGGTTATGGCTATAAACTATTCAGGAAAACGACGGACCGAAACACCTTATTGCACTTTGGGAGCCATCACCCTGGCCCCTTAAAACAAAACTTACCGATCTCTAAATTTTTGAGAGTCTTACGCAACAACTCTAATGAAGAGATGGCTGAAACTCAACTCGTGGAAATGAAGAATCGGTTTTTGGTGCGTGGCTACAGTCTACAAATCATCAATAGATGTCTAAAGAAAGCAAAAAGAATTTTCCATACAGGAAATAACAAGAAGTGTAAGGTCATAAATCCTTTTGTGGTCACCGCCACATTTGATACAGCTGGTCCTAGTATACGGAAGGCCCTAAGGGAGGTCTGGCCCGTAGTCAAGACTGATCCGATGCTGACTAAAAAATTACCAGATAAGCCATTGATGAGCTTTCGACGAGCACTAAACCTGAAAGACATCCTTATGCAACCAGACAGAGCATCTCCAAAACATCCAGTTATGTGGCTTCAACCAAGAAAGATGGGTTGCTATAGGTGCATTAATTGCACAACATGCAGGAGCATGATGACTGGTGAATTCTTCCACCATCCCCATACTGGAAAGAAGATACACATACGACACAGGGTGACATGTACCACCGATTTTGTGATATATATTCTTATATGCCCCTGTTCCCTGATATACGTGGGAAAAACAATACGCCCATTCCGAGAGAGGATGGCGAACCACCGTTTATCTATCAGGTCTGCACTGGAAAATGGGAGCTCCGATAAGCCAGTTGCTAGACACTTTGTGGAAGCTCGTCACTCATTGGCATCATTAAGGAGCATGATTATTGATCGAGTGGACCAACCGAGGAGGGGCGGTGACCGTGGTAAAATGCTTCTAAAATGTGAAGCGGGTTGGATTTATCGACTGGACACCATACGACCTAAAGGCCTAAATGATGGCATCCAATACAGTGTGTTCTTGAATTGATAAGGAATTTTTAAACTTCAATTCATATATATTGTTTTCATTATTTTTATTTTCTCACATTTGACATGTGTTTTTTTGAAATTTTTTTCTTTTTTCTCCCTTCCCCCTTTTTCTCTTTTTTTTGGGGTAGTGCAATAAGGTTCGCTCCGTGAGGGTTTATAGCCTTTTTAATGACTTTTTTTCATTTATTTTTCATCTATTTTCCTTATGGATTGTTGTCTACTATTAGGTCAAGATATGTGTATGAGACTTATGCATGGATCCATGTTATTGTAATATGGACCTATGTATAATCTATCTATATGCACATTTGATATATATGGAACAGGTTTTCCTATGTGTATTTCTATTTTGTCATGAGTATACACGCCCGGACACTATGGAGATATTCCCTGTGTCCTCACATATTAATAAATCCTCTGAGAATCACCAATGATATGGATTTAATATCTATTACCCATCTATCAGCGCTGATATGAGCACTGCCGCGATGCTGCCAAATCAGCACACATACAATACTCATAGATGTGTGAGTACGCAGTGGAACGCATACGCTTCCGGGATCGGGAGCGGATATGCGTTCCACAGACAGGAAGTGATGTTGCCGGAGGGAGACGCGGCCGTGAGCTGAGTCCCCGGTGTTCTAGGTCTCAAAGAAACAGCTGATGGCGGCGGTGGAACGCACGCCAGTCAGCATGAGGAAGTGCTGGACACAGGGAGGACATCCATGGCTAAAGGTGTGTATACAGGTGTAATGGGGATATGCTAAGTGTTATAACTTGATCACCCACACATGTGTATCTTTTAATGGTTAATATGTATTTCACTCTGATTGGTTTTTATTGAAGTGGTGGGTGGGCACATACTGGGTTTATAAGGCTGTCCGTTCCACTGTATAATTATCCTGACAAAGGTCCAAGTGAGGACCGAAACGTCGATGCTCTGTCTGACATGATATTCAAATAAATTACCACTATAATGAAGACTGGTGAGTGCTCCCATTTCTCTTCGTCTATACAATTTACTGGTGATTCTGTTTAAGATCCCCAGTTTTGGAAGGCACCCCAGCAGAAAATTTGAAAACGTGAGTGTGGACCAAACGTTTGATATATTGTCTCACAAGGATATCCTTGTGATTAACATGTCCTGCACCCGTTATGCACTTTCATGAAGCTTATTTAGTTTATATGGACTTATGAATATATTTTCCATTTGGAATGGACGGATTTGACTCAGATATCTTTGTCTATAAGGAGGACAACCCCTTGGATTGAAGTACTATTGTCTAAGAGACTTTACTCTGGCCTTTTTGCTGCCCTCTTTTTTCTTGTATTTTTATTCTCTATTTTTATTTTTATTTTATTTTTTTCATTTTTTGTACTTTTGAAGCTTTCTATATATATAACCTATTTCAGTGGCATAGACTAAACTGAGTGAGGTTTTTGGTCTAATAGCGTTGTATTTAATGGAAGGTTTGGTGTCTGCAGATCTTTTATTCTCAGCTGAACATGATTTACTAGCATTAACAGATGATGATGCAGAACGTGTGCTTTCTGAATTCAGTGACTTTGGGGGTCTACCAGCAGAAAGTGCTATAGACACCTATCATAAGTTGCTGAATTTAGAAAAGAGAGAGACAGATCTTCTCCTACATGGACAATTTCTGTCTGACTACTACCGAAAAAAACAAATTCCCCGGGGCTTTCGCCTTAAAAATGTGCCTACAATTGGTAGAAGTAATCCAGTATTCTGTAGTAAATGGT
The DNA here is from genome assembly GCF_028390025.1 of Pseudophryne corroboree. Taxonomy (NCBI): domain Eukaryota; kingdom Metazoa; phylum Chordata; class Amphibia; order Anura; family Myobatrachidae; genus Pseudophryne; species Pseudophryne corroboree. The sequence goes on along the minus strand of NC_086447.1, from coordinate 392,889,086 downwards.
GTTCAATTCTCAACAAATGCTCCTTTGATTTACTCCTACTTGTTATTGAGGAGGTGGGAGCAGATTTGAAAAAGGTGCGGGGTGAATTAGCTCTTTGTAAACCAAAAGCCATTGAGACCCTTCAAGGTGATCTATCACAACAATGGGTAACTTAATTGAAACAACAAATAGATAAATATCGAAAAGAATTGGTTACTTTTAAAAGAACAAAATTAGAGAAGGTTGATCGAGATTACAAAGATCACAGGGTCTATAGATGGCTAACGGGAAATGAACAGTCTTCTTCATACAGATTTAGAAATACTAGATACAGACAAAACCAAGCACAATTTGATAGCATCTCTTCTTCGGAAAGAGACTCCTCCGACTCTCAAGCTAGTGTTAAACCACCTCTCCCACGTGCTAGTACCCGAGCCAAACCAGGGGGGCAGTCTTTAAACGCAGAAGGCCCCACCTCAGGCGGGGCAAGCACAAAAGAGAAAAAGAAACAGAACAAGAATCAGAAGGGTCAGTGATAAACTTGTCGACTCATAAACTTACTGAGGCCGAGAGGAGCTTATTATCTAAGGGATTGAGTTTCATCCCAACTCCGAAATTTAATGATTTTGGTTGGTCTGTTGACAAGTATAAACTGAGTCGTAAACTTAGACTAGTAGAAAAATTTCAGCAAACTGATCCATTACCAATGGAGATCAGTACTTTTAAGAAAAAGAGCACATATGACCCCCAATCATACAACCCGAGTATCAAAACCTTCACGCGGATGCTGGATCATGGTATAAGGGACTCTATGAAAAGACAAACAAGAGTCAGATACAATCTGAGTCCTCTGGAGAGGAAAGCGATAGGTGAAATTAAGAATAATTCACTTATCACTGTGAGACCGGCTGATAAAGGTGGCGCTGTGGTGATTTTGGATACCTGTGACTATGAGGCAGAAGCGTATAGACAATTAGCCGACCAGGAAACATATAGACTTCTTACATGTGATCCCACTATACCCTTCAAAAACCAATTGGATTCACTGCTACAAAGTGCTTTGAATAACAATTGGATAGATGAGGACATTTTGGCATTCCTTGAGACGGATTTTCCAATCTGTCCAATTCTTTATCTACTACCCAAAATCCATAAAACGTTAGACAGACCTCCGGGCCGGCCTATAATCTCGGCACGCAATTCATTATTTTCACCAATAGCACAGTTTGTGGATAGTTTTCTACAGACTTGTGTTAAACAGACTAAAAGCTATGTACGAGATACGGAAGATTTCCTAAGATTATTGAAACCCATGCCTCATGAGTCACAGGATATCCTGGTCACCATGGACGTCACCTCACTCTATACCGTAATCCCACATGGAGCGGGTATAGAGACAACCAAACGGGCCTTGATGGATAAACACAGAGGGATGCCTCCCATTGACTTCCTCATTGAGTTACTCAGACTGACTCTGGTTAATAATTATTTTTCTTTTCAGGGGCGGTACTATCTCCAAACGTCCGGGACCGCGATGGGGAGTAATATAGCGCCGTCTTACGCAAATCTGTTCATGGATGCCTATGAAAATGAAAACATCATCCCGCCGTTTGGAGATAGTATCGCCTTTTATCGTCGTTTTATCGACGATATATTTTTGATTTGGACTTCTTCAGAAGAGTCCCTACTAGCTATGGTAGAACATCTGAATCACCTAGACTCCCCTATTCGCTTTACCATGCAGTATCACAGAGAAACTATCAATTTTTTAGATGTAAGTGTCTACGCCACTGAACTGGGTTATGGCTATAAACTATTCAGGAAAACGACGGACCGAAACACCTTATTGCACTTTGGGAGCCATCACCCTGGCCCCTTAAAACAAAACTTACCGATCTCTCAATTTTTGAGAGTCTTACGCAACAACTCTAATGAAGAGATGGCTGAAACTCAACTCGTGGAAATGAAGAATCGGTTTTTGGTGCGTGGCTACAGTCTACAAATCATCAATAGATGTCTAAAGAAAGCAAAAAGAATTTTCCATACAGGAAATAACAAGAAGTGTAAGGTCATAAATCCTTTTGTGGTCACCGCCACATTTGATACAGCTGGTCCTAGTATACGGAAGGCCCTAAGGGAGGTCTGGCCCGTAGTCAAGACTGATCCGATGCTGACTAAAAAATTACCAGATAAGCCATTGATGAGCTTTCGACGAGCACTAAACCTGAAAGACATCCTTATGCAACCAGACAGAGCATCTCCAAAACATCCAGTTATGTGGCTTCAACCAAGAAAGATGGGTTGCTATAGGTGCATTAATTGCACAACATGCAGGAGCATGATGACTGGTGAATTCTTCCACCATCCCCATACTGGAAAGAAGATACACATACGACACAGGGTGACATGTACCACCGATTTTGTGATATATATTCTTATATGCCCCTGTTCCCTGATATACGTGGGAAAAACAATACGCCCATTCCGAGAGAGGATGGCGAACCACCGTTTATCTATCAGGTCTGCACTGGAAAATGGGAGCTCCGATAAGCCAGTTGCTAGACACTTTGTGGAAGCTCGTCACTCATTGGCATCATTAAGGAGCATGATTATTGATCGAGTGGACCAACCGAGGAGGGGCGGTGACCGTGGTAAAATGCTTCTAAAATGTGAAGCGGGTTGGATTTATCGACTGGACACCATACGACCTAAAGGCCTAAATGATGGCATCCAATACAGTGTGTTCTTGAATTGATAAGGAATTTTTAAACTTCAATTCATATATATTGTTTTCATTATTTTTATTTTCTCACATTTGACATGTGTTTTTTTGAAATTTTTTTCTTTTTTCTCCCTTCCCCCTTTTTCTCTTTTTTTTGGGGTAGTGCAATAAGGTTCGCTCCGTGAGGGTTTATAGCCTTTTTAATGACTTTTTTTCATTTATTTTTCATCTATTTTCCTTATGGATTGTTGTCTACTATTAGGTCAAGATATGTGTATGAGACTTATGCATGGATCCATGTTATTGTAATATGGACCTATGCATAATCTATCTATATGCACATTTGATATATATGGAACAGGTTTTCCTATGTGTATTTCTATTTTGTCATGAGTATACACGCCCGGACACTATGGAGATATTCCCTGTGTCCTCACATATTAATAAATCCTCTGAGAATCACCAATGATATGGATTTAATATCTATTACCCATCTATCAGCGCTGATATGAGCACTGCCGCGATGCTGCCAAATCAGCACACATACAATACTCATAGATGTGTGAGTACGCAGTGGAACGCATACGCTTCCGGGATCGGGAGCGGATATGCGTTCCACAGACAGGAAGTGATGTTGCCGGAGGGAGACGCGGCCGTGATCTGAGTCCCCGGCGTTCTAGGTCTCAAAGAAACAGCTGATGGCGGCGGTGGAACGCACGCCAGTCAGCATGAGGAAGTGCTGGACACAGGGAGGACATCCGTGGCTAAAGGTGTGTATACAGGTGTAATGGGGATATGCTAAGTGTTATAACTTGATCACCCACACATGTGTATCTTTTAATGGTTAATATGTATTTCACTCTGATTGGTTTTTATTGAAGTGGTGGGTGGGCACATACTGGGTTTATAAGGCTGTCCGTTCCACTGTATAATTATCCTGACAAAGGTCCAAGTGAGGACCGAAACGTCGATGCTCTGTCTGACATGATATTCAAATAAATTACCACTATAATGAAGACTGGTGAGTGCTCCCATTTCTCTTCGTCTATACAATTTACTGGTGATTCTGTTTAAGATCCCCAGTTTTGGAAGGCACCCCAGCAGAAAATTTGAAAACGTGAGTGTGGACCAAACGTTTGAGATATATATATATATATATATATATATATTAAAACCCATAACATATGTCACTGACCTGATTTTTGGAGTGTTGTGGACTCGGGGCTTCTTCCGATGACCGGGAAGAGGAACCGCTACTGGGTCGCAGTAGAGATGGCCGGATGTAGGTCTTCCTCATGCAGGATTAAGATGGCAGGCAGGAAGCACAGAAGAATTCTTGAAGGTTTCCTGAAAGACAAGACTTGTAGAAATACTGAATACTAAGGTACTGAGGTGTTGGAGGCACTGTGGTATTGGAGGCACTGTGGTGTTGGAGGCACTGAGGTGCTGGTAGTACAGGTACCGAGACACACAGGTGCCGGGAGCACAGTGAGACTGAATGCTGAGGCACTGGAGGCACTGAAGTGCTGGAGGCACGGAGGTGCTTGGAGGCACGGAGGTGCTTGTAGGCACGGAGGTGCTTGGAGGCACAGGATGCTTTGGAGGCACGGAGGTGCTTGGAGGCACGGAGGTGCTTGGAGGCACGGAGGTGCTTGGAGGCACAGGGTGCTTGGAGGCACGGAGGTGCTTGGAGGCACGAGGTGCTTGGAGGCACGGAGGTGCTTGGAGGCACAGGGTGCTTGGAGGCACGAGGTGCTTGGAGGCACAGAGGTGCTTGGAGGCACGGAGGTGCTTGGAGGCACGGAAGTGCTTGGAGGCACGAGGTGCTTGGAGGCACGAGGTGCTTGAAGACACGGAGGTGCTTGGAGGCACGAGGTGCTTGAAGGCACGGAGGTGCTTGGAGGCACGAGGTGCTTGGAGGCACGGAGGTGCTTGGAGGCACAGGATGCTTTGGAGGCACGGAGGTGCTTGGAAGCACGGAGATCACAGGAACGTGGGAGCTCTGGAATCACAGCTTCTGTGGGAGAAACGAAGATACTCAGGCACCGGATCTCTGCCCAGCGTCTGGTTTTGAATTCCCCGCCCTTGCCTGATTGGCGGAGCAGGCAGGTGACGTCAGTCCTGCTCCGCCTCCTTGACCTCACTATGATGGCGGCGCCCTCGCTCCGGGAAGCCGCCGGAGGAACGCGCCGACCCGCCGCTGGAACCGGAGATCGCCGGGAGAAGAGAGGCGCCGGGCAGACCAGGTCACCCGCAGGGACAAGCACGGCCGCCGCTGCCCGCGGTGAGTGACAGTACCCCCTCCTCCAGGAGTGGCCCCTGGACACTTTCCGGGCTTAGTTGGATGTCTGGAGTGGAAGATCCAAACCAGTCGAGGAGCCGTTACTTCAGTAGCCTTAATCCAACTTCTCTCCTCAGGACCATAACCCTTCCAGTCCACCAAGTACTGTAATTTTTTATGAAGATAACGAGAGTCAAGAATAGCTTTGATTTCAAACTCCGCTCCAGCTTCTGTCACTACAGACGTTGGCCTAGGGGATGCTGAGTGGAACCGATTCAGAATGAGGGGACGGAGTAGAGAAACATGAAAGGCGGTATTCGAAGGTGGGAAGGCAAACCCAGTTTACAGACCACAGGATTTAAGACTTGTAGCACAGGGTAAGGACCGATGAACCTTGGAGCGTACTTCATGGTGGGCACCTTCAACCGGAGATTACGTGTGGACAGCCATACCCTGTCCCCAACTTTATATTGAGGTGCGGCTCGCCGTTTCTTATCTGCGAAGAACTTGTACCGGACTGAAACCTTCTTAAGATTAGCATGAACCTTTCTCCAAATTTGTCCGAAGTGTCGTAGAGTGGATGTTACAGCTGGAACCTCTTCTATCGGAAGGCTTGGAAATTCTGGAACACGTGGATGGAACCCGTAGTTGACGAAAAATGGTGATTCCCCAGTGGAAGAATGAAACAAATGGTTATGGGCAAACTCCGCCCAAGGCAACAACTCCACCCAGTTGTCCTGTGAAGGGGAGAGATACAAACGAAGGAAAGTCTCTAGATCTTGATTGACTCGTTCCGTTTGACCATTTGTTTGGGGATGATAAGCGGACGAAAACTTAAGTTTAATTTGTAGAGTTGAACAGAGGGCTTTCCAAAACCTGGCGGTGAACTGTACTCCACGGTCAGAAACAATTTCTTGTGGCAACCCATGCAATCGAAAATGTTCTTGGATGAACAGTAGAGCCAGTTTCGGAGCTGTCGGGAGACCAGTCAAAGGCACGAAGTGTGCCATCTTCGAAAAACGGTCAACGATTACCCAAACGGTGTTGTAACCCTTGGAACAGGGCAAGTCAGTGATGAAGTCCATGGAAATGTGAGTCCAGGGTCTCACAGGGATAGGCAAAGGACGAAGTAACCCTGCAGGAGGCAGACGAGGAGATTTATGTTGTGTACATTGTGGACAAGAATTAACGCAATCTTGTACATCCTTCCTCATGGTGTTCCACCAGTAAGACCTTTGCAGAAACTTGTACATCTTCTGGGCACTGGGATGACCGGAAAACTTGGAGTTATGGACCCACTGTAGTATTCTTGGCCGAAATCTAGCTGGTACGGACATTCTTCCAGGAGGAGAAGCTGGAGTAGTTAAAGCAGCAGAGACAGAAACTGGATTTAGAATTAAACCCTGCTCAGGAGATTCATCCTCGTCTGTGGAAGCTTGTGAACGGGAAAGCGCATCTGCTTTAATATTGAGAGTCCCGGCACGGTACTTGATAACAAAACGAGAATCGAGAAAAGAAAAGTGCCCATCTCGCTTGGCGAGGATTCAAGCATTGTGCGGATTTGATGTACAGCAAATTTTTGGGATCTGTGTAGATGGTAAACACATGTTTAGCCCCTTCCAAAAGATATCTCCACTCTTCCAAGGCGGATTTAATTGCCAAGAGTTCCTGGTCTCCAATAGTGTAATTTCGTTCGGCCGGAGATAATTTACGAGAATGGAAGCCACACGGATGTAATTTCTTATCAGAGGAGTACTGAGAGAGAACAGCTCCAACCCCGACTGAAGATGCATCAACCTCTAGGAAGAAAGGTTCATCGAAATTTGGTTGTTGGAGAACTGGAGCCGTCATGAAAGCTAACTTTAAGTGGGAAAAAGCCTCAATGGCTTCCGGAGGCCACAAACTTGGATTAGAACCCTTTCTCGTCAGGGCAGTAATGGGCGCAACAATGGTGGAGAAACCCCTAATGAATTTCCTGTAGTAGTTCGCAAAGCCCAGGAACCTTTGTATTGCTTTCAAAGAAGAGGCTGAGTCCAGTCACGAATGGCAGACAGCTTTTCCGGATCCATGCGAAGCTCCGTCCCCGAGATGATATAACCGAGGAACGGAATTGATGTTACTTCAAAGGTACATTTGGAAAGCTTGGCATAGAGATGATTCTCTCGTAAACGGTGGAGCACCTCTTTGACTTGAGTCCTGTGTTCGACAAGATTCTTGGAAAAGATCAGTATGTCGTCCAAATATACCACAACACTCTGATATAACATGTCACGAAAGATTTCATTGACAAATCCCTGGAAAACAGCGGGAGCATTACTGAGACCAAACGGCATCACCAAGTATTCGTAATGCCCATCTCGGGTATTGAAGGCAGTCTTCCATTCTTCCCCTTCTCGGATGCGTATAAGATTATAAGCTCCCCTCAAGTCGAGTTTGGAAAAAATGCGGGCACCACGAACCCTATCAAATAACTCTGTGATTAGTGGCAAGGGGTATTTATTCTTGATAGTAATATCGCGTTTAAGCCGCGGTAGTCAATGCATGGTCTCAACCCCCCGTCCTTTTTCTTCACGAAAAAGAAGCCCGCTCCAGCAGGGGAGGAAGAGGGGCGAATAAATCCCTTGAGCAGATTGGACTTAATATACTCCGACATAGCTTGAGTCTCGGGAAGTGACAGAGGATATGTGCGACCACGGGGTGGCGTCTTCCCAGGGACAAGGTCAATAGGGCAGTCCCAAGGCCTATGAGGTGGTAACAGATCAGCTGCTTGTTCCGAAAATACGTCCTTGTACCCTTGATACGCCTCCGGAATGTGCTCTTCATCCGTCTTGGAGGAGACACGGAGCGGACAAACAGGAGTGAGACAATTAGTGTGACAAAAGGAACTCCAGGACAGAATTTGTGAAGACTTCCAGTCGATGTGGGGATTATGAGGTTTTAGCCAAGGCATTCCAAGAACCAGATCATGGTGCATTTCTGGGATTACCAAGAGTTACAGACCTTCCTGATGTAGAGCCCCGACCTGCAGCTTAACTGGCCCCGTGCGCCACATTATAAGACCTTTGGAAATTCTAGTCCCGTTGATAGCCGTCAGTGAAATTGGCCGCTCGATAGGCCGTAACTTTAAAGCCAAGCTTTGGGCACAGAAGGAAGATACGAAGTTCCCCGCAGCCCCGGAATCCAACAGGGCTTCACAAGACTTGGAGACTGAATCGGAGACTAGAGTTACAGGAAGCAAACAGTCCGAAGTTGGAGAAGCTTTTGTCGTAACTCCCAGCTTGACTCCTCCGGAACAAGCTAGGCCTGCCCGTTTCCCGGACGGGATTTACAAGATTTAAGAAAATGATCTGCGGCTCCACAGTAAAGGCAGAGTTTACCCTCACGACGACGCTGTCGTTCTTCCGGAGACAGTCGGGATCGGTTAACTTGCATGGGCTCGTCCGAGCTAGGTGAGGCCACCAGTCTAGGAGTAGGATTCCGGAACCTGGAACGATCCGAACGGCTACGTTCTCTTCCACGCTCCTGCATCCGAAGATCCACCTTGACGCAAAGGAAAATCAAATCTTCTAATGGATCCGGCAGATCTCTAGTAACCAGCTCATCTTTCAGCCGGTCGGAAAGACCGTTCCAGAAGGCAGCTCTCAGGGCATCATTATTCCAGCGTAGTTCGGAGGCAATGGTCTGGAAATGAACCACGTACTGACCCACGGAACGGGTGCCCTGTCGAACACGGAGCAAGTCGGAAGAAGCAGTGGTCATTCTGCCGGGTTCGTCGAAAATTCTTCGAAAGGACGTGATGAAGTTGGAATAGTTGGAAACCATGGGATCAGATCGTTCCCATAATGGAGACACCCAATCCAAGGCAGACCCTTCCAGCAGAGAAATAATATATGCTACCTTGGACCGGTCTGTAGGAAAGTTGTGTGCAAGTAACTCGAAATGTACCTCGCATTGGTTTAAGAAACCATGACAATTTTTAGGATTCCCATTATAGCGGGACGGAGTAGGCAGCTGAAGGCGTGGGGTGATACCGGCCGATGGTTGAACATTGCTGGCAACGGCAACTGGTGCAACTACTGGAACAGGTGCCGGAATTACAGAGGCTAGAGACGCCTGAATCTGATCCAGACGCCCGGACAACTGCTGGAGGTACTGCATCACCTGGCCTTGCGCCGCTTCCTGACTTTGTACTCGGGAAGCCAGATTCTGGATGGCACTTGAGTCCGTGTTCCGATTCCCCGGGTCCATCTGGCCTGAGTATATTGTCACTGACCTGATTTGGGAGTGTTGTGGACTCGGGGCTTCTTCCGATGACCGGGAAGAGGAACCGCTACTGGGTCGCAGTAGAGATGGCCGGATGTAGGTCTTCCTCATGCAGGATTAAGACGGCAGGCAGGAAGCACGGAAGAATTCTTGAAGGTTTCCTGAAAGACAAGACTTGTAGAAATACTGAATACTAAGGTACTGAGGTGTTGGAGGCACTGTGGTATTGGAGGCACTGTGGTGTTGGAGGCACTGAGGTGCTGGTAGTACAGGTACCGAGACACACAGGCGCCGGGAGCACAGTGAGACTGAATGCTGAGGCACTGGAGGCACTGAAGTGCTGGAGGCACGGAGGTGCTTGGAGGCACGGAGGTGCTTGTAGGCACGGAGGTGCTTGTAGGCACGGAGGTGCTTGGAGGCACGGAGGAGCTTGGAGGCACAGGATGCTTTGGAGGCACGGAGGTGCTTGGAGGCACGGAGGTGCTTGGAGGCACGGAGGTGCTTGGAGGCACAGGGTGATTGGAGGCACGAGGTGCTTGGAGGCACGGAGGTGCTTGGAGGCACGAGGTGCTTGGAGGCACGGAGGTGCTTGGAGGCACGAGGTGCTTGGAGGCACGGAGGTGCTTGGAGGCACAGGGTGCTTGGAGGCACGAGGTGCTTGGAGGCACGGAGGTGCTTGGAGGCACGGAGGTGCTTGGAGGCACGGAGGTGCTTGGAGGCACGGAAGTGCTTGGAGGCACGAGGTGCTTGAAGACACGGAGGTGCTTGGAGACACGAGGTGCTTGGAGGCACAAGGTGCTTGAAGGCACGGAGGTGCTTGGAGGCATGAGGTGCTTGGAGGCACGGAGGTGCTTGGAGGCACAGGATGCTTTGGAGGCACGGAGGTGCTTGGAAGCACGGAGATCACAGGAACGTGGGAGCTCTGGAATCACAGCTTCTGTGGGAGAAACGAAGATACTCAGGCACCGGATCTCTGCCCGGCGTCTGGTTTTGAATTCCCCGCCCTTGTCTGATTGGCGGAGCAGGCAGGTGACGTCAGTCCTGCTCCGCCTCCTTGACCTCAATATGATGGCGGCACCCTCGCTCCGGGAAGCCGCCGGAGGAACGTGCCGACCCGCCGCTGGAACCGGAGATCGCTGGGAGAAGAGAGGCGCCGGGCAGACCAGGTCACCCGCAGGGACAAGCGCGGCCGCCGCTGCCCGCGGTGAGTGACAACATACTGTAAATCAGCCTTACGTTCTGAGAGCTGGCTGAGAATGGGTGCTGGGCTGGCTGCTGCCTCCACGCGCGGCTGTCCTCTCTCCTCCTTCCCTGCAGCCTGCGCGCCCAGCGGCAGCCAATGTCTGAGCCGCAGGCTGCTGCTCCTCATGTTATTGGACAGCTGAGCCGTCGATCAGCTATCCCATCACACAGGCAGTGCAGTCAGTGGAGCCGCCGCCGGGAGCCAGAGCCGCCAGGGACAGCAATCGCTGAGCTGCCCTGCCGCTGCGTGTGGCGCCGGCTCCCGGGAGCGCAGCGCAATACCGCAGATCGGATCTCTGTTCTGATCTGCGGCGGCGACGGGGGGCCCTTTGAAAAAAGGGGGCCCGGGGTACTTATCCCCGGGACCCCCCTCTTAAACCGGCTCTGCTCGGCCAGCCGCTGACCGCCGGGCTCCGTTCCTCTACTCACAGCCCGACTGGAAGCTCCCGCTGTGCCGTCTATGTCTCCTGCTGCAGGCTGTCTGCCTGAGTGCTGGGGACGTGCCCCCCCACAGCCCCCACACCACCCATCCTCCCGCTGTGTGTACGACCCCCCCCCCCGCTGTGTCCGTCCACCCCTCCTCCCGCTGTGTGTCTCCCCCTCCCCCCCCTCCTCCCACTGTGTGTGCGGCCACCCCCCTCTACTGCTGTGTGTCCGGCCATCCCCCCCTCTCCCGCTGTGTGTCTGGTCTCCTCCCCCCTCTCCCGCTGTGTGTCCGGCCACCTCCTTCCCTCCCGCTGTGTGTCCGGCCACCACCCATCCCCCTCCCTCTGTGTGTCCGGCCACTCCCCATCCTCTTCCCGCTGTGAGTCCGGCCACCCCCCATGCCCCTCCTGCTGTGTGTCCGGCAACCCCCCATCCCCCTCCCGCTGTGTGTCCGGCCACCCCCCACCCCCTCCCGCTGTGTGTCCGGCCACCCGCCATCCCTCTCTCGCTGTGTGTCCGGCCACCCCCCCTCCTCTGCCGCTGTGTGTCCGGCCACCCTCCTCCTCCCACTGTGTGTCCAGCCACCCACCTCCCCCCCTCCCGCTGTGTGTCTGGCCACCCCCCCTCCTCCCGCTGTGTGTCCATCCACCCCCCCTCCTTTAGCTGTGTGTCCGACCACCCCCCCTACCGCAGGCCGCATAGTTCCGATCATTGACTAGAATGGAGGAGTGCTCCCCTCCATTCTAGGCAGTGTGCTCATCCTGATTGACAGGGCACGAGTGCACAGGAGAGTGCCATGACGTGGCGCTCCCTGATAGGCTACAGGGACCTTCAGTGACAGAAGTCACGGGGGTCCCGACATTCGGGAAAAGGGGTTCCATGTGTAAACATGAAACCCCTTTAGTCGCGTGGATCAGGTGTCCGTTTTTTTTATTTTAATCAAGTTCGTGGATTACGTCGGAAAAGAAGAGGACAGAACTACGCAAGGATTGTTTGTAAGTATGATTTTTATTTACAGGTACCTCGTGGATTCTACTAAAGAAGAGGACCGAGGGGCTTCGTGTCAACATAGGTAAGTATGTGTGTATGTACGTGTGCATGTATGTAATAAAGTTTGCTTGGACTTGTAGTTCTACCACAAAAAACAATATTCTATTTTTTACACAAAGGCTATCAGCCTCCCATCCACTGCCCACGGATGGGGGGGACAGCCTCGGACTTCACCCATGGCCCTTGGGTGCCTGGAGGGGGGGGACACACCTTGATTGAAGGGGTTCCCTCTCCACCAGGGAATTCTGGCTAAGGGTGACTAGTTGGGGGTAATGCCACGGCCGCAGGGACCTATTTAAAAGTGTCCCCCGGCTGTGGCATTATCTCTCTGGCTAGTGGAGCCGGTGCTGGTTTTAAAAATACGGGGGACCCCTACATCTTTTGTTCTCCGTATATTTGGAACAGGACCAGGCGCAGAGCCTGGTGCTGGTTGTTTTAATATGGGGGAACCCTACGCAATTTTTCCTCTGTATTTTTACAACCAGGACTGGCTCAAAGAGCCCGAGGCTGGTTATGCTTAGGAGGGGGGACCCCACGCAATTTTTTTTCCATTTAACTACAGTATGTGTGTTGTGGACAAGCTTACCGGAGTCTCAGTCTCAAGAGGTTTTGGCGGCTTCTTCTTCTCCGGCGGCATCCAGTGGCTTCTCCATCCAGGTGGTCAGATAAATTACTGCTTCCGGCGCAGCAGCAGCAGAAGCGTTATCTCAGTTAAAAATATTAATCGCCGTTATTGTCTTATGGAGTTAACGCAAGATTTTTTTGTCATATATTTCTCATAGCTCCTCGGTTCCCCTCTCCCGCTGTGTGCTACTCCCCTCCCGTTTTGTGTCCGGCTCCCCTTCCCTCCACTCCCAATGTGTGCACACCCCCCTTCCTGCTGTGTGCCTGCCCCCCTCCCACTGTGTGCCCAACTCCCCCACTCCTCCCCCCCGTGCAGTGTGCCTGGCTCTCTCTTACTCCTCCCCCGTGTGCTGTGTTCCCAGAAACCCCCCGCATTCTGTGTGCCTGGCTCCCCCGCCCACCCCTTCCCCTTCCCCCGCTGTGTGCCCAGCTCCCCCCCGTTCTGTGTGCCCCCCACCCCCATTCTGTGTGCCTAGCTTACCCGCCCCCACCCCCGTTCTGTGTGCCTGGCTCCCTCGCCCCCACCCCCGTTCTGTGTGCCTGGCTCTCTCCCGCCCACCCTTGTTCTGTGTGCCTGGCTCTCCCCCACCCACCCTTGTTCTGTGTGCCTGGCCCACCCCCATTCTTTGTGGCTGGCTCCCCCACTCCTCCCCCCCCGTGCTGTGTGCCTGGCTCCCCGCTCCTCCCCCTTGTGCTGCGTGCCCGTCTCCAACACCCCCCCCCCCGCTGTGTGCCTGGATCCCCCGCTCCTCTCCCCGAGCTGTGTGCACGGAAACACCCCCACCCCACCCCCGTTCTGTGTACCTGGCTCCCCAACCCCCATACTGTGTGCCTGGCTCTCCCCCCCCCGCTCCTTCCTCCGTTCTGTGTGCCCGGCTCCTCCACATGTGCTGCGTGCTCGGCTCCCACATTCCCCCCTTCTGTGTGCCTGCCTCCCCGCTCCTCCACCCTTGCTGTGTGCCCGGCTCCCTCCTCCCCATTCTGTGTGCCTGGCTACAGCCCCTCACACCCGTTCTGTGTGCCTGCCTACCGCCCCCCACCCTGTGTGTCCGGCTCCCCCTTGCCCCCCTCCGTGGTGTGCCTGGCTCCTTCCTCCGTTCTGTGTGGCTGGCCCTCCCGCTCCTCCCCTCGTTCTGTGTGCCTGGCTACCCCCCCACTCCTCCCTCCGGTCTGTGTGCCCGGCTCCCATGATTTCCCCCTTCTGTGTGCCTGCCTCCCCCACTCCTCCCCCTGTGCTGTGTGCCCGGCTCCCCCCCCCACGTTCTGTGTGCCTGGCTACCCCCATTCTGTGTGCTTGGCCCCTCCCAACCCATGCTGTGTGCCCGGCTCCACCGCTCCTCCCCCTGTGCTGTGTGTCCGTAAAACCCCACCCCCCATTCTGTGTGCATGGCTACCCCCCTGCTCCTCCCTCCGTTCTGTGTGCCAGGCTCCCCCCTCTGTTCTGTGTGCCCGACTCCCCCACTAGCCCCCCGTGCTGTGTGCCCGGCTCCCATGTTCCCCCCTTCTGTGTACCTGCCTCCCCCGCTCCTCCTCCCATTCTGTGTGCCCGCCCCCGCACCCCATTCTGTGTGCCCGGCTACCCCGCTCCTCCCTCCATGCTGTGTGCCTGGCTCCCCCCCGTTCTGTGTGCCCGGCTCCCCTCCTCGTTCTTTGTGCCCGGCTAACCCCCCCGTTCTGTGTGCCCTTGCTCCTACCTCCATTCTGTGTGCCAGGCTCCCCCCTCTGTTCTGTGTGCCCCACTCCCCCACTCCCCCCCCCCCCGTGCTGTGTGCCCGGCTCCCATGTTCCCCCCTTCTGTGTGCCTGCCTACCCCGCTCCTCCTCCCGTTCTGCGTGTCCGCCCCCCCCATTCTGTGTGCCCGGCTCCCCCGCACCTCCCTCCGCGCTGTGTGCCTGGCTCCCCCACTCCTCCCTCCGTTCTGTGTGCCCGGCTCCCACCCCTCTGTTCTGTGTGCCCAGCTACCCCCCCCCACCCCGTTCTGTGTGCCCCTGCTCCTACCTCCATTCTGTGTGCCTGGCTCCCCCCTCTGTTCTGTGTTTCTGTCCCCACCCCACTGCTGTGTGCTCGGCTCGCCCGCCCCCACCCCTGTGCTGTGTGCCTGGCTTGACCCCCCACCCCCGTGCTGTGTGTCCCGCTCCTCCCCCCGTGCTGTGTGCCCGACCCCCCCGTGCTGTGTGCCCGGCTACCCAGCCTCCCACGTGCTGTGTGTCTGGCTCCCCTGCGCCGCCCCCATGCTGTGTGTGCCCAGCCCCCCCTCCCCCTGCTGTGTTCTTGGCTCCCCCAATCTCCCGTGCTGTGTGCCCAACTCCCCCTCACTCCTGTCCTCGTTCTGTGTGCCCGGCTCTCCTGCTCCAGCCCCCCATGCTGAGTTCTCGGCTCCCCTGCTTATCCCCCTGTGCTTTGTGACCGGCTCCACCCTCCGAGCTGTGTTCCTGGCGCACCCACTGATCCTCCCTGCAGCCGCCTGGATATATTCATTGACAGCCCTCCGCCTTTTACTGCCTCCCTCTCTGTCTGTGTACCCAGCGCCTGGGATCACTCTAAAGAGGGATGGACACTGGTATACTCCCACACACAGCCCCCTGTGTGTCACCCACCAGTACAGTCCCGTGCAACCTGCGTGTCACCCCCCCCCCGTACAGTCCTCTGCGCCCTGCATGCTGCCCCCCATACAATCCCCTGTGCCCTTCATGTCGCCCCTCCTGTACGGTCCCCTGTGCTCTGTGTTTCACCCCCTTCAGTACAGTCCCCTGCGCCCTGCATGTCGCTTTCCACCAGTACTGCGCCCTGCATGTCACCTCCCGTACAGTCCCTGTGTGTTGCTCCGCCATACAGTCCTCTGCGTGTCGCCCACCTCTATACAGTCCCCTGCGCCCTGTGTGTTGCCCCCATACAGCTCCTTGCACCCTAGGTGTCGCTCCCCATACAGTCCCCTGCTCCCTGCGTGTCGTCCACCTCTACGCAGTTCCCTGCAGACAGTGTGGCCTCCAATTCAGTATAGTCCTCTGCACCCTGCATGTTACTTTCCCCATGTCCTGTGCCCTGCGCATCATTATCCCCAGCACTGTCCCTTGCGTGCCACACCCCCCATTACACGTACAGTCCTCTGCGTCCTTAATGTCACACTACGCCTGTACACTCCCCTGCGTGTTGCCCCCACCCATACAGTACTCTGTCGCCCCCGTACAGCCCCCTGCATGTCACTTTCACCCAGTCCTGTGCTCTGCGTGTCCCTTTCCCCTGGTACAGTCCCCTGCGCTCTATGTGTGTTACCCCCACCGTACAGTCCCTTGCGTGTTGCTCACCCCTGTACAGTCAGTCCTCTGCACCCTGCATGTCGACCCCTTCAGTATAGTCCCTTGCGCTCTGTGTGTCGCCCCCTTCAGTACAGTCCCCTGCACACTGCGTGTTCCTTTCCACCGGTACTGTCCCCTGCACCCTGCATGTCACCCGCCCGTACAGTACCCTGAGCCCTGCATGTCACCTCCTGTACAGTCCCCTGTGCTCTGCGTGTCACCTCCCCGTATAGTCCCCATGTGCCCTGCGTTACCCCCCTCCCTGTAAAATCCCCTGTGCCCTCCGTGTTGCCCCATGTACAGTCCCATGCGCCCTGCGTGTCAGTCCCTGCATAGTCCCCTGCGCCCTGCATGCCGCTCCCCCGTACAGTCCCCCCTTCAGTACAGTCGCCTGTACCCTGAGTGTCGCTTTCTCCCGGTACTGTCCCCTGCATCCTGCGTGTACAATCCCCTGCGCCCTTCATGTCGCCGCCCCCTTCAGTACAGTCCCCTGCATGTTGCTTTACCCGGTACTGTCCCCTGCGTCCTTCAAGTCACACACACCCCCGTACAGTTCCCTGCATCCTGCATGTCGCACTACCGCTGTACATTCCCGTGTATGTTGCCCCCACACTTGTACAGTCCCGTGCACCCTGTCTGTCACCGCTCCCCCCCTGTACAGTCCCCTGGCCCTGCATGTTGCCCCACTTACCATACCCTACGCCCTGCATGTTGCCCTCACTGGAGAGTACCCTGCACCCTGCGTGTCAAACCCCTCAGGTCAGTCCCCTGCACCCAGCGTGTTGCTTACACCCGATACTGTCCCCTGCACCTGCGTGTCACCACCCCGTACAGTCTACAGTCCCCTGCGTCCTGCATGTCGCCCTATCCCATTAGTCCTCTGTGTGTCACCCCCAGTACCTCCTGCGTGTTGCTCCACTGTACAGTCCCTGCGCCTTGCGTGTCACCCCCTGTACAATCCCCTGCGTCATGCGTGCAGCCTCCCCATACAGTCCCCTGTGCCCCTCGTGTTGCCCCCCCTGTACTGTCCCCTGCACCCTGCATGTCGCCCCACCCTTACAGTCCTCTGCGTTCCCCCCCATAAGTCCCTGTGCCCTACGTGTTGCACCCCCCCGTACAGTCCTCCTGCACCTTGCGTGTCACCCCTCCCTAACAGTCCCCTGCACCCTGTGTGTCGCCCCCTATACAGTCTTCTGCGCCCTATGTGTTCCCCCCTGTATAGTCCCATGCGCCCTGTGTATTTCCCCACTGTATAGTCCCCTGTGCCATATGTGTCGTCCCCCTGTATAGTCCCCTGTTCCCTGAGTGTCGATCCCCCGTCCAGTCCTGTGCCTGCGTGCCGCCCCCATCCAGTCCCCTGCCCCTTGCTTGTTGCCCCCTTCAGTACAGTCCCCTGTGCCCTGAGTGTTGCTTTCCACAATGTGTGTATATATATATATATATATATATATATATCTTACGTCCTAGAGGATGCTGGGGTTCCAATTAGTACCATGGGGTACACACACACAAATATGCAGCACCTGGCACACACACACACATAAACACGCAGCACCAGACACACACAAACACGCAGCACCTGACACACACACCCACGTAGCATTTACGCAGCCCCTGGCACACATGCACATATACACAGTTGTAGCACTTAACAAACAGACATATACACGCACAGCACCTGACACACACATACATGCGTGGCGGCACCACACACACACACACACATGTACGTATGTACATGCGCGGCACCTGACACACACACGCGGCCCCTGAAACACACACACACATATATATATGCGCGCCAACTGACACACACACATATATACGTGCGGCACCTGACACACATATATACGTGCAGCACCTGACACACACACACAAACATATATACGTGCGGCACCCGACACACACATATATACGCGCGGCACCTGACACACACACACACATATATACGCGTGGCACCTGACATACACACACACATATATACACTGGGCACCTGACACACACACATATACACGTGCAGCACGTGACACACACACACACACATATATACGCGTGGCACCTGACACACACACACATATATACATGCGGCACCTGACACGCACACACATATATACGTGCGGCACCTGACACGCACACACATATATATGTGCGGTACCTGACACACACATGTATACGCGTGGCACCTGACACACACATATATATGCGTGGCACCTGACACACACACATATATACGCGCGGCACCTGACACACATATATATACGCGCGGCACCAGACACACACACACATATATACGCGTGGCACCTGACACGCACACATATACGCGTGGCACCTGACACACACACATATATATGTGCGGCACCTGACACACTCACACAAATATATGCGTGGCACCTGACACACACACACACACACATATATATGCGTGGTACCTGACACACACATATACACGCGCGGCACCTGACACACACACATATATACGCGTGGCACCTGACACACACACACACACACACATATATACGCGGGGCACCTGACACACACACATATATATACGCAGAGTACCTGACACACACACATATATACGTGGGGCACTTGACACACACACACACACACATATATACGTGGGGCACCTGACACACACACACACATATATACGCGGGGCACCTGACACACACACACACACACACATATATATGCGCAGCATCTGACACACATATACGTGCAGCACCTGACACACACACATATATATGCGCGGCACCTGAAACACACACACATATATACGCGGGGCACCTGACACACACACACATATATATGTGCGGCACCTGACACACATATACGCGCGGCACCTGACACACACACATATATATGTGCGGCACCTGACACACACACACACATATATACGTGGGGCACCTGACACACACACACATATATATATGCGTGGCACCTGACACACATATACGCGCGGCACCTGACACACACACATATATACACACGGCACCTGACACACACATATATACGCGCGGCACCTGACACACACATATATACACGCGGCACCTTACACACACACATACATACGCACAGCACCTGACACACACACACATATATATATACGCGGCACCTGACACACACACACATATATATGCGTGGCATCTGACACACACACATATATACACATGGCACCTGACACACACACACACACACACATATATACGCGCGGCACCTGACACACACACACATATATACGCGCGGCACCTGACACACACACACATATATTCACGCGGCACCTGACACACACACACATATATACGCACGGCACCTGACACACAGAGATATATATATATACACATAGCACCTGACGAACACATATATACATGGCACCTGGCACACACGTACACACAAGGCACCTCACACAAACACGCAATGCATTTCACACATGCCTCCAGCCTCAGTCACAAGCTGCTGTCACCTACCCCCTCCCTGCATCATCCGCAAAGGCAACAAAGTATTTTGACCAAAGTTAAAAGTATAACAATTCTGTATGGTAAATAAAATTATTTTTACCTTTTGCACAGAACAGTGATGTTATGCGAACATTTTCATTAAACATTTAAAAAATCAAATGTTTATTCTTACAGTGAAATTTTTACATTTCTGAATGAAAAATAAATAAATTGAACTCAAACTACAAAAAGCAATGAAATTCCGATCATTAAGGCTGACGCCTTAATGGACGTGTTCCTTGTGCAATACAGATATGGTATGCCATCACAGCCTGTGGGTAAGTACAGATTCAGCACTCTCACAGAGTGAGATTGCTGTCACTCACACAATGGTGGAGCTGCTAATTCACAGATTTGTGTGCTCATTGGAATACACACATGCAGTCTATGCAACTGAAGGTCTGAGCAGTTTTGTGGTGCTCCCATCCCACACAGTGCCCACAACCATCCCTTTCGGTCACCACAACACTCCCACCTTGTTACTATATCCTTCTCACTCCATACATCCATCTCGTTTAGTCTACTCATTTAGCTCCCTCAAACATCTTGGATAATTGCTAAAACTATAATACCCCATCTAAGGTCTATGCATCTACACTTACTTCCCCTATACACCCCCATGCTGCTCTGTCTCCCCCAATCCCTACTGCTGTGATCTCCTATCTGTGCTAGTCTGTATTCACTTATCTGCACCATCTGTCTTTCCCCATCTGTGCCTTGTCCGTACCATTAAGGCGTCAGTTTGAGTGGAAGAGTTACAACAGGTTTCTGAAATTTCGATCATGTCTAAGAAGCCTTAATGGGACATGTGAAACAGTAAGGTTTTTTGTCTATGGAATATATATATATATATATAAAATTGCCAGAATCACATAAAAACAAATTAGTTTGAATTATTAATGTATTTTCTCTTTTCCTGGGAAAGTAGGCAGTTTTGTGAATTTCATTATTCCAGTCATTACCACTGACATGAGATTGTTGTGAACACATTGTTTGTCTCTAAACTACAATATTTCCTTTTCTTTCTGTATGAAGATGTAAGGGATAAGTGTTTCTTGTCATTGCAGCATCAATCATTCACATGTGGCACTTGATGCGTTGATTCAGAATTGAGAGCAAAGCAAAAAAAAAGCAAGTAACTTTGCACCGTGGGCCTAATTCAGACCTGATCGTAGCAGCAGATGGGCAAAACCATGTGTACTGCAGGGGGGGGGGGGGGGGGGGGGCAGATATAAAATGTGCAGAGAGAGTTAGATTTGGGTGGGGTGTGTTCAAACTGGATCTAAATTGCAGTGTAAAAATAAAACAGCCATTATTTACCCTGCACAGAAACAATATAACCCACCCAAATCGAACTATCTCTGCATGTTATATCTGCCCCCCCCCCCCCCCCCTCCACCCTGCAGTGCACAGATTTTTGCCCATCTGCTAACAAATTTGCTGCTACGATCAGGTCTGATTTAGGCCCCATGACCTTTCCCTGTTACCCTGAAAATGGGCAGATTTTAAATGTTCAGAGAGATTTTTGCTTGACTGGTGCGTGTCCACGCTTAAATCTTAACTGCAGTGTAAAAATATAGCTATCCAGCAGTTGTGGACTGCATGCAAAAGCAGAAAGTATTTACCCAGCATGCAAACCATGTATGAATGTGTTTGCAAAACTTGTATTACAAACATGGGGGGTCATTCCGAGTTGTTCGCTCGTTATTTTTTTCTCGCAACGGAGCGATTAGTCGCTAATGCGCATGCGCAATGTCCGCAGTGCGACTGCGCCAAGTAAATTTGCTATGCAGTTAGGTATTTTACTCACGGCATTACGAGGTTTTTTCTTCGTTCTGGTGATCGTAATGTGATTGACAGGAAGTGGGTGTTTCTGGGCGGAAACTGGCCGTTTTATGGGTGTGTGCGAAAAAACGCTACAGTTTCTGGGAAAAACGCGGGAGTGGCTGGAGAAACGGAGGAGTGTCTGGCCGAACGCTGGGTATGTTTGTGACGTCAAACCAGGAACGACAAGCACTGAACTGATCGCAGATGCAGAGTAAGTCTGGAGCTACTCAGAAACTGCTAAGAAGTGTCTATTCGCAATTCTGCGAATCTTTCGTTCGCAATTTTGCTATGCTAAGATTCACTCCCAGTAGGCGGCGGCTTAGCGTGTGCAAAGCTGCTAAAAGCAGCTTGCGAGCAAACATCTCGGAATGACCCCCATGGTGTGCCCAGGTGTAACATTACTCTATTCTCTTGCCTTGTTCCCAACCTTGAATCAACCCCTAAGGCCTGATTCTGAGTCACATGCAAAAGTACACACAGCAGCATTTTTTGGCAGGTGCACATCTGTGAGTTTATGCAAATGGACTACAAACTCCTCCTGCATCCATGTGGCCAAATGTACAATGATGGAAACACCAAATTTTAGTGCCCGAGCACGCTGTAATACCGATAAGTGCATCCTTATCCAACACAATCGGTTGCACCATCGAAAACTCCACCAACCCTTTGGCAGGTGCAGTTTCTCAGTAAAATATGACCTCCTATGTGAGACATTGAGCATCTGGGCATGCAGCCACTTGCATTGACATGCCTATGACACTCCCAGAATAGTGAACGGACCATTTTTGCTTGCACTAGCATCCACCTCCCAGTCACTGCCCAGGATCAGACATCACTTCTCAGCCACATCTCTGGTACCAGATAAATCTATCGCAACAGCACCTTTGTGCAGAGGGTCATCGACAGGGGAAGGTCAAAGGGGACACCTCTACCGGCCCCCAAAGATCAGAGGGGCCCCCAAGGCTACACCATTTAACGCCTGGCATGGATGTGAGTTGTCTTGTCCAAGTAGAGCAGCGAGCTGTAAGCGGTTTGGGTGCAGCCCCAGAATGACAGGAGCCTCTCACACACAGTGACTGTGCGGCGTGAGTGTGCACCACTGTTCCGGGTCTAGCTCTGCTGCAGGCAGGTACAGGACATGGCAGCGGCTCCGCTGGCTTGGATTCCCATGCCCAACGCCGGCCTCTTCTGGTAGGGTCTACTGTGTGGTATTCAGGTCTGGGTACTGATGATTCTCTATCCGGGATAAGAGTGGATTGTTGAGGGGATACAGGGCTTTGGAATGGGGAGAGGGTGCTGGAAATCTAGCATGGAGTCACTGGGGAGAGACAGACTGTGGGGTGTGTGTGGGGTAGGAAAGAAGGAGACAAAGACTGTGGCATGTGTGGGGGAGGAGGGACAGATATACACATTTATATATGTGTATAGATATATAGATATATATACATACATATATGTAAATATAAATATATATATATTTATCAACAGAGTCTTATATAACGCAGAAAATTCTGAGATATATATATATATATATATATATATATAAAATATAAGGGGGCCCCAGATATCACTGATATCATTGTACCGGGCCACAAGATTTCTGTTGCCGGCCCTGTTTGTGCATACACTCTGTGTAACTCATGCGTCAGATGGGTTCTCAGAAATAATCGCTCCACTATGTGAACACTGGCATTGTGCCAGGATCATATCTAGAGAGGAGGAGACCTGTGTGCATGCTCTGTCTGGGCCCCCTCCTCTCTAGCTGGTAGTGCTTGAGCTCTGGGCACCAGGGTCTCTAGGGGACCCTAGCCCTGTCCCAGAGCCTAGAGCAAATGCGCAGATCTCCAGGAAAATGGAGTGGCACCCATTTTCCCAGTGATTTTCCTACTGTGCATGTGCGAAACACTGGGAAAATGGCAATGCGCCATTTTTCCAGTGATTTCTGCAGTGCTGCTACTGCACTGTAGGACTCCGAAAGGTGAGTATTAAAAATAATGGGTGCAGGGTGTGCGGTGTGGGCCCCCCTGTATCTCGGGGGCCTGTGTGCACCATACACACTGGACCCATTATAAATATACCAGTGCATTGTGTGTGGATTATGTACATCTCTTAATCAGGCCCTAACTGAGCACATTGGCCCTCATTCCGAGTTGTTCACTCGCTAGCTGCTTTTAGCAGCCGTGCAAACGCTAAGCCGCCGCCCTCTGGGAGTGTATCTTAGCTTAGCAGAAATGCGAAAGAAAGGATCGCAGCACTTCTACAAAAAAAGATTGTGCAGTTTCTGAGTAGCTCGAGACCTACTCCTAGCTTGCGATCACTTCAGACTATTTAGTTCCTGTTTCAACGTCACGAACACGCCCTGCGTTCGGCCAGCCACGCCTACGTTTCCCAGCCACTCCTGCGTTTTTATCTGGCACGCTTGCATTTTTTCACGCACTCCCCGAAAACGGTCAGTTACCACCCAGAAACACCCACTTTCTGTCAATCGCTCTGCGGCCAGCAGTGCGACTGAAAAGCTTGTGTAAAACTGCATCGGCTTTTGTGAAAATATGACGTGCGTGTGCATTTAGCCGCATACGCATGCGCAGAAGTGCCGATTTTTAGCCTGATTGCTGCGCTGCGAACGAAAGCAGCTAGCGATCAACTCGGAATGAGGGCCATTCTCTCCTTCTGTTCAAGTTTTACTCTGTTCAGATTTTAATGCAAGTAATTTTTTTTACATAATTACATGTTCACATTTTTTAGTAATTTAAAATCAGATAGCAAGTAGAAACATGAGTATCTTAATCTCATTATTTTGCTGTAAGTGATCATTTACATACGAAGGTGAATGTTCCATTTGATTCTTTTTCAAGATCCTAATCTCAACCAGTTTCAGTTTTATAATCTGCAAATCATGGTTACGTAAAACATATATTTGTTTTAACTGATGCATTAAATATACCAGAAACAAATATGACAATTACAGTGGCAACTAGAAAACTAAAGTTTCATATTGTGTATTGGTTATGATCTAATTAACCAGAGTAACTGGATTTTCATTTTACGAACCTAAGGCAATGAGCCGTGCCTTTCAAGGTTTCATCATAAAAAAATCCAGCCTTCTCTAGTCATACAGTAGCTTGTTGCCGACATTTATGATATCTTATTAAAATGTTTTATAGCTTGAAAAATACATATATTGGGGAAATGTAATAGGGTGTGCGAATCAGAAGGTGAGAGATTTTGTGAGAGTTCTCCTGTTTTTTTAAACTGCCAATAATTTACATGGCAAAACCAGGTTAATTTTGACATGTAAATGATTGCCGCTTTAAAAAAAAAAACAGGGGACCTCTCACAAAATCTCTCATTTTCTGATTATTACGCCCTGTTACATTCCCCCCATAATATTTGATTTCAGTATTTATAAAATCAGTGATAGAATGAAAATACAAACAGGAAAAATGTTTGCAAACTTCACAGTATGCACTAGACAGAGCATAAGTATTAATTAATAACACAATACTGAACATGATTTCTGATGAAGCATGATAAAGACTGAGGGTTCTGTACATGAAGCAGTGAAAAGTGTGGACAAGTGAGCCAGTGGAGAAGTTGCCCATGGTAACCAATCAGCATTGAAGTAACATTTATACTTTGCATACTGTACAATTGTACGGAGCAGCTGATTGGTTGCCATGCACAACTTCTCCACTGGCTCACTTCACCACACTTTTCACTGCTTCATGAATAGACGCTTGAGAAACATCTCTTGTCTGAGGAATCTTGAGATACTTGTTAAACTTTACTTGGGCCATAAGCCAAGGACTAAGAAAGAGGATGTTACTGTATGTGATGGTCTTTGTGATATAGAAATTAGCATGTCAGTGGGTGACAGGGTATGGTATCGGAATCCCAGCGGTGGGGATCCCGACAGTCAGAAAAATGCCGGAAGCAGCATCTTGACATTCAGAATCCTGACAAATTCTGGTATTTTAACCCTAATCCCTTCCTCCTGCAGACTAAACCTAGCCTACACATCACACAGCCTAACCCTAACCATCCCCTCCTGCAGACTAACCCTAACCTTCCCCCACAGCCTAGTTTTAACCCCTTCCCCACCGCACGGACCAGCGAATACGGGAGATTATCTCCATCCTGCCCGCATCACTAGGGTGCGAGGAGGATGCGGAAGACCTGCCTACTCTTCCGGGGGTGCGAGGGACTACCCCAAAAATGGGAGCCTCCCGCAGCTTCCAGGAGAGTAGCCAAGTATGATATCGTAACAGACAGATGACAAGCATTTAACAGCTAAATATCTCATCATGATGTTCCTCACCTCTGTTGGGGGAATTAAAGTGTTTTGCAGGACGGTAGCCACTATACAGGGCCCTACGGAGCAATTCAAGTGTTGCTCCATTTGGCTGCGCACAGCCACCAGTGCTGATATTACTGTTGTTCCATAATTTTGATGGGCTCGTAACTAGTGTAGTTATAGAAGCAGGGAACAAAAGCCAGTTGTTCCAGTTCCTATACTTAAGGACAAATAATGTATTATTGTTATTATTATTATTATTATTATTATTATTATTATGCTTTATTTATATGACGCCACAAGGGATCTGCAGCACCCAGTTACAGAGTACATAAACAAATAAGCAAAACAAGTAAACAGTGACTTACAATTCAAGACAATATATAGGACAAATACATGGTATATAAACATTGACACTGAATGACACTAAAATAAGTATCAGGGTGCCATCGAAGGAAGTATTATATAAAAGATACATTAAGAGAATGAAAAGCACATGAGGGAAAAGAGCTCTGCTCCATACTTACCTACATTTAATTTCTCCTCTCCGGGAGAAGCCCGGAGAGGAGACGCTGCAGGTGTCTTCGGGGGCGGGGGCGGACTGTGACATCACTAAGCCCCGCCCCCGCATCGGGAAATGCCGCGATTCGCGGGTCCGCGGGAAGGGGGCGTGGCTAAAATGACGCAATTTGCGTCATTTTAACCCCTTCTCCACCCGACGGACCCGCGAATGCGGGAGGTTATCTCTCCATCCTGCTCGCATCACTAGGGTGCGAGCAGGATGCGGGAGACCTGCCCACTCTTCCGGGGGTGCGGGGATATAACCCAAAAAATGGGAGCCTCCCGCAGCTTCCGGGAGAGTAGGTAAGTATGCTCTGCTCGTAAAAGCTTACTTTCTAAAGGGGAGGGGGCAGACAGGCAGGAGTGACTCAGATGGGGTAGACAGTGAGGATGGGACAAAGGGGGTGATTCAGACCTGATTGTAGATGTGCTAAATTTAGCACATCTACGATCAGCTTCCCTGACATGCGGGGGGACGCCCAGCACAGGGCTATTCTGCCCCGCATGTCAGGCCCGACTTCCCCGCACAAGTACAAAAGCATTGCACAGCAGCGATGCTTTTGTGCTGGAAGAGTAGCTCCCTGCCTATTCGACGATGTGAGGGTCACAATGACTGCGTGTGGCATCATGCAGCCACCATGGCCCGCCACCCAACGGTTCGGGCATGCAGCCGCCCCCTTCCACCCAGCGACCACTGGGATGGTAAAGTATGAACAAGTCTGTTTTGGGGCAAAAGTTCCTTAATAACACATGTCGGCATTTTAAACATGTCAGCATAATGAATGTGGGTATTTTGACCGTGTCTGTATTTTTACTGTTGATCAATGGCTGTCAGGATTATGACCGTCTGTATTGTGTCTTTCCGTAAATCAACTGCTACCCTATAGATCAGACTTTTTCAACCAGTGTGCCGTGGCACACTAGTGTGCCGCGACCAGTTGCAAGGTGTGCCGCGGAGTCAGAGCAGCTTCAGAGTGAACTGTTGGCCCAAGCTCTTCTTAGAGGATCAGTCGTGCTCCGGCCGTGACGTATGCCTTGAAGACGCGGCGGTGTGATATCATAGGTCACGGCCGCCGCGTCTCACCATCCAGCCAGCCCACCCGCCTATATACACATCTTCCAGTTCCCGCCTGCATATACAGTTTTCCTTGCCCACCCACATTCACACCTGCCCGACCGCCCGCTGCTCAGTATTCGCAGCACTCCACTATGAACAACCCCCGCCACTGAGGGACAGGGAGGAGGACAGATGACCAGTAGGGGCTAATATTTGGGTTTTTTCTTCTCCTGTGGGGAACAATAGGATTTATGTGGGGAGAATAAGGATTTATGGGGGGAACAATGTGAATAATTCATGTGGGGAGCAATAGGATTTATATAGGGAGCAATATGATTTATGTGGGGAGCAATGTGATTGTTTTTTCTGTGTAGGCCAATGTATGTGTGGATTTTTTTTTTACTATGAGGGCCAATGTGTGTTTTTTGTTTTTTTCTGTGGGGAACTGATGGTGTGCCTTGGCAATTCTATAATATTGTTCGGTGTGCCGCGAGTAAAAAAAGGTTGAAAATCACTGCTATAGACCATTGTCAATTATAAGCCATTTGCTCCAATAATTTCCACTTTTGCCAAGGATATATTGGGGCAAATTCAGTATGAATAGCAAGTAGCGATTCATATGAATTTTTGCTGATGGGTCATGGGCGCATGCGCAGCAGGCCCTACTGTGCATGAGCCCGCATTTTCTGCGGGGGGCCGCAGAAAATACGATCACCTCTGCCTGTCAATCAGGCAGAGGCGGTCGCCGGGCGGGAATGCTTCATTTTCTGGGTGGAAACAGAGCATTGCAGGGGTGTGCCTGCCCAAACGGTGGGCTGGTATGCACGAACGGGGGTGTGTCGGGGGTGCAACCGCAGCGGCTGCATGATGTTTCACACAGCTGCTGCGACAGCAAAAATGGCGCCGGGACTCCTGCGGTTGCAGCCAAGCTGCGCCGGCAGGAGTCATCCTTAATTTCTGCTAACAAGCAGAAATTGCGTGCTGTCCGCAATTTCTGCTTGAAGCAGGGGGGGAGGCGCCGGTCAGCATGCTGGGCGGCCTTGCCCAGCGCTGGGTGGCCCCCAGCATGCGTGCTAATGGTTAGCAAATTCTGCTGATTAGCAGAATTTGCTAACCTTACTGAATTGGCCCCATTATTAAGTGTTATTTGACCAGAGTGTTTATTATACAATTAACATTTAACCTATAAACAATTAACATATACTTACCTCCTATTAATTATGAACATCATTTTCCCTTGTTTAATATTTCTAAGCAACTATTTTTGATAGGCTGTTATTTTTTTTTAGGTTTAATATATAATACAATTTTTCAAATAAATAAATTAGTTTTTCAAATACCTCCAAAAACACTTGAGGAGTTGAACATACAGTAGTGAAGCATTTATTGCTTAGAGCAGGAAAGGTAGCACAATATCTGCTTAGTTTTATACAACATGCTTTAAATGTGATTTTTGTACTGTGGGAAATGATGACATAAATAAGGTGTAAAGAAAGATGCAAGTAGAGGGAGGTTAGCAGGAGAGAGGTTCAGCTTGTTTGGTAAATAACCTCAGTGGTTGACTTTGATCAAACATAATAGAAACCTCTGAGATAAAATAGAATAGACTATCCCTATATCTCCTCACTCATGACTTGAAATGAGGCTAAAGTAAATACGGTATTTTGGAGAAAAAATTCTAAAGTTGAAATAGTAAAGTGTGTTAACAGCACACAGTGGCTGTGCGGGGAGGGATGGCTTCATGGGTAGGTGTTGTGGCCTCGCAGAAGCCCCCAGGGTACTGGAGATGCTGAACTACCACCGAAGACTAATGTCTGCACTGCCAGCTCATTCTCACTGAGAGGAGCCGAGTGGTAGGGTTACACCTTTAAGGGTTACACCTGGGTATAGCCCTCTCCCCCCTTGTGACACCTCTGACAGCGCATAGCTTACTTTTGAGAAAGCATTTCAGTGAGATTGTGATTAAGGTGCGATGCGTACATGTACTGCTCTGTCTGAGAGGCATTTCATCCTATATAATAAAAGGCTAACTGCTCCTTTCCTTTGTTATGTGCACCGGTGGCCACTGGAGGTCACCACAAAGACCAAATTAAATGAAAGTGATTATGCAGGGAGATGTTACAGCATGCTGCTATTTACATAAAAACAGTGATATGGCTGTATCACACTTGCTGAATATGGAGAGGGTGCTGGAGAGCTAGAAAGTGGGGGTAGGGGTAGGTTTTTAGTGTGGCAGTTGCCATTTATTAACAACCTTTTATATTCAAAATTGACTGGATTTTCTATCCTTTTGTTTCATTTCCAATTACGGTTACATTAATCTAATGCTACTCCTCACCTCTGTGGTGCCACCGGAAGCCACTGGAGGGACAAGGACACACACACTCACAATGTACACTGCACCCCCTATCATATACTGCCCCTATATACACACTGCACCCTCATACCCCTCCATATAGTGCCCCCTATATGTAGGGCACAACCATCCTCCATATACTACTTCCACCATATACCACATACTCTGCACCCCCTCCTCCATATACTATGCTGCAACCCCAGGTTACTTGCCATCCCGGGACTCAGCAACAAGTACAGTAGCAGCAGTAACTAGGAAACAGATGCAGAAAACACCAGACGGTCCCACACCACACCGGGAACACACTTGCCAACTTGCCAGTGGGCGAAGACAGTGAATCAGTCTGGTAGAAAGGGGTAAGACCATGTGTGGGGTGAGCAGTGCAGTGACAGGGAGGAGGAGGGGTCAGCACTGGGGCTGCAGATGATGCAGGTGAGGAGGTAGATAATCGGCTCAACTGCCTTATATATAATTTGCTTGCCCCTCACACACCCCACACAGGCCATACCCGATACCTCTCTGGCTAGCTGCTGGTGGCTACTGGTGTCCTCTAGCCCCAGACTGGGCAAGAGCTGTGCAGGGACTGCTGAGCTTACACGTGCCAGTACTGGTGTATATAGTGCAACATCATTATAGCCTGCCCATTTCAGATATTCAGCGTCTATATATATATATATATATATATATATATGGTGCAAAACGACCCGGCGCTCTTAGTCCCTTGTTGAAATGTGTAGTGCTCATGGTGCCTTCCCTCAGGGTTGCAGCCCAGTATAATAGAAAAACAGAACGGGCAGCATTCGGAGTCTTAGCTTCAATGATAAAAGTGCTGTGACTTTATTGTCAACATAGACTTCAACGTTTCGGGGTCGCAGCCCCGTCGTCAGGATAAGTGACAGTGTAATACAAAGTGTATAAATACCTTTTAGTTTAGGATGACTCCTCCCGTCAGTTCAGCCCTCGCTGCCCGGTTTCCGGCCACGTCGCCCAGTCCCTCCGGAAGGGACACAGCGCCGGTCCGCCCAGCAAAGCGCGCTGACACTGTTGATAGGGTTGTCATGGTTACTCACAACATAAACAGTGATTAAAATGAGGAAGTATTACATCCATTGGCAATACTATATTATGCAACACATTCTGAAACATTGTACGTGAAAGTGCAAACGTGCCTGTGATCAACATGTTATATAAAGTGAAATTTAAAAACACACAGAAAAAACTCATAAAAACGTGACTGTTACCGGATGTTACAATTAATATGCTTAAAGCAAGTCTCAATATTGTTCTTCCATAGACTTTCCTAAAAAAATAGAATGTATAAATCCATTAATCAAAGCCTAATCTGGCACACGATATGTGTGGGGCTACACACTATGTTCTATAAATACATACCTCCAACAACGGGGGATATGTATATGAAGTGTTAATCTAACAACATATGAATCTTAGATATACTCCTCAAAGGAAGCATCTAAGGTTCAAGGACTCATTGAGACCTTTGGGGTGGACGGTATTTAATCTATGGATCCATCTGGATTCCAATTGTAGCAGCTTTTTAGATCTATCCCCCCCTCGTAAAGACTTAGGGACATTGTCAATTATTTTATATCTTAGCGTGGCCATGCTGTGTTTGGCTTTTGCAAAATGCCTGGCCACTGGCTGCTTGCTGTCTCCTTTCTTAATAGCTTCCCGTATGGCATACCTATGATGTGCCATGCGTGTCTTAAAGGCACAGTCTGTCTTGCCCACATATGCTAATCCGCAAGGACAGGTAAGAAGATATATCACATATTTCGAATCACAAGACAACGGGTGTTGGATCGTATATGTTTTTCCGGTATGTGGATGTCTAAAGTTATCACCTTGGATGAGATAGCTGCATGTAGTGCAGCCACTGCAATGGTAACCACCTTGCTTCTTGCTAAGAAAGTGCAATCTAGGCTTCTCAAATTCAGAGATATCAGTTTTGACCACATAATCTCTGATACTCTTATTTCTGGTATGGCTTACTAATAATTTAGAGTTGTGGACCTCACCAAGATCTTTATCAGATGCCACTATAGGCCACAGTTGTTTCGCTCTCTTAGATAGGTATGTGCTACTTGAGTTGAATTGTGTGACCCACGGAAATCTGACTTCCAAAGATTTTTTATTCCTGGGCTTAAGTAATTGTTCCCGTGAAAAATTAAGGGCTCTATTTTTGGCTTTCTTTAGATCTCCTAATTGGTAGCCCCGATCTAAAGAATTTTGTGTCATTTTGGTCAACTCTGTATCTCTGGCCTCAGGGTCATTGTTGATACGACAGACCTGAAGAAATTGGGAATATGGGAGACTGGCAATAGTAGCTCTTGGATGGAAGCTATCATATTTGAGAAGGTTATTTCTATCTGTCGACTTGACAAAAAGAGAAGCATTAATTAATCCTGCCTGCATAGAAATCTTTACATCTAAGAAGTTAATGGTACCTGTGTCCATTGTAGCTGTGAACTTCACTGGGCTACAGGATTGGTTGTGTGTTTCTATAATATTCTCCAATTGTTCCTGTGTCCCAGTCCACAGAATAAGTATGTCATCTATGTACCTAAGATATATGCCTAAATGGCAAGCTATAAGGTTGTCCTGTAGAAATAAATCGTTCTCTACTTCCCACATGTAAGTGTTCGCAAATGCTGGGGCCACAGCGGACCCCATCGCAAAGCCTGTACGTTGAATATAGTACTTCCTGTCATAAAGAAAAAAGTTATGCGTAAGTGTGAACTGTAATAGCTCCAGAAAGAATTCAATCTGAGGACCCTTATACAGCGGGTTGTTAGTTATAAGTTGTCTGACCGCTGCTAATCCCGCTGCATGTGGGATGCATGTATATAAACTAGTTACGTCTATTGACACCAAAACAGTGTGTGCGGGGAGTACATCCAATGCCCCCAACTTACTAAGAAGTGTTGAGGTATCTTTCAGATGAGTGCTGGTTTGTTGGATACATGGTTGTAGATATGTGTCACAATAAACAGCCAAAGGCTCACACAACGATCCCCGGGCCGATATGATGGGCCTACCTGGGGGGTCATGTGGGTCTTTGTGTAGTAGAGGAGTATATCTAAGATTCATATGTTGTTAGATTAACACTTCATATACATATCCCCCGTTGTTGGAGGTATGTATTTATAGAACATAGTGTGTAGCCCCACACATATCGTGTGCCAGATTAGGCTTTGATTAATGGATTTATACATTCTATTTTTTTAGGAAAGTCTGTGGAAGAACAATATTGAGACTTGCTTTAAGCATATTAATTGTAACATCCGGTAACAGTCACGTTTTTATGAGTTTTTTCTGTGTGTTTTTAAATTTCACTTTATATAACATGTTGATCACAGGCACGTTTGCACTTTCACGTACAATGTTTCAGAATGTGTTGCATAATATAGTATTGCCAATGGAAGTAATACTTCCTCATTTTAATCACTGTTTATGTTGTGAGTAGCCATGACAACCCTATCAACAGTGTCAGCGCGCTTTGCTGGGCGGACCGGCGCTGTGTCCCTTCCGGAGGGACTGGGCGACGCGGCCGGAAACCGGGCAGCGAGGGCTGTACTGACGGGAGGAGTCATCCTAAACTAAAAGGTATTTATACACTTTGTATTACACTGTCACTTATTCTGACGACGGGGCTGCGACCCCGAAACGTTGAAGTCTATGTTGACAATAAAGTCACTGCACTTTTATCATTGAAGCTAAGACTCCGAGTGCCGCCCGTTCTGTTTATATATATATATATATATATATATAAAAGGCTAATGGTACACCCTCAACATGACAGAGCCAGGACTTCCAGAAACCTGGCAGCACCTGTGTGAGTAGCGAACTTTGCACCTTATAATCCAGCCCTGGTGTCCAGCATTTTGACGGGCTTTTAATTAGTAAAATTATAAAAAAGGAAATACATCACTCAAGTAGTCCTACACTATAAAGATATGACATCCAAGACATCTATAATATATACTGAGTTACTTTTTATGACTAGCTCTGACGTCACATTTTATAGTGTAAGACTACTTGAGCACTGTATCTCCTTTATTATATTTTTGCTTTTTATAAAACCTACAGAATTATTGTTATTATTATTATCATCATCATCATATTTTTAAATGTGTTATATTCTAAAGACCCATACACACTTGCCGATAAAATGAGCGATGTCGCTCATTTTCCCCCTCCCTGAGCGACGTCGCTCATTTTATCAGCAAGTGTGTATGCAGCCAGCGATGACCGATGCGTGGCCCCACAGGTCGGCAACAATCGGCGCTGTCGCCAGTGCATGCATGCAGGATCTGGACTGTCGTCCATGCAGGGCTGGTGGAGGTGTGACGTCACTGAGCGATATGAGCGGTCATATCGCTCAGTGTGTACAGTCGGCCGCCGACCGGCCGGCCCGGGAGGGGAAACATTAGACGACGTCGCTCACAGAGCGACATCGTCTAATGTGTACGGACCTTTACAGTCGAATATATTAAAAGACAACTTTTAAGAAGGGGACCGATCTACACCAGATTCTTTGTAAGTATAATTTTATTTCCAGGTACCCCTGGATTCTACTGGACAAGAGGACCGAGTACTTCATGTCAACATAGGTAAGTATGTATGTATGTAAGTGTGCATGTATGTTTATTAAACTTTTACTTTCACGGTGTCTGTGTGTTGTTTTTATTTGGGTATTTTTTTTGTAGTAGAACTACAGGTACCAGCGGGCCCATTTCCCCCGCATGCTGGTACTTGTGGTTCTCCAAGTACCAGCTTGCGGGGGAAGGCTTGCTGGGACTTGTAGTTCTGCTACAAAAAACAATATTCTATTTTTACACAAAAGGCTATCAGCCTCCCATCCACCGCCCACGGATGGGGGGGACAGCCTCGGGCTTCACCCCTGGTCCTTGGGTGGCTGGAGGGGGGATACCCCTCGATTTAAGGGGTCCCCACTCATCCAGGGTACCCCGGCCACGGGTGACTAGTTGGGGATTTAATGACAGGGCCGCAGGGACCAATATAAAAGTGTCCCCCGGCTGTGGCATTGTCTCTCTTACTAGTGGAGCCCGGTGCTGTTGTAAAAAATATGGGGGACCCCTACATTTTTTGTCCCCATATTTTTGGCACTAGGACCAGGCGCAGAGCCCGGTGATGGTTGTTTAAATATGGGGAAACCCCAGTCAGTTTTTTCCCTGTATTTTTACAACCAGGACCGGCTCAAAGAGCCCGAGGCTGGTTATGCTTAGGAGGAGAGACCCCAAGCATTTTTTTTTTTACAATTTTTACACTAAACAGACCCTTTCCCATAGATAACCATGCACAGATCTCACTGATCCGTACATGATTATCCAAACTTGCCTGGAAAAAGCAGGTCTATTTTTTTGCTGCTTTTTTTAACGAATCGCAAAAAAATACACCTGCAATTGAGCATTCAGAGACTAACACCCATATACAAATGAATAGTAAATTCCCATGTTGTATGAACAAACAACTGCGTTTGACCGATGGTCTATTCATTCGTATTTCTGAACTTTGCCATCAAAACCATTACGAATAGCCAAAATACTGGCAAGACTTGTGCTTAGTAAATTCCCATGTTGCCACTTAGAAAAAAAAAATAAATATCGGACAAACTCAGAATTTTAGTAAATATAACCCCAGGAGTGAACATAGTTCCGTACTTGGATGATCTTTGGATAAAAGCACCGTCAAGGGTACAGCTGTTGGAGAACATTGCCTTCTCAACCAGACTACACCTGGATCGTGGGTGGATTCTGAACCTGCCAAAATCTCACCTAGAACCAACGCAGAGGCTTCAGTTCCTGGGAATGATATTGGACACAGAGTCTCAGAAAGTTTTCCTTCCCTTGCAAAAGGCAATGGTAATCCAGTGGGATGGTTCGAGCCATTTTGAAGCCGATCCGAATCTCAGTACATCTCTGCATATGCCTTCTGGGGAAGATGGTGGCTTCTTACGAAGCAATTTGGTACAGAAGGTTTCATGCGAGGCCCTTCCAGCTGGATTTGTTGGACAAATGGTCAGGATCGCATCTTCACTGGACTGTCCACAGGCACTGATGGGTCTACTTTGGAATATATATATATATATATATATTTGGTTATATATGGTTTTTGAGAGTTGTTTGTTTGGTGTGTGGTGACACGCTATTATCACTGAACAGTTCATGTGTGGCAGCTCAAATTCTGTGCACTAATTATTTCCAGTTTACCTTTTGTATTGAGTTGTATATTTTCACCTATTGGAGTTTAGATTGGTTGCTGCAGATATGTTTAAATCAAGGGAAGATAGATTAAAAAGGTTAGATACCATCTTTGACAGTCCCCATGTGGATTTAAACATCCAAGACATAGATCTTGATAATGTTATGTCAAAGTTAGAAAAAAATTCTACTCAAAGAAAACAAAATATGGTGGGAAGTGGTTACCTTGGAAAGGTATTTGGCCTCTAAAGTAATTCCTAAAGGTCTACAAATAAATAACAAAGCAGCTTTACAACAGCCACAGAATCATTTAAGAAAAGATGGGAGGCCACTTTGTCCAATTGTTCAGTTGAGTTGATGACTTTGATAATTGAGGAAAGATGTAAGGAACTCAATGTATTAGATATTGAAATCAATGAACAAAAAGGTACCTTACAGCCTTTCACCAATTTAGCCGATTTTATGGAACTGGAGGAAGTTATTGGGAGTAGAATTGAAAGGGCGGAAAGCGCCTTGGTTGAGAAAAAAGTAAAGAAATTTCAACAAGATAAATCACTAATTTAAGATAAGGAAGGAAATAGTAGTATAAATATGAGGCAGAAGGAATTCCAGACAAATAATAGGAGTAATACTCAGAGGAATAAAAAGTTTGGGTTACAGGGGGTAATGGAAA
Source organism: Pseudophryne corroboree (assembly GCF_028390025.1). Classification (NCBI taxonomy): domain Eukaryota; kingdom Metazoa; phylum Chordata; class Amphibia; order Anura; family Myobatrachidae; genus Pseudophryne; species Pseudophryne corroboree. The sequence continues at coordinate 392,852,696 of NC_086447.1, read as the reverse complement.
GAGTAAATCCAAGGAGATGATTGCACCAGGATGGAGATGATTGCAGGAGGGATTTCAATCACACCTCGTGGAATCGTAACCATCATAGCGGTAATAAGAATCCTGCCCCTAGGTGGAGAGAACAAGGACAATGTGAATATAGGGGAAGAGCTTACCATTATTATAATGGTTGAGATAAAACCCCAATTAGAATCTCCAACAGATATGCTGTGTTGGATAGAGAACTCCCACACACACCTTTTTTTAGAGAGAGGGGGGAGGACTCCAGAATGGAGATAAACCATAATAATTGAGGCAAGAGAGGAGGTAAGAAGCTTAAACATAGGAAAAAGAAAAACAAAAAGGCCAATAGAAACAAAAAACTGTTGAAGTAATATCAATGAAAGGGGAGAAAATAGGTACATTGATTTTTAACCTGACTACACATATCTTACTAAAGGAAGAGAGGTCTTTGTTGGAGAAAGGTCTTAAATTTTGTCCATCCACGAGGGTGGACCAATTTAGTATCTTTGTGGATGTACCAAAATTCTTGAGGAAACTAAAATTAATTTTTTAGTCTGAAGTCAAATGAGGATGTGGTTCAAGAACACGTGGAAACTACTCCTTTTAGACGCAAATCTATGTTTTTCCCTATGCATCTTAAAGGGTGCTTTATTGAGTCATTTGGAGCTTTAGTCTTAGAAGACCTGCAGAAATTAGATACAGAGAATATTAAAAATAATCTGACATTCAAGGAACATAAGGCTCTTAAGAATATGATGGCTAATAGGGAGCTGGTGATCAAACCAGCGGATAAAAGGAGGGGGGTATCATCTGTTTTGACAAACCGGATTATGAAGCTATTGTGTATCAGTTGTTGGAGGACAAGGAAACATATAAAAAGACACGTGGTGATCCCACAAAAAAGATGAAGTTAAATTTGAAAGGGTTGGTAGAGCCGTTCAGGAATAAGGATACGTTAACTGAAAATGAATCTACATTTTTATGTATAGAAGACCTAAGGATACCTACAATATATATCCTCCCCAAGATACACAAAATTCCACTCAAACCCCCAGGGAGAACCATTGTTTCTTGGGTTGAATCCCTATCTGCCAATCTCTCACAATTTATAGATTTTTTACCTTCAACCACTAGTATTGAGAAATGAATACCATTTAAGAGAAACAACAGAAGTGGTAAAATTCCTTGAAACTGTAGAGTGGAAAGATGATTATCATATCATTACTGCAGACATAAGTTCGCTTTACACAATAATTTATCACAACCAAGGATTAGAAGCGGTGAGAAAGGCATTAAAGACATCCACCCTTAATTTTAATCTGCAGGAGTTTTTAATTGAAGGTATCAATTTTATTATTTTTAATAATTATTTTACCTTTAAAGAAGAATTTTACATACAAAAACGGGGGACTGCCATGGGCACTAAGTTCGCCTCAAGCTATGCAAACATATATATTGGCGCATGGGAAACAGATGATTTAGAATAATAATCCATTTGGGGTGAACCTAGTGCTCTGGCGAAGGTACATAGATGATATTATTTTTATTTGGAGAGAAGTATTAGAACTTTTAACTGAATTTTGTAACTATTTAAATGACAATGATAAGAACATTATTCTTATTTTTAAAATAAGCCAATTCATGGTCAATTTGTTAGACCTTAGTATTTATATTGAAGAAGGTAAAATAAAGACAAAAATGATGTTAAACCCACAGATTCTCGCTCATATATAGACATAGAGAGCTGTCACCATAGGAGGTGGCTAGAAACAATACCTTCAGGCCAATGTAAGAGGATTAAAAGGAACTGTACTGACAGAGATGTGTTTTTAACACAGGTCAATGAGATGTCTTTAAGTTTTAAAATGAGTGGATATTATGAACAAAATATTATTGACTCCCTGAATAAGGTGGATTTAATGGAAAGGGAGGATCTTTTTGAAAAAACAAAATGAAAGAGAGTTGACCAAGATGATAAGGACAATTTCAAATGGTCATTTGTTACAAATTATACTTCTCAACATCAAGTAAAAAAGCTTTTAAGAAACACTGGAAGGTGTTGAAAAAGGACCCAATAATAGGTATGGAGTTACCAAACAAGGCGGTACTTTGCTGTGTACGGAGCACACTGGAACAGATCTGTGGAGTGATCTTCAAGGTGCTGGGGATGCCTAGTTATTGTACCATCATTCCTTGTTTGTCTACTTTTTAAGGTGGAAAATCCTTTATGGTGATAATCCAGTGTTCATCCTGTTTTGTTTGTTTTATGTGAATAAAAACGGTATTATACTATATCCGTTCATTTCTTTTATGATATTGGAAAACACGAGAGATGCATACCAGAGAGGAATAGACGATGGAGGGAATTCACATTAAGGCTAGACCTTCTCTCATCCATGCTCATAGTGTCTATGATTCTAGTAGACAATTCCTCATGGTACAGAACCCAATTGCAGTGTTACCAAAAGAGTCCTCATTACATTAACAATACACTGTTGTTGTTTTTTCTTTTCTTTTATGTCTTGGAGGACCGTAGGGGGTCTGGTTGAAAATTGAAGGATGTCTACCTCCTGTTAAGGAGTGTCATTCCAAAAGTAGATCCATCAGCACCTGTGGACAATCCTGTGATATATTTGTTTTTTGAGAGTTGTTTGTTTGGTGTGTGGTGACACGCTATTATCACTGAACAGCAGCTCAAATTCTGCGCACTAATTATTTCCAGTTTACCTTTTGAATAAACTTCTAAAGTGCCCATGGCTCCTAGTGGACCCGTCTATAGCCCATGGTACTAAATGGATTCCTAGTGTCCCCTACAGACTACGAGAAAAGGATTTGCCGGTAAGTAATTAAAATCTTATTTTCTGTGAAAAACACTGGGGTGAGAAATAGGGATCATATTTAACAATTGCTGGCTGGATCAAGCTTAATGCTCATAAGAGCCCTGCACTGTGCTCCACACTGGTGGATATGCCGCTGAGGTGTCCGACAGACGACTCAGGGGTGAAGGGTACAGGTCCCCCAGATTTCTGTTGCTGGCCATGCATGTAACTCATCATTTCAGTTCTCCACGAAGGAAACCAGCCAGGGTTCCACATATATGCACAAATTTATGACTATATCCACAGTCAAATGAGGACACTCACTACCACATCCAATAGAGAGTTTTAATTTGTTATCAAGTCATCATCAAAGTTGGCGTTTCGGCTCCAGAGGATCTTTTTCAAAATGGGTTTACTGGTGGTACAGTATGTCAGCGCACATAGGCAGCTGGCAATATATATATATATATATATATATATATATAGAGAGAGAGAGAGATTATAGAGGTAGAGCACCACATGTGGGTATAGAAAGCAGCCTTAAGTAAATCAAATTGACTGAAAAAACACTCCTTATTACATTGAGGTTGTCATCTAACCCCTAAATATTCAGCATGGGTAAAATGCCGTAAAAACTGACATAGGTAAAAAGGAATAGGGGTAAAAAAAAATTGGTTGTTGATACCCCTGCTTCTTTTTACCTATATAAATATACTGGTGTAATAAGAGGCGGTACTCAAAGGCTGTTAGTGATTAAAAAACTGTGGAGTTTAATTTGTTGTTTTGGAGACGTGATCCCCTTCCTCAGGATCCTGATAGATGTGGCCTCGTCCTACACCAAAACATTGGACATTTGTGCTAAAGGCACCGGGACAAATTATGTGTTATGTCACCTGAGTGCCAGATCAATTGGTATGTATTGTGTGTGTATGTATATATATATATATATATATATACAGTATTCGTTGGGCGGCACTCATACGTCTTTAAAATAAACACAGGATCCCGATATGTGGTCAACATTTCAGAATTTTTACTCTAATTCTTTCGTCAGGATGACGAAAGAATTAGAGTAAAAATTCTGAAACATTGACCACATATCGGGATCCTGTTTTTATTTGCAAGACGTATGAGTGCCGCCCAATGAATGCTGCATGTTTTTCGGTCCCCGCATGGGGACCGTTACAAGCGAGGGCACCAACGCAATTAATCTAACACAGACAAAGAGTGCCGGCTCATTGTACTCGTTTATTTATTTATTACCAGTTATTTATATAGCGCACACATATTCCGCAGCGCTGTACAGAGAATATTTGCCCATTCACATCAGTCCCTGGGGGTAATTCAGACCTGATCACTAGGCTGCGTTTTCTCACAGCCTGTGATCAGGTCTGAACTGCACATGCGTATGCACCGCAATGCACAGGCACAATGGACCACAGCAACGGGGATCAATGCATAGCAACGGAATGGTGCGAAAAAAGCGATCGCATGGGTGATCACAAGGTGACTGATAGGAAGAGGGCATTTGTGGGTGGCAACTGACCCTTTTCAGGGAGCATCTGGAAAAGTGCAGGCATGTCCAAGCGTTGGAAGGGAGGATGTCTGACGTCAATTCCGGACCTGGACAGGCTGAAGTGATCGCAGCGGCTAAGTAAGTCCTGGGCTGCGCTGAGACTGCACAAAATCAGTTTGTGCAGCTCTGCTACACATGCGTTCGCACACTTGCACAGCTAAAATACACTCCACCAGTGGGCGGTGACTATCTGATTGCAAGGCTGCAAAAATCACTGCCCAGCGATCAGGTCTGAATTAGGGGGGTAAGTTGATCGCAGCAAGAATTTTGGTAGCAGTTGGGCAAAACCATGTGCACTGCAGGGAAGGCAGATTTAACATGTGCAGAGAGAGTTAGATATGGGTGTGGTGGGTTCAATCTGCCATCTAAATTGCAGTGTAAAAATAAAGCAGCCAGTATTTACCCTGCACAGAAACAAAATAACCCACCCAAATCTAACTCTCTCTGCAAATGTTATATCTGCCCCCCCCCCTGCAGTGCACAAGGTTTTGCCCAACTGCTAAAATTTTTCCTGCTGCGATCAACTTGGAATTACCACCTAGGTCCAATATATTGCGTTCTGACCGGCAGTGTCAGAGTACTTATGAAAATAAAATAAAAATTGTATAGTACACTGGGGTAAAGCACAAACAAAAAAAAAATATATAGTTTTATAATTTTAGGCTTTTTGTTTTTAGCTTTTATTATTTTAACTTTACACTGGGGCAGAGCCCCTGGATGGACAGACTGATCACCCCTTTCAGATACAGCAGACAGAGAGAGCACCCCTTTTTCAGATACAGCTGACAGAGAGTACCCATTTTTCAGATACAGCAGACAGAGAGCACCCCTTTTTCAGATACAGCAGACAGAGAGTACCCATTTTTCAGATACAGCAGATAGAGAGAGCACCCCTTTGTCAGATACAGCTGACAGAGAGAGCACCCCTTTTTCAGATACAGCTGACAGAGAGAACACCCATTTTTTTCAGATACAGCTGACAGAGAGTACCCATGTTTCAGATACAGCAGACAGAGAGTACCCATGTTTCAGATACATCAGACAGAGAGCACCCCTTTTTCAGATACAGTAGAGAGCACCCCTTTTTCAGATACAGCTGACAGAGAGAGTACCTTTTTTTCAGATACAGCTGACAGAGAGAGTACCCATGTTTCAGATACATCAGACAGAGAGCACCCCTTTTTCAGATACAGTAGAGAGCACCCCTTTTTCAGATACAGCTGACAGAGAGAGTACCTTTTTTTCAGATACAGCAGACAGAGAGCACCCCTTTTGCAGATACATCACACAGGGCACCCAAATCCGCTGCACACCATGCCATGCCACCTAGTACTGAGAAAGAAACATACGTCCAGTACACTCTCCAAAGCCGGAGTGAAGATGGAGCCGATGCACAGGGACTTACAGTATATAGAATCCAAAACCCGCGAGAATCTGACAGCGAAATGATGACTTTTGCCTCGATGATGTAATCAAAACGGGGGCAGGAAATCCCGGGCCAAGCTCTGATCCTGGCTTGTATTGCAAAGTTCGGGGCTCATCTCTAGTTGACACACATATGGTCGACACAGCTTTCTTGTTTTTTGTTTTACATTTTTTACTACTTTGTTATACTTTACCATCCATGTGGACTACGATTGGAAACAGTAACGTGTGCAGAGAGCAGCGGTAGCAGAGTGAAGCACATTCCCCAAAGCATGGCAAGCAAATAGGTACACTAAGAGGTAATTTTACTAAGATGGGAGTTCTATTTAAGATAGAATGTTGCCCATAGCAACCAATCAGATTCTACTTCTCATTTATCTAGCATCTTCTAGAAGGTAATAACTGGAATCTGATTGGTTGCCATGGGCAACATCCCGTCTTAAATACAACTTCCATCTTAGTAAATTTACCCATAATTGGGGTTCCATGTGCTTTGACGGTGAAAATTACACACAAAAAATGATTTGTCGACCATTTGTCATGGTGGCCTTTTCTACTGTGGACCTTTTGTCCCTGTCGACCTTTTGACCATGTCGCCTTTTCACATGTCAACCTTTTCAACTTGTCGACCTTTGACATGTTGATTAATTGCGGCTGACCTAATGACTGTCAACATAAGTTTGGTTGACCCTGTGATCCATACCCTAACTAAATTGAGTTTGCATGGCATTATATTTCATTTTCCAGCAACATCTTCATCACTTCCACTTTTACCTCCCTACTGGTTAGATTAGCAGTTTAGCTATGTAGCTGTGTGCCTGCTGAGTGTCTTCATCAATGTGCTATGCTGAGAATAAATATATATATATATATATATATATATACAGTATATATATATACAGTATATATTTATACATATATATATACATATATATATATATATATATAAGAAACAAACAAGGACTGGCACTCCTATGATCCACAGAGGTGTGTAGTGCCCAGGTGCCGGTAAATGATAATGCAGTCAATGAACAGAGGATACGGCACTCCAAGACTTTACAACATACCCTCAGGCAGCAAAAGACCAAAGCTGACAGCGCAGCATAACGAAGTCAACATTTCATTTAATAGAATAAATTTCGTCAGGACAGAATCAAAGAACAAAGTGAACAAAGCTTACCTTAAATAGCAACCACATACCACCACCCCATACAGATTATTCCATACACGTGCGGGTCCTGGACGGGGACTGATGACGTCACGGTCAAGCGACGCGCGCCCTCCGGCGCCGTAGTGATAGCAACCCGTCTGGTAGCCGCACCAATGCTGAGAGTGAAAATAAACACACATTAGAAAAAAAGAAGTAACAATCCCCAAGAAAGGAATAATTGTAACAATATATACAAGGGCTGAGCATGAAAGAAATACTAAATAATTAAGTACAGTCCTGAAAATTGTATCCCTAAAAAAATCTTTTATATGATTAATTGGAGATATCCCAAAAACCTGGAACGGACCATAGGAATATTTACAGAAAAATATACAGAAAATAAATCTGAGGATTACCTCAGCCTGAAAGGGCCAATACTGATATAACAGATTATGACCTATCGATATACGCATTGATAATGCACAGCACTATCATAAGGTACACATGTTACAAAAAAATAGCTATGAAAAAAAAGGTTAAGTATAGCTGTATGAAAAAACTGAATATATAAAGCAAAAAAATACATATGCAGAATCTGAGAAAAGAAAATTATAAAAAACAGCCTAAATTGTTAGATTCATTAAGTCCATAAGGGGCCAAGGTACGTAGCTCAAAGATCCAACGAGCTTCCTTACGGAGTAATGCTGTTCCACGGTCACCCCCTCGGATGTTGTTGGGGATGTGATCGATGATTTTGTGTCGCATGCTAGCCAGGGAATGTTTTGCCTCACGGAAATGCCGAGCTACGGGCTGTTCTTGATGAGTGCCTTCTAGAGCTGCACGGATGGCCTGACGGTGTAATGCCATTCTTTCTCTGAATTGGCGTATGGTTTTGCCAATGTATAGCAATCCGCAAGGGCATTTAATGTAATAAATTACAAAAGTACTTTGACATGACAGAATGTGAGTGATGCGGATCTTCTTTCCGGAATGTGGGTGGTTGAAGGTAGAGCCGCATTCCATGGACCTACAAGTGGTGCAGCCCAAGCACTTATAGCACCCCGGCTGTCGGGACAAAAAGGTCTTTTGAACGGTGCTTTGCATATTTGAAATGTCATTTCTGACTAAAATGTCCCTGAGATTTCGTTTGCGTTTATAGCTGGGCATAAGTTTGCAGTGTTTAATGGATTTGAGATCAGGGTCAGCGGTTAATACAGGCCATAGAGTTTTACTCACCTCCATGTTCCTTTGATTGAAGGGATGATATTCTTGCACGAACGGAATTCTATTATCATTAATTTGACCAGATGTTTTGATGGCCAAAGTGTGCTGTCTTGGAGTGTCCAATACTTGTTTTTTGGTTATCTGTAATTGGGCTACATCATAACCACGGGCCACAAAATCCTGTATCATCATGTCAATTCGTTTTTCAGCCTTGACCGAAGTATCGCAAGTGCGGACTGCACGTAAGAACTGGGATTTCGGTAGACTACTTATGACGAACCCAGGATGTTGGCTGTCCGCCCTCAGGATTGTGTTGCGGTCAGTAGGTTTTTTATAGAGATCAGTGGTCACGAGTCCATCTTGTATGGATACTTCCACATCCAGATACTGAACCACTGAGTCGCTAATCTGATAGGTAAAGTGTATGTCAGCATCCATCTCATTGATTTCTTGCATCGCTGATTGGAATTCCAAACTGGTACCCGACCAGATGATGAACAAGTCATCTATGTATCTGGTTAAGTATACTATTTTGGATTGCATGGTTGGGTTCAAAAGAAAAAAGTCACGGTCCAGCTCAAACATGAAAATATTAGCTAGCGACGGCCCCACACAGGATCCCATCGCGCAACCTCTTTGCTTGATGTACCACTGCTGGTCAAATAGAAAATAGTTCCTTGTTAAGGATAGCATTAACAACTCACAGAAAAAATTGATGTCAGGACCTTTATAAGCCAAATTGCCCATGAGGAATCTGCGAACTGCCTGTACTCCTCGGTTGTGGGGAATGTTGGTGTATAATGATATAACATCCAGTGTGCATAAAAAACAGCCTGCCGGTAAGGTAGGTAAATTGGTCAATTTCCTTAGGAAGGTTGATGAATCCTTGAGATAGGTAGGTTGATCTTGAATGAGTTCTTGTAAAAAACTGTCCAAATATTGTGAAACGATGTAATAGATGGAGTCACGGGCACTAATGATGGGGCGTCCAGGTGGATGTGTAGAGTTTTTGTGAAGTTTAGGGATTGAATACAGGACTGGAGTTCTTGGATGATCTGTGATAAGTGCTTGGCAGACTTTATCCGTAATGACCCCACTTTGGCTGGCTTCCTGCAAAATGGCATCCAATTCTTTCTTGAATGTCGCAGTGGGGTCCGACCTTAAAAGTCTATATACCTCGGTGTCATTCAGTTGTTGGAGGATATCTTGTCGATAGTATTCTAAATCTAACACCACAACCCCCCCCACCTTTGTCGGCGGGGCGAATGACTATGTCATTATAACTTTGTAGATTTTTTAGTGCAATGCGTTCACCTTTAGTTAAGTTGTTCCTGGGTGGCGGAGAATTGGTAACGTGTTCAGTGACACATTGATTGAGAGTTCTCGTGAATACTTTTAGAGAACTATTGGATGAAGAGGGATCAAACAGTGATTTAGGTCTGAACCTTTGTATCTGTGCAGATGGAAGTTGGACTGGTTGTTTGTCAAAAAATTCTCTCAGACGTATCTGTCGGGAGAACTTGTGGAGGTCTACTGTCCAATTGAAAAGGTCAAATTTTGATGTGGGGATGAACGAAAGTCCCCTGTCAAGTACACTCATCTCGTCATCAGTTAGAGTCCTATTGGACAAATTGAACACTATGTTCATTTTTTTGCTGCGCGCTTCTTGTTGGAAGATCCTTTTCCACTGGCCGCCTCTCCTACTTTTTTTGGTGGAATGCCGCGCTGAGCGCGGGTGCGTACCCATAAAGGGGGCTTGCCTGTGGTTTTGGTGGTATCACTGTCGCGTTCACTCTGGGAAGATTGAGAACCAGATGAATCGTTAGTGCGTTCACGAGCTTGACGCCATCTTGATGATCTGTTTGATTTAGACGAGATTCCCGGATTATTGACCCACGGGTAAACAGTACACTGTTGATAATCCCTCTGAACAGTAATTAATTTCTCACGTTTGAATCTGAGTAGGTCCACACGGTATTTTTCAGTTTGCTCCTTAAGTTTAGCCATCCAATCGGTTTCCGGATCTTTACTAAATGTGTCATTAATATTCATTTCAATTTCAGAAATACTGGTCTTAATGCGAGTTAATTCACGTTGAGACTCTTCTATCACTAACAGAAGCAGGTCAAAGCTGCATTTGTTGAGAACAGCCACCCAGCGTCGGCAAAATTCCGGATTAAATTTACCGATGGTGGGGGTGTTCTTGATTCTAAAACCCCTAGGGATCAATTTCTTGCGATAATAATCACTAAGGGTAGAACCATATATATATTATCCAGGTTATCTCACATGACATAGGCATTGCAGCTACCAGAAGACATATTATTATTAATAACTCACATTATCAGGACCAGATGTGATGATTTTCCTGGACTTACTAGAATTGACTCTTATGAGAAATTACTTTTTTTTTACTTTTAATTTGATATCTGCTTCTTCATTGTGGCACTTGAATGCATGATGGGATCTTGTGTTGCACCCAAATATTGTAAATCTTTCATGTTTAGCATAGAGAGGGATTTGTTTCTGAGTAATGATCAGTATTCTTAGTATATCAAGTTTTTTTTTTCTTTTTATTAAAAATATAGATGATGTATTTTTATTATGGACAGGGATCCTTTGGATTTATTATTTGTACATGATGCAGATAGTTAATTTGCAACATATAACACTAAGGTGCATTTTCTTGATGTATGTGCACAGGTCTCTGATAACAAACTGAAGACATATTACAAAGAATGGTATGTGCCTCCTGCTGGCAATAAATAGGCAGCGTGCCAGGCTATCCTGCAGACCTGGATACACCTCTCACTGCTTTATTATCGCTTTTCAAAGCTAAGCTGCATTATTTGTTTAGAGTGAACTGAGTCGCGGTCACCTTGGACAATGAACTTTAAACTGAAAATTCTTTCTTATGTGGGAGCTAGTGATATAGCCGGGCTTAGCTTACCAGCGATGCAGATGTATGGGCGCATAAATTGTGGGTGCAACAAGCTGCGCCTGGCTGCAGCTATTTGCACCCTCAGCCACATAATATAAAGTCTATGGATTGGGAATGTGAATATACACAAACGCCTGTGAACGCACCCTTACACCCCGCAGCAAGCAAGTTGCAGATGTGCCTAGTCACAGGCAAGCTGAGCTTGGCTACATCTGTGCATTGCCACACCCTCTAACCCTATGAGGTCACAAATCTACCAAGAATTTGTCCTTTTACCTGCCACAACTTGCAGCAAATGACACTCTGATACAACTACTGTATACTGTAAATGTAGGATTTCATTTTTCTTTTGTCTTTTTTTTCTTGATTTGATTTCTCATTATTATAGCCAATGACCATTTATATTTTTTGTGGGCCATGGGTAGACATGGGGGCCATTGTGAGACATAATTCCTGTCATTCTATCTTTTCTTGTAATGGAGCATAATGGTTCCCCATTCTCATTGTCATGGCATGTATCCTAAGTATTATTGCACTATTGTTTGTAATTAATTTTGTCTTCTATACTTGCACTATTGTACACTATAATGTTTGTGAATTTGACACTTGATACTTCAATAAAAAAAGCTTGCTTAATATATAAACTGAAGACTTCAATCTATCAGAAACCTACTGATTGTAATATTATATTGATAGCATCAGGTCATCATCCTATACTGCATAAAAAAGGGTATTCTCAATACCTAGGACTACACAGAATTTGAAATTATCCCATAGATGAATTAATACAAATGGAGATGATGACAGAAAGATTTCTACTAAGTGGCTAGTCATAAAAGCTATTAAAGAAAGCCAAGGCTAAAGTCTTAGCAGTACCGAGAAAAACCCCCACTAAAACCAACTAAATTATACCTCCACCAGCAACACTATCACTCAATCAGCTAAACATTTTTGGCCTTTGGTGAATTCTGATTCAAATCTGCCATTATTAAAAACATTCTTCTTACTATACTTCCTTGTTATAAATGCGGAAAAAAGGTCTGCGATTGGCTGGTACATACAAATATAACAGGACATAAGCCATCAGACATTACTCATATTTTAGCAAAAAATAAAATAAAATACTGACAATAATAAATGCCTGGGATGCAATACTTGTGACTTTTTGGAAACTGGACTCGTGTGCACCCATACTCTGGTAAAGAAACTGAAAATGAAATATACTTTAAGTTGTATTAGCCAATTTTTCGTTTATTACATTAAATCTCCTCACAGATTATTATACAGTACATAGGCAAAACAACACGTCAATTTAGGGAACATATGGCCCTGCATACTGTAGGTGCTCTTATTGATACATTATTTATCTATGAATGTAACTTTTTTCTATTCTTACAATGCATGCTATCTACTGTAGTTGCCATATGTTTATTAGTCAGTAAGCTGTAGTTATAGATGGCTTCACTAGTGTGTATTGTTACCAAAGCAGCTGGATTGGGCTACTGACGTCAAACCTGCTGCATCATGTGCTGTGATGACATCAAACGCCATCTGAACTGACACCTGCCTTGGCACTTTGGGGTGAACATATGTTGTATATAGGTAAAGGTAAGCTTGTTTTGTTACACTTTGATTCCTGATGAAAGTTGAACTGAAACATTGAAAAGCATTGTAGATCTTTTGTCACCATTATATATATATATATATAGAGAGAGAGAGAGTGTATTTGTAATCCGGCACTGACACCTTGTGTCCACTGTTGTGCTGGGGTGCTTCTTAGAGTGACCACTATGTCTAGTAACCCAATAATCATAGAAGATAATTTGCTACGTGTTGTACAAGAAAGGCACTCTCCAGACTTTGAGGTCACACATGTTCTTTGAAGCCACACACTTCCTGTTTTCCTATACGCTCTACTTCCTGTTACTGTTTCACCAATTTATACCTAAAATACTACACTTAAAAATCAGCACTACAGTGCTGTGATGATAGTGCTTGTTACAGCATGGGACCACTGACTCTAAATAACACTACCTATAAGCCGACTTCCGGTTCCGGGTGCACGGAAGGAGCTGCATAGCTGTTCAACTCTGTCCCGCTGCCCGCACTAATATTCCTTTTAAAGCCTGTTTTACAGTCTCTCTGCTATGAACACCACTCTCCCATTCTCCCAGCAGCTGATGGATAAGCTCTTGTCTCCAGCGCCTCCCGCACGCCAGCAGCCACCGAGACAAGAGAAGCGCTGCACTGAACCTGCATTGGCGTCGGACACTGATATTACTATACCCTCCCCAGCATCTAAAAAGGCTGCTGCAGTGCAGGAGATTACCGGTCTCCCTCAGGTACGAAGATCCCCTGATTCTCCAGTAACATATGGAGACATTGTTGCTGCCATCAAATCCACTATGGGGCCCTTCTTAACACAGGCTGTGGCAGATATTACACAGCAATTACAGAATGTATCTCTCAGAGTCACTGAGAATGAAAAATGAATTGGGTCTATTTGTTATGAGCTTGCTGAAGCTCAAACAGAAATTAAAAAAAAAAATTACAGCGAGAGAATGACCAATTATGAAACAAATTGGATGACATCGAAAATCAGTCATTACATAATAATATAAGACTGGTGGGTCTGCTGGAGTTGGTAAAAGGGCCAGACCTGTCTAAATTTGTGTCACTTTGCCAGCTTTATTGGGCATCACAGAGGAATGTAAGGATTTGATTGTGGAGTGTGTCCACAGAGTGGATCCATCTCCTAAACCGCATGATAAATGCCCTAGAGTGATTCTGTTTAAAAGTTTAAGATATTTACAGAAAATGGCCATCTGGAAGCCTCTAGGAGGCAACAAGCGATGAATTGGGAGGGGGCCAAGCTCCGTATATTTCAAAAAATTTCAGTGGACCTTACTAGAGCGCGCAAAGCATTCTCTCCGATTTGTACTAGCCTGATCCATAAGAAATTGAAATTCGCTTTAATTTATTCTGCCCGGTTGCGGATCTTTAGTGGTGACTCTTATGTTGACATTACGTCTCCTAAGGATGCCCAGGCTTACTTGCAGGAGGAGAATCAGGATGCCTCCTGTGATATTTCTGACCAGCCTCAACTCACAGAGTGATCTAACCCTCGGGATATGATATGATCCTCTCAAAGTTATATTGTATTATGTCTTTATATTACATCTTAATGTGACACTTGTTAATGCAACATACTTAGTATGGCAGATTCATATTGGCCTTACTATATTTTCTTTATATGTGTCTGAAGAGCTGGTTGCTTATAATGGTGATAGTACAATTCATCATAATGTGGTTCTCTCATAATTAGGGGGCAGATGTATTAACCTGGAGAAGGCATAAGGAAGTGATAAACCAGTGATATGTGCAAGGTGATAAACGCACCAGCCAATCAGATCCTAACTGTTAATTTACATATTAGAGCTGATTGGCTAGTGCCTTTATCACCTTGCACATTTCACTGGTTTATCACTTCCTTATGCCTTCTCCAGGTTAATACATCTGCCCCTATATTCTATAATGTGAACACATCGCTCATTTCACTTAGCAGTTATTTTAGATTGCTAACTCTTCCATTTTATAAGTTTCCTGTATATCTACGGGATTACTTACTCATACTAGTATGCTGTATATTATTACTTTTATGTTTTTGGAATTTCTGGTGGTTGTGGTTATAGTGGGAAAATGGGGGCTTAGTTCTCTGAAATCTCTGAAACCAACATCTCTTATGATACAGGTTGAGTATCCCATATCCAAATATTCCGAAATACGGAATATTCCGAAATACGGACTTTTTTGACTGAGAGTGAGATAGTGAAAACTTTGTTTTTTGATGGCTCAATGTACACAAACTTTGTTTTATACACAAAGTTATTAAAGATATTGTATTAAATGACCTTCAGGCTTTGTGTATAAGGTGTATATGAAACATAAATGAATTGTGTGAATGTAGACACACTTTGTTTAATGCACAAAGTTACAAAAAATATTGGCTAAAATGACCTTCAGGCTGTGTGTATAAGGTGTATATGTAACATAAATGCATTCAGTGCTTAGATTTAGGTCCCATCACCATGATATCTCATTATGGTATGCAATTATTCCAAAATACGGAAAAATCCGATATCCAAAATACCTCTGGTCCCAAGCATTTTGGATAAGGGATACTCAACCTGTATATACACTTTTTGTTTATACCTGGTTCCCTTTATTATTGTTGAAAGCCCTAGGCTGTCTATAAATATGGGCATTGGTTTGGAGATATGCTCCGGTATATTGCCTACTATCTTTGCAAATTATACATGTTTCTACGGAAGTCCGTTTAGATTTTCACTATGAGGATAGTTTGACACACACAATTTGTCTGTTTGTATGTCTGCCCAATGTCTATATCTCCCTGGTTCTCTATCCTTCTTGTATCTGTTCTGTAGTACATACTTTTAAAATTTGTATGGCTGTGCTATTTTGTGTACTGGTACTTTACTTCTATTGGTAACTGACGAATGGCTGAATTAACATTTGGTTCCCTCAATGTAAGGGGTTTCAATTCTCCTGCGAAAAGGCACAAGATCCTCCTTTATCCAAACATAAGCTAGGTTTAGTTTTCTTACAAGAAACTCATCTAATTCCTGATGAGGTTCTAAAGCTTTAAATGTTACAATGGAAATTGGTTACTTCGGCACCTTTTACTTCTAAAGCACGAGGAGTTGTCATTTTAGTAAAACGATCAGTCCCTTTAGACATTATTTCTACACAGATAGACCCTGAAGGGAGATTTATTTTAGCTCCAGTGATGATTTCTAATCGTCCATTTATTCTTTGCAATATTTACGCCCCGAATACATATTCTAAATCTTTTTTCAGAAATGTATTTCACTTTTATTACCATGTAACAAATACTCTATGCTTATTTGCGGAGATTTTAATTTGATTTCTCATCCCAATTTGGACAGATCTCGTATCTCCCAATCCCTGCCCTCTCTCCCTAAACTTGGAATGTCAGCTTTTATGTCTCCGATACAAGTAGTTGATGTCTGGAGAGCATTGAATCCTAATATTTAGGAATACACTTGCTTGTCGGCAGCCCACCACACCTTTTTCGCAAATGGATTACTGTTTGATTTCTACACCCCTTTTTTCTCAAATTATAGAAACAAAATCGAGACGATAATTGTCTCTGATCATGCTCTAATTTGGACTTCTTCAATTAGAATATTATCTGAAAAATCTTTCCAAATTCGATGAAGATTTCCATCATAACTGTGTAAATCACTGAAATTTAGAGATAAATTAAAAGCTACTTGGGAAGATTATAAATGTACAAATAAAGAACACGAAGACTCTAATCGCCAATTGTTCTGGCAAACAGCCAAGACTGTTTTGCGAGGGGCTGCGATATCCTTTGTTTCTGATCATAATAGTACACTTTCTCAGTCTTATCTCCAACTTCAAAGTACCCTATCTGAGGCCTATTCTGATTACATCTTAGATTCTACACCTAGGAATAAACGATACCATGAAGAGGAAAAAATTAATTTGGATGAAGTTTTACAGTCTATGAGCGAAAAATATTTATTTTCCGCAATTTATAAAGACCATAAATTTGATAATAAGACTGTCAAACTTCTCTCTAATATTTTACAGGGGTACCGTCCTCCTATGGTAGTACATATTTTAATACAGGCCAGATGGCACTTTGACCTCTTCTAATAGCCAAATCACTTCTACTCTAAAAGACTTTTACACACTAATCTTTACTCTGATTCATTCCCGCTTGAAGACACTTCTTTTTCCACATATTTTCAAATGAACACAGATTTGTGATCAAATCTTGTATATCCTCAAATTCCAGTAGATTGTTTAGATTCACTTATTTCCTCGATTATGCCAGAGGAGGTGTCTAGAGTGATTGCATCACTTAAAACAGCTAAGGCTTCTGGCCCTGATGGTCTTGGAGGAGACTTTTACAAAATCCTCTCGACCCAGCTGGGTGATACTTTGGTTAAAGTATTTAATTTTATATAAACACAGGACTTTTTACCTCTGTATTTCAATTTGGCTGTGATCAAAGTACTCCCCAAACCGGGAGAGATCTTTCTAAATCAGAATCCTATAGACCTATCTCCTCATTAAATTCAGACTATTAGATTTGAACAAAAATTTTAGCTGAAAGACTTAAAAATATATTACCAAGTATTATCCATCTTGATCAAACTGCCTTTATCTGTGGACATCATTCAGTATTGAATATTCGTAAAGTGCTCACCGTGATTCAACATATGCAGTCTTCTACCAGGGATGCCTCCTCTGGCATAATACTTTCAGTTGATGCTGAGAAAGCATTTGACCTGGTCAAGTGGTCACATCTTTTTACCACTATGGAAAGATTTGGATTTCCTAACACATTTATAAATTTCTTGAGAACTTTATATACTAATCCTCAATCTCAAATATCATGTAATGGGTTCTTATCTCCCTCCTTTTCAATTCAAAGGGGAACAAGGCAGGGATGTCCCCTATCCCACTTATTATTTGCTATTGCTATCGAACCCCTGGCTATAGCGTTGAGATCTTCTACTTCCTTTAGTGGAATACGAGTTGCTGACATTGATCTTAAACTTGCATTATTTGCAGATGATATGCTTTTATTCATATCTAACCCATTCTCTTCCATTCTGCCTATAATTTAAATTATTGAGTATTTTGGAGCAAAGTCTGGGTATAAGATCAATGTCAGCAAATCTGAAGTATTACCAATAGGGGGTAACTTTTCTTCTAACCCTTCTTCTCATGTTTTCTCAAAATTCACTGTAGCACCTTATATATATAATATATAGTGCTTGAAGTGTGCCGTTATGCAGTGGTATGACATACTGCCACTTCGATTATCCTGATCCGCTGGGCCAATCACATCTGCATCCCCATCTCTTTTGGGCCGGCAGATGCACAAATCACCCGGGCCAGTTGCCATACTCCGGCTAGCAGGCACTTCTGGGTGCTGTTAGCTGGGAGCAGCTGCACCACTGGTAGCATGCTGCGATATGGCCATTCAGAGACCTGCAATGTGAGGAGCAGCAGGCGGTGCTGCTAATGCTGGGAGCGGGTGTCCAATGTTATTAGACTATTCAACAATGCTTATTTGTAGCACATGCAGTTATTTTGTTGCAACAAAATATTTGCCAGTGTTAGAAATTGTAATTGTTGAACAGACTAATGACATTGTTGCAATTTTGTGTTAGCTTTACCTGAAGATTGGAGCAAATTACACACTTCAGCTGCTATATTAATACCATTTTTAAACCATTTATTAATCTTTTGTCTTTTAAGTTGTACGTTTTCTTTATATGTTACTTGTTAACCAGTTATATGGGTTATTGGAGAAACAAATTAAAACCAATTATTGGTATCTTTTGAAACAAGCCTCTTGGAAATCATTAATAGAGAGCAGGCATAGTCATTAGGTGAACACCATAGGCAATATATTATGTAGCCACTTAGGGAAGTAATTACTACTGTTCCTCTTCTGTGTATTTTTTTAGGTTTTGACTAAACCATAATTGCCTGCATCTGTGGTGATTCATTGGCTTATCACTAATAAGCACCAGGAATTATACTGCAATCCACCATATACTGTATCTGTGTGTCTTAATTACAGATGTGTCCAGTTGCAGCTTTGGTGTGTATAGCAGCCTGCTGCAGCGGGATCCTGCTGCATACCTATCGCAGCATGCTGCATGCATATGCATCGCAGCTGGCACCCATTAGAATAAATGGGCGGTGGGAGCATGCATACAAATGCGACTGCCAGCTCCCATTCAGGTGTATGCATAGTGGGAGCATACGCCCTCCCTGCCACAACAGAAAGGACATTTTTGTATCTGACAAGGCAGTCTCTGTGCACAATCCTTTTTTTCTTCGGGACCTTACCCTCACATTCAGCCCTCCATGATACAGAGTACAGATAATTTCAGCAATACTTGGACCATATTCATTAACATCTACAGTGTTTAGCATTTCATTTGTTTCTTGTTGCCTCAGGAGCTTAAGGTCTTTTGCAAAAATCAGAAGTTTTTTTTTTCTTTTTGTACCTTGATCATCTGAACAAGCGCATTGGCCCCGAATACTGGTACAGTATATGAAGTTCTTCTATTTATTCAATCGTGCGATGTGTGTGTGTGTGTGTGTGTGTGTGTGTGTGTGTGTGTGTGTGTGTGTGTGTGTGTGTGTGTGTGTTTGTTTTACTGTGGGGGCCTATCTTTGTTTATTTTTTTCCTATTGGAGTCAGTGTGTGTGTGTGTGTGTGTGTGTGTGTGTGTGTGTGTGTGTGTTTTGCAAATGTAGCGCATTAGCAGTTGAAGCTGAATAAGGAGCCATGTCTGATAATCCCACTGATATTCTACTTGCTACCATGAACGTTTTATCCCTCTGTACAGTTATCGATTATCAGAGCAGCACTACCAGCTTGAAGTTAGCATAAAGACAAATGGCTAGATGCATCATCACTTGGAGAGTGATAAAATGGAGAAAGAAAAAGTGCCAGCCAATCAGGTCCTAACTGCCATGTCACGGGCTGTGTTTGAAAAATGGCAGTTAGGAGCTGATTGGCTGGCACTTTTTCACTCTCCATTTTATCACTTTTCAAGCGATGATGCATCTGGCCCAAAGTCACATTAAAAAGATGCAGTTGCGGCTGCAATAGCGTCCACCTCTTAATCAGTCCCAAAGTGTACATGTGTATATGCCCATTGCTAGACAAAGATACAATAAAGAATGTTAACATGTATAATTATTTTAATATTTTACATATTGCTGTTAAAAATTAGTGAAGAATAAACACATTGCATTCTATAATTATATTGTATATAATTAGATACAGCGCTAAAATAAAATATCATATAATTGATTTTTGTTTTTTGTCAGAATTATAACAGTACTGTACGTACTAGAAAAGTAAATCATAAGATAACTAATTGTGCCTAATTAAACAAGTCAGTTAATGTATGCATCTTTGCATTAGGCATACAGCACATTGTTTTTATGTCATCAGGCCATTACACCATGCGGCAATTATCAAGTTTTCAATTCCACATTCATTTTCTCCTCGTACAATTCTGAAATATCCATTTTCACCCCATGTGTTTCCCCATGAATTTGCAGCAATCTGAAACAGATTAAAAGATTTAATGTTTCACTTATTCTACAAGTTATGATTAAGGCAAGTTTTAATGTTGTACAGTACTTTGAATGCATCTCAACTGAAAGCTGATGTAGACTGCTTACACTCTCAGCACAGGTATTGTCTGGTGGGTCTGGATCAATGATTGACAATGTTGTGGTGGACAGTCAGTAGGTCGACAACAAATGGTCAGCATGCATTAGGTCGACAGGTGCAAAAAGTCACCAGATGAAAGGTCCACAGTGCTTAAGCTCGACAGGTACAAAATGTTGATGGGTCAAAAGGTCAACATGACAATGTCGACACACAAATGGTCAACATATATTTTCTGGGCCAAATCTTGTATACAGGTATTTCATGCTATGTGATCACCATCAGTACAAATGTGTACCCTCGTTGGCTCGCTGCACTTGCCACACTGGGCAAGGTTACTATTCTCAATAGATGCGCACATGGATAGCTTATAAACCAAATGTTAATAAAACATGTGAAACCCCCCCAAAACATACGTCAACCATTTATGTGTCGACCATTGCCATATCAACCTTTTGAACCTGTCGACCTTTTGTATGTGTCAACTGTAAGCACTGTTGACCTTTTATCTGTCAACCTTTTGCCTCTTCCCCCCAAAACCTTTTGTATCTGTCAAACTAATGCATGTCAACCATATGGTGTCAACCTATTGACTATTCACCAATACATTGTCAAGCTATCATCTGGATACTCATCTGGTATGTTAAAGGGGCAGACTCGATGGGCCAAGTGGTTCTTATCAAATTCTATCGGTGGGATGTAATGGTGTCCGAGTTTGCCGAAGGTGCGGGATGCCGGCCAGACTCAGATGTTTTTTTAAAGAGGCAGTCATTTACAAGGCATGGTTTTGCCTTGTAAATGACTCCCGCTTTAAGAAATGCCCGAGTTTGGCCAGCATCCCGCACCTTCGGCAAACTCG
Source organism: Pseudophryne corroboree (assembly GCF_028390025.1). Lineage (NCBI taxonomy): Eukaryota > Metazoa > Chordata > Amphibia > Anura > Myobatrachidae > Pseudophryne > Pseudophryne corroboree. The sequence continues at coordinate 392,831,416 of NC_086447.1, read as the reverse complement.
GACACCATTGCCATATGTTTCTATATTCCCACTAAACCTGTAACTAAAAATAAGAGTCATTTTTAATTCTAATTGCAGAGTTGTATTTTAAAATGCAGTCAGTCGGGAAGGTTAGACAAGTGGATGTTATATAATTAGTAAAGCTATGAAAAGATACAAGCCATCTTATTCAACCTTTTCTAAATTATAGGTACAGTACTGTATGTTGATCCAGAGGAAATCAGAAGCAATAAAATCATCTGCTAAATGAATCTCACCAAAAATCCTTCCTGATCCCATCAGATGAATTCCCTGGAACATTTATACCAAATACTTTATGTGGGAATTAGAACTGTTGAAATACTTTTTTTTTTTTACATTTTTTAAGAAAGGCATACAAACCATTGTTATATCCATTCAGTGATTCTGCCAATACTGCTATTTCTAATGATTTAATATTGCTACAGTATTTTACTCATTGTGATGAGATGTACAGTATTAATTCAAACAACTGAGTGGTGATTTTAACTGCATTAAATTGAAGTGGATGGATGAAGACAATTTGCAAATATATTAGTTATTGTCTAGTAGATAGTAAACAAAGGAAATACAGAACAATGTGATATGAAATCAACATACAAAAATGTGCTATCACAATACAGTATAATATAAAATAAATATGAATGTTTTGTTTGGCTTTGAAACAAAGGTGAATATAACAAGGTAATTACAGTATAACAAAGCAGGAGGTCAGGAGACAATGTCAGTGACGTGCGGTGGGGTGAGGCAGGTGAGGCAGAGCCTTTTCTGTCATACTTATGTTTGTGCTAGAGTTTTTACTGTATAAAGTATATGAAAAATACAAAGAATCTATTTGAAATATCTTCTTTGCATTATTCTAAACATTTTTATAGCCGAAACTGTGGAGTAAAAAGTCTATGGCAGGGGAGGCAGTGCCTCACCTACCAATCTTTTCACATCTCTAATCAAAACTCACAACATTTTCAGGAGTTTATACTGCTGCACCTGTGTATAATGCCCCCATGTACCCTTTGTCTCATATATTGTGTGTAAATCTGGCTCTGGTTCAAGCCAGTGCCTCCTGAGCAATTTAGCTCACCGCACAACCCTGGGAGACATTAACAAAAGAGTTCTTGTGGATATACAGTAGCAGTAATGAAAAAAGTGCACAAACCAACGCTAGCCAAATCCTTTTCTGTGATTCTGTGCATGTTCAGGTGACAGTGACACACAAACTCTGCTATAATTTGAGTGCAGCAGTTTGTATATCACTCACACAGCTTGGTAAGAGATAAAGTGTAGAGAGAGAAAATATTACAAAACAGCTTCTAGCTGTTATTTTACTGTGCTTGAAAAATGACAGTTATGAGCTGATTGGTTAGTACTTTATCTCAAATCCACATTATCTCTCTCCAAGCTGTGACAAATCTCCCCTACAGTGTCTGGATTGGTCTGTATGGGTGTTGTTTATGGCAAAGGAAACTTCCCTTAAGGAAGGGTTTGAATCAAAAGGGTGGGTTCAGACTTTAGAGTGTGTGCCGGATTCTAAGCCGCATCCTTATTGTGCCCATTTGGGGTCAGGGAGGGGGCAGTTTTTTGGAGTGTCGAGTACATGGGGCCTGATTCAGCTTCAGTTGTAAAATTGCAAAATCGCAAATCGGGCGATTATCGGCAGACTGCCATGCACTGCAAATGCATTGTGCGTGCTTGAAGGTTAAATTGCAATTGCAGTTTAGTGAAATGTAATCGCAATTTGATTGACAGGAAGTGACTATTCGTGAGTGTTAATATGGAGTTTGTGGGGAGTGGTTGGAAAAACGCAGGCAGATCCTGGCCGGTTTCAGGGAATGTATCTGACATCAGTTGCAATGGTATGCGACTAAAAACATAGCACCAGTGCGACTACATTTCCATTATTCTGAATAGCCCAGGGTCAACCGCAATTGTCTATGGTACTCGATTTATGCGTATTCATCGCAATTCTGCATCAGTAGGCATCTTTTACATTTCTGGGTGACTCTTCACATGCGATTTTTATCAGGATTTAGAAAATTGCAATTTCTGTCCCAATAGCTATCCAAGCTATCATGTGATATAGATTTCCTGGCCCGAGTGCTTGGATCTGTGATGCCAGAAGGAGTCTTTCTTCTTCAGATGCCTTATAAATTGCAGTAGCAATACCAATAATGGCCCTCATTCCGAGTTGTTCGCTCGGTAATTTTCTTCGCATCGCAGCGATTTTCCGCTAACTGCACATGCGCAATGTTCGCACTGCGACTGCGCCAAGTAAATTTGCTATGCAGTTAGGTATTTTACTCACGGCATTACGAGGTTTTTTCTTCGTTCTGGTGATCGTAATGTGATTGACAGGATGTGGGTGTTTCTGGGCGGAAACAGGCCGTTTTATGGGAGTGTTTGAAAAAACGCTACCGTTTCTGGGAAAAACGCGGGAGTGGCTGGAGAAACGGAGGAGTGTCTGGGTGAACGCTGGGTGTGTTTTTGACGTCACACCAGGAACGACAAGCACTGAACTGATCGCACTGGAAGAGTAAGTCTCGAGCTACTCAGAAACTGCGCAGAGAAGTATTTTCGCAATATTGCGAATCTTTCGTTCGCAATTTTGATAAGCTAAGATTCACTCCCAGTAGGCGGCGGCTTAGCGTGTGCAAAGCTGCTAAAAGCAGCTTGCGAGCGAACAACTCGGAATGAGGGCCAATGTCCACCTTTAAATCAGTGACTGAGGGGCCTATTTATTAACATTTTTTTACTAACAAAATGTGAAAAGGCTTTTCACATTATTTTACTTTCACTCAAATGTATTTCAGGGCTTTTGGAGCAGTTTTCAAGAAACCCTTTCATTTACATTTTTATAGCAATCAGATCGCATTTCCCATACTTATAATAGGAAATGCAATCTGTGCAAATTTATATAAAAATTTTTTTTTGTAATGAACCCTGTTATAATTGGACGGGAGCTGGCATAATCACAGGGATCATTGCGATATTCCTACTTCTGCACAGCTGTCTCTGCACCCAGGCAGAGAAAGGTGTGCAGTGACCCAGCTCTGGGGATTAGCTATGTGTGTCTGATGGAAACACAAGCCGATCACAGTTAAAATAAAAAAAAAGTTTAAAAAACAAACAAAACATACTTACCAGTGCCAGGGGCCAGGGAGCACCGAGCTCCAGTGTAGGTTGGCAGACATCGGGTCTTCCTGTGCACTGCTGTGACCTTCGATGCAGTAAAGTGATACTGCAAAATAGCATTGCACAGGATCCGATGTCTGGCAGCCCTCCAGGATTACCTGCTCTTGGGGGTAAGTATAATTACTGGTGGGTGGGGGGGGTCATGACGTGCAGTGAGGGCGATGTAGTCATGACAGGGAGTGTACCTGATGGCAGTAGTTCCAGCAGCAGTAACTCTGGGTATTTTTGCGTGAAAAAATAATAATAATGCAGCGGAGGGCATTCACAGGGACAGAGCTTTCTCGCAAGCTCTGTCCTTGCATGCAATTATTGATGCATCCATGCGATGTATACAATAATTGCATTGGGAATTTGGTTGGTTTTATCACATGACATCCGCATACTGAGATGCAGACAGTGATAAATCAGTTCCTGAAAGTAACATACAGGACCCTATTTAGGTTGAGTAGCAGATTCTTATAAAAAGTAGAGATGAGCGCCTGAAATTTTTCGGGTTTTGTGTTTTGGTTTTGGGTTCGGTTCCGCGGCCGTGTTTTGGGTTCGACCGCGTTTTGGCAAAACCTCACCGAATTTTTTTTGTCGGATTCGGGTGTGTTTTGGATTCGGGTGGTTTTTTCAAAAAACCCTAAAAAACATCTTAAAACATTGAATTTGGGGGTCATTTTGATCCCATAGTATTATTAACCTCAATAACCATAATTAACACTCATTTTCAGTCTATTCTGAACACCTTACACCTCACAATATTATTTTTAGTCCTAAAATTTGCACCGAGGTCGCTGGATGACTAAGCTCAGCGACCCTAGTGGCCGACACAAACACCGGGCCCATCTAGGAGTGGCACTGCAGTGTCACGCAGGATGTCCCTTCCAAAAAACCCTCCCCAAACAGCACATGACGCAAAGAAAAAAAGAGGCGCAATGAGGTAGCTGTGTGAGTAAGATTAGCGACCCTAGTGGCCGACACAAACACCGGGCCCATCTAGGAGTGGCACTGCAGTGTCACGCAGGATGTCCCTTCCAAAAAACCCTCCCCAAACAGCACATGACGCAAAGAAAAAAAGAGGCGCAATGAGGTAGCTGTGTGAGTAAGATTAGCGACCCTAGTGGCCGACACAAACACCTGGCCCATCTAGGAGTGGCACTGCAGTGTCACGCAGGATGTCCCTTCCAAAAAACCCTCCCCAAACAGCACATGACGCAAAGAAAAAAAGAGGCGCAATGAGGTAGCTGACTGTGTGAGAAAGATAAGCGACCCTAGTGGCCGACACAAACACCGGGCCCATCTAGGAGTGGCACTGCAGTGTCACGCAGGATGTCCCTTCCAAAAAACCCTCCCCAAACAGCACATGACGCAAAGAAAAATAAAAGAAAAAAGAGGTGCAAGATGGAATTGTCCTTGGGCCCTTCCCACCCACCCTTATGTTGTATAAACAAAACAGGACATGCACACTTTAACCAACCCATCATTTCAGTGACAGGGTCTGCCACACGACTGTGACTGAAATGACGGGTTGGTTTGGACCCCCACCAAAAAAGAAGCAATTAATCTCTCCTTGCACAAACTGGCTCTACAGAGGCAAGATGTCCACCTCATCATCATCCTCCGATATATCACCGTGTACATCCCCCTCCTCACAGATTATCAATTCGTCCCCACTGGAATCCACCATGTCAGCTCCCTGTGTACTTTGTGGAGGCAATTGCTGCTGGTCAATGTCTCCGCGGAGGAATTGATTATAATTCATTTTAATGAACATCATCTTCTCCACATTTTCTGGATGTAACCTCGTACGCCGATTGCTGACAAGGTGAGCGGCGGCACTAAACACTCTTTCGGAGTACACACTTGTGGGAGGGCAACTTAGGTAGAATAAAGCCAGTTTGTGCAAGGGCCTCCAAATTGCCTCTTTTTCCTGCCAGTATAAGTACGGACTGTGTGACGTGCCTACTTGGATGCGGTCACTCATATAATCCTCCACCATTCTATCAATGGTGAGAGAATCATATGCAGTGACAGTAGACGACATGTCCGTAATGGTTGTCAGGTCCTTCAGTCCGGACCAGATGTCAGCATCAGCAGTCGCTCCAGACTGCCCTGCATCACCGCCAGCGGGTGGGCTCGGAATTCGGATTTGGGATTTCGAAGAATGCACAGTTCTTTGCTGTGCTGCTTTTGCCAGCTTGAGTCTTTTCATTTTTCTAGCGAGAGGCTGAGTGCTTCCATCCTCATGTGAAGCTGAACCACTAGCCATGAACATAGGCCATGGCCTCAGCCGTTCCTTGCCACTCCGTGTGGTAAATGGCATATTGGCAAGTTTACGCTTCTCCTCCGACAATTTTATTTTAGGTTTTGGAGTCCTTTTTTTTCTGATATTTGGTGTTTTGGATTTGACATGCTCTGTACTATGACATTGGGCATCGGCCTTGGCAGACGACGTTGCTGGCATTTCATCGTCTCGGCCATGACTAGTGGCAGCAGCTTCAGCACGAGGTGGAAGTGGATCTTGATCTTTCCCTAATTTTGGAACCTCAACTTTTTTGTTCTCCATATTTTATAGGCAGAACTAAAAGGCACCTCAGGTAAACAATGGAGATGGATGGATTGGATACTAGTATACAATTATGGACGGACTGCCACGGTTAGGTGGTATAAAAAAACCACGGTTAGGTGGTATATAATACAATTATGGATGGACGGACTGCCTGCCGAGTTCCGACACAGAGGTAGCCACAGCCGTGAACTACCGCACTGTACACTGGTTGATAAAGAGATAGTAGTATACTCGTAACAACTAGTATGACACTATGACGACGGTATAAAGAATGAAAAAAAAACCACGGTTAGGTGGTATATATTATAATAATAATACAATTATGGATGGACGGACTGCCTGCCGACTGCCGACACAGAGGTAGCCACAGCCGTGAACTACCGCACTGTACACTGGTTGATAAAGAGATAGTAGTATACTCGTAACAACTAGTATGACACTATGACGACGGTATAAAGAATGAAAAAAAAACCACGGTTAGGTGGTATATATTATAATAATAATACAATTATGGATGGACGGACTGCCTGCCGACTGCCGACACAGAGGAAGCCACAGCCGTGAACTACCGCACTGTACACTGGTTGATAAAGAGATAGTAGTATACTCGTAACAACTAGTATGACACTATGACGACGGTATAAAGAATGAAAAAAAAACCACGGTTAGGTGGTATATATTATAATAATAATACAATTATGGATGGACGGACTGCCTGCCGACTGCCGACACAGAGGTAGCCACAGCCGTGAACTACCGCACTGTACACTGGTTGATAAAGAGATAGTAGTATACTCGTAACAACTAGTATGACACTATGACGACGGTATAAAGAATGAAAAAAAAACCACGGTTAGGTGGTATATATTATAATAATAATACAATTATGGATGGACGGACTGCCTGCCGACTGCCGACACAGAGGTAGCCACAGCCGTGAACTACCGCACTGTACACTGGTTGATAAAGAGATAGTAGTATACTCGTAACAACTAGTATGACACTATGACGACGGTATAAAGAATGAAAAAAAAACCACGGTTAGGTGGTATATATTATAATAATAATACAATTATGGATGGACGGACTGCCTGCCGACTGCCGACACAGAGGTAGCCACAGCCGTGAACTACCGCACTGTACACTGGTTGATAAAGAGATAGTAGTATACTCGTAACAACTAGTATGACACTATGACGACGGTATAAAGAATGAAAAAAAAACCACGGTTAGGTGGTATATATTATAATAATAATACAATTATGGATGGACGGACTGCCTGCCGACTGCCGACACAGAGGTAGCCACAGCCGTGAACTACCGCACTGTACACTGGTTGATAAAGAGATAGTAGTATACTCGTAACAACTAGTATGACACTATGACGACGGTATAAAGAATGAAAAAAAAACCACGGTTAGGTGGTATATATTATAATAATAATACAATTATGGATGGACGGACTGCCTGCCGACTGCCGACACAGAGGTAGCCACAGCCGTGAACTACCGCACTGTACACTGGTTGATAAAGAGATAGTAGTATACTCGTAACAACTAGTATGACACTATGACGACGGTATAAAGAAAGAAAAAAAAATACCACAGTTAGGTGGTATATATTATAATAATAATACAATTATGGATGGACGGACTGCCTGCCGACTGCCGACACAGAGGTAGCCACAGCCGTGAACTACCGCACTGTACACTGGTTGATAAAGAGATAGTAGTATACTCGTAACAACTAGTATGACACTATGACGGTATAAAGAATGAAAAAAAAACCACGGTTAGGTGGTATATATTATAATAATAATACAATTATGGATGGACGGACTGCCTGCCGACTGCCGACACAGAGGTAGCCACAGCCGTGAACTACCGCACTGTACACTGGTTGATAAAGAGATAGTAGTATACTCGTAACAACTAGTATGACACTATGACGACGGTATAAAGAAAGAAAAAAAAATACCACGGTTAGGTGGTATATATTGTAATACAATTATGGATGGACGGACTGCCTGCCGAGTTCCGACTGCCGACACAGAGGTAGCCACAGCCGTGAACTACCGCACTGTACTGTGTCTGCTGCTAATATAGACTGGTTGATAAAGAGATAGTATACAATACATACAACAATATACTACTATACTGGTGGTCAGGCACTGGTCACCACTAGTCACACTGGCAGTGGCACTCCTGCAGCAAAAGTGTGCACTGTTTAATTTTAAATTAATATAATATTATGTACTCCTGGGGGCTCCTGCTATAACAACCTGCAGTGCTCCCCAGTCTCCCCCACAATTATTATAAGCTTTGCCTTTTATACATTGATGTGCAGCACACTGGGCTGAGCTGAGTGCACACAGACTGAGTCACACTGTGTGACTGGCTGCTGCTGTGTATCGTTTTTTTTCAGGCAGAGAACGGATATAGCAGAGAACGGATATATTATATTAAAATAAATAAAAGTTAACTAACAACAACTGCACTGGTCACTGTGGTAAACTCTGTCTGACTCTGCACAATCTCTCTCTCTCTTCTAATCTAATTTCTAATGGAGAGGACGCCAGCCACGTCCTCTCCCTATCAATCTCAATGCACGTGTGAAAATGGCGGCGACGCGCGGCTCCTTATATAGAATCCGAGTCTCGCGAGAATCCGACAGCGTCATGATGACGTTCGGGCGCGCTCGGGTTAACCGAGCAAGGCGGGAGGATCCGAGTCTGCTCGGACCCGTGAAAAAAACATGAAGTTCGTGCGGGTTCGGTTTCAGAGAAACCGAACCCGCTCATCTCTAATAAAAAGCAGAATCTGCTGCTGCTTCTATCGCATGCTGTGGGCCACCCAGCATGCTAATTCAATTACAATCATATCGCTGATTAAGGAAAGCCCCACTGCCAGCTCAGCCTGACTGCCACCATTTTCCCCCCGTATCTGATGCCATGCCCCTGCAACGCCGCCTCGCCACCCCTGCAAATGCTTTTGCATTCAATTGGATGCAATTGCATTGGCCGGCCTGCACACTTGCAGATTGGGTCCTGCGTGTGTGCACTGGGTCTAATATGGGTAAAATGCGATTGCATCGCTGATGCATCCCCTACTGAATTAGGTCCACAGTACTGTAGTGCATATATCCCATACCATGTATGAAAAGAGGTGCAGATAAAACTACTACAATTGTTCCTGTTCCTTGTCGGTATTAAGTTTAAAAGTACAGGTATATGATCTCATTGCTCTTGCTTCATTAGTTATGAAGTATTTTGAGAGAGCAATTTTGGGACACCTTAAGTATGGCATCCAGGGTCAGATTAACAATAGGGTGGATGGAGCTACAGCTTCAGGCCCCAGATAAACATAGGCCAATCACCATGACAGCATAATTATGATTAACTGTTCAGCTGGTCGCATGGATGCCATAAATAATAAGAATTAAAATGATATTTCTAATTTCCTCACAAAGTAATGCCGTTATTTTACTTTTACATATTTTGTATATTTTTATATAACATAAGTACAAAATGAACTCTTCGAGGACTAGTTAAGCAATTGGAAGGTTCCAATTAGCTTAGTTGATCAGTAACTACTCAACTTTCTCCAGTGTAGGGACTCGGGTCTTCAGCAGCAACGGTGAGTGTAGAGTGTTTGTGTGAGTGTGTATGTATGTCTGTTTGTGCATGAGTATGAGTATACACATATTGCTCCCCTGGTCTGGGTTGGTTTGAGATTTGAGATTTTTAATACCTCTGGATGCCTACTGGAGAAAAGGACACAATCTGGATACCCCTCCTACGGAACCCCTACTCTATCCCCCCTTCCCACCGAGCGCAAGCAAAGAAGCAGATTTTACTGGAGAAATTGACCAATGGCACCAGGGACAAGGTAAGTATGTGTGAGTGTGTGTTTATAAAAGTTACACTGTTACAGTGTTTGAGTACTGTCTCTATTTTAGTATTTATTTTACAGGGGTACTACAGGTACCAGCAGGTCCTTATTGCCCTGCATACTGGTATTTGTAGTTGCCCAAATACTGGCATGCAGGGGAGGATTGCTGATACCTGCAGTCTTCCTGCAAAAGACAATATTACTTCTACTGTATCTTTCACTTAATTGCTTTCAACTCAGCACACATCACCCAGGGGTGCCAGGGATAGCCCCATGCTTCAGCCCAGGCCTTGGGTACCCAGGAGAGGGTGAACCAACACCCAACAAAGAAACTAATAGACAAAAATTGAAAACGAAATCCTATTCTAATTTAAAAGCTCAAATTAGAGCTACAGTATGTCTGATAATCCCGTTGATATTCTACTTGTCTCCATGACACCATGAACATTTCATCCATCTATATAGTGGTAATCAAAAATTAGGTGCATGGTACGCAAGATTCTTTACCTTGCTAAGCCTCTCGCCTAATTGAATTCACCCCTTAGATGCCATACTATTAGTTGTAAAAAAAAAAAATTGTTTGTCATTTTTTATTTTAATATTTGATGTGTTGTATTTTCATTATTTTACTGGAGCTGTGAGATCAAATTGTACTAATTTGACTTATGCATTTTTAATCTTGAAGTTACAAATTTAATTGAACTGACCCGAATTGCAATTTAGCTGTGCAGTGCCTGAAGTGTCTTAGAGAAGACAGAGCTTCTGCAGCTAGCATGGCGTTGGTGCGAGTTTCTATAGTGTGTCTGATGGTTGTGTCTAAAGATACACTATGAGATATGTCCGCATCTAAAGATGCTGAAAGTTGGTGTCTTAGACCTTGCAGATACATATGCATGGATGTACACCAAGGAATGGCTTCTAATGGTATCAGCATAATGATGCACATGCTACAGTATATCGGCAAAAGATATACTGTACACACGGCAGGTTCCAAGTTATAATCAGCACCCATGTCTCTACAGCAGTGTTTCCCAACCTCAAGGCACACTAACAGTCCTGGTTTTAGTGATATCCATGCTTGATCTCAGGTGACTTAATTAGTACCTCAGTTATTTTGATTTAACCATCTGTGCTGAAGCCTGGATATCACTAAAACCTGCACTGTTGGTGTGCCTCGAGGACCATGGTTGGGAATGCCTGCTCTACAGGAAAAGACTGTACTTGGCTCTTTGAATACTTAAATTCTGCCTCCTGAGACTATGTTTGCCTACAGCAGTGATTTTCAAACTTTTTCAACTCTTGGCACACTAAACAAGATTTGAAATTACTAATACACACCATTGTCCTCCACAGGAAAAATAACACACACACATTGTCCCCCGTGGGAAAACACACACACATACACATACACACGCCTGCGTTGGCCGGACTGCGCCCCCAAAACAGCGGCCAAACACTGCTGTGCCGCCCCCTCCCGCCCAGCAACCTTCAGCCGTCTGGCATGCGCCAGCGCACTGCGGCACCGGGGCATGCGCAGTTCCGACCCAATCTCTGCGCTGCGAACAACTGCAGCGAGCGATCGGGTCGGAATGACCCCCATTGTGTCTGCATACTGCATACTTTAATCTGATCTCCTTCAAAAATCTTTATGCTGAATGCATGCCCATACTGTCTGTCTCATCCTACAATCTGCACTCTGTCTGGTAACACTATGCAAACAATTTGTATTTAGATACATTTGTAATTTGATGATTTGCTTGCAATTGTAAATACCTGCGTTTTAAATTTTGGTCAGTGATGCATAGTTAATGAAGGCATACTGGCATAGTCAAACAGTGCAATTTAATACCTTTGATTGGCTAAACATTTGCCTTGCCTGTAGCCTGTGATCATTTTCCATAGAATATCTTTAGTAGACATGAGCGGGTTCAGTTCTCAGATTGTTAGCTTTAGGGGCAGACCCAAGAAAGATGCCCAGTTATTCATGGGGAATGCAATGCAAAAATGGGCTTGACAATAATGCTGGAGTTGTGATTTGTGTAATGTGGGTGGGTGGCAGGGCCGGACTGGCCGTCTGGCACTTCTGGCACATGCCAGAAGGGCCGATGGCCTAGTGGGACGATTTGTCCATCCATTTCGAGACTGGGCTGGCCTGGCCGCACCGCCTCCTGGGTGGCACTGTGCTGAGCGGCGCGTCATTTGCATAGTGATGTCATGACGCGGCTGCGTCATGAAGTCATGATGCGACCAAGTGGCGAGTATGAGTAGCGCAGGCAGGGGGAGCTGAGCGCACAGTGGGACCCCATATGTGAGTCCTGCAGCACCGCGTCCTGGACGCGACTGAGCCGGCCAGAGTATGAAAGATGCGGGCTGGGGGGAGCTGAGTGGGCGGAGTTCCATGTGCGGTCGCGCTGGATATGAAAGGTGCACGTGGGCAGGGAGCTGAGCAGCAGGTGTAATGCTCAGATGAAAGTGTCTGCCTGCCTGTGCTCCTGCATCCTGCCCACCATGTGCACTGGCTCCTGCCTCCTCCAATCACCTGCTGGGTGGACACATTCCAGTCTTATTCCAGGCCTGCACACCATTCTGGGAGCGGTTGCAGTAGTGGGAGAAGACGAGCACGGAGCATTAAAAGAACAAGAAGCAGCAGCCCCAGCATGGCGGCACGTGGCCGCCTGCCACAAGCATCCAGTCTGCCTGCCTGAGCCACTGTCCCTGGATCCTGGCCCCAGCAGCAGCACAGCAGACAGACAGCTGCAGCATCAGCACTGCAGGGAGAGTGCTGCCCCCCAGCCAGGGTGAGTGCAGGTGTAGACATGCCCTTGTTGACACTCACTCTCTCTCTCTATCTGTCCTCTCCTCTCCTCTCTCTCTCTCTCTCTCTCTCTCTCTCTGTCCACCCCACTCTCTCTCTCTCTGTCCTCTCTCGCTGTGTCCTCACCACCTCTCTCTCTTTCTCTGTTCTTTCTCTTCCCCTCTGCCCCCCCCCCCCCCCCCCTTTCACTACCTTGGCATAATTTGAATTAGGATATTGTTGTGTGGTCATGCCCCTACCCAGTGAGACCAAACCCTATTTTTCGGTGTGCGCCTATGGCGCGCACTCTCCTCACCTAAGGTATGGACAGGGACACCAATGCTCTTTATCTACTCAGGGCACAAAAATGTATACTTACAGCTCTGCTTTGGAATGCACAGATGTGTCCTCCTCTGTGGTCAACCCCACTGGCATAACTACTAACCCTGCAGACCCCGCCGTTGCGTGTAATGGGGACTGCGGTGTGTGGCATAATGTGTCACGGACATTGCGGTGTATGTCATAATGTGTCACAGGCATGACGGTGTGTGGTGTACTGTATCACAGGTATTGTATGTGCTATAATGTTTCAGGGGCATTGCAGTGTGTAGCATAATGTATAACGGGCATTGCGAAGCATGGCGTAATGTGTCAGGGGCATTATAGTGTGTGGCATATTGTGTAATGGGCATTATTGTGTGTGGCATGTCTAAGGGCCATTGCAGTATATGGCATAATGTATACTAGGAATTACTATAAGGAGGAAAAATGACAAATAATGTAAGGGGCATGAATCAGGATTATTTTTTTTCCTGTGGTGGGTGCAAGTTGCAGAGCTGGGGTATAAGGTAGCCTTTCCCTGCAATACCACGCCCCTTTATGCAAAGCCACACCCACTTCAGCAGTTTTCATCAGTTTTCTAATAGCACTTCTGGGGGAAGCACCAGAGAATGTTTTGGCTTGGGGGAAAAAAAAATTCTAGTTACGCCGCTGGTCAACCCCCTGCCCTAAATAATTCCTACAGTGAGGACAATCTAATCCTCTACATCTGCTAAGGCAGGCCTTGGTCAATTGGGGAAATGCATTCCCTTTTCTTTTTGTGTGATCTACACCAATGAAGTCTCCGCTTTACCTAACAGAATCAACCAAATGTCTGACTATGGCACATGTTGGAATCCCCTGCAAGATGAGCTTTGTTGTGTGTATTTTAATAGAGAACGACGTACGCTTGTATGTTGTTATAATATTAATTATATTTGTAAGAGCATAGACTAAGTAGGAGGGGTAAGGAATAGTAAGGGGAGGAGTCAGATGCTGACACCGAGGTCCGGCCCTGGTGTGTGGGTAGCTAATAAAATAACAGGCAGGACGCAGTGTCCTGCTAAAAGTACACACACTCACACACACACACACACACACACACACACCCACACACACACATGTATATGTATATATATATATATAATATGTACACACAGACAGACACACTTGGGAGCATAGGTGGTCATTCCGAGTTGATCGCTAACTGCTTTCTGCTAAGCTAAAACACTCCAAGTGGGAGGCGGCATAGCGTTTGCACGGCTGCTAAAAACTGCTAGCAAGCGAACAACTCGGAATGACCACCATAATCAATTAGGTGCGAGTTTACGGAAAATCTGTCACCTATGGGGGTTTTCCACAGGTTCTAGTTTTTGATGTTTCATTTTTTTGTTTTGTTTTGAGTGACTCCAAAGGAAGGCAAATCAAACCTAAATTCCATATTGCAATGTCATACCATGTCATCAATAGCAGCTTAGAGTGTAATGCAGACGGGTGGCCTAATACAGGGGAGTTGGAGAGCGCGCAGCAACACATAAAGTGGAGCCTGCTATTTTCAAAGTATTGAACCTGAAATTATCTCTCTTTCTGAAAAACTTCCTGTGAGTCTTTACAGAAGCATTCTTTATATCATGTAACGACAGTTTACCGATGGCCTGGTAAAGGGTTGCATACTGTACAATGTCAATAGTGGGCTCAGCTTATTAACCACTACAAGGTCAATAGCGGTTTAGAGTCCAATGCATCTTGATGGCATACAGTAGAGTACTGTAGCATACTGTAGAAATTAAGCTTGGAAAGAGGGGCCGAGCACAATGACTGTTTACACTGCCTGAATGTGATTGGCCGGCTTATTAGGGGTCACTGTCCACTGACACAATATTGTTTTTAGTACTGTAGTTTTCATCTGTGGAGCATTCGCCCCCCAGCAGTTAAACTGTGTATTGCGTGGCATGGATAAATGCCATGATCTGCTGGGGCAAAGACGCCAGGCCATGACCTGCCAGTACTAAGACGCCATGCCATAACCTGCCGGTACTGGGAGGCTTAAATGCCGCACTCAGAGCTAAGATGAAAAAGGATACATCTGTATTAAGAAAAATTGTCAGCACTTGCTCTGGAACCATTTTGGACACCACCTTATTGACTAATTAAGTGACAGGGCCAGATTAACAATGGGGTCGATGGAGCTCCAGCTCCAGGCCTCCCCTTATTGATGGTCAAAAGCCACCAGCTAGCCACATGGTCATAAATCATGGCTATTAAGATTGCATTTATATTTTTATCACTAAATTAAGCAATTTGTTTATATTTTTACATATTTAGGGATACATTGGAACTGATAGTGTAGGGGATTACATGCTCACATGGCTCTGGCCACACCCACACAACACTGATCACACCTCCCCCATTTCTCATAATAGGCCCTTGAATATTTTCAGCTCCAGGCCCATGTGGCCCTTAATCCGGCCCTGGGTGGGGTACCAGGCTTTCTTTCACTCTGGAGCACTCCTCACCTCTGCCCTCTCTATCTTTCTCCTCCAGTCCATGGGCTCCATAAAATCCATTTTTAGACTGCTCCTCTTGCCATGACACGGTAAATGCCTGATAAGCCCAGCCCCCTTCTTCACTCTTTAGCCTCCTGGTGCTGGGAAAGGAAACCTGGCTTCCCATTGGTCAACAGCAGACATATTTTTGTAGCCTGTTATGGGGCCAGTAATTTTCTGTTAGCCCCTGCTACTCTATGGGTGTCATTCCAAGTTGATCGCTAGCTGCCGTTGTTCGCAGCGCAGAGATCAGGCTAAAAATTGGCATTTGTGCGCATGCTTATGCTCCGCAATGTGCACGCGCGACGTACGGGTACAAAGCCTTTTGTGGTTGTGCACAGGTTGTAGCAAAGTTTTCAGTAGCACTGATGGCCGCAAGAAGATTGACAGGAAGAGGGCGTTTCTGGGCGTCAACTGACCGTTTTCAGGGAGTGTTTTAAAAAATGCAGGCATGTCTGAAAAAACGCAGGCGTGGCTGGACGGGTGTATGACGTCAAATCCGGACACGAATAGACTGAAGTGATCGCAAGCGCTGAGTAGGTTCAGAGCTACTCAGAAACTGCACAAACTGTTTTTGCAGAGCACGGCTGCACATGCGTTCGCACTTCTGCTAAGCTAAAATACACTCCCCAGTGGGCAGTGGCATAGCGTTTGCACGGCTGCTAAAACTAGCTAGCGAGCGATCTACTCGGAATGACCCCCAATATCTCTA
This sequence comes from Pseudophryne corroboree, assembly GCF_028390025.1. Classification (NCBI taxonomy): domain Eukaryota; kingdom Metazoa; phylum Chordata; class Amphibia; order Anura; family Myobatrachidae; genus Pseudophryne; species Pseudophryne corroboree. Next base: position 392,815,395 of record NC_086447.1, on the reverse strand, counting down.
GCTGAGCAGCGGTCAGGGAAAGCAGGAGCATTCTCTGCCTGCCTTCCGCAGTCAGTTGGCCCTGGAACACTTAAATTGCACCCTGGCCCAGACCACCTTTTTCTGCACAGCAGGGACATTGATAAAAATGAAACCTCTTTACCAATTTATCTAACTACAATAATCTTGATTTGCAAAATATAATGTCTTTAATGCTCTTCAAAAATAAGGTTTAACACTTCACCCATCCCCTTCCTTTCTTGCTGTGCAAACTTCTGCTCCTCTGCAAACCATGGCCCTCATTCCGAGTTGTTCGCTCGCAAGCTGCTTTTAGCCGCATTGCACACGCTAAGCCGCCGCCTACTGGGAGTGAATCTTAGCTTAGCAAAATTGCGAACGAAAGATTCTCAAAATTGCGAATAGAAATTTCTAAGCAGTTTCTGAGTAGCTCGAGACTTACTCTGCCACTGCGATCAGTTCAGTCAGTTTCGTTCCTGGTTTGACGTCACAAACACACCCAGCCTTCGCCCAGGCACTCCCCCGTTTCTCCAGCCACTCCCGCGTTTTTCCCAGAAACGGCAGCGTTTTTTCACACACTCCCATAAAACGGCCAGTTTCCGCCCAGAAACACCCACTTCCTGTCAATCACATTACGATCACCAGAACGAAGAAAAAACCTTGTAATGCCGTGAGTAAAATACCAAACTTCTTAGCAAATTTACTTGGCGCAGTCGCAGTGCGAACATTGCGCATGCGCAATTAGCGGAAAATCGCTGCGATGCAAAGAAAATTACCGAGCGAACAACTCGGAATGACCACCCATGTTGTTAGCAAAATTCATTGGACCTCAGCAGTAGAAATAAAAAAAATTCACAGAGGAATAGGCATTTCTAGTTATGGAGTACAGAATTGTTATTCAGCATAATCAAATAGAGTTAAATGACAAAAAAGGTGGTTAATTAATTTAATACATCATGTTGCATTTGGAAATAAAAGATAAAAAGGACATGATTGATAATAATTATTACCATGAAACATTAGCAAATTATAAATTACACAGGACTGCAATTTAGTGCACTGTGGTGACCCCTAGTGTATGGTTTAATGCAATTGCACTGCCCATATATTGGGTAAAACTCCCTGTTTACTGAAGCAATTTGATATAAGGCCAGTAAATCAACATTCATTTGGAATGATCACAAAAATGTTATCAGCTAATATTTTTAAATCAGTCATAAGAAATTGAACATGATAACTTACCCAAAACTTTTCCTTGTTCAGGCTTCCCAGAGCACCCCACCTAATATGCATAGCATAAAAAAAAACCTGTTAATTTGTAAATATATATACGATTGTTGTCCAATCATCATGCATCAGCTACCGTACTTTCATATGTACGGCTGACATACTGTACTTACATAACCATACACTAGTATCATATCTGGAATCATATTATGAGCCCACTGTTATCTCCTACAACTAAATTCCCTGTCTGTTGCATACCTCTGAGATGGGTGAAGTCAGGTACAGTACTGTATGTCTGTATTTAAGCATATACAGTACTGTGCATGATCATGTTACCTTTTGTGCAAGTATAAAGAAACTATTCATTGGATAGAATCATTTTATATTTTTATTTGGTTGTGTCCCTGCCTAGACACTCAGGGGTCTATTCATGAAGCAGTGAAAAGTGTGGAGAAGTGAGCCAGTAGAAAAGTAGCCAATGGCAACCAATCAGCATTGAAGTAACATTTATAATCAGCATACTATACAATTGTACGGAGCAGCTGATTGGTTGCCATGTGTAACTTCTCCATAGGCTCAGTTCTCCACTCATTTCACTGCTTCATGAATAGACCACTAAGAATAACACTAGCAAGATAAAAATATTGCGCTTCACAATAAAACACCAGGATTTCAAGAACAAATGTGCAGAATTTTCACCAGGGTTATCGTGGCTAAAATCCCAATGTGTTCCCAACTTCAAAGAGTTGGCTATTGGCAAATGGGAGGATCCCCAACACTGTAGGTAATGCCTGCCAGGATACACTGCTTCCCTGAATACACTGCAGCCCAGCATGCAGCAGCAGAGGAAAAGAGCTGCAGCTGCTGCTGCCAGGTAAGGTGGGTGGAACCAGGCCCCAACTGGGCCCTTCTATCAGGCCTGGGCCCAGGTAATTAGTACACCCGCCCACCTTGGCACCACTGAGTGTATACACAAGGATGGGGCGTATGTAGCCCTCTTCCTCTCTGTGCAATGTGGGTCTTGGGCAATGTTTATCTACGTTCCTTGTTGCTCTAGGGTGCTTGGGGAATTAATATTACACAGCCTAGTACCAAAGTTTAGAAGCCAGCCTAGTAAGCTGGATGCAGTAAGGGTTCAGCCCTCTTCGATAAACTAAGAATGTTAAGTTTCTCTATATGTCTGAAGAATTATTCATACCAGTTTTGTGTAAGTCTGACCATTTTAATGGTTTTCAGATATTTTGGAAACTTATTTCCATTTTCTTCAGTTACTTCAGCCTATATCCACAGACAGTAGAAGCTAGAGATAAGCTACTCTTATACGGGAAAGAAACACTTACTGTATTTTAATTTTTTATAACTGTTTAGACTTCACATTTTTGTAATGTTGTGGAAGCAAAAATACATTTTTCAGCCTAATATTTTTATAATAGATTATAGTTCTTATTTATAATGATGATAACACATTCTTGTACTGTAGTAAACTGGCTTGAACTGCAATTATTCTAGTTCAAATTTTGTTCCAGGAATACACATTATGTTAAAACATTTAGTTGATAAACACAATTTGTAATCTAGATCTATTGACTGCAGTGTAGGAACCATTTCAGCAAAACAGCTGAAAATATAACACTTGCTATCAGACATCTCATACTGCCCTTCACACAAAGGGCTTTAAATGTAGTTACTAGCATGCATAAAATAAATGCATCTTAAAGATTTTTTTTTTGGGAGGAGGATATTTATTTTATTTATTTATTAACAGTTTCTTATATAGTGTAGCATATTCCGTTGCGCTTTACAATTAGAACAACAGTAATAGAATAAAACAGGGTAAAAACAGACATACATAGAGGTAGGAAGGCCCTGCTCGCAAGCTTACAATCTATAGGGAAATAGGCATTGATACACAAGGATAGATGCTACCTTTTGCATAATGGTCCACCAGATTGCTAGGCTCTTAATGGGTTGTATGATATGATCACCCCTGCAATGTGGGCCGAGTGTCAGGAGGGTGTGAGAGTAAAGAAAGACAAGATACTGTATGTGATGTTATGTACAGGTATACTGTACAGAGAGGATGTAATCAGATATTGAAGCACTGAAGGTTGTGTGTGTGGGTCTGGAATTTGATAGGCTTGTCTGAAGAGGTGAGTTTTCAGGGAACGTTTAAAGGTTTGGAGACTAGAGGCGAGTCTTATTGTGCGTGGGAGGGCATTCGACAGAGTGGGTGAAGCCCGGATAAAGTCCTGTAATTTTGAGTGTGAACAAGTAATGCATGTGGATGAGAGATGTAGATCTTGTGCAGAGCGGAGAGGTCAGGTAGGGAAATATTTTTAAGATGAGTGAAGAGATGTATGTTGGTGCAGTTTGGTTAATAGCCTTGTATGTCAGTAAAAGTATTTTAGATTTAATACGGTAGAATACTGGTAACCAATGGAGGGACTTACAGAGTGGATCTGCAGACGATGAACATCTAGAGAGGAAGATTAGCCTCGCAGTTGCATTCAAAATGGATTGTAGTGGTGAGAGCCTATGTTTGGGAAGACCGGTCAGGAGACTACTACAATAATCAATGCGGGAGATAATGAGTGCATGGATTAGAATTTTTGCTGTGTCTTGTGTAAGATATGGTCATATTCTGGATATGTTTCTTAGATGTATGTAACATGATCTTGAGACAGATTGAATGTGGGGAACAAAGGACAGTTCAGAGTCAAGAATGACACCTAGGCAGCGAGCTAGTGGGGTAGGGATGATTGCCGAGTTCTCAACAGTGATAGAGATATCAGGTTGGAAACTACTATTGGCCGGTGGAAATATAATTAATTCTGTTTTCGAATTTTTGAGGTGGTGAGATGTCATCCAAGATGAAATGGCAGAAAGGCATTCAGTGACACGGCCCAATACAGTAGGTGACAAATCAGAGGAGGATAGGTAGATTTGAGTATCATCCGCATACAGATGGTACTGAAATCCGAAAGCGCTGATTAGTTTGCCAAGAGATGTGGTATAGATAGAGAAAAGCAGAGGACCTAAGACTGAGCTTTGCGATACTCCAACTGAGAGAGGTGTCAAAGAGGAGGTGGAATCAGAGAAACGGACACTGAAGGAGCGATTAGATAGGTAGGATGAGAACCAAGAAAAGGCTGTGTCCTGAAGACCTAGGGATTGTAGTGTTTGTATGAGAAGAGAGTGGTCAACAGTATCAAAAGCTGCACAGAGATCAAGGAGAATAAGTAGTGAGTAATGGTCTTTAGATTTAGCAGTGACCAAATCATTCACTACCTTAGTCAGTGCTGTCTCTGTGGAGTGCTGGGCACGAAATCCTGACTGAAGTGGGTCCAGTAGGCTGTGTGAGTTAAGAAAGTGTGTGAGGCAAGTGTAGGCAATTATCTCAAGTAGCTTGGAGGGGCATGGGAGCTGAGAGATGGGACAGTAGTTTGAGAGAAGGTTAGTATCAGAGTTATGTTTTTTCAGAATAGAAGTAATCAGTGCATGCTTGTATAGAGAAGGAAAGATACCAGTAGACAGAAAGAGATTACAGATTTTAGTTAAGGTTGGAATGAGCACAGCAAACAGAGCTTTACTAATTTGTGAGGCTATAGAGTCAAGGAGAGAGGTAGTAGAGTAGGCAGATGAAAAGAGTGCAGATATTTCATCTTCATTTGTAGGATCAAATGAAGAGAAGGTGTTAGAGTGTTCAGGCAGGGAATTGAGCAGGTCACTTGCTGTGGAAGAGGTCGGATCTTATCAATCTTGTCCTTGAAATAGGAAGCAAGATCCTGCAATCTGACAGTGGCTGGTGGGTTGGGTGAGGGAGGGACAAGAAGTGATTTAAATGTATTAAAAAGTTGTTTGGGGTTAGAGGCTTGAGCAGGATTGTAGTGAAACTGCCCCAGTACTTTGGCCCTCATTCAGCATGGCTCATTAAATTGCAAAAACGCATATCGGACAATTATCGTCAGATTGCGCATGCACAGCGAACTCATTGTGCAAAGGCAGCATTGCGATTGCCATGTGTTCGCAGGGTCAGTGAGATGTGATCGCAAATTGATTGAAAGGAAGTGACTGTTTGAGAGAGGTAACATGGCGTTTGTGGGGAGTGGTTTTTAAAACACAGGTTTGTAATGGCTGTTTTCGGGGGAGTGTATATCTGATGTCAGCTGCATTCACTTGCGATTAAAAACATTGCGCCAGTGTGACTACATCCGCATTATTCTGAGTAGGCATGGGTAAACCCATGATACTCTGGGCCTAATTAAGACCTGATCGCTGTTGTGCGTATTCACAATAGTGATGAGCGGGTTCGGTTTCTCGGAAACCGAACCCCCACGAACTTCACCCTTTTTACACGGGTCCAAGCCATACTCGGATTCTCCCGTATGGCTCGGGTAACCCGAGTGCGCCCGAACGTCATCATCCCGCTGTCGGATTCTCGCGAGATTCGGATTCTATATAAGCAGCCGCGCGTCGCCGCCATTTTCACATGTGCATTGGAAATGTTAGGGAGAGGACGTGGCTGGCGTCCTCTCCGTTATTGTTGAACTTGATTGTGCACTATTGCTTAATTGTGGGGAGGGCTGGGGAGCAGCTGTATAACATAGAAGGAGTACAGTGCAGAGTTTTTGCTGATCAGTGACCACCAGTTATCCGTTCTCTGCCTGAAAAAAATGCTCCATATCTGTGCTTAGTGTGCTGCATATATCTGTGCTCACACTGCTTAATTGTGGGGACTGGGGAGCAGCTGTATTATATAGCAGGAGTACAGTGCAGAGTTTTGCTGACAGTGACCATCAGTATACGTTGTCTGCCTGAAAAACACTCCATATCTGTGCTCAGTGTGCTGCTTTATTGTGGGGACTGGGTACCACCAGTATAATATTATATAGGAGGAGTACAGTGCAGAGTTTTGCTGACCAGTGACCACCAGTATATAATATATAGCATTACGGTACAGTAGGCTACTGCTGTACCTACCTCTGTGTCGTCATTAAGTATACTATCCATCTACATTCTATACCTGTGGTGCATTTTAGTTTTGCAGTTTGCTGACACAGTGACCACCAGTATACTATATATAATAGCAGTACGATACGGAAGGCCACTGCTGTACCTACCTCTGTGTCATCATTAAGTATACTATCCATCTACATTCTATACCTGTGGTGCATTTTAGTTTTGCAGTTTGCTGACACAGTGACCACCAGTATACTATATATAATAGCAGTACGGTACGGAAGGCCACTGCTGTACCTACCTCTGTGTCGTCATTTAGTATACTATCCATCTACATTCTATACCTGTGGTGCATTTTAGTTTTGCAGTTTGCTGACACAGTGACCACCAGTATACTATATATAGCAGTACGGAAGGCCACTACTGTACCTACCTCTGTGTCGTCATTAAGTATACTATCCATCTACATTCTATACCTGTGGTGCATTTTAGTTTTGCAGTTTGCTTACACAGTGACCACCAGTATACTATATATAATAGCAGTACGGTACGGAAGGCCACTGCTGTACCTACCTCTGTGTCATCATTAAGTATACTATCCATCTACATTCTATACCTGTGGTGCATTTTAGTTTTGCAGTTTGCTGACACAGTGACCACCAGTATACTATATATAGCAGTACGGAAGGCCACTGCTGTACCTACCTCTCTGTCGTCATTAAGTATACTATCCATCTACATTCTATACCTGTGGTGCATTTTAGTTTTGCAGTTTGCTGACACAGTGACCACCAGTATGCTATATATAATAGCAGTACGGTACGGAAGGCCACTGCTGTACCTACCTCTGTGTCGTCATTAAGTATACTATCCATCTACATTCTATACCTGTGGTGCATTTTAGTTTTGCAGTTTGCTGACACAGTGACCACCAGTATACTATATATAATAGCAGTACGGTACGGAAGGCCACTGCTGTACCTACCTCTGTGTCGTCATTTAGTATACTATCCATCTACATTCTATACCTGTGGTGCATTTTAGTTTTGCAGTTTGCTGACACAGTGACCACCAGTATACTATATATAGCAGTACGGAAGGCCACTACTGTACCTACCTCTGTGTCGTCATTAAGTATACTATCCATCTACATTCTATACCTGTGGTGCATTTTAGTTTTGCAGTTTGCTTACACAGTGACCACCAGTATACTATATATAATAGCAGTACGGTACGGAAGGCCACTGCTGTACCTACCTCTGTGTCATCATTAAGTATACTATCCATCTACATTCTATACCTGTGGTGCATTTTAGTTTTGCAGTTTGCTGACACAGTGACCACCAGTATACTATATATAGCAGTACGGAAGGCCACTGCTGTACCTACCTCTCTGTCGTCATTAAGTATACTATCCATCTACATTCTATACCTGTGGTGCATTTTAGTTTTGCAGTTTGCTGACACAGTGACCACCAGTATGCTATATATAATAGCAGTACGGTACGGAAGGCCACTGCTGTACCTACCTCTGTGTCGTCATTAAGTATACTATCCATCTACATTCTATACCTGTGGTGCGCCTCTTTTTTTCTTTGCATCATGTGCTGTTTGGGGACAATTATTTTGAAGTGCCATCCTGCCTTACACTGCAGTGCCACTCCTAGATGGGCCAGGTGTTTGTGTCGGCCACTTGTGTCGCTTAGCTTAGTCACACAGCGACCTTGGTGCGCCTCTTTTTTTCTTTGCATCATGTGCTGTTTGGGGACTATTTTTTTGAAGTGCCATCCTGCCTGACACTGCAGTGCCACTCCTAGATGGGCCAGGTGTTTGTGTCGGCCACTTGTGTCGCTTAGCTTAGCCATCCAGCGACCTCGGTGCAAATTTTAGGACTAAAAATAATATTGTGAGGTGTGAGGTGTTCAGAATAGACTGGAAATGAGTGGAAATTATGGTTATTGAGGTTAATAAAACTATGGGATCAAAATTACCCCCAAATTCTATGATTTAAGCTGTTTTTTAGGGTTTTTTGTAAAAAACACCCGAATCCAAAACACACCCGAATCCGACAAAGAATTTTCGGTGAGGTTTTGCCAAAACGCGTCCGAATCCAAAACACGGCCGCGGAACCGAATCCAAAACCAAAACACAAAACTACAGATGAGCGGGTTCGGTTTCTTTGAATCCGAACCCGCACGAACTTCACTTTTTTTTCCACGGGTCCGAGCGACTCGGATCTTCCCGCCTTGCTCGGTTAACCCGAGCGCGCCCGAACGTCATCATGACGCTGTCGGATTCTCGCGAGGCTCGGATTCTATCGCGAGACTCGGATTCTATATAAGGAGCCGCGCGTCGCCGCCATTTTCACTCGTGCATTGAGATTGATAGGGAGAGGACGTGTCTGGCGTCCTCTCCATTAGAATAGAGATAGATAGATTAGATAGAGAGAGATTGTGCAGAGTCGCAGACAGAGTTAGTTTACCACAGTCAGTGACCAGTGCAGTTGCTAGTTAACTTTTATTTAATATAATATATCCGTTCACTTCTCTCTGCTATATCCGTTCTCTGCCTGAAAAAAAAAACGATACACAGCACAGTCAGTCACACAGTGTGACTCAGTCTGTGTGCACTCAGCTCAGCCCAGTGTGCTGCACAGTCATCAATGTATAAATTAAAAGCTTATAATTAATTGTGGGGGAGACTGGGGAGCACTGCAGGTTGTTAGCAGGAGCCAGGAGTACAATTATATTAATTAACAGTGCACACTTTTGCTGCAGGAGTGGTGACCAGTGCCTGACCACCAGTATAGTATTGTTGTATACTACTAATATCTCTTTAAATATCAACCAGTCTATATTAGCAGCAGACACAGTACAGTGCGGTAGTTCACGGCTGTGGCTACCTCTGTGTCGGCACACGGCAGGCAGTCCGTCCGACCAGAATTGTATTATTTATTATTATATACCTACCACCTAACCGTGGTTTTTTTTTCATTCTTTATACCGTCATAGTGTCATCCTAATTGTTACGAGTATACTACTATCTCTTTATCAACCAGTGTACAGTGCGGTAGTTCACGGCTGTGGCTACCTCTGTGTCGGCACACGGCAGGCAGTCCGTCCGACCAGAATTGTATTATTTATTATTATATACCTACCACCTAACCGTGGTTTTTTTTTCATTCTTTATACCGTCATAGTGTCATCCTAATTGTTACGAGTATACTACTATCTCTTTATCAACCAGTGTACAGTGCGGTAGTTCACGGCTGTGGCTACCTCTGTGTCGGCACACGGCAGGCAGTCCGTCCGACCAGAATTGTATTATTTATTATTATATACCTACCACCTAACCGTGGTTTTTTTTTCATTCTTTATACCGTCATAGTGTCATCCTAATTGTTACGAGTATACTACTATCTCTTTATCAACCAGTGTACAGTGCGGTAGTTCACGGCTGTGGCTACCTCTGTGTCGGCACACGGCAGGCAGTCCGTCCGACCAGAATTGTATTATTTATTATTATATACCTACCACCTAACCGTGGTTTTTTTTTCATTCTTTATACCGTCATAGTGTCATCCTAATTGTTACGAGTATACTACTATCTCTTTATCAACCAGTGTACAGTGCGGTAGTTCACGGCTGTGGCTACCTCTGTGTCGGCAGTCGGCAGGCAGTCCGTCCATCCATAATTGTATTATTATTATAATATATACCACCTAACCGTGGTTTTTTTTTCATTCTTTATACCGTCATAGTGTCATACTAGTTGTTACGAGTATACTACTATCTCTTTATCAACCAGTGTACAGTGCGGTAGTTCACGGCTGTGGCTACCTCTGTGTCGGCAGTCGGCAGGCAGTCCGTCCATCCATAATTGTATTATTATTATAATATATACCACCTAACTGTGGTTTTTTTTGCATTCTTTATACCGTCGTCATAGTGTCATACTAGTTGTTACGAGTATACTACTATCTCTTTATCAACCAGTGTACAGTGCGGTAGTTCACGGCTGTGGCTACCTCTGTGTCGGCAGTCGGCAGGCAGTCCGTCCATCCATAATTGTATTATTATTATAATATATACCACCTAACCGTGGTTTTTTTTTCATTCTTTATACCGTCGTCATAGTGTCATACTAGTTGTTACGAGTATACTACTATCTCTTTATCAACCAGTGTACAGTGCGGTAGTTCACGGCTGTGGCTACCTCTGTGTCGGCAGTCGGCAGGCAGTCCGTCCATCCATAATTGTATTATTATTATAATATATACCACCTAACCGTGGTTTTTTTATACCACCTAACCGTGGCAGTCCGTCCATAATTGTATACTAGTATCCAATCCATCCATCTCCATTGTTTACCTGAGGTGCCTTTTAGTTCTGCCTATAAAATATGGAGAACAAAAAAGTTGAGGTTCCAAAATTAGGGAAAGATCAAGATCCACTTCCACCTCGTGCTGAAGCTGCTGCCACTAGTCATGGCCGAGACGATGAAATGCCAGCAACGTCGTCTGCCAAGGCCGATGCCCAATGTCATAGTACAGAGCATGTCAAATCCAAAACACCAAATATCAGAAAAAAAAGGACTCCAAAACCTAAAATAAAATTGTCGGAGGAGAAGCGTAAACTTGCCAATATGCCATTTACCACACGGAGTGGCAAGGAACGGCTGAGGCCCTGGCCTATGTTCATGGCTAGTGGTTCAGCTTCACATGAGGATGGAAGCACTCAGCCTCTCGCTAGAAAACTGAAAAGACTCAAGCTGGCAAAAGCACCGCAAAGAACTGTGCGTTCTTTGAAATCCCAAATCCACAAGGAGAGTCCAATTGTGTCGTTTGCGATGCCTGACCTTCCCAACACTGGACGTGAAGAGCATGCGCCTTCCACTATTTGCATGCCCCCTGCAAGTGCTGGAAGGAGCACCCGCAGTCCAGTTCCTGATAGTCAGATTGAAGATGTCAGTGTTGAAGTACACCAGGATGAGGAGGATATGGGTGTTGCTGGCGCTGGGGAGGAAATTGACCAGGAGGATTCTGATGGTGAGGTGGTTTGTTTAAGTCAGGCACCCGGGGAGACACCTGTTGTCCGTGGGAGGAATATGGCCGTTGACATGCCAGGTGAAAATACCAAAAAAATCAGCTCTTCGGTGTGGAGGTATTTCACCAGAAATGCGGACAACAGGTGTCAAGCCGTGTGTTCCCTTTGTCAAGCTGTAATAAGTAGGGGTAAGGACGTTAACCACCTCGGAACATCCTCCCTTATACGTCACCTGCAGCGCATTCATAATAAGTCAGTGACAAGTTCAAAAACTTTGGGTGACAGCGGAAGCAGTCCACTGACCAGTAAATCCCTTCCTCTTGTAACCAAGCTCACGCAAACCACCCCACCAACTCCCTCAGTGTCAATTTCCTCCTTCCCCAGGAATGCCAATAGTCCTGCAGGCCATGTCACTGGCAAGTCTGACGAGTCCTCTCCTGCCTGGGATTCCTCCGATGCATCCTTGCGTGTAACGCCTACTGCTGCTGGCGCTGCTGTTGTTGCCGCTGGGAGTCGATGGTCATCCCAGAGGGGAAGTCGTAAGCCCACTTGTACTACTTCCAGTAAGCAATTGACTGTTCAACAGTCCTTTGCGAGGAAGATGAAATATCACAGCAGTCATCCTACTGCAAAGCGGATAACTGAGTCCTTGACAACTATGTTGGTGTTAGACGTGCGTCCGGTATCCGCCGTTAGTTCACAGGGAACTAGACAATTTATTGAGGCAGTGTGCCCCCGTTACCAAATACCATCTAGGTTCCACTTCTCTAGGCAGGCGATACCGAGAATGTACACGGACGTCAGAAAAAGACTCACCAGTGTCCTAAAAAATGCAGTTGTACCCAATGTCCACTTAACCACGGACATGTGGACAAGTGGAGCAGGGCAGGGTCAGGACTATATGACTGTGACAGCCCACTGGGTAGATGTATGGACTCCCGCCGCAAGAACAGCAGCGGCGGCACCAGTAGCAGCATCTCGCAAACGCCAACTCTTTCCTAGGCAGGCTACGCTTTGTATCACCGCTTTCCAGAATACGCACACAGCTGAAAACCTCTTACGGCAACTGAGGAAGATCATCGCGGAATGGCTTACCCCAATTGGACTCTCCTGTGGATTTGTGGCATCGGACAACGCCAGCAATATTGTGTGTGCATTAAATATGGGCAAATTCCAGCACGTCCCATGTTTTGCACATACCTTGAATTTGGTGGTGCAGAATTTTTTAAAAAACGACAGGGGCGTGCAAGAGATGCTGTCGGTGGCCAGAAAAATTGCGGGACACTTTCGGCGTACAGGCACCACGTACAGAAGACTGGAGCACCACCAAAAACTACTGAACCTGCCCTGCCATCATCTGAAGCAAGAAGTGGTAACGAGGTGGAATTCAACCCTCTATATGCTTCAGAGGTTGGAGGAGCAGCAAAAGGCCATTCAAGCCTATACAATTGAGCACGATATAGGAGATGGAATGCACCTGTCTCAAGTGCAGTGGAGAATGATTTCAACGTTGTGCAAGGTTCTGATGCCCTTTGAACTTGCCACACGTGAAGTCAGTTCAGACACTGCCAGCCTGAGTCAGGTCATTCCCCTCATCAGGCTTTTGCAGAAGAAGCTGGAGGCATTGAAGAAGGAGCTAACACGGAGCGATTCCGCTAGGCATGTGGGACTTGTGGATGCAGCCCTTAATTCGCTTAACAAGGATTCACGGGTGGTCAATCTGTTGAAATCAGAGCACTACATTTTGGCCACCGTGCTCGATCCTAGATTTAAAGCCTACCTTGGATCTCTCTTTCCGGCAGACACAGGTCTGCTGGGGTTGAAAGACCTGCTGGTGACAAAATTGTCAAGTCAAGCGGAACGCGACCTGTCAACATCTCCTCCTTCACATTCTCCCGCAACTGGGGGTGCGAGGAAAAGGCTCAGAATTCCGAGCCCACCCGCTGGCGGTGATGCAGGGCAGTCTGGAGCGACTGCTGATGCTGACATCTGGTCCGGACTGAAGGACCTGACAACGATTACGGACATGTCGTCTACTGTCACTGCATATGATTCTCTCAACATTGATAGAATGGTGGAGGATTATATGAGTGACCGCATCCAAGTAGGCACGTCACACAGTCCGTACTTATACTGGCAGGAAAAAGAGGCAATTTGGAGGCCCTTGCACAAACTGGCTTTATTCTACCTAAGTTGCCCTCCCACAAGTGTGTACTCCGAAAGAGTGTTTAGTGCCGCCGCTCACCTTGTCAGCAATCGGCGTACGAGGTTACATCCAGAAAATGTGGAGAAGATGATGTTCATTAAAATGAATTATAATCAATTCCTCCGCGGAGACATTGACCAGCAGCAATTGCCTCCACAAAGTACACAGGGAGCTGAGATGGTGGATTCCAGTGGGGACGAATTGATAATCTGTGAGGAGGGGGATGTACACGGTGATATATCGGAGGGTGAAGATGAGGTGGACATCTTGCCTCTGTAGAGCCAGTTTGTGCAAGGAGAGATTAATTGCTTCTTTTTTGGGGGGGGTCCAAACCAACCCGTCATATCAGTCACAGTCGTGTGGCAGACCCTGTCACTGAAATGATGGGTTGGTTAAAGTGTGCATGTCCTGTTTTGTTTATACAACATAAGGGTGGGTGGGAGGGCCCAAGGATAATTCCATCTTGCACCTCTTTTTTCTTTTCTTTTTCTTTGCATCATGTGCTGATTGGGGAGGGTTTTTTGGAAGGGACATCCTGCGTGACACTGCAGTGCCACTCCAAGATGGGCCCGGTGTTTGTGTCGGCCACTAAGGTCGCTAATCTTACTCACACAGCTACCTCATTGCGCCTCTTTTTTTCTTTGCGTCATGTGCTGTTTGGGGAGGGTTTTTTGGAAGGGACATCCTGCGTGACACTGCAGTGCCACTCCTAGATGTGCCCGGTGTTTGTGTCGGCCACTAGGGTCGCTAATCTTACTCACACAGTCAGCTACCTCATTGCGCCTCTTTTTTTCTTTGCGTCATGTGCTGTTTGGGGAGGGTTTTTTGGAAGGGCCATCCTGCGTGACACTGCAGTGCCACTCCTAGATGGGCCCGGTGTTTGTGTCGGCCACTAGGGTCGCTTATCTTACTCACACAGCGACCTCGGTGCAAATTTTAGGACTAAAAATAATATTGTGAGGTGTGATGTGTTCAGAATAGGCTGAAAATGAGTGTAAATTATGTTTTTTGAGGTTAATAATACTTTGGGATCAAAATTACCCCCAAATTCTATGATTTAAGCTGTTTTTTAGGGTTTTTTTAAAAAAACACCCGAATCCAAAACACACCCGAATCCGACAAAAAAAATTCGGTGAGGTTTTGCCAAAACGCGGTCGAACCCAAAACACGGCCGCGGAACCGAACCCAAAACCAAAACACAAAACCCGAAAAATTTCCGGCGCTCATCTCTACACAAAACCCGAAAAATGTCCAGTGCACATCACTAATTCACAAGGTGGCCGATTATCAAACGACTGCGCATGCATATGTATTGTAATGTGCAAGTGCAAGGCCAAACTGTGAAATAATTCAGCGTCTTTTTTGATCGATAGGTGAACGCAGCTTGATTGACAGGAAATGGATGTTTGGGGGTCCTGGGCTACGCACAGACTGGAAAAAACATTAGATGGTAAGTTGCGAATTGATTTGCAGCTGACCGGCATTTGCAAACTTTTTCGCACGGCATATGCAGAGTGGCACAGGGGAGAATTTCACTCTGTCTGGGCAGCGACTATCCGATCAATAACCTCTGCAAATCCGCAGAGGAGCGATCAGGTCAGAATTAGACCCTCTGTTTTTGCGTATGGATCGCAATTCTGTGATTGCATAGGCAGACATGCGATCGCAACAGTGAGCGTCTTTTACCATTTATGGGTGACTCTTCAGATGTGATTTTTAGCAGTAACAGTTTTGAGACAATCACAATTTCAGTCTCAATAGTGATCCATGCTGAATAAGGGCCTTTGGGGGTTATTTAGCATGGATTGCAGATTCTGCTAAAAAGCAGAATCTACAATCCTTTCTTGTGCATGCTTTCTTTCGTATGACTGCTGCTACCACAATTTTTAACATCAGAGTGTCTGCATGTGACATCATGCATCAGCCCCGAAAATGCCACCAACCCGCCTCCTGTTTTTCCCTATCTGCCCCACATTGCTCCATTGCCCCCCACCCCATAAATATCTCTGCCTGTCAATCAGACAGAGGTGTTTGCAGCCAATCTGATCAGATTACATTGGTTGGTCACGCATGTGCAGGACGGGACCAGCACATACGTACTGGTGCCAGGAACGGGGTTATTGCGGTTGCATCGCTTAGCAATGTGACCTGAATAACTCCC
The DNA here is from genome assembly GCF_028390025.1 of Pseudophryne corroboree. NCBI lineage: Eukaryota > Metazoa > Chordata > Amphibia > Anura > Myobatrachidae > Pseudophryne > Pseudophryne corroboree. Next base: position 392,799,800 of record NC_086447.1, on the reverse strand, counting down.
TTTGTACTGTATGCGAATAAGATGCACAAACAGACTCTGCTGATAGGCGGCATGCCGATATTCTGTGTGCGACTGTGCCTGTATATGCATATGAAGTGGTACGTTACGTTTAGCATTTCATATGCAGATATAGCCGTGGCCACAAAAAGAATAGAGGCATGACGTATATCATTTTAATCAACATAAGCCGCTTGTGTGTCCTATTTGCATCGTTTAGTAAATAAGATGCATTTTAAGGAAAAAAGTTGCAAAAAAAGATGCTCACCGTTATTAAGTAATGCCACCACATGGTGTGACTAGAAGGACTGTTCAACATGCACGGAGGCTAGATGTAAGTGGACACATCTGTATTTCTGAGATATGACACTGTCCTTCATGTAACAATAATGTTTCAAGTTTAACTACTTGGCTTTTATGTCAAGAAAGAAATGTTTTTTGGGGGGTGCGGGGCTGCTCTTAGTCAGCTACTCCATACATTGATTTCCTTCACCCTCTGCAACCCAATCCAATCCTCTCTACAATATAGGGGGTCATACCGAGTTGATCGCTAGCTGAAAATGATCACTGCGCAGCAATGAAGCAAAAAAATGGCACTTCTGCGCATGTATATGCGGCAAAATGCGCATGCGTGACGTACTTTCACAACGGCCGATGTAGTTTCACACAAGGTCTAGCGAAGCTTTTCAGTCGCACTGCTGGCCGCAGAGTTACTGACATGAAGTGGGCGTTTCTGGGTGTCAACTGACCGTTTTCAGGTAGTGTTGGAAAAAAACGCAGGCGTGCCAGGAAAAACGCAGGCGTGGCTGGGCGAACGCAGGGCGTGTTTGTGACATCAAATCCGTATCTGAACAGTCTGAAGTCATCGCAAGCGCTGAGTAGGTCTGAAGCTACTCTGAAACTGCACAAAATTTTTTTGAGGCCACTGTGCGTTCGCACTTCTGCTAAGCTAAAATACACTCCCAGTGGGAGGCGGCATAGCATTTGCACGGCTGCTAAAAACAGCTAGCGAGCGATCAACTCGGAATGACCCCCATAACCTACTTCTTGTTATGATTCCAGCACTCCTGGCCAGAGGAGATCTTATGACAATGACCGGAGCACTGGAATGGAATGCTGGGAATGGGAGCAGGAAAGAATAATAGCCCCTGGCGCCCTAACTCTGTTGTCTCACCCGTGCTATCGGAAATCCCTTGCGAGACTACGGTTTCTTGAGCCCTTGGCAGCCGCGTTTGAAGGGCGGATTATGTCTGCCCAACTCCGATGCCCCCCGGCCTTAATGATAGACAAAGGGAAATCCGAGGCAGGATGATAACAAGAGGACCTCTAGCTAACAACAGGCCAGGGGCTACGAGCTAACTAAAAAACCTGAAGTATGTGCGGAAAAACCGCCAGGGAAAAGGACAACCAAAATCCACTTGTCCAATACTCCTACCCGGCACCGCCGGATACCAGAGTTGACCTGTGGAAGCGGAACCCTCCGCAAAATGCTCCAAACACAAATAATAAAGGGTAAAGCGGCCGAGCCGCTACACACGGCAGAGCCGCGACTCACGAACACCACTGGATGTTAAACGGTGATCGGTCAGGACTCCAGGGACGAGATGATAACTCCCGAGTACAGGACTTCAGAGGACTGGAACGACCGGATACAGCAAGACTGGAAACAGACTCTCAGCAAACAAAGACAGTATGCAGGAAGCTATTACCGGCGTCTGTGAGAAGCCCTGAGAGTGTATTTAAACAGGAATCCTCCAATCAGCTGCTGACAGAGCTGATTAGAATGAATGCCATGCAGCTGCCTTGCTGCACGGCCAGAGATCAGGTGCACCTATTAATTAAACAGGACCCAGCAACGGGGAACGCGGTCCGCCAGTGGCGTCCCCGTTGCTAAGGTCCGTGCGGCTCAGCGCGCCCGGCGTCTAGCGTTGCTAGGGAGCCGGCGGCTGTACGTGCACGGCGTCCCTAGTTGCTAGGTGCCGGGCCGCGCAGACGAGCGGACCCTGGCGCCTAACAGTACCCCCCCCCTTGAGGAGTGGTCAAGGAACCCCTAAAGCCAGGTTTCCGAGGAAATTCCCGAAAAAATGCCCTCTTGAGCCTCGGGGCATGAAGATCCTTATCAAAGACCCAAGACCTTTCCTCCGGACCATAGCCTCTCCAGTGCACCAGAAAATAAAGCCGGCCCCGGGACAATTTGGAATCGAGAACCTTCTCCACCAAGAACTCCTGTTGTCCCTGTACATCCACCGGAGATCTACCCTGAGAGATCCTCCTTGGAAATCTACTGGAAGAAACGTATAGTTTCAAAAGGGAGCAATGAAACGTATTTCCAATCCTAAGAGATCTTGGTAAACGTAACCGGAAGGCAACTGGGTTGACTCTTTTAATAATAAGAAATGGCCCAATAAATTTGGGTCCCAATCTAGCCGAGGATTGTCGAAGCCTGATGTTACGAGTCGACAACCATACCCTATCTCCCACCTTAAAAGTGCAAGGACGTCGGAGCCTGTCAGAAAATTTCTTCTCTCGAAAGGCCGCTTTTCTGAGAGCAAGGTGCACTTTTTTCCAAATGGCTCTGAGATGGAAGGTTAAGGTTAGCGGGGAGACTGAGGAATGATGAAAAAAAGAATTAGCTCTGGGGTGAAAACCAAAAACTGAAAAGAATGGAGACACTTTAGTGGAGGAATGACAGGAATTATTGTAAGCAAACTCCGCCAACGGAAGAAACTCGGACCAATCATTCTGGAGTTTGGCTGAATACAAACGCAAATACTGTTTCAATGATTGGTTAACTCGCTCGGTTTGCCCTTTGGATTGTGGGTGGTAACCGGATGTTAACGACAATTTCATCTTTAATGAAGCACAAAAACACTTCCAGAATTGTGCGATGAATTGTGGACCCCGATCAGAAACAATATCAGTAGGCAACCCATGAAGTCTGAAAACATGGCGGAGAAACAAAACTGCCAACCCTTGGGCAGATGGCAGTCGGGGAAGAGCAATGAAATGAGCCATCTTGCTAAAACGGTCCACTACCACCCATATGACTCGGAATCCGGCTGAAAGGGGAAGGTCTACCACAAAATCCATGGAAATATGAGACCATGGCCTGAGAGGGACATTTAAGGGCATAAGTTGCCCGATAGGCAAGGAACGGGGAACCTTATGCTGTGCACAAACCTGACATGAAAAAACAAACTCCTTAACGTCTTTAGAAAGACCAGGCCACCATACTGAGCGGGAGACTAACTCCAAAGTCTTAGAGATTCCCGGATGCCCGGAAACTTTGTTATCATGGAATTCAGTCAAAACAGTAGCTCTCAAAAACTCAGGGACGTAAAGACGACCAGCAGGAGTATTTCCAGGAGCTTGGTGTTGAAGCTGTTTTAACTGGGTAAATAAATCTTGTGTGAGGCCTGCCCAAATGACCGAAGATGGAAGTATGGGAGTAACAGGACTGTTATTGTCAACCAGAAGAAAACTGCGTGACAGGGCATCAGCCTTGGTATTCCTGGAACCAGGCCTGAAAGTGATTATGAATTTGAAACGAGTAAAAAATAAAGCCCAACGTGCCTGCCGGGCATTAAGCCGCTTAGCTGATTCGATGTATTGCAGGTTTTTATGGTCAGTCAATACTGAAATGGTATGTTTTGCTCCCTCCAGCCAATGCCTCCACTCCTCGAAAGCCCACTTTATCGCCAGTAACTCCCGATTACCAACGTCATAGTTGGATTCAGCGGAGGAGAATTTCCTGGACATAAAGGCACAAGGATGTAACTCCAGAGACTCAGGATCCTTTTGAGAAAGGATAGCCCCCACTCCAACCTCCGAGGCATCAACCTCCACAACAAAGGGCAATTCCGGATTGGGATGTCTGAGGACTGGAGCCGAGACAAAGGCTTGTTTCAAGGCCCGAAAGGACAACTCTGCTTCACGCGACCAGTTGGTAGGATCCGCTCCTTTCTTTGTCAGAGCCACAATGGGAGCAACCAGGTCAGAAAAAGAATGAATGAACCTCCTATAATAATTCGCAAACCCTAAAAAGCGCTGAATTGCTTTTAAATTGGTGGGTTGCGCCCAACTAAGGATGGCCTGGAGCTTCTTTGGTTCCATGGAAAATCCCTGAGGGGAAATAATGTACCCTAAAAAAGATACCTCCGTGACATGAAACTCACACTTCTCCAGCTTGGCATATAAATGATTCTCACGTAACTTCTGAAGAACCAGACGCACCTGGGTATCATGTTGTTCCATTGATTCAGAATAATCAGGATGTCGTCTAAGTAAACGACCACGAATTTCCATAGGAAGTCACGGAGCACATCATTAATGAGGTCTTGAAAAACTGCTGGAGCATTGGACAAGCCGAACGGCATCACCAGGTACTCGTAGTGACCTGACTGAGTACTGAAGGCCGTCTTCCACTCATCTCCAGATTTGATTCGGATGAGGTTGTACGCTCCTCTAAGGTCAATTTTAGAAAAAATCACAGCTGAACGTAGCTGATCAAAGAGTACAGATATCAGCGGCAAAGGATAAGTATTTTTAACTGAGATCTTATTCAGGGCTCTAAAGTCAATGCAAGGTCTAAGCGAGCCATCCTTTTTCTCCACAAAGAAGAAACCTGCACTTAAAGGAGATTTTGATGGTCTAATAAATCCTTTCCCTAGGCTCTCCTTAACATAATCATTCATGGCCGCAGTTTCTGGCCCGGATAAAGCATATAATCTTCCCTTTGGTAATGCGGCACCAGGAATAAGCTCAATAGCACAATCATACGGCCGATGAGGAGGCAGAATGTCCGCATTGCCTTTGGAGAACACATCAGCAAACTCCTGGTATTCCACAGGAATGAGTTCAGGAATGGCAGCTGCTACTCTGACTGGAAACGTAATACATTCCCTATCACAAAAGGTACCCCATTGTGAAATCTCCCCCGACCGCCAATCAATGGTGGGATTATGAAAGGCCAGCCAAGGGTGACCCAGAACTACTGGAACTGCTGGGCAATGAGTAAGGAAGAACTCGATTTTTTCAGAATGTAGAGCTCCTACTGTAAGTAATACAGGGGGTGTACGGAGAGAAATAACCCCATTGGACAGTGGACTCCCATCTAAGCCATGCATGGTGACACACCTACCCAAAGGTAACTGAGGAATGCCTAAGGCCTTAGCCCAAGTTAAATCCATAAAGTTTCCTGCAGCTTCACTGTCAACAAAAGCCGACACCGAAGAACTGAGGCTGCCAAAGGAAACTTTAACTGGGACTAAAAGGGAGTTATTCGAGGAGATAAGCTGCAGACCTAGGTGAACCCCCTCACAATTCACCTGGTCAAAGCGTTTCCCGACTTGTTCGGACAATTACAATAAAAATGTCCCTTACCCCCACAGTACAGGCAAAGACCAGAATTTTGCCTTCTGGCTCTTTCTTCAGGAGACAGCCGGGAGAGACCCATCTGCATGGGCTCCTCTACGTCCTCAGGAATGGAATATACACACGGACTTGACCTTACAGGTGCTCCTTTTTCAGCCCTCCGCTCTCTGAGACGATGATCTATCTTAATAGAAAGCTCCATGAGCTTATCGAGAGTCTCAGGAGCGGGGTACTGAAGGAGACTGTCTTTTATAGACTCTGATAAGCCGAGGCGAAACTGACTGCGCAGGGCTGGGTCATTCCAGCCACAGTCGTTCGACCAACGGCGAAACTCCGTACAATAAACCTCCGCAGGATTTCTACCCTGTCTGAGAGCGCGCAACTGACTTTCAGCGGACGCCTCTCTATCAGGGTCATCATACAAGAGCCCTAAAGACCCAAAAAAAGCGTCCACTGACAACAATGCCGGATCCTCTGCTTTTAAACCAAATGCCCAGGTCTGAGGATCCCCCTGGAGCAAAGAAATAATAATCCCGACCCGCTGAGATTCAGTACCCGAGGAAATCGGTCTTAAACGAAAATAAAGTTTATAGGATTCTTTAAAATTAAAAAACTCTTTCCTATCACCAGAAAAACGGTCAGGAAAATGCATCTTTGGTTCAGGAACTACCTTCGGGGAAGCTCGCAAAAGATCTTCCTGCGACTTCACCCGAAGAGAAAGATCCTGAACCATCTGAGTTAGTTCTTGAATCTGGCTGACTAAGAGCTGACCAGGATTTGGCCCTAAACCTGTAGGATTCATGAGGCCGATAAACTCTCACAAAACTGAATAAGAAAAAATTAAACCCTGTTTAATTTTAAGTTTTGGTATGGCCGGTAATAATGTTATGATTCCAGCACTCCTGGCCAGAGGAGATCTTATGACAATGACCGGAGCACTGGAATGGAATGCTGGGAACGGGAGCAGGAAAGAATAATAGCCCCTGGCGCCCTAACTCTGTTGTCTCACCCGTGCTATCGGAAATCCCTTGCGAGACTATGGTTTCTTGAGCCCTTGGCAGCCGCGTTTGAAGGGCGGATTATGTCTGCCCAACTCCGATGCCCCCCGGTCTTAATGAGAGACAAAGGGAAATCCGAGGCAGGATGATAACAAGAGGACCTCTAGCTAAAAACAGGCCAGGGGCTACGAGCTAACTAAAAAACCTAAAGTATGTGCGGAAAAACCGCCAGGGAAAAGGACAACCAAAATCCACTTGTCCAATACTCCTACCCGGCACCGCCGGATACCAGAGTGGACCTGTGGAAGCGGAACCCTCCGCAAAATGCTCCAAACACAAATAATAAAGGGTAAAGCGGCCGAGCCGCTACACACGGCAGAGCCGCGACTCACGAACACCACTGGATGTTAAACGGTGATCGGTCAGGACTCCAGGGACGAGATGATAACTCCCGAGTACAGGACTTCAGAGGACTGGAACGACCGGATACAGCAAGACTGGAAACAGACTCTCAGCAAACAAAGACAGCATGCAGGAAGCTATTACCGGCGTCTGTGAGAAGCCCTGAGAGTGTATTTAAACAGGAATCCTCCAATCAGCTACTGACAGAGCTGATTAGAATGAATGCCATGCAGCTGCCTTGCTGCACGGCCAGAGATCAGGTGCACCTATTAATTAAACAGGACCCAGCAACGGGGAACGCGGTCCGCCAGTGGCGTCCCCGTTGCTAGGGTCCGTGCGGCTCAGCGCGCCCGGCGTCTAGCGTTGCTAGGGAGCCGGCGGCTGTACGTGCACGGCGTCCCTAGTTGCTAGGCGCCGGGCCGCGCAGACGAGCGGACCCCGGCGCCTAACACTTCTGCAGCACAGAATTAATACCTTGCAACTTCTCCACATGATTTCAAATGTGAAATGACAGCTACTCCTGTACACATTGATTGCCCTCACCCTTTGTAACCTGCTCCAACCCACTGTATAACCCACTTTTGAAGAACAGCATTAACAGTGGCCACAACGTGCACTGCTGCTGTAGTTTGTGGAGGTGTCTTTTAAATGTGAGAGTAGACATGTAACTTTTGTGCACTGGGCAGATCATCTAATCACGGGACTAATTCTGAGTTGATCGCAGCAGCAAATATGTTAGCAGATGGGCAAAACCATGGTGGTCATTCCGAGTTGTTCGCTCGTTGCCGTTTTTCGCAACGCAGCGATTAGGTGGATAATGCGCATGCGCTTAGTAATATAACACAAAACTTTGGAGATTTGCACAAGCTCGAGCGACGTTTTTTCAACGCTCGAGTGATCGTAGTGTGATTGACAGGAAGTGGGTGTTTCTGGGCGGAAACTTGGCGTTTTCAGGGAGTGTGCTAAAAAACGCAGGCGTGCCAGGTAAAAACGCAGGAGTGGCTGGAGAAACAGGGGAGTGGCTGGCCGAACGCAGGGCGTGTTTGTGACGTCAAACCAGGAACTAAACGGACTGAGGTGATCGCAATCTAGGAGTAGGTCTGGAGCTACTCAGAAACTGCAAGGAATTATTTAGAAGCAATTCTGCTAATCTTTCGTTTGCTATTCTGCTAAGATAAAATACACTCCCAGAGGGTGGCGGTCTAGCATTTGCAATGCTGCTAAAAGCAGCTAGCGAGCGAACAACTCGGAATGAGGGCCCATGTGCACTGCAGGGGGGGGGGGGGACAGATATAACATGTGCAGAGAGAGTTAGATTTGAGTGGGGTGTATTCAAACTGAAATCTAACTTGCAGTGTAAAAATAAAGCACCCAGTATTTACCCTGCACAGAAACAAAATAACCCACACAATTCTAACTCTCTCTCTGCAAATGTTATACCTGCTCCCCATGCAGTGCACATGGTTTTGCCCAATTGCTAACAAACTTGCTGCTGCGATCAACTCAGAATTACCCCCCACATCAGGTCAAAATTAAAGCATTTCACAAAGAATGTACAGTGAAGTTTTCAAGTTAGAACCATCTTTCTTAGTGTAAACGCAGGTGATGGCCTCACTACAATGGTCATGTCCTTGCTGCTAATGGGTGTGGCCTTGTAGGAAAAGACTACCTTACGCACTATGCCACACACCGTAATACTCCTTATAACATTAAGTGCCCCTTACACCTTATTATGCCACACACAACAGTGCCCCTTACACCATATTATGTCCCAACACCATATTATACCCCACACAGTTATGTTTCGATGCCATATTATATCATACACAGTAATGCCCCTTGCACCATATTAAACCATACATAGTAATACAGTAATGTCCTTTGCAACCAATTATGACCCACACAGTAATGCTCAGTCCAGGACACTAGACTATGTCCAGCCCAGGACAGCAACCGATTAAGCCCCATACAGTAATGTCCAGCCCCAGACACCCCCTTATGCTCCACACAGTAATGTCACCCCAGGATACCAGATTAAACCCAGTTTGTAAGTGAAATGAAAGCTCATTCACTCACTGACTGCTGTGGCTGCCTGCCTTCTCTATGGGGTCTCTCTGAGTCTGGATACACCTTTAAATCCAGGATGTGCTGCGGCTCTGAGTCCTTACATATTTGGATGCCCGGATAAATACTTAGGAACTGCATTGTAGCATCATTAGCATAAAGTCACAGATGCAACTGCAACAAAAGATGCAAGGAAGACCGCAACTGCATCCAACTCAGACCCTATGAGGAGGAGTCCCGCCCCCTCAACAGACCCCACCTCTACAACATACACCATCCCCATTAGGGCTGTTTTCATAAATTTCCTGGGCTGATTTTCCATCCCAATCCACCCCTGATCTGTTCATACAGTTCTGTAAACACATCTTTAAGTGGAATATGTTACTACATACATTTTGAGCTAGTTTTTATTGTAGCATTTTATCCTTCTAACACAACGTTTAAACTTTTTACAGAGTGCAATATAATATCTCAGACATTTTATAGTTTGTTTACAGAGAGGTATAAAATAAGAAAAATAGGACACAAAATATGTCAGCCTAGAAATGGAAAATAACAGAAAGTTTAACAAAAAGCTAGCATTCCCCTCATTATCATCACAATAAATTGTCATGCTGTGCTTAGAGATATGCCAAACCCTATTTTGTTGCTTTCAAAATCACAAATAATAGGAGAGGAAAAAGTTCCAAAACAAAACAAAAATCCCTATAGGGGCACTCTCAGTCAGAAATAATGAACATTAATATTTATTAGTTAAAAATATGCTTTATTAGGTATGTTTTAAAATGAGTAAAATCAGGACATTGACCCTATATAGAGATAATTTACACAAAAACTAAACATATAGAAACAACATATAAAGGGAATTAAAATCATGTTGCTCAGATAACACTATGTAATAATATATATTTGCTATAATAACAGTGTATATATACCTGCAATTTTAACAACGCACACATTATTGCTGATAATAGATATTATTACTGATTATAGATAAATAATAAATCCATATTTCAAATAAATATACTGCTCATTAGTTTATGTTACATGTTTTTTTAACAAACTGCTGACAACTTGGGTGTACTTAATGGGTGTGGTATGTTAGGTAGATTAGACTTAGGTTGACAGTGTCTAGGTCGACCACTATTGGTTGACAGTAAGTAGGTCGACATGGTTTGTATGTCGACATGTATTACGTCAACATGATTTTTTTTTTTACTTTTTTGGTGTCGTTTTCTCTGTACAGTGACCAGGAACCCCAATTAGTGCACCGTGTCCCCCCGCATGGCTCGCCTCGCTCCACTACCGCTGCGCTCGGCACAGGTTACCATTCCCAGTTGTAGTCCACGTGGATCATAAAGTATGGAAAAAAAAATGTGGAAAAACTCATGTCGACCTTTTGTCATGTCAACCTAGAACACGTCGGCCTAGAGTCTATGTAGACCTAGAAACCATGTTGTCCTACTTACTGTCGACCAATAGTGGTTGACCTAGACAGTGCTGACCTACTTACTGTCGACCTAAAGACCGGATCCCGCGCTTAACACATAAAGCAGAGACTAGTGAAGAGTGGCAAATGTTTTCTTATTTACAGAGCCAACTGATATCATGTAGCGTTTGTTTCAGAAAATAATAGATACTTTTTAATAATTGTGTCTGTAAAACCGACTACTGTTAAGTTTTGGCTACACATAATAGTGCTGCCATCAGATCAAGTGACTTGAAATAGTACTTTTATAGTTACACAAGTACCACTCTGGCATGTTTCCTATAATTACTCAATGCTGCAAAAAGGTAATAGTCTGATGTTTTGTTCTTGCTGGAATAATATGTCTATGGGGAATAAAGTTATTATGAGGTTGATAATGTCAAATAAATTAATATCCCAATGTATTTTAATTTCTAGCAGAATGATTGTGTTTAAGTCATTAGAATCTATACATGCAATTAAATAATCACTGCTATGTGTATGCACTTTGTTTTTTAAAACCATTTAACTATTATATTATACAAATGCACTGTATGTAAGTGGGTATGTACCTGCTGCAGACATGATAAATGTTGGCACTTCACATTAATCAGTTCCTTACAACTATGCCAACAATAATTGAACTGCTGTCAAAATCATCCAATAACCTAAAGCGAAAACACTGAAAACTGCTGTGTGGACGCATTAGACATCACTGTACCAATATTACCAATAGGCATGCCACTCGAGCAAACAATCAATCCTCACATCTAGAGATATCTAGCCCAATGCTAAATAGCACTGGCCCTGTTGTAATACTTGTCCTTGTGGCACTATTAGCATGCACTGGTGCAATAGTGCATGAATGCCACAAAAGCCAGCACTAAAACTGTTTGCCCAATTAAAAGAAAATAACTCATTTTGCCGTATTACTGTAATGAAAATACAATTTTACAACTTGTATAACTGTACCCTATTAGTAATACAATATATAATTGTGCACCATTTAGTAATTAAAATCTATAACTGTACCATCTGAAATGTCTCCTTATTAATAGAAATATAACATTTGACTGCTTAATTTAGAAATATACTCGTGACCTCTTACAAATGTAAATATTTAATTGTGCCATGTATTACTAGAAATATATAATAATTTTAGTTGTGCACTTAATAAATTAAAATATGTGGTACGCCTACTAAGTGAATGAGTGTTACATTAAGAACTATATGACATCAGAAGACATTTATATTTTCTGCATACTCATTAAAAAGAATTGACAGCATACAGTAATTGTAAAGTCTTAGCAGGAAGTCATGTCATTTCACACGTATCATGCTTCTACTTTTCTATTGTCGTATTATTTCGTTTTCATGTTTTTTTTACAATAATAATAATAATAATAATAATAATAAATGACAATAGCACAATACAGCCTATTTATAAACACTTTTTCTCTGATCAGATATTTTATTTGAAAAATTTGAGAGTCAGAAGTATATTAGCCATTTCTTTATGTAAAGCCACTTTATCAGAGAGAATTGTGTGCTTCTATTCGTAGTTTGTTAACAAGTAAACTACTCAAGCATTACATTAGAGAATACTATGTCTGGTTAGTTTTGTAAAAGGCTTATTGTTAACTAATAAATGTTATGTTATTTGACATATTTAGTTGACTGAAGTACCCATTGAATCTATCAGGGATACAACTTCAGCTACATTAATCTCAGGTTGAGAATTTAAGACCAAATGGTAACTATTATCTAATGCCCTGAGCTGTCATGTCTATGTCACGTGCAGTGAGAGGTAGAGTGTGCTCCCAATGCAAGATGGGACCAGCTAAACAGGATCCTAAGGAGGACCACCATGCTTGGAAACTGATAAGTAATATAGCAGGGATGGACAGCAGGGGGGGGGGCAGAGGTGTGACAGCTCACTGTGCTAACCGGGAACAGAGCAGAGGAATCAATGGCACTCATCTGCTGTTATGATCACCTGTAGGTCATACTCCAACCCTCTCTCAAAGCAGCAGTCACATTTCCACTATCAGCCACAAACCATTGTTGGTAATTTTAGTTCAAGGCTTGGAACACAATCAGAGCGGAACTGATGTATGATCAGTTTCTCCTTGAGGCAGTCCAGGTGAGTATGGGGATAACATTGTGCGGATAAGTGGGTTAATGGTGAATACTACTAAAATCTATGAAAGAGGATTAATGGAATGTGATGATCATGAGCAGAGGGTAATTATGAAGGATGAATCATTAAAAGAAAGAGCATTTTGATGAATAATTATTATAATGAAAGAAGGTTAATGGTGGAGGAGGATAGGTAATTGATTTATGGAATATGAGACATAAATTAGTAATATGGTTGTACACCCTTGTAAAATGGGCTATTTACACCGATAGTATGACTTCTGCTACATTTGTAGTTAATTTTTTCAATTTCAATTTGGCATTCACTGTTCTGCACCAGTACAGCATCAGAAGATACGAAAAGGAGGACAGCTGCAATATGGGGGTTTGAAACAAGCTCTTAAACCCATCTATCACCCAGACCCCATGAGTATCCTACACTCCCCATGCTTCTGAGCACACACAATGGCCACCATAAAGGCAGAAGTTGTACTGTATTGTATGGATTTCAGAATCTTGATTTCTGTGAACTCAAAAATTATTAAGAGGGAAAATGTCCAGTATTTAAATCATTTCTTTTCAAATGAGGCTTTCATATAAGAGCGGAATACTATTAGTAGGGTAAGAGACAAAGGCAGGAATAGAGAAAAAGAGGGAGACAAGAGGAATGGTGGGGAGAATAGAGAGGGAGAGTAGAGAGACATGTAAGGGAGAGGGGTGAGAGAGACATGGGAGAATATGCCGAGAGGGCATGAAACTTTTTACTTACCCAATAATTTTAACAGAATGAGTGTCACTTATGCCATGTCTGTCATCAAATTCATTTGTAGCCACATTAGAGTGTCTGTAAATCCCAGTTTTATAAAGAAAGAAATCTTCATAAACTGTCATTACAGCTGGAACACATAAATAAAACATTTCTAAGTTTAAACATGTTAAATTAATTATGTAGCCCAGTGAACTATATTTAATCCATAAATAATATAATGCGAGAGTGAAAATCCTATCTATAGTTACAGGAAATGGAGGTGAGGTTTCAGCCTCAGTCCCTGCCTAGATAATTATTACCATGTTTACATCTGGTATATTCTATATACATTTTTACATCTGGTATATTTCTATATACATTTAGTCTAATGTACATTGGTGGAGCAGTTATTAACATCACAAAATAAGATGTGAGCTTGACTACATCTGTGTGAAGGTATCTGGATTTTTTTGCTAGCTATTTACTTGAAACAGTAGACAAAGTATACAAGGAATGTCCAACATTCCATATTAGAGTTTTAGTGGAGTATAATTTTAAAACACTGTAATCATTCAGATTGCTCTTCAATTTAGAAAATCAGTTATCTGCTAACAATATAATTCTAAGATCTTAATGCATATTGTCAGGTGTCAGGGTAAAAATATTAATATTAATGTATAGTAGGTTCCTCTATCCAGACAGACAAATAGTATAAAAAAATTTCAGCATCTTAGATTTTAATGGAAAAATATTTAACAGTTTTGAATAGTAGGACAATAATACACATTTATACAGTCTGCGATGGTATTCATTGAAAAATGAAAAGCATAATACAGCATATGTAAATAAGGCATAGAAATGTTTGTTCATAATATAAGGGTTTATGTTCCATTAATATTCTTCTCTATTTGAATCTTTAATCATTTAAAAAAAATATATATATACAGTACCAGGGTCAGACTGGCATCTGGTTTGGCCTTGGCATTTGTGATGTTCATGCGCAGGGGCACGCGGACATGATGCATGTGGGCGTGCCGTGAGTCAGAAGGTATGGACTCGTGGCATGCCCCCCTATCCAAGGAAACGCGCAGATCAGAGAGTCGGAGGCTGCACTGCACGCGCCCTTCCCAGCTCTCGTTTGGACCCATCGGCCCTTCTATGTATAAGTGGCACTGATACTGTGGGCCTGTGTATAAGATACAGTGGGCATTATTATGTGTGTAAGCATCACTGATACTGTGGGCATTATTATGTGTATAAGCAGCACTGCTATCTTGGTCATTGTGTATAAGGGGCACTACTGTGTAGCATAACGTGAATATGAGGCAGTACTGTATGACGTATTATGAAATAGGGACACTACATGCGGTGTAATGATGATAATTTTGTGCTACTGTGTGGTGTAATTTGAATTGGGGGTACTGTTGTGTGGCCACGTCCCTTCCTTGTGACCCCTTCGGCACGCACTGTTCCTTTACACCTTATGTAGGAGTGGACATGCATATTTTCATTGCTTGTTTTACATTGTAGATACTATAAAGATCTTTGATGTTCTCTCCATTTAAAATATTTGTATTATCTGCTATAGATAAGAGTATACTTATGTATGAATATGGGGTTAGGGCACAATTCCGCCAACTCTCCAGGTCCACTTTAAGCCCTGAATAAAAGGCACTACTGTGTATTATAAAGTGACTAAGGGACACTACTATGTGGTATAATATGAATCAGGAGCACTGCGTGCGTTGTAATGTGAATAAGATTGTGCTACTGTGTGGCGTAATGTAAATAGGGGGTACAATTGTGTGGGCACACCCCTTCCTTGTGAGACCACACCCATTTTTGTGGAACGTGCCTTTGGTGCGTGCTGTCCCTTTATTAAGTATTGGAGAGAGGGCGCAAATTTATAGTTTTCCCGGGAGGTGCCAAACACCCTAGCACCGGCACTGTATATATCTATATGTGCATGCTATATGTGTGTGATATTTGTGTGTATATGTGCATGCTGTGCATGTGTATATATCTATAGATATGTGTGTGTGTGTGTGTGTGTGTGTGTGTGTGTGTGTGTATATATATATATATATATATATATATATGTGCATGCGCATGCTGTATGTGTGTATATGTATATATATATATTTATATATATATATGTGTGTATACAAACAATTATAAAACCACAGCACTCGCACTGGGGTGCAATGTCTGCACTCATCACCACTCATAGGGTGGGGTGCATGTAGCCCGGGCCGGTTCTAGACCTTGTGGCACCCAGGGCAAAGTTTCCTTTGGCGACACCCCCCCCCCCCCCCCCCCGAGACAGCGAAATAGGGTTAGTGCGCGCATAAAAATTGGGATGTGGCTTCATAGGAAGGGGGCGTGGTCAGTTTTGCTCCCTGTAGTTTTGCCCCCTGTAGCGTTGTGCACCCTGTAGAGCTGTGCCCACAGTAGCTGTTGTGCCACCTGCAGCTGTGCCCCCAGTAGCTGTTATGCCCCCTGCAGCTGTGCCCCCGGTAGCTGTTATGCCCCCTGCAGCTGTGCCCCCATTAGTTGTGCTCCCTGCAGCTGTGCCCCATTAGTTGTGGCCCCAGTAGTTGTGCCCCCTGCAGCTGTGCCCCCATTAGTTGTGGCCCCAGTAGTTGTGTCCCCCTTAGTGTGCCCCCTGCAGCTGTGCCTCCATTAGTTGTGGCCCCAGTAGCTGTGCCCCCCTTAGTGTGCCCCCTGCAGCTGTGCCCCCATTAGTTGTGGATCAAGTAGTTGTGCCCCCATTAGTTGTGCCCCCTTAGTGTGCCCCCTGCAGCTGTGCCCCCATTAGTTGTGCCCCAATTAGTTGTGGCCCCAGTAGTTGTGCCCCCCTTAGTATGCCCCCTGCAGCTGTGCCTCCATTAGTAGTGCCCAAAAGTAGCTGTGCACTTAGTAAAAAAAAATACTTACCAGCCCCATTCCTGTTCCCGACCAATGCACTCTGTCTCCGGCGCCCCTCCTCTCAGCTATGGGAGAGACGTCATGACGTCTCTCCCATAGCGCTGCACAGAAAGGTCCTCTCCGCGAAGGGAAACTAGACGCTACCTCACTGCGCGTCTAGATTCCCTTCGCGGAGAGGACCTTTTCAAAACCACCGCCGCCGCCATCCAAGTTAGTAGCGGCTCTTGCCACGGCGGCAGCACCCCCGGGGCAGCGGCGCCCCGGGCAAAAGTCCTGTTTTCCCGTGGCAGGAGCCACTACTGCATGTAGCCCATGGTCACCTACTTAAATATATACAAACAGAAAATTCAGCACTCACCATAGCAAGCTCACTTATCCTCACAACATCAATAAATAAATGATGTTTTTTTTATTTGTTTGTACATTGCAGAGTTAATCTTTGGTTAACTCTTTTTAACTGTGGCCACAAGCTTTTTCATGCACCCCTATGTAAACTCAATTGTCTTAAACCTGTGTCAGCTGTTCCTTAGTAATTTATCTGCCAGTGTCAGGTGACTAGTGTACCTTTAAAAGCCATAAGGTACGTGGCAGGTACACATTAAACCAAGTAGGCATATTTGCAGTCATATTATGTGTGATACAGTTGCCAGGTTTTAATTTTAAGACTCTGTGATAGTGTAGGACCTGCATGAAGGTGGGGTACCTTGGCGATCGGTTTGCAGGCTTCCATGTATTGGCCAAATCACTAACTATACCCCCATCAGTTATTTATTGATGTTGTAAGGATAAGTGAGCTTGCTATGGTGAGTGCTGAATTTTCTGTTTGTACATATTTAAATAGGTGGCCATGGGCTACATGCACCCCACCCTATGAGTGGTGAGTGCAAACATTGCACCCCGCTTCTGGGGTGGCGAGTGCTGTGGTTTTATATTTGTTTGTACATTGCAGGGTTAATCTTTGGTTAACTCTTATTAGCTGTGGCCATAAGCTTTTTCATGCACCCCTATGTAAACTCAATTGTCCTAAACCTGTGTCAGCTGCTCCTTAGTAATTTATCAGCCAGTGTTAGGTGACTAGCGTACCTTTAAAAGCCATAAAGTATGTGGCAGGTACACATTAAACCTAGTGGCCATATTTGCAGTTATATTATGTGTGATACGGTTGCCAGGATTTAATTTTTAAGACTCTGTGATAGTGTAGGACCTGCATGAAGGTGGGGTACCATGGCGATTGGTTTGCAGGCTTCCGTGTATTGGCCAATTCACTAATTAAAACCCCATCATTTATTTATTGATGTTGTGAGGATAAGTGAGCTTGCTATGGTGAGTGCTGAATTTTCTGTTTGTATATATATATATATATATATATATATGCATGCTGTATGTGTGTATATATACAGTATATATATATATATATATATATATATATATATATATGCTGTATGTGTGTCTATATGTGAATGCTGTATGTGTGTATGTATATGTATATGTGCATGCTGTATGTGTGTGTGTGTGTGTGTGTGTGTGTGTGTGTGTGTGTGTGTATATATACATATATATACATGCTGTATGTGTGTGTATATGTGCATGCTGTATGTGTGTGTATATGTGCATGTTGTATGTGTGTGTATATGTATATATACAGATGGGTTGAGAGTGTGTATATATCTGCATGTTGTATGTGTGTGTAATATGTGTGTATATGTGGAAGCTCTGTGTTCCCCTATCGCAGATACATTGCTCTCAATTTCTGATGCCCTATGAGGGTGTTCAGTATGATATACAGTCGGCTGGGATGCCGGCCGTCAGTATACCGACAACGGCATCCCGACCGTCAGTATGCCAGCAGCAGGGCGAGTGCAAAGAGTCCCCTTGTGGGCTCAATGCACTTGCCATGCTGCAGCGTCAGTGGCACGCTGCACTCGCCACAGGTTCTATTCCCACTCTATGGGTGTCGTGGACACCCACAAGTGGAAATAGCCCCTTTCAGCTGGTATTCCGACTGTCAACCTTGTCAGCGGTCGGGATCCCAACGTCAGTATCCTGACCATCACCAACTTAACTGCATCCCCTATGAGGAGCCCTATTAACAATTGCAGGCTTTTTAGCCCCAAGTAACAATGAGATATAGTGCCTATCTATAATATAAAACAACAGATTGTGGTACTGTATTATACCTTATCTGGTTTTGGGACTGGGTTCATTTCAACATATCATTTATGTAATACTGTATATATCTTATTTTTCTTTTTCTGCTATTTGCTGCTTCAGGAAGATCAGGATCAGATTGTTTACACAGCTTCTAGAATATGATCACACCTCACACTTCATGACTTTATTAGAGCTAATTTTTACTGATAGAGCTGGTAGAGGTGAGGGGTGGGGGGGCTGTAGGCTGAACTTTTGCCTAGGGTGCCGAAAAACCTTGCACCGGTCCTGCAAGTTCACTTGTTAGTTATCTTATTCAAGAAAAAAAGCAGACACTGAAGTGTGGTGAACCCACTCATGACAATGCTGCATTGACTTTAATGGTCTATAATAGCATATTGGAAATGTCAAGCTATGCTATTTTTAACCACATTTAGTATAGTTACCATACAGGAGACAAGAAAAATTAAAATGTACTCTACAATTATTTGCAATGTGTGATGGAATATGATTGAAAAGCCATTGGTTCTATATTCAAAATATTTGGCTATTGACCCATTAGTTATATTTTTAGTAATACAATACACAAATGTATTTTAATTCAGTAATGGCTCATATGAAAAAAAATCAGTAAAAATTGTTTAAAGGCAACAATTTGTCTCTTATATATTAATCAATTTTGTATTAGCTTTTCTTTTTAAATGCAATTTTTTTTCTTTTACTGTATATTTTGAATTTCCTTGTTCAACCCATCTTAAACTTATTTGGAGGCAGAAAAACTGATATTCACAGAAAAACATCCTTAATTTTTTTTTTCTAATTTTCCAACTGGGACATTTAAATTAATATATAGAAGATCTGCATAACTTGGTTTACAATAGATTGTAAACATAATAAGCCATCCTACAACTACTATTTAAACAGATCTTGGTTAAGCATCAGTATTACAAATTACAAATATTTGAAATATTGTTACCTTGCACGGGTCCATTTTCCATAATTTCCTTCATGATCTCTCTTTCCTAAAAAAAATATAGAATTTAAACTTGACATTAGATGTTGATTTCCCTGTAATTTTACAAATATTATACCAATGTATTGTCAGTTATTCCTTGGTGTGATTCAGTTTCTGAGTCTAAAGTAAAGATCTTGTTACAGTGTAGAAATCCATGGGACAATTTGTGAGCTACTGTATATCTGAGAATGTTCTCCACTGAACTTTTAAAAATATGCAGTACAGTGGTAGTTTAGGATCACCCAGGGTTCTGGACAAGATACACACATACTGTATACCACTGTCACATAGGAAAAATACAAAAACCTGGCTTTTACCCAGCATTTGATGCATTGGTTTTTTTTTGCCTGTACCCCCTTTCACGCAGAAAAACGAGATTTAAGGTAAGAATTTACCGTTGTTAAATCTCTTTCTGCAAGGTACACAGGGCTCCACAGGGAATGACATTGGGGTGTAGAGTAGGATCTTCATCCGAGGCACCAATAGGCTAAAACAATGGTTTCCAAACTTTTTTGAATCACGGCGCCCTAGAATATTAGAATTTTTTTCATAGCAGCCCTAGGCCAAAAATTTCTTATTGAGAAATTTAGAAAGAAATATTACATTAAGTAGATCGCGTTTATATGTCATCCTTAGGGTCAGTTGTGTGGTGAGGGACAAGATTTGCACTGGTTTTGCCCATTATATTGACCATGAATAATTTGAATTGGTCCTGGACCACCAACCCAGGGCACCCCTGCAAGTGTCCCGAGGCACCCCAGGAAGCCACGGCACACAGTTTGGGAACCTCTGGGCTAAAAGCTTTGACTGTTCCCAGAATGCATAGCGCCGCCTCCTCTATAACCCTGCCTCCATGCACAGGAGCTCAGTTTTTATTAACCAGTCCAATGCAGTAGCAGGCAAAAGAGACAACAACTGTTAGTAGCCACATACAGCACACTCTCACGACATGAGAAAGTGTCAGCGGCTAATGCCATACCAACCCAAAGAAGCTAAGTGCGTCAGGATGGGCGCCCTGTAGAGTCCAGTGTACCTCACAGAAAGAGATTTAACAATGGTAAGTTTTTACCATAGATCTCGTTTTCTGCTGCAGGGTACACTGGGTTCCACAGGGAATGACATTGGGGATGTCCTAAAGCAGTTCCTTATGGGAGGGGATGCACTGTAGCGGACACAAGAACCCGGCGTCCAAAGGAAGCATCCTGGGAGGCTGAAGTATCAAAGGCATAGAACTTTATGAAAGTGTTCACTGAGGACCACATAGCCGCCTTGCACAATTGTTCAAGGGTTGCACCATGTCGGGCCGCCCAAGAAGGTCCAACCGACCGAGTAGAATGGACCTTTATGGTAGCTGGAGCTGGAAGGCCAGCCTGTACATAAGCATGTGCAATCACCATTCTAATCCATCTGGCCAGGGTCTGCTTGTGAGCAGGCCAGCCACGTTTATGAAAACCAAACAAAACAAAGAGAGAATCCGACTTCCTGATGGAGGCAGTTCTCTTCACGTAGATACAGAGAGCCTGTACCACATCCAAAGACCGCTCTTTGGAAGACCAATCAGGTGAGGCAAAGGCTGGAACCACAATCTCCTGATTAAGGTGGAAAGAAGACACCACCTTAGGTAAATACCCGGGACATGTTCTAAGAACCGCCTGATCACGGTGAAAAATCAAATATGGTGACCTACAAGACAAGGCACCCAAATCCGACACCCGTCTAGCAGAGGCAATAACCAGCAGAAACAATACCTTAAGAGAAAGCCACTTAAGGTCTGCAGATTCAAGAGTCTCAAAAGGAGACCCTTGCAATGCCTCCAAAACCATGACAAGTCCCAAGGGGCCACAGGCGGCACGTAGGGAGGTTGAATCCGCAACACACCCTGAGTAAACGTATGTACATAAGGTAAAGTCGCAATTTTTCTCTGGACCCAAACCGACAAGGCAGAAATATGAACCTTGATGGAGGCCAGACGAAGGCCCAAGTCCAGGTCCTGTTGTAGAAAGGCCAAAAGTTTGGCCGTACTAAACTTGTAAGCGTCATGATTGTTAGATACGCACCAAGCAAAGTAAGAATTCAAGACCCTATGGTAAATCCGAGCAGAAGCCGGTTTCCAAGCCTTCAACATGGTTTGAATGACCGCCTCAGAAAATCCTTTTGCCCTCAAGATGGAAGCTTCAAAAGCCACGCCGTCAAAGCCAACCGGGCTAATTCCTGATATACACAGGGGCCCTGAACGAGAATATCTGTGCGCTGTGGAAGTAGAAGGGGACGCTCTATCGAGAGACCCTGAAGGTCTGAGAACCAATGCCATCTGGGCCATGTAGGAGCGATCAGAAGTAGGAGTCCTCCCTCTTGCTTGAACTTCCTTATTACTCTGGGCAGGAGTTACACCAGAGGGAACATGTATGGCAGCTTAAAGTTCCATGGAATTGCCAGTGTGTCCACGAACGCTGCTTGAGGATCCCTTGTCCTTGCTCGGAAGACCGGAACCTTGTGATTGTGTCGAGACGCCATCAGGTCCAGATCTGGAAGGCCCCACCAGTCCACGAGGAGTTGAAACACTTCTGGATGGAGGCTCCACTCTCCAGCGTGTACGTCCTGATGACTGAGAAAGTGCTCTTCCCAGATTAGGACCCGCGTAATGAAAACTGCCGATATGGCTGGCAGATGGCGTTCCACCCACTGAAGAATCTGTGATACTTCCCTCATTGCCATGCGGCTTCGAGTGCCACCTTGATGATTGATGTATGCCACCATGGTGGCATTGTCCGGCTGTACTTGAACAGGTCTATTCTGTATTAAATGCTGGGCCAAGTCCAATGAGTTGAACACCGCCCGCAATTCCAGAATGTTTATCAGGAGGAGAGGATCCTCCTTGGTCCACCGACCCTGAAGGGAGTGTTGCTCCAAGACTGCACCCCAACCTCTCAGACTGGCATCCGTCGTCAGAAGGACCCAGTTGGAGATCTAGAAGGGACGACCCCTGCTCAATCATTGGTCCTGAAGCCACCAGCTTAGTGACAGACTGACCTCCGGAGACAATGAGACCATTTGAGACCTGATCCGGTGAGGCAGGCCATCCCACTTGGCAAGAATCAGCTTCTGCAGAGTGTGGGAATGGAATTGAGTGTACTCCACCATGTCGAAAGCCGACACCATGAGACCTAGCACTTGCATTGACGAATGTATCGACACTTGCAGACAAGATAGGAAGCATCGAATCCTGTCCTGAAGCTTCAGGACTTTCTCCTGAGACAAGAACAACTGCTGGTTGTGAGTGTCCAACAATGCCCCCAGGTGCACCATGCTCTGGAGCAGGGACCAGGGAAGATTTATTCCAGTTGATTAGCCACCCGTGGGCTTGCAGAAACTGGATGGTCAGATCCAGATGGCGTAGGAGAACTTCTGGGGAATTTGCCAGGATCAACAAGTCATCCAAGTATGGTAGGATCCTGACCCCTTGATGGCGGAGTACAGCCGTCATTACCGCCATGACCTTGAAGAAGACTCACGGAGCCATGGTCAAACCAAAGGGTAATGCCTGAAAATGGTAATGGAGGTTGCCAACAGCAAACCTCAGGTATTGCTGATGCGACGTTGCAATGGGAATATGCATATAAGTATCCTGTACGTCCAGGGAGACCATATAATCCCCAGGTTCCAATGCCAGAACAATAGAACGAAGAGTTTCCATACAAAACTTGGAGACCATCACAAATTTGTTCAAAGACTTGAGGTTGAGAATGGTCCGGGAGGACCCATTCGGTTTCGGGACTAGGAACAGTGGTGAGGCACCGGTACTACCACTCCTGTGTCCAGGAGGGACTGTACCACCGAATGAAGAGTTTTTGCCTTCACCTGATCCGACGGGACGTCTGTCAGGCAAAATCGATGAGGGGGACGATTTTTGAAGGATACGGCGTAACCTCGAGTGATGACTTCCTGTACCCAGGCATCGGAAATGGTCTTCAACCATTCCTGGGTATACCCTAGAAGTCTACTCCCAACTCTGGGATACCCCAGAGGGAGGCCCGTCCCATCATGCGGCAGGCTTGTCAGTCTTGGAAGCAGGCTTATGGGCAGCCCAGGCCCGTTTGGGTTTGGGCTCATTGGGTTTGGAAGTGCGAGTCTGTTTCAGGTACGCCTGACCCTCTACTTTCCCTGAAGAATGAAAGGAGCAAAAGGAAGTACTCTTAGCCTTCGATACAGAAGGAGAAGCACTAGGTAGACAAGCTGTTTTAGCAGAAGCTAAGTCAGCCACTATCTTGTTGAGGTCTTCTCCGAAAAGGATGTCTCCCTTAAAAGGGAGTACCTCCAGGGTTTTCTTAGAGTCCAGATCCACAGACCAGGACCACAACCATAGAATCTGGCGAGCTAGTATGGATGTAGTAGAAGCCTTGGCCACCAGAATACTGGCATCAGAAGCAGCCTCTTTAATGTAATGAGAAGCTGTGACAATATACAATAAACATTGTCTAGCATGATCAGAAGCATTGGAAGACATCTCAGCTTCCAACTCCTGAGCCCATGCTTCAATAGCCTCTGCAGCCCATGTCGCTGCAATGGTGGGCCTATGCGCAGCACATGCAGCACCTGGTGTAAATCGCCTTTAAACAACCCTCCACACGCTTATCTGTCAGTTCTTTCAGAGACGTGACGGTAGTTACTGGCAGAGGATATCACCAGCCATGCCACCTGCGAATCCACTGGCGGGGGTGTCTCCCAATTTTTACTTAGCTCTGCAACGAGGGGATAGCGAGCCATCATCTTCTTGTGAGGCGTGAATTTCTTTCCTGGATTTTCCCAGGACTCCTGACGTATGTCAACTAAATGGTCAGAATGAGGTAAAACTTGTTTAACCACTTTCTGACGTTTAAATCTGTCCAGGTTTCTTAGGGGCAGCATCAGGCTCCGGGTCATCAGTAAATTGAAGAATGAGCCTGATAGCTTCCAACAAGTCAGGAACATCCACCTGTGAAAAAGATTCCCCATCAGAAGCGTCAGGATCAGAATCTGTGGGGTCAGTATAAATGCCATCCTCAACAGACGAGGTGTCTGGGACGTTGGTGGATTGTGATGAAGTAATGGCCCGCTTAGAGGACCCCTTGGTCTTAGGCGGGCGAGGGTTAGACTTCTGAGTAGTCAGTGATTGATTCAATTGCTGTAACTGAGCAGACAGTTGATCTGCCCATGGCGGGTTAACCTCGGGGACCATAAGCGGTTGTACTGGCACAGGAGGTCCCATAGGGGGCGTTAGTCTAGTTACCAGCGTATTCAATAGCGTGGAGAAGGTAGCCCAATGTGGGTCATTTTGAACCCTCGTTGCTACGATCCCACTTGGGGGTAAAGCACCCCCAGAACCTGAACCCTCAGCTGCTATATTTTCCTCTAATGTGTCTGCTGCATCACCACCACACAATGTGGGATCAGCCCCAGCACCATTGACCTTTGTAGCTGACATATCCAAAAGCTCAATGCAGGGCAACCCAGTACAATATCAGCAGCACAATACCTGACAAGAACCCCCTTTGCAGTGTGACAGCACAAACAGGGAATTCAAGAGGTATATGGTGACTAAAAATCACAGAGAAAATCCACACTGAGTATATCTTGTGAAATACCTATATTAAATGATAAACGTGACGCACCTAGCCCCCTCAGGTTATGGAATATAGGGATAGCAATCTGAGTGAGATATACGAAATGGAGATCACACAGCAGCTATATGCACACACACATAGTCACACTGTACAATGCAGAAATTATGACATACATTAAAACTACACTGGACTAGCAATACAGAATAGTACTAAGTATAGCTGTACACTCAATAGATCTAACAATGCACAGTAAAGACTGGATGTATATCACAGGGTACTTGTACTACATAACCCTGACTAAATGCACTCTTTCTTAACTAACACTGTCAGCAGACATGTAGAATACTTAAGTGTCCTGTAAAATGCACAGCGCTGACATGCAGGTGGCTTTACAGAGGAGGATTTGCCCAAACAGTCCCAGGATCAGCTCAGCTTGACCTAATGGCACCCAAACGCTGACAGGGAGTGAGGGAGAGAGATGTAGCTCCAGGGCAGGAACATTTACTCTAAAGGCCCATATAGACGGGCCAATGCAGGAGAGATGTGTGCTGAGCGAACCGCTCAGCACACATCTCTCCCGCCGCTCAGCACATCGCGATGTGTGCTGAGCGTGTAGGGGAGACGGGGAGGAGGGGGGGGCGCTCACTTCACCCAGCGGGTGAAGTGAGCGACCCGCTAGATTGGCTTGCATGCAGGCCAATCTAGCAGCAGCGATAGCGATGCGCGGGGCTGAGCATCGCTATCGCTGTAGGGGGTACACACGGAGCGATAATGCTGAAATTCAAAGCAATCTAGTCAGATTGCTTAGAATATCGCTCCGTGAGTTTCCCCCTTAAATGGCGCCCTGAGGCTGGGGGAGGGGCTACAGATCAAAGCCTTATCCCCCTGCTGGACTTCACCACCGGGTACTGTGGGCTATCTAATAAACATTTTTTTTTTATCAAAACCAACCTTTGCCCTTGCCCTGGTGGTCTAGTGGGGTCCCTGTACTGCCACAGTGTCCATGCCAGCGTGCGCGGCCCGCCTCACACTGGCAGTGCGGGATCGCGATTTGCAGCGGGTCCCGCCTGATGGAACCACTTACCTCCTCCCTGAGTGTGGCCACGCGATCCTGGAGAGCAGCGGTGGTGTGTGTGACTAACTTGAGAGAAACCAGAGCCTCCGCTGAAGGTACCTGGCAACCAGGGCGCGGGTGTGTACAGCACCGCTGGGGTAGGTGATGGAGCTGCAGCAGGAGATGTCTGACTGACATCTAACACTTACAGTGTCTCTGCTGCAGCCCTTGAAGTCTTAATTTTTTCACTTTAAAAGTTCTTCTCAGGGCTGCTGGGGCAGCCCCCCTGTTGTATGCCTACACTGCATGACACCAACTACAAAACTGAGCTCCTATGCACGGAGTCGGGGTTATAGAGGAGGCGGCTCTATGCATTCTGGGAACAGTCAAAGCTTTTAGCCTGTTGGTGCCTCGGATTAAGATCCTACTCTACACCCCAATGTCATTCCCTGTGGAGCCCAGTGTACCCTGCAGCAGAAAGTTAATTGCCGGCTCCAGCATTTGGACATGGTAATTTGTGGATAAACATGGGTACTTCTTCTGTGTGAAAGAGTCAGCCCGGGTTGCAGTTCCCGGGACTTTGACCCGGGTGAAAATACACACCTTAATACACACCTTTCCATTACACCACTATTGTTACAATGTGATACCCCAGTAGCAATCACAAACAGGCAGCCCAGGTACACCACAGGTGCGGCAGCCCCAGAACACCAAAGATAACAGGTACAACCCAGCAGTGTTGGACTGGCTCACAGGGGTACAGGGGAAACCCCTGGTAGGCTCCACTTCCTGAGGACCCACCGCCTCCTTTAGCAAGGATGTGCAGTGAGCTAAATGGCTCAGGAGACACTGGGTAGTATAAGAGCCAGATTTACACACAATCAATCAGCCTATGGCTGCATGTGGGCATTATACAGAGGTGCAGCAGTATATACTGCTGGAAATTTGATGACTTTTGATCAGAGATGTGCAGAAAAGATAGGCAGGTGTGGCACTGCCTCAGCTGTGTACCAGGATTTATACATGTGTTACATTTCGATCTGTCATGGTATGGGTTGTACTACAACATGGTTTCAGGAGAATGAGAGATTTCCTCTCACAGACTAGGGTGTGATTTACTAGTCGACTTATTTGTTCCCTACACAATATATTTTTTCACCTTTGTATCCACCACCTGTCATCACTAGAAATACACTCTACACTACCACTTTCTTTCTGCACTCTTATCGGCACAATTTTGGTCGAAAGCAGAAGCAGGGCAGACTTTCTTCCATGCGGAGGTTTGCTATCATTATCCATTCAATGCCCAGTGGCACATGGCAAACAATAAAATCTGACAACCCTTACTCTAAATACATGGTTTTTCCAACATTTCAATACTTCTGTCTATAAAATGATAACAATGGTTGCATGTTCTTATATCATCTATGCGACTCATGTGATATAGGGAACCAGTTTTCTTCATAAATTGTAAATCACCAAGTTATCATTGCATGGATTATGCAGCTATATACACATATTGTAAGTTACTACTACATTGTAACAATAACAGCTTAAACTGCAACATTCGTTTCTCTTGTAAAGAAAATGTGCTGTTTCAATTATGTATTTATAGCTCTTCCCTGCTGGGTATTTAATACAATTAACAGGCAGAGTGCATCCTCTGTCACATTTAGAAAACAAATCAACTGTGTATCATAAAATCCTGGTACATTGTATATGCGGTTGAAAAATTGCACAAAATGTGACACAAATCTAACTTTTGGTCTGTCATTATGCCAGTATATGTCAATGTATTCTGCATATTCAGTCGAATTGTAGGTGACCGAAAATCAGTCGGTCACATCACAAGACATGTAAACTTTATGTCAATTTATGTTGGAATCTTCATTTTTATGTGTATTTTGCATTTTTTTTAGCATTTTTTTTAGCATTCTAATTAAAAGCTAAGTTTTAAATATTATTGTATACATAATACAACAAGAGTGCCCTCACAAAAAGAGTCTGCTTTGTTCTCTGTCTTCTCAATTTGATACTGACTCTAGGGAGCACAGCTGGACACATATATCATCTACTTTCCACCATCAGGAAGTATTGAACCTACCTGAAGGGACAAATAAATGTTCAAAAATGAAACTGGCTGTAGAATTTACCATTGCATCACACTTAGATGCAATTTTCCAAACCAGTGCATCAAACAAACTCCCCTTCCTTACTAAACGACCATTTGACCTTGTCAACCTTGTGCATGTTGACCATTTGGTGTCGACTTTCTGACTGTCGACCCTTTGATCCATAACTATCACAATGCCTTTTCTCCCATGCCTCATGGGTTGAGATAACTGAGTCCCTTTACCTACAGTATCTGTCTTTGAGTGTATTTGAGCTGAGGAGCAAAAGATTGTGCACCCCACTTTCTACCTGCTGAGGTTAGAAGCAGAAGGAATGTGGGAGAAATCATACTTACATTGGATGGTATTCTGTAAGGGGGGCTACATTGATGGAGGTAATTAGAATCTTCAATACTGTTTGGGCATGGCTTAGTTGCATGACTTTTCCCTTGTTTATCAGTAATGCTTGAAATGTTGCAGATGTTTACATTAACATTGTTATCATCCTCCATTACATATGGATAACATTCATGTGATACCAACCTGCAGAAAGCAAAGAAAATGCAATGTTATTTATATATCTATCACAATGGACAAGATATCCATCAAACTGAAAATCATTGCATTATGCACAGTATAATCTGGTCACAACTATCAATCCACCTAAAAATTACATTAACAAGGAAAATTCACAATAGTTTATAAATGAGAAGCCTACAATGATAATTATGTGTACAATGGGCCTAATCCAGGTTGGATCGCAGTGTGCGATCCAGCTGTAATTCTTGAGAAAAAGATGCAGACGCATGCGCAGCGCCCATCCTGTGCATGTAACCGCGTTTTCTGTGGGAGTCCGCAGAAAATGCAATCGCCTCTACCTGTCAATCAGGTAGAGGCAGTCACGGGGCGGGGAGGGGGTCAACGCGGAGGTGTCCAAACGGGGGCAGCCAAATGGGGGCATGTTTAGGGTGTGATCACAGCGGCTGCATGATGTCACACGCATCTGCCACGATCACGAACATGGCAGCGGGACTCCTGCAGGTGCAGCTAAGCTACGCCAGCAGGAGGCTTCCACAGTTCCTGCTAACAAGCAGAAATTGCAATGTGTTCACAATTTCTGCTTGTTTAACTGAGGAAGGCGGCGGTCAGCATGCTGGACGGCCTTGCCCAGCGATGGGCGGCCCCCAGCATGTGATCCAAAGGATTGCAAATTCTGCTAGTTAGCAGAATTTGCAATCCTTACTGAATTAGGCCCAATATACAGATGCAAATATAGAATAGAAGAAAGATTATGGTGGAAGTTGCGAAAATTACCAGCAACTGGTTGACCAAACCCTTTGCCTTCTTTAGCTGCTCGTATACTGGATCTGTTAGGAGTGCCATCCCCATTTCTCTTATTGTCTGCACATATTATCAGTTATTATTACTACCAGATATGTATATAGCACACACACATATTCTAACACACTTTACTGAGAATATTTGGCCCCAGTGGAGCTTACAATCTATTTTCCCTACCACATGTACACACACACACACATTCACATTAGGGTTAATTTTGTTGAGAGCCAATTAACCTACCAGTAGATTTTTGTGGGAGGAAACCGGAGTACCTGGAGGAAACCCCGCAAGCACAGGGAGAATATACAAACTCCACACAGTTAGGGCCATGGTGGGAATCAAACCAATGCCCACAGTGCTGTGAGGCAGTAATGCTAACCATTACACCATCCATGCTGCCCAATTGGACAGGCACCTGGGCACGAAGAGGCTGCTGGAGTGAGTGCTGGACATCTACTCTGAGTTTTCGCTCTCTCTTTATCTCTCTCTAAATATACTGTATATATATATATATATATATATATTGAATATACAGTATATACACAGTTGAGTCACATTATTATGACCACCTTCTACATTTGACGTCGGCAGCACGTACCCCATAAAGTACTGTAAACAGAGGCGGAACTACCGCCAGTGCAACCAGTGCGTTGCACTGGGGCCCGCCACTGTCCAGGGGTCCAAAGTATGTAATGAGTCAAACTGACTCAATGCATGCCGCTGTGTGCTGCGGGAAACCGCTGCCCGCAGCCGCCTGGACAGAGAGGAGAGGAGCGCAGCGGTACGGGGGAGAAGGAGGGAGGTGGAGCAGGGAGCTGCAGCAGCGCTTTACTACTGGTTGAGGCGCTGCTGCTGCTGTCCCTCTGCTTCACTATAGGCTGTCTTCCGAGAACAGCCTATAGTGAAGCAGAGGGACAGCAGCAGCAGCGCCTCCACCAATAACACAGCGCTGCTGCGTCTTCCTCCTCCACCTCCCACCTCCTCCTTCTCTCCTGCCCGGGAATCGTGACCAGAAGCTGCACCGAGGAGCCTGAGCCAGCGGAGAGGGTAAGTATAATTCTTCTTTCTTTCTTTCTTTCTTTCTTTGTACAAAAAGGGGGACTGCCTGCCGCAATGTGTAAAAAGGGGGAATCTGCCTGACGCAATGTGTAAAAAGGGGGAATCTGTCTGCCGTGATGTGTAACAAGGGCACACTGTCTGCCGTAATGTGTAAAAAGGGGACGCTGTCTGCCGTTATGTGTAAAAAGGGCAAGCTGTCTGCCGTTATGTGTAAAAAGTGTACGCTGTCTGCCGCTATGTTTACCAAGGGCACGCTGTCTGCCGTTATGTGTAACTGCCCCTGTTTTGCATGCAGGGGTGGGGCTCCGATGCCGTTTTTTGCACACAGTGCTAAATTGTCTAGTTATGGCACTGTTGCTAGGTATCCATTTCTCTGGCCCTGAGCAGGTCCCCCTCACCAGGTCCTCTCCAGGGGTGAGGGGGTGGACTTGGATGGGATGGGGGGCCCAAAGCATTTTGTCGCAGCTGGGCCCACTGCTCGCTAGTTCCGCCACTGACTGTACATATCACTCATTGTTGTCATGGGTAAAAGTGGCGATTTATCAGAGTTGCAAAAAGTGATGATTATCAGCTTTCAAGCCAAGGGTGGCAGTATTTCTGAAACAGCGCAGTCTGTGAATAGTTCACTGGCTGCTGTGTTAAAGGTGTATCATGACTGGACAAATGGCACTATTGCAGATAACCGACGTGGAAACTTTGTAGTACCACATGCCATTGATGTGAGAGGTGACTGGCTACAAAGGTGCAAGAGGGCCGACTGACATGTTACAGTGAAACAGCTCACAGTCAAAATGAACCTGGGAGCTACTAGACGCATGTATAATATGACAGTCCAGTGAACCCTGTTGAGTATGGTGCTACGAATCAGTTAGTCTGGCAAATAGCTGGTGGTCATAATAATGTGTATATAGTGTCAGCATGGCCATAACTATTGATGTGCCAGTGGTGCTTTGGACCCAGCGCATGTGTACTGTGAGCGCACTATCTGGCAGCACCTGCATGACCACTTACCACCACACTGCCGCGCTGCCCGTTGTCCCTCATGTAGTGGTGCACTCAGCTCCTTCTCTGCCGAGCGCACCATTACATACAAGGTAGCACTGCAGCCTCTCGCCGGATGCTCCGCCCCCTCATGTATCTTCAGAGTCCAGGGAGAGACATAATGACATGGGAGGGGGCGTAATGTGTGTAAGTGAGTAAGCTATTGTGTGGCGTAATTTGAAGAATGGAGACTACTGTGCAGTGTAATATGTGGGAGGTAGTGCTGATGCTGTTTCTTGCACATAGTGCTAAAATGTCTAGTTACAGCACTGAGTGTCAGTATCAAGATAGATGGTGATAGTGAGCCATAGAGCCATATATTCTGTGTGGCGCTGGAGGAATCCACCCATACAGGGGTGGAAAAGGAGGTGTTACTACACCTCAGTGCTGCTGAGTGGAGACAGTCCAGGAGGGACTGTGCAATTAATTGAGGCTGCTGCTGGGTGTATACAGCCAAGTTTGGGTTGTTTAAGATAGTCGTGTTTAGACAGTTCAAGTGGGACTGTGGCAGACAAAGAGCCCAATGAACCAGGAGGTCATTGGGGGCCAGGATGTCCTGGTAGGTCAGGGGAGAGAAACCATAGAGAGATGTATATCTATATATACAGTGTGTGTGTGTGTGTGTGTGTGTGTGTGTGTGTGTGTGTGTGTGTGTGTGTGTGCGCGCGCGTGCATGTGTGATGAAACATCCATTGTTTGTTTTTTCCTCCCAAAGCCATCATTGTGATTGAGTTTTGGTGCTGATTTGATATTAGTAGGACAACATTGTTGTTTTTATTTCATTTGTTTGTTTGTTTTTGATTTATTGTACTTCACTGGAAACATTTTTTTGTGAATTGGTACAAAACAGCTCAAAATCAGGTTCCATAAGCCATCACACAGCAGTTTAATAAAAAAAAGATTTCTATGAACGGCAACATTGGACAAAAATGAAATACACTAAAAGAGCAGTCCCAGCTATATAGTAGAATGACATCTTAAAAAAAATACAACTGGGAAAAGCATTTCTTTACAATACCAACAGCATGTCAATGGGACATAAATGGAACATTTAAAAATAGCAACTTCAGATATAGTAGCTAGGAGGATGACTGTTTAAAAAAGATACCAGTGGGTAAAATTCAGAATTTCCTAAGATTTGTACGAGAACGTGGCTTTTTCTTGGGCTCTCCCAGCCATCATTATTTATAGTTTAAACAGGATATGCATAATTGCCCTTCAGCGGCAGTGAATGTCAGATTTTTATGGGCTTCCGCAAAATAAATGTTTATGGATTTTGGATTATGGATTAGGGTTCAAGTTCATCTTACTCCATTGGCTCAGCAACCTTATCCTTAACAGGAAGATGATAACCACCAAGTATAACAGTGTAATGTATTGAAAGGTCAGAAATCATGTCTTTAACAGCTGTGTTTAGCTACAGTATGTCGCTAACACAGAAAATAACGATAAATGTATAGTCAGAGGATTTTCAACTTATTAATCAATATGATATATCATCCC
This sequence comes from Pseudophryne corroboree, assembly GCF_028390025.1. Lineage (NCBI taxonomy): Eukaryota > Metazoa > Chordata > Amphibia > Anura > Myobatrachidae > Pseudophryne > Pseudophryne corroboree. The sequence continues at coordinate 392,766,811 of NC_086447.1, read as the reverse complement.
TATTATTCAATAACAGTTCAACTTCCTGACCTGAATATCTATTTTTTCTCTCTATTCATTTATACATTTATTTTAGATAGTTGTCTGCTTATCTAAGTTTTACTGCTGTATTATCTATAGTTAAGCAGTACAATTTAAAACATTAAAGGCTTTTTTATTCCAGAAGTCACCATTTTTTAAAGTAGAATATTTTTTTAGTGATGGTATGTATTATCGTAATACAGTATGGTACTATTTTTCTATCATGCAATGGCAGGACACCATTCTTCTGTACAGTGTCTTGATCCCAGTGTTACAGTTTTCCATTTTCAGTTAATTTTCAGTTCATTTGGTAAGATTCCTATTAAATAAATTAATATATAATAATAATAATAATAATAATAATAATATTATTATTATCATGTCAAAGTTGAGTGTATTTGTAACATTCATTTGCACTGTTGAAGTTTGTGTTCCAGGTTCTAATCCTGAATATTGTTAAAACACAATATGTTTGTCATTACAGAGAGAATAGTGTTTAGACACAATGCAGAGTACAAGTCTCAAAAATAATTTTGCTTCACTTTGAAATACAGTACAATGAACTTCCAATTCATTTCTGACTTGGATTGGCAAATGTATTCATCATTATCCAAGTCTCCGATCTCTATATTTTTTAAATATAATTAAAGGATAATTATAATATATTTAGCCAGCTCTGATCATATCACATGTTTCACTGAATGTGTAAGTGAAATAAAAGTAAAAAAGTTAACCCAACCTCTTTGGGATTCAGGATTAAGCATGACATATTTATGTATATTTGATGCACAATATTTTTTTGTTCAGTTTAAAAAATTAAAAATAACTAAACAGTGAATACAGTTTGGGATTTGCTAAATTTTAGGGAAAACACAGTCACAGCTTCCATGTTTCTTGTAGTCATAATCAAAAAGCAGGATTAAGGTTATAATAAATCATAAAGAAGTGGAACTAAGCAAAGGGAGAATAAAATAGTTTTATATACAAATTAAGGTATAGTAATATATATACCTAAACATTAAATTCAACATAAAAAGTATATATAATGTAAAAAATGGTTTATTACTTAAAAAAAACATTTTAAAATTATCTATGCACACATTTATAAATTGTATTTGCCTTTTTAAAAACCTACGGCATAATGAGAACCATTAGCTCTTCCAGTGGTTGGTATGGAAATGATTGACAGAGTAATTTCCTTGCCTGGAGGATGCACTGCTCTCCTTCGGTGCCATAAGTGTTGAACGTAAATCCTTGTATCCTGATTACTCATTGCTGACTTGGTTTGCCTTTTCCATTTGCCTGACTAATCAAGCCTCTGACTATTTAAATGTTCCTGGATTTCAACTTTGTCTGCTGCCAAATCAGCCTGAACATTTTCTGTTATAGCTTGTTGGCTGCCAGCCCTGATCCTACATTGTCTAACCATTAAAGCCTGCCAGCCACCTGCCATGTCCTAGCATTTTCTATCTGTTTTAGCCTATCTGCCACCATTCCTGATTTAACATTGTTTACATATGGTGTATTACCAATGGAGCCTTATATCAGTCCTGCATCTGGTAACACCCAGTACTTGAACATCCAGTATAGTATCCCACCTGCTTCGAAACTTTGAGAATACCTTGAAGTGATCAGCCATTATTACTTGGAGTTGAACATGTTGGGACATCCAATGACTGGTTAGCTTTTCTACTTTTAATGGAAATGCGGCTTGCAATTATAATGGCAATAGCAGTTTCATCACTTCTATACAGATATTGTCATATCAATTCTTGCTATTCACACCACTGAGACTGTAAGTTTTTCACCCTAGAGCAGCTAATAGCCTAATATGATGAATCTCCTATATATTTGTCTAAATCTGTGACTCTGTGCCCGTAACGCTGGGTGGAGTCACAGTGGTGGGCGGAGTCAGCAAGTCTCTGCTCCTGCTGCCTGTCCATCTCTCTCTCTCCCCTCCCCCCACCCATCAGCAGCTCTGATTCCCCGGCCGCGGCGCCGCCCAACAACATCGGCTGATGCCGCCCCCGGCATACACATTAGGAGGGACGGGTGGCGCAGGAGAAGGCTCTCATAGCCCTCCCTGCGCCGTGTACACAGACCCGCCGCCTCCTCCGCACAAATCCCGCTGTCAGCTCTCCTGCTGTGACAGGAGGCGAGTGCTGCAGTGACGTCATCTCCTGCAGCACTCTCCTCCTGTCACACAGCCGTCACACACTCTCCAGTCTCCGGGGGCTGCCAGCATCTACAGGCAAGCTGGAAACACCCCCGGAGCGACAGAGAACAGACCAGCGAGGCCACGCCCCTTTCACAGCAGGCCACGCCCCCTTTTTGGCCGCGGGGGGAAGAGATGTGTGTAACAGTAATGCTGACCCAGTGACGCCTCTGGACACTGTACTGTTTACCAGCCTGCAGCAGCCGCCCACAGCCCCAACGGTGAGTCCCTCCGGCCATCCTACCCACTGTTTCTATGTCTGCTCGCCACTTTACACAAGTCTCCTCTTCTGGTGCCCTCCCCCTCCACTACTTTCCCCCCTCTCTTCATCAGCTTCCTCACTGGGGACCCTCCCTGCCGACCCGCGTCTCTATATCCCCTCCCTACCACCCCGCGTCTCTCTATCCCCTCCCTACCGCCCCGCGTCTCTCTATCCCCTCCCTACCACCCCGGGTCTCTCTATCCCCTCCCTACCGCCCCGCGTCTCTATATCCCCTCCCTACCGCCCCGCGTCTCTCTATCCCCACCCTACCGCCTCGCGTCTCTCTATCCCCTCCCTACCGCCTCGCGTCTCTCTATCCCCTCCCTACCGCCCCGCATCTCTATATCCCCTCCCAGCCGCCCCGCGTCTCTCCCCTCCCTACCGCCCCACTTCTCTCTATCCCCTCCCTACCGCCCCACGTCTCTATATCCCCTCCCAGCCGCCCCGCGTCTCTCTATCCCCTCCCTACCGCCCCGCATCTCTATATCCCCTCCCAGCCACCCCGCGTCTCTCTATCCCCTCCCAGCCGCCCCGCGTCTCTCTATCCCCTCCCTACCGCCCCGCATCTCTATATCCCCTCCCTACCGCCCCGCCTCTCTCTATCCCCTCCTCCCTATGCCTCTGTATCCCCTCCCTACCGCCCGCGTCTCAGTATCCCCTCCCTACCGCTCTGCGTCTCTGTATCACCTCCCTACCGCCCCGTGTCTCTGTATCCCCTCCTACCGCCCCGCGTCTCTGTATCCCCTCCCTACCGCCCCGCATCTCTCTATCCCCTCCCAGCCGCCCCGCCTCTCTGTATCCCCTCCCTATCGCCCCGGGTCTCTCTATCCCCTCCCTACCGCCCCGCGTCTCTCTATCCCCTCCCTGGCGACCCGCGTCTCTCTATCCCCTCCATACCGCCCCGCGTCTTTCTATCCCCTCCCTACCGCCCCGCGTCTCTATATATCCCCTCCCTACCGCCCTGCGTCTCTCTATCCCCTCCCTATGGCCCTGCGTCTCTCTATCCCCTCCCTGCCGCCCTGCGTCTCTCTATCCCCTCCCTACCGCCCCCCTTCTATCTATCCCCTCCCTACCGGCCCGCATCTCTCTATCCCCTCTATCCACTCATACAAATATTGAACTGCAGCAAGGCGTGCAGGGGTTAAGGGGGCGTAGCCCCTTTCGACGGTGTGAAGAGCGCCCGTAGGGCGCGATGAAGCACCTAGTATTTAATATATTTAACTTGTGACTTTGACTAATGAGCATATTAATTTCCTACTTTACTATCAGGTGATTCAGATCTGATCGTAGATGTGCTAATTTTAGCACATCTACGATCAGTTACTCTGACATGTGGGGGGATGCCCAGCACAGGGCTAGTCCACCCCAAATGTCTGCCTCCCCCCTTCCCCCGCACAGGTGCAAAAGCACCTCACAGTGGCAGCGATCGAGTCTGAATTAGGCCCTTCATTCAAATCTTGTATATTTGAATTTAGAGTCACACATTATGTTGTACAATAAGAATTGTAAATTATTTTAATTTTGCTCACTGCTTACATATGTTTCTATTATACAGTAGGCATATTGTACTCCTTAATGTGTTCACACATTTGTAACATTTGTTTCACACTTTTATACAATTTTCACATAAGACCTTTTTAATTGTCTGCTGTTGCCAGCTGAAAATCTTCCTATTTTTGCTCCCCCCCACACACACTTTTTTAGCTAATAATAATAATAATAATAATAATATTAATAATAATAATAATAATAATAATAATAATAATAATAATATAATCTGTCAATTCTTTCTGTTTGGTAGCTTTTAGGACTTGTTGATATAATGTTATACCCATTCTTCTTTCTACAGTACCTGGAAAGGGATGCAGTAAATTTACCTACAATCAAAATCCCAATGGTCACAATACCGGCAACCATTTACTGATGGTCACAATATATACAAGGTCAAAAAACCGACATGGTCAAAATACTGACATTTAAAATGTTGACAGGTCAAAAAGTTGACATTACTTTTTCATGTTTTTTTTTTCACTGAAACCGACTTGTTCATACTTTACCAACCCAGTGGACCTGGATGGGGAATATAACAGTGTGCCGAGTGCAGCGAGGCACCGTACCCGAAGCATGGCGAGCGCAGTGATTCATGAGAGGGGACGTGGTACACTTATACAGTGTCCATGTTGACCTATGTCGACATACAAAAAACAATGAAAAATTGTGTTGACTTTTTGACCTGTCAACATTTTAAATGTCGGTATTTCGACCATGTCGACATTTTAAATGTCGTTGTTTTTTTTACCTTGTCAGTATTTTGACCATCGGTCAATTGTTGTCGGTATTTTGACCATCGGGATTTTGATTGTAGATATTTCATACTGATCCCCCTGGACAATATTTTCTGTTCCTCTGGCTGCCACACAATCCCAAAACACATTACATTCACCGACATGCTTATTAGTTTTAAACATGTTATTTTCTTTAAATGCATCATCTGCTCTTTTTTTAATAGCTATATTTTGTGGTTGAAGGGAAAACGTTTTATTTTTATGCAGTCTAGTGGTATATTTACTAAAATGCAGGTACTGTATTTAGAAATGGAAATGTTGCTTATGGCAAAAAAAATTCTAGCTACTATCTTCTAGAAAGTGCTTGATAAATGATACAGTAGGTTAAATATGATTGGTTGCTATGGGCAATATCTACACTTCTATAAACCTGCACTTTAGTAAATATACTGTATCCCTTAGTGAGTAATGCGTATTGCTCAGGTGTATGATAGAAATAATAGTACAATGGCATCTGTCTGATATTTTTAGACATTATAAATCTGTCATAAATGCAGAAAAGTAAAGCAGTCATTATTTGGTAAATGTACTTAAGAAAGTATATAGTTTTATTTTATCATTTGAACAGATTTTCTTTTCTTTTTTTTGCTTACAGTTAGATTATTTTTGATAACATGAAACCGCATGGAACTTAAACCTAATGCTAAAGGCAAGTAAGCTGCTTGATTTAATAGGATTCAGGAATGTGTACTATATTGGATACAAGAAACAAACAAGATACAACCCACGAGTGCTGTAATTCAATTGTAAATCAAAAAATGAATGTACATAGTAGCTCACCTGTAAGTAATCCTCAGTGCATTTCATAGACAAAATACAGCAGAGAAAGACATTTAAAAGAACAGTAATACTAAAATAAAAAAATACATGTAAACTGGAGTTGGATATTATTACACATACATTTATTATCAGATGTTACAACTATACAGAATATAAGTGTAATACCCCGCTATGCGAGATATTACGTCTAACTCTGGGCAGAGCTCTACTGTGCATGTATGTAATCACATAGGCAGATTTTTCCCAGCAGCCTCAGCAACTGCTCAAGAGTAGGTCACATGACCAGTCAAGTGGTAAGGTCAATGACATTTGGAAGTGAGTGGCAGTTGGTGCTGGGCAAATGCTGGGACTACTGTGGCCTTGAGAAGTGTGGAGGTGGAGTGGAACACTTAAGTGTAGCACCTGAGCTAGTCCCATGGTCCTTAGAGAGTCCGGTGCAGCCTCAGCACCAACCGGCATTGATCCTGTGCGTGACAGCAGCCCATACTGGGAGGCTGACCCGGCAGTATTATTGCATCAGCAACTGGTCCGTAGCCCAGTAAGGGATAATACAGCTCTTGGCCAGTATTGTAGTAAGCAATAGTAATTCAGGACTCAGCACTACAGAGATCTCCAGCATAAACTTTCTATGCCAAGTCAGATAAGGGGTTAAGTGTACGGATGAGGATAGAGACCTTCCGCAGCTCAGTAAAATAACTCAGTAATAAAACTTTTGTTCCACTAGTCATCTGGAGCTGCAAATTGTTAACATTTGAGGAAAGAAAACATCAGTTCTCCAAAAAGGGAAAATCTATTCTTACAAACCTTTATTATTTAATATATGACTTTGGACTAAGAATTGAGACATTAATCTCAGGAATTTCATGAGCTCTAGAAAATGCACCAACGAGAATTATTCAGCTGTACTGTACACCACACTTTTTTGGGGACCCAAGGTTAATGTTGTTATATATAATTGTATTGTAGCCTATAATAAGTTGTCATTAAAAGAAGCATTATGGAATATAGTTTGTCTGTCATTGAGTATCAGCTACAGTTATATGTTTTTGCTATAAATTAACATTGTCAAAAATCCCCTAATTTAACAATGTGTAAGTTATTAGAAATTGTAATTCTTTTTGCGTGCACTTTCATCATTCTTACCTGAAACATGTGATCTCAGTCATCCTACTGAGTGTCACATAAATATTTATAAACACACACTCCAAAGTGTGTAGTCATACAGGTGAGGATAAAATGTAAAATAAAATTATTCCAGATACAAAGCGTCAAATACATTTTTTTAATTATTATCTCAGTAGATAATGTTGAGCGTGGATTTATTAATCAGAACACAGCGGCTTTTATTGGACCTGATGTCTGCGTAAATTAAACTAATACAACACTTTTGTAGGATTCTCTTAACAAGGGATTTTAATCCCCTAGCTCATAAGCATCATAAGGATTCCCCCCTAAGTGGTAACTACTGTACAGGTTGAGTATTACAAACATATGCTTTCACTCCTAATGATTAAAGAACTGTGCAGTGTATAATACATGCAAGAGTATTTCTCTGACATAACTATACTCAGTAAAATACGTATTTCCATATCAATTGTTAATATATATGTATGATTGTTGTTTTAGTACTTTGACATTTTATTCTCACCTGTATGAATACACACATTAGAGTGTGTATTACTATTTATATGTGCATTTAAAAATAAATAAATTGATGATTAAATATATGTGTAAATACTGTGCATTTGACACGAGTTTACATAGATTTTATTAGTGCTTTCTTTCTCTACTACTGTTTATTGGAGTTACACGTGTTCTCTGTTGCAGTTGATTGATGCAAGTGTTGTAGGTTTTAGATTTCATTCCTTTTTCCTAAAAATTGTCTCTTTCATTCCACTTGAATTTTATTGCAGTCAAAGAAAACTTAACAGTGGATAGACTCTGGCTGAACTTCACACACTTGATTTTAGGCCTTTACTCACAACAACCGTCAATTTCAATAATAGTGCTCAGACATTGTAAATCCACTGAACATGTCAGTCTACCAGCATGGCTTCTGTTATTGGAAAAGACTGCAGAGAAATTTAATTTCAAGACTCCATCATAGATGTCGGAATGTGGAGTGTGGAGCAAGAGAGCAGCTCTATTCCCCCTCCAAACATTTGAGAAATGCCAGTCAATGCTGTTGGGTCAGCACTCACTCTCACACCATCCCGTCCTACAATGGTGGTCATTCCGAGTTGATTGCTAGCTGCATTTGTACGCAGCGCAGTGATCAGGCTAAAAAATGGCAGTTCTGCGCATGCGTATGCGGCGCAATGCGCACGCGTGACGTACGGGCACAACTAACGATGCAGTTTTGCACAGGGTCTAGCGATGCATTTCAGTCGCACTGGTTGCTGCAGAATGATTGACATGAAGTGGGTGTTTCTGGGTGGCAACTGACCGTTTTCAGGGAGTGTTTGGAAGAACTCAGGCGTGGCTGGGCGAACGCTGGACGGGTGTGTGACGTCAAATCCAGAACTGAATAGTCTGAAGTGATCGCAAGCGCTGAGTAGGTTTTGAGCTACTCTGAAACTACAAACTGGTTAGTGGACTGCAGAACTGGACAATTGTCACAGATCTGCTAATCCGGCGCTAGTTTTAAAAGGTCAAATAAAATTTTTTTGAGTGAATAAATATAAAAAGTGTGAATAGGCAGCTGAGTAAAAGCAACTTGCTAGGTCGCTTGGGATTTTATGAAACAAACAACGAAAAAGTTTTCTCTGCGCCAAAAAACACTTTGTGATACCAGTGTGCAGTCTGTCATGTATAATGATTGACTCAGTACAACTTCAATTATAAATAACCACTTTTATATTTGGTCTGTTTAGGATTAGCAGCATAAAATGCATACATACATAGACTTTGTAGCAATAAATTGCTCTCTAGACAAACAATATAGCCAATATACTATGTATTCTAAAAATAACTTATTGGCTCTGTTTGGTAAGAATTGATTCTTAAACACTGGCGTCCCAGTGTCAAAACTAGAAAATATTAAATAATAAATAATAAAAAAAGTCTCGCAAATATGATAATGCAGTCTCTTATAGGATAATATGTATTAATTGTAGTGGATAATTACCAATGTGCTGGTTCCTGAATTATTTAGATACAGGGTCCGTTTTATAGTAAATTGCACATATGTAGGTGATTAATAGAATAGAATTACCATTCCATTCGCAAAAAGGCTCCCCTGATTGATGGCCTTGTCAGGCGGTTTCTGTGATTGATTCCACACCACGGGTAATTGACCCCACTGCGGAGGACATTAGCAGACACCCGGTGAGAACAAATGGAATAACAGGTGAAGTTGAAATTGAAGCCGCTACGGGCAGCCGTGTGCGGTAATTAGCTGATACTCGCCGGCTTCAGTAATAGTGAGAAACTGTGACGTGAAGTACTGCAGAACACCGCCGGCTTTGAGCACCGGACTGCTGCCTCTCGGATTGTGGTCTGCGGCTGACAGTCAGCTGGAGCACCCGGCGTACAGCGTGCAGAGAAATGCTGTGGCTGTGTATAGCAGTGAGTCTGTTCCACGGACAAACGAGACCAAACAGAGACCAATATGGAGTGGGCGTCAACGCGTTTCGTCTCCTAGGCAACCGGAGACTTCCTCAAGATGGATACCTCCCCTTTCAATGATCCTGAATTTATACTAGTCTAATGACTCTATTATTAACGGCTGTGCCAATTCAATGAATACTTTCTATAGTTTGATGCCAATCAGAGCAAACATACATTAACATGACCAATTATAAAAAACAGAAATATATACACACTTAAGCAGAAAATAAAAAATAGTACTGAGTCAATCTGCCAAGTAAGTTTTATATTATATTGTTCAACTACCAGTTGATTACACATAATTCACTTGTTTAATCAATCAAACAGGCATGATACCCATATTGCGATCTCATGTTATCTCATTACATAGGAATAAATGAATACTTAGAGAAAGAAGCTTGATTAAAAAGAGAGATGTTTTGAGAAATATAACATCCATAAATGTGCTGTAATCATATACATTTAGTTTTTATGAGATGAGTTACAATACAACTCGCATATGTATGGAAAGAAAGATAGAGAATAGGGAACACTGTTTAAATAGAGATAGAAATAAAAGTAAATATAAATATAAAGATTACATTATCTACAAAACTCTTTAGTATCAGCTAATTACCGCACACGGCTGCCCGTAGCGGCTTCAATTTCAACTTCACCTGTTATTCCATTTGTTCTCACCGGGTGTCTGCTAATATCCTCCGCAGTGGGGTCAATTACCCGTGGTGTGGAATCAATCACAGAAACCGCCTGACAAGGCCATCAATCAGGGGAGCCTTTTTGCGAATGGAACGGTAATTCTATTCTATTAATCACCTACATATGTGCAATTTACTATAAAACGGACCCTGTATCTAAATAATTCAGGAACCAGCACATTGGTAATTATCCACTACAATTAATACATATTATCCTATAAGAGACTGCATTATCATATTTGCGAGACTTTTTTTATTATTTATTATTTAATATTTTCTAGTTTTGACACTGGGACGCCAGTGTTTAAGAATCAATTCTTACCAAACAGAGCCAATAAGTTATTTTTAGAATACATAGTATATTGTCTATATTGTTTGTCTAGAGAGCAATTTATTGCTACAAAGTCTATGTATGTATGTATTTATTTTATGCTGCTAATCCTAAACAGACCAAATATAAAAGTGGTTATTTATAATTGAAGTTGTACTGAGTCAATCATTATACATGACAGACTGCACACTGGTATCACAAAGTGTTTTTTGGCACAGAGAAAACTACTCTGAAACTACACAAAAAATTGTTGCAGGCGCTCTGCGATACAACCGTTTGCACTTCTGCTAAGCTAAAATACACTCCCAGTGGGCGGCAGCATAGCGTTTGCACGGCTGCTAAAAACTGCTAGCGAACGATCAACTTGGAATGAGCCCCCACTATGCGCTACTCACATGAGTGGCCACACCGCGGTTCTCTCTCCTCAGGGGTCCAGTAGCTGGACCTGCTACAGCCTCAAGGGCTGTCTGTCTATGCTGCACTAACACCACTTAGGTTCCCAAGCACCCTACTGCACCCATAGTGTTTGTTCATTCTGCACCAGATGCACTAGAATGCTCATCAAAACCTGTACACTCCAGGCTGCCACTGTATAACTCCTGCTGGTGAGTTCCCTGTATTACTACTGTTAACCCTGCCTCAGGTAGGTGGTGTGGTGGGTTATTCCAGCTGCCCCTGAGGGTGCAACCTTCAGTGATTTAGGGGCATCAAAATTATATCTTGCCACCCAATCTAAAAACATTAAATGTCCCTGGACTCCATTGACAATTGACTGATAAATGAATTCATGATGAATAAGTATTCTTCATTAAAAGTTTTAGTAAACAATGTGATTGTAAGGGCATCACAGATGGGTCCTCCATTAGTGTCTTTCACTGATCCCTACCTGACCTCAAGCCTAAGGGCTGATCAGAAGCACAACACATACATTTCACATACAGTGTCACTGAAGTTTTCTTTATGCATGTTGCCAAAATCTAATTTCTGGTATTAGATATATTTCAATATTCAGATTCTTAGAAATCAGAAAACATGAGATTTAGAATCTTTGTTTATAGCATAACATAATATATTCTGACTATCTATATATTCTATCCAGCCACTATTCCATAATGACTCTTATATTTACCCACGTTTTCTCAGGAACCACCAAGCACCATCAATGTGTCCACCTCTGCATCCATACTGATTGTGAACATTGCAGGAGATCAAATTTTGAGGGGAAAGGTTTGACGTGTAACGACCCTTTGAATGTATTGCTATGCGATCTGCTGCCACACCTACAGTATTGTGAGAAAAAAACATTAAATGATAGCTATATTTCAACCTTAAAAGAATACTCCAGTTTATTTAGTGCCACCTACAGTAAGTTGCAACCTGATTAGCCTTGAGTCCTGTTGGAGAAAGAGCGCTATATAAATAATAATAATAATAATAATAATAATAATAATTAGTAGTAGTATTATTATTACTATTATTAATAGACATTTATAAATGATAGCCATTTTTACACGCTGACAGTGATGCACAGGAAATTTTGCATATGTAGCTACTGTACTATATGGGAATGTTTGGAACAAATCATCGGGATGTTCGTCAGTATATTGTCACTATGAATCAGCCCAACTGAGAGAAGAAAGCTATCTACTGTTTTATCATTAAGTACAGAATATAAATGTGACAGTAAAGACAAATAATAAAAAAGCAGTATACTGTATTTCTAATGGATCACCAAGCTTTTTAAATTAGTCTAAATGACAGTTTGCATTGAGAATAATGGAGCAACATAAATATCTCCCTCATTATGGGCATGATTCATAGTTCTTCACAAACCCAATGGCTTGTGCATGTTCAGAATGGGTCCTGCATCATCACATGTAGTGCCACCTAAGTTGCAACCTGATTGGCTGGTTGTGGCTGTTTAGAGGCAGGGAGTGGGTGGCACTAGGCAGCATTCCCAAAATCAGGGGCATGTTATCCTAATTTTTAGGGGTGCCAAGACCAGTGTCTGTCTTCCGATGCAGATTTACTGGCTCCAGAAGCCTGTACAGTGTCACCTGCAGAGTAACCTGAGGTGTGGCTGATGTTCACTAAGTGATCTGATGCTAAATCTTAAGATGCAACAGCAGATCACAGAAGCTGACAGTAGGTGTATATTTACATTAGACACCTCCTGCAGCATTAGCTTACGATTCTACTGCCTAACATAATACTTAAAATCAGGCAATATGAAATGCTTCCTATATAGGCAGGATAATAAAATCATATGGAAGCTGTCATTTCCACATGATTTTCTTAATAACTAGGCCTCTAAATACAATAGCACCAGAAAGGAAACAAGCAGTGACTACTAACTTGAGCAAGCTTTTGTCAATATTAAGTCTTTACTGAAGTCTTTATTGAAGTCTTGGAGCAGAAAGATGTTGTGCCATTGCTGCTCCTTCCTGGGTCTAGTGGGTTTGAATCAGGTATAGGGCTGGCGAGCCAGTCAGAGCACGTTGTGGACTCATGCATCTCAGATGGTTGCAGAGAGCCAATCACAGAGATCCTCACCCTTGGTCTGCCTCAGTTAGTCAGTTAATGTCTAAACATGGAAGTTGCCAAAGCTTCAAAGCAGCGCACTGGAAGATGTGAAGCCACCGGAATAAGAGAAGAAAGCAGCAAAAACCCTGGGATAGCAGTGGTCATTTAAAAAAATTATAATAATGCAGTACTCTATTAAACAGGAGAAAATTTGGCAAAAGCAAATGGCTGAATGTCTCTGTTTTGTTTGATTACATTTATATTTCAGTGTTGCGCTGCAGATGTGATTTATTGCAGGCTACTATGCAAAGGTACTACAAAAGAAGGTGACATGACTTCTTCCAGTAGATAATAGTCCTCTGGAATGTACCCTCCTAAGTGTAGGTCATGTGGGTCGGTGTAAATTGCCTGGCAGGCAGTATTGTGTGATGATGCGAGTGCGGGTTCAAACACTCTTCATCACACAATTGTCACTTAGTATCACATAACTTTTTCACAGGGTCAAATGGCCTAAATTCTGCAGGTCACTGTCTAGAGGGGGGGGGGGGGGGGGGCAGTAGGTGCAGATAAGAGCTATATTTCCACTTTTCACATAATATTTATTGTATTTTTTAAGTAATACATTTATATTATTTGGCTTAGAAATACTGAATACTGCACCAAGAAAGTACAATAATATTTTAAAATGGTTGTTATACTGTATAAACTTGGAAAAAAACTTTCAAGAGCAATTCTTGGCCTGCCTATCAAAATTAAGTTTAATTGACATATCTACACAATGTTGCCAGTCAACTGTGTTCATTTTCAGTGGCAACATTAAATACAGCTGCCGTGTATTAATGAGCAATGTCTAAGTGACGCAACTGATGTGACCATTAACATGCATCACAAGTCGTAGGGCATAGTTTCATACTTAGGGGACGTTTACTAAGCAGCGATAAGAGCGGAGAGCTGAGCCAGTGGAGAAATTGCCCGATCAACCAATCAGCAGCTCTGTATCATTTTATAGTTTGCAAATTATAGATGTTACTTCAGTGCTGATTGGTTGCCATGGACAACTTCTCCACTGGTTCACTTCTCCGCAATTATCACTGCTTAGTAAATGTCCCCCTCAGTTCTATATTTCACTTATGTAAAATGTAATCAAGATCTAATTATTACTACTGTCACATTTGGAAGTATAGTATAAGTCATGCTACTTAAAAGTTCCCATTAAAGGTCAGATATCTGAAAATGAAATAACTTGTCTACCAGTTTCTTAATTACATATAAAAGATGGCAATAGGTCCCATTCAGCACATTATTAACATAGACAGATTTATAACTTTAAGTGGCAGCTAGTACATTATTTGATCTTTTAAAGTATATTTCCATATTATTCCTCAGCCTCAGTTAGAACATTTAACACATTTTTGTTTAAATAGGAGCTAAACTAAAAGTATTTTTAATTGAACAGAGAAGGAAATTATATGTGATAAGGTTATAGAGATAAGAAAAGTATTGGTGTTCTTTACGTACAATTATAAGAAAGTAATACGTGCTCATACTGTAGGTGCTCATTTGGAAACGTAATATAAATTCTCCCAAAAGCCACCAAGGATTGCGCCAAAACATCAATAATTAACATTTAATTTGCAGAGTAAACAAATACAATAAATACTTTATTTGCTGATTATTACATCTAACGGCCTGTTTCAGAGATGTATGCTAATGTATTCTCAGCTGCAAATTTGTTCGCAAATAATATGCAATATTGGGGGTAATTCCAAGTTGATCGCACCAGGAATTTTTTTTAGCAGTTGGGCAAAACCATGTGCACTGCAGGTGTGGCAGATATAACATTTGCAGAGAGAGTTAGATTTGGGTGGGTAATTTTATTTCTGTGCAGGGTAAATACTCTCTGCTTTATTTTTACACTGCAAATTAGATTGCAGATTGAGCACACCACACCCAAATCTAACTCTCTCTGCACATGTTATATCTGCCTCCCCTGCAGTGCACATGGTTTTGCCCAATTGCTAACTGAATTCCTGCTGCGATCAACTTGGAATTACCCCCATTATGCTAATGCTGTAGCTACCTCAAAATCTATTAAGACACCTATTGGCAGCCTGTCAGATCCAAGAACCTGCATACAAATATGCAGTGGTGGTCAAAGATCCTTGCAATATCGACTTCCTAAGATAACCCTATGGTTCTGCAGAATGGCTGTGGGAAATGAGACGCTGGCGCCATGCTTTCTGCATAGGGGATTGCAGTTGTAGGATTAGGGGGTTATTCAGATTTGTTAACAATCCAAAAAAGCACACAGTAATGGGCAAAACCATGCTGCACTGCGGGTGGGGCAGATGTAACATGTGCAGAGACAGTTAGATTTGGGTGGGTTATATTGTTTCTGTGCAGGGTAAATACTGGCTGCTCAATTTTTACACTGCAATTTAGAATTCAGTTTGAACACACCCCACCCAAATCTAACTCTCTGCACATGTTACATCTGCACCACATGCAGTGCAGCATGGTTTTGCCCATTAGTGTGCTATTTTTGTTTTGCTGACAAACCTGAATAAGGCCCTTAGACAGACAACAGTTGCAACATGCCTGCATTTTTGCGGCAACTCCCCATTACCTCCCTCAAATCATCCCTGACTGTCAATCACTTTGATAAGAAATCCACACGGCAAGCAGCATTGCTATGGTACCTTGGTGCATGTGCAGTTTACAGATAATCACTGAAGTCAGTAATTATTAGCATTGCATGCAACTCTGAATCAGGCCCTAAAACATAAATGCACGGTACATACTGTAGGACCTCATTCAGAGATGTATGCTAATGCTGCTGCAGATGTGAATGTGTACGGAGTGACTGTGCATAGCCGCAGGAAGCAAGATGCTCTAGCTGCTGCGTACGGGATTGCAGTCGCAGGCGGACATATGTCTGCGCTTTTGCTGCTACTCCCTGTAACTGCCCCCAAATAGTTCCTGATTGTTAATAACTTTGATAATAAATCCTGTGACTGCCGATGCAAGACCATCGCGGCACACATGCAGTGCGACTTAGACACGCGTGCAGTTGGACGATAATCATTTACTGTGTAAATATTGGGTTTGTGTCCATCTCTGAATCAGGCTTATAGTCTTTTGGGGTTAAAAATGAATTAAAAAAAGAGCTAAGAAATGAAGTAGTAGAAAGTTAATAAAGAAATAAAAAAGATAAAAAGTAAGCATCATCGATATACTGCAACAGATGTGCAGCCAAGCAGCGATTGCCAGACTGCAGACGAAGCCAGAACAATAGGCCTGATGCAGAAGTGCAGAGAGTGCCAATGTTTGTGCAGTGAGTGATTATTTGTAAACCAATGTGTGTGATGGCGTATACACTTCTGTACAATGGGGGGTCAGTCCGACCCGATCGCTCGCTGTAGTTTATCGCAGCGCAGTGATCGGGTCGGAACTGTACATGCGCCGGCACCGCAGCGCACCAGCGCATGCCAGACGGCCGAAGGCCGACATTACCTAGCGATCGCCTCTGCATGATTGACAGGCAGAAGCGGTCGCTGGGCGGGAGGGGGCTGAACGGCGGCGTTAAGCTGCCATTTAGGGGGTACGGTCCGGCCAATGCAGGTGTGGCCGGACCGTTGGGGGGGGCGGGCCACGGTGGCTGCGTGATGTCACAGGCAGCCGTTGCGACCCGAGCAGCGAAGAGGTTCTCCCAGCCAGCCGCAGGAGCTGCGAAGGCCGGGAGTTAATCCTCAGATGCAAAAGCATTGCTGCTATGCTATGCTTTTGCATTTCTGCGGGCGGGGGGCCAGCACTGACATGCGGGGCGGACTAGTCCGGTGCTGGGCGTACCCCCGCATGTTTGAGTGCCTGATTGTAGCTGTGCTAAATTTAGCACAGCTACGATCAACTCGGAATGACCGCCATATCACTATGATTTGAGACAGCACCTGTGATCCGTGGCTGTTTCATGGTAGAGACTGGGATATGACCTAAAGTTATCACTATGGGCATGTTAAAGGAGTGCCATGGTCATGTTTCAGGGAGACTGAAGTGGTCGGAATATATGATTGATAAGTTAGTTAGTCAATTGTGGTGAGAGGTACGTGTTATGGTTTGTCTGTAAGGAGCTGTTGGCTGTCCGCTTTGTCAGCTCTCAGCTCTCCATCTTTTTTTCTGGAAGCCCCATCCTCTCCCCTTGTTATGCTGTTTTCTATGCCATTATTGGTTTCAATGGTAAAATGGCTGTATGGTTTGAGTTATTAGATTTAATGGGTGCACTCTCCTTATGTTATTTGATGCCCAAATAATATGTCTATCATGGGCATTAACACAAACCCATCCTGCTGTGTTATTGATTTATGGAGAGTACATTTTTCTGTATGAATTTGTTTCTCTTGTTTTGACATGCATTCATAGTATGTGTATGTATGTGTGTGTGCATGTGTATATATATATATATATATATATATATATATATATGTATGTCCGGCACTCCACACTGTGTATAAAAGTAGTTGCATGGTGCCCTCCGATATGAATATCGAGTAGGTTGCATTGACGGCGGCACTCACGGTCATACAGGAAACGTGCTATAAATTGATTCTACGTTTCGGTTTTATTAAAAAGTCATTGTCAGGAATTGTGACTTTTTTAATAAAACCGAAACGTAGAAGCAATTTATAGCACGTTTCTTGTATGACCGTGAGTGCCGCCGCTGCCATTGCAACCTACTATATTGGTACTATTGTGTGGCCACGCTCCACCTGTTTTTTTGCGGCTTCTGCGCACATGGTCCCTTTGTTATGTATGTGAGGAAGGGCGCAAATTTATAGTTTGCAGGGGGGCGCCGAACACCCTTGCACCGGCCCTGGGGGCAAATATAACGTGCAGAGAGAGTTAGATTTGGGTGGGGTGTGTTCAAAAACGAAATCTAAATTGCAGTGTAAAAATAAAGCAGCCAGTATTTACCCCGCACAGAAACAATATAACCCACCCAAATCTAACTCTTTCTGCAAATGTAATATCTGCCCCCGTCCTGCAGTGCACATGGTTTTGCCCATTAGCTAAAAAATTTGTGCTGCGATCAGATCTGAATTACCCCCACTATGTGCTAAAGATGCTTGTCTACAACTTTAACCACAAAGGATTAGTCTAAACACATATAAAGAACTTGGGGTGAAAAAAAGTCCGGCTGCTGCATCATACACCTCTCCCAATCGGTGTTAATTTTAAGCCTCATAATAGATCCCTAATTCATTTTCTGAACCATAGTAGTGCCTTAGTTAATGTTATGCCCCACAGTAGTGCCCTAATTCACGTTATGTCACATTGTAGGGCTGCCAGTACACATTAGTCAACACAGTACCCCCAGTTCACATTATGACATACAGTATCCCCGTTTCATATTGTGCCACATTACAGTGCCCCAGTTCATATTATGTAACATTTTAATGGCCTCCAGTTCATTTATACATTACAATTAGCAAGTAAAAGGGCATAACTAGATATAGTTCAGGTCATAAGGTAAGTTTGCAAGGGTCCCTATGTTCCAACCAATAATTAAAAATGTATATAACACATGTAACTGTGACAGGGAAGGTGACCCATCTCAACTCTGGGGCCCATAACAGATGCACTCCCTGCACCTATGGCAGCTACACCCTTGGACCACTGACTAACCTATACAGTATGTTCAATAAATCTGATTATCCCAAATAATATTTATTGAGCTAAATGATTTTGAAGTCCATCAAATTGTTCTACTAGATGTGCCACAGTCCTTGCAACTTAAGTCCATCTGTTTATTCAATCTACAGCTACAAATCTAGGAAAGTGTAATAGCTTGTGAACAAGTTATAAGCATTTATAGTGCAGCTGGGTAGCAGTCGATTTACCGACGGACACAATACCGACGGTCATAATCCTGACAGCTATTGACCGACAGTCAAAATACCAACATGGTCAAAATACTGACATTCATTATGCCGACATGTTTAAAATGCCGACATAGTCAGAATAACGACATTTGAAATGCCGACATGCATTTTGAATGAATTTTTGCCCAAAAAGAGGCTTGTTCATACTTTACCATCCCAGTGGACCTGGAGGGGGAATATTATAGTGTGCCGAGTGTAGCGAGGCACTGTACCCGTAGCCGCGAGCTATGCGAGGGAACGCATACACTTAGACGGTGTCCATGTTGGCCTATGACAACATTGACACGAAAACCCCCTAGAAAACCTCATGTCAGTATTTTGACATTTCAAATGTCGGTATTCTGACTATGTCAACATTTTGAACATGTCGGCATAATGAATGTCAGTATTTTGACCATGTCGGTATATTGACTGTAGGTCAATGGCTGTCGGGATTATGACTGTCAGTATTGTGTCCATCGGTAAATCATACTGAACTAATATGCTTGAATTGTTCTAGTGGATGCTTAAATAGTGTTCATGAAATCATCGCACAATGTCAACAAATATATAAAATAAAGGAATGACTATTACTTGCAGTAGAAAATGCCCACGATGCTGCGCAATTCTTTTGATCCAAAGGTCTATGGATGTACTGTGGCCACTTGTATGATGAGATGAAAAACAATGGGAATTCTTCATCCACAGGCACACGACCCTAAACATAAGAAATACTCATTTGTATGGAAATTCACGTACAATCTCTTCATTATATTTTAAATCAATAAGAATTGGCTGAAGATATGGTTAGTTGATGAATATGATTTGGCAGTGTGTGTAGTTACCTTCTGTATAACAGGGACACATGTTCATCCCTATGGAAACAGATTTATCCAATTTGATCACAGTCATCCTAGACACATATTCAATTGATTGGTGCTCAGACACATCTTTAGGCACATACCTAAATACTTTAATGTTGTTGTAGGAATTTTATCACTATCTTTCAGATGTACTTTTAGTTAAAGAGAAATTGAGCTAAGATATTTAGAGAAACTAGATATGGCTATCCTCTGCGCTCCAGGACCACATTGCTAGCTCATATTAGGGTACAACATTACCATATTCATTTTCAATTAAAAACTGTCCAAATTCCTTATCAGGCAGCACATAACTTCAGTGGGTGCTTGCCAGGTCCAATGCTGTTATTTCTCATGGCTTCAGTCTAATCGGTCTCCCTGTCTGTCTCCATGTTCTGCTGGACTGTCACTGACTGTGTCCTCCCTATAGGGGTGGGTAAACAGCTTTCCCTGCACTTTATGCATGCAATCATGTGAGCACTAACAACACAGGGTCATGTATGACCGACTTACTCTTCACCTGCTATATGGTAAGTTTTGTCTCTATATCAGTGATTCCCAGTTACTGACCTCACCTTGTGGCTGTGACCTTCCCATTGCTTTCCCTTTTTGGTTCTGATGTGTCCACCCTGCCACTTGACTATTCTCCAGTATACTATGCTAAGAACTCCTTGGGATCAAGATTATGGGGGTAATTCAGAGTTGATCGCAGCAGCAAATTTGTTAGCAAGTTGGGCAAAACCATGTGCACTGCAGGGGGGGCAGATATAACCTTTGCAGAGATAATTAGATTTGGGTTGGGTGTGTTCAAAATGAAATCTAAACTGCAGTGTAAAAATAAAGCAGCCAGTATTTACCCTGCACAGAAACAATATAACCTACCCAAATCTAACTCTCTCTACACGTGTTACATCGGTCCCCCCCTGCAGTGCACATGGTTTTGCCCAACTGCTAACAAATTTGCTGCTGCGATCAACTCTGAATTACCCCCTATATTGCTTGTATCAAAAATCCAAGTGTCCAATCACAAGTCTGAAAGAAGCATGTTCATTAATGGGTTAATAAAGTTAACTAAAATTAGATACCTACTGAAACAGATATTTCACTTGTGACTACATCAAATATGAAGTGTAGTTTGGGTGGGCTTTCTTCCACATATTTCACAAAAGTTACTGTGTACCACAAATTTCCAGGAGGAATTTAATTTGTTTAACAGTATTACACTATGCTATGTTTTTTGTGTGTTTTCTCTCCATGTTGGCTTAAACACTATCTGACTCCATTGTGAGGACTATTGGAAAATTTGGACATTTGGATAATTGGAGCGCAAAGTGAGATTGTACTTTTTCTTTTGCATTTTATTGTCAAATAGGTGTGACCTATTTAGTACTGTCTGTTGCTGCTCCTAGTGCAGCGCCATAGGAGGAATTGTTACTTTCAATACTGTGTACCACAGTTAACTGATTTTGCCTTTTAAATCCATACTAAGGCTGGGTACACACCTGAAGGACATGTTGGTGAACCCGTCGTTGCAGCGACTGAGCGGCTGATCAAGGTAAGTGTACACACTTACCAATAGAATGCTCAATGTGTCAGACAGGATCCCAAGCTGGGTGGGCATTTGAAATACACACAGCCAGATTGCCCAATCTATCTGCAGATATATCGACCATTGGCTGTGCTGCACAGCCGAAGCAATATGTCTATGAATTTTGTAGTTCACAAACATATCTGGGGTACACACCTGCCAATGGTCTCACGATATATAGGTCCTTTGCTTGAAAGGCCAATATATCAGTCAGTGTATACCTAGCTTATGTCTTCCATCTCTATAGTAATATTGAAACAGATTATGCAAAGTTAATTTATTGAACAGTTTGGGCATTATCTTTTTAGTAAAGGAAAAGGGAAAAAATAATTCTGCACAAGACTGTTTAAATTTCATAAAGAAAGATAACTAAACCAACATATGAACATTTGTATATATGAATTGGGTTATAATAATAATAACCCTATGTTAATGTTGTAAATAGTTGGTGGTGCTACCCTTGGAGTTATGTATTGTATGAGGTAAGAAAAAGTACATGGCAACAAAGAATAGGACAGGTAAAGAAGATGACTCCTTTGTTGGGGGCACTCTTATGTAGCTAAATCAACAGTGGAAAATAAAGTTAAATATATACATTTTTATTATAGAGACTTACAACATATAGATCATAGTTCAAAGAAGAACATAGCTCAGTTAAAATAAGTATTAAATATTGATAACTTGAAAATACCCTTCAGATAAAACTGGATCATAACTAGTGACCAACGAAAGAGGTGAGTATTCACAAAAAAATATCTTTCCCAAACTCTCTTGAATATCAGTATTATTATAGAGTAAAGAACTGTATGGGAGAAATAAATGTAAACCACTATGTAATGTGTAAGAAAATATATAAAACATCCATTAACTGTGTCCAGGAGTGTGGTGTCAATCTTAATGGTACCAAATTAGCTTACAAAACTGTTCAGAACATTATGTATACACTGTGATTACAAACTAGTTACAATCAAATACTCTGCGTGCAGATAGCTATAATATCACAGTCTGCAGAAGCTACAAAGAAGCCCCTTAGTAGTTTGCATAGATGATAACTTTGGATTGTATATTAGAATACAAAAGTAACTATAGAGATCAGGTTGTCTGTCTTACACATTATAGTCAAAAATGATGGTGCTGTAAAATACACAATTTCTAGTTTCGGAATAAGAGTAGAGCAATCCAGTTTGGTGGAAAATACAATCATGGTAGTACCAATGAAACTTAGATAATTATGTAGAACACTGGATAATAGCTGTGATTACAACCTAGTCATGTGAAAGTGCTTTTCTGTTAGGTGCCTGTAATATCACAATCTGCAGTTTTTTGCAATAAAAGTATCAAATCCATCTGTGGTATGCAGTTTGTTAAAATAATAGAAATGAGACAAGAACAATGTCACTATGTGTGGCAAATTAAATGCCTCTCGATATGAATTACAGAAGACACATTCAATTTCAAGCTGTGAGTGTCCGAAAATACATTATCATCAAATGTTTGTCGATATTAAAAAAGTGACATACGAAACATAGTGCAGTCCCAACGAAAAACCACTGACCATTTCTACTGTTTGGTCATGCGTAATCAGTGGCATGCCCCCAACAAAGGAGGCATCTTCTTTACCTGTCCTATTCTTTGTGGCCAGGTACTGTATTTTTTTTCCATTATCTTGATAGTTTTGTTTAAAATTTACCACTTACTTAATAATAAAATCTTATCACAATAGCTTAGTACTCCATCTGGGGCTAGCAACAAAACTCTTAGGACATTGATGTAAATACAGTAACAAATAAGTTAAAAAGTGGACATATCTAGAAAGTTTTGCAAATTCCATGTACATTGTATCCATGCAGATACACTGTACCGTCACAGAGGCTACAACAGTGGTTGATTCTTTGCCGCCATTAAATACTTGTTTCCAGGTGTCAGCTGGGCGGTTACCTTGCAGAAGCACGCTTGATAACTATTTCATGGGAGTGCCATTGGAGTGTAGTGGGCGTATAGCCTGAAATGTTTCCTATTCTGAGTCATATATATACTGACTCCTGTTTCAAACTGTTATCTTGAACGAAACATGGTATCGATGAAAGTGCCAATACTAATGATGACTGTTGCAGCTGAGGAAGAACATAGTAGGTGGTGTGGCTAAATGCAAGAATCGGTACAGATAGCTGCATTAGCATACTGTCTGGCAAGAGATGTGAGACAGAAACAAGCACTACTGTATGTGGGCACGTTGCTTTGATCATTCTTTTTTCTAAACATATACTGTAGCTGCACAAAGCAGCTGTCTGGAAGAAAATACAGTGTGATGAAAGACTGATTTATCTCCTAAATATGTGTTGTTATGTTATGAATAAATTGAACAATAATTTTTCACTGTTAGTTCTTTCTGACTTTAATCACTTGCTAAATTGTAATGTAATGCATATTCTGCTACTTATAACTACCTCTTTGTTACAGCTTTACTGTGAATTGCAGTTTGAATTTCTTAAGAAGGACAAACAAGTATCTAAAGCCATTTTATATTTATATTCCATTTGTTACAAATGTATGGAAGAAAATGTCAAAAAATATTGAATTCTAATTCAACAGTATTTTTACACTTGGGAGCAATACAGATGTTCTAACAGATAAAGTCATATTTCAATATACAACACAAACAGATGAAGGCGGTTTATTCCCATAATGAAATCGTAGTAAAAAAAAAAAAGGAGTCTGAAACACCAAAAGGACACAGCGACATACACCTGATCTGCATAAAAAACAAACCCTTATTTATAAAAACAACAACTGCACAATGTTCTAAGCACATTCATTTTATTGGGATGTGATTATGTGACCAGCGGTCGGGATCCCAACCAGTGAATAGCTCGGCAGTCGAAATGCCGACCAACAGGGACTATTCCCACTCGTGGGTGTCCACGACACCCATAGAGTGGGAATAGAACCAGTGGCGAGTGCAGGGGCTTCGTCCCCGTCCTCCCTCGCCGGTCATCTAAAAGCCAGGATCCCGCCGTCTTCCAACCGCCGGTCACACAAACCCAACCCATTTTATTCTGGGTTGTATTGTACATTAGAAGATTTGCTTTTCTGGTTTCACTAGTTCAAACTAAAAAAACATTTAATTAAGATTTTTTTATATATATTATTGATAAGAATGCATTAACAACTTTTATTCTTAAACTCTGGACTAGGGTGGCCAATCCCGGGGTTGGCTGGTATACCGGGATTTTGTGCTAAAACTGGACAGAATTGAATCATGAGATTAGAGTTTCCAATGCCAGGATTTCGTGAAAAGCCTCAAATGTGTTTTTTTTTTTTTTTAATGCCAGGCAGCGTTGGGCATCTTCAACAGGTACAGATGCTGCCTGGCTCCCCCTGCCTGGTTACCCCTGTCCACGGATGTGTGCACTTTGCAGCCTAATGTGATGTCAGAGTTCACGCTGAGCAGCCTGACACCAGACGTGCGCTGCCCGGACTGGCAGCACCGCACCTTGCCGTCCGCAGCCCTCCATAGATGGATGCACGGAGGATGGTGAGTTATTGTGGGGTTGGGTGGGATGGGACATTGAATAATTAAATTAATTTTAAAAACAACAAGAACCAAATCCCGGGTATCCCAGGAATCCCTGGATTGATTGTTTTTCAGTCTTGAATCCCATGTGAAAAAATGGCCCGGTATTGGTCACCTTACTCTGGGTTTAACTAAATTATGATACACAAGTAGCACTGTAACATAGAGAACAGAGGAGAGAGGCCACATGGCATATATATGGCAGTTCAACAATCATTACGTTGATACTGTGTGTGTCAGAGCTTCTTTGCCGGAACCAGTATCCTGACAAAGCTAAAATACTTTAAGTAACATTTTACCAACATCTGCAGTGTTTACCGAATGAATGCCAATAATCCCACTGCATAATGCCCACTGCATATCTAAACATATGACAATTTAAATTAAAATACATCCATTTTTCTATGCTTATCTCCAACTGTCCCACTAATTGAGGGCAAAATGCATCAGAGTCTACTTTCATACCTATCTGTCTACCTATGAGGACTTTCTGTATAATGTGTTTTGCTATTGGCCTTCTCTGGCATTGTTATTGAAAGGGAGAGCTGTGTCTGTAAAGGCCCCCATATATTAGCAATCACAATTTATTGTCTCACAGATCCTGTGATAATTTTCCCCCAGATATATTGTTTCTCCAATCCATCTGACTCTGCCCACACATTAGAGAATTGTTATGGTGATCTACAAATTTTTTTCTTCCAAAGATTTGCTCTGCACATCTTGAAAGTGCCCACACATCACCTCAATCAATTGTAATTTTACTAGTCATATGCAGAAAATTTAAATAATTTGGGCGCTACTACTACTACCCTCCACCCTCCGTCTACTCCACAGGTTCTCAAACTCGGTCCTCAGGACCCCACACGGTTGTCGAAGTCAGAAAATATTACAACACATACATTACGTACAAACACCACATAGATGGCCTCCGTGTGCGTACGTGTTCGGCTGTGATTGCACATGTTCGCAAATTGCGTATTGTCGCTCCCGCGGTCCTGCGCATTAGAGCGTGGTATGAGTAATTACAGTGGAGTTTGTACTCTCATGGAAAAGCCACAAAGACATAACATAAATCTAATCTATATATTACATAAATCCCACACTGTCTGCTTCTTCTTCTAAATAGCATGAAGATCGGTCACACATAAATTAAAACTCCCAGAGACTAAAATACAATGGCCTTATTTACACCAAGCTTTGAAATTCTATGAAGAAGGCAAATACCTTTGTTTACTAGGGTAGCCGAGTTTCTATTGAAACAATGACTACTGGATTGTCATTGTCTCACCTGAAGACAAAAACAAACGAAGAGACAATACCCAGGAACCGAAGCTGTTAGAAACTCAATTAACAATAACAATAGCTAACCAAAACACAAACCAGACATTTAGAAATCTAAGATATAAACTCTTGGAGATATATGTGTTTGTGTATATATATATATATATATATATATAATTCCTAACAAATTGTAATAGGAGTATGTGTGTGTGTATATATATATATATATATATGAGTATATGGATATATGTGGATATATGTATATCTTGAGGATGGAAATAGATAATCATATCATGTGTGGGATCATATTGTTCAGAGTCACGTAAACATTAATCTGGTGAGAATAAGAACATTATTATATATTACCACATTAAGTTATTAATAATACCAGATTTATGTATGATTAATGTGATGGGTTTAACTGGTCATGGGGCGGGAACTCAGATGCAAACAACAGAAACCACATCTTAAGTCCTAGCCATCGCCCACTTCTTGAGCCCAATGATCCCCGGTGCACAGGATATGTCCCACCCCCGAACCAATGGAAGAAGAGCACACAGTGTCTATTGTATTATGTTTTGATCTACTGTATAAAGAGCTAGCTGCAGGCCAGGTCACTATCACAGACTCTGAAGGTCATCACCCATGATGACTGAGGACCGGACCGGGAAGCGCAGGCGAAACCAAAAGTATGTAACATTGACTATAGCCATTATTCTATTGTATTGTATTGCTTTGTTATTGTAACCCCCTTTCAGTAATAATACGCTGTGGTGTCGGAACCCAGTAGTTTAATTACAATCTGGTGTCGTGTTTTCCTTTCCCTGCTAAGGTTTACAGTGTATTACTATCGCATGCATAACTGTGAAGGGTTCACTGTGTAACATTGGGTGTATACGCGCTGTGTGTACTTTGTACAGCCAGCGCAGTGTTTGTACGCAAAGTCCGTACTCGGTACGGGACTCTGTACGCTAAAGGTGTAATAAGTACGTAGGTTGTGTATTAAGTATAGCGGCCGCAGCGGCTTCATTTAAAGTGTATGAAATGTCTTTTTAAAGTGTTGCTTTTAGTCCTGTATGAAAATCAGCATTATCAATTGGGGGCATCGTCCAGTTTTCCACATACTCACAGCCTAACAGGTCACAGCAGACTTAATCTATCAGCAAAAGGGTGGACAGAAAGTATACTACGTAACCTTTTCTTGGTCGGTGGATACACAAAAAACCCTACTTGTGTGCTGATTAGATGACGTCTGCTCTGTATGGTTTGTAGAGATGCTGGTAGAACCCATAAAACAAACAGGAAAAAAAGCTATTTAAAAATCTGTGAATTTTTTGGGCGCCAAAAGCGTACACAACAAAAGTCACCCATACTTTGTATACCTTCTCACATTGTTGCCATAAGACTCAGATTGCTAGATTCATTTAGATCTGTGTGAAACCGGATACATTTGTTGCTATATAGTTAAAACTAAAATAAATGTTTAAGGAAGTAAGTGTAAAGCACAAACGCAGTCTGGCCTGGTTGTAAAGGTTTATACAAAAACTGTGTGTTGTGTTAAGTGAGCGATTATAGTTAGTATTGCTCACATTTATAGAAGTTGTGGGATTTGTTTTATTGCGGACGTACGGTTTTGTACACGTGTCTCGGACAAAGTACAGGACTGCGCACGCAGCGTAAGAGACACGCACGGTCGCGTGTTTACGCAAAGTGCTTAAGAATACGGGCGCTAAGTACAAATTACACAATAGTGTCGTTTAGCTGAAAAGGTGGGACAGTAGCCATGCTACAATAGCACAAAACTGCCCGGTTTCTAAAGCAGATTAGTATAAAAAAAAAATTAAGTTTAAAAAAACTGTATTGCCTCTGGGGTAAAGCTGCCTGTCTGAATGAATTAAAACTTTCTGTACAGAAAAACCAAAGTGTATTTGAGTGAGTGAAAGCAGACAGAGTGGAACTGAACCCAGAAACTGAAGTGGTCTGAAGTGGTCTGAAGTGGTAACACCGGGTTAGTAGAGGCCCGGCGGCGTAGGGTTCGCTACCCTGCGTGATTAGAACTGAAGTGGTCTGAAGTGGTCTTAGTGATCCCATACAACTAAGTGCTGAAGTGGTCTGGAGTGATCTAGGCTAGGTGGTCTACAGCAATCGTAGGGCATATAGATAACTAGTATCTATAGGCTGTGCGATTGCATCGCATGTCCGTGTGTTCTGCACAGCACAACGTGATACCATTGTGTCATATGCGCTGTGGGAGAGCATACGCAGACGTGATTGAATAGACAAAAGGGTTTTTTCTTTGACAACGTCGGGAAATCTCCCTGGTGGGCTTCTCTGGAAAGGGTGAAGGATAGTAATCGAATTTCTCTGTTTTTCACCCTACAAACAATTCCAGTTGAAAGAAACCGAAAAGGAATTTTTCGCTGCCTCTCTCAGGAAAATATTCCAAACAGAACTTCCACCGAAAGAAATTACGGTGTTGTAAGTTCTGATAGGAGCCCTAAGTTGGGTACATTGCCTTTGCTATCAACAGTGTATGGTAGTACTGGCCAACGTGGGTGGAGAGCGAGTGGAAGGCGCTCGGAGATACTTCCACCGTCTACTTACATTGAGTATTTTGGTGTTTGTGGGATTTTTTTGTTTTGTTATTAAATAGACCCACAAATATGGGAGCCAGTTGCTCAAGTGAGATACGTTTAGGCAGGGTTCAGGCAGAAATGTGGCCGAAAGGCTCAGCAAGGTTCATCATGTGTGAAAAATATGGTTCACACACAGAAGTTTTTTGCAATGAATGGTTACGTATGACTGACAAAGATAGGGTACCATTCCCTAAAGTGGGCAGCTTTGAACCCGAGGCACTGCAGAATGTAAGAAGTAAAATATGTCTTCTTTAATCCAGAAAACAAAGGATTAGACATAATGATTGTTTAAATTTATGGCAGCAAGAGGGCGAAATGCAAAGGGAACAAACTCGTAAAGCAGGTTCCAAACTTAGCAGGAATGGAGACACGAACCCACCATTACTGACACAGGTCGAAGGGAATAAGATGGCTACAAACAATGGTACATCTGTAAATGATAGTAATATGCAAGAGCAATGTATTAACCCTAACCTTTGCAAGTTGTATCCTGTTTCGAAGTCTTTTCAAGGTCATAGGTCACAGGAAGACGAAGGATCCAGCCAAATCACAGCTCTTATTCAGGCAGTCGCTCTGCAGGAAATTCAGGTGGGGCCTGTCCATCTAGTTAGAGTAGTACCAGTGTTCCCCACTGAAAGAACTGGTGAGGTCACAGCTACCGGTAAGTGTGAGATGGGTCATTGCACAGAGACAACAACACCCTACAGTAAACAGATTAGAAATGGAATGGTAGGATTACATCCTGTCTTGGAAATAGTAACTCCCAATTGGGGAACCGATAGTCAAGGAGTAATCCTCACCAGGAATAATGCAATGTATTGCCCGTGGTCCAGAGCTAAGCTGCCGTCAATCATTTCAGAATTCCCCGATCCCCGGGAGTATTTAGCCAGATGTCAAAAGTTTATCAGAGATCTGGGTAATGCTTATGAACCAGTTAATAAAGATTGGCGGATACTTTTAAAAGCGTGCCTACCCCCTAATATTGACACCCAAAAATGTATCACTGATTGTAAGTTAGAGTCGGATAGTCCTATGACTGACGGAAACAATCAGGAGAATATAGAACGAATTAATAAGCAACTAGAGTTGTGTTTCCCCATTACTGTTAAGTGGAGAAGAATTTTCTCCATAAAACAGGGGGAAAATTAAATGGCATCTGAATATTTCCATCAGGCCCTGCAAATAATGGATAGATACATTGGGGTATCAGATACAGGGAACGATGCGAATTACAGGGAAGTGGCTGTCTCTGTGCTAATGGACGGACTCAATAAGGCAGTTAGGAACAGGCTACAAGCATCTTTGCCTAATTAGAGAGGGGCCACAGTAGCTTGTCTTAGAGCATGCGCAATTGAACATCATAAGAATATTGCTAGGCGTAGAAAGCAACAGGAGGAGAAGCTGATGACAATAAGTCTACAGGCTCTTGCAGCAAAGTCTCATCAACCTAAACCCCAAAACCCGGATAGTAGGAAAAGACCTAGGATATGTTACACTTGTAGGAAGGACGTGCATTTAGTCAGAGATTGTAGATATAGTAGAACACATAGTCAAGATAGACCCCTAGACAGAGAAAACAAGCCACAGTATTAAACACATAGACGGGATCAAGGGACATATGGTAAGGAATCACGAGCCATATAGAAAACACAGATTTGTTTAATGGGAAGAACAGAATAAATGCAACGTTACCCTTTTGACAGAACTTGCTGGGGTTAGGAGGAGGCCTCTAAACTTTTGCTTCTTCCTCTAGCAGAAGTGACCTCTAATTAACTTAACAGGAGTTTTGTTAGAGATGGTATACATATTGAGTGCTCCCGCCCAGGAAGCACAAAGTATGTTGGATACCCACGAAGACTAATGTTGCATTTCACTGTTCTAGATGCATGTCCATCACAGGTAGAGGAAATTATCTCAAAGATACCGGGTTCCCTATGAACTTAGAATGGACAGGACACTGGATTGATGGCTGGGATAGTCCCAGTAGAGATTTAACACACATAGAATTTTTTTTAGGGGAGCAGACTGAGTAGAGAATCATTCCCCCGTAGTGCCCAATCCAGATGTCAAATTTTGTAAAATCTTCTTTGCCTCTACAAACTTATCTGTTACTAAACTCTATGTGATTTGTCTTCAAAGTTTCCTCTTCATCTCTTGCGTTCACCGACAGGATTACAGTTCAGACGCCACATGCCTAATCGGTCTTTCAGAGCTCTGCCCAAATCCAGTATATCTCACCAGTGTAAGAGCATAAGGACACCAGTATTAATGCAGTGTGCCTGGTCATGCACAAAGGGTGGAGAATGAGAATACTGGTGAAG
This sequence comes from Pseudophryne corroboree, assembly GCF_028390025.1. Taxonomy (NCBI): domain Eukaryota; kingdom Metazoa; phylum Chordata; class Amphibia; order Anura; family Myobatrachidae; genus Pseudophryne; species Pseudophryne corroboree. The sequence goes on along the minus strand of NC_086447.1, from coordinate 392,735,855 downwards.
GGAGACTGTGCATAGACACCGATATGCATGACGGTGTGACAGCCTGTTGGTGAATGCTAAACCTGAAATTTTTCTTTTCTTTATTTACTTTCCTCTCTCTTCTCTCATCCAGAGACAGTTTACACCACACAACTGATAACACACGATAGTAAATTTAATGTGCAAAATTTGTGTTCCCTAAAGGAAAAGGCAGTCTGGAGGGCAAAGGGGTATGGCCAGGAGTCCTCAGGACTGTGGGCAGGTGGACACGGTAAGCCAGTAGCCCCCAAAGCATACTTTCCAAGTCTAGCTGAGGTGGCACATGGTCTGACTCATCTAGGCAAAGAGGGTATGTGCAGGCTGATGAGAGCCTACTGGTGTGCGCCAGGATTCTCTTCCCATGCAGGAAAGAGAGCAATGACATGCTTTACTTGCTTGAGGAAGAATATTGGAAAGTCAATACAAACAGAGCCATCCCATATCCCTCCGACAGACGGACCTTCTCAGGTAATACAAATTGATTTCATACAGTTACCACCCTGTAGGAATTTAAAATATGTGTTAGTTTGTATTGATGTATTTTCCAACTGGGTAGAAGCGTTCCCTGCTGCCACAAATACTGATACGTTCACTGCAAAGAAAATTGTGCAGGAATTTGTGTGTAGATATGGTATCCCTAGAATAATTGAAAGTGACAGGGGTACCCATTTAACAGGTGAAGTCTTTCAGGTCATGTGCAAACTGATGGGAATTAATAGCAAGCTGCATACTCCGTACCGTCCACAGGCGAGTACAAAGGTGGAGAGAGTGAACAGCACTATTAAGAACCAGCTGAGCAAATTAATGGCTGAAACTGGATTGTCGTGGCCAGAAGCTTTGCCACTAGTGTTGTACAGCATCAGAAACACTCCCAGGTCTCCCCTTAACCTATCACCCGTCGAAATTCTTTTTGGTCGACAACCTCATGTAATGATAGACCCCCAGAATGATTTGAAATGTAATAATGAAGTGACTGTGAAATATTTGGTTGGGATGAGCCAGCAGCTGAGAAATCAACAAAGAAATTTAAAGCTGGTGATTCCTGACCTACCAAACAGTAATTGTCATGACATTGAGCCTGGGAATTATGTGATGATTCGAAATTTCTTACGCTCAGGTTGCCTCATAGACAGGTGTGAAGGACCATACCAAGTCTTGTTAACCAGCACGACAGCATTGAAGGTCGCTGAAAGAGAGACTTGGGTCCACTCGTCCCACTGCAAGAAGGTCGCTGACCCGGAGAGAACTCGTGACAAAGAGCAGAGTGTAGAGAATCTCGTATCACTGGAGTGTCTGTTCCGGGAAAGTTGAGAGGCAGGACTGTTGATAGGCATCTGAGCACAGAGAGTAACAAGACCTTGAACGGTTGTCGTTTTTTTCACACCCCCCTGCATTTTTCCTTTCTTTTCTCCTTCTTATTTTCCTCCTTTCCCCTAACGAAATGGATCGATCACAAGAGACTGTGTTTCGGGTTCTGTTAGTAATTCTGGTTTTGATAAGGACAGTTTGTTTTGGTGAGGGTCCCAGAGAGGTCGAGCAGGGATCTGGAATGGGTTCTGATGGCAAGTATGAATTTGTAGGATCTCAGGATCAGCAAATCACTTTAGTAAAGGCTGGCATCAGTAAGCGCTCTGGTAGTCAGGGAGCTCGGAGGCACTGTGAGGGGTTATTGTCTGATGAATATTGTATTTGTAGGAATTGTGAGAATATAGTCGAGGATGGGTGCATCCAGAGATGTCAGTCCAACCTTAATATCGACATGGACCGTCATCCGTTGAGTGATTACCACTCACTAGTGGGTAAGGTCTTAAACCAGTCAGAATGCTGGGTGTGCTCACAGGTACCTCAAGGTCAGAGCAAGTCAGGTATAGTACCATACCCTTTAGCAATAGATGAGGTACTCGAATTACGGGGCGGGAGACCGGTGGACAAGAAATTCAATATCTCTAGGCCCCCTAGTTTGAAGCTCCACCAGTATCATGTTGAAAGGTCCTTATTGTGTTTTAATATTTCCAATTACCAAAAATCGGGAAATTGGGAAGTGACGTGGAATAACCAGACAATGACCTTTTCACACAGAGCTGATAGCAGACCCATAGACTCTGAACTTGTACGCCAAATAGCCAAAAGTGGGAGGTCTTTCCGGTATAGGTATACTCGTGGAAGCAAGACCATGTGGGTTGGAAAAGCATCGCCAGGGTATTGTGCTCATATCATCCAGCCCGATACTTGTACTGAGTAGATGGGAGAACTAGGGATTGGTTTCTTTACTTGGAAAATGGGTAATATGTCCCCTATGTTCTCCCAGATGATGCCTATTTCATATGTGGGAGAAAGGCGTACAAGTGGCTTGCCCCGAACTCAGAGGGATTGTGTTATATTGGGAGAGTACTGCCAGAGGTCATGACCATAACCCATGATAAGATGAAAGACGTTCACCGCAGTGCTCAGGCTCCTTATACTCATACTCACTATGAACACATCATCAAGAGACACCTCATAGATAGGGCAGAGCACGCAGCCTCTGATTTGATACACGAATCCACCGGGATTCAGTTCCTTCTCGCATTAGACATCACCCGTACTGCCAGAGGAACTATAAATTATAGGTATATCCATGCGCTAGCGAACTTGATAGATAATATCACTGAGATGTATGACAACACCTTCAGGTGTACGGGAAGGGAGCTACAAGCTTACAAGAAGGAACTGCTTCAGCACAGGATGGTCCTTAATTATGTCACAGCCGTGACAGGTGAGTACTGTGTTACTCTTGCAACTCAATATGGTGTGAAGTGTTGTACGTATATTACAAACAGCACTGACGACCCCACGGAGATCATCGATCAAAAGATGGACGATATCTTGCAGTTGAAGTGGGAGTTCAGGAGGAAGCACAACCTTACCTTAGCGACTGTGAGTAATGAACTGGGGTCTCATGGTTGAACCCACGCACATGGTTCTCTGGTTTAGGAGAGTGGGCTCAGAACATCATTATGAGTGTGGGGAAGTTTCTCCTTTGTATCCTAGGAGTCGTCATAATTATTGGTTCGATATTTAGGTGTGTGCGAATTCTAATGCGGCGCAAGCACGGCACAACCCTGATGAGTCTAAGGAGCGAGGGTGCTGTTATAGCAGCAGATTTAATTTATGACCCATCCATAGAGACAGTATTATGATAAGGATTGCAAATGAATTTCATGGCCTGTTTCTATCACCCATTTTTCTTTTGTTTCCCCCTCTGCCCAGATACATCCATCCGGAAAAGACATCAGCCCTACCCAAGAATGTTTATGTGAATGTATTTTATATATGTGTCTTATCTTCATCTCTGCAACCTCCAGTTAATGGCACACATAGTCGACAGGTGATATCCACATACTAGCACTCACATATGTTTCCTCCTCCATGTATCATCAACTAAATGTGCACCCCATTTGTTGGAATAAGAAGCCGAAAAGAGCTCGGTAGTGTTTGTTGGCCCATTTACAGACCCTTAATACGGGATGAGAAGGATTTAATGTATACTTCGCAATACCTCGAAGCTTATCTAGAACATATTTGGCACGATGATACATGCCTCTCAGACATGGATTCATACATACATGCTTTTTACTATCCCACTAGGTCATACATTTCCCACCTACAACTCATCCCCGATCATCCAAGCTTTTGTATATATTGTATAGGTAATATTTTTTTCCCTGTTTATTGATTAGTGGCAGTTATTGATGACTGCCAAAGGGTGGACTGTCGAAGTCAGAAAATATTACAACACATACATTACGTACAAACACCACATAGATGGCCTCCGTGTGCGTACGTGTTCGGCTGTGATTGTACATGTTCGCAAATTGCGTATTGTCGCTCCCGCGGTCCTGCGCATTAGAGCGTGGTATGAGTAATTACAGAGGAGTTTGTACTCTCATGGAAAAGCCACAAAGACATAACATAAATGTAATCTATATATTACATAAATCCCACACTGTCTACTTCTTCTTATAAATAGCATGAAGATCGGTCACACATAAATTAAAACTCCCAGAGATTAAAATACAATGGCCTTATTTACACCAACTTTGAAATTCTATGAAGAAGGCAAACACCTGTGTTTACTAGGAGAGCCGAGTTTCTATTGAAACAATGACTACTGGATTGTCATTGTCTCACCAGAAGACAAAAACAAACGAAGAGACAATACTCAGGAACCAAAGCTGTTAGAAACTCAATTAACAATAGCTAACCTAAAGACAAACCAGACATTTAGAAATCTAAGATATTAACATTCATAGTCTAAACCAGGCTTTCCCAACCACGGTCCTCAAGGCACACCAACAGTGCAGGTTTTAGTGATAGCCAGGCTGCAGCACAGATGGTTAACTCAAAATAACTGAGCTACTAATTAAGTCACCTGTGCTGAAGCCTGGATATCACTAAAACATGCACTGTTAGTGTGCCTTGAGGACCGTGGTTGGGAAAGCCTGGTCTAAACTCTTGGAGATGTATGTGTTTGTATATATATATATATATATATATATATATACATATATATATATAGGCCCTCATTCCGAGTTGTTCGCTCGGTATTTTTCATCGCATCGCAGTGAAAATCCGCTTAGTACGCATGCGCAAAGTTCGCACTGCGACTGCGCCAAGTAACTTTACTATGAAGAAAGTATTTTTACTCACGGCTTTTTCTTCGCTCCGGCGATCGTAATGTGATTGACAGGAAATGGGTGTTACTGGGCGGAAACACGGCGTTTCAGGGGCGTGTGGCTGAAAACGCTACCGTTTCCGGAAAAAACGCAGGAGTGGCCGGAGAAACGGTGGGAGTGCCTGGGCGAACGCTGGGTGTGTTTGTGACGTCAACCAGGAACGACAAGCACTGAACTGATCGCACAGGCAGAGTAAGTCTGAAGCTACTCTGAAACTGCTAAGTAGTTAGTAATCGCAATATTGCGCATACATCGGTCGCAATTTTAAGAAGCTAAGATTCACTCCCAGTAGGCGGCGGCTTAGCGTGTGTAACTCTGCTAAATTCGCCTTGCGACCGATCAACTCGGAATGAGGGCCATAATTCCTAACAAATTGTAATAGGAGTATGTGTGTGTGTATATATATATATATATATATATATATATATATGAGTATATGGAAATATGTGGATATATGTATATCTTGAGGATGGAAATAGATAATCATATCATGTGTGGGATCATAATGTTCAGAGTCACGTAAACATTAATCTGGTGGGAATAAGAACATTATTATATATTACCACATTAAGTTATTAATAATAGCAGATTTATGTATGTTTAATGTGATGGGTTTAACTGGTCATGGGGCGGGAACTCAGATGCAAACAACAGAAACCACATCTCAAGTCCTAGCCATCGCCCACTTCTTGAGCTGACCAATGATCCCCGGTGCACAGGATATGTCCCACCCCCGAACCAATGGAAGAAGAGCACACAGTGTCTATTGTATTATGTTTTGATCTACTGTATAAAGAGCCAGCTGCAGGCCAGGTCACTATCACAGACTCTGAAGGTCATCACCCGTGATGACTGAGGACCGGACAGGGAAGCGCAGGCGAAACCAAAAGTATGTAACATTGACTATAGCCATTATTCTATAGTATTGTATTGCTTTGTTATTGTAACCCCCTTTCAGTAATAATACACTGTGGTGTCGGAACCCAGTAGTTTAATTACAATCTGGTGTCGTGTTTTCCTTTCCCTGCTAAGGTTTAAAGTGTATTACTATCGCATGCATAACTGTGAAGGGTTCACTGTGTAACGTTGGGTGTGTACGCGCTGTGTGTACTTTGTACAGCCAGTACGGCGTTTGTACGCAAAGTCCGTACTCGGTACGGGACTCTGTACGCTAATGGTGTAATAAGTACGTAGGTTGTGTATTAAGTATAGCGGCCGCAGCGGCTTCATTTAAAGTGTATGAAATGTCTTTTTAAAGTGTTGCTTTTAGTCCTGTATGAAAATCAGCATTATCACGGTCCATGTTTTGCAGGTCACGTGTAGATTTTTAAAATGTGGCAGTTGGTGATACACAGTGCAGCTGCTGGGTGAACTGGAAAATGTGAACCGTGTGGAGTCCTGAGGACCGAGTTTGAGAACCACTGGTCTACTCCATAACAGTACTCTTCCACTACAATGAACCCTTCTGTAAATAGATAAAAAATGTAAAACAAAATGCGTGGGGTCCCACCAAAGCATAACCAGCCCTGGGCTCTTTAAGCCGGCCCTGGTCCAAAAAATACAGGAAACACAATGTGTAGAGGCACCTCTTATTTTCAGAACCAGCACGGACGGGCTCCACTAGCAAGTTGGTAATGCCACAGCTAGGGCACACAATTGATGGAGCCCCCTCGCTAAAACATTATCCCTCATGACTAGTCAGCCCAGGCCGGGTATTCCTGGGGAAGTGTGGACCCCCAATAAAGAGGTCCCCCCTCTCCAGTGTATCCCGCTGGCACCTGTAGTCCCCTTGTAAAATAAATCAAATTAAAACAAAAAGCACCTAAAGTTGTACATTTTTCTTTTAATCAGCATTCCTCACCTGGTGGGCAGTGGCCTGTGACCTATTTTACATGGCTGCCACCTTCCCCAGGACTTTCATCATCTTCATCTAGGGGGCGACAGCCTGTCTTTTTCATTTTTTGCCACCCACCCAGGACTCCGGCTTCATGACTTCATGTCTCCAGGAGCACTTTTCAGCTTCTCCTCTGCTGTTGGACTGCCTGTCCCCTGCCTCATGCTGAGCAACCCAAGGCAGCGGAGCAGTGAAGTAGTGAGCGGCAATTGGCTTGCAGTGGCCATTTTCAAGTTCAAAAATGGCACTGCAAGTGAGCCAAATAAAGCTCTTGGTGCCATTTTTGAAATGGTCAGTTCCCCCAATCAGGACAGTTTCTCTCCAATTAACCCTAGTTAGGCCTCAAAATGTAGAAAATGTTTTATCCCAGATCACGGAACCGCCATCAGCATCACAGATCACCATTTACAGGCAGGCCTAACTGATATCTGCACACCCCCCACACCCCCACTCCACTACCGCCTACAGTATAGGCACCAGCCCCCCACACCAATACCATCATCACTATAGGCACCTGCAACCCATCCAACTACTGCCACAGTTGCTATTGTCACCCTCTCTGGATCACCAATAGGGGTCACTCATACATCACTGATTTATTGGGACAATCATTTCCAGAATTGCCCCAATTTATCGTAGATGTATGGGGGCCCTAAGATGGAACCAGAATACAGATCAGAGCGATAGAGACACACTGTTTCTCACTGCTTGTGTACTTAACCATTATGCCTGCTGGAGGGTGTGCGGGATACCGGCTACCCCCAATATATTTCTGAGAGAGAGGTAAGCCATGTCCGTTCAATGGGCAGAACCAGAGAACTGGTCCTAATATGACAATTGTCTCACGTTATGTTAAGCCGGGGAGAGGAAGCCGCATGAGAGTGGTGAGTCATCGGATGATTAATTCCAGTCGGGAGATTTTACCAGCAGCAATTGTTACATATACTGTAGTTTTTACACATACTTGGATTAAAACTACCCACCTCCCATTGTATCTAATGCAACTTCTTACTCTGGGAAAACCTGGTATTAGAATTTACATTTTCACACAGACCCAGCATATAATTTATTCATGCTGGATTTGCTGCTGAACCACTCACTGCCTTAATGACTGTGGATAGGGAGGTGCAATCTTTCTCCCTGGCACTGATTAGTAAAGTCAGCTGAAGTTGCTTTGTAAGACATGATGCACTCACTGTCTCAAACGCTGTGGAGAGGAATTTTGATGCCATTAGTAAATAAAATGCATATTTTTCAAATCTTAATGATTAAACTACACTACTAATAGTGAGCAAAAGGCTTTTGACCACAATGTGCAAAAGAGGTTATTATATGGTTTGAACAGTCCTATAACAAGGCTGAGCTCTCCCCTTGGATGAGTAATAGTCTGTTTAAGCTGTGTGTCATGGTTCAGCTTCTTAAATACTTACCAGCCTGCTGGTCGCAGGTGCTGAGTTATGCACTCCAGCGTCATGTCCCATTGTCTTTGTCTCTGTCAGCTTTCTCTCTATTGCTCCTGCATGGCATCCATTCTGGCATCTCCATATTCTCTCGCTGGCTCTGTCCGCTGGGAACCACCATCTTGTTCCCGGTCAGCAGACTGAAGAAAGACCAATCAGATCCCAATCTCTGCTCAGTTGACCATGAACACAATAGATTGCAAGCAAGGGGGATATAAAAACACCTTCTGACACTCAGAAGGTGCCAGAGCAAAGTTTGTCTGCATGCATTCTGTAGTTCCAGTTACCAGGTCTCCCTGTTTATCTGCATATCGGTGTCAGCATATTTCCAGCTAGTGTAGCTGTGCCTTCTACTAAGCCATACCAGTTCAAGCCCAGTTCCATTGTACTAAGCTATTCCAGTCCAGCCATACCAGTTCAAGTCCAGTTCCATTGTGGTTTGCTATTCCAGTTCAGCACGGGTCCATTGTGCCAAGCCATACCAGTCCATGCCTGGTTCCATTGTTCCAAGTCATTCTAGTCCAACCCAGATCCATTTTAAATTATATATTTTTAAATTCCTAACCTTATATTCTATAGAAGTTAAGATTAATTTACGATCCCCAAACGACACAGTGCTTTATGTGTGCAACTATGCATACTTTTCGATCTAGCACATTTAAAGTTGCATGCTTAATAGGTGTGGTGTGTGCTCTGAATGCCCTATGCACTTATTTAATTATGTGGTGACCTATCACTGGTTCTGTGGTGTGGTGGTTGTATAATAAGAGAGTACACCAAGCAGAACAAATATGAGAAAATTCAACATGGAGTTCTTAAGGTCAATTCCACCAAGACACTTTTAAAATTCCGTACATTACATGGACTTTAAATTCCATACTTTACATATACTTTATTACAATGTAAATAATATGGCTTATCGCTACATTAAAAAATCCTGAGGGTTACTTACAGTCATTTCATTCATGTTGAGAAGTGAAGGGGATGGAGGTATTGTACCCAGACGAAATTCCAATCCTTCTTTTAAAGTCATGCCCCAGAACTGGCTGTAGTTGTCTGCTTTCCAGCTGCAAATGCATTATTGTTATACATAATTTGTAACAGCTGACATTAAGTTAGGATAGCATTTGTGACATACAGTAACAACAATAAAGAAACTCTTTGTATAAGCTAAATATTTTTTATTGTCTATCATGTACAGATATAATATACAATTTAGAATCCCAGAATTATGTGATTTCCTGCCATAACTGTACCTAAAATGGGCTTTGATTTTACTTTAAGACCTTTCAATAGTTAAAGTTAATATTATTCAATACATATTATTAGATACATTATATTTGTATGTCTATCGATTATATGTATCTAAACATTGTCTATCTGTAAATAAGGTGATCTTATCTTGTATAAGAAAATTAGGTAGGTGATGTGAGTAACACTTTAAAATTAAGTTACAAGCATTGAGATTAAAGCTAAAGAAAAATGTTATTACAGCTAAAGAAAAATGTTATTACATGTTAAAAGACTCAAGGGAAAAAATAATAATAATTAAAAAATATTATGTTTTTCATGGAAAACACTGAAACATCGCATTTCAGATGCAGATAGAGCCGCAATTACACACAGAATACAGGCATTCTGCTTGTGCGTCTAGTACATTATTGTGCATCTAAGATGCACCTTTGCAGAAAAAAAAACACGCCATAAAAGACGCTCTGCGCTACGAGTCCCACCACGGCATGGCACGACTTCAAGGGCTGTTTAGCATGACCGCAGCAAGGATGTGGGAGGAAACATCTGTATATATACACTGCTCAAAAAAATAAAGGGAACACTTAAACAACACAATGTAACTCCAAGTCAATCACACTACTGTGAAATCAAACTGTCCACTTAGGAAGCAACACTGATTGACAATCTATTTCACATGCTGTTGTGCAAATGGAATAGACAACAGGTGGAAATTATAGGCAATTAGCAAGACACCCCCAATAAAGGAGTTGTTCTGCAGGTGATAACCACAGAACACTTCTCAGCTCCTATGCTTTCTGGCTGATGTTTTGGTCACTTTTGAAAGCTGGCGGTGCTTTCACTCTAGTGGTAGCATGAGACGGAGTCTACAACCCACACAAGTGGCTCAGGTAGTGCAGCTCATCCAGGATGGCACATCAATGCGAGCTGTGGCAAGAAGGTTTGCTATGTCTGTCAGTGTAGTGTCCAGAGCATGGAGGCGCTACCAGGAGACAGGCCAGTACATCAGGAGACATGGAGGAGGCCGTAGGAGGGCAACAACCCAGCAGCAGGACCGCTACCTCCGCCTTTGTGCAAGGAGGAACAGGAGGAGCACTGCCAGAGCCCTGCAAAATGACCTCCAGCAAGCCACAAATGTGCATGTGTCTACTCAAACGATCAGAAACAGACTCCATGAGGGTGGTATGAGGGCCTGACGTCCACAGGTGGGGGTTGTGCTTACAGCCCAACACTGTGCAGGACATTTGACATTTGCCAGAGAACACCAAGATTGGCAAATTCGCCACTGGCGCCCTATGCTCTTCACAGATGAAAGCAGGTTCTCACTGAGCACATGTGACAGACGTGACAGAGTCTGGAGACGCCAAAGAGAACGTTCTGCTGCCTGCAACATCCTCCAGCATGACCGGTTTGGCAGTGGGTCAATAATGGTGTGGGGTGGCATTTCTTTGGGGGGGCCGCACAGCCCTCCATGTGCTCGCCAGAGGTAGCCTGACTGCCATTAGGTACTGAGATGAGATCCTCAGACCCCTTGTGAGACCATATACTGGTGCGGTTGGCCCTGGGTTCCTCCTAATGCAAGACAATGCTAGACCTCATGTGGCTGGAGTGTGTCAGCAGTTCCTGCAAGACGAAGGCATTGATGCTATGGACTGGCCCGCCCGTTCCCCAGACCTGAATCCAATTGAGCACATCTGGGACATCATGTCTTGCTCCATCCACCAACGCCACGTTGCACCACAGGCTGTCCAGGAGTTGGCGGATGCTTTAGTCCAGGTCTGGGAGGAGATCCCTCAGGAGACCATCCGCCATCTCATCAGGAGCATGCCTAGGCGTTGTAGGGAGGTCATACAGGCACGAGGAGGCCACACACACTACTGAGCCTCATTTTTACTTGTTTTAAGGACATTACATCAAAGTTGGATCAGCCTGTAGTGTGTTTTTCCACTTTCGGTGTGACTCCAAATCCAGACCTCCATGGGTTAATAAATTTGATATCCATTGATAATTTTTGTGTGATTTTGTTGTCAGCACATTCAACTATGTAAAGAACAAAGTATTTAATACGAATATTTCATTCATTCAGATCTAGGATGTGTTATTTTAGTGTTCCCTCTATTTTTTGGAGCAGTGTATATATATATGTATATATATATATATATATATATATATATATATATATATATATATATATATAATTTAGGCCCTTTGAAGTGCACTAGCAAGGAATCATCTTTATATACAGATCCTATCTTAACCTAAGAGACTATAGAGAATCGTGGATACAATACTTTCATTGCTGACTTCATCTGGGTCAACTGAGGGAGAACTGAACTACTAGACATGTCATCAGTCACTACATTGTTCTAGAAAACATGCTTCATTTGTATATATTTTATTTATCCTAACCAACTATGTCATTTTTGTCTATTCCTCACGTGTGGGACATACAGCATTCTTCTTATTCATTGTCATCTTTCTGCTGGAGCACCAATCTCAAATACATAATTTACTGTATGAACAAAATATCAGAAGCTGTTGGTCAACACTGTTTTGGTTTTAAGTTTTTCACTGGAAGAGACGACACATTATGAAGTAAAATAGATAAATAAATAAATAAATAAATGAATTAATTCATTCATTCATTTTTATTTTCACAATAAATCTAACAATTAAAAACATAAAAAAGCCATTCATTTTTTTTCTTTCTTTTGTTTCTTAGTTTTTTTTTACCCCATAGAAGATTAATTATGTCTTATTCCTACCCTAGAAGCCCCCTGCCTTCCTTCCGTAGTAGCCCCTGTATTAATTAATACTACAATTGCAATGCAAAACCCATGCCCAATGCTTATTTCTAATGGACTTCTTAAAGTGATAAACTAACGTAACCACCTTTCTGCGCTACTCTCATTTTACGTGTCTCATTGGATGTACTTTTGTATAAACCTAGACAAATTGTATATAGTATCTATGCAATATTACATTGTTTAGTTTTGTGTTTTGTTAGATTACATTTACCACATAGGATCAATCCACCTAAAAATAAACAATTATATCTAAGTGATATATGTTTTTTCACATACTGAACATGTAAGAAATCACTTTCTTCTTTATGACATCAACATTTTTAATAACAGAAATCCGTTTGAAGCAGCAGCAACTTTCTAGCGACTTTTTAAAAATGTCTATCCCACATGAGCTGCAGAATAAATTCCCATAAACAATTAGCAGCAAATGAGTAAGGAGTTGGGTTTATACTCCAACAAATTTGCTTTGGAGTGTTGCGAGCCAATAAAAATGTAGTAATAAGCTTAAAATTTTGCACTGTCAGACTCTTTAAGGGGGTCATTCAGGTGCGGTTGTTATTCCTACTCGTGATTTGCCGTATGTAATTATGATTATACTGTATGCTAACATGGGCAGAAGCTATCCCATGCAAATGGACACGCCCTCTGTTCACACCTTTGTGTACGGTGCCGCATGATTGCAGAAACATTATAACATTGTTGCACATCGGGTCACCATGCAGATCCTGAGTACCTCTGAAGATGCGCAGGCTGATGTCCCAGGATGCACAGGCTTCTCCAGTAGCAAGTGATTGCAGCTGATAATGCATGCATGCCCAGAAAATGCCATCCGGACAGCTATGATACGCCTGCATTCGTCTGACAACTCCCTGTTATCACCTCCAAATGCTGACTTCCTGTCACTCACTTTGTGACAAAAATCTTGCTGTGACCACACTCGTGAATCACTCGTTGTACATACACAATGCGGCTTATATGCATGCGCAGTGCGAAAACATCGATCAATATGCGTACAACCGCTGCTTTGCATCCACACCTGAATTACCCCCTATATGCAAAATAGCAAAAGTGATGTAAAGTATATTTAAACTCCTCATCTCCTCATTTGAAACTATTGTTTATATTTTAGCTTTTAGTGCTTTTGTATTGTATTAGTAAATATAATTGTATACGTAATCTGAATTTTTTTTTATCAATTACTGTCCACCTACTTTTGGTTTACCCTGTATATATAAAAAAAAAGTATGACATCTTAAAACAGAAAGAAATGTGACATTTTTTAAACAACAACATACTGTATTTGTAAATTACTTTGATCATTTGCTTACCTAAACCCTCCTGTATTAACATAGTCAATCAAGTATGGCTGTATTAGACAAACATAGTCGGAACATATCCATTGATTCTCATGGCAGTAACTGCAACATAAAACATAAGACAAATATCAGTTGTCTGAAAACGAATAGAGCTTTAATTAAAGAATAAAACTCATGTTAGTTTACTGGTATAACTAGCAAATAGCAAAATAAATGTATACATTTGAAATTCTATAAATATAATGGGCAGTACAGATGGTGTAATGGTTAGCATTACTGCCTCCCAGCACTGAGGTCATGGGTTCAATTCCCACCATGGCCCTAGCTGGGTGGAGTTTGTATATTCTCCCCGTACTTGCGTGGGTTTCCTCCAAGTACTCTGGTTTCCTCCCACAATCCAAAAATATACTGGGAGGTTAATTGGTTCCCAACAAAAATTAACCCTAGTGTGAATGCGTACATGTGATAGGGAATATAGATTGTAAGCTATACTGGGGGACTGATATGATTGGGCAAAAAATATTGTAAAACACTACGGAATATGTGCGCGCACTATATAAATAGCTGGTAATAATAATAATTGTTTCAAAGCAGGTAGGTTGCTTCAAGAAGGTCAAACTGAAAGAATGTACAATGGGTGTCATTCTGAGCTAATCGCTCGCTAGCTACATTTTGCAGCCGTGCAAACGCATAGTCGCTGCCCACAGGGGAGTGTATTTTAGCTGTGCAAGTGTGCGAACGCTTGTGCAGCCGAGCAGTACAAAAACAGTTTGTGCAGTTTCTGAGTAGGTCTGAACTTACTCAGCTGCTGCGATCACTTCAGCCTAGTCCCGGAATTGACGTCAGACACCCGCCCTGCAAACGATTGGACACGCCTGCGTTTTTCCAACCACTCCCTGAAAACGGTCAGTTGACACCCATAAACGCCTTTTACCTATCAATCTTCTTGCGATCGGCTGTGCAAATGGATTCTTTGTTAAATCCATCGACCAGCAACGAACCACTTTGTACCCGTACGACGTGCCTGCGCATTGCGGTGCATACGCATACGCATTAGTGACCTGATTGCTGCGCTGCGAAAAACTGCAGCATGCGATCAGGTCGGAATTACCCCCAATGTTTTTTACAATGGTGATTGTGTAGAAGGCAATATGGGATGTACAAACAGACAAAAGAAAATGTAGAAATCTTTGCCTAGGGTTAGATGAAATATTTCCAGAGTCTGAGAATATGCAGTAAAAGGAGAGATTTTTACAGAGAGCAGGTGCTTTAAAACAGAGTGCTAAAGTGAAATGTACTAAATGGTTCATTATGTACATTATGAGGAAGCTAAAACAAAATATCAGGTAGAGGAAATGTACAAAGGAAAGCAGTTTAGAAATTGATGGGTTCGTGATGAAGCCCAAGTGACAAACAATCCACTTAGGAGTGTTAAAGGTCTACAGCTGTTCTTCTTCTTTTAATCCCTAGATTTATTTGTTACACTAGATGTTATACCAAGGCATACTTATTAATACAGAAGATTGGGTTTAAAATAAATATATGAAGTTTAACCACATGATGTACTATTTGATAATTAAATAAGTAGGTAAAGCAGTAGATTAAAAGAACCAGAACATCATCTCCTCCATATGTAAAAATTATTCCCAATGCAGGGTGCTTTTGTTACCTGAACAAAAAGCAGCTACAGAATATTGCACTTGGGACCTGATACATAGTTGTGTGCTATGCCGATATTTATGCAGTTGAGCGATTTTTGCTGACTGTGCATGATCCTTGGTTGTAGTGCGCACATGCCAAGGTACTGTAGTGTTGTTACTCACAGTGAGGATTTCTTTGCAAGGTGAATGACCGTAGGAACTGTGGCGGTAACTGTAAGTGGTGGCAAAAATGCATGCGTATTGCAACCATTTTTTGGGGTGAGTCTTAGACTTCTTCTGCGATCCCATACCATCTTACTGTAGTTGTATCAGCCATTCTGAAGTCCATAGACTTACTAAGGGAGTCGATGTCTGTGTATGTGAATGCAGCTGCGGACAGCTGCGAAGGCTCAAGTGCCCTGTGCATTAGCATATTTTCGGACATCTGTAGCTACAAAAGTCGCAGCTTTCCCATTAAGCGGGCTACTCTATGTAATGTACTTGGAGAGATATAAAGTGTACTGAGATAAAGTACCAGCCAATCAGCTCCTAACTGCCATGTTACAGGCTACATTTGAAAAATGACAGGAGCTTGTTGGTTGGTACTTTATCTCCATCCACTTTTTCTCTCCAAGGTTTAGTACATAGACCCCTTAGTGTCCAATATTACACTCCATTTTATATATCTGTTTACCTTCTCCTCCATAATTGACACTGACGCAAGAAGGCAATAACATCTACTGTTTTTTTTTTCCATTTCAGCTCCTTATGGAAGCAAATAATTTCATAATGGTAAAATGTCCTTAAGTGAGCAGACGTAATAAGCTACAAAAGTTGCTTCCACTTAGCCAATCTTAACTTGCACCATCAAAATGCAAATACGTTTACAGTAGAGATGAGCGGGTTCGGTTTCTTTGAATCCGAACCCGCACGAACTTCACTTTTTTTTTCACGGGTCCGAGCGACTCGGATCTTCCCGCCTTGCTCGGTTAACCCGAGCGCGCCCGAACGTCATCATGACGCTATCGGATTCTCGCGAGACTCGGATTCTATATAAGGAGCCGCGCGTCGCCGCCATTTTCACACGTGCATTGAGATTGATAGGGAGAGGACGTGGCTGGCGTCCTCTCCATTTAGATTAGATTTAGAAGAGAGAGAGAGAGAGAGATTGCTGTGATACTGTAGATTAGAAGAGAGTGCAGAGTGCAGACAGAGTTTAGTGACTGACGACCACAGTGACCAGTGACCACCAGAGACAGTGCAGTTGTTTGTTTTATTTAATATATCCGTTCTCTGCCTGAAAAAAACGATACACAGTCACACAGTGACTCAGTCTGTGTGCACTGCTCAGCCCAGTGTGCTGCACATCAATGTATTGTATATAAAGCTTATAATTGTGGGGGAGACTGGGGAGCACTGCAGGTTGTTATAGCAGGAGCCAGGAGTACATGATAAATAATATTATATTAAAATTAAACAGTGCACACTTTTGCTGCAGGAGTGCCACTGCCAGTGTGACTAGTGGTGACCAGTGCCTGACCACCAGTATATTAGTAGTATTGTATACTATCTCTTTATCAACCAGTCTATATTAGCAGCAGACACAGTACAGTGCGGTAGTTCACGGCTGTGGCTACCTCTGTGTCGGCACTCGGCAGGCAGTCCGTCCATCCATAATTGTATTATATACCACCTAACCGTGGTTTTTTTTTTCTTTCTTTATACCGTCGTCATAGTCATACTAGTTGTTACGAGTATACTACTATCTCTTTATCAACCAGTGTACAGTGCGGTAGTTCACGGCTGTGGCTACCTCTGTGTCGGAACTCGGCAGGCAGTCCGTCCATCCATAATTGTATTATAATATATACCACCTAACCGTGGTTTTTTTTTTCGTTCTTTATACCGTCGTCATACTAGTTGTTACGAGTATACTACTATCTCTTTATCAACCAGTGTACAGTGCGGTAGTTCACGGCTGTGGCTACCTCTGTGTCGGAACTCGGCAGGCAGTCCGTCCATCCATAATTGTATTATAATATATACCACCTAACCGTGGTTTTTTTTTCGTTCTTTATACCGTCGTCATACTAGTTGTTACGAGTATACTACTATCTCTTTATCAACCAGTGTACAGTGCGGTAGTTCACGGCTGTGGCTACCTCTGTGTCGGCACTCGGCAGGCAGTCCGTCCAACCATAATTGTATTATATACCACCTAACCGTGGTTTTTTTTTCATTCTTTATACCGTCGTCATACTAGTTGTTACGAGTATACTACTATCTCTTTATCAACCAGTGTACAGTGCGGTAGTTCACGGCTGTGGCTACCTCTGTGTCGGCACTCGGCAGGCAGTCCGTCCAACCATAATTGTATTATATACCACCTAACCGTGGTTTTTTTTTCATTCTTTATACCGTCGTCATACTAGTTGTTACGAGTATACTACTATCTCTTTATCAACCAGTGTACAGTGCGGTAGTTCACGGCTGTGGCTACCTCTGTGTCGGCACTCGGCAGCCCGTCCATAATTGTATATACCAGTGACCTAACCGTGGTTTTTTTTTCTTTCTTTATACATACATACTAGTTACGAGTATACTATCTCTTTATCAACCAGTCTATATATTAGCAGCAGACACAGTACAGTGCGGTAGTTCACGGCTGTGGCTACCTCTGTGTCGGCACTCGGCAGCCCGTCCATAATTGTATATACCAGTGACCTAACCGTGGTTTTTTTTTCTTTCTTTATACATACATACTAGTTACGAGTATACTATCTCTTTATCAACCAGTCTATATATTAGCAGCAGACACAGTACAGTGCGGTAGTTCACGGCTGTGGCTACCTCTGTGTCGGCACTCGGCAGCCCGTCCATAATTGTATATACCAGTGACCTAACCGTGGTTTTTTTTTCTTTCTTTATACATACATACTAGTTACGAGTATACTATCTCTTTATCAACCAGTCTATATATTAGCAGCAGACACAGTACAGTGCGGTAGTTCACGGCTGTGGCTACCTCTGTGTCGGCACTCGGCAGCCCGTCCATAATTGTATATACCAGTGACCTAACCGTGGTTTTTTTTTCTTTCTTTATACATACATACTAGTTACGAGTATACTATCTCTTTATCAACCAGTCTATATATTAGCAGCAGACACAGTACAGTGCGGTAGTTCACGGCTGTGGCTACCTCTGTGTCGGCACTCGGCAGCCCGTCCATAATTGTATACTAGTATCCAATCCATCCATCTGCATTGTTTACCTGAGGTGCCTTTTAGTTGTGCCTATTAAAATATGGAGAACAAAAATGTTGAGGTTCCAAAATTAGGGAAAGATCAAGATCCACTTCCACCTCGTGCTGAAGCTGCTGCCACTAGTCATGGCCGAGACGATGAAATGCCAGCAACGTCGTCTGCCAAGGCCGATGCCCAATGTCATAGTACAGAGCATGTCAAATCCAAAACACCAAATATCAGTAAAAAGCCTCTTTTTTTCTTTGCGTCATGTGCTGTTTGGGGAGGGTTTTTTGGAAGGGACATCCTGCGTGACACTGCAGTGCCACTCCTAGATGGGCCCGGTGTTTGTGTCGGCCACTAGGGTCGCTTATCTTACTCACACAGCGACCTCGGTGCAAATTTTAGGACTAAAAATAATATTGTGAGGTGTGAGGTATTCAGAATAGACTGAAAATGAGTGTAAATTATGGTTTTTGAGGTTAATAATACTTTGGGATCAAAATGACCCCCAAATTCTATGATTTAAGCTGTTTTTTAGTGTTTTTGGAAAAAAACACCCGAATCCAAAACACACCCGAATCCGACAAAAATAATTCGGTGAGGTTTTGCCAAAACGCGTTCGAACCCAAAACACGGCCGCGGAACCGAACCCAAAACCAAAACACAAAACCCGAAAAATTTCAGGCGCTCATCTCTAGTTTACAGATATGTCCACCGTAATCACATCCATTAGCTGCAGCAGTCCATAGGCTTGCATTGTGTGTACACTCCTGTGAACAAGACGCATGCAGACGCAGCTAGTCACAATTGCGATATATACTCCTGTGCCATAGTGATGACAACGGTGCTATCACAAAGGGCGCACTTGCCACCACCTCAATTTCTATTTGCTGGGCATCTGCTGTGATGTATGTTACTTACAGTGTGCACAACCACAGGAGGTAAGGCAGCAGAGCAGCACGGAGGGAGAGGCAGATGTCAGTGAGTGAAGGGAGAGTGGAAGGAAGGCTTCTTTTCCTATAGCTGTCAGCCTGGAAAGTGCTGCATACCCAATTGCCACTATTCCTTCACTACTACTGTGTGGCATATTAATGTGTTAGGGGCAATACTATATGTTCAATAATGTATAAGGGGCAATACTGTGTGTGACAATGTAAAAGGGCCATTACTGTCTGTGACATAATTTATAAGGGGCATTAATTTGTGACATAACATGAGTTGCACTTCAGTGTGATGTAATGTGAATAAGGGACACTTCTCTTGAAGTAACGTGACTAAGATGCAATACTGTTTGACATAACTTGAATTGGGGGTACTACAGTATTTTGTGGCCACGCATCTTCTTTGAGACCAGGACCCAGCCGTGCAATCACACATAGCACTGGCCTTCGGCTACTGGTGGTCATTCTGAGTTGTTTGCTCACTAGCAGTTTTTAGCAGCCATGCAAACGCTATGCCGCCACCCACTGGGAGTGTATTTTAGCTTAGCAGAAGTGCGAATGAAAGGATCACAGAGTGGCTACAAAGTTTTTTTGTGCAGTTTCTGAGTAGCTCTAAACCTACTCAGTGCTTGCGATCAATTCAGACTATTCAGTTCCTGTTTTGAAGTCACAAACACGCCCTGCGTTTGCCCAGACACGCCTGCGTTTTTCTTTGCACGCCTGCATTTTCAACGGTCAGTTGACACCCAGAAATTCCCACTTCCTGTCAATCACTCTGCGGTCAGCAGTGCGACTGAATAGCTTCGCTAGACCCTGTGTAAAACTACATCGTTCGTTGTAATAGTACATCGTGCGTGCGCATTTCGCCGCATATGCATGCGCAGAAGTGCCGTTTTTTTTGCCTCATCACTGCACAGCGAATGAATGCAGCTAGCGATCAACTCGGAATGACCCCCACTGTGCGCAGTATTCTGTGCAGTCTGGCCGGCCGCATAGAATACTGTGAAAAAGTCCCTCCAAAAATGGCCGTTTTGGGGAGTGACATTTAGACGGAGCCCAGAGGGAGGAGGCAGGTAACAGCACAGCAGTACCAGGAATGTGGCAGCAGCGGTGGCAGTGACAGCAGAGGGAGCAGGGCAGCAGCATGAAACAACCCCTGACAATGAGCAGGTACAGTGCCAATTTTAAGGGGCATTGTGAATATTCATAAGTGAGGCATAGTGCAATGGGCATTACTGTGTGGGGCATAACAAGGGGTATTACTGTGTGGGGCATACTTTGGTGCAAGGGTCACTACTGTGTGGAGCATAACAAGGGGCATTACTGTGTGGAGTATACTGTAGTGCAAGAGTCATTACAGTGTGGGGCATAACATGATGCTACCGGCATTACTGTTTGGGGCATAATATGGTTGAGGTAGTATTTTCCTGCAAGACCACACCCATTGTACTATGACCACACCCATTTAAGCAAGACCACACCCTTTTTTCTGTGGATGGGCACTTTTTTTGTGTGTTCGCACTGGGAGCCAAATTGGCTAGAAACAGCCCTGCCGGGCACCCTTGGTGGGCACTCTCCATATTTCAAATATGGGGTGGTGCCAATGCTCTTTATGGCACAGTGCACCAAAATGTCTAGTTACTGCTCTGCTTCCCGGTGACTGCTTTCTTCATCTGGCTGACAAGTGCAAATAAGATAGTCGTACAATGTTTAATACAAAGTTAACAGAGTTTATTCTTTTCGTCTTTGCTTTAGCCTAATATTCTGAATGTCTAATGGAGTTGTTCCAATTTTAAGTTAAACAGAGCTGAATTGTCAACAACATTTCAATTTAGTTTGCTCAGATGTATACAGTACCTATTAATATTTAACTAGGTCACCGGAGATTTCCATAGAACATCTAAGCAAGTCGACATCTGTATTATGCATTTCTTTTCTTCAGAAGTACCATATAAGACTCTTCAAGGTGAAATTATTAATTATCTGCTTAACCACACTTAAAAGTTAACTGTGTAAGTGTATTATTTGTTACTGAAGTAATTTTTAAAAACATCCCCTCAGGTCATTTATTCTGACATATTGGCCCTTATTTCCGAGTTGTTCGCTCGCTAGCTGCTTTTAGCAGCATTGCAAACGCTAGGCCGCCACCATCTGGGAGTGTATCTTAGCATAGCAGAACAGCGAACGAAAGAGTAGCAGAATTGCTACTAAATATTTTCTTGCAGTTTCTGTGTAGTTCCAGACCTACTCCTAGATTGCGATCAGCTCGGTCCGTTTAGTTCCTGGTTTGACGTCACAAACACGCCCTGTGTTCGGCCAGCCACTCCCCCGTTTCTCCAGACAGTCCCGTGTTTTACCCTGACACGCCTGCGTTTTTTAGCACACCCCCCGGAAAATGCTCAGTTACCACCCAGAAATGCCCCTTTCCTGTCAATCACTCACCGCTCAGCAGTGCGACTGAAAAGCACCGCAAAGACAACAGCAAAACTGCTAAGTTTTTAGTTAAATAACTAAGCGCTTGCGCACTGCGTACCATGCGCATGCGCATTTAGCAATAAATCGCAGCATAGCGACAATCAGCAACGAGCGAACAACTCGGAATGACCACCATAATTTTATTGATTCATAACATAAAAATTAAAACATTCTATGTTAAAGTGAATCATGTAATGTATCTAAATGAAGATTATCTACAAAAGATAATATAAGGAGCTTATAAAATACTACATTATTTTTAAACATTCTAGTCTTATTAAGTTTAGGGGGAGTAAATACTTTTATTTGGCTAGAAGAATAAATATATAAAGTCACACTAATGTGTCATATACTGTATACAATAATAAAGATCCTTAGAGCCTCCCTTGAAAGTACTTGTTTATACGAACCAGGGCCGGTTCTAGACTTTGTGGCGCCCAGGGTGAAAGTTTCCTGTGGCGCCCCCCCAGGTAAAATACAGTTGGTGCACACCCCAAAACAAGGGCATTGCTTCTTCATAGGGAAGGGACGTGGCTTCCTCATAGGGAAGGGTCGTGCCCACAGTTATCCCCCTGTACTTGTGCCCTGCTGTAGCTGTGCCCCCAGTAGTTGTGCCCCCAGCAGCTGTGCCCCCAGTTAATTTCCCCCCAGTAGCTGTTTCCCCTGTAGCAGTGCATCCTTTAGTAGTGCACCCTGTAGTTGTGCCCCTTGTAGCTGTGCACCCAGTAGCAGTGCCACCTATAGTAGTGCCCCCAGTAGCTGTGACCCTTGTAGCTGTGTGCCCCAGTTGATTTGCACCCTGTAGCAGTGCCCCCAGTATGTGCCCCCTGTAGTTGTGTCCCCAGTAGTTGTGCCCCCCTGTAGATTTTCCCCCAGTAGCTGTGCCCCCAGTAGTTGTGCCCCCCTGTAGATTTGCCCCCAGTAGCTGTTCCCCCTGTAGCAAAGCCCCCTGTAGTTGTTCCCCTAGTAGTTGTGTCCCCTGTAGCTGTGCCCCTTGTAGCAGTGCCCCCTGTAGCAGTGGCCCCTGTAGCAGTGCCGTCAGTAGCTGTGCCCCCAGTTGATTTGCCCCCAGTAGCTGTTCCCCCTGTAGCATTGCCCCCAGAATGTGCCCCCTGTAGTTGTGCCCCCTGTAGATCTGCGCCCAGTAGCTGTGCCCCTTGTAGCTGTGCCCCTGTAGTAGTGCCCCCCTTAGTAGTGCCCCCAGTATGTGCCCCCTGTAGTAGTGCCACTTTGAAAACCTAAAAAAAACACCCCACAATACTTACCAGCCTCGCTCCTGCTTTCGGACCGCTGCTGCTGCTGCTGTCTCTGGGCGCCGGCTCCTCTCTATGGGAGAGACGTCATGACGTCTCTCCCATAGCAGTGCCGCACTGACACTAGGGGTCAATTTTGACTTCTAGCATCAGTCAGCGACGCCGGCTGCAGCGGGCGCACATGGCGCTCGCTGCAGCCGGGGAGCAGGGAGGGAGGGAATGAGGGTGGATTAGTAGCAGCTCTTGCCACGGCGGCGGCGGTGCCCTCAGGGTAGCGGCGCCCCGGGCAAAAAACCTGCTTGCCCATGGCAAGAGCCGCTACTGGATGTAACTACAGTAGATACAAACAGTATGATAATACATCACATTGATTAATATGACACTATACATTTTCATGTTGCTAAAAATAATCAATGTGTTTCCAACTCATTATACAGTACATTTCTTATCTTTTAATGCACATTATTTCCTTCATTACAGTACATTAAAGTAAATGAAAATTAATAAATCTAATTTTTATGGGTTTTTTTTCACTTTGATTAAGTGATCCATTCATACCAAATTATGAGAGACCAATAGTCAATCATAAAAAAAGCGCTGCTCAATCAATCTAAAAGATTTTAAAAACACTTTATTACACATACACATAAAACACAAAACACATATAAAAAACAATTGTTTTAAGACTAATTACAGAGGCTAATTGCCGATGAGATATTAATTATATCCTTCTAGTACAAAATTTAAATATAGCATGCTATTTTTAGTAGGATCAAATACAGTTCAGTCCTCATATCCATGAAAATGTTGGATGTTAGTTTGCATAAAACTTTTTTAGGCATATGTTATCCCTACTTTGTGGGGCTTTTTACTTGTTATCAGGAATTGATATTAAGTTTCTTTGGTATTAGAGTGTAGAATAAAACAGTCTTAGCACTTCCATTAGGTCCTTTTGGGTTAGGAGGGCAGGGCCGGATTAACAATGGGCAGAAGGAGATGCAGCTCCAGGACCCCCATTAGAAATAGGCCCATATCCTGCCACAGTTAAGAGGGCCATAATTACTGGCATTACAATGAGTCACTCTGACTCATTGTATGATGCCACCAGACAGTGCCTCGGCCCCCAGTTTGTAAATCCCGACCAGAGCAGGAGTAGGGGATGCTCTCCTCTCGAGCATCTCCTCCCCACGGATTATTGATCTGCCTGGCCAGTGTGGAGGAAGAGCCGCTTTCCCCTCTACTCCATCTCCTCCCCCCTAGACTTTGGTGTTGCTGATGAGGACGACCCGGCCGGAGGAGAGGCATCATAACGTAACGGCTGCACACCGCAGTGGCCAGCACCCCCCCCCCGCCTTTCGCAGCACACACCACGCTGTCACCCCTGGCCACCTCCCGCACCGCACTGGCCACCACCCCCCTCCCCGGCCACCTCCCACACTGCACACCATGTTGGCACCAACCCCCCGCCCACCTCCGACACCACACACTGTGCTAGACGTTTTTGTTTTGTTTTTTTAAAGGAGAAGATTGACATGATTTCCTGGTGGGCTGGCCTGAGATGGGGATGCGGAAAGGATTTTTTTCTGGGCACGCCCTATATTGATGTGCTGCCTGGAGGGGACTGGTTACAAGAGCAGTGCCAGTGCTCCGCCACTTGCTGGAGCTCCTCGCTTTTACACCTTGCTAATGAGGTAATAACAATATTATATGTCTGTTACATATTACACAACTGTTATTCTCTGGCATTCATGTTATTTTGTATATGTATCTACAGTATTTATCCTGTTTTCATTCTCTTTCCTCCAATCTCCCCCTGGTTATCCCCCTGTGCTGCTGTCATCTCCCCGTTATTCCCCCTGTGTTCCTCTTGTATTCCCCCGTTATTCCCTCTGTGTTCCTCTTGTCTTCTCCGTTATTCCCCCTGTGTTCCTCTTTTCTTCCCCGCATTATTCCTCTATGTTCCTCTTGTCTCTCCCCTTTATTCCCCGTGTTTCTCGTCTCCCCCCCGTTATTCCGCCTGTGTTCCTCTTGTCTCCCCCTGTTATTCACCCTGTGTTATTCTTGTCTACCCCCATTATTCCCTCTGTATTCCTCTTGTCTTCCCCCGTTATTCCCTCTGTGTCCCTCTTGTGTTCCTCTTGTCTTCCCCCGTTATTCCCCCTGTGTTCCTCTTGTATTCCCCCGTTATTCCACCTGTGTTCCTCTTGTCTCCCCCAGTTAGTCCCCCTGTCTTCCCCCTGTGTTTCTCTCATCTTCCTCTGGTGTTTCTCTTGTTTTCCGCTGGTTATTCCCCCTGTGTTCCACTTGTGTCCCCCTTTTATTCCCCCTGTGTTCCTCTTGTCTTTCCCCATTATTCCCCCTGTGTTTCTCTTGTCTCCCCCCATTATTCCCCCTGTGTTCCTCTTGTCTCCCCCAAGGTGTAGGTTGCTGCAAATTATATAGAAAATATTTTTTTATTTTTTTATGTGGGGTTTGTGTGCACATGAGCCCACCACTCACTAGTTCTGTCACTGGTGTGTTAGTCCCTTTATGTTGTCAAAGTCGAAAAATATTGCAGTACACAAATCACGTACAAACTACACACAGATGGCCTCCCTGCATTACTATCCCACTAGGTCATACATTTCCCATCTACAACTCTCTCCGATCATCAAAGTTTCTGTAGATATTGTATAGATATTTTTCTGTTTAGTGATTAGATAGTGGCAGTTATTGGTGACTGCCAAAGTCGAAAAATATTACAGTACACACATCACGTACAAACTACACACAGATGGCCTCCCTGCGTGCACTTGTTCTGTCGTGCGTGCGCATATCCGCAATTTGCGTATGGTCGCTCCCGCGGTCCTGCGCATTAGCGTGTGGTGTGAGTATTTACAGTAGAGTTTGTGAACGCACGGAAGGCTATCAAAACACATTACATATTTAATCCAAATAGTGCACAATGTACACATAGTATCCCTGCACCACATCAGAAAGTAACAACAGTTTAAATGGTAACAGAACAAAGGGATTCACCTTTACAGAATAGAAGTGTACAGAACAAGGTCATAAGGTGGTGTTTGGTATCCAGCTGAAGGGTATTTTAAGGGTAACATTCCGGTGTTGGTTTGAGAAAGATTGCATGTTCCTGTGGATAGTTATGTGTAGGAGCAGAATATAGATATAAACTGTATTTACTGTATATTATGTATGCGGCGGGAATCCAGAGGAGACCACCCACAAGAGCAGTTGGGAAAGACATCGCCTACTTATTCAAACTTTATCCTGTACTGTAAATGTGCATTCCTGTGTCCAATGGACAAAGAGATTACAGTATCTATTGTATTGCTTTTTGGAAGAATTGTATAAAGAGAGCTGCTGCAGGCCTGGTCTGACACAAGACTCATAAAGTGATCTATCAGATGACCGAGGACCGGGCCGGGAAGCGAAAGCGAATCTACTCACGTATGTACCATTGAATGTAGCCATTTACTCTGTTATATTATATTGTATTGTATTGTTTGTATTGTAACCCCCTTTCAGCAATAATCCACTGTGGTGTCGGAACCCAGCGGTAAAATCACAATTGGTGTTGTGTCTTCATTGCCCTGCTAAGGGTTAAAGCGTATTTTCATTGCATTGCATAACTGTTCAGGGTTTGTGGTGTATCTCTGGGTGTGAACGCGCTGTGAGTACTTTGTACCGTCAGCGCGGCGTTTGTACGCGAAGTCCGTACGCAGTACGGGACTTTGTACGCTAATAGCGTGCAGAGTGTGTGTCAAGTACAGCGGCCGCAGCGGCTCCATGGTAAAGTGTATTTAAGGTGTGTTTAAGGTATAGCTTTCTTTCCTAAGGATATTTCAGCATTATCAATTGGGGGCTCTCCGGTTTTCCACATACTTACTACCTAACAGGTCACAGCAGACTTCATCTATCAGCAAAAGGGTGGACAGAAAGTATCCCACGTATCCTTTTCTTGGTCGATGGATGCTGAAAACCCTGCTTGATTGCTGATTAGATGGCGTCTGTTCTGTATGGTTTGTAGAGATGCTGGTAGAACCCGTAAGGTAAACAGGAAAAAAGCTATTTAAAATCTGTGAATTTCTTTTTGGCGCCAAAACCGTACACAGCACCCATACTTTTTGCATACTCTCTCACATTGTTGCCATAACATTCAGATTGCTAGATTCATTTAGACTTGTGTGAAACTGGAGATATTTGTTGCTATATAGTTAAAAAAAATAAAAAAAATATTTAAGGAAGTAAGCGTAAAACACAAACACAGTCTGGCCTAGTTGTAAAGGTTTATACAGAAAGAAACTGTGTTGTGTTTAGTGAGCAATAGTAGTTTTATTGCTCACATTTATAGAAGTTGTGTGATCTGTTTTATTGCGTACGCACATTGGTA
The DNA here is from genome assembly GCF_028390025.1 of Pseudophryne corroboree. Classification (NCBI taxonomy): domain Eukaryota; kingdom Metazoa; phylum Chordata; class Amphibia; order Anura; family Myobatrachidae; genus Pseudophryne; species Pseudophryne corroboree. Next base: position 392,708,449 of record NC_086447.1, on the reverse strand, counting down.
TAAGTGGTACGGAACGTGAGGACAGCGTACAAAAATGTGCACGTAGCGCAAGGCCGCACACGTGGCATAGAGGTACGCACGGTTGCGTAATTACGCAAGCTTGCGTAGGGTTGTGTGCGCATAATAAAACCACACGATAGGTTCGTTTAGTTTAAAGGTGGGACAGTAGCCACGATACAATAGCACCAAACCACCCGGTTTCTAAAGAAATTTAGTATAAAAACAAAATTTAGTATACATTTTTTTTTTTTTAATTGCCTCTGGGGGTAAAGATGCCAACTTGAATGAATCCAAATTTTCTGTACAGAAAAATAAAGTGTATTTGAGTGAGCGAATGCAGGAGTGAGTGGATACTGAACCCAAGAACTGAAGTGGTCTAGGTGGTCTAAGCTAGGTGGTCTAGGTGGACATACTGGGTTAGTAGAGGCCCAGTTTCGTAGAGTTTGCAACCCTGCGTTATTAACTAGGTGGTCTTAGTGGACTGAGTAGTATCCCATACAACTCTTAGTGGTCTGAAGTGGTCTAGGCTAGGTGGTCTACAGCAATTGTAGGGCATATAGATAACTAGTATCTATAGGCTGTGCTATTGCATCACATGTCCGTTTGTTCTGCACAGCGCAACGTGATATTATTGTGTCATATGCACTGTGGAAGACCATACGCAGACGTGATTGTATAGACAAAGGGGTTTTTCTTTGATAACTTCGGGAAATCTCCCTGGTGGGCTTCACTGGAAAGGGTGAAAGATAGTTATCTATTTTCTCTGTTTTTCACCCTACAAACAATTCCAGTTGAAAGATACCGAAAAGGAAATTTTCACTGCCTCTCTCAGGAAAATATTCCAAACAGAACTTCCACCGAAAGAAATTATGGTGTAAGGTCTGATAGAAGCCCTAAGTTGGGTATATTGCGATCCGCTACCAACAGTGTATCGTTGTACTGGCCAGTGTGGGCGAGAGCGAGTGGAAGGCGCTCGGGTATACTTCCACCGTCTACTTATATTTAATATTTTGATGTTTGTGGGAATTTTTTTAAATTATTAGAAGAGACCCACAAATATGGGAGCCAGTTGCTCAAGTAAGAGACGTTTAGACAGGGTTCATGTAGAATTGTGGCCAAAAGGCTCAGCAAGGTTTATCATGTGTGAAAAATATGTTTCACACACAGAAGTTTTATGCAATGAGTGGGTATGTATGACTAACAATGATAGGGAACCATTCCCTAGGGTGGGCAGCTTTGAACCAGAGGTACTGCAGAATGTAAGCAGTAGAATATGTCTTCTTAAATCCAGAAAACAAAAGATTAGACATAATGATTGTTTAAAATTATGGCAACAGGAGGGGGATATGCAAAGAGAACAAATTCGCAAAACAGGTTCAAAACCTAGCGGGAATGAGAACACAAACACACCAGTGTCGACACAGGTCGAAGGGGAAGAGATGGCTACAGTCAATGGTATATCCGTAAATGATAGTAGTATGCAAAAACAACGTATTAACCTTAATTTTTGCAAGATGTATCCTGTTTTGAAGTCTTTTCAAGGTTATAGGTCACAGGAAGATGAAGGATCCAGCCAAATTCCAGCTCTCCTCCAAGCAGTCACTTTGCAGGACACTCAGGTGGGGCCTGTCCAACCAGGTAGAGCAGTAACAATATTCCCCAATGAAAGAGCTAGTGAGGTCACAGCTACCGGAAAGTGTGAGACAGTTCATTGCACAGAGACAACAACACCTCACAGTAAACATATTAGGAACGGAATAGTAGAATTACACCCTGTCTTGTAAATAGAAACTCCCAATGGGGGAACCGATAGTCAGGGAGTAATCCTCACCAGGAATAATGCAATGTATTGCCCGTGGCCCAGAGATGAGCTGCGATCAATCATTTCAGAATTCCCTGACCCTCGGAAGCATTTAGCCAGATGTCAGAAATTTATCAGAGATCTGGGTAATGCGTATGAACAGACAAACACACACTGGCGGATAGTTTTGAAAGCATGCCTACCCCCTAATATTGACACCCAAAAATGTATCACTGATTGTAGATTAGAGTCGGATAGTCTTATGACTGACAGAAACAATCAGGAAAATATAGAACGAATTAATAGGCAACTAGAGCTGTGTTTCCCCATTGAGTGGAGAAGAATTTTCTCCATAAAACAGAGAGAAAATGAAAAAACATCTGAATATTTCCATCGGGCCCTGCAAAGAATGGATAGATACATTGGGGTATCAGATACAGGGAACGATGCAAATTATAGGGAAGTGGCTGTTTCTGTGCTAATGGACGATATCTTGCAGTTGAAGTGGGAGTTCAGGAGGAAACACAACCATACCTTGGCGACTGTGAGTAATGAACTGACCGGCTGGGTCTCATGGTTGAACCCACGAAATTGGTTCTAAGGTTTAGGAGAGTGGGCTCAAAATGTTATTATGAGTGTAGGGAAGTTTCTCCTTTGTATCCTGGGAGTCGTCATAATTATTGGTTTGATATTTAGGTGTGATCGAATTCTGACACGGCGCAAGCACGGCACAAAGTTGAGTCTAAGGAGCAAGGGCACTGTTATAGCAGCAGATTAAATTTATGACCCATCCATAGAGACCGTGTTATGATAAGGATTGCAAATGAATTTCATGGCCTGCTTCTTTCACCCATTTTTCTTTTGTTTCCCCCTCTGCCCAGATACATCCATCCGGAAAAGACATCAGCCCTACCCAAAATGTTTATGTGAATGTATTTTAGATATGTGTCTTATCTTCATCTCTGCAACCTCCAATTAATGGCACACATAGTCAACAGGTGATATCCACATACTAGCACTCACATATGTTCCCCCTCCGTGTATCATCAACTAAATGTGCACCCCATTTGTTGGAACAATCCGAAAAGAGCTTGGTAGTGTTTGTTGGCCCATTTACAGACCCTTAGTACGGGATGAGAAGGATTTAATGTATACTTCGCAATACCTCGAAGCTTATTTAGAACATATACGGCACGATGATACATGCCCCTCAGACATGGATTCATACATACATGCTTTTTACTATCCCACTAGGTCATACATTTCCCATCTACAACTCTCTCCGATCATCAAAGCTTCTGTAGGTATTGTATAGATATTTTTCTGTTTAGTGATTAGATAGTGGCAGTTATTGGTGACTGTCAAAGGGTGGACTGTCAAAGTCGAAAAATATTGCAGTACACACATCACGTACAAACTACACAAAGATGGCCTCCCTGCGTGCACTTGTTCTGTCGTGCGTGCGCATATCCGCAATATGCGTATGGTTGCTCCCGCGGTCCTGCGCATTAGCGCGTGGTATGAGTATTTACAGTAGAGTTTGTGAACGCACGGAAAGGCTATCAAAACACATTACATATTTAATCCAAATAGTGCACAATGTACACATAGTATCCCTGCACCACATCAGAAAGTAACAACAGTTTAACTGGTAACAGAACAAAGGGATTCACCTTTACAGAATAGGAGGGGACAGAACAAGGTCATAAGGTGGTGTTTGGTATCCAGCTGAAGGGTATTTTAAGGGTAACATTCCGGTGTTGGTTTGAGAAAGATCGCATGTTCCTGCAGATAGTTATGTGCAGGCGCAGAATATAGATATAAACTGTATTTACTGTACATTATGTATGCGGCGGGAATCCAGAGGAGACCACCCACAAGAGCAGTTGGGAAAGACATCGCCTACTTATTCAAACCGACCTATGACCTCACCTGTACTGTAAATGTGCATTCCTGTGTCCAATGGACAAAGGGATTACAGTATCTATTGTATTGCTTTTTGGATGAATTGTATAAAGAGAGCTGCTGCAGGCCTGGTCTGACACAAGACTCACAAAGTTATCTATCAGATGACCGAGGACCGGGCCGGGAAGCGCAAGCGAATCTACTCACGTATGTACCATTGAATGTAGCCATTTACTCTGTTATATTATATTGTATTGTATTGTTTGTATTGTAACCCCCTTTCAGCAATTATCCACTGTAGTGTCGGAACCCAGCGGTAAAATCACAATTGGTGTCGTGTCTTCATTGCCCTGCTAAGGGTTAAAGCGTATTTTCATTGCATTGCATTACTGTTCAGGGTTTGTGGTGTATCTCTGGGTGTGAACGCGCTGTGAGTACTTTGTACCGTCAGCACAGCGTTTGTACGTGAAGTCCGTACGCAGTACGGGACTTTGTACGCTAATAGCGTACAAAGTGCGCAGAGTGTGTGTTAAGTACAATGGGCGTAGCGGCTCCATGGTAAAGTGTATTTAAGGTGTGTTTAAGGTATAGCTTTCTTTCCTAAGCATATTTCAGCATTATCAATATGCTTTTGGAATCAAGTATGTTTACTCATGTAGTGATGGAATGGAGTCTGCTCCTGTACCATGCATCCACAAATGATGTTCTGTGTATAGTTCTGGCGCTATAGATATAATGGTAATACTAATCTGTGCTCTGTGTGTATAGATATCAGTTATTAATGTATAACCCTGGTCCATATATGTCACATCAAACCTCTTCTAACAGTACTACACTGCATTACAGGGGCTACCTGGTGCAACATGTATAAGGGGCTACCTGGTGCAACGTGTATAAGGGGCTGCCTGGCGCAATGTGTATAATGGCCTTCCTGGCGCAATGTGTATAATAAGATTTTAAACCTACCGGTAAATCTTTTTCTCCTAGTCTGTAGAGGATGCTAGGGACTCCGTAAGGACCATGGGGTATAGACGGGCTCCGCAGGAGACATGGGCACTATAAAGAACTTTTAGTATGGGTGTGCACTGGCTCCTCCCTCTATGCCCCTCCTCCAGACCTCAGTTAGAGAACTGTGCCCAGAGGAGATGGACAACACGAGGAAAGGATTTTGTTAATCTAAGGGCAAGATTCATACCAGCCCACACCAATCATACCATATAACCTGGAATATACGCAACCAGTTAACAGTATGAACAACAAACAGTATCAGTCAAAGACCGATTCCAACTGTAACATAACCCTTATGTAAGCAATAACTATATACAAGTCTTGCAGATTTAGACCACACTGGGACGGGCGCCCAGCATCCTCTACGGACTAGGAGAAAAAGATTTACCGGTAGGTTTAAAATCTTATTTTCTCTTACATCCTAGAGGATTCTGGGGACTCCGTAAGGACCATGGGGTTTATACCAAAGATCCCAATCGGGCGGGAGAGTGCGGATGACTCTGCAGCACCGACTGAGCAAATGCGAGGTCCTCATCAGCCAGGGTATCAAACTTGTAGAATTTTGCAAAAGTGTTTGAATCCGACCAAGTGGCTGCTCGGCAAAGCTGTAATGCCGAGAATCCTCGGGCAGCCACCCAAGAAGAGCCCACCTTCCTAGTGGAATGGGCCTTTACTGAATTAGGTAGCACCAATCCTGCCATAGAATGAGCCTGCTGAATCGTGTTACAGATCCAGCGAGCAATAGTCTGCTTAGAAGCAGGAGCGCCAACCTTGTTGGCTGCATACAGGCAAACAGAGCCTCTGTTTTAATAACCCTAGCTGTCCTGGCTACATAAATCTTTAAGGCCTTGACCACATCCAGGGACTTGGAGTCCTCCCAGTCCCCCATAGCCACAGGCACCACAATAGGTTGGTTCATATGAAATGAAGAAACCACCTTAGGTAAAAATTGAGGACGAGTCCTCAACTCAGCTCTATCCACATGGAAAATCAAATAGGGGCTCTTGTGGGACAAGGCCGCCAATTCGGACACTCGCCTTGCCGATGCCAAGGCCAATAACATGACCACCTTCCACGTGAGAAATTTTAATTCAACCGTTTGAAGAGGCTCAAGCCAGTGAGATTTCAGGAAACTTAACACCACGTTAAGGTCCCACGGTGCCACTGGGGGCACAAAGGGGGGCTCGATGTGCAGCACTTCCTTCACAAAAGTCTGGACTTCTGGGAGAGAAGCCAATTCCCTCTGAAAGAATATAGATAGGGCTGAAATCTGTACCTTAATGGAGCCTAACTTCTGGCCCATATCCACTCCTGTCTGTAGAAAGTGGAGAAACCGGCCCAGATGGAAATCTTCCGTAGGAGCATTCTTGGCCTCACACCAAGATACATACTTCCTCCAGATACAGTGATAATGCTTCGCCATCACCTCCTTTCTAGCCTTTATCAGAGTAGGGATGACATCCTCCGGAATATCTTTCCCAGCTAGGATTCGGTGTTCAACCGTAGTAAGTCTTGGAACACGCAGGGCCCCTGCTGCAACAGGTCCTCCCTGACAGGAAGAGGCCATGGATCTTCTGTGAGCATTTCCTGAAGATTGTGAATGTGAAGCATTTCCTGAAGACCCTTCTAGACCAATCTGGAACAATGAATATTGTCTGTACTCTTTTTCATCTTATGATCCTCAAAATTTTTGTGATGAGAGGAAGAGGAGGAAACACATAGACCGACTGAAACACCCATGGTGTCACCAGGGCGTCTACTGCTACTGCCTGAGGGTCCCGGGACCTGGCACAATACCTCCGAAGCTTCTTGTTGAGGCGTGACGCCATCATGTCTATTTGAGGAATTCCCAAGAGACTTGTTATCTCTGCAAAAACTTCTTGATGAAGTCCCCACTCTCCTGGATGGAGATCGTGTCTGCTGAGGAAGTCTGCTTCCCAGTTGTCCACTCCCGGAATGAAGACAGCTGAACCGCCATCGTGACTCTGCTCCTTGTCCCGCCTTGGCGGTTTACATGAGCCACGGCTGTGACGTTGTCTGATTGAATCAGAACTGGTAGGTCACGAAGAAGATTCTCCGCTTGTCGTAGGCCATTGTATATGGCCCTCAATTCCAGTATGTTGATATGTAGACAGGCCTTATGGCTTGACCATAGTCCCTAAAAATTTCTTCCTTGTGTGACTGCTCCCAATCCTCGGAGGCTCGCGTCCGTGGTCACCAGAACCCAGTCCTGAATGCCGAACCTGCGACCCTCTAGAAGGTGAGCACTCTGCAGCTACCATAGGAGAGACACCCTGGCCCTGGGGGACAGTGTTATTTTCTGATGTATTTGTAGATGGGACCCGGACCACTTGTCCAGAAGGTCCCACTGAAAAGTCCTCGCATGAAACCTGCCGTAGGGGATGGCCTCGTAGGCTGCCACCATTTTTCCCAGAACTCGAGTGCATTGATGAACTGACACTGTTTTTGGTTTTAGCAGGTCTCTGACCATGTTCTGGAGGTCCTGGGCTTTTTTCCATGGGAGAAAAACCTTCTTTTGTTCCGTGTCCAGAATCATGCCTAGGAATGATAGTCGAGTCGTTGGAACCAATTGTGACTTTGGCAGATTGAGAATCCAACCGTGCTGTTGGAGCACTCTCAGGGAGAGCGACATGCTCTTCAGCAATTGATCTCTCGATCTCGCCTTTATCAGGAGATCGTCCAAGTATGGGATAATTGTGACTCCTTGTTTGCGCAGGAGCACCATCATTTCCGCCATCACCTTGGTGAAAGTCCTCGGGGCTGTGGAAAGCCCAAACGGCAACGTCTGAAACTGGTAATGACCGTCCTGTACAGCGAATCTCAGGTACTCCTGATGAGAGGGATATATGGGGACATGAAGGTAAGCATCCTTTATGTCTAGTGACACCATAAAATCCCCCCCTTCCAGGCTGGATATTACTAGGGATGTGCACCTGAAATTTTTCGGGTTTTGTGTTTTGGTTTTGGGTTCGGTTCCGTGGCCGTGTTTTGGGTTCGAACGCGTTTTGGCAAAACCTCACCGATTTTTTTTTGTCGGATTCGGGTGTGTTTTGGATTCGGGTGTTTTTTTCAAAAAACCCTAAAAAACAGCTTAAATCATAGAATTTGGGGGTCATTTTGATCCCATAGTATTATTAACCTCAATAACCATAATTTCCACTAATTTTCAGTCTATTCTGAACACCTCACACCTCACAATATTATTTTTAGTCCTAAAATTTGCACCGAGGTCGCTGGATGGCTAAGCTAAGCGACCCTAGTGGCCGACACAAACACCTGGCCCATCTAGGAGTGGCACTGCAGTGTCACGCAGGATGGCCCTTCCAAAAACTACTCCCCAAACAGCACATGACACAAAGAAGAAAAAAAAGAGGCGCAATGAGGTAGCTGTGTGAGTAAGCTAAGCGACCCTAGTGGCCGACACAAACACCTGGCCCATCTAGGAGTGGCACTGCAGTGTCACGCAGGATGGCCCTTCCAAAAACTACTCCCCAAACAGCACATGACGCAAAGAAGAAAAAAAAGAGGCGCAATGAGGTAGCTGTGTGAGTAAGCTAAGCGACCCTAGTGGCCGACACAAACACCTGGCCCATCTAGGAGTGGCACTGCAGTGTCACGCAGGATGGCCCTTCCAAAAACTACTCCCCAAACAGCACATGACGCAAAGAAGAAAAAAAAGAGGCGCAATGAGGTAGCTGTGTGAGTAAGCTAAGCGACCCTAGTGGCCGACACAAACACCTGGCCCATCTAGGAGTGGCACTGCAGTGTCACGCAGGATGGCCCTTCCAAAAACTACTCCCCAAACAGCACATGACGCAAAGAAGAAAAAAAGAAAAAAGAGGTGCAAGATGGAATTGTCCTTGGGCCCTCCCACCCACCCTTATGTTGTATAAACAGGACATGCACACTTTAACCAACCCATCATTTCAGCGACAGGGTCTGCCACACGACTGTGACTGAAATGACTGGTTGGTTTGGGCCCCCACCAAAAAAGAAGCAATCAATCTCTCCTTGCACAAACTGGCTCTACAGAGGCAAGATGTCCACCTCATCATCATCGTCCGATTCCTCACCCCTTTCACTGTGTACATCCCCCTCCTCACAGATTATTAATTCGTCCCCACTGGAATCCACCATCTCAGATCCCCGTGTACTTTCTGGAGGCAATTGCTGCTGGTGAATGTCTCCAAGGAGTAATTGATTATAATTCATTTTAATGAACATCATCTTCTCCACAATTTCTGGAAGTAGCCTCGTACGCCAATTGCTGACAAGGTGAGCGGCGGCACTAAACACTCTTTCGGAGTACACACTGGAGGGAGGGCAACTTAGGTAGAATAAAGCCAGTTTGTGCAAGGGCCTCCAAATTGCCTCTTTTCCCTGCCAGTATACGTACGGACTGTCTGACGTGCCTACTTGGATGCGGTCACTCATATAATCCTCCACCATTCTTTCAATGGTGAGAGAATCATATGAGGTGACAGTAGACGACATGTCAGTAATCGTTGGCAGGTCCTTCTGTCCGGACCAGATGTCAGCATCAGCAGTCGCTCCAGACTGCCCTGCATCACCGCCAGCGGGTGGGCTCGGAATTCGTAGCCTTTTCCTCGCACCCCCAGTTGCGGGAGAATGTGAAGGAGGAGATGTTGACAGGTCGCGTTCCGCTTGACTTGACAATTTTCTCACCAGCAGTTCTTTGAACCCCTGCAGACTTGTGTCTGCCGGAAAGAGAGATCCAACGTAGGTTTTAAATCTAGGATCGAGCACGGTGGCCAAAATGTAGTGCTCTGATTTCAACAGATTGACCACACGTGAATCCTGGTTAAGCGAATGAAGGGCTCCATCCACAAGTCCCACATGCCTAGCGGAATCGCTCTGTTTTAGCTCCTCCTTCAATGCCTCCAGCTTCTTCTGCAAAAGCCTGATGAGGGGAATGACCTGACTCAGGCTGGCAGTGTCTGAACTGACTTCACGTGTGGCAAGTTCAAAGGGCAGCAGAACCTTGCACAACGTTGAAATCATTCTCCACTGCGCTTGAGACAGGTGCATTCCACCTCCTTTGCCTATATCGTGGGCAGATGTATAGGCTTGAATGGCCTTTTGCTGCTCCTCCCTCCTCTGAAGCATATAGAGGGTTGAATTCCACCTCGTTACCACCTCTTGCTTCAGATGATGGCAGGGCAGGTTCAGGTTTTTTTGGTGGTGCTCCAGTCTTCTGTACGCGGTGCCTGCACGCCGAAAGTGGCCCGCAATTCTTCTGGCCACCGACAGCATCTCTTGCACGCCTCTGTCGTTTTTTAAATAATTCTGCACCACCAAATTCAAGGTATGTGCAAAACATGGGACGTGCTGGAATTTGCCCAGATGTAATGCGCGCACAATATTGCTGGCGTTGTCCGATGTCACAAATCCCCAGGAGAGTCCAATTGGGGTAAGCCATTCTGCGATGATCTTCCTCAGTTGCCGTAAGAGGTTTTCAGCTGAGTGCGTATTCTGGAAAGCGGTGATACAAAGCGTAGCCTGCCTAGGAACGAGTTGGCGTTTGCGAGATCCTGCTACTGGTGCCGCCGCTGCTGTTCTTGCAGCGGGAGGCAATACATCTACCCAGTGGGCTGTCACAGTCATGTAGTCCTGAGTCTGCCCTGCTCCACTTGTCCACATGTCCGTGGTTAAGTGGACATTGGGTACAACTGCATTTTTTAGGACACTGGTGAGTCTTTTTCTGACGTCTGTGTACATTCTCGGTATCGCCTGCCTAGAGAAGTGGAACCTAGATGGTATTTGGTAACGGGGGCACACTGCCTCAATAAATTGTCTAGTTCCCTGTGAACTAACGGCGGATACCGGACGCACGTCTAACACCAACATAGTTGTCAAGGCCTCAGTTATCCGCTTTGCAGCAGGATGACTGCTGTGATATTTCATCTTCCTCGCAAAGGACTGTTGGACAGTTAATTGCTTACTGGAAGTAGTATAAGTGGTCTTCCGACTTCCCCTCTGGGATGACCATCGACTCCCAGCAGCAACAACAGCATCGCCAGCAGCAGTAGGCATTACACTCAAGGATGCATCGGAGGAATCCCAGACAGGAGAGGACTCGTCAGACTTGCCAGTGACATGGCCTGCAGGACTATTGGCTTTCCTGGGTAAGGAGGAAATTGACACTGAGGGAGTTGGTGGTGTGGTTTGCGCGAGCTTGGTTACAAGAGGAAGGGATTTACTGGTCAGTGGACTGCTTCCGCTGTCGCCCAAAGTTTTTGAACTTGTCACTGACTTATTATGAATGCGCTGCAGGTGACGTATAAGGGAGGATGTTCCGAGGTGGTTAACGTCCTTATCCCTACTTATTACAGCTTGACAAAGGCAACACACGGCTTGACACCTGTTGTCCGCATTTCTGTTGAAATACTTCCACACTGAAGAGCTGATTTTTTTGGTATTTTCACCAGGCATGTCAATGGCCATATTCCTCCCACGGACAACAGGTGTCTCCCCGGGTGCCTGACTTAAACAAACCACCTCACCATCAGAATCCTCCTTGTCAATTTCCTCCCCAGCCCAAGCAACACCCATATCCTCATCCTGGTGTACTTCAACACTGACATCTTCAATTTCACTATCAGGAACTGGACTGCGGGTGCTCCTTTCAACACTTGCAGGGGGCGTGCAAATGGTGGAAGGCGCAAGCTCTTCCCGTCCAGTGTTGGGAAGGTCAGGCATCGTAACCGACACAATTGGACTCTCCTTTGGGATTTGTAATTTCGAAGAACGCACAGTTCTTTGCTGTGCTTTTGCCGCAAGTCTTTTCTTTTTTCTAGCGAGAGGATGAGTGCTTCCATCCTCATGTGAAGCTGAACCACTAGCCATGAACATAGGCCAGGGCCTCAGCCGTTCCTTGCCACTCCGTGTCGTAAATGGCATATTGGCAAGTTTACGCTTCTCCTCAGACGCTTTTAATTTGGATTTTTGGGTCATTTTTTTACTGATCTTTTGTGTTTTGGATTTTACATGCTCTGTACTATGACATTGGGCATCGGCCTTGGCAGACGACGTTGATGGCATTTCATCGTCTCGGCCATGACTAGTGGCAGCAGCTTCAGCACGAGGTGGAAGTGGATCTTGATCTTTCCCTATTTTTTTAACCTCCACATTTTTGTTCTCCGTATTTTGCGCACAAGTAAAAGCCACCACAGGTATACAATGTAGATGGATGGATAGTATTACTTATACTTATGGACGACGAGTGACGAGTCGACACAGAGGTAGGTACAGCCGTGGCCTACTGTACTGCTGCTTAGTGCTTATATATAAATATAATATACTGTATAATGGACCTGGTGGACAGTGTCAGCAGACTGCTAAACTAGTATGAAGAAAGAAAAAAAAAACACCACAGGTATAATGTAGATGGATGGATAGTATTACTTATACTTATGGACAACGAGTGTCGAGTCGACACAGAGGTAGGTACAGCCGTGGCCTACCGTACTGCTGCTTAGTGCTTATATATAAATATAATATACTGTATAACGGACCTGGTGGACAGTGTCAGCAGACTGCTAAACTAGTATGAAGAAAGAAAAAAAAACACCACAGGTATAATGTAGATGGATGGATAGTATTACTTATACTTATGGACGACGAGTGATCAGTCGACACAGAGGTAGGTACAGCCGTGGCCTACCGTACTGCTGCTTAGTGCTTATATATAAATATAATATACTGTATAACGGACCTGGTGGACAGTGTCAGCAGACTACTAAACTAGTATGAAGAAAGAAAAAAAACACCACGGGTATACAATGTAGATGGATGGATAGTATTACTTATACTTATGGACGACGAGTGATGAGTCGACACAGAGGTAGGTACAGCCGTGGCCTACCGTACTGCTGCTTAGTGCTTATATATAAATATAATATACTGTATAACGGACCTGGTGGACAGTGTCAGCAGACTACTAAACTAGTATGAAGAAAGAAAAAAAACACCACAGCTATACAATGTAGATGGATGGATAGTATTAATTATACTTATGGACGACGAGTGACGAGTTGACACAGAGGTAGATACAGCCGTGGCCTACCGTACTGCTGATTAGTGCTTATATATAAATATAATATACTGTATAACGGACCTGGTGGACAGTGTCAGCAGACTGCTAAACTAGTATGAAGAAAGAAAAAAAAACACCACAGGTATAATGTAGATGGATGGATAGTATTACTTATACTTATGGACGACGAGTGACGAGTCGACACAGAGGTAGGTACAGCCGTGGCCTACCGTACTGCTGCTTAGTGCTTATATATAAATATAATATACTGTATAACGGACCTGGTGGACAGTGTCAGCAGACTGCTAAACTAGTATGAAGAAAGAAAAAAAAACACCACAGGTATGCAATGTAGATGGATGGATAGTATTACTTATACTTATGGACGACGAGTGACGAGTCGACACAGAGGTAGGTACAGCCGTGGCCTACCGTACTGCTGCTTAGTGCTTATATATAAATATAATATACTGTATAACGGACCTGGTGGACAGTGTCAGCAGACTGCTAAACTAGTATGAAGAAAGAAAAAAAAACACCACAGGTATAATGTAGATGCAGAGCCGGCCATAGGCATAGGCAAACTAGGCAATTGCCTAGGGCATTTGATATGCCTAGGGGCATCAGCAGATTCTGCTGATTAAAATGATATGCGGCATGCCTATATTCTGTGTGTAGCATTTCATATGCAGATACAGCCACAGTCTCATACAGTATATAGGCATGCTGCATATCATTTTAATCAGCAGAAGCTGCTTGCGCATCCTAGCCACATAGCAATGCAAGATTCATTTTCCTAAAAAAAAGGTGCCTGACGTTAGCATTGAGGCAAGATTTATGAGGACACATCTGTATCCAAGCAGAGGCAGAGGTCACAGTGTTAGTGGCAGTGTGAGTGCTGTGTGCATGTGAGTGGGTTGGTTGTGCAGTAGTGTTCGGAATATGTGTAAGGAGCATTATGTGTGTCATGTAAAAATGCATTAATAATGTGCAACATATGTGTAAGGGGCATTATGTGTGTCATGTGTATAAGGGCATTAATAATGTGCGGCATATGTGTAACAGGGTACTACTGTATGTGTCATTATGTGTATAGGGGCACTAATAATGTGCAGCAAATGTGTAGGGGACACTATGTATGTCATTATGTGTATAAGGGCATTACTAATGTGCGGCATATGTGTAAGGGACATTATGTGTAAAAGGGCATTAATAAAGGTTGTCATAATGTGTAAGGCACATTATGTTTATAAGTACATTAATAATGTGTCTCATATGTGTTAGGGGTATTACTGTGTGGCATTATGTGTTTAAGGTGCTCTACTATGTGGCGTTGCGTATAGAAAGGGCACTACAGTGTTGTCTAATGTGAATAAAGAGCAATAGGGTGTGGTGTAATGTGAATAAGGAGCAATTCAGTGTGATGTAATGTGAATAAGGGGCTCTACTGTGAGGAGTAACGTTTATAAGGTAAAGTGATACTACTGTGGGATGTAATATGAATTATGGAAACTATCGCATGATTAAATGTGAATAAAGTGCAGTACTGTGTGGCGTAATTGAAATTGGGGTTACTACTGTGTGGCCATGCCCCTTGCCAGCAAAAACACACCCCTTTTTGGGCTGTGCGCCAAATGTGCGAACTGTTCCTATTTAAAATATAGGTGGTACAAACACCAAAATAAGGACTACTATGGGTGAGGGGTGATGGTGCTGTGAAAGAAGTGCAAGGTCAGAGGCGGAACCAGCGGTGGTGCTAGGGGGCACCAGCCAAAATCTTGCCTAGGGCATCATATTGGTTAGGGCCGGCTCTGTGTAGATGGATGGATAGTATTACTTATACTTATGGACGACGAGTGACAAGTCGACACAGAGGTAGGTACAGCCGTGGCCTACCGTACTGCTGCTTAGTGCTTATATATAAATATAATATACTGTATAACGGACCTGGTGGACAGTGTCAGCAGACTGCTAAACTAGTATGAAGAAAGAAAAAAAAACACCACAGGTATACAATGTAGATGGATGGATAGTATTACTTATACTTATGGACGACGAGTGACGAGTCGACACAGAGGTAGGTACAGCTGTGGCCTACCGTACTGCTGATTAGTGCTTATATATAAATATAATATACTGTATAACGGACCTGGTGGACAGTGTCAGCAGACTGCTAAACTAGTATGAAGAAAGAAAAAAAAACACCACAGGTATAATGTAGATGGATGGATAGTATTACTTATACTTATGGACGACGAGTGACGAGTCGACACAGAGGTAGGTACAGCCGTGGCCTACCGTACTGCTGCTTAGTGCTTATATATAAATATAATATACTGTATAACGGACCTGGTGGACAGTGTCAGCAGACTGCTAAACTAGTATGAAGAAAGAAAAAAAAACACCACAGGTATACAATGTAGATGGATGGATAGTATTACTTATACTTATGGACGACGAGTGACGAGTCGACACAGAGGTAGGTACAGCCGTGGCCTACCGTACTGCTGCTTAGTGCTTATATATAAATATAATATACTGTATAACGGACCTGGTGGACAGTGTCAGCAGACTGCTAAACTAGTATGAAGAAAGAAAAAAAAACACCACAGGTATACAATGTAGATGGATGGATAGTATTACTTATACTTATGGACGACGAGTGACGAGTCGACACAGAGGTAGGTACAGCCGTGGCCTACCGTACTGCTGCTTAGTGCTTATATATAAATATAATATACTGTATAACGGACCTGGTGGACAGTGTCAGCAGACTGCTAAACTAGTATGAAGAAAGAAAAAAAAACACCACAGGTATACAATGTAGATGGATGGATAGTATTACTTATACTTATGGACGACGAGTGACGAGTCGACACAGAGGTAGGTACAGCCGTGGCCTACCGTACTGCTGCTTTGTGCTTATATATAAATATAATATACTGTATAACGGACCTGGTGGACAGTGTCAGCAGACTGCTAAACTAGTATGAAGAAAGAAAAAAAAACACCACAGGTATGATGTAGATGGATGGATAGTATTACTTATACTTATGGACGACGAGTGACGAGTCGACACAGAGGTAGGTACAGCCGTGGCCTACCGTACTGCTGCTTAGTGCTTATATATAAATATAATATACTGTATAACGGACCTGGTGGACAGTGTCAGCAGACTGCTAAACTAATATGAAGAAAGAAAAAAAAACACCACAGGTATACAATGTAGATGGATGGATAGTATTACTTATACTTATGGACGACGAGTGACGAGTCGACACAGAGGTAGGTACAGCCGTGGCCTACCGTACTGCTGCTTAGTGCTTATATATAAATATAATATACTGTATAACGGACCTGGTGGACAGTGTCAGCAGACTGCTAAACTAGTATGAAGAAAGAAAAAAAAACACCACAGGTATAATGTAGATGGATGGATAGTATTACTTATACTTATGGACGACGAGTGACGAGTTGACACAGAGGTAGGTACAGCCGTGGCCTACCGTACTGCTGCTTAGTGCTTAATTATATATATAATATACTGTATAACGGACCTGGTGGACACTGTCAGCAGACTGCTAAACAAACTAGCATGAAGAAAAAAAAAAAAAAAACACCACAGTGTTTTTCAGGCAGACAAACGTATACTGGACTGGTGGTCACTGTCAGCAAAACTGTGCACTGTACTCCTGCTATAACTGCTCCCCAGTCCCCACAATTAGGCAGTGTGAGCAGTGCACTCAGCACAGATATATCATGCAGCAGTGCAGCACACTGAGTGAGCACAGATATGGTGGAGCGTTTTTTTTCAGGCAGAGAAACAACGGATTAATTAAACTCAAAACCCTGCACTCCCTAACAGCTGCTCCCCGTCCCCAATCCTCCCCACAATTTATAACTAACTAAGTTCTACTATAGTTCTACTATAACGGAGAGGACGCCAGCCACGTCCTCTCCCTATCAATCTCAATGCACGTGTGAAAATGGCGGCGACGCGCGGCTCCTTATATAGAATCCGAGTCTCGCGAGAATCCGACAGCGGGATGATGACGTTCGGGCGCGCTCGGGTTAACCGAGCAAGGCGGGAGGATCCGAGTCTGCTCGGACCCGTGCAAAAAAGGGTGAAGTTCGGGCGGGTTCGGATTCCGAGGAACCGAACCCGCTCATCACTAGATATTACAGCTCGGAGCGATTCCATCTTGAATTTGAACTTTTTAAAGTACAGGTTTAGGGATTTTAGATTTAAAATGGGTCTGACCGAACCATCCGGCTTCGGGATCACAAACAGGGTTGAATAATACCCTTTTCCCTGTTGGACCAGGGGAACCTTGACAACCACTTGCTGTTGACACAGCTTTTGAATTGCAGCTAACACTACTTCCCTCTCTGGGGGTGAAGCTGGTAAGGCCGACTTGAAAAATCGGCGAGGGGGCACCTCTTCGAATTCCAGCTTGTAGCCTTGGGAAACAATTTTCATCGCCCAAGGATCCATGTCTGAAAGACCCCAGATCTGGCTGAAAAGTCGAAGGCGTGCCCCCACTGGTGCGGACTCCCTTAGGGGAGCCCCAGCGTCATGCGGTGGATTTTGTAGAAGCCGGGGAGGACTTCTGCTCCTGGGAACTAGCCAAAGCAGGTGTTCTTTTTCCTCTACCCTTACCTCTGGCAAGGAAGGAGGAACCCCGACCTCTTCTGGACTTATGCGACCGAAAGGACTGCATCTGATACTGTGGAGTTTTCTTTTGCTGTTGGGGAACAAAAGGTAAAAAGGTAGATTTACCCGCGGTAGCTGTGGAAACCAGGTCCGCGAGCCCCTCCCCAAACAACACTTCACCCTTGTAAGGTAAAACCTCCATATGCTTTTTTGAGTCCGCATCACCCGTCCATTGGCGGGTCAATAGAGCTCGTCTCGCAGAAATAGCCATGGCATTGGCTCTGGAACCCAGCAGTCCAACATCTCTTTGAGCATCCCTCATATATAAGACTGCGTCCTTAATATGGGCTAAAGTTAATAAAATGGTATCCCTGTCTAGGGTATCGAGGTCAGCTGACAAGGTATCTTTCCATGCTGCCACTGCGCTACATACCCATGCCGACGCTATTGCCGGTCTGAGCAAAGCACCTGTATGCGCATAAATAGACTTTAAAGTAGTCTCCTGCCTGCGGTCAGCAGGATCCTTGAGGGCTGCCGTGTCCGGAGATGGTAGCGCCACCTTCTTGGACAAGCGTGTTAAAGCCTTGTCCACCCTGGGAGAGGATTCCCAACATGCCCTGTCCTGTGTAGGGAAAGGATACGCCATAAGAACCCTTTTGGGAATCTGCAGTTTCTTATCTGGAGTTTCCCAAGCTTTTTCAAATAACTCGTTAAGCTCATGAGATGGGGGAAAGGTTACCTCAGGCTTTTCCTTAAACATGTGTACCCTCGTGTCGGGGGCAGAGGGGTCATCAGTGATATGCAAATATCTTTTATTGCAATAATCATACACTGAATACTTTTTGCCACCCTTGGGTGTAATCTTGCATCATCGTAGTCGACACTGGAGTCAGACTCTGTGTTGGTACCCGTATCTACTATTTGGGATAAGGGACGTTTTTGAGACCCAGAAGGGCCCTGTGACTCAGTCCAATCCGTGGATTGACTCCCTGTTTTCTCCCTGTACTCTGCTTTGTCCAGTCTCTTATGTAATGAGGCCACACTTGCATTTAACATATGCCACATGTCCATCCACTCATGAGTCGGCGTTGCCGACGGAGACACACCACTCATCTGCTCCACCTCCTCCTCGGACGAGCCTTCCGCTTCAGACATGCCGACACGCACGTACCGACACCCCCCCACACACAGGGATATAACTATAAGAGGACAATTCCCCAACAAGGCCCTTTGGAGAGACAGAGGGAGAGTATGCCAGCACACACCCAGCGCCAACTGACACTGGAATAAAACCAGATAGCGCTTTTTTATATATATCTCAATGTTATACACTCACTGCGACAATAATTGTGCCCCCCCCCCCTCTTTTCCAGCCCTCTGTCACCAAGTTCAGCAGGGGAGAGTCCGGGGAGCCAGCTTCTCTGCAGCTTCTGTGGAGAAAATGGCGCTGTTAGTGCTGAGGGATCAAGCTCCACCCCCACCAGCGGCGGGCTCCGGTCCCGCTTCAATATTCAAAAAATGGCGGGGGATCTCTGTATTTACTGCCTCTGCAGCCTAATATGCCCATAAATGCCAGTCCAGAGGTTTATTGCTGCCCAGGGCACCCTTCAGTGCCTGTTCTGTGTGTGTAATGTGTGGGAGCAATTTACCTCAGTGAAGATCTGAAGTCTTCTTTTCTTCTTATACTCACCCGGCTTCTATCTTCCGGCTCTGCAAGGAGGACGGCGGCGCGGCTCCGGGACGAGTGGCAGGGTGAGACCTGCGTTCCGACTCCCTCTGGAGCTAATGGTGTCCAGTAGCCTAAGAAGCAGAGCCTATCAGTTAAGTAGGTCTGCTTCTCTCTCCTCAGTCCCACAATGCAGGGAGCCTGTTGCCAGCAGTGCTCCCTGAACATAAAAAACCTAACAAAATTCTTTAATCAGAGAAACTCAGGAGAGCTCCCCTGTAATACACACTATCTCCTCTGGGCACAAAATCTAACTGAGGTCTGGAGGAGGGGCACAGTGGGAGGAGCCAGTGCACACCCATACTGAAAGTTCTTTATAGTGCCCATGTCTCCTGTGGAGCCCGTCTATACCCCATGGTCCTTACGGAGTCCCCAGCATCCTCTTGGACGTAAGAGAAAAGGGGATTCCTGGTGCAATGTGTAAAAGGGGCTACCTGACGCAATGTGTATAATGGCTACCTGGTGCAATGTGTATACAGGGCTCTGCCTGGCGCAATGTGTATAAGGACACTACTGTGCTGTGTAATGTGAATTGGTACTATTATGTGGCCACGCCACTTCCTGTAAAGCCACACCTCTTTATTTTTTACACGCACTTTTGGCGCAGTGTCACTGTTTTCAATGGGGAGAGTGGGGTCACCAAAGGAAATATTCACCCTTGGCACTACAATGTCTAGAACCAGCCCTGACTACAGCATATACAGACTATGAAGGGAGGGGGGGCACACTAATGCATATACAGACTAGGGGGGAGAGGGGCACAATAATATACATACAGACTAGGAGGGGGGCACACTGACACATATACAGACTAGGAGGGGGGTACCCTGTTGTATATACAGACTAGTAGGGGAGGGGGGCACACTGGCGCATATACAGACTAGGAGGGGAGGGGGCACACTAATACACAAACAGACAAGGATGGGAGGGGTGCACACTGACGCATATACAGACTAGGAGGGAGCACACTGACGTATATACAGACTAGGAGGGGAGGCGGGGCACACTAATACACATACAGATTAGGATGGGAGGGGAGCACACTGACGCATATACAGACTAGTAGGGGGCACAGTGACGCATATAGGGAGGGGGGCACACTAATGGGTAGATATACAGGCTAGGAGGGGGCACATTAATGCATGTACTTTGAAGGACACACTCCTTTTCAGTGGCCATGCCCCCTTTTTAGGCGCGCGCAACAGTAATCCCATTTCAAAATTCCCACTTCCACGACCATTGTATATATGTGTGTATGGGTCTGTTGTTCTGCTCCTCTATTAAATGGTTGAAGGTAGGCACTAGCTATGACCTCCATGGAGATAAAACTCACCCATGACAAAAGCCAAACCACCTATTTATACCACCCGCACCGCAGCGCTTGTCATACCTCCTGCCAAGGCACCCAATAGGCCCTTCAAACATTTCAGCTCCAGGCCCATGTGGACCTTAATCTGGCACTGTAGGAGGGGTTAATATAGTTATAATACAGAAGTGTCCTTTCAAGAATGTGCATATATACTCACAATTCTTTAATAGAAAATGTATGAGGGATATTCTCCTCTTTTGCTGCTGATCACAGTGCTCTTGTAGAGCAATACAGGAACAGCTGCTTGTTGACAGCTTCTGGTGCTTCCAGGCTTTGCAGCTTGATAAAGTAGAGGTTTCCTTAGCCAGAGCTTCCTGCACTTACAGGACTTATCTGTGAACATTGACGTTTTTGGCACATTGAAATCTCCCTCACCCAGGTTAGATAACACGTTTATCTGCCTCTTACAAGTGTCAACGGCTTCCTCAGATAATTTTTTCATCACCTCCGGTGCCCTTTTTATAGAGCCCTCCGTTCTCCGGTTCGCGCATGCGCAGTTCGTGGTTTGCGTTACAAGCCTTAGTTTGAGTCTCATCCATATATATAAACTTTAGTGGTAGCCATGGACTTAGAGAATTGTTTGAGGTACTCTGTGCCCGGTATCAAATCCCATCTAGGTTCCACTTCTCTAGGCAGGCGATACCAAGAATGTACACAGGCATCAGAAAAAGAGTCATCAGTGTCCTACAAAATGCGGTTGTATCCAGTGTCCACTTAACCACGGACATATGGACAAGTGGAACAGGGCAGACTAAGGACTATATGACTGTAACAGCCCACTGTGTAGATGTATGGCCTCCAGCAGCAACAACAGCAGCGGCACCAGTAGCAGCATCTCGCAAACACAAACTCGTCCCTAGGCAGGCTATGCTATGTATCACCACTTTCCTTAAGATGCACACAGCTGACAACCTCTTACGGAAACTGAGGAACATCATCACAGAATGGCTTACCCCAATTGGACTCTCCTGGGGATTTGTGATATCGGACAACGCCACCAATATTGTGCGTGCATTACATCTGGGCAAATTCCAGCATGTCCCATGTTTTGCCCAATGACAGGGGTGTGCAGGAGATACTGTCAGTGGCCTGAAAAATTGCGGGACACTTTCAGCATTCTGCCACTGTGTGCCGAAGACTGGATCGCCAGCAAATACTCCTGAACCTGCTCTGCCATCAACTGAAGCAAGAGGTGGTAACGAGGTGGAATTCAACACTCTATGCTTCAGAGGATGGAGGAGCAGCAAAAAGCCATTCAAGCCTATAGATCCACCTACGATATAGGCAAAGGAGGGGTAATGCACCTGACTCAAGCGCAGTGGAGAATGATTTCCGTCTTGTGCAAGGTTCTCCAACCCTTCAAACTTGCCACACGTGAAGCCAGTTCAGACACTGCCAGCTTGAGTCAGGTCATTCCCCTCATCAGGCTTTTGCAGAAGCAGCTGGATAATTGAAGGAGGAGCTAAGACGGAGCGATTCTGCAAAGTATGTGGGACTTGTGGATGGAGCCCTCCATTCACTTTGCCAGGATTCAAGGGTGGTCAATCTGTTGAAATCAGAGCACTACATTTTGGCCACCGTGCTCGATCCTAGATTTAAAACCTACGTTGTATCTCTCTTTCCAGCAGACACAAGTGTGCAGAGGTGCAAAGACCGGCTGGTTAGTAAATTGTCAACTCAAGCGGAACGTGACCCGTCAACAGCTCCTCCTTCGATTTCTCCTGCCACTGGGGCTGCAAGGAAAAGAATAAGATTTCCTAGCCCTCCCGCTGGCGGTGATGCAGGGCAGCCAGGAGCGAAAGCTGACATCTGGTCTGGACTGAAGGACCTGCCAACGATTACTGACATGTCTACTGTCACTGCATATGATTCTGTCACCATTGAAAGAATGGTGGAGGATTATATGAGTGACAGCATCCAAGTATGCATGTCAGACAGTCCGTATGTATACTATGTATACTGGCAGGAAAAAGAGGCAATTTGGAGGCCCTTGCACAAACTGGCTTTATTTTACCTAAGTTGCCCCCCCCCCCCCCCCCTCCAGTGTGTACTCCGAAAGATTGTTTAGTGCAGCCGGTAACCTTGTCAGTAATCGGCATAGGAGGTTACTTCCACTAAATGTGGAAAAGATGATGTTCATCAAAATGAATTATAAATTCCTCCGGGAAGACCTTTACCAGCAATTGCCTTCAGAAAGTACACAGGAACCTGTGATGGTAGATTCCAGTGGGGACGAATTAATACTCTGTGAGAAGGAGGATGTACACAGTGAAAGGGGTGAGGAATGGTAGGATGAGGATGAGGTCGACATCTTGCCTCTGTAGAACCAGTTTTTGCAAGAAGAGATTGATTGCTTCTTTTTTGGTGGGGGCCCAAACAAACCAGTCATTTCAGCCCCAATCATGTGGCAGACCCTGTCGCTGAAATGATTGGTTTGTTAAAGTGTGCATGTCCTGTTTATACAACATAAGGGTGGGTGGGAGGGCCCAAGGACAGTTCCATCTTGCACCTTCTTTGCATCATGTGCTGTTTGGGGACTAGTTTTTTTAAAGTGCCATCCTGTCTGTAACTGCACTCCTAGATGGGCCAGGTGTTTGTGCCGCACACTTGTGTCGCTTAGCTTGGCCATCCATCTACCTCATTGCACCTCTTTTTCTTCTTTGCAACATGTGCTGTTTGGGGCCTATTTTTTAAATCTGCCATCCTGTCTGTAACTGCAGTGCCACTTCTAGATGGGCCAGGTGTTTGTGCCACACACTTGTGTCGCTTAGCTTGGCCACCCAGCTACCTAATTGCACCTCTTTTTCTTCTTTGCATCATGTGCTGTTTGGGGACTAGTTTTTGAATAGTGCCATCTTGTCTGCAACTGCAGTGCCACTCCTAGATGGGCCAGGTGTTTGTGCCGCACACTTGTGTCGCTTAGCTTAGTCATACAGCCACCTCGGTGCAACTTTTAGGCCTAAAACCAATATTGTGAGGTGTGAGGTATTCAGAATAGACTGGAAATGAGTTGAAATGAATGTTATTGAGGTTAGTAATGTCGTAGGAGCAAAATTACCCCCAAATTCTGTGATTTTAGCTGTTTTTATGTTTTTTTTTTTAAATCATCCAGATCCAAAACCAAAACACGCAAGGGTGGTTTTGGCAAAACCAAGCCAAAACCAAATCACGAAAGTGGAATTAGAACCAAAACCAAAACAAAAAATACGAAAAGTGCCAACTGCACATCTCTAGACGATACTGGAGACCAACATCTACTTTTCTTGATATTATTGACACTGTCAAGTTTAGATGTTACATAAATTATTGTATTCAAATTACATATTTAGTTAGCCATATATCTTCAATACATACACCATACTCCTGTCTTATAAATTTTTACACATATTTCAAATGTGATACAATATTTTATACATGATTCAGCTCAACTGAGTCATTCAGTCCTAGTGGTACCATGGTCTTTAAATGAAAAAATCCCAAAAGCCCTCTTTTCTACATAATTTTGTAAACCTGTCTGCCCCCCTCACCATACTTTTAACATGTTCAATGACCCTAATCTTAATCATTTGCATTCTCCCTCCTTGGCATTCTACCATGTTTTTATACATACCATGTTTATATATACTGTTTTGACTATTAAAACTGTTTGCATTGTTGACAGCAATGAACTGCATGTAATTTTAAATATATTGTGTATGTGCATTGTGTAAACATATATGTAGATATAGTTTTAATAATGATTTAGTAATTATTAATTTTTTTTAGCAGGGCTGACATAACAAACAATGGGGACTGGGTACTGACTTTTACAAAGCAGGGCCCCCACCTCCACAACCGCACTGTCCGAACCCCCCTTCCCTGCATTCCCCAAACTACCTTTTGAGGGGGTCCGGGTGGTTGTAGTGAGGATCAAGGGACCAGGTCAGCTGCCTGCCTGCGCATCAGCAGGCAGCCACGGAGGGACAGAGCCGCGGTCATATTATTAATACAGAGCCAGCCGTGAGCCAATCGGAGCTTACAGACTGGCAGCCAATCAGGAGCTCTCCTGATTGGCTGCCAGTCTGTAAGCTCCGATTGGCTCACAGCCGGCTCTGTATTAAGAATATGACTATGGGCTCAGCCTCGGCCTCTGTCCTTCCGTGGCTGCCTGCTGATGCGCAGGCAGACAGCTGACATCGCCCTCTGATCCTCACTACAACCAACTTCACTACAACCACCTGGGCCCGGACTGGAGTACCCGCCGTCCCCCTTTGATGGCGGGCCTGTTTACGAGTATGTGTGATACAGAGGCTTAGTTGAGATAAAAATGAGGTTTAAAACATCTGAATTTTATATGTATGAATAAAGTTACATCATTTTTAAAGCTCATATTTATAAGAAATTTGGATCATAAAGATTGTCACTAATATTTATTTATATGACAGTTCGAAATAGAGGCATGGATCATAACTAAAGATGGCCTCCGTTTATTCCATACTCAAAATGAGGTTTGGATCACAAATAAAGATGTCCACCGCAATATCTATTTGCATGGTGGATCGAAATGGAAGCTTGAACCGCAATCAAAGATGGCTACCACTAAAGTATATATATGGATGAGACTTAAACTAAGGCTTGGAATGCAAACTGGAGAACGGATGACGCTATAAAAAGGGCACAGGAGGAAATAAAAAATGATCTGAGGAAGCCGTGGACAATTGTAAGAGTCAAAGAAATGCATTATCTAACCTGGGGGACGGAGGAGGGGGATTTCAATGTGCCAAACTCTTTACAGAAAAGTCCTGTTCGTGCGGGAAGCTCTGGCTATGGGAACCTCTACTTTATGAAGCTGCAAAGCCTGGAAGCACCAGAAGTAGTTTTATGAAGAATAATCTTGTGCCAACAAACAGCTGTTCCTGTATTGCTCAACAATAGTGTTGTGATCAGCAGCAAAAGAGGAGAATATCCCTCATACATTTTCTATTAAGGAACTGTGAGTATATATGCACGTTTTTAACAGGACACTTGTGTATTATAACTATACTAACCCCTCTTAACCCAAACTGACCTAATGGAAGTTCTAAGGAGGTCATTTCGAGTTGATCGCTCGCTAACTACTTTTTGCAACCGTGCAAATGCATAGTCGCCGCCCACAGGGGAGTGTATTTTAGCTGTGCAAGTGTGCGAACGCTTGTGCCTCCGAGCAGTACAAAAACAGTTTGTGCAGTTTCTGAGTAGGTCTGAACTTAATCAGCCGCTGCGATCACTTCAGCCTGTTGGGTCATGGAACCGACATCAGACACCCGCCCTGCAAACGCTTGGACACGCCTGCGTTTTTCTAAACACTCCCTGAAAATGGTCAGTTGATACCCAAACGCCTGCTTCCTGTCAATCTTCTTGCGATCGGCTGTGCGAATGGATTCTTCGTTAAATCCATCGCTCAGCAACGATCCGCTTTGTACCAGTATGAATTACCTGCACATTGTGGTGCATATGCATGCGCAGTAGTGGTCTGATCGCTGCACTGCAAAAAATGGCAACTTGCGATCAGGTCAGAATGACCCCCAAAGACTGTTTAATTCTATACTCTAATACCAAAGACACTAATATCAATTCATAATAACACGTAAAAAAACAAAACAAAATGGGGATAACATATGCTTAACAAATTTTTATGCAAACTAACATCTAACATTTGTATGGATATGAGGACTGAACTGTATTTGATCCTACTAAAAATAGCATGCTATATTTAAATCTTGAGCTAGAAGGATATAATTAATATCTCATCAGCAATTAGCCTCTGTTATTAGTCTAAAAACAATTGTTTTTAATGTGTTTTCTGTGTTTAATAAAGTGTTTTTAAAATCTTTTAGATTGACTGAGCCGCACTTTTTGTTATTGACTATTGGTCTCTCATAACTTGGTAGAAATAAAATCTCCTTAGCAACAGCAATAGGAAAAGCACTGTTATTATTTACGAAGAGCCTAAATTGTATCTTTGCTTAATAAGGCACACATAAAAGTTTTCAAAAATAGCAAGAAAAAGCTGGTTAAATGCTGTTATATAAAAGATGTTGATGGCAAAAGAGTAAATGACAAAATTATATATATTTGTGGAAGGAACAGCATGGATCTGACATGACATGACTTTAGAATTTGCAGCATTGTGGCTAATGAGAATCCAGGTCAGCTGTTACTGTTGTTCGTGGTTGAGAAGCAGTTGATTCCAGGAACCTATAAAAGTGTATTAAAAGGGTTCCAAGCAGAAGGGAACAATGCTTCTGGGGCTTGCTAGCATCCAGAAGTGGGTGTGGGGACGTTAGTACCACTGGACCTGTACTAAGGTGAACCTGTATCTCTATGAACTTGTACTGTGTGATCCTGTACTGCTATGAACTTGGGGTCTGGTACTCCAGGTCGACAACAAAAAGGTCAACCCACCTTAGGTCGACATGGACAAAAGGTCGACATGGACAAAATGTCGACATGAACAAGGTCGACATGGAAAAAGGTCGACATTAGTTTTTTATGTTTTTTTGGTGTCGTTTTCTTCGTAAAGTGACCGGGAACCCCAATTAGTGCACTGCGTCCCCTCGCATGGCTCGCTTTGCGCGCCATGCTTCGGGCATGGTGCCTTCGCTCCGCTTCGCTCGGCACAGATTACCGTTCCAATATTAGTCCACGTGGATCGTTAAGTATGAAAAGGTTCCAAAAAAGAAAAAAATTGTGAAAAACTCATGTCGACCCTTTTCCACGTTGACCCTTTTCCATGTCGACATTTTGTCCATGTCGACCTAAGGTGTGTCGACCAATTGGCGTTGAACTAAGGTGTGTCGACCTTTTTGTTGTCGACCTGGAGTCCGGATACCATGAACTTGTACTGATGTGAACCTGTACTGCTATACACCTGTATTCAAGTAAACCTGCTCTGCTATGCTGAACGATCATTGTGCTGTCCTGCCTAACAAAGAAATAATAAGATTTTACTTACCGGTAAATCTATTTCTCGTAGTCCGTAGTGGATGCTGGGGACTCCGTAAGGACCATGGGGAATAGACGGGCTCCGCAGGAGACATGGGCACTTTAAGAAAGAATTTAGATTCTGGTGTGCTCTGGCTCCTCCCTCTATGTCCCTCCTCCAGACCTCAGTTAGAGAAACTGTGCCCGGAAGAGCTGACAGTACAAGGAAAAGATTTTGGGAATCCAGGGCAAGACTCATACCAGCCACACCAATCACACCGTATAACTTGTGATAACTTTACCCAGTTAACAGTATGAACAACAGCAGAGCATCAGATCAACCCTGATGCAACTATAACATAACCCTTTTTTAGGCAATAACTATATACAAGCATTGCAGAAGAAGTCCGCACTTGGGACGGGCGCCCAGCATCCACTACGGACTTCGAGAAATATATTTACCGGTAAGTAAAATCTTATTTTCTCTAACGTCCTATTGGATGCTGGGGACTCCGTAAGGACCATGGGGATTATACCAAAGCTCCCAAACGGGCGGGAGAGTGCGGATTACTTTGCAGCACCGGATGAGCAAACACAAGGTCCTCCTCAGCCAGGGTATCAAACTTGTAGAACTTTGCAAAAGTGTTTGAACCTGACCAAGAAGCCGCTCGGCAAAGCTGTAATGCCGAGACCCCTCGGGCAGCCGCCCAAGAAGAGCCCACCTTCCTAGTGGAATGGGCCTTAACTGATTTTGGCAGCGGCAATCCAGCCGCAGAATGAGCCTGCTGAATCGTATTACAGATCCAGCGAGCAATAGTCTGCTTTGAAGCAGGCGCACCAAGCTTGTTGGAAGCATGCAGGATAAACAAAGACTCTGTTTTCCTGACCCTAGCCGTTCTGGCTACATAAACCTTCAAAGCCCTGACCACATCAAGTAACTCGGAATCCTCCAAGTCAGTAGTAGCCACCGGCACCATAATAGGTTGGTTTATATGAAAGGATGAAACCACTTTCGCCAGAAATTGTGGGCGGGTCCGCAATTCTGCTCTATCCGCATGGAAAACCAGATAGGGGCTTTTATGTGACAAAGCCGCCAATTCTGACACACGCCTAGCCGAAGCCAAGGCTAGTAGCATGACCACCTTCCACGTGAGATATTTTAATTCCACCGTTTTGAGTGGTTCACACCAGTGTGATTTGAGGAAACTCAACACCACGTTAAGATCCCAAGGTGCCACTGGAGGCACAAAAGGGGGCTGAATATGCAGCACTCCCTTTATAAACATCTGAACTTCAGGCAGAGAAGCCAGTTCTTTGTGAAAGAAAATGGATAGGGCCGAAATCTGGACCTTAATGGAACCCAATTTTAGGCCCAAAGTCACTCCCGACTGTAGGAAGTGAAGGAAACGGCCCAGCTGGAATTCCTCCGTAGGGGCATTCCTGGCTTCACACCAAGCAACATATTTTCGCCATATATGGTGATAATGTTGAGCTGTCACGTCCTTCCTAGCCTTTATCAGCGTAGGAATGACCTCATCCGGAATGCCTTTTTCTGCTAGGATCCGGCGTTCAACCGCCATGCCGTCAAACGCAGCCGCGGTAAGTCTTGGAACAGACAGGGCCCCTGTTGCAACAAGTCCTGTCTTACAGGCAGAGGCCACGGGTCCTCTGTGAGCATTTCTTGCAGATCTGGATACCAAGTCCTTCTTAGCCAATCCGGAACAATGAGTATTGTTCTCACTCCTCTTTTTCTTATGATTCTCAGCACCTTGGGTATGAGAGGAAGAGGAGGAAATACATAGACCGACTGGAACACCAACGGCGTTACCAGTGCGTCCACAGCTATCGCCTGAGGGTCTCTTGACCTGGCGCAATACTTCTGTAGCTTTTTGTTGAGGCGGGATGCCATCCTGTCTACCTGTGGCAGTTCCCACCGACTTGCAAACTGCGTGAAGACTTCTTGATGAAGTCCCCCCTCTCCCGGGTGGAGGTCGTGTCTGCTGGGGAAGTCTGCTTCCCAGTTGTCCACTCCCGGAATGAACACTGCTGACAGTGCGCTTACGTGATTCTCTGCCCAGCGAAGAATTCTGGTGGCTTCTACCATCGCCACCCTGCTCCTTGTGCCGCCTTGGCGGTTTACATGAGCCACTGCTGTGATGTTGTCTGACTGAATCAGAACCGGTTGGTCGCGAAGCAGGGACTCCGCTTGACGTAGGGCGTTGTATATGGCCCTTAGTTCCAGGATGTTGATGTGAAGGCAAGTCTCCTGACTTGACCACAGACCTTGGAAATTTCTTCCCTGTGTGACTGCCCCCCACCCTCGGAGGCTTGCATCTGTGGTCACCAGGACCCAGTCCTGAATGCCGAATCTGCGGCCCTCCAGAAGGTGTGCACTCTGTAGCCACCACAGGAGAGACACCCTGGCCCTGGGGGATAGGGTGATTAACCGATGCATCTGAAGATGTGATCCGGACCATTTGTCCAGTAGATCCCCTTGAAAAGTCCTCGCATGGAACCTGCCAAAGGGAATGGCCTCGTATGATGCCACCATCCTTCCCAGGACTCGAGTGCAGTGATGCACTGACACCTGTTTTGGTTTTAATAGATTCCTGACCAGTGTCATGAGCTCCTGAGCTCTCTCTATCGGGAGATAAACCCTTTTCTGGTCTGTGTCTAGGATCATGCCTAGGAAAGGCAGATGAGCCGTAGGAACCAACTGCGACTTTGGAATATATAGAATCCAGCCGTGTTGCCGTTACACTTCCAGAGAAAGTGATACGCTGTTCAGCAACTGCTCTCTTGATCTCGCTTTTATGAGGAGATCGTCCAAGTACGGGATAATTGTGACACCTTGCTTCCGCAGGAGCACCATCATTTCCGCCATTACCTTGGTGAATATTCTCGGGGCCGTGGAGAGACCAAACGGCAACGTCTGAGATTGGTAATGACAATCCTGTACCGCAAATCTGAGGTACGCCTGATGAGGTGGATAAATGGGGACATGAACGTATGCCTCCTTTATGTCCAGAGAACCCATAAAATCTCCCCCTTTCAGGCTTGCGATGACCGCTCTTAGCGATTCCATCTTGAACTTGAACCTTTTCAGGTATATGTTCAGGGATTTTAAATTCAATATGGGTCTGACCGAACTGTCCGGTTTCGGGACTACAACATGGTCGAATAATAACCCCCTCCTTGTTGAAGGGGGGGAACCTTGACCACCACCTGTTGAAGATACAATTTGTGAATTGCAGTTAACACTATTTCCCTCTCGTCGGGGGAAGCCGGCAGGGCCGTCGGTGAGGGGGCATCTCCTCAAAGTCCAGCATGTATCCCTGAGACACAATATCTATTGCCCAGGGATCCAACAGGGAGTGAACCCACTTGTGGCTGAACTTACGAAGACGTGCCCCCACCAGGCCTAGCTCCGCCTTTGGAGCCCCAGCGACATGCGGTGGATTTTGTAGAGGCTGGGGAGGACTTCTGTTCCTGGGAACTAGCTGTGTTGTGCAGCTTCTTTCCTCTGCCCCTGCCTCTGGCAAGAAAGGAAGCACCTCGGACTTTCTTGTTTCTTTGTGTTCGAAAAGCTGCATTTGATAATGTCGTGCTTTCCTAGGCTGTGCAGGAATATAAGGCAAAATATCAGAATTACCAGCTATAGCTGTGAAGACCAGGTCCGAGATCCCTTCTCCACACAATCCTCAGCCTTCCATATGCCTCTTAAGTCGGCATCACCTGTCCATTGCATATTCTACAGGACACGTCAAGCAGAAATCGACATAGCATTGACTCTAGAACCCAGTAGACTAATGTCTCTTTGTGCATGTCTCTTAAGACAGCATCTTTAATATATATATCTCTATATATACATATATATATACATACTAGGGTCTCAATTTCTGCTGATAAGGTACCTGTGCACGCTGCTACAGCGCTATCCAGAATGTGCACGTTATCTGCAGGATCCCTGAGGATAGCTGTTAAGTCAGGGCTACCGTTTGGGCCAACGTGACACCCTAGGGGAAGATTCCCATCGTATCCTGGCCCTAGTAGAGAAAGGATACTCCCTGAGAATTATTTGTGGGAAACTGCAGTCTGTTGCCTGGAGATTCCCGCTCTTTTTCAACCTGGGAGGAGGGAAATTTACCTCAGCTTTCTTCCCCTTAAACATGTGTACCCTTGTGTCAGGGACAGATGAGTCATCATTGATATGAAAATCATCTTTTA
Source organism: Pseudophryne corroboree (assembly GCF_028390025.1). NCBI lineage: Eukaryota > Metazoa > Chordata > Amphibia > Anura > Myobatrachidae > Pseudophryne > Pseudophryne corroboree. Next base: position 392,676,740 of record NC_086447.1, on the reverse strand, counting down.
TTACAATAATCATATATTGAATACTTTTCTGCCATTTTGGCTGTAACTTTGCATTATCATAGTCGACACTGGAGTCAGACTCTGTGTCGATATCAGTGTCTATTATTTTGGATAGTGATCATTGCGAGACTCTGAAGGTCTCTGCGACATAGGGACAGACATGGGTAGATTCCCTGTCTGTTCTCTAATCATTTGTGCAATAAATTCACCTTAGCACTTAATTACACATATCCAAACAGGTGTCGGCGTTGTCGACGGAGACACCCTCAAACACACATTTGCTCCATCTCCTCCTTAGGGGAGCCTTTTACCTCAGACATGTTGACACACACGTACAGACACCCCACACACTCAGGGAATGCTCATCTGAAGACAATTCCCCCATAAGGCCCTTTGGAGAGACAGAGAGAGAGTATGCCAGCACACACCCCAGTGCTATTAACCCAGGAATAACACAGTAACTTAATGTTAACCCAGTAGCTGCTGTTTATATTGATTTTTGCGCCTAATTATGTGCCCCCCCTCTCTTTTTACCCTCTTCTCTGCAGGGGAGAGGCTGGGGAGCTTCCTCTCAGCGGTGCTGTGGAGAAAAACATGGCGCTGGTGAGTGCTGAGGAAGAAGCCCCGCCCCCTCGATGGCGGGCTTCTGTCCCGCTTAAATATACATTTACTTGGCTTGGGCTCATACATATATACAGTGCCCAACTGTATATATGCTAACTTTTGCCAAAGAGGTCCCAATTGCTGCCCAGGGCGCCCCCTCCCCCCTGCTCCCTGTACCCTTACAGTGACCGGAGTATGTGAGGTGTGTGTGGGAGCAATGGCGCACAGCTGCAGTGCTGTGCGCTACCTCAGTGAAGACAGGAGTCTTCTGCCGCCGATTTCGAAGTCTTCTTGCTTCTTATGCTCACCCGGCTTCTGTCTTCCGGCTCTGCGAGGGGGACGGCTGCGCGGCTCTGGGATCGGATGACGAGGGTGAGATCCTGTGTACGGTCCCTCTGGAGCTAATGTTGTCCAGTAGCCTAAGAAGCAGGACCTATCTTCAGAGAGTAGGGCTGCTTCTCTCCCCTCAGTCCCACGATGCAGGGAGTCTGTTGCCAGCAGAGCTCCCTGAAAATAAAAAACCTAACAAAATACTTTCTTACAGCAAGCTCAGGAGAGCTCACTGAACAGCACCCAGCTCGTCCGGGCACAGATTCAAACTGAGGTCTGGAGGAGGGACATAGAGGGAGGAGCCAGAGCACACCAGAATCTAAATTCTTTCTTAAAGTGCCCATGTCTCCTGCGGAGCCCGTCTATTCCCCTTGGTCCTTACGGAGTCCCCAGCATCCACTAGGACGTTAGAGAAAAAGAAAGTGGTGAAGTGTACCCGGTCTAAGTGATTCCTGTCACATTTGGAGCCCATACAGGGACCCTTGCTGGACACTACTATGCAGCAAAGGACCCAAGAGTAAGCAAAGTCTGGCAATTGGATCAGTGAGTAAAACTGCAGTATTTTGCAGGTTAACCAAGGTTGCTTTTTTTTGCATATGTGGCTGGAAAGCTAGGAAGTTTGTTAAGTTTATTTATTTGTGGTGGAGTGGTCAGTTGAACTGGCACACCAGAAAGTGTAAATTAAGCCTGCTAAATGTATCCACAGTGTGGAGAAGCAGTAGAAAATGGAAGATTTATTTAAAGTAATGGCTGATTTAGCAGCTGGACAACAGACTGAGATTTCTTGGCAGTAAACTCTGATTCAGTTAATGCATGCTGAATTAACAGAAATAAGAAAAGGTGGGCAGGAGCAAGAGGTGCTACAAAAGCTTACCCCAGCAGATGACATAGAAGCATACTTAAGTACCTTTGAGCACACTGCTGCATGGTCAAAATGGCCTGAGGAGGAGTGGGCTGTCAGATTAGCTCCCTATCTCAAAGGGGAGTCACAGAGAGCCTATGTTGATTTAAAGGTGTCTGAGGCCAGTTACTATCCTTGATTGAAGGAGGCTATACTCAGCAGGATTGGGGTGATAGGCCCAAGCTCAAGAATTTCATGAACCGTCAAGGGTCCAATTAGCAAAATTGGAGTAAAACTTTGTAAAGTAAAACTTTGCAAAACTTTGTAAAACTTAGCTCAGTGGGTAGTTGAAGTGGTGGCTCTAGACAAGGCTATACGGGTATTATACCATGGTGTACAACATTGGGCACTGCAGGCTGACCCCCAGACATTTGAGGAATAAGCAATGGTGATTGAGAGGTACCTGACGCTGGGAAAATTTAATAAAGCCAAGCAAGGGTTACAGCCAGTACCTAAACCCAGAACCCAGGTCCCCATTGTTAAACTAAACAACCCACCTCCAGCCCTATGTTTTGAGTGCAGTGAGCCTGGGCATGTATGGTAGAACTGTCCAAAGCAGAGTGAACTGATGGATTTCAGTGCAGGGAAAACAGCCCAACCTGTAGTCAACTTGGCAGCTTAAAGTATTTGCCCAGCTGAAATCACCTTGTTTCATCTGTTGGTACAGACTAAAGGCCAGGATATCTTGGCCTTGGTTGATACTGGCAGTGAATTGCCTATCATCTACTGTATGCTAATCTGGTTCCTCCCAGGTCGGACCAGGTTTTACACCTGGCAAAGTTGCTGTGTATCCATGGGGACATAGAAGAATGCCCACAAGTGCACCTGCTGGTGGTGATTAAAGGATGACCAGTAACAATGGTAGCCACAGTAGCATCCAACCCTGCTTATCCACTAATCCTAGTCTGGGACTTCCTGCTGTTACAGGAGTTGATTACATGAAATTACATTGGGAGACAGACAGAGACTGAGCTGTCCCAGGGGCCAATATCTACTGGAGGCCAAGGTTGTATGACTGTAAAGCCTTCTCTTGCTAGTGAGCAGCAGTGGAAAACTGAGATTGTGACACAATAGTCCCCTATTGGTGAAACTGTGTCTTTGGAGATCCACAGAATGATGGCCATTGTCCAATGCTTTTGAAGATGTGGTAATGGTAAATGGTAAGGCAATCTCTGCTTTACCAGCTGAAGGTGTACCTTACTTTGTGGTGAAAAATAATTTACTGTACCGTGTAACTTATTTGCAAGGTAAAAGGGTAGACCAGTGGCTGGTTCCCTGGAAACATGAGCAGCTGGTATTGAGGGTGGCTCACATGCATTTATTGGGTTGTCATTTAGGGGAGAAGAAAACACTCCAGCATATCTAGATATGGTTCTTATGGCCAGGCATTCATGCTGCAGTTAAAAAATGTCAGTAATGCCCAGTGTGCCAAAATACCACACCCAGCTAGAATTAGGGTGTCCTTGGTTCCCCTGCCTATCATTTCCGTGTCATTTGAGCAAATTGGTATGGATCTCATAAGGCCAATGGAAAAATCTGCTTGTGGGCATCAGTATATATTGGTGCTGGTGGACTGTGCCACCAGGTACCCAGATGCCATACCACTATGTAAAATTAAATCTAGCACTATTGCCTGGGAGCTGTACACCCATATGGGAATACCAAAAGCAGTCCTGATGGACCAAGGTACCCCTTTTGTGTCTAAAAATGAAAGACCTGTGTAGCTTGTTAAAGATGGATAGAATTACCACTTTGGTTTTTCACCCGCAGACAGTCGGCTTGGTCAAATGCTTTAACCAAACCCTTAAGCAGATGATAAAAAGGGCAGTGTCACAGGAGAAGCGAGATTGGGATCTACTCTTACCTAATCTAATGTTTGCAGTTTCAGAGGTACCCCAAGCCTCTACGGGGTTCAGCCCCTTCAAACTCCTCTATGGTAGACAACCCAGAGTGATACCAGATCTATTTCAAGAAAGGTGAGAGCAGCAGTTGTCCCAAGAGCCTAACATCATTCACTTTGTGCCCCAATTTTATAAACATCTAAGGCAAATTGCGCCACTTCTGAATGAACATTTAGAAAGGGCTCAACAACATGAAAAACGCAGTTATGACATTACCCCTGTCAACCAGACCTTTAATACGGGTGTCAAGGTACTGGTACTCATGCTTACTACTGAAAGTAAACTGTATGCCCAATGGCAAGACCCTTATGAGATCGTAGATGCAGTGGAACCTGTGAACTATAAGGTACGGCAGGATGGTAGAAGGAAAGAGGTACAAGTCTACCATGTGAATTAGTTGAAGCCTTGGACAGAAAGTGACACTCAGCTCTCTTTAGTGGCCGTGAAATGCCCAGAATGTCAGGTGCCCAGTGAAGTCACCTTCAGTCCTAGCCAGAAAGAAGAAGTGGTGAACTTAGTAGCACAGTACCAGGAAGTGTTATCTTCCCTCCCGAGGGAAAACCCAAATCAAACAGCATGATATTGTTACTCCACCCAGGGTGGTGATAAAACAAAGGCCATATAGTATACCTGATGCCAAACAGGCAGCAGTAAAGCAGGAAGTGGAAGAGATGCTGCACCTAGGGGTCATAGAGGAGTCAAACGGTAAATGGAATAATTCCATTTTTTTAGTGCCTAAGCCTTCGGGAGCTTTGACATTCTGTAATGACACTTTAGAAAATAAGATTTTACTTACCGATAAATCTATTTCTCGTAGTCCGTAGTGGATGCTGGGACTCCGTAAGGACCATGGGGATATAGCGGCTCCGCAGGAGACAGGGCACAAAATAAAAGCTTAAGGATCAGGTGGTGTGCACTGGCTCCTCCCCCTATGACCCTCCTCCAAGCCTCAGTTAGGATACTGTGCCCGGACGAGCGTACATAATAAGGAAGGATATTGAATCCCGGGTAAGACTCATACCAGCCACACCAATCACACCGTACAACTTGTGATCTGAACCCAGTTAACAGTATGATAAATGCAAAGGAGCCTCTGAAAAGATGGCTCACAACAATAATAACCCGAATTTTTGTAACAATAACTATATACAAGTATTGCAGACAATCCGCACTAGGGATGGGCGCCCAGCATCCACTACGGACTACGAGAAATAGATTTATCGGTAAGTAAAATCTTATTTTCTCTGACGTCCTAGTGGATGCTGGGACTCCGTAAGGACCATGGGGATTATACCAAAGCTCCCAAACGGGCGGGAGAGTGCGGATGACTCTGCAGCACCGAATGAGAGAACTCCAGGTCCTCCTCAGCCAGGGTATCAAATTTGTAGAATTTAGCAAACGTGTTTGCCCCTGACCAAGTAGCTGCTCGGCAAAGTTGTAAAGCCGAGACCCCTCGGGCAGCCGCCCAAGATGAGCCCACCTTCCTTGTGGAATGGGCTTTTACTGATTTTGGCTGTGGCAATCCTGCCACAGAATGTGCAAGCTGAATTGTACTACAAATCCAACGAGCAATCGTTTGCTTAGAAGCAGGAGCACCCAGCTTGTTGGGTGCATACAGGATAAACAGCGAGTCAGACTTTCTGACTCCAGCCGTCCTGGAAACATATATTTTCAAGGCCCTGACAACGTCAAGCAACTTAGAGTCCTCTAAGTCCCTGGTAGCCGCAGGTACCACAATAGGTTGGTTCATGTGAAATGCAGAAACCACCTTAGGTAGAAATTGAGGACGAGTCCTCAATTCCGCCCTGTCAGAATGAAATATCAAGTAAGGGCTTTTATATGATAAAGCCGCCAATTCTGACACACGCCTGGCTGAAGCCAAGGCTAACAGCATCGACACCACATTGAGATCCCAAGGTGCCACTGGAGGCACAAAAGGAGGCTGTATGTGCAGCACCCCTTTTACAAATGTCTGAACTTCAGGTACTGAAGCCAGTTCTTTCTGGAAGAAAATCGACAGGGCCGAAATTTGAACCTTAATGGACCCTAATTTTAGGCCCATAGACAGTCCTGTTTGCAGGAAATGAAGGAAACGACCCAGTTGAAATTCCTCTGTAGGGGCCTTCTTGGCCTCACACCACGCAACATATTTACGCCAAATGCGGTGATAATGTTTTGCGGTTACGTCCTTCCTGGCTTTGACCAGAGTAGGGATGACTTCTTCTGGAATGCCTTTTTCCCTTAGGATCCGGCGTTCAACCGCCATGCCGTCAAACGCAGCCGCGGTAAGTCTTGGAACAGACAAGGCCCCTGCAGTAGCAGGTCCTTTCTTAGAGGTAGAGGCCACGGTTCGTCCGTGAGCATCTCTTGAAGTTCCGGGTACCAAGTCCGTCTTGGCCAATCCGGAACCACGAGTATAGTTCTTACTCCTCTCCTTCTTATGATTCTCAGTACTTTTGGTATGAGAGGCAGAGGAGGGAACACATACACTGACTGGTACACCCACGGCGTTACCAGAGCGTCCACTGCTATTGCCTGAGGGTCCCTTGACCTGGCGCAATATCTGTCTTTGGTTTTTCCCAACGGTTTACAATCAGGTGGAAGACTTCTGGGTGAAGTCCCCACTCTCCCGGGTGAAGGTCGTGTCTGCTGAGGAAGTCTGCTTCCCAGTTGTCCACTCCCGGAATGAATACTGCTGACAGTGCTATCACATGATTTTCCGCCCAGCGAAGAATCCTTGCAGCTTCTGCCATTGCCCTCCTGCTTCTCGTGCCGCCCTGTCTGTTTACGTGGGCGACTGACGTGATGTTGTCCGATTGGATCAACACCGCCTGACCCTGAAGCAGAGGTTTTGCTTGACTTAGGGCATTGTAAATGGCCCTTAGTTCCAGAATGTTTATATGAAGAGACGTTTCCAAGCTTGACCACAGGCCCTGGAAATTCCTTCCCTGTGTGACTGCTCCCCAGCCTCTCAGGCTGGCATCCGTGGTTACCAGGATCCAATCCTGAATGCCAAATCTGCGGCCCTCTAGTAGATGAGCACTCTGCAGCCACCACAGGAGAGACACCCTTGTCCTTGGCGACAGGGTTATCCGCTGATGCATCTGCAGATGCGATCCGGACCATTTGTCCAGTAGATCCCACTGAAATGTTCTTGCATGGAATCTTCCGAATGGAATCGCTTCGTAAGAAGCCACCATTTTCCCCAGGACCCTCGTGCACTGATGCACTGAGACCTGTCCTGGTTTTAGGAGGTTCCTGACTAGCTCGGATAACTCCCTGGCCTTCTCCTCCGGGAGAAACACCTTCTTCTGGACTGTGTCCAGAATCATTCCTAGGAACAGTAGACGTGTCGTTGGAATCAGCTGCGATTTTGGAATATTTAGAATCCACCCGTGCTGACGTAACACTACCTGAGATAGTGCTACTCCGACTTCTAACTATTCCCTGGATCTTGCCCTTATCAGGAGATCGTCCAAGTAAGGGATAATTGAAATGCCTTTTCTTCGTAGAAGAATCATCATTTCGGCCATTACCTTGGTAAAGACCCGAGGTGCCGTGGACAATCCAAACGGCAGCGTCTGAAACTGATAATGACAGTTTTGTACTACAAACCTGAGGTACCCTTGGTGAGAAGGGTATATCGGGACGTGGAGATAAGCATCTTTGATGTCCAGAGACACCATATAGTCCCCTTCTTCCAGGTTCGCTATCACTGCTCTGAGTGACTCCATCTTGAATTTGAACCTTTTTATGTAAGTGTTCAAGGATTTCAGATTTAAAATTGGTCTCACCGAGCCGTCTGGCTTCGGTACCACAAACAGCGTGGAATAATACCCCTTTCCTTGTTGCAGGAGGGGTACCTTGATTATCACCTGCTGGGAATACAGCTTGTGAATGGCTTCTAGAACTGCCTCCCTGTCGGAGGGAGACTTTGGTAAAGCAGACTTCAGGAAACGATGAGGGGGAAACGCCTCAAATTCCAGTTTGTACCCCTGCGATACTACCTGTAGAATCCAGGGATCCACTTGCGAGTGAGCCCACTGCGCGTTGAAATTTTTGAGACGGGCCCCCACCATATCTGAGTCTGCTTGTAAAGCCCCAGCGTCATGCTGAAGACTTGGCAGAAGCAGGGGAGGGCTTCTGCTCTTGGGAAGCGGCTGCATGGTGCAGTCTTTTTCCTCTTCCTCTGCCCCGGGGCAGAAAGGAGTGGCCTTTTGCTCGCTTGTACTTATGGGAACGAAAGGACTGAGATTGAAAAGACGGTGTCTTTTTCTGCTGATGTGGAGTGACCTGGGGTAAAAAGGTGGATTTTCCAGCCGTTGCCGTGGCCACCAGGTCCGATAGACCAGCCCCAAATAACTCCTCCCCTTTATACGGCAATACTTCCATGTGCCGTTTGGAATCCGCATCCCCTGACCACTGTTGCGTCCACAACGCTCTTCTGGCAGAGATGGACATAGCACTTACTCTTGATGCCAGGGTGCAAATATCCCTCTGTGCATCACGCATATATAATAATGCATCCTTTAAATGTTCTATAGTTAACAAAATATTGTCCCTATCCAGGGTATCAATATTCTCAGTCAGGGAATCCGACCATGCGACTCCAGCACTGCACATCCAGGCTGAGGCGATTGCTGGTCGCAGTATAACACCAGTATGTGTGTATATACTTTTTAGGATATTTTCCAGCCTTCTATCAGCTGGTTCTTTGAGGGTAGCCGTATCAGGAGACGGTAACGCTACTTGTTTAGATAAACGTGTGAGCGCCTTATCTACCCTAGGGGGTGTTTCCCAACGCGCCCTAACCTCTGGCGGGAAAGGATATAATGCTAATAATTTTTTAGAAATTAGCTGTTTTTTATCGGGAGAAACCCACGCTTTTTCACACACCTCATTTATTTCCTCTGACTCAGGAAAAAATATTGGTAGTTTTTTCTCACCCCACATAATACCCTTCTTTGTGGTACTTGTAGTGTCAGAAAGGTTCAATGCCTCTTTCATTGCCGTGATCATGTAACGTGTGGCCCTACTGGACATTACGTTTGTCTCGTCACCGTCGACACTAGACTCAGTATCTGTGTCAGGGTCTGTGTCGACCCACTGAGGTAACGGGCGTTTTAGCGCCCCTGACGGTGTCTGAGACGCCTGGACAGGCACTAACTGATTTGCCGGCTGTCTCATGTCGTCAACAGTTTTTTGCAAATTGCTGACATTATCACTTAATTGTTTAAATACAATCATCCAGTCAGGTGTCGACTCCCTAGGGGGTGACATCACCAACGCAGGCAACTGCTCCGCCTCCACATAATTTTCCTCCTCATACATGTCGACACACGCGTACCGACACACAGCACACACACACCGGGAATGCTCTGATAGAGGACAGGACCCCACTTAGCCCTTTGGAGAGACAGAGGGAGAGTCTGCCAGCACACACCCAGCGCTATATATATATACAGGGATAACCTTATATAAGTGTTATTCCCTTATAGCTGCTGTTAATTATTGTTATTTGCTGCCAACAATGCCCCCCCTTCTCTTTTTTACCCTGATTCTGAAGCAGGACTGCAGGGGAGAGTCAGGGAGCCGTCCTTCCAGCGGAGCTGTGAGGGAAAATGGCGCTTGTGTGCTGAGGAGATAGGCTCCGCCCCTTCACGACGTCCTTATCTCCCGCTTTTTTGTGTAAAATGGCAGGGGATTAAAATACATCCATATAGCCCAGGAGCTATATGTGATGTATTCTGTTTTGCCACCTAAGGTATTCTGTTATATTGCGTCTCAGGGCGCTCCCCCCCCAGCGCCCTGCACCCTCAGTGACCGGAGTGTGAAGTGTGCTGAGAGCAATGGCGCACAGCTGCGGTGCTGTGCGCTACCTTAGTCTGAAGACAGGATGTCTTCTGCCGCCGATTTCACCGGACCTCTTCGTCTCTTCTGGCTCTGTAAGGGGGACGGCGGCGCGGCTCCGGTGACCCATCCAGGCTAAACCTGTGATCGTCCCTCTGGAGCTAGTGTCCAGTAGCCTAAGAAACCCGATCCACTCTGCACTCAGGTGAGTCCGTTTCTTCTCCCCTTAGTCCCACGATGCAGTGAGCCTGTTGCCAGCAGGACTCACTGAAAATAAAAAAACCTAACTAAACTTTTATTCTAAGCAGCTCAGGAGAGCCACCTAGATTGCACCCTTCTCGGCCGGGCACAAAAATCTAACTGAGGCTTGGAGGAGGGTCATAGGGGGAGGAGCCAGTGCACACCACCTGATCCTTAAGCTTTTATTTTGTGCCCTGTCTCCTGCGGAGCCGCTATATCCCCATGGTCCTTACGGAGTCCCAGCATCCACTAGGACGTCAGAGAAAGTTAAATACAGTTTCTCAGTTTGATTATTATCCTATGCTCTGGGTTGCTGTACTGGTAGAAAAATTTGCAACAAGCCAGTATCTCACCACACTAAATTTCATGAAGGTTTACTGCCAAAGCAAAGACATCCTTATCTACCCCAGAGGGTTTGTTAAAATATAAAGTGCTGCACCTGCAACTTTCCAGAGAGCTATGAATAAATTTATCTGGCCACACAGGGAATACGCAGCAGCATATTTAGATGACACTGTCATTTTTAACTCTGACTGGGAGTCACACCTTCCAAAGGTGGAGGCAGTGTTACAGTCTCTACGGGCACACATGTTCACAGCCAACCCGGAGAAGTGTGCCATCGGAATGCTGGAGGCAAAGTATCTAGGGTATATTTTAGGCAAAGGGCAAGTTAATACTCTAACCTGCAAGATTGAACCAGTCCTCACATGACCTAAGCCAAAATGTAAATTGAAACTCAGGACATTCCTTAGTCTGGTATGCTATTATCATAGGTTCATATGTGATTTTGCCACCAGGACGGCACCCTTAACTGAATGTCTATAAAAACAGTCCTCAGACTAAATAGTATGGTCTTGGCCTGCAGAGACTGCTTTGCAGGATTTAAGGCAAGCTTTATGCGCAGAATCTGTATTGCAAGCTCCTGATTTCAGAAAGCTGCAGACTGATGCCTCTGGAACAGGCTTAGGGTCAGTCCTTTCCCAAGAGGTTGAAGTGAAAGAGGATGAAGGGGAAGAGAAACCTATCCTCTACCTTAGCTGGAAATTGCTGCCCAGAGAATGCAAGTATTCAACTGTGGAGCAGCAATTAAATGGGCAGTAGAGTCACTGAGATACTATTTGTTGGAGTGAGCATTCCGGCTATTTACCGACCATGCACCTTTACAGTGGATGCACACAAACAAGGTGGTGAATGCTTGTGTGACTTGCTGGTTTCTGGCCTTACAGTCATTCAAATTTGAGGTGCTGCATTGTCCAGGGAAACATCACCTTAATGCAGATGCCCTTTCTAGAAAGTTTATGGGTCCTGATCCTTCTAGCAACCCTGTGGTGAAGCTAGAGGAGAAGGGTGAAGATGGGAATCTGGGGAAAATAACTGATAGGCATGTTCCTGGATTGGTGGCACAAATAGATGTAGGTGAGGTGGAAAGCTCACCTGGGAAACGCTTACCTACACCAGGGTGGTTAAAGCTAAGGTAGGAGGAGTGTGGCAGAGATAGTACAGATCAGACATGGATTTAGAATTGTAGCATTGTGGCTAATAAGAACCTAGGTCAAGTGTTACTGTTGTTCATGGTTGAGAAGCAGTTGATTACAGGCACCTGTAAGGGTGTGTTAAAAGGGTTCCAGGCACAAGGGAACAATGCTTCTGATGGTGACTAGTATCCAGAAGGGCATGCAATGACATTAGGGCCACTGGACCTGTACTGATGTGATCTTGTACTGCTATGCACCTGTACTGATGTAAACCTGCACTGCACTGCTGAAAGATCCCTGTGCTGTCCTGCCTAACAAAGAAATAAAGAAACTGGTGAAGTTCACCCGGTCTATGTGATGCTATTGTTGTGCTCATCTATCCTGTGATGCATATCCACATGATAGGTTGTCTATGGCCCATGGGTACGATTAGTCTATGGTACTGTACATGGGGGTTATCAGTATGGATTTCAGATTCTGCTAAAAAGCAAAATCTGCAATATGTTCTTTCACATACAGGGCACCGCACATTGCAGAGCAAGGCTGCCCAGCATACAGAATGGCCTGTCCAGCAACTGTGGACAACCCCCTGCAGCCGCAACTAGGCTGCGTATGCAGGAGGTCCGACGCCATTTTTTAGATTGGAACAGCAGCATGTGACATCACGCAGCTGCCCTGAATATGCTGCCCACCCACCCCCATTTTCTCTGCGCCTCCCTGCAACACTCCATCGCCACCCCTCACCCACCCCGTGAACACCTTTGCCTGTCAATCAGGCAGAGGTGCTCACAGCCAAAGCGATCATATCAAATTCGGCGGATGCACACATGGAAGACGTACCTCTACACTGCCGCTGCTGGCGTTATTTGCAGTGTGACCTGAATAACCCCCATGGTGTGATGACTTGGGGTAATTGGCTCAGTAGAGGGGTGAATTTGTGCCACATCTGGGAGCTCAGTCAGGCTCCAACACAGCTTTTCAGGTTAATTAACGGTGCGTTAACATAAATGAATAGAAAACAACAAATTCTTAGTCCCCACTCAATACAACTATCTTGCTTCTTCACCACTGACTAACGTTGGGCAGCTAATCTGCAAAGATAACGATTTTTTAACTGAAAAGTCTCAATCCTGTCTCTCACTGGTACCATGCACAGTCTCAGTCCTGTTTTCTGTAGGCATAACACAGGCTTTGGCCCACTCACAGTCAAGGCTCCCCGCCTGGCTTCTTCCCAGTAAAATGTAGCTCAGTCTAATGCTGGGTACACACTGGGGTACACTGGGTACAACTGATCTGCAAATATATCTACAGACAGTGCATCCCTCTTGCTCCACACAGAATACATATAATACATATGTCAGTACATTGTAATTAGAGATGTGTGGCAGACACTTTTCGGGTTTTGTGTTCTGGATCTGGATTGGTTTTGCCAAAACTACACTTTCGGGTTTTGATTTTGTTTTGGATCTGGATGTTTTTTTGAAAAAAAAAAAACCCCTATAAAAAAAGCTAAAATCACAGAATTTGGGGGTAATTTTTATTCTACAGTATTATTACCCTCAATAACATTCATTTCCACTCATTTCCAGTCTATTCTAAACATCTCACATTATTGTTTTTAAGCCAAAAGGTTGCATCGAGGTAGCTGGATGACTAAACTAAGCAACACAAGTGGGTGGCACAAACACCTGGCCAATATAGGAGTGGCACTGCAGGGGCAGACAGGATGGCAGCATTAAAAAACAGGCCCCAAAATAGCACATAATGCTAAGAAAAAAAAGAGGCGCAAGGTGGAATTGTCCTTGGGACCTCCCACCCACCACCTTTATGTTGTTTAAACAGGACATGCACAGTTTAATAAACCCATCATTTCAACGACAAATGGTCCCCCTGGAATAAGCTAGCCAAGTTCTCCGAATCATAGCTAGCTACAAACATACCACCTCCTTCTTTGATGACTTTTCACATTATGAGAAGAGGCAAGAGGAAGAGGACAGAGTCAAGAAGGTGATTAAGAATTAGAGAGGCACATGCATTCAGGAACAACACACAGGCTTTCTCCTCACTCCTATATTGGTGTGGAACGGAAAGATCTTCAACCAAGCAAATATATAATTACCACATTACTGGAAAAACTGAAAAACTAGGGGCCAGATGCTCAGAATTTGTACACCCTTCTCCGTTTTCAGGATCAAGATTGGATATTTTCCCCTCCATGGAGTCTGGAGACTTATTTTATGAAAAACTTGTGGGTTTCCTTTTTTCCATTTTTTCCATTTTTTTTTATTGCATTTTTATTTACATATTTTGTGGCGGATGCCTTATTTTTGTTTTTCACAGCTCCCAGTTACATGCATGTGAACATACCTATGTGTCCCAGTTACACATGTGAGCATACCTGTGTGTCTTGTTTATTTTATTCATATTTAATTTTTAAATAAAGCAGCCCCTTAGATGTTTTAGCAGGCCCTCCACAGCAGCCTCGGATGGGGCAAGTTGAGTTCGGGTGGGTTCCGTAGAGTACTAAGCAGGACTGTGCAGTGAAGTTTTTGTTATTCAGCCCCTGCCCTAGTGGAGCTTACCATTCTACAGTTGAAAATAATTTCATACTATTAGTAGGACTGTGGGAGGAAGCAATGCTAACCTCTGTGCCCGCAGCATGCCATGGCCTGGCAAGCCAGAAATCTTCCTGGCTGTAAGCCACCATAAGGCTTCATACTGGGCCTTATTCAGTAACTGTTTGTGCTTCGCAGGAGCTCCTGGTCCATCTAGTGCTGCAGTGCAATGGAAAGCTGATGCAATGCAAGAGCTCTGAAAGTCTGTTATTCTAACACCGCGAGGTCTTGCGATAACCATACGCAGCCCTTAGGAATAGAACCCTGTACAACAAATGTGCATTTTGTAAATAAATAATCCCAAAATGTGGAACATCAATAATAAATCAAAATTAAGGTTGACTAAGTGGAATCATTCATTTGAGTGAGTCCCTAACATTAAATAATTGAGAAGAACCTCTCTCTATCCTCTCCGGCAGTTGCGCTGGTTTATGAGTCTGTCTCTTCTGATTCTGACTGACTTTGGCCACAAATGTGGTCTCATTGAAAAACACTTTGTCAAAACTGCAATTTCCATTTCCACCTTTGCGGCTATGTTTTCACAAATCTGTTTCTGATGCTGAAGCTTGTTACATATTCTGCTTTAGGCTTTAATTTAAACCTAGGATCAAATACAGCAGCACCCCTGGAATTATAAGGCAGCATCCCTGGACTTATACAGCATAGGCAGCACCCCTGGATAATTACACAGCACAGCAGACAGGCAACAGCACCCCTGGATAATTACACAGCACAGTAGACAGGCAACAGCACCCCTGGACTTAAACGGCAGTGGGGCAGCACCCCTGGACTGATAGTGAAGAGCGGCAGCACCCCATATAGCGCAGCACCCCTAGATTGATGTGGCAAAGAAAAGAGGCGCAAGATGGAATGTGTTTTTACAGTGTACAGGACCAGTGTACATTTATTTTCACTGCACCTCTGTATTTTTACAGCATACAAGACCAGTGTACTTTTATTTTAACAACAGCACCCCTGCATTTTTACAGCATACAGGACCATTTTACTCAACATCAGCAACTGGACTGGTAGTGCTCCTCCAATTACTTGCAGTGGGCATGCAAATGGTGGTAGGAGCCTCCTCTTTCCATACAGTCTTGGGAAGGTCAGGCCTAGACTAGAGATGAGCGCCTGAAATTTTTCGGGTTTTGTGTTTTGGTTTTGGGTTCGGTTCCGGGGCCGTGTTTTGGGTTCGAACGCGTTTTGGCAAAACCTCACCGAATTTTTTTTGTCGGATTCGGGTGTGTTTTGGATTCGGGTGTTTTTTTCAAAAAACACTAAAAAACAGCTTAAATCATAGAATTTGGGGGTCATTTTGATCCCAAAGTATTATTAACCTCAAAAACCATAATTTACACTCATTTTCAGTCTATTCTGAATACCTCACACCTCACAATATTATTTTTAGTCCTAAAATTTGCACCGAGGTCGCTGTGTGAGTAAGATAAGCGACCCTAGTGGCCGACACAAACACCGGGCCCATCTAGGAGTGGCACTGCAGTGTCACGCAGGATGTCCCTTCCAAAAAACCCTCCCCAAACAGCACATGACGCAAAGAAAAAAAGAGGCGCAATGAGGTAGCTGTGTGAGTAAGATTAGCGACCCTAGTGGCCGACACAAACACCGGGCCCATCTAGGAGTGGCACTGCAGTGTCACGCAGGATGGCCCTTCCAAAAAACCCTCCCCAAACAGCACATGACGCAAAGAAAAAAAGAGGCGCAATGAGGTAGCTGTGTGAGTAAGATTAGCGACCCTAGTGGCCGACACAAACACCGGGCCCATCTAGGAGTGGCACTGCAGTGTCACGCAGGATGTCCCTTCCAAAAAACCCTCCCCAAACAGCACATGACGCAAAGAAAAAAAGAGGCGCAATGAGGTAGCTGTGTGAGTAAGATTAGCGACCCTAGTGGCCGACACAAACACCGGGCCCATCTAGGAGTGGCACTGCAGTGTCACGCAGGATGGCCCTTCCAAAAAACCCTCCCCAAACAGCACATGACGCAAAGAAAAAAAGAGGCGCAATGAGGTAGCTGTGTGAGTAAGATTAGCGACCCTAGTGGCCGACACAAACACCGGGCCCATCTAGGAGTGGCACTGCAGTGTCACGCAGGATGGCCCTTCCAAAAAACCCTCCCCAAACAGCACATGACGCAAAGAAAAAAAGAGGCGCAATGAGGTAGCTGTGTGAGTAAGATTAGCGACCCTAGTGGCCGACACAAACACCGGGCCCATCTAGGAGTGGCACTGCAGTGTCACGCAGGATGTCCCTTCCAAAAAACCCTCCCCAAACAGCACATGACGCAAAGAAAAAAAGAGGCTTTTTACTGATATTTGGTGTTTTGGATTTGACATGCTCTGTACTATGACATTGGGCATCGGCCTTGGCAGACGACGTTGCTGGCATTTCATCGTCTCGGCCATGACTAGTGGCAGCAGCTTCAGCACGAGGTGGAAGTGGATCTTGATCTTTCCCTAATTTTGGAACCTCAACATTTTTGTTCTCCATATTTTAATAGGCACAACTAAAAGGCACCTCAGGTAAACAATGGAGATGGATGGATTGGATACTAGTATACAATTATGGACGGGCTGCCGAGTGCCGACACAGAGGTAGCCACAGCCGTGAACTACCGCACTGTACTGTGTCTGCTGCTAATATATAGACTGGTTGATAAAGAGATAGTATACTCGTAACTAGTATGTATGTATAAAGAAAGAAAAAAAAACCACGGTTAGGTCACTGGTATATACAATTATGGACGGGCTGCCGAGTGCCGACACAGAGGTAGCCACAGCCGTGAACTACCGCACTGTACTGTGTCTGCTGCTAATATATAGACTGGTTGATAAAGAGATAGTATACTCGTAACTAGTATGTATGTATAAAGAAAGAAAAAAAAACCACGGTTAGGTCACTGGTATATACAATTATGGACGGGCTGCCGAGTGCCGACACAGAGGTAGCCACAGCCGTGAACTACCGCACTGTACTGTGTCTGCTGCTAATATATAGACTGGTTGATAAAGAGATAGTATACTCGTAACTAGTATGTATGTATAAAGAAAGAAAAAAAAACCACGGTTAGGTGGTATATACAATTATGGACGGGCTGCCGAGTGCCGACACAGAGGTAGCCACAGCCGTGAACTACCGCACTGTACTGTGTCTGCTGCTAATATATAGACTGGTTGATAAAGAGATAGTATACTCGTAACTAGTATGTATGTATAAAGAAAGAAAAAAAAACCACGGTTAGGTCACTGGTATATACAATTATGGACGGGCTGCCGAGTGCCGACACAGAGGTAGCCACAGCCGTGAACTACCGCACTGTACACTGGTTGATAAAGAGATAGTAGTATACTCGTAACAACTAGTATGACGACGGTATAAAGAATGAAAAAAAAACCACGGTTAGGTGGTATATAATACAATTATGGTTGGACGGACTGCCTGCCGAGTGCCGACACAGAGGTAGCCACAGCCGTGAACTACCGCACTGTACACTGGTTGATAAAGAGATAGTAGTATACTCGTAACAACTAGTATGACGACGGTATAAAGAATGAAAAAAAAACCACGGTTAGGTGGTATATAATACAATTATGGTTGGACGGACTGCCTGCCGAGTGCCGACACAGAGGTAGCCACAGCCGTGAACTACCGCACTGTACACTGGTTGATAAAGAGATAGTAGTATACTCGTAACAACTAGTATGACGACGGTATAAAGAACGAAAAAAAAACCACGGTTAGGTGGTATATATTATAATACAATTATGGATGGACGGACTGCCTGCCGAGTTCCGACACAGAGGTAGCCACAGCCGTGAACTACCGCACTGTACACTGGTTGATAAAGAGATAGTAGTATACTCGTAACAACTAGTATGACGACGGTATAAAGAACGAAAAAAAAACCACGGTTAGGTGGTATATATTATAATACAATTATGGATGGACGGACTGCCTGCCGAGTTCCGACACAGAGGTAGCCACAGCCGTGAACTACCGCACTGTACACTGGTTGATAAAGAGATAGTAGTATACTCGTAACAACTAGTATGACTATGACGACGGTATAAAGAAAGAAAAAAAAAACCACGGTTAGGTGGTATATAATACAATTATGGATGGACGGACTGCCTGCCGAGTGCCGACACAGAGGTAGCCACAGCCGTGAACTACCGCACTGTACTGTGTCTGCTGCTAATATAGACTGGTTGATAAAGAGATAGTATACAATACTACTAATATACTGGTGGTCAGGCACTGGTCACCACTAGTCACACTGGCAGTGGCACTCCTGCAGCAAAAGTGTGCACTGTTTAATTTTAATATAATATTATTTATCATGTACTCCTGGCTCCTGCTATAACAACCTGCAGTGCTCCCCAGTCTCCCCCACAATTATAAGCTTTATATACAATACATTGATGTGCAGCACACTGGGCTGAGCAGTGCACACAGACTGAGTCACTGTGTGACTGTGTATCGTTTTTTTCAGGCAGAGAACGGATATATTAAATAAAACAAACAACTGCACTGTCTCTGGTGGTCACTGGTCACTGTGGTCGTCAGTCACTAAACTCTGTCTGCACTCTGCACTCTCTTCTAATCTACAGTATCACAGCAATCTCTCTCTCTCTCTCTCTCTTCTAAATCTAATCTAAATGGAGAGGACGCCAGCCACGTCCTCTCCCTATCAATCTCAATGCACGTGTGAAAATGGCGGCGACGCGCGGCTCCTTATATAGAATCCGAGTCTCGCGATAGAATCCGAGCCTCGCGAGAATCCGACAGCGTCATGATGACGTTCGGGCGCGCTCGGGTTAACCGAGCAAGGCGGGAAGATCCGAGTCGCTCGGACCCGTGAAAAAAAAAGTGAAGTTCGTGCGGGTTCGGATTCAAAGAAACCGAACCCGCTCATCTCTAGCCTAGACATCACAAAAGTGGACACACTTGGGGGTAATTAAGAGTTGTTCGCAGCAGCAAATTGGTTAGCAGTTGGGCAAAACCTTGTGCACTGCAGGAGGGCAGATATAACTTTGCAGAGAGTAATAGGCCCTACACACTGGGCGATATCAGTGAAAGATATGAACGATCTCATTCATTAATGAAAGAGATACCATTCATATCTTTCAATGTGGAGGCACCAGCTATGAATTATGCGCGGCCCCGCCGCGCTCGTTCATCGCTTGTGCCCAGTCTCTTGTGCATGCAGGCCAATATGGACGATCTCGTCTATATTTGCCTGCACTGCTATGGAGCCAGGTGACGGGGGGAATGAAGAAACTTCACTGCCCCCTCACCGCCGGGTCGCCCGTCGGCCGTATCCGCCATCGGGCAGATCAGCGGCGGATCACGCAGTGTGTAAGGCCGATTAGATTTAGGTGTGTTATTTTGTTTATGTGCAGGGTAAATACTGGCTGCTTTATTTTTACACTGCAATTTAGATTTCAGTTTGAACACACCCCACCCAAATCTAACTCTCTCTGCACATGTTATATCTGCCCCCACCCCCTACAGTGCACATGGTTTTGCCCAACTGCTAACAAATTAGCTGCTGCGATCAACTCTGAATTAGGACCATGGACTCTTCTTGGGGATTTGTGAAATCTCTGAACACACAGTTGTTTTTTCCTGTGCTTTAATGAGCTTTATTTTTTACATTTTTCAAGAGGAAGTAGGGCTTCCATCTTCATGAGAAGCTGAACCACCAGTCATGAACATGGGCCCTCATTCCGAGTTGATCGCTCGCAAGGCGATTTTAGCAGAGTTACACACGCTAAGCCGCCGCCTACTGGGAGTGAATCTTAGCTTCTTAAAATTGCGACTGATGTATTCGCAATATTGCGATTACAAACTACTTAGCAGTTTCAGAGTAGCTTCAGACTTACTCGGCATCTGCGATCAGTTCAGTGCTTGTCGTTCCTGGTTTGACGTCACAAACACACCCAGCGTTCGCTCAGACACTCCCCCGTTTCTCCGGCCACTCCTGCGTTTTTTCCGGAAACGGTAGCGTTTTTATCCACACGCCCATAAAACGCCGTGTTTCCGCCCAGTAACACCCATTTCCTGTCAATCACACTACGATCGCCGGAGCGAAGAAAAAGCCGTGAGTAAAAATACTATCTTCATTGTTAAATTACTTGGCGCAGTCGCAGTGCGAATATTGCGCATGCGTACTAAGCGGAATTTCACTGCGATGCGATGAAAATTACCGAGCGAACGACTCGGAATGAGGGCCATAGTCCAAGGCCTTAGCCTTTCCTTGCCACTTCATGTCGTGAATGGAATATTGTCAATTTTACATTTCTTAGCAGATTATTTTTTATTTTATTTTTTATTTTTGTGGTTCTTAATTTTTGCTTCTTGGATTTTACATGCCCTTTATGACATTGGGCATCGGCCTTAGCAGACGACGTTGATTTAATTGCATCACCAATGTCATGACTGGTGGCAGCAGCAGCTTCAGCACTAGTACTAGAAACTGGAAGTGGGTCCTGATCTTCCACTATTTTTTCCTCCAAATATTTGTCCTCCATTTCACAGGACAGCACCCCTTTATTATTACAGCACACAGAACAGTGCCCCTTTATTTTCACAGCACCCCTGTAATTTTACAGTATACAACAAGGGGCCAGTGTACCTTTATTTTAACACCACCACCCCTGTATTTTTACAAGACTGGGCCAGTGTACTTTTATTTTAACAACAGCACCCCTGTATTTTTACAGAATACGGGACAGGGCCAGTGTAATTTTATTTTAACAACAGCACCCCTGTATTTTTACAGCATACAGGACCAGCGTACAATTATTTTAACAGCAGCACCCATGTATTTTTACATCATACAGGACCAGTGTACTTTTCATTTTAACAGCACCCCTGTATTTTTACAGCATACATGACCAGCGTACTTTTATTTTAACAACAGCACCACTGAATTTTTACAGCATACAAGACAGGGCTAGTGTACATTAATTTTCAGTGCACCCCTGAATTTTTATAGCATACAAGACAGGGCCAGTGTACATTTATTTTAACAACAGCACCCTTGAATTTTTTCAGCATACAAGACAGGGCTAGTATACATTTATTTTCACTGCACCCCTGAATTAATGCAGCATACAAGACAGGGCCAGTGTACATTTTATTTAAACAACAGCAACCCTGAATTTTTACAGCATACAAGACAATGCCAGTGTACATTTATTTTCACTGCACCCCTGTATTTGAATCAATGTACTTTTATTTTAACAACAGCACCCCTGTATTTACGCAAAATCAGCCTGGTTTTGCCATGTAAATGATTGCCACTTAAAACAAAACAGGAGAACTCTCCCAAAATCTCTCACTTTCTGATTCTCACACCCTATTACATTACCCCCTAACAGTCAGTAGGTCCAGGCAGGGCCCCTGTGTTACTATATCTGTGCAATGCATTGCAGTTGGTGCGCACTTGCTGAATCTTGTGTGTTCAGCAAACTTCAGACAGACAGTGATACAGTATTTAATAACAACACTAACAGTCAGTAGGTCCAGTGCAACAGACTTAATATCTGTGCAGTGAGTTTCAGTTAAAAAACTGAAATAAAAATATATAAAAAAACAACTTGTGTGTGTTCAGTGAACTTCAGACAGACAGTGATACAGTGGTTAATAACAACACTAACAGTCAATACTCCCAGGGCCACTGCCTTAATAACCTGTGCAATGAGTCATAGTTGCAGTTCAAAAAAATGGAGAAGAAATATTTTTTGTAAACTTGTGTGTGTTCAGCGAACTTCAGGCAGGCAGTGATACAGAGTTTAATAACAACGCTAATGGTCAGTAGGTACAGGGCTACTGCCTTAATATCTGCACAGTCAGCTGATATGTATCATGACAATCAATCGATAGAACAGCAGGAGCAGCAACCAAGAATTAGTGATGCAGCTGTTGCCACCACCAGTCATGACGATAGTAATCCTTCAACATCTACTAAAGCTGGTGGTCAAGGGCATAGAAGGTTTAAGTGTTGGCATCTGAATACGCAACAATATTTTACATTACTAAAGAATAAAAACACCACCTGTAATAGAGAGAATATTTACTGCAGAAAAACATAAAATTGCTGTCAGTATCCCGACAGCGGCATTCCACCCGGCAGAATGCCGGCAGCAGGGCGAGCGGTGCTCACCACAGGTTCTGTTCCCACTCCGTAGGTGTTGTGGAGACACACGAGTGGAAATAGCCCCTGTGCGCCGGCATTCCAGCCAGTGGCATTGCTTGCTGTCAGGATTCCGGCGTCGGCTTCCTGACTGCTGGGATCCCTAGAGCCAACAAATTGAATGGATCCACTACAGTCAATAGGTCGATCACTAATGGTCAACATTGTATTAGGTCGACAGGGTCAAAAGGTTAACATGTACAAGGTAGACTTGACACACAAGTTTTTTATTTTATTTTTTTTATTTATTTTCAAAATTTTCATACTTCAACATCCATGTGGGCTACGATTGGGAATAGTAACCTGTGCGAGTGTAGTGGTAGCAGACCGAGGCACCTTTCCCGATGCATGGAGAGTGAAGCAGTACACTAATGGGGCTTGTTTGTGGCATAAAAAAAGCAAAAAAAATTGTGGCTACCTTTTTTGTGTCAACCATTTCCATGTCCACCTTTTGACATTTGACATTATGTCAAGTTATGAAAGAGGATCATCCAAAATTATATAAACACAACTGTAATAAAAAAAAATAGTTGCAGTGGAAAAAAGCCTCAAGAAAATGAACACTGACTTTTAAATAGAAAAAATAAAAACATACTGAATTAACCATATTTTCCCATCACATTATCACAAGAAAAACTCTATTATTTTACAAAGTAAAACTAAAAAAGATAAAAGTATAATTTATCAAAGTTCATTAAACATAACAAGTGTAGAAAATAAAATTAAGGATATGCTAGAAAGTGTGGGGGGGGAGGGGGGGATGGACAAATCAGAAGAGCAAGGATTAACACAAGAAAAAAAGATAAAGAAAAATCTAACAGTGCACAAGTCATAACAGGTACAGATGAGAAAGAGGGGAGCCAACTGTATATAAAATAACAGTTGACTGCAACACACAAATAAAAAATGAAGTGTGAGGACACGTATTATGACTACCTGATAGTGTAAATACAGATTAGTTGACTCAAACAATTTAAAATTAAGGGATTGATTGGAGGCATCCAATCGAGTGATATATACATCCCATCTCTCTCAGGAAAATAGTCTACATCTTTTTTAATATCCAGTAAAGTACATCAAAGTACAAAAGTTGGAGTAAGGCAAATTTACTATAGAAAGGGAGGGAGGCAGGAATGAATGGTCCAATTGATCAATATTCCTTTTGTTAGTTAACACATTGTAACAATAATGGTTAATAGAGTATGTTCTACTTTTTTTGAAGACTTCGGATCCATTTAGCAAAATTTGCCCACAAGAAAGCTAAAAGATCTGTTTTAGAGAAATATCTAAAATTTGTATTATGAAGTGGTAACTTTTATCCAGAATGTTCCTTTTTTTTTATTTTTTTATTTACATTCACACAATTGTGAAAAATAGTGGCCTTGGGTTGTTTGCATTTGAAACTAGACCATGTCTCACTATCCTCCAGGTGTCATCTCTGGCCTTGAGCAATGCAAGATCTATATAGAGTTCTGACATGCACTTATTGTAATGCAACATACTGTACATATTTCAAAGTTTTATAATATTTGAACATTGCATCTGGGGAGGTAAGAATAAATATATCCAAAAGATATTTGTTATAGCAACATCTCCAAAGAGTAATGGGAGAAGAGTAAATAAGGTCACAATACAAAGAACCAGCGGCAACTGCAACACCAACCATATAGTGCAGGGGGGAACCGATTAGCATAAATAAACATACATGT
Organism: Pseudophryne corroboree; assembly: GCF_028390025.1. Taxonomy (NCBI): domain Eukaryota; kingdom Metazoa; phylum Chordata; class Amphibia; order Anura; family Myobatrachidae; genus Pseudophryne; species Pseudophryne corroboree. The sequence goes on along the minus strand of NC_086447.1, from coordinate 392,652,899 downwards.
TATCATGTATGTAATTTATGTGCCTGCTGATTCCCCGGGGATCAGATGCGCTTAGTGTATCTGGAGCTGTGCAACACCCATGACTTAGCATAAGGCATCACACACTCCTTCGAAGCCCGCCCCCAGACTCCCATTGGCCAGTTTCACAGGAGTCTGGGGGTGGCTTAGGAATTCGTGAAACCTTATGCTGATTCCTGGGTGCTGCACCAGACCTGTGGGGGAACCAGCCAGCACATATATCTTATACATGATACCATGTATTCTTATATATGCTAAGAGGTTTTCCTCTGCATTATATCATTGGCGCTGCAGCCACTGCTACAAATAACATGCTTTATAACTATTATAGCAAGGATATTACAGGAACTGGCTGTGAGGAGGCTAGTGAGGGGATAAGTAAACAGTGAACAAATCATTGAACCTGTAAAAACATATAGGACTTGCTATGAGGCAGTCCATACTGTACCTATCCCTCAGGCTCGGACAGGTCAAAAAATCCCACCTGGATCAAATACATCTCAAATGAGTGCTAAATCATGTTCCATCCAATGAAGAAAATGTTTATTTTCCAAGCCAGGTTACAAATAGGAAATTACCCCAAAAGTTAAGAAAAACAGAATAATTAAAATCATGTTTGAATGTCTTGTAACTTATACCCAAGGAAAATATGTGGCAAGATGAAAGGAGGTCTTTGTGGTGAATGAAGCAGAGCACTCAAAGAATGGTAATAGAACATCTTAACCACTATAAGAATATACTGTATACAGTAGATGTATGGTATCCGGTTGATAGATCTACAGTAAAAATATATAAAGTCATCAGGTCGATCCCAAATGGTCGACATGCAAAAGAGTTGAAGTCAACAGGTAAAATGTAGAAAGTGCTTAAAGTCAACAGGTTCAAGAGGTCAACACACATATGGTTGTTGCAGGATTTTTTACAATTGTTTTTACATTTCTTTTCAACTTTTTAATTATTTACTATCCACATGGACTATGACTGGGAAAAATAACCTCTGCTGAGCACAACTTTAGCAGTGCGAGGTACCTTGCTCGAAGTGTGGTGAGTAAAGCTGGCCTGCGAGGGTACATGTTACCACTATATTTGCTCAGATATGGTGAAACATACAAAATTACACCAAACCATTTTTTGTGTCGACCATTTTCATGTCAACCTTTTGACTGTCAACTTTTTTACCTGTTGACTTTTTGCAAGTCGACCATTTAGGGTTGACCTACTGACTGTATCTTTTTACTGTAGATCTATTGGATCACACCTGTCACAACTGAGGGCTGGCACTGGTAGTCGGAAGCATCAGTTGCAGGGGCTGATGGATAGCTGAACTTAGGAGGTGAGATGAAACTCCTAGACATGCAGAGCAGCTGCAGTACCAAAGCCCGAAGGCATGACCACGACAACTGGAAATTACTTTTAAGACTTTTATTAAACTTATTCCACAGTGGTTAGTTGCAAAAGGTATAAGACAGTTCTTGAGAGTCTCTGAATGTTGCCGGATGAGACCGGTGCCCAAGGGAGTAAGCTGGGAGTTCTTGTAGATGCTGGGGATCGCAGATGTAGCACTGAGAAGGTATTAGTAGCAAAATCCTGATAGGAAATATAAACCAGGCACCGCTAGAAGCTGCTGGTGGGAGCTGATAATAGAACAGAGTGCAAAGGCAGGGAAGTCAGGCTGCACCGCAAGGTGTTAAACTGGTGCTGGTCTCTGGAGAACTGAAGACTGGAACATTCACAGCAGAGGAGAGACTGGAATCACCGGAATGACAAATGAAGCACTGACAGCTTCCTGGTTGCTGGAACAGGATATTTATACCTGCTTGGAAGCAGGCATTGGTTGACAATTATCCCAGGCTCTAGCAGCACAGCAGATTGGTGGAAAGAGTAACATGTGATTACATCCAACATGGCTGTGCCTATGACAGAGTTTGAAGGGGAAAAGAACCATGTGCCAAACTACAATGGCGGCGAAGGCCACGGTAACAGAAGGCTCCACACTCTTTCACACACACAGCGGCACAGGGATGGCAGCGACAGCCGCAGTGCAGAGAGAACGTCACCTTTGGCTCCAATGCCGTAAGATCGTGCGTGCAGCGGCGCTGGCCATGGCGGGACTGAGAACACCATACTAGTAGTAAGTGACATCACTGAGAAGGCCGCTGAGCCAGCGCTGTGGAACAACAAACAAGGTAATGTAACCAATACACCACCTAGCAAGCTGAACCCCCAGCCCTGGAATGCTGAGCCAATCTCAGGAGGCACGTAACTGGCAGAAAATGGTGTCTAGTTACCCGGATTGTGACAGCACCACCCCCCTTCCCCTTTAGGAGTGGCCCCAGGACACTTCTTAGGCTTTTGAGGAAATCTGACATGGAAATTCCAGACTAATTTAGGAGCATGGACATCTGAAGCATTGGTCCAAGAACATTCTTCAGGCCCATAGCCCTTCCAATCAATCAAATATTGAAGATGACCATATCGGATGCATGAATCCAGGATCTTGGCAACCTCATACTCAACACCACTTTGAGTCTGGACTTTAGAAGCAGAGGGAAGGGCTGCATGAAATCGGTTCAAAATCACTGGCTTAAGGAGTGAAATATGAAATGTCCTGGGTATTTTCAGAAATGGAGGTAGCTGAAGCTTGTAAGTCACTGGGTTAATAACTTGTTCAATCAAAAAGGGTCCAATATAACGGGGAGCAAACTTCATGCTTTGTACCCTCAGTCTCAGATTCTTGGTGGACAGCCAAACATGACCACCCACTTTAAGGGCAGGAATTGCCCGAAGCTTCTTATCAGCAAATTTTTTGTACCTGGAGGATGCTTTCAGAAGAGCTGCACGACCATTCTCCTAGTTAATTTACAACTGATGAGTACTATCCACTGCAGGCACTAATGTTGCTGGAAGTGGCTGGAAAACTGGAGTTTTTGGATGAAACCCATAGTTGGTGATGAATGGCGTGGAGGAAGTTGAAGAGTGATACTGGTTATTGTGGCAGAATTCAGCCCATTGGAGGAGTTGAACCCAGTCATTTTGAGAGGAAGAGATATAAATACGGAGGAAGGCCTCCAAGTCCTAAATCACTCTCTCAGTTTGACCATTGGTCTGGGGATGATAGGCTGTAGAGAATTTCAGCTTGACTTGGAGAGACTGGCATAAACTTCACCAGAACTTGGCCACAAATTGAACACCTCTGTCAGAAATTATCTCTTCAGGGAGGCCACGAATTAGAAAGATCTCCTAAACGAAGACTTGGGCCAACTTGGAGGCTGACAGAAGACCAGTAAGGGGAATGAAATGTGCCATCTTAGTAAACCAGTCAACCACCACCCAGATGGTGCTAAATTTATTACACAGAGGAAGATCCGTGATAAAATCCATAGATAAGTGAGTCCATGGACGATGAGGAACAGATAATGGAACCAGTTGCCCAGCGGGTGACTGGCGTGGTACCTTGTGTTGAGCACATTTTGGACATGATGCCATAAACTCAGTAATGTCCTTCTTCAGGGTCGGTCACCAGTAAGATCTGGACACAAATTCTAAGGTCTTCTGAATGCCCGCGTGTCCGGCGAAACGAGAGGAATGTGCCCAATGTAAGAGCTTCCTTCTGAGAGCCGGTTTTACATAACTTTTCACTGGCGGGGGCGTAGAGTCCATCCTCACTGCGGAGAATGCTTGTCAGTAGACTCAGACTCATTTTCTTGCTCCCAGGAGCGGGAAAGGGCATCTGCCTTACGATTCTGTGACCCTGGACAAAACTGAAGTTTGAAGTCAAATCTGGAGAAAAAGAGAGCCCACCTGGTTTAACGAGGATTGAGACATTGAGCGCCTTTTAAATACAGAAGATTTTTATGGTCCATCAGAATGGTGATAGCATGAGAAGCACCTTCTAACAGATATCTCCACTCCTCCAATGCGAGCTTGATAGCCAAAAGTTCTTGATCGCCAATGGCGTAGTTACGCTCGGCAGGAGAGAATTTCCGAGAAAAGAAACCACAGGGATGTAGATGGCCGTCTTTGGCTCTTTGAGACAGGACTGCGCCCACTCCAACGGAAGAAGCATCCACCTCTAAAATAAAAGGTAAGCTGATATCTGGCTGTTTTAATACTGGAGCGGAGATGAACCTTTTTTTCAACTGATGGAAGGCTTGAACAGCTTCTTCAGACCATTTGGAAGGATTGGCACCTTTCTTGGTAAGAGCAGTAACTGGTGCTACAATAGTGGAAAAATCTCGACTAAATTTCCTTTAATAATTGGCGATTCCTAAGAATCTCTGGATGCCCTTAAGGGTCACAGGAATTGGCCATTCTCGAATAGCTTGAAGTTTCTCGGGATCCATCTCTAAGCCAGGCCCAGACACAATATACCCTAGAAATTGAATGGATTTCACTTCAAAGATGCATTTTTCCAGTTTGCAATACAGATGATTGACACGAAGACGAGACAAAACTTCTTTCACCCAGAACCAATGTTCCTCTAGATCATTCGCGAAGATAAGGATATCATCGAGATAGACCACAACATGTCAATAAGAATGTCTCTGAAGATTTCATTCACGAAGTGCTGGAAAACCGCTGGAGCATTACTGAGTCCGAAAGGCATGACGAGGTACTCATAATGTCCGTCACGGGTGTTAAAAGCGGTCTTCCACTCATCACGCTTCCGGATTCGGATGAGATTATAAGCACTACTCAAATCTAACTTTGTAAAAATAGTGGTTCCACTAACACGGTCAAATAGCTCGGTGATAAGCGGCTGTGATGTCATTCAGACCCCGGTAGTAAATACAAGGCCGCAGGCCACCATCTTTCTTCTTCACGAAGAAGCCTGCGACATCTGGAGAAGATGAGGGGCGGATGAACCCCTTAGCCAGATTCTCCTTAATATACTCTTCCATAGAGTGGGTCTCAGGCAACGATAATGGAGGGGGCGTGGTTATGCACCCAGACCCCCATTTTCGGCACATCGCGGGTCCGGGGGATGCGGGCTTTCCCCAGAGACTGCTGCATCTGCAATGCTGGCTTCTGCACCTGTGACAGAAGCTGGGTTGCAGCACATTATGTTATAGTGCTGTACCCGGCTCCTGCACTGAGCAGGAGCCTGCCCTTTGGTGTCACCCCTCAGAGGGTAACACCCTGGTGCGTGCCGCACCCCCACATCCACCTTGTGACACCACTGAGACAGAGTAGGCACCGTCCTATGGGCACGTCTTTTATGCTGCCCCATGACAACAGATCAAAATAATATTGTTTTTTTTTCTTGAAAGAAAATGACATTTAGGCTTTCTTAAATTGTTTCCAAAATATAGATAAAATTAATCAACTCAAAGAAATGAAAACTTTACATTAAAGAGTCTAAAAGAAAATTCTGTATTAATGTAATGTACCTATTAACAATTTAAAGTACATAAACCATAGACATCAGATTTACATTACAGTTTCCAGATCATAGACTGTTGGTTGGTAAAATTAAAAATGTATTAGGAGATAATTTGTGTTGGAGGGCTCTGAGATTTCAGCAGCCTCAGGGCCTCCACCGGATTTAATCCAGCACTGGTTGCACCCAACAAATAGTCACAGATGTAATGAGGCTGCACGTACAGATGTGTCCTCTCACTTTGTTGTGTTGGGAGGCAGCTTACCACGGTGCTGCTGTGTTACGTACGGTGAAGCTCTGCCTGCCGCAGCATCCAGTTCCCCCATTCATATTAACACTTCCACTACCACCACTGGCTGCTGACAAAAAACCTACTGGGAGTATAGCTTCTAGCTACCTATGCTGCTCTCCTTCTGCAGGCTTTCCTGTGCAGTGGTGAGCAGTGGGAGCATCCCTCCTCCACCATTACCTTCCCCAGCTCCCAACGGATGTGCTGCACACACACTCCCGATACAGAGCACTATGTCACACCAGTCTCAGATTTCATAATTGTGTAGTTTGGTTTATGCAGCTGCAACTAGATATCCTATATTGTAAATCCCAAAACCAGACCATTGTTAGGGACCACATCTCCCTTTGATGTATCTGGTCAGTTAATAGATAAGGTATTTCTGAGAGGCTATACAATTGGTTATAGAAATGTCACATGGACCATTAGTCCCCTCACTGTGTAGAGTTAGGAATGCCTTGAAATATGAACTTATGTACATTTACTAGGTGGGGCTAGGAGCATTTCTGAGGAAGATCAGACTCGGATGCCCTCAGCTAATGGTGAACATTTCTGAGGAGATTGTGGCCCAAACTGAGATGTAACAGGCACCATTCCAGGTCAGGATTGCGTTACCGGCGGCCGGGAACCCTGCGGTCAGCATCCTCAAGCCGGGTTCCCAGCCTCAGAATGCCGGCAGGGGGTGCGAGCGGAGCGAAGCCCCTTGCAGGCTCGGTGGTGAGCGCAGGTTCTATTCCCACTCTATGGGTGTGATGGACACCCACGAGTGGGAATAGTCCTTTCTAGTCGGAATGCCGTCAGTCTGTATTTTGAGTGTCACGATCCGAGTACTAAGACACTATCTCCCTTCTGGTTGTACGCCCTCCGCGGCCTCCACTGCCTTCCACGTGTCTCAGCATGCACTTGTTGTTTGGCGTCTCCTGTCCTCTGCGGCCGGAGCCGCCATTACTACTATGTTTCTACATTGTGTTCCTAACCAGGTTTTCCATCTTACTTCCAGCATGGGCGCAGCCATGTTGGATGCAATCACATGTTCCAGCTCCTCCAATCTACTGGCTCTGAAATCTGCATAATTGCCCAGCCAATGCCTGCATAGCTGCAGGTATAAGTATCCTGTGTCTGGGCCAGATAGAGGTCAGTGCTTCATTTGTCTCCAGTGGTTCCTGTGTGCAGTCTTCTACAGATTCTCCTGTGAACTCTCCTGCATTCAAGCCTGACTCCTCTGTGTTACACTCTGTGGTGTAACACGACACCACTGTGATTAACCCTCTACAACATCACCTTACTCACCTGTGTCTGTATTCCGGCTTTCCAGCAGCCACTCTTCAACAACTACAGTTTTCCAGCGCACTCCAGCTTCTATTTCAATTTTCCAGCGAACCCTAGCATCATTTACAGTTTACAGAACTTTTCTCTACATTCCAGGTTACTGGTATTAACCAGTTGCACACCTAAATTTCCACTTGTGACTTTCTATTGTTTTTGCACGTTTTATGACTTTCATTTAATAAAATCACTGAAAGATATTTCCAGTTGTCGTGGTCACGCCTTCGGGCATCCTTGCTACTGTCTTTACGCATGTCCAGGAGTCCCATCGCTCCTCCAACATTCAGGTACCCGTCAACCCCTACAACTGAGGCTCCCAGTCACGGTCTCCAGCCCTCAGTTGTGACAGTAAGCACTGACCAGATGGATCCAGCCGGAGACCAGGCCCAAGCGCTTAGGCTGATTCAAGAATTGGCAACCCGCCTTGAACGTCAGGAGGCTGCTCAAGGCCATGTTGTTCGCTGTTTCCAGGACCTCTCCTCCCGGCTGGATGAAATTCAAGCGGCCCTCCGTGGATCAGGGGCGTCCAGTGTGCCGACTCCAGCGCCTCCGGTGGTGTCCCCACCCACCATACCTGTTCCTGCTCCCTTTCTTCACTTGCCGACTCCTGCTAAATATGATGGATCCCCTAAAGCCTGCAGGGGTTTCCTAAACCAGTGTGAGATCCAATTTGAATTGCAACCCAGCAGTTTCCCTACTGACCGCATTAAGGTGGCATACCTTATTTCTCTACTCACTGGTGCCGCTCTAGACTGGGCCTCACCTATATGGGAAAGGTCTGATGCTCTGTTGTCATCCTATGCTAACTTCGTGGCAACGTTTAGACGAATTTTCGATGAGCCAGGTCGAGTGACATCAGCTTCTTCTGAGATCCTTCGACTGCGTCAGGGGACGCGAACTGTCGGTCAGTATTTGGTGCAATTCCAGACCTTGGCATCTGAAGTCTCCTGGAATGATGACGCTCTTTATGCAGCCTTCTGGGGAGGGCTATCCGAGCGTATCAAAGATGAGCTCGCTGCTAGAGACTTACCTTTAACGTTAAACAAGCTCATTTCCCTCTGCACTAAGGTCGATTTACGGTTCCGTGAAAGGGCTGTTGAACGAGGAAGATTCACATTTCCCAAGATTCCTACTGTTTCCATTCCTCGTCAGCCATCTCCGTCTAGGGAGGAACCTATACAGATAGGTCGCTCTCGTTTATGTCAGGCAGAGCGTAGTAGACGTCTTGCTGAGCGTCTCTGTTTGTATTGTGCCGAATCTTCTCACGTTATCAAGTCCTGTCCCAAGCGTCCGGGACAACCTCAAGTCCTAGCCCACCAAGGAGAAGACCAGCTAGGAGTGACGAATTTCTCTCCGTTTCCAAGTAACTGCAATCTCTCAGTTTCTCTGCAGGTGGCTCAGCGTACAAAGAATCTCACTGCCTTAGTGGATTCTGGAGCAGCCGGAAACTTTATTACAGAGAGGTTCGTTAAGCAGTGGTCTCTACCCACTGAGAGACTGTCATCTCCTATATCTCTAACTGCCGTGGACGGCAGTAGGATTCCTGATGCGGTGATTACCTCCAAGACCCTACCTATCCGTCTGAAGGTAGGGGACCAGCATACAGAGTTGATTTCTTTCCAGGTTATCCCCAGGGCCACCCATCCTGTGGTTCTAGGCCTCCCATGGCTACGTCTGCATAATCCTCAAGTTGATTGGAAGTCGACCGGTATCCTGGCATGGGGTCCTTCCTGCTCAGAGACTTGTCTCCAAAAAGAGCTTCCAGTTTGCATATCCTCCTACAAGTCTTCTGATGTCCCGTCTCCTCCGTGCCAAGATTCCAAACTACAGTTTTGTCCAGAGTCACCGAATCACAAGGCTGATGCCCTTTCCCGCTCCTGGGAGCAAGAAAATGAGTCTGAGTCTACTGACAAGCATTATATTGTTGATCCAGTGGCGTTCTCCGCAGTGAGGATGGACTCTATGCCCCCGCCAGGGAAAAATTTCGTGAAGCCGGCTTTCAGGAGGAAGCTCTTGCATCGGGCACATTCCTCTCGCTTTGCCGGACACGCGGGCATACGCAAGACCTTAAAATTCGTTTCCAGGTCAAATTGGTGGCCGACCCTAAAAAAGGACATTGCTGAATTTGTGGCCTCCTGCCCAAAATCTGCCCAGCACAAAGTATCCCGCCAGTCACCCACTAGGCAACTGGTTTCCTTGTCTGTTCCTCATCGTCCGTGGGTTCATTCCTCGATGGATTCTGTCATGGATTCCCCACTTTCAAGTTGGCACAAGTCTTCTTCCAGAAGTTCCATTCCAGATGGCCAGGAAAACTTAAGAAGTGTCCTGGGGCCACTCCTAAAAGGGGGGGTACTGTCACGATCCGAGTACTAAGACACTATCTCCCTTCTGGTTGTATGCCCTCCGCGGCCTCCGCTGCCTTCCACGTGTCTCAGCATACACTTGTTGTTTGGCGTCTCCTGTCCTCTGCGGCCGGAGCCGCCATTACTACTATGTTTCTACATTGTGTTCCAAACCAGGTTTTCCATCTTACTTCCAGCATGGGCGCAGCCATGTTGGATGCAATCACATGTTCCAGCTCCTCCAATCTACTGGCTCTGAAATCTGCATAATTGCCCAGCCAATGCCTGCATAGCTGCAGGTATAAGTATCCTGTGTCTGGGCCAGATAGAGTTCAGTGCTTCATTTGTCTCCAGTGGTTCCTGTGTGCAGTCTTCTACAGATTCTCCTGTGAACTCTCCTGCATTCAAGCCTGACTCCTCTGTGTTACACTCTGTGGTGTAACACGCCACCACTGTGATTAACCCTCTACAACATCACCTTACTCACCTGTGTCTGTATTCCGGCTTTCCAGCAGCCACTCTTCAACAACTACAGTTTTCCAGCGCACTCCAGCTTCTATTTCAATTTTCCAGCGAACCCTAGCATCATTTACAGTTTACAGAACTTTTCTCTACATTCCAGGTTACTGGTATTAACCAGTTGCACACCTAAATTTCCACTTGTGGCTTTCTATTGTTTTTGCACGTTTTATGACTTTCATTTAATAAAATCACTGAAAGATATTTCCAGTTGTCGTGGTCACGCCTTCGGGCATCCTTGCTACTGTCTTTACGCATGTCCAGGAGTCCCATCGCTCCTCCAACATTCAGGTACCCGTCAACCCCTACAACTGAGGCTCCCAGTCACGGTCTCCAGCCCTCAGTTGTGACATTGAGGCTTCGGGATGCAGGGGGAGTTATTGTGAGCGTTTGTCTCCTGACCATCGGTCACATAACTACATCCCACCATTCCCAAATGTAGACTTCACTCACAGCAGCTTTCTAGACCATATTTTGTTAATGTCTGTGTTTTTTTTCCCTTTTTATTTCTTGAGACTACATATATCTATATCACTGAGTGTCATGTTGTAATCATTTTTGTAAATATGAACAATTGGAGTAGTTTGTGCTCAGAATAAAATCCTTAATATTAGCGTGTTTTTTCGGCAGTTCTTTCAATGAATCTATAATCCTGTAGAATTGCTAAGGTACATGCTACATATATGTATGACTTTACTGTTTAATTAAATCTAATTGTCATACTGTAATTGTTAGGAGAACATAAGGGCCCCGATTTTAACCCTTTGTGGTGGCAGCAAAGCTGTGTATTTACCATCAGTGCTGACGTGACCATAAGCATGACCAGTGGTTTCAGATTGACTTACTGTATCTTTAAACAGGGTATATTTCTGACAAACAGCATTTCTAGGTTGCTAGCCAATGTGATTCTAGATTTTTTTGTTACCCTTAAAAATTTAGTGAACAGGTGGTGAGAACCCCAGCAACCAGCACGTCAATGTGCGCAGAGGGATTCCCGGATCATAAATCCGGAAGTCCAGGAACTGGCAGCCATCATAAAGGGCAACTCTTATCAGGAGAATTGCCCTTTGCAATTTGAATTGCATATGTTAGTACATATGCGAATAGTATCGGCGCGATGTGTGCCGGACTGTACCGCAAGAGGTTGGCACATCCAGCCACACTAGTGTTATCTGACTTAGACATACAACAAGGTAATATGTTAATATCTGTATTAAATACAACCAGGGGTTAAAGTGAGCCGGAACGGGGCGGAACTGCATTCCGTCAGTTCCATTTGGAGACGGAACCAGTTCCGCCTCCTCCGACTCACCTAACCCAGAATGTCAGCTTGTACACAGGGAGATGCCGGGCACCCACTGAGATTTTGTTACCAGCGAGCACCCAAGTCCTTCCCCACAGAGGCAGCTGGAGGCAGGAGTTCACTCCTGAGCTCCGGCTTCCGGGTCTGACAGTGGTCAGACCGGGTCTAAGGGACTAAGGGAGAGACATCATGACCGGGTCTAAGGGAGAGACATCATGACATTTCTCCTATACTTCTGACTTCTGAGGAGTGGGCGGTCTGACGGATGCAGGAGCGGGGCTTAAGGGGAGTATTGTTTTTATTTTGTTTTATGTGTGTAAGTGACGCTACTAAAGGAGATATAACTACTGGGGGCATAATTACAGGGGGCAAAACTACATGGGCGCATAAATACTGGGAGCATAACTACAGATAGAGCTGCACTCATCTAGTGCGACTTCATCGCAAACGTGCACTCCCGGTGGGACTAGGCGATCTGGCGCCTAGACCCGCTACAGGAGTGCACAGAGATGCTGCCATTGTATTAAACGGGGTGCATGTGCATCACGGACATGCACATGGCCCAGACACTGTGATGGGCGCACCTAGGTGGGCATGCCCAGGCACATACTGAGCCACAATTAGAGAGGCTCCATCTGCACAGGGGGCATAATTACATGAGGGCATAACAACATGGGAGCATAACTACAGGGGCATTACTACTGGAGGAATAACTACTGTGGGCATAACTACTGGGGCAATACAACAAGGGGGTATAACTACATGGGGCATAACTACTTGGAGGTGTAACTATGGGGTCACTCCTACTGGGGGCAATACTACATGTGGGTGTTATCACTGGTGACATTACTACAGGGGGAAATAGTATACAGGGTCCATACTACATGGGGGCATTACCACTGGAGGCAATACTACACAGGTGCATTACACTGGGGGCATTGTCGTTGGGGGAAATACTACACGGGGAATTACCACTGGTGGCATTAAAACTGGGGGCACTGCTAGTGAGAGTATTGCATAGGGGGCTATTAAAAAGGGGCATCACTTCTGGGGACATAGGGGACACTACTACTGGGGGCACTGCATAAGGGCACCACTACTATGGCCTCTACATAAGGGGCACTACCACTATAGTGGGCATTGCAAAAGGGGAACTACTACTGTGGGCATTGTATAAGAGGCACTACTGCTGTGGGCATTATGTGTATTAGGAGTGCTACTACTGTGGGCTTTGTGTATAATGGGCACTAAGGTGTGTCATAACATGAATAAGGGACTCTACTATGTGGTGTAATGTGAATAAGATTGTGCTATTGTGTGGCGTAATTTGAATTGGGGATATTATTGTGTGACCACACCCTATTTTGCAGCATACGCAATTCCTTTGATTACATAGGCACAAGGAAGGGGGGGGGGCTTGGAGAGTTCCACCTCCTCTTATGACCACTTTAAGCACTGAATACAACTTAGGAAAGATAGTACTCTTTATAACCGTTATCCTACTCACAAGGGAGAGGGTAAGGACACTCCAGTTATCCACACAGTTTTGTAAAGCAGCCGTGGATAATTGGCAGCAAGTACCTTAGAAACAGTGAGGGTGGGTTGACTAAAAAGATATTTCATAGTTGATTTGGTGACCTAAAACTGCGTGAGTACAGGGTGTCGCAAAGAGGATAAAGGGTTACTGGTAAAATTTCAGACTTGATGAAATTGATATCCTGCAAAGAAACTAAGGGGTCTATTTACTAAGCCTTGGGTGGAGATAAATTGGATGGAGATAAAGTTCCAGCCAATCAGCTCCTGTCATTCAAACCCAGCCTGTGACATGGCAGTTAGGAGCTGATTGGCTGGTACTTTAGCTTCGTCCACTTTATCTCCATCAAGGCTGAGTAAATAGACCCCTAAATTGCTGAGTAATAGATACTATCTCTTGGGTGGGCTGTTAGGGATTAGAGACAAAAAGTGCCATATCATCAATAAATAAAGCCAACTTGGACCTCCTGATAAATATACCTTTCTATATAGCACAGTTGCACATAACTAGTGATTCTAGAGCTACAGCAAACAACCATGGTGACAGCACAGTAGATATCCTTGTCACATTTCATGGCAAATGGGGAAAGGGGGTGAGATATATTGTACCTATTACCGGCTACCTTTGTAGAAGGGGCTTTATTTCAAATTTGCAAGATATTATAACTTTAACATGGGGAGGGAATCAAAAATACTGTAGGGATTCAAAACGATGATTCCAAGTAACTAAAACAATAGCTTTCTCAGCACTGAGAGATAAAACATTAGTATCCAAAATTGGAGAATGTTCACGTGTTTAAATATCTAGAGAACTTTCCTAATGTTTACATTAGAATGTCTCCCACATATTAAACCTGACTGATCAGGGTATATACTTGCAGGCAAAATAGATTTAACTCTCAGCTACAATCTTAGTGAATATTTTGTAATCAACATTGAGTAAATAAATTGGTCTCTATGTACCAGGTATTGTCAGATCCTTGCCAGGTTTGGGTCGGACCTTGATGACGGTTTCATTTTAAACATAGAATTACAAATAAATAATACATGTAGATAGTAAAAGTGAAGTCTTCATAATACACATTTCATACTCTGCAGGACCCTGGCAGGCAGCACCCTGACCCCACCCCCGTGCATTTCACTAGCAGCATTTTTAAGAAAAGAGATGGGAGTGGGACTGTAAGTGGGGGGGCCTCTTCCCACAAGTGTCTAGCATTTTCACTTCAGCAGCAGAGCCAAACATTATTAATCCTTGCCAATGAGGATGTCCATGGTGAAGACCTGGTTCCAATAGGAAAGGATCGAAAGCATTCAGAGTTGATAATGAGTCTATGACATATAGTCATATATGAGTCATATACTGTATACTGTACAATGTTCACAATATTATCTGGTCAATAATTTAGCAAGTAGTAAATACATTGTTATTATTTAAAAAAATAAATATTGCACACAAAATCAATCAAGCTAATCATGTATTTTTTTTCAATTTACAATAAAAAAATTAACAGATATGAATAATGCCCACAGTCTGTCTTAGCACCTTATTTGCCCCTTATGTTTGATTTGTTTTCTGCAAATTGTGGTAGTACAGTTCAAAACAATTTCCAACAAAAAACACATCACTATTCATTGTATGTATGCTGCTGCATCTGTTGTAGTATGACTCTTTCTTTGTTAAAAAAAAATCTAACAACATCTACTACACTTGAACCTAACCAAAAAGAGAAATACTATGATCTACAAGAAATGTAATCAAAACTGAGTGATAATGACCACTACTTTTAATTAAATGAAAATAAATGATGACACATTAAAATTATATGATTATTATCATCTTATTAATGTCTTATTCTTCTTAGTCAATATTTAAAAAAAGAAGATTAAGGGTTACACCCAAGTTTGTTGTTGAAATTTGAAGTCTTGACCACATATAGGTAGTTTTTGGAGAATTTAAATTGTCGTAATTATGATTACTGGTCATTAAACTGATATGTGGTGTAAGTCTGTTTTGGGACTAGAAGCTGCATCCCCTACAAGCTTGTTAATTGCAGATACTTTAATTCATGCTAATACTGGGGAGTGGGAAAGGGAACAAACTACAGCCAAAAAACTGAAAAGCTATTGCTGGTTCCATCCTAGATCACCAAGATTTATTTTTTACCAGTTATTTATAGAGCGCACACATATTCTGCAGCACTTTGCGGAGAATATTTTGCCCATTCACATTAGTTACTGTCCCATGTACAGTACATGCATGCATGCACTAGGGTTATTTTTTTTGTTAGGAACCAATTAACCTACCAGTATATTTTTGGAATGTGGGAGGAAACCGGAGTACCTGGAGAAAATCCATGCAAGCACGGGTAAAATATACAAACTCCACACAGTCAGGGTCATGGTGGAAAACAAACCCATGATCTCAGTGCTGTGAGGCTGTAATGCTAACCATTACACCATTGTGTTATCCTAATTCCAAATATTGCCCATTGTAGCTGGGAGGCGTCGATAGACTGGTAGTGGAACAGGTGTTCATTTGCCTTGCTTTAGACTGGCGCCCCAAATAACCCACAAACAATATGCCATTGTTTAAAAGTAGTAATTCTATGTTAATTGTCAATGCCTTATTTATTGATTTGAAATAATTTCTTAATTTTATTTAATTCAAATAATATTGGTCTGAAGCTTGCTGTATAGTTTACAGCATCCTCACCACAACTACAGTCTTTAACAGAGGTCAATAAGGTCTGCAGTCATGGTCTCCTTTAAAATTAAATTAATTAAATCTCTTTAATTAAAATCTAATTTAATTTTTTTTTACAATTTAAAAAATTGTCTGAAGTGCTACTTCCATCTCCATGTTGTAAAATAGAATCTACCCAATCTTGGGGTTACTAAATTGTATAAGATTGAATAAGATTGAACTATCCTCCTGAGTCCATGTGATTTTTGTAATCTGTTGTTTGTGGTGAAACTCCTCTGTGGTGGAAAAGTCAGGTTAACAAATTGCTAAAGACATATTCTGCACTTGATCCGTAACAAAAGGATATGCATTTAAGTGGGAAAACGCTTACCAAAGACAATAAAAAATTACTGTGACTGAAAATAATCAGAATAAGTTGATCACAGTAACTTATAGATACATAATAGAGGCAGCTAAAAGAGAACAACTGAATTACTAGGTAAGTGGGGACTGTACAACGGAAAAACTGCACTTGATCCTAGTTAAGTGGAGATGTACTTATGTTGCTAGTTTCTCAAATAATAGAAGCAAAATAATAAGAATTGCAATTACAAAAATTATTAATATATTTACTCTATCTTTGAAATTTGAGTTAATAAAAAAAATTGATGCAAACAGAATAATCTCACAGTGTTTAAAAATAAAAAAGATGATAAAAGCAAAAGCATGATATTAAAACCAACTTTTTATATATGGCCCCAACAATTTTTTTTCTAATCTTATTCTACTTTTCATCAATAATATAAAATGTGTTACTTTTGGTTATTGTTATTCTAATCAAATATAATTGATTAAGCTGGGACATCATGCTGCTTGCTCTTTGGATCCTTCTGAGTTTTTTGGACAAGAACAATTATTCTTTGATCAAACCATGGTTGATTAAACTGCACTTCTCACAAATATTCTGTTAAGGATGGAGCACTATTCCCACTGTCACTATCAAGACCTCTATCCATTCTTCATTCAGTCTTTCCAAAATCATCAGTATCAACTTTTTCAAAAGAATTGTCCTTAACATCTGCCACCATTTAATTGCTGTGTGTTGCACAAAAGTATCTTAATGTTAATTATTTCGACTGCATTCTATAGGTGTCGTATCTGACACTAAACTACTGTGATTGTGCTTCTTCTCTCTCACTAAATTTAAACAGACAGCTCACTGCCACCTTTAGACAATATTGATTATAAATAGAAATATTGAAAGTGTTGAGGTGTTCACTAAACAGGGAGGAGGTTCCTAGATGGTTAAGATTCCTACATCTACTTACTATTTCTTTACTAATGCTACAGATGTCTAGACAAGTGTTGTCAGGATTTGGGTAAAAATAATTCCACACATAAGAGGTGGTCTTTTCTGTACTATGCCCAGGCATGACAATGGCCTTTATATTATCACGGTCAAGGACTGCTTCCACTGGTGCCTGACTTATACAACAGCATCCTCATCATCACAATCCTCATTAGCACTGGTGTCTGCTACAGAAATATTCACCTCATACTGTTGCACTTCCACACTGGCATCCTCAATTTCTATGTCACCAGCTATACTTCTGCTGCTCATCCCCTCATTTGTAGAATGTGTAGAAGTGGTGGAAGGAGGCTTCTCTATGAGAAGTATCAGAAAGGTAGGGCTCACACATAGCACTCTCAGGGATTTGTGATGCTTCTAAACACACAGTTTTTGACTGAGTTGTTTTTTTCAGGACTGATTTTCCAGTTTTAATTTTTTGACACCTCTACTAGACTCTAAATGGGAAGGGCTTGCATTGTCATGAAAGAAAGAAAAAGATGCCTCAATGACAGTTGCAGAATCACAACTCATAAATAAAGGCCAAGGCCTAAGTCTTTCCTTGTCACTGTGTGTGGTGAATGGCATGTTGGATGGCATTTTTATGTTTTTTTTCTGCACTAACCTATCCCTTTGTTAGAGTTTATTTTATTTACCCCTGTAAAACATTGTTTTGTTTTATTGCAGATGCCCTTGGGCATCGGATTTTGTAGATGACGTTGAAGGACTAGTATCATCATGACTGGTGGCAGCAGCTCCAGTGCTAGTATTTGTTTTCTGCTACTGCTCTTCTCTCAACTGACCATCATGATCCATATTGATGAACGCACACAAAAGTTGTACAAAATAACTACAGTTTAATAGTATTACTCATTTACTTGAACTTTTTTTAAAAAATATCACCACTCAAAGTGACATCACAGTACTTTTATGTTATGTGAAAGCAGTGTGATACAGCCTGCGGAGTCACAATACTTATATGTTATGTGAACACAGTAGGCAATGGCCCACGGAGTGACAGTACTTATATATTATTTGAATGAAGTGGGGAACAGCCTGCAGAGTCGCATTACTTATATATTATGTGAATTCAGTGGAGTACAGCCTGTGAAGTCACAGTTCTTGTATGTTATGTGGATGCAGTGGGGTATGGCCTGCAGAGTCACGATACTTATAGGTTATTTGAATGCAGTGGGGTATGACACCTAAACCACACAACAGTTATACTAGAGATAAAAAGTTTTTTTTTTGGCAAATGACAACTCACACTGCAGACTAACAGTGCTTCTAGTTATGTGAATGCAGTGGGGTACAGTACACACAAGTTGTACAAAGACAACTTTTGCTTCTTTTGTTACTTTTGTTACTTTTTTACTTTTACTTTCACAGTGCTTATATTTATGTGAATGCAGTAGGATATGACCTGCCGGGGCAGAACCAGTGTGAGACACTTAGACAAAAGATATAACTAAATTCCTGCACTATAAAAAATAATAAACAACTACTTGCTTACTGCCTGTACTGTAATCTATCTTAGCCAGTATTACCTACACTGAGGGGACTGCAGTGGACAGATACGTCAGCAGCACTGAAGTGGATGAGCACTGGACAAATGCATCAGCAGCACTGGTGTGGATGGACACTGGACAGATATGACACTAGACAGTTACATCAGTAGCACTGGAGTGGGTGGACACTGGACAAATACATCAGCAGCACTGGTGTGGATGGACACTAGACATATTTGACACTAGACAGTTACATCAGTACTAGTAGCAATGGAGTGGGTGGACAGTGGACAGATACATCAGCAGCACTGGAGTGGATGGACACTGGGAAGATATGTCCGTAGCACAGGAGTGGATGAGCACTGGACAGATATGTCAGCAGCACTGAAGTGGATGGGCACTACACAGACACATCGGCAGCACTGGAGTAGATGGACACAGTGAACAGATATGTCAGATCAGCCACTGGATTGGATGGATACAGTGGACAGATAAGTGAGGTCAGCTTAGCTCAGCCATTAGAATGGATGGACACAGCAAAGCACAGCAGCCAGTGGAGTGGATGGACACAGCACAGTAGCCTTTGGAGTGGATGGACACAGCACAGCAGCCACTGGAGTGGATGGACACAGCATAGCAGCAGCCACTGAAGTGGAAGGACACAGCAAAGAATAGCAGCCACCGGAGTGGATAGATAGAGCACAGAAGCTACTGCACTCAGCACAGCGCAGCATTGTGAACTAGAATCACTGCAGTATGAAAATGTGCCCTAATCACCGCAGCAGGGACTTACAGTACATAAAATACAAAACTCGTCAGAATCCGAGTCTGGATGAATATGTTTTGCCTCATTTTGAAGACTAGTATTGGCGGGGAGGTCTAAGCAGTGGGTCCACATTTCTCGGATTGGGTAAGTTCAGGTGGGCTCGGTTCTCAAAGAACCAAGCCCACTCATCTCTAAAATGAACATTGGTATTAATTTTAATGTAGGAAGCAAAACAAAACTACAAACTTCATGAATTTACATGTTTTGATCATTTTTTTAAAATATAGGCCCTCATTCCGAGTTGTTCGCTCGCTAGCTGCTTTTAGCAGCATTGCACACGCTCAGCCGCCACCCTCTGGGAGTGTATCTTAGCATAGCAGAGTTGCGAACGAAAGATTAGCAGAATTGCGAATAGAAATTTCTTAGCAGTTTCTGAGTAGCTCGAGACTTACTCAGCCATTGCGATCAGTTCAGTCAGTTTCGTTCCTGGTTTGACATCACAAACACACCCAGCGTTCGCCCAGACACTCCCCCGTTTTTCCCAGAAACGCCAGCTTTTTTTCGCACACGCCCAGAAAACGGCAAGTTTCCGCCCAGAAACACCCACTTCCTGTCAATCACAGTACGATCACCAGAACGATGAAAAAACCTTGTTATGCCGTGAGTAAAATACCTAACTTTTGTGTAAAATAACTAAGCGCATGCGCTCTGCGAATCTTGCGCATGCGCAGTAAGCGACTAATCGCAATATAGCGAAAATCGGCAACGAGCCAACAACTTGGAATGACCCCCATAATCCCAAACCAATACCAAAACCAAAACACACAAGAAAGTTTGGGCAAAACACAATAATGGTTTCTGAACCAAAACCAACAATAATGGTTTCAGAAGCAAAACCAATACCAAAACTGAAACATGGGCACCCATATACATTTTTAAATATTTTTGCTATTTTTTTTAAGTTAGCAATTTGTTTATCCTTAGATTTTAATAAACTAGTATGCATTTAGGAAAGCGTAAATGGATTTTTTATTACGTAAATGTAATAAATTGTGAGTTTACAGTCACTGGTGTTAGAAGGGGAGAGCTCTATTGTGCAGTCTCCAGTATTGCTCCTCAGGGGATTATGCTTCATTCCCTTACCAAGATGGCTGCCAATAGTGGCCCTCATTCCGAGTTGATCGCTCGCTAGCTGCTTTTAGCTGCCGTGCAAACGCTAGGCCGCCGCCCTCTGGGAGTGTATCTTAGCTTAGCAGAAGTGTGAACGAAAGGATAGCAGAACTGCTACAAAAAAAGATTGTGCATTTTCTGAGCAGCTCGAAACTTACTCCTTCCTTGCGATCACTTCAGTCTGTTTAGTTCCTGCTTTGACGTCACAAACACGCCCTGCATTCGGCCAGCCACTCCCCCGTTTCCCCAGGCACGCCTGCGTTTTCACCTGACACGCATGCGTTTTTTAGCTCAGTCCCGTAAAACGGCCAGTTACCACCCAGAAACACCCACTTCCTGTCAATCACTCACCGATCAACAGAGCGACGAAAAAGAGTCGCTAGACCTTGTGTAAAACTGCATAGTTTTGTGTGAAAATCCGTTGCACGTGTGCCCTGCGGCCCGTACGCATGCGCAGTTTTGCCGTTTTTTTACCTGAATGCTGCGCTGCGAAAATCGGCAGCGAGCGATCAACTCAGAATGAGGGCCAATATTACTGTGCATGTGTGATGTCATCTTGTTACTGTGTATGAGTGACATAGTGGGAGATGGGCATTTCCTGTTTAACTCTGAAGAACAGCAACATCATTACCCATAATACAGCTGTTCCGGCACCACTACTGCATCTCAGAGTCTGTCAATGGCTTGTGATCTTTCTGGTCTCCTCTTTGCTTCATGCTCCTCTTCTACCAGTGTAACAGTGAGCATGGCTATACTAGTGCCTTCACAATAAACCGCACTGCCTGGTTAAGCCACACTGAACTTGTTCTTCAGTCAGGTCAGTCTATCCTTATGTGTACATTTAACTGCTAAACTACCACCTGTACACACATTTCCAACAACTGGACCTTGCAGAGAATTTCCAGCAAGTTTGAGTGTAAACTCACTGAATGTAATAGGCTGTGAGTTTTTAGCATGTTTGCTGGAAACACACTATTTATTTTAAGAAAAATCATAGGGTCTCCCCCTCTATGTATTACCAGCACTAGCGCTTGTGCATAGGCTGGTATTGGGAAAATCATGGTTTCAATAGCACTGGGTCCCCCATTTTTTCCCGTTACCAGCCCTCTGCCTGGGCTAATGAAACCATCACCCCACCATCATCCCAGCAGCACTAGGTCAGTTGATACCAGGGCTGGGTTTCACAGGGAAGTGAGATCCACAAAAAAGTGCCTCCACTACTTCTGGGCCCAACCATCCCTAGTGCCAATAGTATAGGAGTCTACTTCATACCACTGGTTTCAGCGGATACAGAAGTAACGGTTAAGGGGCCTAATTCTGAGTTGATCGCAGCAGCAATTTGTTAGCAGTTGGGCAAAACCATGTGCATTGCAGAGGAGGTGGGCAGATATAACATGTGCAGAGAGAGTTAGATTTGGGTGGGTTATTTTGTTTCTGTGCAGGGTAAATACTGGCTGCTTTATTTTTACACTGCAATTTAGATTGCAGATTGAACACACCCCACCCAAATCTAACTCTCTCTGCACATGTTATATCTGCCTCCCCTACAGTGGACATGGTTTTGCCCAACTGCTAACAAAGTTCCTGATCTCGATCAACTCAGAATTAGGCCCAATATTAGAAATTGTATTGTTTTTACAGGTAAACTACAGTTACTAGCAAGGCTGCCAGGGCATTATGGCATTTGGGGAACTGCAAGTATCAGCATGCCCAGCATCAAGGGCCCACTGGCACCTGCAGTCCACCTTTAAAAAATCTTTAGCCAAAGACAGGAAACATTCCAATGACACTGTAACGTAGCATTTTGTATACAGATACTATAGTAATGCACAAAATGTCCACATGCCGTATAATATTTTAATCAGCGTAGTCTGCTTGTGCATCTTATTCCCATTGCAATATGAATAAGACAAATTTTGGGGGAAATATGACCTCTGGTGCTGGCTGAGCCACACAGGAGCTGGCGGCTCTCGTCCTCATGCTCCCTGTGAAGGTATTGGCACATCACTGTGCATGCACACGACAGGAGGGGCATGGCCACAGCTCATGGGGGCATGTCATGAGTCATGCTCTCTGTGTGTCCAGACTGGCCCATCCAGTCATTGGCTATTCTGGCATTTGCCAGAAGTGTAGGATTGCCAGTCCGGCCATGTCCCTGTATAACATGACTCATAATATACGGAGGATAGATGAGAAAAGACACATCTGTATAACAAATTAATACAGGTATACATTGTGTTATTCTGCAACCTAGATTCAAATGCAAAAGACTTCAAAGTAGGATTTCTTTCACAGAATTAATAACCTACTTATTGTTTTGGATTTACATTTGGTTTCAAATGCCATGGTTAATTATAGCTCCAGCCCATTCCAATTAGTGGGGATTCACTCACGTGTGAATCCCAGTGGGTGTACTTTTTAACCACTAAACTGACGATTTTTCTCTTCAAAACCGTTCATATAGTTGTTGTTTTTTTTAATGCTTTTATTTAATATAGTTTAACAATTGGGAGACATGGCGGGGCGGAGCAGTTAGATGTGATCTGACCACGCCAGTTAAGTGGTTAAAGAGAAAACAGCACAATCGGGGGGTTCACATGCAAGGAAAATCCATTGATTCTGGAGTTTATGCAGAATTGGTGAGTTTCCGTGCAGTAATCCCTGATTTTAGGTGAAGGAAAAATGCTTTTTAATTGAATAGTCTTTCCTTGCACCGCACGGTATTGACCCAACACTTAGCCACAGTGTAATCCCCACACCTAGTTAAATATGCCCCTTTTTGAGTCAAATGTGAAGCCAGGAATGCTGGCCTGAGGACTTGTATGCATACTCGGAGGGTAATTATATATGTCCTATTTACAATACACATTGTAGGCGAACTGATACTATTGTTTGTTGCAATCGGTATTCTATTCTAATTTAGGAGTCTGGAATCAGCTGAAAATATTTTTTTAGAAACATATGTTTATACATATATCTTTTAATATTTTTGTTTTGTTCAATTCTATTGTGTATGGTTTATTACTTTTTTTACCTTTAATATATTTTCAATATCATACATGCCTCTTGTATGTTAATTAATAATGGGGGTAATTCTGAGTTGATCGCAGCAGCAATTTTGTTAGCAATTGGGCAAAACCATGGGGGTAATTCCAAGTTGATCGCAGCAGGAAATTTTTTAGCAGTTGGGCAAATCCATGTGCACTGCAGGGGAGGCAGATTAACATGTTCAGAGTGAGTTAGATTTGGGTGTGGTATGTTCAATCTGCAATCTAATTTGCAGTGTAAAAATATAGCAGCCAGTATTTACCCTGCACAGAAATAAAATAACCCACCCAAATCTAACTCTCTCTGCACATGTTAAATCTGCCTCCCCTGCAGTGCACATGGTTTTGCCCACCTGCTAAAAAATTTCCTTCTGCGATCAACTTGGAATTACCCCCCATGTGCACTGCAGGGGGGGCAGATATAACATTTGCAGAGAGAGTTAGATTTGGGTGGGTTATTTTGTTTCTGTGCAGGGTAAATACTGCCTGCATTATTTTTACACTGCAATTTAGATTTCAGTTTGAACACACCCCACCCAAATCTAACTCTCTCTGCACATGTTATATCTGCCCCTCCTGCAGTGCACATGGTTTTGCCCAACTGCTAAAAAATGTCCTGCTGCGATCAACTTGGAATTACCCCCAATGAGCGAACATTTACAAATTTTCTATCAGTAGTATTACAGAGACACCAAGCACAGTGATTATTGTTTCCTTTTGCTGTTACAAATTTCTTTGGGCCCTAACCAGGGGGTCTGTTAATGAAGCAGTGAATAGTGTGGAGAAGTGAGTCAGTGGAGAAGTTGTCCATGGCAACCAATCAGCTGCTACGTTTATTTTTATAGAATGCACTTTATAAATGTTACCTTAACACTGATTGGTTGCCATGGTAAACTTCTGCACTGGCTCACTTCTCCACTTATTTCACTGCTTCATGAATAACCCCCTACTCGCAGCTGGTAGTACTTTTATATATTTTATATTTTACTTTAGCACCAAGATACTTAGTGGTCATTCCAGTATTTTGTTTGTATGTCCAAAAGAATATATAGCACATATAAGAATTTGGAATAATTTTGATCCAACTACAAATCCCACCAAGGGGAAATTCACTCCCCCATATTAGTATATACTTTACACTCTGAGCGCACATCCAGTGGAAAATCTTTAAAACCTCTTTATACTAGATAGCAAATTGCCACACTTTGGGGAAATAAATCATATTGATGAACTGTCCATTTTTTCCAAACCAATTTCCCTTGGCACACGTTATACACTCATATGTAAGTTAATATTCTGACACTTTCTCCTTTTATTTTGTATTGGTTTTGCTGTTCGGTATGTCATCTTGGCACTACTGTAATTGTTTTTATAATCTGTAAGCATTGTACCTTTTTTTGTATTTTAGATGACCATTTAATAAGTAATGTCATTATTGCTCTAAATGAACTACAGTAATTGACAGTTCCAACTAGGTTAAGCTCTTGGCTGTATTAACCCTTTCAATACCAGTATGTGAAATGTTATTGTAACTTTTTTAGTTATTAGAACAAAAAGTGTGTCCTAGTTTGTAATTAAGTCACAAGCTGTCTACTTGCTGCCTTATACAGTGGATGGTGCATATTATTATTATTATTATTATTATTATTATTATCCTTTTTTATATGGCGCCACAAGGGATCCGCAGTGCCCATTACACAGTACATAATCAAATGAGCAAACAAAAAAACAGCACTTACAGTACATGACAAAATAGGACAGGTATTGAAAACCCGGGGTTAGGTGCCATCAAAGGGAGTATGGAGTATAAGATAGTGTAGGTAAGAAAAGGAAAGGCACATGGGGAAAGAAGTCCCTGCTCTTGCGAGCTTACAATCTAAAAGGTGAGAGGCTAACAGACCGAAGTGACACAGAAGGGGTAGATAGTGAGCATAGACAAGAGGGATAGGAGGAGAGTTGGCTGGGTTTGGTGAATAAGTCTGTCTTGAGAGCCCATTTGAAGTTTTGTAGAGAGGTGGAGAGTCAGATGGGGAGAGGTAGAGCATTCCAGAGATAGGGAGCAGCACGTGCAAAATCTTGTAGGTAGGAGGTGGAGGAGGTAATCAGTTGGCAGGAGAGATGGCGTGCATTAGCAGAGCGAAGAGGACGGGTGGGAATGTAAAGAGAGATCAGGTCAGAGATGTAAGAGGGAGAACAGTGGGTGAGGGCTTTGTAGGTGAGTGTGAGAAGCTTGAATTGGATTCTGAATGGAAAGAATATACCTGATGGCGCAATCAATATAAATAATGTTGTATATAATATAATATCTGTCACCTTGTGATCATATGACAAATGGTTTTATTTCGTCAGACCTCAGAAGCCTGTCTCTAATGGCTTCAATATAACAAATACAATTTATAAGGAAAAGAGGTCGCGCTATAGAACCAATTAATTATTCCACACCATTGGAATAATTAATTGGACTACTGCAATCTCCTCCTATCTGTCCTCCCTCAACAATGCCTCTATCCACTTCAATCTATCCTCAATGCTGCTGCCTGTCTCCTCTTCCTCACCAAATGTACTACATCCACATCCCCTCTCTTGCATAACCTTCACTGGCTACCCTTCCCATTCAGAATCCATTAATTATTCCACACCATTTCCAATTAAAAATATTTATTTAAAACATATAACCATGTAAAAACATAAATGTATATTTTATTCCTAGAGTATTAAGATTTGGTGTGGTCACAACACCCTCGACTGCATACCAATTATAAATTAATATTTCTCATTAATAAAATGTGCTGAATAGTATAATGTCCAGACCGGCAATATATTATGCCACAATTTCAGTCTGTAATAGGATCCTTTATGTTAATTTGCACCCAATGATAGTAGGACACTGATGTTTTCGTCCAGACACTATGCACCACAATTGTAAAGATCACAGGTACCTTTGCTCACTCTGTCCCTTGTGCTTGTAATACGGGACCTGTTTGCAAGTTTGAGGAGCTTATATGTGTGACCCGAGCGTCCCCGGGATTACACAGTATAATGGACAACTGTTACCTGCGATTTGTAGCGGTGTGGTGCATGTACATATGGCAGTTTCTGTGTCCGTTTAGCAGGATGAAGAAAGGTTTCCGTACGGGCAACCCGACAGTTCCCACGAGGGGGCAAATGCTGTTGCTCAGCCCGCTCCAGCGGTCAGCCACCTCGCTGCTCCAGCTTCCAAAGAACACTGTTCTCTCCGACACCGTGCGATGGTAACTTCCACGGTTTGCTCGTAGCAGGTGCCAAGTGCTCTGGAAATGCCGGGAGAAGGTCTGAACCATTCAGCAGTCAGCGATCACTTAAACAGGGAGTCCTAGACGCGTTTCGTAACATCCAGTTACTTCTTCCATAGGCGCCTATGGAAGAAGTAACTGGATGTTACGAAACGCGTCTAGGACTCCCTGTTTAAGTGATCGCTGACTGCTGAATGGTTCAGACCTTCTCCCGGCATTTCCAGAGCACTTGGCACCTGCTACGAGCAAACCGTGGAAGTTACCATCGCACGGTGTCGGAGAGAACAGTGTTCTTTGGAAGCCGGAGCAGCGAGGTGGCTGACCGCTGGAGCGGGCTGAGCAACAGCATTTGCCCCCTCGTGGGAACTGTCGGGTTGCCCGTACGGAAACCTTTCTTCATCCTGCTAAACGGACACAGAAACTGCCATATGTACATGCACCACACCGCTACAAATCGCAGGTAACAGTTGTCCATTATACTGTGTAATCCCGGGGACGCTCGGGTCACACATATAAGCTCCTCAAACTTGCAAACAGGTCCCGTATTACAAGCACAAGGGACAGAGTGAGCAAAGGTACCTGTGATCTTTACAATTGTGGTGCATAGTGTCTGGACGAAAACATCAGTGTCCTACTATCATTGGGTGCAAATTAACATAAAGGATCCTATTACAGACTGAAATTGTGGCATAATATATTGCCGGTCTGGACATTATACTATTCAGCACATTTTATTAATGAGAAATATTAATTTATAATTGGTATGCAGTCGAGGGTGTTGTGACCACACCAAATCTTAATACTCTAGGAATAAAATATACATTTATGTTTTTACATGGTTATATGTTTTAAATAAATATTTTTAATTGGAAATGGTGTGGAATAATTAATGGATTCTGAATGGGAAGGGTAGCCAGTGAAGGTTATGCAAGAGAGGGGATGTGGATGTAGTACATTTGGTGAGGAAGAGGAGACAGGCAGCAGCATTGAGGATAGATTGAAGTGGATAGAGGCATTGTTGAGGGAGGACAGATAGGAGGAGATTGCAGTAGTCCAATCTGGAGATGACCAGTGAGTGGATGAGGGTCTTAGTAGCATCCTGGGTGAGAAAGGGTCTGATCCTGGAGATGTTTTTGAGATGGAAATGGCAGGTTTTTGAGAGGTACTGAATGTGTGGTTTGAAGGAGAGGGAGGGGTCAAGGATTACTCCAAGACATAGCACTTGGGGACTAGAGGAGATAGTTGTGCCATGAATGGATAATGAAATTGTGGGAGGTGAGGTTATGCGGGAGGGAGGGAAGATGATCAGCTCAGTCTTAGACATGTTAAGTATAAGAAAGCGCTGGGAAATCCAGGAGGAGATAGCAGAGAGACAGTTGGAGATACGAGTGAGGAGAGCAGGGGAGATGTCAGGGGAGGAAAGGTAGATTTGAGTATCATCAGTGTAGAGATGATATTTTAAGTCATAAGAGCTAATGAGCTCACCTAATGATGTGTAGAGAAAGAAAAGGAGAGGCCCAAGAACAGAACCTTGGGAGACAGCTACTGGTAGAGGAAGTGGGGGTAGGTGGAGTCATGAGAGGAGACAGAGAAGGAACGGTCAGAAAGGTAGGAGGACAGCCAGGAGAGAGCAATATCACGCAAACCAAGGGAGTAAAGGATTTGCAGGAGGAGAGGGAGGTCTACAGTGTAAAAAGCAGTAGAGAGGTCAAGGAGAATAAGCAGAGAGTAGTGACCCCTGGATTTAGCAGCAAGGAGGTCATTGCAGACTTTTGTGAGGACAGTTTCAGTGGAGTGCAAAGGACGGAAACCAGACTGGAAAGGGTCAAGCAGTGAGTGGGAAGAAAGAAAGAAAGACAGTGAGGCGGTTTTAGACAATATGCTCAAGGAGTTTGGAGGCAAAAGGGAGAAGAGAGATGGGTCGATAGTTGGAGAGATTGGTTGGATCAAGGGTAGGTTTTTTAAGAATAGGGGAGACAAGTGCATGCTTGAAGGCAGAAAGGACAGTGCCTGATGAGAGTGAGAGATTGAGTAGATGGGCAAGATGGGAACAGGCAGAAGAAGAGAGGAAGCGGAGAAGACGGGAGGGAATATGGTCAAGTGGGGAGGTGGATGAGAACCGGATACAGGGAAGAAAGATGTCAGAGTTGGTAGGAGGGAAGGAGAGGGGGGTTGAGAAATGGAGGAGGGGGTTGCTCAGGTTCTGGTGGGATGTTATGTCCTGACGAATGGAGTCAATTTTGGATGTGAAGTAGGTGGCAAAGTCAAGAGCAGAAAGTGAAGAGGGGAGTTGAGGTGAGGGTTAGGAGAAGAACGAGTTGACAGTGGCAAAGAGGCGCCCGGGGTTTGAGGATTGGGAGATGAGGTATTTGAAGTAAGATTTTTTAGAGAGGGTAAAGGCAGCAAAGTAGGATGAGAGCATAAATTTGTAGTGGAGGAAGTCGGCCTTATTGCGTGATTTCCTCCACTGTCGCTCGGCGGTATGTGAGCATTTTTGCAGATATCTGGTGCACTTGGTGTGCCAGGATTGAGGTGTCGATCTGCGAGGGTGAATAGTGGTTGGTGGGGCGACGGAGTCAAGAGCAGAGGTAAGGGATGCATTGTAAAGGGAAGTAGCTTGTTTAGGTCAGGAAAGAGAGAGAATAGGAGAGAGCAGTGAGTCAAACAGGGAAGATAGGGAAGTGGTGTCAATTGCCTCAATGTTACGCTTAGTGATGGTAGTCTTAGGTGGTAATGATGGAGAAGCAGACAGAGGTAGATTAAAAGTGAGCAGGTGATGGTCAGAGAGGGGGAACAGGGAGCATACTGTACTTGCCTATGTTGTGTGTAGTCCCCTGCATGCATAGAAAAGAAGGCAGGTCTCCAGCTTCCGACTGAAGTAGGCGGGATTGAAGTGAAGCTCGCAGGATTGTGGCACTGTATGTAGGGCGCAGGGCTTAATAATGTGATTTGCAGTATTTTAGCCTTGCCCATGGACCCACAATCAGGAAATTGGCAGAGTATGGTTGCCTGTAATAACATGGCAAATGTAGTACTGCACATATATGATGTCTCAGTACATGGAAATTAACGTGTTTATAGAGCATGTGCAATCTTATCAGCTCATGAACACCCACTCGGGAGACAAGTAGCTGCTTATTGCACATATGTGAGTTCTCCTGGCTCTGTATGTGCTAGTATACAGGCATATACTCTGTGATTTTGGAAAATCCTTATGTCAGTGCATTGCACTAATGGTGAAGGCTTGTTAGAACGTTACAAGGGAATGTGTTTGCACAGGACATGGGCAGACTTCACAACAGGAGTAGATTGGGATGGAAAACCAGGCTGGAAAAAATCTTGAAGCAGCCCTATTGGAGGTGGGGACTTTTAAGGGGATGGGTTCTGTCAAGGGAGGCAGTATCCCTCTTCATAGAGCCTAATCTTGAGTTGGATGCAGTCATGGTCTTCCTTGCATCTTTTGCAGCAATTGTGTCTGCTCTTCTCTGGTGTGAATGCATCTGAATGTGCAAGAACTAAGATGCCCAATGTCAGTATGTACAGATGCTGCAATCATGCATTCTGCATCTTTGGATGCCACCATCGGATGCACCAAAGAAACTTTCACCAGCCCTATGGTATGTGCAGATCATCCGACTGCATATGGCCTCTAATGTGAGGGATTCAGCATCTCTGCATGCAGTTACTTTCAGCAACATGGCCGTGTCACTCCAATAACATGCCCATAGCCAACCTCATGTAACCACCTAAGACATTTCTAACATAAAAATATAAAATGTATGACTTCATGGCGCAAATCAATCCTATCTTTAGAATAGGCTTTATGAGGGTACATCTGTAATGCACGAAAAACTATTTATTGTAGATTTTATGGGCATATAATCAAAAAAGCAGTGTCTATATATGCATGCAATAAATTTCCATTACAAGTTGTATAAATGTAACAATATATGAGTGAAGAATAAATAAAGAATGGACACTTGTGCAGATGATATTAGGCTTCTTACAGTCCATACTGTATTATGAAGTTGTGTAAATTATTTAGCTGGGGAGTTTGCAATAAGGATATATGTACCCTTGAGGACCATGCACCATTAGCCTGGCAGGGGCACTGTAGCTGACACACACACACACACACACACACACACAACACACACACACACTGCTCACACACACCCTGCCAACCTGCAGCAGCAGCAGCAGCAGCAGCACACACTTTCTGCAGCGGCAGCACAAACTTCTCACACTCACCCTTTCTGCAATACGGAAGAGCATGAATCGTGCATCAGTCTACAGTCGGACAGCTTACCCTCTGCAGTGCAGCCCGGAGATGGAGTCACTTACATCTTCAGTTGCATCTTAAACTGATCACACTATGAAGGAGAGGCCTGAGGAGCATTACTTTTCCAAGTGTATGAAGCATATTTAGGTGATCAGCAGGGCTTGTAAAATAGGTGGGGCTTAATATCAGCATGCTGGATGTTGCGAGGGCAGAGATATGAGGAGGGGAGGGTACTTACTGCTGCTGCCAATGGAGGAAAGGGGGAGACTGAGAGAAAGAACTTCCTGTCTCCTGCCCAATTGGAGCTGAGCTCTGATTGCAGCAGCCGCCTGGTGGAGTGGTGAGTTCAGGCCACTGATGGGACAGAGGGACTGGCTACTGAGGAGCAAACCCTTCTACAGCAGCTTTACCATAAAGCTGTGGCAACCTGCTTATTAGCTTAGTGTATGCTAATGCAAGAATCTGCCCATGTATGCCATAGCTCTGAGCATCTGCTTGTGAAAGCCTAGCCCTCCCACTGTTCCACATCCACATTCTCACATTCATCCACCCTATGCTGGGTGCAAAAATCTGTCACAAATAGTCATCCCATCTGTGTCTGTACACTGTGAATGAAGAAGGACGTCAGTTTAGGATGCAGATATCCGTGAGATCCATATGCATTTCCAGTAGCATCCAATTCAGAATAAAGCCATTTAGTCTCTTAGCTCACTGTAACAAGCTCAAGAAAAAAATAGCTAAAACGGCCCACATGTTGAATTTCCCTGATTTGCCAATACTGACCAAAATATGATTTGGCTCAGCAAATTGGTGAATTTTAACATACAGAATTTCCACAATTTCCAGATGTATCACCAAAAATCACTGTCAGTCTGTTGCTATTTTTGATCAGTGTATCGGCAAGAGAGATTAGATTGGGGAATCGGGGAAAGCTGTAACAGATGTATGGGGCCCTTAAGATACATTTTTAGATGAAATATGCAAAAAAAACACTCGGCGCATGCAATGTCACGCGGTACCTGGCACACTGAGAAGGGCTGTTTGGCACAACTGCATCAATTGGATTTTATTTCTATATGCATCACAAATTAAATGTTCTTGTTTCTTTCTTCAGTATTAAAATTACAACCACTAGGGTTCTACATGAAGTTTTTTGGAAAAAGATCCAGACTTGAAAATTATTTATATATATATATATATATATATATATATATATATATATATATTTAACTATTTAACCCTCACTCTCATAATTTAAATGACAACTCTGTGTAGGTATAGCATGGTAGCCTAGCACTGCCTACCATTTCTTCCAAACTACTGTAGGAAAGCTGCCACATTAAATGAGGAGCAGTGGCATCAGAAGGTGGCTGCAGGTGGTACAGTCTGCACCAAGGTCTCACCCTCAGAGGGGGTGACACCAAAAAGCCATTTTCTCCACAGTAACAGAAACTGGGTTCTGCAGTGTGACATTCTCCTTCAGCACCTGGCTGCTCTCATAGAGGAAGAGTCAACACTGCAGGCACTGGTCTCTAGGGGCAGCCCAGCAGCCCCGTAAAGGCTATGCACCTTTAATTTAAGCCATGACTCTTTTTTGGCCACAGGCGCCTCCGGCATACGAGGGGGATAACAGAGTGCGCACTGGGTGTCATGAGACCCATTGACTCCTCTGATGAGGAGACCTCTTTTTACTTGACACAAATAAGGACACGGGGCATCTTCACTTCAGCTCCTCCATATGTGAAAAATATATGGGAAAGAGAGGGCTTAAATCCCCCCACTTTTTTTTTATTATAATACTACAGTGCCATCAGCACTTGTTGGAATTCTCCCCAGTTTCCAGAATGTCCCTAGCAGTCATCTGCACTGGTGAAGAAGGTTGATGAGTCCTACTTACTGTCTACCATTTTCGAGTACATGAGGATGATGAGTGGGGCTCATTGTCTACAGTGAAGGGGTTAATAAATAGACCACTTAACGAGAAATATATTGTTTTATGCATTTGATAGTGAGCTGTTTTATATATATTCAGTAGCAAACACATGATGAGATATTAAGCACTTAGACTTTACCAGTAATTGCAGTTGTTTCTCCTCATTGATTTGTCTTCATAATAGGATCCATCTTTAAAACATCCTGTCAACACAATATACAGAATTCATTTTAAAATATGTAGATTTTATTTACTGTACTTTAAAAAGTGTGGTTCATTTTCAGAACATATAAAGTCGGATTCAGTGTTGCATGCATGTTGGTCAATGCATTACGTACATAGAAATATACAGGTATATTTGCCCATGGACCGTTTTCAGCATGGGTTGCCGTTTGCTAAAAAAGCAAAACTGTAACTGCTGGCAATTGCATGCTAGTGCCACCAGCACAGGGCAAGACCCCCAGTATGCAAATGACTGCCAGTGATGCAATCACAATTCAATAACGATCGCATCGCTGAACTAAGGCTGCCCCCCTGCCTACGCAGCCTGGCTGCGAAGCCAGGCACAGGGCTACAATGTTTTCAGTCACAGTGGCCATGTGCGATGTCACATGGCTGACTCAAAAATGGCACCTACCCACCCCCGTTTTATCCTCTCCACTCCCACAATGCCGCATCGCCATCCCACCTACGATCACATTACCCAGCACGCGCAGATCGGGACCTGCGGGTGCATGCTGGGCATAAAAACAGCAGTATGCTGCCGCCACCCTTCTGTCATCACTGATGCTTGTAATTGAACAGGGAGTGCTGCCACATTTACGTGCATATATTTCAGGATATGACTTGAATCTCTGGGAGGGCTCCAAAGCAAGTTATTGTGCTTTATATTGTGCTATATATGATGGAATACTGATCAGTTGGGAATGTACTATAGTTCAACATTTCTGTGGTTTTGCAATAAGGCAACCCCTAGTGAATGTAAGGGATGCAGTTATGCGATGTCTCCGAATACCAGTAGCAATGAGCAGCCGCAGAAGTAAGGTACTGGTATCTTGATCAGGGATACTCGTGCAGGAAACAAGCTCCGATTTAGGGAAGACGTCAACGCGTTTCAGTCTTGAGAAATTCCAGCGATTTCAAAGGACGAAACACGTTGACGTCATCCCTAAATCGGAGCTTGTTTCCTGCACGAGTATACCTGATCAAGACACCAGTACCTTACTGCTGCGGCTGCTCATTGCTACTGGTATTTGGAGACATCGCATTCCCACCGGCCAGGACAGAGCTTCTGAACCATCACTAGTGCTGGTGGTGACCGTATCCTCCGCACTTACACTGAGTGCAAATGAGTACATTTGGAGTGTTTACTATCATTTATGACCCATGCCACATTGAACTGTTCCCATTGTTGTGCTTATAACTGCTGGAGCTCCACCCATCACTGGGACACCAGTGGCAGTTGAACTGGAGATATACTTCAAACCTGATTCCAGGAGCAATACGGGACTGTTTGGTTGCTACTAGTTACCTCAAATTGCCTATACCGGCAGTACATTGCTTTCTATAAGGTACTGCATTTGTGCTCTAACTAACTCTGGATTATCCATTATACCACATCACCACACTATTGACAAACTTGTGTGATTTAAAACTGCATCAGCAGTTTGATTTTGAATGCTACTGGTACTCTCTAATTGTAGGAAACTTAGCTCAATATCTTTGATATCAGTTTATATTTCTGCTGTTTGTTACATGTAATCTGCTACATTATAAAGTAGCATATGTTTTAATCACAACTGTATCAGATGAGTGTTCATTTGTTACCATTGTTTGATAGCTCCATGTGTACTATTCTTAAACAGAATTAAGTAAAATAATAGTGTTACATTTTAAAAGCAAGTCTCTTGATTGATTATAGAGTGAAATCAAGCTCAGTTTTTGATTTATGTATTTTTTTATCAACATACCAAGCGCATTAATCATCTGTTTCTGTTGTTTTTGTTTAACTGCCGTACACTACTGCTATATATCCTCTGTGTGTCATCCAGAGAAAAAAATATATTTCTATTGGTGCGTCACTCAGTGATAACTACCAGTACTGCCGTACACTACTGCTGTATATCTGTGTGTGATCCAGAGGAAAAAAAATATTTCTGTTGGTGGTCACTCTGACTACTAGTACAGCAGCTGCTGTACACTACTGCTATATATCCTCTGTGTGTGATCCAAAGCAAAATAATATTTCTGTTGGTGCATCACTCTACTAGTACAGCGGCTTCCATACACTACTGCTATATATCTGTGTGTGATCCAGAGTAAAAAATATATTTCTATTGGTGTGTCACTCAGTGATGACTAGTATTGCAGCTGCCGTACACAACTGCTTTATATCTGTGTGTGATCCAAAGCCAAAAATATATTTCTATTATGTATTTGAAAGGGGTGTTCTGTCTGCAGTATCTGAAAGGGGTGATCTGTCAATTCAGTGTAAAAGTGTCAAATCTGTCTGCTCCAGTGTAAAATTAAAATAATAAAAGCTGAAAACAAAAAGCCTAAAATTATAATTTAAAAAAACATCAATTTTTAATTTGTGCTGAACCGCAGTGTATCCTCAAAACCTGCACTGTTAGTGTGCCTTGAGGACAGAGATTGTAAATGCCTGAGCTAAATTGTCACTTACGCAGGATGTCCTGGTATGCCATTAATCTACACATTATCAAAAATATATAAAAGCCTAGAGTGCCCCGAAGAAGGACAATTATTTCCACAAGAGACTCTTTATTTCATCCAGTGTAAAAATATCTTGATTTGTTACAACAGCCACTTATTCAAATGGAACCTTACTTCTGAAGGATACCACATCACTTCAGGTTAAACTATAACAACTTCAGAATTTGCCATATTTTATGCTATTATGCACAATTGATATGGTTAATGTTTATATAAGCTTTTCTCATCAAGATGGTTTGATATTTATGGCCCACTATTTAATAAACAATACTAATTATAAAGGACCTAATATTTCCTTTTTAAACTTTTGAAACTAACACTAATCAGAAACTATTTTTACTTTGAGAATACATTTTTCTTGCAATTACAAGGATGTGCCATGGGATCCAATGTTTCTCCATCCCTCATGCACATCTATATTTTCGACATTGAAAAGAAGCTCTTCTTGGATATGAGACATTTTCTGAACAACACAAGTTGTATGTTTGCTAGATTTACAATATTTTGGTCTTCTGGTGAGTCACACCACAGAAAATGACTTCAAACATGACCTTTATCAATGAGATGCATCATTTCAGAAAATCTATTTTTAATTATGATCATTATACTATACTGTACATTATATTGCCACTTTAAAGAAAACAGATATTCATTGGCAACTTTGTGCTACGAAAATGTAGATCACGGTCCTATACCATTACAAGTTGATAATAGAGATACATGTTTATTGCAGCTTGAAGCTAGATGGATTTTACAAATGAACACCATAGGGTAAATTAATAGAGTCCAAGTTGCTGGAGGTGCAGGACTTCAGGTTAAAATACCTGTATTTTTAAAGCAGCAATCATTTACAAGACAAAACCAACCTGGTTTTCACTTGTAAATGATTGTATCTTTAAAAATATCGGCATTCTTGGCTGCATCTCTGGAAAATCAGACTGTATTACATTTACCCCATACTGTATCTCTGTTTGGCCTTAATGAAAACATATATTTTAGGTATTTTTTATATGCAATTTAATGTATGTGCAAAGGGGAGTAGAGAACCTGGCTGGGTCCAGGTACTTTGGGTGGGCTTAAAAACAAAAACAGAAAAAAACAGTACATAAGCTTGGTGTTGGTTCTTTAAATGCTGCAAATCTTCACGCACTTTTTCCTCGGTAGAACCAGGAACAGCTCAAAGAGCCAGAGGCTTGTTATGTTCAGGAGGAGGGACCTCTTGCAGGGTTTTTTTTTCTTCATTATTTTAACTCATTCATAGACTTTACACCAAGAAGCCCTGCATGGATCTCACTGATACGGTTGGTCTTCATGCGCACGCCATCGGCGTCGGCATTCACAATTTCAAGGGCCGAATTAAAGCCCTAATCCATCACTGCCTATGACTATCTGTCTGTAAAGTTTTGGAGTTTATCCTGTGAGTCCTGCCCGTGTTATGTGCATTACAGTGCATATATATGTGCATAGCTTGATTCTCTGGGAGGGCACCAAGGCAAGTTATTGTGCATTACATGAAGGAGTGCCAGTCAGTTGGATATATTTGTTTGTTTGTTTATTTGTTTGTTTGTGTGTGTGGGTGTGTGTATATACTGTATCAGTAACATGCATTTAGGTGAGGCAGAGCGTCTCCTGTCATAATCCAGTATACTCCAGAGTTTTAACTACAAAAAGGATATGAAAATTACAAAGAAGATATTATAAATATCTACTTTATACTATTCTAAACATTTTAAAAATCAAAACTCCAGTAGTATACTGGAGTATGCCTGCCTCCTTACATCTCTGATCAAAATGCACCAAATTTTCTGCATACAGTATGTGTGAGTATGTGTGTGTGTGTTATGCTGGCTCTAATACTAGCTAGTGCCCCTCCAGCCATTTACCTCACTGCACGCAACTGACTAGGGGTTTGTTTTGCAAGGTAGCCCTTGGTTCAGTGTAGGTCCTTTTGGGGTCAGGTAATAATTAGAGAAATTATGCCCTATTTCAGAGATAGGGAATTTCGGTTCCTTGCGCCTGTGCAGTGGCTGCCTGCAGGGGGAGTACTGCAAGCAGCTTCACTTGGGTGCTCTAATATGGCTGGCAGAGGATGGCGGAGGGCATGCTGGCAGAGGGAGGCCACTTCCCTTTCAGGGAAGATGCCATTAAAGCCTTGGGATGAGCTGTGGCCATGCAAAAGAGCTTATAGGCTGCTGCTCCTCAAGTGAAGGTGTTGCCTAATAAAATATTTAAACAATCAGTGTTGTGTCTTTATTCTAATATTTCTTTTACAAAGGGACTATAGGCTCCAGTAGCCCTTAATGACCCGCCTGTTGGTACTTCTTGCAGGGGAGGCTGGCTGGGACCTGTAGTCTTCCTGTAAAAGACAATATTTCACTAAAGGACTATAAACTCACCAAACAGAGCCTAGGCTTCAACCCTGGACATTGGGGAATCCCCATTCCTCAGGGAACCTAGGCCAGGTATGACTAGTTGGGTGATCATGTGATAGCCACAGGGACCAATATAAATGTGTCTCCTGGTTGTGGCAATATCTCCTTGGCTAGTAGAGCCCGGTGCTCATTTTAAAAATACGGGGGACCCCTACTTCCTTTTCCACCTTATATTTGAAGTCAGGACTGGTCCAAATGCCCAGTGCTGGGGTACCATACACATATTTTCCATGTCTATTTAGACCCAGTGCTGTCTCAAAGATCCCGGGGCAGGTTATGATTAGGAGGGCTACTCCACACATCCCCCCATCAACCCTGCGTCCACCAGCTAGGGATGTGGGGGATAGCCCTAGCCTTGGAGTGTGTTGGAGAGGGGCAAATCCTTTATTTGGGTGGTACTGGGCTGATTTGTTGGTAGTTTGAATGCTTTTGCTGGGGGACCTCATGAAGTGTGTCCCCTGGCTGCGCCATTACACCACTGCTGGTTCTAAAACTATGGGGGCTCCCCTGGATTTTTGTCCCCCACAATTTGTAGAACCAGCGCTGGCTCCAATAACATCCAGCAGCCAGCAATAACATGTCAGTGAAAAGCAGGTGAGCAGAGGGTGATGAATGAGGACAAAGCTGGTAGGTCCTGGCAGTAGCGTATCTACACATTGGTCAGGATGGCACTCGCCAGGGGTGTCAGCCAAGGAGGGGGCACTGCCCGGTGGTGCCACTCTTGGCCAATGGGTGGAATACTTTAAGCCATAGTGTCTGGCATTACTTGCTCCTGAGGAAGCTGGACTACATTAACCAGCGAAACGCGTTGAGCCTTCCAGCCTGTCTTCACATCCACTGATTTGCTGACATCTATTGGTCACCCCTCTGCTCAAATTGGACTCCATTTTGCAGCATCCAGCCATTTGGAATTTATCCTCTCCAAAGGACTTTTCCAAGGATTCTCCTTCATCTATGAGGTGGACAAAATCTGCACTACTTCCAACTGGTAATAACCTCATGACTGCTATAGTATCGGATACATGCGAATGACCGATCATTGAGGGTTTTTTCCAGTGACTCCAATTACCTTGAGTGGTCTCCTAGTCAACAGTGTGGGATTTTTAAAGTATTATATACAGGCCTTCATGTAGCTATTTTATTGTTGATTATATGGTCTATTGTAGATGGTAATAAATGTGTTAATTTTATATACAAGCCTATTAGAGTTTTAAATTAATTTCTCCATGAGCAACTAGCGCTGGTTATTTTTGTCTTCTTGTTTCTATAGTGTCTGGCAATGCCTGGTGTGCCAAGCTGCCTTGGCATTGCCTAGGATGGAAGGCTGATGCTCGCACAGCAGCAGCAGCTGGCGCCGGTGTCCAGCACTGCAATGGACTACAGGGAAGAAACTAAAAATAAACTACAACTCCCAGCTGCTCTTGCTGTCAGGAGCGCCCAGCGGCAAGGGCTGTTGGGAGCTGTAGATTATTTTCAGTTTCTTCATGTTATATGGTGCTGTGCCAGACACCGGCGCCAGTTTCTGCCTGCTGTGCGAGCCTCTGCTCTCCATCCCGGGCAATGCCCAGCTCAGCACACCAGGTATTGCCAGACATATCGGCTATGTGCTGGGGTGGGAATTATGGCTATGTGCTAGGATGGGATAGGAGGGTGAGGAGACTATGGCTATGTGCTGGGAGGGGGACTATGGGGTGGGGGTTACTATCATGGCTCTGTTCTGGGAGTGGGATGGGGACTATGACTATGTGCTGGGGTGGGACTAGGGCTACGTGCTGTGTGGGGAGACTACAGTATGTGCCTGGGGGAGACTATGGCTATGTGCTGGGATGTGATGGGGTGGGGACTATTGATTTGTGCTGGGGGGGTACTATAGCTATGTGCTAGGGAGACATCTATGGCTTTATGCTGGGGGTCTATGACTATGTGCTGGGGGGACTATGAATATGTGCTGGGGAGGGAACTATGGCTGTGTGCTGGGTGGGCTATGGCTATGTGCTAGGGTAGAGAGGGAGGGTGAGGGGACTATGGATATGTGCTGGGAGGGGATGGGGACTACAGATATGTGCTGGGAGTGGGGGAGCCTAGGGCTTATGTGCTGGGAGTGGGGCAAAAATAACTATGTGCTGTCTGCTGGTGGGGACTATGGCTACATACATTTGAATAGGAGAGCTATGTAGTGCGCTGGAATAACTTTTCAATGCACTACTATTTGATTATACCGCTTGGACTCAGGAGACATCGCCGGGCGGTGCTCCTCCTCAGCCAGGCCAGGCACTGATGATGTCTCCACAGTGTGATAAGGATTACTGTGTGGGCATTATAAAGGGCACTGCAACTGTGTGGGCATGATGTGTAAGGGGCAGTACAGTGTGGCATAATGTTTATAAGCAGTACTACTGTGTAGCGTAATTTGAATTGGGGGTACTATTCTGTGGTTATGCCCCTTTCCCACAAGATCATGTATCTTTTCTGTAAATGCACCATCTCTATTTCAAATATGTGTGGGTGCCACTCCCTTACTTTACCTGGGTGCACAGACCCAGAGATAGCGCCCTGCGTGGCTTGACAAATTCTCTGTTTCACCATTTTACAGCATAAATATATTAACTAAGGCGTGCTCACGCAGTTTAAGAGCTGGTGAGAGGTGGTTATGGGGCTTCAATGCCACGTTTTGTGGGCGCTGATGCACCATTTGGGGGGCGTGTCCAAGCCATTTGGGGGGCAGGCTGCAGCGTATGCAAGACATCACACATAGCAGCTGCGACTCAAAAGATGGATGCCCTCCGACTACCTTCGCAGCTTGTCTGTATAGGCAGGGGGCAACCCTATGTGTATATATATATATATATATATATATACATTCCACACGGACCGGCACTCCCTACTCCACTTAATAGTAGCTCCGGTGCCCTCCATGAAAGTCCAAACAGTCGTGAAGAAAGGGGCGGCACTCGGAGACTTTGAAGTTGCAAAAGTGTATTTCACAGATAGACCGACGTTTCGGGGTTAATATACCCCTTTGTCAAGGTGAACCTTGAGAAAGGGGTATATTAATCCCGAAACGTCGGTCTATCTGTGAAATACACTTTTGCAACTTCAAAGTCTCTGAGTGCCGCCCCTTTCTTCACGACTATATATATATAAACTGCTCAAAAAAATAAAGGGAACACTTGAACAACACAATGTAACTCCAAGTCAATCACACTTCTGTGAAATCAAACTGTCCACTTGGGAAGCAACACTGATTGACAATCAATTTCACATGCTGTTGTGCAAATGGAATAGACAACAGGTGGGAATTATAGGCAATTAGCAAGACACCCCCAATAAAGGAGTTGTTCTGCAGGTGGTGACCACAGACCACTTCTCAGCTCCTATGCTTTCTGGCTGATGTTTTGGTAACTTTTGAAAGCTGACGGTGCTTTCACTCTAGTGGTAGCATGAGACGGAGTCTACAAACAACACAAGTGGCTCAGGTAGTGCAGCTCATCCAGGATAGCACATCAATGCGAGCTGTGGCAAGAAGGTTTGCTGTGTCTGTCAACGTAGTGTCCAGAGCATGGAGGCGCTACCAGGAGACAGGCCAGTACATCAGGAGATGTGGAGGAGGCCGTAGGGGGGCAACAACCCAGCAGCAGGACCGCTACCTCCGCCTTTGTGCAAGGAGGAACAGGAGGAGCACTGCCAGAGCCCTGCAAAATGACCTCCAGCAAGCCACAAATGTGCATGTGTCTACTCAAACGATCAGAAACAGACTCCATGAGGGTGGTATGAGGGCCCGACGTCCACAGGTGGGGATTGTGCTTACAGCCCAACACCGTGCAGGACGTTTGGCATTTGCCTGAGAACACCAAGATTGGCAAATTCGCCACTGGCACCCTATGCTCTTCACAGATGAAAGCAGGTTCTCACTGAGCACATGTGACAGACGTGACAGAGTCTGGAGACGCCAAGGAGTATGTTCTGCTGCCTGCAACATCCTCCAGCATAACCGGTTTGGCAGTGGGTCAGTAATGGTGTGGGGTGGCATTTCTTTGGGGGGCCGCACAGCCCTCCATGTGTTCGCCAGAGGTAGCCTGACTGCCATTAGGTACCGAGATGAGATCATATGCTGGTGCGGTTGGCCCTGGGTTCCTCCTAATGCAAGACAATGCTAGACCTCATGTGGCTGGAGTGTGTCAGCAATTCCTGCAAGATGAAGGCATTAATGCTATGGACTGGCCCGCCTGTTCCCCAGTCCTGAATCCAATTGAGCACATCTGGGACATCATGTCTCGCTCCATCCACCACAGACTGTCCAGGAGTTGGCGGATGCTTTAGTCCAGGTCTGGGAGGAGATCCCTCAGGAGACCATCCGCCACCTCATCAGGAGCATGCCCAGGTGTTGTAGGGAGGTCATACAGGCACGTGGAGGCCACCACACTACCGAGCCTCATTTTGACTTGTTTTAAGGACATTACATCAAAGTTGGATCAGCCTGTAGTGTGTTTTTCCACTTTAATTTTGAGGGTGACTCCAAATCCAGACCTCCATGGGTTAATAAATTTGATTTCCATTGATAATTTTTGTGTGATTTTGTTGTCAGCACATTCAACTATGTAAAGAACAAAGTATTTAATAAGAATATTTCATTCATTCAGATCTAGGATGTGTTGTTTAAGTGTTCCATTTATTTTTTTGAGCAGTGTATATACTCTAGCTCAGGGCTGGCCAAACCGGTCCTCGAGATCTACCAACAGTTCCTGTTTTCCAGGCCTCCTGGAGATCTGTATAATTGTCAGTTAGGAATGAATGCAGCACATCTTAATTAGTAATGACTACACCTGTGCACCAGCTAGGTGGTCTGGAAAATGTGAACTGTTGGTAGATCTCGAGGACCGGTTTGGCCAGCCCTGCTCTAGCTGCAGTACCCCGCATGAACAAACGTTATTAGAATAATATTGAAAGAAATTTTGTTTGTTGACATCTTAGCTACATAAACCCATTTTGAGAAACGGTGCCAGTTGCCGCCCCTTCTCTGCCTCCCAAACACCACAACATGTCAATTATGCTGCGGCTGCCAGTGGAGATGATAAAACAAGAGTGATACCAAGACCCATTTTGCACAAGCTCAGAATGGATCTTGCATCTGAGCAAAACCCTAAACATTGGATTTTTCCTCAAAACATTGGGTTTATATTAGTGATGAGCGGGTTCGGTTTCTCGGAAACCGAACCCCCCCGAACTTCAGCCTTTTTACACGGGTCCGAGGCAGGTTCGAACCTTCCCGCCTTGCTCGGCTAACCCGAGCGCGCCCGAACATCATCATCCCGCTGTCGGATTCTCGCGAGGCTCGGATTCTATCGCGAGACTCGGATTCTATATAAGGAGCCGCGCGCCGCCGCCATTTTCACACGTGCATTGAGATTGATAGGGAGAGGACGTGGCTGGCGTCCTCTCCGTTTATAGAGAAGAGAGTAGAGAGTTAGAGACACTATTTGGTATTTACTAATTTTGGGGAGCATATTAGGACTGGAGTACTACTACTTGCTGATAGTGTGACCATTGACCACCAGTTTAATTAATCCGTTCTCTGCCTGAAAAAAAACGATACACAGTGTGACACAGTCACATACCATATCTGTGCTCAGCCTCAGTGTGCTGCATCATCATATGTAATACTGTATATCTGACTGTGCTGAGTGCTCACTGCTCACACAGCTTAATTGTGGGGGAGACTGGGGAGCAGTTATAGCAGGAGTACATATTTTAAGTACAGTGCACACTTTTGCTGCCAGAGTGCCACTGCCAGTGTGACTGACCACTGACCACCAGTATATTGTGATTGTCTGCTGACCACCAGTATATTGTGATTGTCTGCCTGAAAAAGTTAAACACTCGTCGTGTGGTGTTTTTATAAACGCATTCTGCAGACAGTGTCCAGCAGGTCCGTCATTACATAATATATATACCTGTCCGGCTGCAGTACTAGTGTGATATATATATATATTTTATTTTTATCTCATTATCATCCAGTCTATATTAGCAGCAGACACAGTACGGTAGTCCACGGCTGTAGCTACCTCTGTGTCGGCAGTCGCTGGTCCATCCATAATTGTATACCACCTACCCGTGGTTTTTTTTTCTATCTTCTTGATACTAGTAGCTTACTTTAGGAGTCTGCAGTGCTGACAGACAGTGTCCAGCAGGTCCGTCATTACATAATATATATATACCTGTCCGGCTGCAGTACTAGTGTGATATATATATATATTTTATTTTTATCTCATTATCACCCAGTCTATATTAGCAGCAGACACAGTACGGTAGTCCACGGCTGTAGCTACCTCTGTGTCGGCCGTCGCTGGTCCATCCATAATTGTATACCACCTACCCGTGGTTTTTTTTCTATCTTCTTGATACTAGTAGCTTACTTTAGGAGGCTGCAGTGCTGACAGACAGTGTCCAGCAGGTCCGTCATTACATAATATATATATACCTGTCCGGCTGCAGTACTAGTGTGATATATATATATATTTAATTTTTATCTCATTATCATCCAGTCTATATTAGCAGCAGACACAGTACGGTAGTCCCCGGCTGTAGCTACCTCTGTGTCGGCAGTCGCTGGTCCGTCCATAATTGTATACCACCTACCCGTGTTTTTTTTTTCTATCTTCTTGATACTAGTAGCTTACTTTAGGAGTCTGCAGTGCTGACAGACAGTGTCCAGCAGGTCCGTCATTACATAATATATATATACCTGTCCGGCTGCAGTACTAGTGTGATATATATATATATTTTATTTTTATCTCATTATCACCCAGTCTATATTAGCAGCAGACACAGTACGGTAGTCCACGGCTGTAGCTACCTCTGTGTCGGCCGTCGCTGGTCCATCCATAATTGTATAC
The DNA here is from genome assembly GCF_028390025.1 of Pseudophryne corroboree. Classification (NCBI taxonomy): domain Eukaryota; kingdom Metazoa; phylum Chordata; class Amphibia; order Anura; family Myobatrachidae; genus Pseudophryne; species Pseudophryne corroboree. The sequence continues at coordinate 392,608,122 of NC_086447.1, read as the reverse complement.
CACCTACCCGTGGTTTTTTTTCTATCTTCTTGATACTAGTAGCTTACTTTAGGAGGCTGCAGTGCTGACAGACAGTGTCCAGCAGGTCCGTCATTACATAATATATATATACCTGTCCGGCTGCAGTACTAGTGTGATATATATATATATTTAATTTTTATCTCATTATCATCCAGTCTATATTAGCAGCAGACACAGTACGGTAGTCCCCGGCTGTAGCTACCTCTGTGTCGGCAGTCGCTGGTCCGTCCATAATTGTATACCACCTACCCGTGTTTTTTTTTTCTATCTTCTTGATACTAGTAGCTTACTTTAGGAGTCTGCAGTGCTGACAGACAGTGTCCAGCAGGTCCGTCATTACATAATATATATATACCTGTCCGGCTGCAGTACTAGTGTGATATATATATATATTTTATTTTTATCTCATTATCATCCAGTCTATATTAGCAGCAGACACAGTACGGTAGTCCACGGCTGTAGCTACCTCTGTGTCGGCAGTCGCTGGTCCATCCATAATTGTATACCACCTACCCGTGTTTTTTTTTTCTATCTTCTTGATACTAGTAGCTTACTTTAGGAGTCTGCAGTGCTGACAGACAGTGTCCAGCAGGTCCGTCATTACATAATATATATATACCTGTCCGGCTGCAGTACTAGTGTGATATATATATATATATATATTTTATTTTTATCTCATTATCATCCAGTCTATATTAGCAGCAGACACAGTACGGTAGTCCACGGCTGTAGCTACCTCTGTGTCGGCAGTCGCTGGTCCATCCATAATTGTATACCACCTACCCGTGTTTTTTTTTTCTATCTTCTTGATACTAGTAGCTTACTTTAGGAGTCTGCAGTGCTGACAGACAGTGTCCAGCAGGTCCGTCATTACATAATATATATATACCTGTCCGGCTGCAGTACTAGTGTGATATATATATATATATTTTATTTTTATCTCATTATCATCCAGTCTATATTAGCAGCAGACACAGTACGGTAGTCCACGGCTGTAGCTACCTCTGTGTCGGCAGTCGCTGGTCCATCCATAATTGTATACCACCTACCCGTGGTTTTTTTTTCTATCTTCTTGATACTAGTAGCTTACTTTAGGAGTCTGCAGTGCTGACAGACAGTGTCCAGCAGGTCCGTCATTACATAATATATATATACCTGTCCGGCTGCAGTACTAATGTGATATATATATATTTTTTATTTTTATCTCATTATCATCCAGTCTATATTAGCAGCAGACACAGTACGGTAGTCCACGGCTGTAGCTACCTCTGTGTCGGCAGTCGCTCGTCCATCCATAAGTATACTAGTATCCATCCATCTCCATTGTTTACCTGAGGTGCCTTTTAGTTGTGCCTATTAAAATATGGAGAACAAAAAAGTTGAGGTTCCAAAAATAGGGAAAGATCAAGATCGACTTCCACCTCGTGCTGAAGCTGCTGCCACTAGTCATGGCCGAGACGATGAAATGCCAGCAACGTCGTCTGCCAAGGCCGATGCCCAATGTCATAGTACAGAACATGTAAAATCCAAAACACCAAATATCAGTAAAAAAAGGACTCAAAAATCTAAAATAAAATTGTCGGAGGAGAAGCGTAAACTTGCCAATATGCCATTTACCACACGGAGTGGCAAGGAACGGCTGAGGCCCTGGCCTATGTTCATGGCTAGTGGTTCAGCTTCACATGAGGATGGAAGCACTCAGCCTCTCGCTAGAAAAAAGAAAAGACTCAAGCTGGCAAAAGCACAGCAAAGAACTGTGCGTTCTTCGAAATCCCAAATCCACAAGGAGAGTCCAATTGTGTCGGTTGCGATGCCTGACCTTCCCAACACTGGACGTGAAGAGCATGCGCCTTCCACCATTTGCACGCCCCCTGCTAGTGCTGCAAGGAGCACCCGCAGTCCAGTTCCTGATAGTCAGATTGAAGATGTCAGTGTTGAAGTACACCAGGATGAGGAGGATATGGGTGTTGCTGGCGCTGGGGAGGAAATTGACAAGGAGGATTCTGATGGTGAGGTGGTTTGTTTAAGTCAGGCACCCGGGGAGACACCTGTTGTCCGTAGGAGGAATAGGGCCATTGACATGCCTGGTGAAAATACCAAAAAAATCAGCTCTTCGATGTGGAAGTATTTCAACAGAAATGCGGACAACATTTGTCAAGCCGTGTGTTGCCTTTGTCAAGCTGTAATAAGTAGGGGTAAGGACGTTAACCACCTCGGAACATCCTCCCTTATACGTCACCTGCAGCGCATTCATAATAAGTCAGTGACAAGTTCAAAAACTTTGGGCGACAGCGGAAGCAGTCCACTGACCAGTAAATCCCTTCCTCTTGTAACCAAGCTCACGCAAACCACCCCACCAACTCCCTCAGTGTCAATTTCCTCCTTCCCCAGGAATGCCAATAGTCCTGCAGGCCATGTCACTGGCAATTCTGACGAGTCCTCTCCTGCCTGGGATTCCTCCGATGCATCCTTGCGTGTAACGCCTACTGCTGCTGGCGCTGCTGTTGTTGCTGCTGGGAGTCGATGGTCATCCCAGAGGGGAAGTCGTAAGACCACTTTTACTACTTCCACCAAGCAATTGACTGTCCAACAGTCCTTTGCGAGGAAGATGAAATATCACAGCAGTCATCCTGCTGCAAAGCGGATAACTGAGGCCTTGGCATCCTTGGTGGTGAGAAACGTGGTTCCGGTATCCATCATTACTGCAGAGGCAACTAGAGACTTGTTGGAGGTACTGTGTCCCCGGTACCAAATACCATCTAGGTTCCATTTCTCTAGGCAGGCGATACCGAAAATGTACACAGACCTCAGAAAAAGAGTCACCAGTGTCCTAAAAAATGCAGCTGTACCCAATGTCCACTTAACCACGGACATGTGGACAAGTGGAGCAGGGCAGGGTCAGGACTATATGACTGTGACAGCCCACTGGGTAGATGTATGGACTCCCGCCGCAAGAACAGCAGCGGCGGCACCAGTAGCAGCATCTCGCAAACGCCAACTCTTTCCTAGGCAGGCTACGCTTTGTATCACCGGTTTCCAGAATACGCACACAGCTGAAAACCTCTTACGGCAACTGAGGAAGATCATCGCGGAATGGCTTACCCCAATTGGACTCTCCTGTGGATTTGTGGCATCGGACAACGCCAGCAATATTGTGTGTGCATTAAATATGGGCAAATTCCAGCACGTCCCATGTTTTGCACATACCTTGAATTTGGTGGTGCAGAATTATTTAAAAAACGAGAGGGGCGTGCAAGAGATGCTGTCGGTGGCCAGAAGAATTGCGGGACACTTTCGGCGTACAGGCACCACGTACAGAAGACTGGAGCACCACCAAAAATGCCTGAACCTGCCCTGCCATCATCTGAAGCAAGAAGTGGTAACGAGGTGGAATTCAACCCTATATATGCTTCAGATGTTGGAGAAGCAGCAAAAGGCCATTCAAGCCTATACAATTGAGCACGATATAGGAGGTGGAATGCACCTGTCTCAAGCGCAGTGGAGAATGATTTCAACGTTGTGCAAGGTTCTGCTGCCCTTTGAACTTGCCACACGTGAAGTCAGTTCAGACACTGCCAGCCTGAGTCAGGTCATTCCCCTCATCAGGCTTTTGCAGAAGAAGCTGGAGACATTGAAGGAGGAGCTAACACAGAGCGATTCCGCTAGGCATGTGGGACTTGTGGATGGAGCCCTTAATTCGCTTAACAAGGATTCACGGGTGGTCAATCTGTTGAAATCAGAGCACTACATTTTGGCCACCGTGCTCGATCCTAGATTTAAAACCTACCTTGGATCTCTCTTTCCGGCAGACACAAGTCTGCTGGGGTTCAAAGACCTGCTGGTGAGAAAATTGTCAAGTCAAGCGGAACGCGACCTGTCAACATCTCCTCCTTCACATTCTCCCGCAACTGGGGGTGCGAGGAAAAGGCTCAGAATTCCGAGCCCACCCGCTGGCGGTAATGCAGGGCAGTCTGGAGCGACTGCTGATGCTGACATCTGGTCCGGACTGAAGGACCTGCCAACGATTACGGACATGTCGTCTACTGGCACTGCATATGATTCTCTCCCCATTGAAAGAATGGTGGAGGATTATATGAGTAGGAAAAAGAGGCAATTTGGAGGCCCTTGCACAAACTGGCTTTATTCTACCTAAGTTGCCCTCCCACAAGTGTGTACTCCGAAAGAGTGTTTAGTGCCGCCGCTCACCTTGTCAGCAATCGGCGTACGAGGTTACTTCCAGAAAATGTGGAGAAGATGATGTTCATTGAAATGAATTATAATCAATTCCTCTGTGGAGACATTGACCAGCAGCAATTGCCTCCACAAAGTACACAGGGAGCTGAGATGGTGGATTCCAGTGGGGACGAATTGATAATCTGTGAGGAGGGGGATGTACACGGTGATATATCGGAGGATGATGATGAGGTGGACATCTTGCCTCTGTAGAGCCAGTTTGTGCAAGGAGAGATTAATTGCTTCTTTTTTGGTGGGGGTCCAAACCAACCCGTCATTTCAGTCACACTCGTGTGGCAGACCCTGTCACTGAAATGATGGGTTGGTTAAAGTGTGCATGTCCTGTTTATACAACATAAGGGTGGGTGGGAGGGCCCAAGGACAATTCCATCTTGCACCTCTTTTTTCTTTAATTTTTCTTTGCGTCATGTGCTGTTTGGGGAGTATTTTTTTGAAGGGCCATCCTGCGTGACACTGCTGTGCCACTCCTAGATGGGCCAGGTGTTTGTGTCGGCCACTAGGGTCGCTTATCTTACTCACACAGCTACCTCATTGCGCCTATTTTTTTCTTTGCGTCATGTGCTGTTTGGGGAGTGTTTTTTGGAAGGACCATCCTGCGTGACACTGCAGTGCCACTCCTAGATGGGCCAGGTGTTTGTGTCGGCCACTAGGGTCGCTTATCTTACTCACACAGCTACCTCATTGCGCCTCTTTTTTTCTTTGCGTCATGTGCTGTTTGGGGAGTGTTTTTTGGAAGGGCCATCCTGCGTGACACTGCAGTGCCACTCCTAGATGGGCCAGGTGTTTGTGTCAGCCACTAGGGTCGCTTAGCTTACTCACACAGCTACCTCATTGCGCCTCTTTTTTTCTTTGCGTCATGTGCTGTTTGGGGAGTGTTTTTTGGAAGGGCCATCCTGCGTGACACTGCAGTGCCACTCCTAGATGGGCCAGGTGTTTGTGTCGGCCACTAGGGTCGCTTAGCTTACTCACACAGCTACCTCATTGCGCCTCTTTTTTTCTTTGCGTCATGTGCTGTTTGGGGAGTGTTTTTTGGAAGGGCCATCCTGCGTGACACTGCAGTGCCACTCCTAGATGGGCCAGGTGTTTGTGTTGGCCACTTGGGTCGCTTAGCTTACTCACACAGCTACCTCGTTGCGCCTCTTTTTTTCTTTGCGTCATGTGCTGTTTGGGGAGTGTTTTTTGGAAGGGCCATCCTGCGTGACACTGCAGTGCCACTCCTAGATGGGCCAGGTGTTTGTGTCGGCCACTAGGGTCGCTTAGCTTACTTACACAGCTACCTCATTGCGCCTCTTTTTTTTTTTGCGTCATGTGCTGTTTGGGGAGTGTTTTTTGGAAGGGCCATCCTGCGTGACACTGCAGTGCCACTCCTAGATGGGCCAGGTGTTTGTGTCGGCCACTAGGGTCGCTTAGCTTACTCACACAGCTACCTCATTGCGCCTCTTTTTTTCTTTGCGTCATGTGCTGTTTGGGGAGTGTTTTTTGGAAGGGCCATCCTGCGTGACACTGCAGTGCCACTCCTAGATGGGCCAGGTGTTTGTGTCGGCCACTTGGGTCGCTTAGCTTAGTCATCCAGCGACCTCGGTGCAAATTTTAGGACCAAAAATAATATTGTGAGGTGTGAGGTGTTCAGAATAGACTGAAAATGAGTGGAAATTATGGTTTTTTGAGGTTAATAATACTTTGGGATCAAAATGACCCCCAAATTCTATGATTTAAGCTGTTTTTTAGGGTTTTTTGAAAAAAACACCCAAATCCAAAACACACCCGAATCCGACAAAAAAAATTCGGTGAGGTTTTGCCAAAACGCGGTCGAACCCAAAACACGGCCGCGGAACCGAACCCAAAACCAAAACACAAAACCCGAAAAATTTCAAGTGCACATCTCTAGTTTATATACAAATCTGAATAAGGCCCTCAGACAGTATCTTGAAGTTAATTTATAGCTGCAGACTATGTATAATTAACAGCAATCAGACATGACATGTTAATTGTAGCAGACTCCTACACATTCTGTTATGCTGATATACTACAAGCTACAAAGATACTGTATAACATACTTGCCGACTTTTTGGCTGCTCTCTCCAGAAGAGAGCAGCCAGGTTGGCTCAGCAGGGGGGCGGGCTGCGACATGCCGTGCAGAGGGGGGCGGACCCGAGGCGGAACTGGGGCGTGGCTGCGGGATCGTGTCATGTAAGCCACGCCCCCCACCGTGTAATGCCGCTATTACCGGCATTATACAGCAGGGGGCGTGGCTATGATGACGCGATTCAACAAGAATCGCGTCATCGTCTGCCCGGACCACCCACTTTACTCGCTAAGTGGGCGGCTGGACAGGGGGGACCCCTGAAATTGGTAGACTTGCCTGCTCTTCAGGGGGGGCGGGAGGGTCACCCAATTTTCGGGAGCCTCCTGGCCATTCCGGGAGAGTAGGCAAGTATGCAGTATTAGCTACTTGATTCCAAAGTTCTGTGGTTAGCAATGTCAGGCTTACATTACTTACTGCTATGCAGCACATTGTCTGAAACCTGTGTAATTGTTTTGTATACATTTTTTACATGAGCTTAGTATTTCTCTGATACAAAGTAACTGCACTACAGATCTCCCTATTACAGCATGTGCTGTGCACAGTGTCGGGCCGGGGCATGAAGGGCCCACCGGGAATTGCAGTGGTAAGGGCCCATGCTTAGGGATGTGGCCAGTCTTCAGAGAGGGTGTGGCCAGCTGCTACATTGGTTAGCCAAACCATTAGAGAGTGCATGTGCTGGAGCCCTTGATAAATAAATAAATACTGCTATTGTATGCATGATAATGTACCAGATAAATCTCAGCAATGCACTGTAAAGAATACATCATAATCCTGTGCAGTGTAAGATAACATATGTAATTCAAGTACATTGTCTGGAACCTGTTTCCTAGAGGGGGGGGGGGGGGGGCTCATCCAGTGGGGCCTACCGGGGGTTTCCCCTGTACACCTGTGGGCCAGTCCAACCCTGACTGTGCATGGTGGGTTGGAGTTGGTACCTAAAAAATGGGAATGTGAGTGGCAGCTATGGGAAAACACGTACCCTATGTTCTAATCCAGCATATAAATTATTCATATGCCAATCGTCAAGTCAAACTATTCAAACATTTGGCCTTGATTGTACATCCAACATACATTTTATTTTTATATACACGTAGGAATATATATTTGGCATACACAATAAATCAGATCCCGTCAGACAAAACCTTGGATACCAGCAACACTTCTGGGAGTCACACTTCCCATGTGACATCACTTCTTGTGACCTGGTGGAATTAAACATTAATCATTTTTTAGAATATCTGCATTGGTCTGACTCATAATCAGGCCCTCAGTGAAAATGTCCTTCATGAGCCTAGCATTGGATACAGAAAAGGCATTTAGTAAACCTACTCCATGGTCTGGGTCAATCATGCCAGGGGCCAGGTGAATCTATTAGCCAGTAGTTAGGAAACATTTTGAATTGCTATACAAGAGGGAAACGGGTCTGAAATTTCACTTCAAGAAATTTTGTTACATTTCTTGCATTTTTGAAAACCTGCTAAATATAGAAACATTGGCCCTCATTCCGAGTTGATCGCTCGCTAGCTGCTTTTAGCAGCAGTGCACACGCTAGGCTGCCGCCCTCTGGGAGTGTATCTTAGCTTAGCAAAGTTAGCAGATCTGCGCGTAAAAAATTTCATGCAGTTTCAGAGAGGCTCGATACTTACTCCTATCTTGCGATGACTGCAGTCTGTTTTGTTCCTGGTTTGACGTCACAAACACGCCCTGCGTTTGGTCAGCCACTCCCCCGTTTCCCCAGCCACTCCTGCGTTTTTATCAGGCACGCCTGCATTTTTCTGCACACTCCCTGAAAACGCTGAGTTGCCGCCCAGAAACACCCACTTCCTGTCAATCACACTACGAACACTCGAGCGACTGAAAAGCGTTGCTCGAGCTTGTGTAAAACTACAAAGTTTTGTGTGAAAGTACTTAGCGCATGCGCGCTGCGTACCATGCGCATGTGCATAAATGCCATTTTTACACCTGATCGCTACACTGCGAAAAACGGCAATGAGCGATCAACTCGGAATGAGGGCCATTGTGCAATGGGCTCACAATGGGATATGTACTTGTATTGCATTGTTCAGTTTCCACAAACCGCAACCAATATTGTAAGATCACACAAAGTTGTGTAACCCTGGATACAGTATATCTGGTCATTGACTCATAAGGTCAATTCTTAGGTTAAATGTAGTGATGAGCGGGTTCGGTTCCTCGGGATCCGAACCCCCCGGAACTTCACCCTTTTTTGCACGGGTCTGAGCAGATTCGGATCCTCTCGCCTTGCTCGGTTAACCCGAGCGCGCCCGAACGTCATCATCCCGAGGTCGGATTCTCACGAGATTCGTATTCTATAAGGAGCCGCGCGTCACCGCCATTTTTCACTCGTGCATTGGAGATGATCGTGAGAGGACGTGGCTGGCGTCCTCTCAGTTTCTATGTTCAGTGTGCTGCAAATATCTGTGCTCAGTGTGCTGCAAATATCTGTGCTCAGTGTGCTGCAAATATCTGTGCTCAGTGTGCTGCAAATATCTACGTTCTCTGCCTGAAAAACGCTTCATATCTGTGCTCAGTGTGCTGCAAATATCTGTGCTCAGTGTGCTAATTGCTTTATTGTGGGGACTGGGGACAAGCAGTATTATATAGTAGGAGGACAGTGCAGAGTTTTGCTGACCAGTGACCACCAGTATTATACGTTCTCTGCCTGAAAAACGCTCCATATCTGTCCTGCATTGTAGTATATAGTAGGAGGACAGTGCAGAATTTTGCTGACCACAAGTATATATATAGCAGTACGGTACAGTAGTCCACTGCTCTACCTCTGTGTCGTCAAGTATACTATCCCATCCATACTTGTGGTGCATTTAAGTTTTGCACAATATATATATAGTAGGAGGACAGTGCATAATTTTGCTGACCACCAGTATATAATATATAGCAGTACGGTACAGTAGTCCACTGCTCTACCTACCTCTGTGTCGTCAAGTATACTATCCATCCATACCTGTGGTGCATTTAAGTTTTGCACAGTATATATATAGTAGGAGGACAGTGCATAATTTTGCTGACCACCAGTATATAATATATAGCAGTACGGTACAGTAGGTCACTGCTCTACCTACCTCTGTGTCGTCAAGTATACTACAGATGTATCCTCCGTTATCTTGAGTAGTTTTCTGTGCCTAGTCACAACATGGTTTATTAGCATAAACCCTTCAGCTATTGTTCTCAACTGCAATACAACACAGAGAACAATACAGCAGGGGATTAAGTCATTAAAGCAGGGGATTAAGTCTGACTGGCCAGTCACAGTTAATCCTATTAACCGTCAAGATAAATGTGGATACATCTGCATCCCATCCATACCTGTGGTGCATTTAAGTTTTGCACAGTATATATATAGTAAGAGGACAGTGCATAATTTTGCTGACCACCAGTATATAATATATAGCAGTACGGTACAGTAGGCCACTGCTAAACCTACCTCTGTGTCGTCAAGTATACTATCCCATCCATACCTGTGGTGCATTTAAGTTTTGCGCAGTATATATATAGTAGGAGGACAGTGCATAATTTTGCTGACCACCATTATATAATACATAGCAGTACGGTACAGTAGTCCACTGCTCTACCTACCTCTGTGTCGTCAAGTATACTATCCATCCATACCTGTGGTGCATTTAAGTTTTGCACAGTATATATATATAGTAGGAGGACAGTGCATAATTTTGCTGACCACCAGTATATAATATCTAGTAGTACGGTACAGTAGTCCATTGCTCTACCTACCTCTGTGTTGTCAAGTATACTATCCCATCCATACCTGTGGTGCATTTAAGTTTTGCACAGTATATATATAGTAGGAGGACAGTGCATCATTTTGCTGACCACCAGTATATAATATATAGCAGTACGGTACAGTAGTCCACTGCTCTACCTACCTCTGTGTCGTCAAGTATACTACAAAAGTTCAGTAAAATGACCCAAAAATCAAAATTAAAAGCGTCTGATGAGAAGCGTAAACTTGCCAATATGCCATTTACGACACGGAGTGGCAAGGAACGGCTGAGGCCCTGGCCTATGTTCATGGCTAGTGGTTCAGATTCACATGAGGATGGAAGCACTCATCCTCTCGCTAGAAAACTGCAGTGCCACTCCTAGATGGGCCAGGTTTTTGTGTCGACCACTTGGGTCGCTTAGCTTAGACACACAGCTACCTCATTGCGCCTCTTTTATTCTTTGCATTATGTGCTGTTTGGGGACAATTTTTTTAATCTGCCATCCTGTCTGACACTGCAGTGCCACTTCTAGATGGGCCAGGTGTTTGTGTCGGCCACTTGGGTCGCTTAGCTTAGTCACACAGCTACCTCATTGCGCCTCTTTTTTTCTTTTCATCATGTGCTGTTTGGGGAAAAAAAATTTAATCTGCCATCCTGTCTGACACTGCAGTGCCACTCCTAGATGGGCCAGGTGTTTGTGTCGGCCACTTGGGTCGCTTAGCTTAGTCACACAGCTACCTCATTGCGCCTCTTTTTTTCTTTGCATCATGTGCTGTTTGGGGACAATTTTTTTAATCTGCCATCCTGTCTGACACTGCAGTGCCACTCCTAGATGGGCCAGGTGTTTGTGTCGGCCACTTGGGTCGCTTAGCATAGTCACACAGCTACCTCATTGTGCATCTTTTTTTCTCTGCATCATGTGCTGTTTGGGGACTATTTTTTTGAAGTGCCATCCTGTCTGACACTGCAGTGCCAGTCCTAGATGGGCCAGGTGTTTGTGTCGGCCATTTGGGTCGCTTAGCTTAGTCACACAGCTACCTCTTTGCGCCTCTTTTTTTCTTTGCATCATGTGCTGTTTGGGGACAATTTTTTTAATCTGCCATCCTCAGGGCCGTTTTTTTCTATGGGCTCAATGGGCTCTTGCCCAAGGGCCCCAGGAGTCTAAGGGACCTTGTCTGATAGCTGAGGGTCCCCTCTTTCCAGGGGTACCAGATTTTTGAAAATCGTCCCTGGGGAACCGGAGATATCTGACTTCGAAGCAGTGGTCCCCATCCAAGATTGTTCATTGCTCTTCCCAGCCAGATATTTCGGGTTCTCTCTGACTTAAAGGTTTTTTTGAGGGTATTCTCCAAAAGATGGGACTCTCCCCTTTTGGTGGACACTGGCAGCTTGTCTCTACTTTGCCCAGAACTGGAGATATAAGCCTTCAAGCAGCTGGCCCCTGCTCCAGCTCCACACATCTGGTTTGCAGTTTTATATTTTTGCCAGTGGATTGCTCTGGCTCCTGAACTCTGATCCCCAAGTCCCCAGAACCTCTTGAAAGGTGGGACTCTCTAGTTTTTTTATCGCATTAAAGCTAAGAAATCTATTTCCAGGAACTGGTGACATCCGCAGTCAACCAAGCTGCCCTCCCACTGGAAAATGATGAATATTAAGTCCACTCCACTATCCACCCCTCCACTGTGTATTACACCGCCCCCCCCCCGAACCTCCCCCCACCACCACCACCACCACCACCCTGGAAGTTATGTACCGGGGCCCCTTCATTCATACTTTGTGCAGTAAAGGAGTAATTAGCAGAAATTACTGCTCCAGGTCCTTAGAACACCCCTATCGCCCATGGGACATCAATGCTGCTGCTGACAGCACCCCTCACCCCTACCGCTGGATGGTGGGTAGGGGGCCCAGTGCATTGCTGTGCCCAGGGGCCTACACTGCTGTTAAGATGGCCCTGGCCATCCTGTCTGACACTGCAGTGCCACTCCTAGATGGGCCAGGTGTTTGTGTCGGCCACTTGGGTCGCTTAGCTTAGTCATCCAGCGACCTCGGTGCAAATTTTAGGACCTAAAATAATATTGTGAGGTGTTCATAATAGACTGGAAATGAGTGGAAATTATGGTTATTGAGGTAAATAATACTATGGGATCAAAATGACCCCCAAATTCTATGATTTAAGCTGTTTTTGAGGGTTTTTTGTAAAAAAAAACACCCGAATCCAAAACACACCCGAATCCGACAAAAAAATTTCAGGGAGGTTTTGCCAAAATGCGTCCGAATCCAAAACACGGCCGCGGAACCGAATCCAAAACCAAAACACAAAACCCGAAAAATTTCCGGTGCACATCACTAGTTAAATGTAATGTTATAAAAAGTAGAGATGAGCGGGTTCGGTTCCTCTGAATCCGAACCCGCCCGAACTTCAGGTTTTTTACACGGGTCCGAGCAGGCTCGGATCTTCCCGCCTTGCTCGGCTAACCCGAACGCGCCCGAACGTCATCATCACGCTGTCGGATTCTCGCGAGGCTCGGATTCTATCGCGAGACTCGGATTCTATATAAGGAGCCGCGCGTCGCCGCCATTTTCACACGTGCATTGAGAGTCATAGGGAGAGGACGTGGCTGGCGTCCTCTCCGTTTAGAGAAGAGAGAGACACAGTATTTTGGGGAGCATTATTAGGAGGAGTACTACTATACTGTATACTACTATACTACTTGCTGAAGTGATATTTATACTAGATTAGATAATAGATAGTGTGACTGTAAGTGTATTATCTGACTTGTGGGGGAGACACTGACAGTGGGGAGCAGTTAGAGTCTGAGAGCAGGACTCAGGAGTACATATAACGTACAGTGCACACTTTTGCTGCCAGAGTCAGTGCCACACTGCCATTGTTGTGACCACACTGACCACCAGTATAATAATATATTTTGTGATTGTCTGCTTAGGCCTCGGAGTACTAGTTGCAAGTTGCAACGTGACCTGAAGTGACCACCAGTTTAATAATCAATCACCACCAGTTTAATATATATATATATATATATATATATAATTGTATATAATAATATATATATATATATAATATTGTATACCACCTACCCGTGGTTTTTTTTTTTCATTCTTCTTTATACATACTACTATAGTAGCTTACTGTAGCAGTCTGCGGTGCTGTGCTGACCTGACAGTGTCCAGCAGGTCCGTCATCAGTCATTACATGATAAATATATATAGTACCTGTCCGGCTGCAGTACTAGTGATATTATATTGATTTCATCTCATTATCAATAATTTATCATCCAGTCTAGACTCTATATTAGCAGCAGACACAGTACGTTAGTCCACGGCTGTAGCTACCTCTGTGTCGGCACTCGGCAGTCCATCCATAATTGTATACCACCTACCCGTGTTTTTTTTTTTTCTTTCTTCTTTGTACATACTACTATAGAGTATAGTAGCTTACTGTAGCAGTCTGCGGTGCTGCTGAGCTGACAGTGTCCAGCAGGTCCGTCATCAGTCATCATTACCTAATAAATATATTATCTACCTGTCCGGCTGCAGTACTAGTGATATTATATATACATACATATATATATTGATTTCATCTCATTATCAATCATCCAGTCTATATTAGCAGCAGACACAGTACGTTAGTCCACGGCTGTAGCTACCTCTGTGTCGGCACTCGGCAGTCCATCCATAATTGTATACCACCTACCCGTGTTTTTTTTTTTCTTTCTTCTTTGTACATACTACTATAGTATAGTAGCTTACTGTAGCAGTCTGCGGTGCTGCTGAGCTGACAGTGTCCAGCAGGTCCGTCATCAGTCATCATTACCTAATAAATATATTATCTACCTGTCCGGCTGCAGTACTAGTGATATTATATATACATACATATATATATATATTGATTTCATCTCATTATCAATCATCCAGTCTATATTAGCAGCAGACACAGTACGTTAGTCCACGGCTGTAGCTACCTCTGTGTCGGCACTCGGCAGTCCATCCATAATTGTATACCACCTACCCGTGTTTTTTTTTTTTCTTTCTTCTTTGTACATACTACTATAGTATAGTAGCTTACTGTAGCAGTCTGCGGTGCTGCTGAGCTGACAGTGTCCAGCAGGTCCGTCATCAGTCATCATTACCTAATAAATATATTATCTACCTGTCCGGCTGCAGTACTAGTGATATTATATATACATACATATATATATATTGATTTCATCTCATTATCATCCAGTCTATATTAGCAGCAGACACAGTACGTTAGTCCACGGCTGTAGCTACCTCTGTGTCGGCACTCGGCAGTCCATCCATAATTGTATACCACCTACCCGTGTTTTTTTTTTTTCTTTCTTCTTTGTACATACTACTATAGAGTGTAGTAGCTTACTGTAGCAGTCTGCGGTGCTGCTGAGCTGACAGTGTCCAGCAGGTCCGTCATCAGTCATCATTACCTAATAAATATATTATCTACCTGTCCGGCTGCAGTACTAGTGATATTATATATACATACATATATATATTGATTTCATCTCATTATCAATCATCCAGTCTAGGGCCCTCATTCCGAGTTGATCGGTCGCAAGGCGAATTTAGCAGAGTTACACATGCTAAGCCGCCGCCTACTGGGAGTGAATCTTAGCTTCTTAAAATTGCGACCGATGTATTCGCAATATTGCGATTACTAACTACTTAGCAGTTTCAGAGTAGCTTCAGACTTACTCTGCCTGTGCGATCAGTTCAGTGCTTGTCGTTCCTGGTTGATGTCACAAACACACCCAGCGTTCGCCCAGGCACTCCCACCGTTTCTCCGGCCACTCCTGCGTTTTTTCCGGAAACGGTAGCGTTTTCAGCCACACGCCCCTGAAACGCCGTGTTTCCGCCCAGTAACACCCATTTCCTGTCAATCACATTACGATCGCCGGAGCGATGAAAAAGCCGTGAGTAAAATTACTTTCTACATAGCAAAGTTACTTGGCGCAGTCGCAGTGCGAACATTGCGCATGCGTACTAAGCGGATTTTCATTGCGATGCGATGAAAAATACCGAGCGAACAACTCGGAATGAGGGCCTATATTAGCAGCAGACACAGTACGGTAGTCCACGGCTGTAGCTACCTCTGTGTCGGCACTCGGCAGTCCATCCATAAGTATACTAGTATCCATCCATCTCCATTGTTTACCTGAGGTGCCTTTTAGTTGTGCCTATTAAAATATTAAGAACAAAAATGTTGAGGTTCCAAAATTAGGGAAAGATCAAGATCCACTTCCACCTCGTGCTGAAGCTGCTGCCACTAGTCATGGCCGAGACGATGAAATGCCAGCAACGTCATCTGCCAAGGCCGTTGCCCAATGTCATAGTACAGAGCATGTCAAATCCAAAACACCAAATATCAGTAAAAAAAGGACTCCAAAACCTAAAATAAAATTGTCGGAGGAGAAGCGTAAACTTGCCAATATGCCATTTACCACACGGAGTGGCAAGGAATGGCTGAGGCCCTGGCCTATGTTCATGGCTAGTGGTTCAGCTTCACATGAGGATGGAAGCACTCAGCCTCTCGCTAGAAAACTGAAAAGACTCAAGCTGGCAAAAGCACCGCAAAGAACTGTGCGTTCTTCGAAATCCCAAATCCACAAGGAGAGTCCAATTGTGTCGGTTGCGATGCCTGACCTTCCCAACACTGGACGTGAAGAGCATGCGCCTTCCACCATTTGCACGCCCCCTGCAAGTGCTGGAAGGAGCACCCGCAGTCCAGTTCCTGATAGTCAGATTGAAGATGTCAGTGTTGAAGTACACCAGGATGAGGAGGATATGGGTGTTGCTGGCGCTGGGGAGGAAATTGACCAGGAGGATTCTGATGGTGAGGTGGTTTGTTTAAGTCAGGCACCCGGGGAGACACCTGTTGTCCGTGGGAGGAATAGGGCCATTGACATGCCTGGTCAAAATACAAAAAAAATCAGCTCTTCGGTGTGGAAGTATTTCACCAGAAATGCGGACAACATTTGTCAAGCCGTGTGTTGCCTTTGTCAAGCTGTAATAAGTAGGGGTAAGGACGTTAACCACCTCGGAACATCCTCCCTTATACGTCACCTGCAGCGCATTCATAATAAGTCAGTGACAAGTTCAAAAACTTTGGGTGACAGCGGAAGCAGTCCACTGACCAGTAAATCCCTTCCTCTTGTAACCAAGCTCACGCAAACCACCCCACCAACTCCCTCAGTGTCAATTTCCTCCTTCCCCAGGAATGCCAATAGTCCTGCAGGCCATGTCACTGGCAATTCTGACGAGTCCTCTCCTGCCTGGGATTCCTCCGATGCATCCTTGAGTGTAATGCCTACTGCTGCTGGCGCTGCTGTTGTTGCTGCTGGGAGTCGATCGTCATCCCAGAGGGGAAGTCGTAAGCCCACTTGTACTACTTCCAGTAAGCAATTGACTGTCCAACAGTCCTTTGCGAGGAAGATGAAATATCACAGCAGTCATCCTGCTGCAAAGCGGATAACTGAGGCCTTGACAACTATGTTGGTGTTAGACGTGCGTCCGGTATCCGCCGTTAGTTCACAGGGAACTAGACAATTTATTGAGGCAGTGTGCCCCCGTTACCAAATACCATCTAGGTTCCACTTCTCTAGGCATGCGATACCGAGAATGTACACGGACGTCAGAAAAAGACTCACCAGTGTCCTAAAAAATGCAGTTGTACCCAATGTCCACTTAACCACGGACATGTGGACAAGTGGAGCAGGGCAGGGTCAGGACTATATGACTGTGACAGCCCACTGGGTAGATGTATGGACTCCCGCCGCAAGAACAGCAGCGGCGGCACCAGTAGCAGCATCTCGCAAACGCCAACTCTTTCCTAGGCAGGCTACGCTTTGCATCACCGCTTTCCAGAATACGCACACAGCTGAAAACCTCTTACGGCAACTGAGGAAGATCATCGCGGAATGGCTTACCCCAATTGGACTCTCCTGTGGATTTGTGGCATCGGACAATGCCAGCAATATTGTGTGTGCATTAAATATGGGCAAATTCCAGCACGTCCCATGTTTTGCACATACCTTGAATTTGGTGGTGCAGAATTTTTTAAAAAACGACAGGGGCGTGCAAGAGATGCTGTCGGTGGCCAGAAGAATTGCGGGACACTTTCGGCGTACAGGCACCACGTACAGAAGACTGGAGCACCACCAAAAACGCCTGAACCTGCCCTGCCATCATCTGAAGCAAGAAGTGGTAACGAGGTGGAATTCAACCCTCTATATGCTTCAGAGGTTGGAGGAGCAGCAAAAGGCCATTCAAGTCTATACAACTGAGCACGATATAGGAGGTGGAATGCACCTGTCTCAAGCGTAGTGGAGAATGATTTCAACGTTGTGCAAGGTTCTGATGCCCTTTGAACTTGCCACACGTGAAGTCAGTTCAGACACTGCCAGCCTGAGTCAGGTCATTCCCCTCATCAGGCTTTTGCAGAAGAAGCTGGAGGCATTGAAGGAGGAGCTAACACGGAGCGATTCCGCTAGGCATGTGGGACTTGTGGATGCAGCCCTTAATTCGCTTAACAAGGATTCACGGGTGGTCAATCTGTTGAAATCAGAGCACTACATTTTGGCCACCGTGCTCGATCCTAGATTTAAAGCCTACCTTGGATCTCTCTTTCCGGCAGACACAAGTCTGCTGGGGTTCAAAGACCTGCTGGTGACAAAATTGTCAAGTCAAGCGGAACGCGACCTGTCAACATCTCCTCCTTCACATTCTCCCGCAACTGGGGGTGCGAGGAAAAAGCTTAGAATTCCGAGCCCACCCGCTGGCGGTGATGCAGGGCAGTCTGGAGCGACTGCTGATGCTGACATCTGGTCCGGACTGAAGGACCTGACAACGATTACGGACATGTCGTCTACTGTCACTGCATATGATTCTCTCACCATTGAAAGAATGGTGGAGGATTATATGAGTGACCGCATCCAAGTAGGCACGTCACACAGTCCGTACTTATACTGGCAGGAAAAAGAGGCAATTTGGAGGCCCTTGCACAAACTGGCTTTATTCTACCTAAGTTGCCCTCCCACAAGTGTGTACTCCGAAAGAGTGTTTAGTGCCGCCGCTCACCTTGTCAGCAATCGGCGTACGAGGTTACATCCAGAAAATGTGGAGAAGATGATGTTCATTAAAATGAATTATAATCAATTCCTCCGTGGAGACATTGACCAGCAGCAATTGCCTCCACAAAGTACACAGGGAGCTGAGATGGTGGATTCCAGTGGGGACGAATTGATAATCTGTGAGGAGGGGGATGTACACGGTGATATATCGGAGGATGAT
Organism: Pseudophryne corroboree; assembly: GCF_028390025.1. Taxonomy (NCBI): domain Eukaryota; kingdom Metazoa; phylum Chordata; class Amphibia; order Anura; family Myobatrachidae; genus Pseudophryne; species Pseudophryne corroboree. Next base: position 392,589,681 of record NC_086447.1, on the reverse strand, counting down.
GATGAGGTGGACATCTTGCCTCTGTAGAGCCAGTTTGTGCAAGGAGAGATTAATTGCTTCTTTTTTGGTGGGGGTCCAAACCAACCCGTCATTTCAGTCACAGTCGTGTGGCAGACCCTGTCACTGAAATGATGGGTTGGTTAAAGTGTGCATGTCCTGTTTATACAACATAAGGGTGGGTGGGAGGGCCCAAGGACAATTCCATCTTGCACCTCTTTTTTCTTTAATTTTTCTTTGCGTCATGTGCTGTTTGTGGAATGTTTTTTGGAAGGGCCATCCTGCGTGACACTGCAGTGCCACTCTTAGATGGGCCAGGTGTTTGTGTCGGCCACTAGGGTCGCTTATCTTACTCACACAGCTACCTCATTGCGCCTCTTTTTTTCTTTGCGTCATGTGCTGTTTGGGGAGTGTTTTTTGGAAGGGCCATCCTGCGTGACACTGCAGTGCCACTCCTAGATGGGCCCGGTGTTTGTGTCAGCCACTAGGGTCGCTTATCTTACTCACACAGCAACCTCATTGCGCCTCTTTTTTTCTTTGCGTCATGTGCTGTTTGGGGAGGGTTTTTTGGAAGGGCCATCCTGCGTGACACTGCAGTGCCACTCCTAGATGGGCCCGGTGTTTGTGTCGGCCACTAGGGTCGCTTATCTTACTCACACAGCTACCTCATTGCGCCTCTTTTTTTCTTTGCGTCATGTGCTGTTTGGGGAGGGTTTTTTGGAAGGGCCATCCTGCGTGACACTGCAGTGCCAATCCTAGATGGGCCCGGTGTTTGTGTCGGCCACTAGGGTCGCTTATCTTACTCACACAGCTACCTCATTGCGCCTCTTTTTTTCTTTGCGTCATGTGCTGTTTGGGGAGGGTTTTTTGGAAGGGCCATCCTGCGTGACACTGCAGTGCCACTCCTAGATGGGCACGGTGTTTGTGTCGGCCACTAGGGTCGCTTATCTTACTCACACAGCTACCTCATTGCGCCTCTTTTTTTCTTTGCGTCATGTGCTGTTTGGGGAGGGTTTTTTGGAAGGGCCATCCTGCGTGACACTGCAGTGCCACTCCTAGATGGGCCCGGTGTTTGTGTCGGCCACTAGGGTCGCTTATCTTACACAGCTACCTCATTGCGCCTCTTTTTTTCTTTGCGTCATGTGCTGTTTGGGGAGGGTTTTTTGGAAGGGCCATCCTGCGTGACACTGCAGTGCCACTCCTAGATGGGCCCGGTGTTTGTGTCGGCCACTAGGGTCGCTTATCTTACTCACACAGCGACCTCATTGCGCCTCTTTTTTTCTTTGCGTCATGTGCTGTTTGGGGAGTGTTTTTTGGAAGGGCCATCCTGCGTGACACTGCAGTGCCACTCCTAGATGGGTGTTTGTGTCGGCCACTAGGGTTGCTTAGCTTAGTCATCCAGCGACCTAGGTGCAAATTTTAGGACTAAAAATAATATTGTGAGGTGTGAGGTATTCGGAATAGACTGAAAATGAGTGGAAATTATGGTTTTTGAGGTTAATAATACTTTGGGATCAAAATGACCCCCAAATTCTATGATTTAAGCTGTTTTTTAGTGTTTTAAAAAAAAAAACACCCGAATCCAAAACACACCTGAATCCGACAAAAAAAATTCGGTGAGGTTTTGCCAAAACGCGGTCGAACCCAAAACACGGCCGCGGAACCGAACCCAAAACCAAAACACAAAACCCGAAAAATTTCAAGTGCACATCTCTAATAAAAAGCTCTGTAAAAATCTTTAATGTTATTATTGATTCTCACAGGGATTATAACAAAGTTTACCTTTTTATGTTTCACAGCTGGTATAGGCTGTGTGGCTTTCATTGCTATTATAGTACCTCATCAGCTAACATGGGCCCTCATTCCGAGTTGTTCGCTCGCTAGCTGCTTTTAGCAGCATTGCACACGCTAGGCCGCCGCCCTCTTGGAGTGAATCTTAGTTTAGCAGAATTGCGAACGAAAGATTAGCAGATTTGCGAATAGAAATTTCTTAGCAGTTTCTGAGTAGCTCCAGACTTACTCATCCATTGCAATCAGTTCAGTCAGTTTCGTTCCTGGTTTGACGTCACAAACACACCCAGCGTTCGCCCAGACACTCCCCCATTTCTCCAGACACTCCTGCGTTTTTCCCAGAAACGACAGCGTTTTTTCGCACACTCCCATAAAACGGCAAGTTTCCGCCCAGAAACACCCACTTCCTGTCAATCACACTACGATCACCAGAACGATGAAAAATCCTCGTTATACCTAACTTTTGAGTAAAATAACTAAGCACATGCGCTCTGCGACCCTTGCGCATGCGCAGTAAGCGACTAATCGCAATATAGCGAAACTCGGCAACGAGCGAACAACTCGGAATGAGGGCCATGGTGTCAGCTTTATTGCTTTTTAAGTGAATGTTTGTTTTAGCCATTGCAAACTCTGTTTCTTTTGTCGGCAAATCAGGAGTTATGTTCTTCTCTTAATGTAATAACCTGTTTTAGTATTCTTTTAGATTGCTTTGGGTTGTTACTGTTCTTTGAATTGGACTTGAGACGACAGTGCATTTACAACAACGTATTAAACTTTTGATTTTACATCTATTTACAGTGTTGTGTGTTTCCTAGTTTGATGCTACTTCCATGGTTATTTAAATGTAATCCTGATATTAATGAGAGTTTCTCTTGAAAGTACAAGAACTTTAGGATAGTTTCATTAAGACTTCACAAGGGACCTCCTCTTGGACACAGTGGGGTAAATTTACTAAGATGGGAGTTCTATTTAAGATAGAATGTTGCCCATAGCAATCAACAGATTCTACTTCTCATTTATCTAGCACCTTCTAGAAGACAATCCCTGGAATCTGATTGGTTGCTATGAGCAACATCCCATCTTAAATAGAACTTCCATTTTGGAAATTTACCCCAGTAAGAGAGGGGGTCTGTATTATTTTTGGCTGCATCCAAGTTTGAATGAATAACATATGAGTGTTATTAGAATGTATATATCTGTATTGTCAGGGACGGTTCTAGACCTTGCGGCGCCCAGGGCGAAGGTTTCCTTTGCGCCCCCCTCCCCCAGCAGGTAAAACAGCGCGCATAAAAATAGGGGCGTGGCTTCATAGGTAAGAGGCATGGCCACAGTTATGCTCCCTGTAGCTGTGCCCCCAGTAGATTTGCCACCTGTAGTTGTGCCCCCAGTAGATTTGCCACCTGTAGTTGTGTCCCCCAGTAGATTTGCCCCCTGTAGTTGTGCCCCCAGTAGTTGTGCCCCAGTAGATTTGCCCCAGTAGATTTGCCCCTTGTAGTTGTGCCCCCAGTAGTTTTGCCCCCTGTAGTTTTGCCCCCTTATTAGCGCTAATTACAAAAAAAACAATACTCGCCAGCCCCGCTCCTGCTTCCCGACCGCTGCTGCCACTGCTGTTCTGTCTCTGGCCACCCGCTCCTCTCTACGGGAGAGACGTCATGACATTTCTCCCATAGCACTGCACAGATACTAGAGGTAAATTATGACCTCTAGCTTCTGACAGTGGTGCCGGCTGCAGCGGGCGCCCACACAGCCCCCTGCGCCTGCTGCTGCTGGAGTGCGGGGTGCAGGTGGGCAGCGGGTGCATGCGGGGAGACTGCGGCCATGCCCGCAGTCCGCAGCACCACCCGGCCACCCGTTCCGGCTTGCCCATGCCTAGATCCGCTCCTGTGTACTGTATCTGTAGTGGGTGAAGGGTGTTCAGTTCACGTAGACACATGAGACAAGGGGGCCCATGCTGCCCACTGCTGCCAGAATATGTATTTTCATCTTGGCAAGGAGTTCTGCTCCATTATGCCATCACTGCATTGGTGTGGCTTTGGGGCTCTTTCTCCCATACTACACTACAATAATATGTGTATTGTACATTGTGTATTGATTTTCTGTCTGACAATTCTTGCCTCTTGTGTATTTTGTTGATACATATGTGTACATTCCACTGTTTTTAATCAAACACAATAATGGAAATCTATATATATTTTTTAAATAGTGGATAAAAGTTAAATATTAATAATCCCAAACCACTGAGTGAGTATGAGAAGCTGGAGACTGTTTCTCTTCTTTCCTTGTATATTTATAATAACCAGTGTGACAGCAGCAGCTCTGATTTTTCTTTTCTCATTCAAAAAGTAATAACAATCATGTGCATGAATTTATGTTCAGGTAAACTATAGTCTTCTATTACTATAGTAATTATGTTAATTTAGCTAGTGCTGCCTACTTGCACTTCACACCAGTCCTCAAGACACAGAAGGGCGTTAGGTGCTGTAGCAATTGTCAGGACCCAGTTAAAGGTAGGCTGTTAGTAAGGTACCTGCTTGTGTATATAATCTGGTTCTGTAACTGGACTGCTGCTTTGTTTTGTAACTGGTAAAATACAATAGTGAAAATATACCAGATAAATGTGCAATAAATTTGATTTAAAGCAGTCCCCACAACACAACACAAATAGTGAAGGGGATTGGTGCTAAAAAAAACAAAAAAAAAACTGGGCCAATGAGGCCAGAGCGGCCGGGGAAGGTCCGAGATATGGGCCCGAAAACGCTGGGGGCGGAAGTGCAACCATGGTGCAGCTGACTGACCACGGGGGCCAGACCCCAGCAACCGAATTAGCGAGACCTGTCACAAATGCGGCGCGGAGGAAATTGGGGGGCCCAGCGGACAACGCCCACGAGGTTGCGGGGAACGCCTGCGCGACGGGCCAGGGGAGGCCACCGGGGAACCGCTGATCCCCGGTTAACCCCCCAGGCGCAGGAAGTACGGAGGAGGGCCGGGAAAGTGGAACGCAGGGGGGGAATGGGTGCCGTGCGGAAGAGCCCCCCGCCGGGGGCACCCCCATCAGGGACCCCCTAACTGGCGATGCGGATGAGGCAGCAATACCCCTGACAGTGCCGCTGCCCACCCCATCCACACTAGCAACCACTATATCTGCAGGGCGAAAAGGCCCCCCGCCAGGGGGAGGGTCCAGACAAACCGGACCCCTTTAACTCAAGACGGGGCACAGGAAAAACCCGTTGCCCCAGAATCACACTGACTCCCAGTGGTGCCCCCCCCCCCCCTCCCCGCAGCCCGCCCGCGAACGCCGGGTGCCACCTGGGCGCCTGCGCCGCCGGCCGGAGCCGACCGCGGGGAAGAGACGGGCGAGGCGCTGGAAGCCGCTGGGCCGGCGAGGTAGCCACCAGGCAAACACCGCTCGCCAGGGCCGCCCGCGCCCGGAGCCCAGCATAGACCTCACCCGTCACGGCTGGGGCAGCACGTTCCCCGGCTGGATGAGCGGAAGAGAAGCAGCAGCGGCGCGGGCAGCAGCGGTCAGACCCCACGACGAACCCGTGGTCGCAGGGACCAACCTGGGGGAGGCTGCGCTTGGGGAATCGGAGAGCTGGGCGCACAAGGCATCGCAGAGGCGTCGGGAGGGGGGAGCGGACCTGCGGGGCCGTGGCATGCAGGAGGTGGGGGGGACAAAAGGGGAAAGCAAATGGTTTGAGCAAACAGGGGGAGGGGGTGCAAATTAAAACTGAACAATACAAATTAAGGAGACGAAAGAACAGAAAAACTAAAACCACCAATGGCCTTATCTGATAAAACAATTACTCAGCCTTCCAGGATCATACAATAAATGGCAAGAGGAAGTTTGAGGCACATGACCCTGCCCTATATACTATCCTGAGACCAACCCCTTAAAGCTTGATGGACAACCCTCTGATCCTATAGGAAAAACCCACCGGAAACATAATCTGCCTAGCAACTGCTTAGTCATAAAACAACCAATCACCAAAAGTTGGGCTCTTATATGGCCTCAGGCTTATGCAGCCTTCAGCTAATCTAAATTTGATTTAAAGCAGTCCCCACAACACAACACAAATAGTGAAGGGGATTGGTGCTAAAAAAACAAGCAAATGGATATTCCAGTAATAATTACCCGAATAACCGGGAACATGTGTTAAAAAATATAGAATTTTTGGGCCTAAGCCAGACCCGCAAATTTGCAGAGGTTTGCGATTGGATAGTTGATGACCAGACAGAGTGAAATACTACCCCCTGCAAGTCTACGTATGCCGTGAGAAAAGCTTTGCAAATGCTGGTCAGCTGCAAATCCGTTCGCAACTCCCCAACTATCAAATTATTTTTCCAGTCTGTGCAATCTGTGCGTAGCCCAGGACTTACTCCTACAGTGTGAAAGAAACATGCTGATCAGACCGAAGCTGACGTCACACACCCTCCCTGAAAACACTTGAGAACACCTGCATTTTTCCAGGAACTCCAGGAAAACGGCCCAGAAAATGGGGAACTCCCAGAAAACGGCCCCAAATGCCAACTTCCTGTCAATCAGCCTGTGTATATGTTTGAAAATCGGTCCTGGGGAATCGGAGATACCGACTTCAAAGCAGTGGTCCCATTTTGAGCCTCTTAATGCTCTTCCCAGCAAGATATCTCAGTTTCTGTCTGACTTACAGTTTTTCTGAGGATATAATCCAAAATCTGGGACTCTCCCCTTTTGGTGAACACTAGCAGCTTGTCTCTACTGTGCCCAAAACCAGAGATATCAGCCTTCCAGCAGCTGGTCCCTGCTCCAGCTCCACACGTATGCAGTTTTATATTTTCAGTGATGGGTTACTCTGGCTCCTACACTCTGATCCCCAAGTCCCCAGTACATCCTGAAAGGTGTCCCCAGTACCTCCTGAAAGGTGGGACTCTCTAGTTTTTTATGCCTGTAAAAGCCATGAGATCTATTTCCAGGAACTGCAGATATCTGCAATCAAGCAAGCTGCCCTATCCTCAGAAAATGATGAATATTAAGCCCACTCCACTATCCACTCCTCCCCTGCGTAGTAAAGGAGTAATTAGCAGAAATGACTGCTCCAGGTCCTACATGCTGAGCAGAAGATAGAACATCCCTGTCATCCACAGTACATCAAAGCTTCCAGTGATAGCATCCCCCACCCCTACCGCTGGAGGATTGGTAGGGGCCCCATGCATTGCCTTGCCTAGGATGGCCCTGGCTAGGAGAAAAAGTGTATTGCAGCTGTGTGGATAGCCTTTTGTTTTTTGGCAGGTGCTGAGATCGGGACCATTCGCCCAGTGGAGTGACAAGAGTATATCTAATGAGCATAATGTGCATGCTTGTGTGCTATCCCCACCCACTTTCCCTTTGGGAATTTTTATTCAGGTTGCACCCCCGTGCTTGGCACTGAGGTGTAACCAACCAAGTTTGAGGCCAAGAGTACCAATGATTTCCCCAGGAGAAGAACAACACAGATGAATAGTGAGACAGAATTGGAGAAGCCACCTATAGCAGCAACTTCTATTCATCCAGCATAGCTGTTGCACACAGCAGCAGCAGGGAACCAATGGCTGTATTTCAGAATTCAAATCCCATCCAGACATATGACATAAAGGCTGCAACTCCAGATAGGAGCCCCTACCTTCCCAGCAAAATTCCCAGAATTGGACAGGAAAGGCAGGAGGTGCATGCACTGACCACAACTCATTATTGCCACTATAATAAGATTCTTACCATCCACATGAGGAATATAATAGGTACTGTAGTACCTGGATAAAATACATACTCTTTTTTTTGTCCTATCAACATAAGGACATTTCTTGTGTGGACAATAATTATGGTACAATAAGTATGGTATTTATACTGTACATTTTACCATTGATACAAACTGTTTAAAAAGTAGTTTTTCTCAACACAGTATAAAAATATATTTTTTTATTGTGATTTTATACTGTGTAACACCTATTGGGGGTAATTCAGACTGAATCGCTGCAGTGGCAGCAATCGCAGTCTGAATCTTTTTGTGGAGTGCGCACCCCGAGAGCCCAGTGAGATGCTATCAGCATTTCTGGGCTGCGATCGCCTCTGCTTGATTGACAGGCAATGGTGGTCGCGGGGTGGGAGCGGGTGTGCCAACCGCGTTAGAAAGCCGTTGGCGGGATCGCGTTCCGGACAATGGAGGTGTAGCTGGACCATTGGGGATGTGGCGAGAAGCTCCCTGCCAGCGCGCAGGAGCTGCACTGGTAGGGAGCTACTCGTCAGGTACAAAAGCATCGCCGCTGTGCGATACTTTTGTACCTGTGTGGCGGGGCAAAGCCAGACATGCGGGTCGGACTAGCTCTGTGCTGAGCGTACCCTTGCATGTCTATGAAAGTGATCATAGATGTGCTAAATTTAGCACATCTATGATCAACTCTGAATTGCCCCCATTGTTTTACAATTCCCACTCAACACAATAGAGTCACTAAAACGTATACATTATTTTTATAGAATAATTTGTCTTGCTAAAATAAATACACTATATTCCACTATCAAAAATATGTTGTTTTACATTTGAACAAATTGCCACAATATATATGCAATGTTACAAGACATCCATGGACAATTTGTATATATTTAGGTTAAAAAAAAAAGTAATGAGATGTGTTCAGAATGTGTAAATTGTACAATTATCGTGGATGTGTTTAGCATCCTGGCAATCAGGATGTCATCGGTCATGTGACCGATGCCGGAATCCCGATCCCACTCGAGAGACCGGCACCGTAACAGCGAAAGCTGACATCCCGAAGGTAAAAATTAGGGTTTCTGTTAGGGGTAGTGCCTGGAGGGAGGGTTAGGTTTAGGCAGGCTTGGACTGGCCCACAGGGATACCGGGGAGACCACCGGTGGGCCCCACTGCCTGGGAGCCCACCTCCTGCTCTAAGGATCAGGTTCCAGACTGCACTTGAATTATACATTATACATATGTTACCTTATACTGGACTATGGTGTATTTTCTACAGTGCATTGCTGTTATTAATCTGGTACATTATCATGCATGCAGCAACTGAATTTACTCTATATATTTATGAAGGGGCCCAGACGTTGCACTCTCTAATGGTTAGTCAAACCAATGAGGTGACAGGCCACACACCCTCTGCAGACTGGCCACACCCCTAAACATGGGCCTCTACCACTGCATTCCCCCGGTGGGCCCTACATGCCCCAGTCCGACACTGGGTTTAGGCACTAGGGGGTTTAGGGTTAGACACTTGGGGGATTAGGGTTAGGAACTTGGGTGTTAGCTCTAGCCACCACCCCTGGAAGGTTAGCATTAGGGTAGGGGAAGGGGGGCTAAAAATATCCCCCCTTTCAACGTTACGATCTTCATTGTCGAAATGCTGCTGTAGGTCATGTGACCGCCGTCATCCCGACAGACGGTATTTCATACCAAACCCTATTATTGTAATATTTTCCTCTTGTATAATACTGTTTACATGTGAAACAACAAATGTTTGATCAGTGTTACTGCCACTGCACAGCAGGGTTGCGTTAATAAGTTTTTGTGTTTAGTAATGGAGTTTTGACCTATTTTGCATTCGTGGGATAATGGTATCATTTGGAAAATGTTGAATTATGTACCTGCACCTGATTAAGGGACCATGTTCATAAATATACCAAAAGGTCTCATTAATTTAAATTACTATTGAAAGTGTCAGTGGTTGCAGCAAGACCACAAAAGTAGACCACTATGGTGTATTAGTGTCCTTACTTTATATATAGCTATATTTTATGTTGTGAGTGGCAAAGATGTACCACTTTCCTGAAGTGTGGTCTCAGCAAAGTATTTATTTTTGTTACCTGTTCTGTACATACATAAATACCTTCAAAATAAGAAATAAGAGAATAAGAGAACTCATTTTAAAGAGCAATATGCAAAAAAAAGTATCTGCCTGTAAAGTATAAAGCCATATACAGTATATAATTCACAACAAAAGAATTATGAAACAGTGCTAATCACTAATATTAGTATAAAACTCACTTAAAAAAATAGATACAGTACATGTAAACGTTAGGATAGAATTTATTCAATTATAGTCTAAAAATTGTATGTTACTAATAGGTCCTTTTCCCAGATGGCATGAGGTCTGTGTAAAGATGGAGAATTGAAAGAAAAGAAAAGAACTTGCTTAAGGCATTCATTGATCAGAATAAATATGAGTGCATCATTTTATCTATTTTCCTGAATTTAATACATTTATTATCACACTATTTGAGTCTGTTTTCTCTTTTATGTGAATGAAAAGAAACTAGGAAAAAATAATACTGAGTATAAGTTTTTGAAATGCTGTTCTCTTTTACTTCTTGGTTAATGCTTCTGTATGTTCAGCAGTTGCAACTGCTGTACAGTATGTGCTAAATTGAAGTGTTGGCTTGTGTACCAAGAAGCACACATCAGTCACACATCAGTCAACAATAAACCTTCTGACTACTGTAACTCTATAGTCACACAGCACGGCTGCAGTAAGCAAGACGCCAGGCCATTGTATGCGTATGGGATTGCATTCGCATGTTGTGATGCACCCCGGAAACAATTGTCACATGCCTGAGTTTGAGTAACCACTCCCCCATTGACTCCCACAAATGCTCCCTGCCTGTCACTAACTTTGCGAATCGATTGCCACCATCAAAGGTGCATCAGTGCACATTAATAAGAAAGGTTTAGAGAATAACACACTTCAGGCGCTAAAACCAGCTAAAACTTACAAACCAGCTGAAAAGTTCACCACATTTCATATAGAATTTACAACATAGAGTTTGTGGGTAAGGATAAGTAGAAGCACTAAAACAATATTACTTCCCTTTTATAATGATAATCCACTTTGTAAGGATAGGTAATTTGTTTCCCTTGGATGTAGTGGGATGTCTTTAATCCCAGGGCACATTGAACATGAAGCAAGATATAAAATACAAAGGTATAGTACGTCCAGACTTAAACCAATGTTAAGTAATAGTCCAGTGTTAGACTCTGATAAAAATATGTGTATTGATAGAAGACCCCTCACTGTCTCAGTACAGAAATCAATGGTGGCATACCATACTCACAGAAGCAATATATGGATGATACAAATAAAGGTATCTTTTGCATTCCATAACTGATATATGGCATACCCAAACTCACAATGGAGCAGAATCAGATGTGGGTATAAAGGTATATTTTATCTTGTGGAGGCCAAAAATGGGCGTACTCTGACTCACAATGTGGAAAACTGGAACATATGTGTCAAGGTAGCTTTGTATCCCGTCACCATATATCAAATACTGTAAGATATCTATTACTTGAAGGACATACCCCACTCACAATCAGAGGCACTGGAACCTGTGCATAAAGGTATAATTTACTCTTTTCTTTGGTAAATATATCAGACCCATAAAGGTAAAAATTAGGTTTTGATTTATTACAAAAACTCATAAAACTTGAGATGGAAAATATGTGAGACAAGTACAAAACATAAAAATTGTATAAAATATGTATATACAGGAAGCACTTCATACACACCAAATGGGAGGAGACCAAAAAAAAATGAAGTGATGCAGTTACTGTTAAAAAAAAATCTAAAAGGTCAAAAATAAGCCTTTAAAAAAACAATCAGTACATACATAACATTACAAAATAGATAATAGACTGAAGCCATATGTTTCTATGGCCAGAAGAAATGTTTTGTTTTTTTTAAAACAGGGACAGTTATGGGCACCAGGTTCACTCCAAGTTACCAAAAAATGACTGTTTTGCGCTAAAATACTAAATGGTGCATCTATGAATGAAAACTCCTGTATAATATATAACCATCTGATTTATTTATTCAATAAAATATATATATATATATATATATATATATATATATATATATATATAAAGATTGGGTAAAGTTCTGCTTTTACTATATAGAATTCATGTGTACAAGTCATCAAATACTTTTCCTAATTGCTATAACAATGGAAAACACCTGATATATATTACCACATATAGTATGAATACTTATGAACACTCTAGATAGTATCCTAACTTAAGTATACATCTTTCATAAAAAAGTGAAATTTAACTTTAAAATGTTATCCATATAGATATTGTAGAAACAACTGTGTTTAAAGATGCTGTCCCAAATTGTGGTTACCACTCATATGCTGTATGCACACAGCTTATTGTTCCATGATATATATGTTTCTTAAAATGGTATGAAAACTTTTGCACACTCGTATGCTTTTCAGTTTTAAGGTGCAGTCTCTTGTATATTGCGTCCACTTCCTTTTGTATTCCCCAAACAACTATTCATTCACTTATAGTATATGTTGCCTACAGTGTACTGTTTGATTCATAGGAGCCTGCATTTATGTTGGAATTACCTTTTTTATAATTTGATTACCTTTATACAGGCAAAGAATGGGTTTAGCCCATATAGGCTCACTGGAATACATTATTTCCGGCTTTTGGAATGGAAACTGCAAGGTGGAATGTGTGCACACTTCTGGTGTGACATTCACTCCCGGTTTCTCGTCTTTATTCTTTTTTTATTTTTATTTTATTTTAAAACACTACTTTTGGCCATAGAAACATATGGCTTCAGTCTATTATATATTTTGTAATGTTATGTATGTACTGATTGTTTTTTTAAAGGCTTATTTTTGACCATTTCGATTTTTTTTTAACAGTGATTGGATCACTTCCTGTAATATTCACACAGGAGGTATACCTTGAGGAAAAACCAGCAGGACTGAACGCATTGCTAGAAGAGGGGAGCCTTCTTTCGTAACATGCACACCGCTATGGAGAGCCTTTGACCATCAAGGTGACTGATGAATAAGAGGTCCGGACACTTTACATCAGGTTTCTAAATCTTAACTTTTTTTTTTTTTTTTTATATACAGACTGTATTTTAATACAAGTTTTATGTTTTGTACTTGTCTCACATGTTTTCTGTCTCACTTTTTATGAGTTTTGTAATAAATCAAAGCCTTCTTTTTTCTAACCTTTTTGGGTCCGATATCTTTACCAAAGAAAAGAGGAAAATATACCTTAATGCACAGGTTTCAGTGCCTCTGATTGTGAGTGGGGTATGCCCTTCTTGAATTCTATATCTAGTAATAGATATCTTATTTGACATATGATGAAGGTATACAAAGATACCTTGATACACATGTTCCAGTTTTCCATATTGTGAGTCAGGGTACGCTCATTTTTGGTCTGTAAAAGATAAAAGGGCAAGCAGTCAGCTTCCCAACAGACAGGATCCCAACGCTCGAAATACCGACGCCGGAATTCCATCCACCGCAGGAACACTGGCGTCTAAAGCCTGACAGGACTCGGGATCCTAACCCTAAATACAGACGCCCAAAATCCCACTCCTTCTTTCAGCGATGGGAAGGTTAGGGTTAGGTACCGGGTGCGACGGTTAGGGTTAGGCACTTAGCAGGGGAGGTTAGTGTTAGGCCCCAAGTGGGTAGGGAACAGGTGAGGGTTAGGGGGCTTATTGGGGGGCTGTTGGATTTCTGATGTATAGGATGCCATTTTTGGTATTCTGACCACCGACATCCCGTCCATCTGAAAATCATATTGATCCCGATAAAAGATACCTTTCATACACACATCTGATTCTGCTCCATTGTGAGTTTGGGTACACCATATATCAATAAGGAATGTAAAAGATACCTTTATTTGTATTATCCATATATTACTTGTGTGAGTATGGTATGCAACCACTGATTTCTTTACTGGGACGGTAAAGGGTCTTCAATCAACACACCCCTTTTTATCAGATACTATCTCTGGGACTATCAATTAATTTACATTAGTTTAAGTCTGGACGTTATTTCATGTGCAATGTGACCTGAGATCTAAAGAAATCCCGCTACATCCAAGGGACACAAGTTACCTATCCTTACAAAGTGGATTACCATTAAAAAGGGAAGTCATATTGTTTTAGTGCTGTACTTATCCTTACCCACAAACTCTATATTGCATCACTACACATGTGTACTGCAAATTATAAGCATGCCCTCCATGACTCCACATCGTACAACAGCAACATTGCATCCATTTCTGAATCATGTTCATATTGCCTGTGAGAGGGTGAATAACCATGCTCAGGTGCAGCATTCTCACTAGGCCTCCATGAGGAGTTACAGACAAACTGTGTTCTGAATTGCGGCATATGGCAGACACTAACCACCAATGATAATAGACCCTTTCCTTTACTACTTGATTACTACATTTTTAAGGAACACTGGTCCTAATAATGTTGTTGCTCTTGTACTAAATCTGGTTATTTTAACAATTTATAGCTTAATAACTGTTTAGGGAGCTATTTTAACTCCAGCAATTAAAAAAAACAAAGGCAGGCAATGAAAGATCATAGCAGATTACAGAGGACAAATTAATAACCAAAACTTGTCACTCAGCTACTAAAATAAATATAATTATGATATGGGCTATAAGTGCTTTCTCTGGCTTGGCAATGGGTGTTCTTACAGAATTAGGACATTCATTTAGGGTTACCACCCAGCTGCGATCTCTCCAACAGTCCAGAAATCTAAACGGAAATCTGAAGCTCTGTCTGGAGGCTGCCTAACAGGAAATCCTATGGAAAGGCATTGAACTGGTAGCTGCTCAAACCTGTAGCTGCTCTTCTTAGTATTCTAGCCAAGGTCATGACTGGCCTGGAGCTGGAGTCAGCCACTGTGTGAGGTGGAGTGGATTGTTATATCCCCACTCAGGTGCTCTCAAGCATTAGTATATCCATCTCAGTCTTTATAAAAGTAGATGATATCCAGAATATCACACCGTCAAAAGTGCTACTCTGCTAACCTCACTCATTAAAGATGAGGGTATTAATGAGTGAGGTTAGCAGAGTGGCATTTTTGTAGGTGAAGGAGAGAGTGGAGGATGAAGGAATTCTCCTAATATCTATATGACAGTGTGATAGTCTGGATATCATCTACTTTTACTAAGACTGAGATGTACATGTTAATCCTTAGGAGTGCCTGAGTGGGAACATAACACTACACTGTATACAGACTTTCCTGTAGAAGAAAAGTGAACATTTCTTTTTGTCTCTACTGGCTGATCCCTGTGACTTATTGAGCACCAAAACATTCCCTTCCTTGTTTTTTATATACTGTGTGAGGTGGAGTCAGTCTGAGTAGATAGTAGTGGAGTTGACCTGTCATGGTGATGACTTCTCAGGTGAGGATTTGAATCATAGAAAGTCAAAGGACAGTTGACAATCAAGTCAACTGTCCCCACACTAATTTTGGAGTGGTGAAACACTGCAGGTAAGTTAACAAAGCAGGGTCATGAACAGGCTCTGGGCTGGCTTGGCTACAATTATGGCATATAGGCTGCAAACAAAAATTGAAGGGACTGGAACTGACAAAATAGGCAGGCCCTCCTCTCTGTCTGGGCCTGGGACTCCAGTCAAGGCAGTTCCCTCTCCTGATGGTGGCCCCGTGTAGGAGCATATGCACCCAATTTCCATCCAACTCAGCACTGCATATGTTGAATACTGTAGCTCTATATAAAGTGACTAAATTAAAACCTTCCCTTAGCTTCCATATGTGTCTAAAAACAAAGTTGGTAATAGCATCCACACAGCACGCTACTGCTTTTTAGCGGTGTGTATAGTAAATACTGTAGACAAGTCTACAAAGGTAAATAGTGGGAGAGAGAGAGAAACTGAAATTGGCATCTGTTTATTTCATTATAGTAGGCCTCCGTCTCTGTCTAGGCCCAGGACTACACTCCCGCCAGTTATCCCCTGATGGCGGCCCTGACAGGACATGATGTGGGAGTAGGCATATAAGGGGCGCTGAGGCATTTAAAGGGACATTATGGGGTTTTGAGTACATAAAAGGGCATATAACAGGCACATGAGGAGGCTCTAGGCTGGCATGTGAAGGGGCTTGAGGGAGTTATGAGGCATATATAGAGACATGAATGGGCTCTGAGGCATTTAAAGGGGCATAAGCTACAGTATATAGCGGGCATGAGGGGGCTCTGAGGCATAGCAAGTGGCATAATGAGGCTATGATATGGCATACAGGACATGACTTTGTACTAACTCATATACAGGGGCGTGATTTATTAAGTGGATAAAAATGGTTAGTAATTGGACAATAAAATATTAACCCTATTGCAGTTTGGACACTCCCCTGGCTATGCCTCCTGGTCTGCAGGTGTCAGAAATTGCTCATTCCACTTGTATTGCAATATTTGAAATTAATATTCTCTGTTTTTAAGTAAAGCGTAAAGTTGCCAGGATAGTAATGTATATGGTGAATGCAGACATACAAATGTCTTTTTTTTTTACAAAGCATCCCAGTTTTTAATTATTTACATTCATTAAATACTGTATCCAATACCATTTTTAGTGTGTTACATCTGTCTACTGTGACATGCTCTGTCTTGTGTTTCTGTGACCTCATCTATCATTGGGCCTAATTCAGACCTGATCATAGCGGCTACAATCAGTTACTCAGACATGCAGGGGGACGCCCAGCACAGGGCTAGTCCGCCCCGCATGTCTGGCCCTACCCTCCAGCACAGGTACAAAAGAATTGCACAGCAGCAATGCTTTTGTACTTGCCGAGTAGCTCCCTACCAGCGCAGCTCCTGCTCACTGGCAGGGAGCTACCCGTTGCTGTCTGGGTCGCAGCGGCTGCATGTGGTGTCACGCAGCCACCGCGGCTTGCCCACCGCATGGTCCGGGCACACCTGTATTGTCCGGACTGCACCCCCAAAATGGCGGCCAAGCGCTGCCGTCCCACCTCCCCTGTCAATCAGGCAGAGGCGATCGCAGGGCTGAGATGGTCATTGGCTGTCTGGCATGTGCAGGCGCACTGCGACGCATGCTAACTGCCAACTACAACTATGGGAATTTTTGTGCAATAAACCTTTTTAACATATGGGTTAGTTGGCCCACTTGCACTTTATTCATCCATTTGGGACTATTGGAACTACTTACCTGTTCTTCGAATAGGAGCGACTGTTGTTACAGCAGGAGAAAAGATACCTTTATATGTTTCACTTATTTATATCTTAAAGTGAGTTAGGTACGCTCCCATTTAACATTTTATGGTGGAAGATACACAATAGGGGTGAAGAGGATTAAAGAAACCTTTATGTGCACAAATACTTGGCTTTATTTGTGAGTTGGGGTACGCTCCTCACCTGCATATATAGCTTTCTTTCTGTTTATTCTCAATATCTATGGGATAAGGACTTCCCCGATAAAAAGGAGGATTGTTTGAAACAATACTACACATTGGTTTTTTTTTCTGTTTCCACATAACTGCTGAGATCGAATTGATACAATTGAACCAGTGGATAAATAAACAGAAGGACAGATGCCTACAGGTGTAAGGAACGTATACTCCAAATATGTCTTTCTATGTCTTATTGTGGCGCTTATACTGGTAAAGGTTGCCTTCCTTTGTGTGTTTTCAGCTATTTTGGTGGGTTGTGGTGACATCCTGTTAGGGAATCAAACTAGTTAAAGCTGCCTTGCGCACATTTTAAGAACCCCATCTGTTTGTTTTTATTCCAAATCGTAGTCCACGTGGATCGCTAAGTATGAAAAAGTAAAAAAAAGAAAACAATTGTGAAAAACTCATGTCGACCTTTTGACCTTTTGACCTGTCGACCTAGAACATGTCGACCTAGAGACCCTGTCGACTTAGAAACCCTGTCGACCTATTTACTGTTGACCAATAGTGGTCGACCTAGACATTGTCGACCTAAGTGTGGTCGACCTAGAGACCGGATAACAAACATGGCGGCTGTAGGTATGTGCAGACACAAGACCCATTCTGTACATGTGTAGAATCAATATTGTGATATCGTTTGCAGTAATCTGCAGCATGATTGCATGCTGCAGTATTTGGAGGCAGAGCAGAGGTGGCACACTGCACCGCTCTTCAAAACAGGGGCATGTTGCCTCCGTTTTGAAGGCATGATGAATACAGCATCTTTTTGAAGGCATGATGGGTACAGCATCTGCGTTATCATATGGAGACTTCATGGACCCAGGTGTCCATCTTACGCAGGCTGGCTGGTGCTTGTAACCAGCACAAATCATGACCGATGATTGCAATAATTATGATGATCCGAGGCTCAGATTGCGCAAATGCTAACTGGAGGCGTTTATCTCCTACAGACGTCTCCTGTTGCATTTGAATTTTAATGACATTGTGGGTGTGTAAATTCTTTGCAATCGTGAGTTAAGTCCAATATTCTGTAAATTGTACAAATACATAACAAGACTAATGATTTTATTACAATTGATACATATAATGCACTATTTACCCCCCCCCCCCCCCCCCCACCCCAAAGCTTTGTATAGATTTGGCAATATTAATAAACTGAACACATACTGTTGGATATAGTTTAGCTAATGGATCCAGAGACAACTGTCTGGGAAATCCTGAGAAATTAGTTTGGGATAATGTACTGCTTCTTTACAACTACATATGCCAGTGGTTCCCACACTGTCTTGAATCACTGCGCCCTAGAGTAGCTGCATATTTTCATGGCACCCCTAGGTCAACAGTTTCTTATTGAGAAATTCTGTCAAAATTATTAAATTAAGAAAACTTTGCTAATACAGTATATTTCCCTTAGATTCAGTCATGTGGTGGCAGAAAGGGTCACAATTCTGTTTGTACAAAATGTTTGTCCACATATTTTATATGGAAAGCTCTGGTTTTGTCTATTATACCTCTTTTATACCAACTGAGGCAGGGTTGCACCCGGGAGCCTGACACTGATGCTTCACATGATCTCCACGCACCGCCCGTACATACACTGTGAACGGGAGCTGGGTCGATGCGATCTGACTACCGTTTACACAGCGCAGTTTGCCGGGTTGAACCCGTGTTCAACCCTGCAAGCTACCCGAGTTGGAATACCGAGTCACTCAACCTGGATTATTCCAACTGGGCCCATTTACACCGCGCAGCAACACGGGTTATGCGCGCTCATGTGCAATAACCCATGTTAGATGCTGGCGGTGTAAAAGTGGAATTACATTTGATCATAAATAATTTGATTAGGTCTTGGGCCACCATCTCAAGGCACCTGACGATGGCACAGTACAAAGTTTGGGAACCAATGAAATATGCAGTTTATGGTAACATACATTCAGTATACCAGTGACGTGTGGTGGGGTGAGGCAGGTGAGGCAGGTGAGGAGGAGCCTTTCCAGTCATACGTTTGTGCCAGAGTTTTGACTGCATAAAGTATATGAAAAATACAAATAACTTGTTTGCATTATTCTAATCATTTTTATAGCCAAAACTCTGGAGTAAAAAGTCTATGGCAGGTGAAGCAGCGCCTCACCTGCTTATTTTTTCCCGCACATTTCTGATCAAAACTCACCAAATTTTCAGGAGTTTATACTGCTGAACCTATGTATAATGCCCAGATATACCCTTTGGCTCGCATATTGCGTGTAAATATGGCTCTGCTGCTAGCCATTGCCTCTTGAGCCATTTAGTTCACTGCACGTCCCTGCGAGTATACAATGACTGCACTAAAACACAATAGTATGGTCTAGTATATGTGTACTGTATACTAGTGATGAGCGGATTCGGTTTTACTCGGTTTTACTCGGTTCTCAAAACGGCATCTTATTGGCTCACGGATGTCACGTGTTTTGGATAGCCAATAAGATGCCGTTTTGAGAACCGAGTAAAACCGAGTAAAACCGAGTAAAACCGAACCTCGCTCATCACTACTGTATACTGTAAACATCATTTATGTTTTTCATTTTGTATGACTAGTTACAAACACTATATTAGAATTATTTTACACATTTGGAAGATGTACATGTCATTACTTAAGATACATTGGGTGAATGCAATGTCATGTTCACAATCACATGTGTTTTCCTGGAATATAATTTGTAATTATGTAATGATAAATAGCAGCCTTACTTTCTGTGTTTATTATGTTCTATCCAGATGCTCTTTGTACTCTCTGGAAAAGATCAACTTTAGTGACTGAAAAAGTGAAAACTGTACTCGGAATATAAAGTTAATAGAGTTGCTTCTTAGAAAGCTCCAGCTTATCCTCTCCTTACCTTGTTTATGAGATGAACCAGAGAGCATAGTGGAGGTAGCACTTGCTGTTGTAGTCTCCTGTAGATTCTGTGCACTGCATGCCAGCCAGAAGTCTGGGCAACAGTCTACATGTCCCAGTAGTTCCTGGTCACAAAATCTGTCACAATAACATGTTGCATTTTTCCCAATGTAATAAAAACTGCATTTATCATTTCTACTGTCGCAGCAGCCATCTTTGGTGCAGTAACTTTCTGTATCTAGAGATCTCTTTGCTCTGGAACTTCTTAATAGGCTATTGTCTTCTGCAGAATACAGGTTTACTTTCAGAAGTCTCCCGGAAACAAGTCCTTTAAAATAAAAAATACTCATGAAACATAAAAACAAGAGAATATGGCACATACAGTCCATTGTCACCTAGGAAGTAGCTTTTCTCAGTGTGAGGTGCAACCTAAATGAATAGTAACATATAGGCTAAACTTGAACTTTGCATGGTGATTTTGATTAACAATTAACTAGTTTTATCAAGTGATCAGCTTGAAAAATGTGCAAAAGCTATAAAATGAACAAACACATATAGTATCTTGCCTTTATGAAAGAAGACTTTGAACCTCACATTGTCTCACAGAAACACATATCTTTAAAGTTTAACATAACTATCCATAATAAAATCGTATTCAGGGCCGGTGCAAGGTTTTTCAACAATCTAGGCAAATATTCAGCCCCCCCCCCCCCCTTCCTCCCCATCCCCACCTTTCAATATCCAGCCCCTCAGGTGACACAATCCGGAGGTTCCACAGCCCGGCTTGATAAATGTTAGTACCTCACCAAAGAATATTTTCCTCATGTATGGTATTCAGTTAGGTACGCAGAATCCTGGGGAGCGAAAAACTGACTTTTTTTTGTGCTTTTTACCGATTCAGATTTTTTTTTTTCTGGCTATCCAATTAGGTCATCCGAAAAAAATAAATTTTCTCTCGAAAACTCACAGGTTCTGTTTTCACTGGAAACAGAACCGTTTTCGGATGAAAACATGGCTGTTTTTGGGGATTTGGTTTCGACTGCCTGAGGCAGAAGAAACAACATCCCTGTTAAGTTACGTCTCACGCCAGCTTATCGTGGCTCATTAAATAGCCCCCGACAATCAGTGATCGCTGGTAATTGAATACCGGCCATAGAATTTTAAAGCAGATACTGTAAGTATCATATGGCACATCCAGTCTGCCATTTAGGGTTATGGGCTAGAGTATTAGGGTTAGGTTAGGGATTTGAATTAAGGGGGAGGGTATTAGGGTTAGTTTGCTAGACTGGGTTAGGATATTAGGGATAGGGTAATAGAGTTGATTTAGCGGTTTGCGTTAGGGATACGATATTAGGGCTGGTTTATCAGTTTTGGTTAAGGTATTACAGTTAGAGGTTATGATTAGTGAGAGGTTTGTATGTATATATATATATATATATAAATATATATATATACACACACACACACACACACACAAACATAGGGTAGCATCATCAGGGTTGTTGTTCCCCCAAAACGTTGCAAATAACAACGGATCTTTCACTGATTTGAAAACTTGAGACCTGAGTCAGAGGGGAAAGATCGCAAGAATTACATCCATGTCCGCACATTCTGGAGGCCACCCAGCACAGGACAAGGCCGCCCCGCAGGTGCGGTGCTGCCTCCTGATGCGTCCGCAATGTAATTGTGGACACATCTAATTAAGGTTGACCCCAGGCAGTGGAGCCTGGCTGCGTTGTCAGTTGGTCCGCCGCCATTTTTTTAATCGGAGCTGCTGCGTGTGACACCACACAGCTGCCCTGAAAAAAACCCAGACACGTCCCAGTTTAAAATTCCATGTCAGCACCCCCCGATGGCCGCCGCTGTCAGCCACCTTGTGGCCGCATAGAAGGATGCAGCCACAAGGTGTGGGGTCACGCATGTGCACTGTAGCCTGTCCGCATGCACAGAACACCCGAATGCAGCCGCGTGGCTGCATTCAGGTCTGAATGATATCTTTGGAGTGCAGCCCCATGTTTATATCTCTGCTGGTGATGAGAGTCTTCCACAGGAGATCACAGACTTTGCAGCATATATATAGATA
The DNA here is from genome assembly GCF_028390025.1 of Pseudophryne corroboree. Lineage (NCBI taxonomy): Eukaryota > Metazoa > Chordata > Amphibia > Anura > Myobatrachidae > Pseudophryne > Pseudophryne corroboree. The sequence continues at coordinate 392,567,706 of NC_086447.1, read as the reverse complement.
TATAACAAAGAAGAAAAAAAAAATATATATATATATACATATATATATATATATATACATATATCCAGAGTTCCGCACTCTCACCACAAGTACAACCACAGGGTGCACTGTAACTGCCACTCTCCACAGTATATTTATCAATCCATTAACAGGTATTCTCAGGCATAATCAGTAAATGCTTACAGACACAGAAATCCACAACATTTCAGTCATATCCAGACCTTTTTCAAGCAGATAAACAGCAGCTTTTGTAAAAGAGTTAATAAGTGCAGAGCAATAGTCCAAACAGGCATTGATATATTTATATATATACAGGTTGAGTATCCCATATCCAAATATTCAGAAATACGGAATATTCCGAAATACGGACTTTTTTTTAGTGAGAGTGAGATAGTGAAACCTTTGTTTTTTGATGGCTCGATGTACACAAAATTTGTTTACTACACAAAGTTATTAAAAATATGTATTAAATGACCTTCAGGCTGTGTGTATAAAGTGTATATGAAACATAAATGAATTGTGTGAATGTAGACACACTTTGTTTAATGCACAAAGTTATAAAAAAATATTGGCTAAAATGACCTTCAGGCTGTATGTATAAGGTGTATATGTAACATAAATGCATTCTATGCTTAGATTTAGGTCCCATCACCATATCTCTTTATGGTATGCAATTATTCCAAAATACGTAAAAATCCGATATCCAAAATACCTCTGGTCCCAAGCATTTTGGATAAAGGATACTCAACCTGTGTGTGTATATATATATATATACATATATATATATATATATTAGGGATGAGCGGATTCGGTTCCCAGAGAACCGAACCCTGCCGAACATCACATCCTGAGCCCGGTTCCAAACCCGGATCCAAGCCCGGCTCAGGACTTCCCGCCAAACTCGGAAACCAGAAAGAGGCAAAACGTCATCATCCCGCTGTTGGAATCTCGTGGGTCTTGTATTCCATATAAGGAGCCACACGTTGCCGCCATCTTCACTCCAGTCCAGGAGAGTATAGCGAGAGGACGTGTCTCCTCCATGTCTGTGTGTATGGGAAAGTGGCATGGTGCATGGGGTGACGACCTGCTCTTATGCGTCATTCCAGTGCTGTCTTGTGCTGCATTAGTCCAGTGTTGGTATCTTGTGCTGCATCAGTCCAGTCACAGTGGTGGTGTCCTGTGCTGCCATAAGCCCAGTGCTGCTGTATAAGTCCAGTCCAGTCCAGTGGTGCTGTCTTGTGCTGCATCAGTCCAGTGGTGGTGTCCTATGCTGCCGTATATGTCCAGTGGTGGTGTCCTGTGCTGCCATAAGCCCAGTGGTGCTGCTGTATAAGTCCAGTGCAGTGGTGCTGTGTTGTGCTGCATCAGTCCAGTGGTGGTGTCCTGTGCTGCCATAAGTCTAGGGGTACTGCCATATATGTCCAGGGGTACTGCCGTATAAGTCCAGTCCAGTGGTGCAGCCATATAAGTTCAGGGGTACTGCCGTATAAGTACAGTGGAACTGCCGTATAAGTTCAGGGGTACTGCCGTATAAGTCCAGTACAGTGGTGGAGTCATATAAGTTCAGGGGTACTGCCATATAAGTCCAGTAGCACTGCCGTATAAGTTCAGGGGTACTGCCGTATAAGTCCAGTCCAGTGGTGCAGCCGTAAAAGTTCAGGGGTACTGCCATATAAGTCCAGGGTTACTGCCGTATAAATTCAGGGGTACTGCCATATAAGTCCAGTAGTACTGACGTATAAGTCCAGTGGTACTGCCGTATAAGTTCAGGGGTACTGTCGTATAAGTCCAGGGGTACTGCTGTAAAAGTCCAGTGGTACTGCCATATAAGTCCAGTGGTACTGCCGTATAAGTCCAGTCCAGTGGTGCAGCCCTATAAGTTCAGGGGTACTGCTGTATAAGTCCAGGTATAAGTTCAGGGGTACTGCCGAATAAGTCCAGTGGTACTGCCATATAAGTCCAGTGGTACTGCCGTATAAGTTATGGGTTACTGCCGGATAGGTCCAGTGGTGCAGCCATATAAGTTCACGGGTACTGCCATATAAGTTAAGGGGGACTGCCATATAAGTCCAATGGTACTGCCATATAAGTTCAAGGGTACTGCTGTATAAGTCATGGGGTACTACCATATAAGTTCAAGGGTACTGCCATACAGGTCCAGTGTTGCAGCCATATAAGTTCAGGGGTACTGCCGTATAAGTTACGGGGTACTGCCTTATAAGTCCAGTGGTACTGCCATATAAGTCCAGTGGTACTGCTGTATAAGTCCAGTGGTACTGCCATGTAAGTTCAGGGGTACTGCCGTATAAGTCCAGTCCAGTAGTGCAGCCGTATAAGTTCAGGGGTACTGCCATATAAGTTCAGGGGTAATGCTGTATAAGTCCAGTGGTACTGCCGTATAAGTCCAGTCCAGTGGTGCAGCCGTATAAGTTCAGGGGTACTGCTGTATAAGTCCAGGTATACTGGCGTATAAGTTCAGGGGTACTGCCGAATAAGTCCAGTGGTACTGCCACATAAGTCCAGTGGTACTGCCGTATAAGTTCATGTGTACTGCCATGTAGGTCCAGTGGTGCAGCCGTATAAGTTCAGGGGTACTGCCATATAAGTTCACGGGTACTGCTGTATAAGTCCAGTGGTATTGCCATGTAAGTCCAGTGGTACTGCCGTATTAGTTCAGGGGTACTGCCGTAAAAGTCCAGTGGTACTGCCGTATAAGTTCAGGGGTACTGCCATGTAAGTCTATTCCTGTGGTGCAGCCATATAAGTTCAGCGGTACAGCTGTATAAGTCCAGGGGTATTGGTGTATAAGTTCAGGGGTACTGCTGAATAAGTCCAGTGTTACTGCCATATAAGTCCAGTGGTACTGCCGTATAAGTTATGGGTTACTGCCGTATAGGTCCAGTGGTGCAGCCATATAAGTTCACGGGTACTGCCATATAAGTTATGGGGTACTGCCGTATAAGTCCAGTGGTACTGCTGTATAAGTTCAAGGGTACTGCCGTATAAGTCATGGGGTACTACCATATAAGTTCAGGAGTACTGCCGTATAAGTTCAGGGGTTCTGCCGTATAGGTCCAGTGTTGCAGCCGTATAAGTTACGGGGAACTGCTGTATAAATTACGGGGTACTGCCTTATAAGTCCAGTGGTACTGCTGTATAAGTCCAGTGGTACTGCCGTATAAGTTCAAGGGTACTGCTGTATAAGTCCAGTGGTACTGCCATATAAGTTCAAGGGTACTGCCGTAAAAGTTCAGTGGTACTGCCGTATCAGTCCAGTGGTACTGCCATATAAGTTCAGGGGTACTACTGTATAAGTCCAGTGGTACTGCCATATAAGTTCAGGGGTACTGCCGTATAAGTCCATGGGTACTGCAGTATAAGTCCAGTGGTACTGCCGTATAAGTTCAGGGGTACTGCTGTATAAATCCAGCCATATAAGTTCAGGGGTACTACCGTATAAGTCCAGGGGTAATGCCATATAAGTCCAGTGCTACTGCCATATAAGTTCAGGGGTATTGCCATATAAGTTATGGGGTACTGCCGTATAAGTCCAGTGGTACTGCCATATAATTTTAGGGGTATTGCCATATAAATCCAGTGGTACTGCCGTATAAGTCCAGTGGTACTGCCGTATAAATTCAGGTGTACTACAATATAAGTCCAGTACAGTGGTGCAGCCGTATAAGTCCAGGGGAACTGCCATATAAGTCCAGTCCAGTGGTGCAGCCATATAAGTTCAGGGATAATGCCGTATTAGTCCAGTCCAGTGGTGCAGCTGTATAAGTTCATGGGTACTGCAGTATAAGTCCACCAATATTGTGTGTGTATTACATCTGGCCAAATTCCAGCACGTCCCATGTTTTGCACATACAATTAATTTGGTGGTGCAGAATTTTCTGAAAAATGATAGGGGCATGTAGGAGATGCTGTCGGTGGCCCGAAAAATTGCGGACCACTTTCAACATTCAGCCACTGCGTGACACTCCTAGATGGGCCAGGTGTTTGTCCTGCACACTTCTGTCGCTTAGCTTAGCCATACAGCTACCTCATTGCACCCCTTTTTCTTCTTTGCATGATGTGCTGTTTGGGGCCTATGTTTTAAATTTGCCATCCTGTCTGACACTGCAGTGCCACTTCTAGAGGGGCCAGGTGTTTGTGCCGCACACTTGTATCACTTAGCTTAGCCATCCAGATACCTCATTGCACCTCTTTTTCTTATTTGCATAATGTGCTGTTTGGGGCCTATTTTTTTTACCTCTGCCATCCTTTCTGACACTGCAGTCCCACTCCTAAATGGCCCAGGCGTTTGTGCCGCCCACTTTAGTCGCTTAGCAAAGTCATCAAGCGACCTCAGTGCAACCTTTTGGCCTAAATGCCATATTATTGACTGGAAATGAGTGGCAATTAATGTTATTGAGGTTAATAATACCACAGGATCAAAATTACCATCAAATTCTGTGATTTTAGCTGTTTTTGTGTTTTTTTCAAAAATAATCTAGATCCAAAACCAAAACCCGAAAGGGTGGTTTTGGCAAAACCAATCCCGATCCAAAACATGATCGAGGATCCAGATCCAAAGCCAAAACACAAAACATGAAAAGTGCCTGCCGCACATCTTTAATATAAATATACAGTGTGTATGTGTATATATATATATATATATATATATACAAACAAATCTAGAAAACCACAGATCTTGCCACCCCAGAAGCAGGGTGCAATGTCTGCACTCACCACTCATAGGATGGGGTGCATGCAGCCCATGGCCACCATCCCAAATATATACAAACAGAAAGTTCAGCACTCACCATAGCAAGCTCACTTATCCTCACAACATCAATAAATAAATGATGGGGGTTTAGTTAGTGAATTGGCCAATGCACGGAAGCCTGCAAACCGATCGCCAAGGTACCCCACCTTCTTGCAGGTCCTACACTATCACAAAGTCTCAAAAATTAAAACCTGGCAACTGTATCACACATAATATACTGCACACATGCCCACTAGGTTTAATGTGTATCTGCCATGCATCTTATGGCTTTTAAAGGTACACTAGTCACCTGACACTGGCTGATAAATTACTAAGGAGCAGCTGACACAGGTTTAGAACAAATGAGATTACACAGGGGTGCATGAAAATGACTGTGATCACGGTACCCCGCAATATACAAACACATCTAGAAAACCACAGCACTCGCCACCCCAGAAGCGGGGTGCAATGTTTGCCCTCACCACTCATAGGGTGGGGTGTATGCAGCCCATGGCCACCAACCCAAATATATACAAAAAGAAAGTTCAGCACTCACCATAGCAAGCTCACTTATCCTCACAACATCAATAAATAAATGATGGAGGTTTACTGACTTATTTAATGGAATTGGTTATATTTGCATAACTATATTTATCAACTTCATGCTCTTTAGCACAGTGATTATACGTTTTTGTTAAATAACTGTACATTGATGGAATAATAGAACTCATTTCTGAATGATATGTATATCCAGACTTGAGGACCTATATTCCATACAGGGCACAGGGTTGACATGAACATCAGACATGTATATCTACAACTATGCTATCGGTAAAAATGAATGCCAAGTGTTGTAAATGTGGTCTTTTTGCAAGTGTTCTATATAAACTAATCAGTACAATCACAGACACAAAAAAGTAGAAATTAAGAGATAGTGTAATAAATTAATCCAATGACTGAGATTTTACTAATACAGTTAACAGGGCCCGAATTATCGGTAATGTCCGGGAGCACAGCGCGATCAACAGCCGTTGCCATAGCAAACATAAGGCCCCGTCATTGTCTCCACAGGTCATGTGACCAAGGGAGCAGCATTGCGATTGGCTACTGGCCACACGTGACCAGTCGACTATCGCTGATTGGATCACCAGGAAAGCTTAAGTATTAGGGCCCTCATTCCGAGTTGTTCGCTCGCTAGCTGCTTTTAGCAGCAGTACAAACGCTAATCCGCCACCCCCTGGGAGTGTATCTTAGCTTAGCAGAAGTGCGAACGAAAGGATCGCAGCGCTGCTACAAAAGAAAAGTGCAGTTTCAGAGTAGCTGCAGACCTACTCCTACCTTGTGATCACTTCAGACTATTTAATTCCTATTTTCATGTCACAAACACGCCCTGCGTTCGGCCAGCCACTCCCCCGTTTCTCCAGCCACTCCTGCGTTTTTATCTGGCACGCCTGCGCTTTTACACACACTCCCCCGAAAACAGTCAGTTACCTCCCAGAAACACCCACTTCCTGTCAATCACTCAACGATCAGCAGTGCGACTGAAAAGCGTCGCTAGACCTTGTGTAAAACTGCATCGGCTTTTGTGAAAGTACGTCGTCCGTGCGCAGTGCGCACCATACTCATGCGCAGAAATACCGATTTTTTTGCCTGAACGCTGAGCTGTGAATGAAAGAAGCTAGCGAACAACTCGGCATGACCTCCTATGCCTGGAGAGGCATTCTGGTTCAGCCCTAACGAAGCTGTCAGAGTAACGGCAGAACACGCGTGTGGGCAGCGTGTCTCCACGTGTTTCTATGTCCATGTTCTGATACTAAGATAAATGTTTAGTCAGCTTTACCTAGTTTACTGCCATCTAAAGGAGCTGTGTCTAGTGCAGAGCATACAATAATGAAGATCACTTCTAGATGAGGCAGCCTAAATGCTGGTAAAATATAGTAGGCCTATGGCATAGTACACACTAACATAATCAACAAAAGTCAGTGACCTAACTAATTGGGTTAAGGAGTAGGGCCTAAAGGTCACAATGTGCCATGAGCCTAGTGTCTGATTTTAATATCCAGCTGACAAGCTCCTGATTATAATACGCTGTGGATCTTACATCTGAATGAGTATAACTCCCCTTACTGACTCATGTTGGGGGGTTGAGTGCCCAGAAACCTTCCTGACAGAATGTCTGTACCCTAGCCACCTGCATCCTCTTTTCCCTGAAATACATATAGAAAATAGGAATTAATGAAGTGATCACTGGCTGCAAATAGTCACAGCCTGGCATGCCATGAAGTAAGCTGTGTTGCAGCATGATGCATTGCAGTAAGATGAGCGTGGCTGCATCTGTAATTTTGGTCCCACCATCTCTTCATGGTTATGTGAAGGATTGCATCATGCAAGAGGGGGCCTAATGATACAAATCACCTGGTCCCTTCCCTATAATGGACCTGCTACAAGTGTGATAGTAAATGTGTGTGTGTACTGTATATACAGGGACATAATAAGGGATGTGCGAGTGGTGCCGTCGCACAGAGCACAGAGTTCTGTGAGCGGCACTGTCGCTGCCCTAGGGTCTCTGCATCTGGCTAGCAAAATGTCTGGAACAGCACCCTGAAACGGCACCATTATCGCTGCTGCAGTGCCAACCTGAGAATCCTTTAGAAGCTCCAGAAATGCATACTGCAGCCAACCCCCCCCCTCCACCGAGTATATATATATATGTGTGTGTGTATATATTAGTGATGTGCACCGGAAATTTTTCGGGTTTTGTGTTTTGGTTTTGGGTTCGGTTCCGCGGCCGTGTTTTGGGTTTGGACGCGTTTTGGCAAAACCTCACCGGAAATTTTTTGTCGGATTCGGGTGTGTTTTGGATTCGGGTGTTTTTTAAGAAAAACAGCTTAAATCATAGAATTTGGGGGTCATTTTGATCCCATAGTATTATTAACCTCAATAACCATAATTTCCACTCATTTTCAGTCTATTCTGAACACCTCACACCTCACAATATTATTTTTAGTCCTAAAATTTGCACCGAGGTCGCTGGATGGCTAAGCTAAGCGACACAAGTGGCCGACACAAACACCTTGCCCATCTAGGAGTGGCACTGCAGTGTCAGGCAGGATGGCACTTCAAAAAAATAGTCCCCAAACAGCACATGATGCAAAGAAAAAAGAGGCGCAATGAGGTAGCTGTGTGACTAAGCTAAGCGACCCTAGTGGCCGACATAAACACCTGGCCCATCTAGGAGTGGCACTGCAGTGTCAGACAGGATGGCACTTGAAAAAAATAGTCCCCAAACAGCACATGATGCAAAGAAAAAAAGAGGCACAATGAGGTAGCTGTGTGACTAAGCTAAGCGACCCTAGTGGCCGACACAAACACCTGGCCCATCTAGGAGTGGCACTGCAGTGTCAAACAGGATGGCACTTGAAAAAAATAGTCCCCAAACAGCACATGATGCAAAGAAAAAGAGAGGCGCAATGAGGTAGCTGTGTGACTAAGCTCAGCGACCCAAGTGGCCGACACAAACACCTGGCCCATCTAGGAGTGACACTGCAGTGTCAGGCAGGATGGCCCCTCAAAAAAATTGTCCCCAAACAGCACATGATCCAAAGAAAAATGAAAGAAAAAAGAGGTGCAAGATGGAATTGTCCTTGGGCCCTCCCACCCACCCTTATGTTGTATAAACAGGACATGCACACTTTAACGAACCCATCATTTCAGCGACAGGGTCTGCCACACGACTGTGACTGAAATGACTGGTTGGTTTGGGCCCCCACCAAAAAAGAAGCAATCAATCTCTCCTTGCACAAACTGGCTCTACAGAGGCAAGATGTCCACCTCATCATCATCGTCCGATTCATCACCCCTTTCACTGTGTACATCCCCCTCCTCACAGATTATTAATTCGTCCCCACTGGAATCCACCATCTCAGGTCCCCGTGTACTTTCTGGAGGCAATTGCTGCTGGTGAATGTATCCACGGAGGAATTGATTATAATTCATTTTAATGAACATCATCTTCTCCACATTTTCTGGAAGTAACCTCGTACGCCGATTGCTGACAAGGTGAGCGGCGGCACTAAACACTCTTTCGGAGTACACACTGGAGGGAGGGCAACTTAGGTAGAATAAAGCCAGTTTCTGCAATGGCCTCCAAATTGCCTCTTTTTCCTGCCAGTATACGTACGGACTGTCTGACGTGCCTACTTGGATGCGGTCACTCATATAATTCTCCACCATTCTTTCAATGGTGAGAGAATCATATGCAGTGACAGTAGACGACATGTCAGTAATCGTTGGCAGGTCCTTCAGTCCGGACCAGATGTCAGCACTCGCTCCAGACTGCCCTGCATCACCGCCAGCGGGTGGGCTCGGAATTCTTAGCCTTTTCCTCGCACCCCCAGTTGCGGAAGAATGTGAAGGAGGAGCTGTTGACGGGTCACGTTCCGCTTGACTTGACAATTTTCTCACCAGCAGGTCTTTGAACCCCTGCAGACTTGTGTCTGCCGGAAAGAGAGATACAACGTAGGTTTTAAATCTAGGATCGAGCACGGTGGCCAAAATGTAGTGCTCTGATTTCAACAGATTGACCACCCGTGAATCCTGGTTAAGCGAATGAAGGGCTCCATCCACAAGTCCCACATGCCTAGCGGAATCGCTCTGTTTTAGCTCCTCCTTCAATGTCTCCAGCTTCTTCTGCAAAAGCCTGATGAGGGGAATGACCTGACTCAGGCTGGCAGTGTCTGAACTGACTTCACGTGTGGCAAGTTCAAAGGGTTGCAGAACCTTGCACAACGTTGAAATCATTCTCCACTGCGCTTGAGACAGGTGCATTCCACCTCCTTTGCCTATATCGTGGCCAGATGTATAGGCTTGAATGGCCTTTTGCTGCTCCTCCATTTTCTGAAGCATATAGAGGGTTGAATTCCACCTCGTTACCACCTCTTGCTTCAGATGATGGCAGGGCAGGTTCAGGTATTTTTGGTGGTGCTCCAGTTTTCTGAACGCCGAAAGTGGCCCGCAATTCTTCGGGCCACCGACAGCATCTCTTGCACGCCCCTGTCGTTTTTTAAATAATTCTGCACCACCAAATTCAAGGTATGTGCAAAACATGGGACGTGCTGGAATTTGCCCAGATGTAATGCACGCACAATATTGCTGGCGTTGTCCGATGTCACAAATCCCTAGGAGAGTCCAATTGGGGTAAGCCATTCTGCGATGATCTTCCTCAGTTGCCGTAAGAGGTTTTCAGCTGTGTGCGTATTCTGGAAAGCGGTGATACAAAGCGTAGCCTGCCTAGGAACGAGTTGGCGTTTGCGAGATGCTGCTACTGGTGTCGCCGCTGCTGTTCTTGCTGCGGGAGGCAATACATCTTCCCAATGGGCTGTCACAGTCATATAGTCCTGAGTCTGCCCTGCTCCACTTGTCCACATGTCCGTGGTTAAGTGGACATTGGGTACAACTGCATTTTTTAGGACACTGGTGAGTCTTTTTCTGAGGTCTGTGTACATTTTCGGTATCGCCTGCCTAGAGAAATGGAACCTAGATGGTATTTGGTACTGGGGACACAGTACCTCAATCAAGTCTCTAGTTGCCTCTGAATTAACGATGGATACCGGAACCACGGTTCTCACCGCCTAGGCTGCCAAGGCCTCAGTTATCCGCTTTGCAGCAGGATGACTGCTGTGATATTTCATCTTCCTCGCAAAGGACTGTTGGACAGTCAATTGCTTACTGGAAGTAGTACAAGTGGTCTTCTGACTTCCCCTCTGGGATGACGATCGACTCCCAGCAGCAACAACAGCAGCGCCAGCAGCAGTAGGCGTTACACTCAAGGATGCATCGGAGTAATCCCAGGCAGGAGAGGACTCGTCAGACTTGCCAGTGACATGGCCTGCAGAACTATTGGCTTTCCTGTGTAAGGAGGAAATTGACACTGAGGGAGTTGGTGGTGTGGTTTGCAGGAGCTTGGTTACAAGAGGAAGGGATTTAGTGGTCAGTGGACTGCTTCCGCTGTCACCCAAAGTTTTTGAACTTGTCACTGACTTATGATGAATGCGCTGCAGGTGACATATAAGGGAGGATGTTCCGAGGTGGTTAACGTCCTTACCCCTACTTATTACAGCTTGACACCTGTTGTCCGCATTTGTGTTGAAATAATTCCACACCGAAGAGCTGATTTTTTTTGTATTTTGACCAGGCATGTCAAGGGCCATATTCCTCCCACGGACAACAGGTGTCTCCCCGGGTGCCTGACTTAAACAAACCACCTCACCATCAGAATCCTCCTTGTCAATTTCCTCCCCAGCGCCAGCAACACCCATATCCTCATCCTGGTGTACTTCAATAGTGACATCTTCAATTTGACTATCAGGAACTGGACTGCGGGTGCTCCTTCCAGCACTTGCAGGGGGCGTGCAAATGGTGGAAGGCGCAAGCTCTTCCCGTCCAGTGTTGGGAAGGTCAGGCATCGCAACCGACACAATTGGACTCTCCTTGGGGATTTGTGATTTCTAAGAACACACAGTTCTTTGCTGTGCTTTTGCCAGCTTAAGTCTTTTCTTTTTTCTAGCGAGAGGATGAGTGCTTCCATCTTCATGTGAAGCTGAACCACTAGCCATGAACATAGGCCAGGGCCTCAGCCGTTCTTTGCCACTCCGTGTCGTAACTGGCATATTGGCAAGTTTACGCTTCTCCTCAGACGCTTTTAATTTTGATTTTGAGGCATTTTACTGATCTTTTGTGTTTTGGATTTTACATGCTCTGTACTATGACATTAGGCATCGGCCTTGGCAGACGACGTTGATGGCATTTCATCGTCTCGGCCATGACTAGTGGCAGCAGCTTCAGCACGAGGTGGAAGTGGATCTTGATCTTTCCCTATTTTTTTAACCAACACATTTTTGTTCTCCATATTTTAATGCGCACAACTAAAAGGCACCACAGGTATACAATGTAGATGGATGGATAGTATACTTTATGGATGACGAGTGACGACACAGAGGTAGGTACAGCAGTGGCCTACCGTACTGCTATATACAGTATAATGGACCTGGTGGACACTGTCAGCAGACTGCTAAACTACTAATATAAAAAAAGCCACCACAGGTATACAATGTAGATGGATGGATAGTATACTTAATGGATGATGAGTGACGACACAGAGGTAGGTACAGCAGTGGCCTACCGTACTGCTATATACAGTATAATGGACCTGGTGGACACTGTCAGCAGACTGCTAAACTACTAGTATAAAAAAAAAACCACCACAGGTATACAATGTAGATGGATGGATAGTATACTTTATGGATGACGAGTGACGACACAGAGGTAGGTACAGCAGTGGCCTACCGTACTGCTATATACAGTATAATGGACCTGGTGGACACTGTCAGCAGACTGCTAAACTACTAGTATAAAAAAAAAAGCCACCACAGGTATACAATGTAGATGGATGGATAGTATACTTTATGGATGACGAGTGACGACACAGAGGTAGGTACAGCAGTGGCCTACCATACTGCTATATACAGTATAATGGACCTGGTGGACACTGTCAGCAGACTGCTATACTACTAGTATAAAAAAAAAAACCACCACAGGTATACAATGTAGATGGATGGATAGTATACTTTATGGATGACGAGTGACGACACAGAGGTAGGTACAGCAGTGGCCTACCGTACTGCTATATACAGTATAATGGACCTGGTGGACACTGTCAGCAGACTGCTAAACTACTAGTATAAAAAAAAAAGCCACCACAGGTATACAATGTAGATGGATGGATAGTATACTTTATGGATGACGAGTGACGACACAGAGGTAGGTACAGCAGTGGCCTACCGTACTGCTATATACAGTATAATGGACCTGGTGGACACTGTCAGCAAACTGCTAAACTACTAGTATATAAAAAAAGCCACCACAGGTATACAATGTAGATGGATGGATAGTATACTTTATGGATGACGAGTGATGACACAGAGCACAGAGGTAGGTACAGCAGAGGCCTACCGTACTGCTATATACAGTATAATGGACCTGGTGGACACTGTCAGCAGACTGCTAAATTCTAGTATAAAAAAAAGCCACCACAGGTATACAATGTAGATGGATGGATAGTATACTTTATGGATGACGAGTGACGACACAGAGGTAGGTACAGCAGTGGCCTACCGTACTGCTATATACAATATAATGGACCTGGTGGACACTGTCAGCAGACTGCTAAACTACTAGTATAAAAAAAAAGCCACCACAGGTATACAATGTAGATGGATGGATAGTATACTTTATGGATGACGAGTGACGACACAGAGGTAGGTACAGCAGTGGCCTACCGTACTGCTATATACAGTATAATGGACCTGGTGGACACTGTCAGCAGACTGCTAAACTACTAGTATTAAAAAAAGCCACCACAGGTATACAATGTAGATGGATGGATAGTATACTTTATGGATGACGAGTGACGACACAGAGGTAGGTACAGCAGTGGCCTACCGTACTGCTATATACAGTATAATGGACCTGGTGGACACTGTCAGCAGACTGCTAAACTACTAGTATAAAAAAAAAACACCACAGGTATACAATGTAGATGGATGGATAGTATACTTTATGGATGACGAGTGACGACACAGAGGTAGGTACAGCAGTGGCCTATCGTACTGCTATATACAGTATAAAGGACCTGGTGGACACTGTCAGCAAACTGCTAAACTACTAGTATAAAAAAAAAGCCACTGGAGTGTTTTTCAGGCAGACAAATGTATACTGGTGGTCACTGTCAGCAAAACTCTGCACTGTACTCCTGCTATAGCTGCTCCCCAGTCCCCACAATTAAGCAGTGTGAGCACTCAGCACAGATATATCATGCAGCACACTAAGCACAGATATGGTATGGAGCGTTTTTTTCAGGCAGAGAAGAGAACGGATAAAAACTGGTGGTCACTATCAGCAAAACTCTGCACTGTACTCCTCCTAACAGCTGCTCCCCAATCCTCCGCACAATAGTAAAATAAACAAGCAAAGCAAAGCAATCAGATCAACTGTAGTGTCTCGTATAAACAGAGAGGACGCCAGCCACGTCCTCTCCCTATCAATCTCAATGCACGTGTGAAAATGGCGGCGACGCGCGGCTGCTTATAGAATCCGAATCTCGCGAGAATCCGACAGCGGGATGATGACGTTCGGGCGCGCTCGGGTTATCCGAGCAAGGCGGGAGGATCCGAGTCTGCTCGGACCCGTGTAAAAAAAGGTAAAGCTCGGGTGGGTTCGGTTTCTCCGAACCCACTCATCACTAGTATATATATATATATATATATGTGTGTGAAAGGGGGGGATAAGGGTTTCAGCGACCAACGGTGTCTAATACAATAAGATATAAGTATGAGGAGACTTAATGGATACGTATAAAATAATAGAACATTTATTTATACAATATAAAAATAATTAGTATCAGGGTGGGTTTAAAAGCCAGGAATCTAATACAAAATATAAAATAAAAGGACAGCTAAAAAACTACATAAATTGCATGTAATAAAAGACAATAAATAATTAGTTAAATATCGGATAAAAGAGTGCTGCTTATCTTTTAAGTGGAGAGTCAATTGAGGTACAACCAACGCGTTTCGTCACTCAGACTTCATCAAGGGGTAGTTTTTTAGCTGTCCTTTTATTTTATATTTTATATTTTATTATTTTATACGTATCCATTAAGTCTCCTCATACTTATATCTTATTGTATTAGACACCGTTGGTCGCTGAAACCCTTATCCCCCCCCCCTTTCACGTATCCTAATTGAGGCAGTTTATCCCTGCCTAATACTTAAGGGTTAGCTGACGCCTTGTATTACTTAAGGAGTGTCTGAATTTGTTGCATTTTTATCATTTTATTTGTTCTACTACTCACACACCTGTGGCGCCATACTTCCACTACCCAAATATATATATATATATATATATATATTTATTTCCTTTCTCTTTAAAGTCAACTGCCTTCTCTCCATCCGTGTCGGCTACTAGAAGCCAGAACAAGGGGTTAAGGCTATACCATGATCAGTGGTGGCTCCAGAGGTGGGCCTGCAGCCCAAAGTTCAAATAGGGGAGCCACACCTACTGCCAGTGAGTCAGTTTGGGATGACAGTTGGCGGCAGTAGGTGTGGTTCCCCTATTTGAAATTTGGAATGTGCTGCAGCCCCACCTCTGGAGCCGCCACTTGGCATGATTTATTATTTTATTACAATTATTTATTCTGTAGTGCTGTGAGACTGCATGGATTTATAGTGTTAGAAAAGTGGTGTCTAATGTCTTTCTACAGAGTAATCAGGGCATTATGTACAGTGCCTTTTCTAGGGCCGGTCCAGCGGCCATTGTGTGCAGTATTCTATGGGGTCTGGCTAACCACATAGAATACTGTAAAAATGTCCTCCTAAAATTGCTGCCGACTGAAAGAGGACAGTTTTGAGGGATACTAGAACAGGCGGCAGACATTTTGGGTGGGACAATTAATAGACAGAGCACGGAGGGAGGAGGCAGGCAACGGCACAGCAGTGCCAGGAGTGTGGCGGCAGCGGAGGGAGCAGGCTAGCAGCAACATGAAACAACCCCTGACAATGAGCAGGACCAGCCAATTTTATGGGGCAGTGGGGCAGATGTATTAACCTGGAGACGGCATAAGGAAGTGATAAACCAGTGATAAATGCAAGGTGATAAACGCACCAGCCAATCAGCTCCAATATACAAGGGACATTACTGTGTGGGGCAGGGCCGGCTTTACCATAAGGCAGTATAGGTGTGCACCTTGGGCCCTGTGGGACCTCGGGGGCCCACTTCTCCCCAACAGTAAAATATGTAAAATAGTTTTATTTTTAATATACCATTATTGTTTCTGCATGCCTGCAGACAGTGCAGAGCTTCTGTACAACAACTGGGTTGGGAGAGAATCCCCCACTAAAGCACGCTAACACTGCTGCCTTCAGGCAGAGAGCATGGTGTAGGTGGAGCCACCAGCTCTGATTGGGAGTTGGGAATGGTTGTAGTAATTCCCATTAACTTTAGTCCGCCACCAGTATGGAGGGACAGCTGACCACACACACTATAGTAAGTAGCCTGTGCTCTTCCTACTTCTCCCCTCTGTTCTCCCTGTCTCAGTACCTCTGCCCCTGCCCTGCTCTTTTTTCTACATACCTGTTTCCCTCCCCCAGTCATGTGTATATGTCTCCATTTTCCCCCTAAGGTCTCAGTATGTCTTCATGTGCTCGTTGCCTCCCCATTAGTCAGCACTCTGTATGTCTCCATGCCCCCCCCATCAGCAGTGTGTATGTCTCCATGTCCCTCACCCCCCAGCAGTGTGTATGTCTCCATGTCCTCCTTCCCCCAGTCACCAATGTGTACTTCTCCATGACCCCCCACCCCCAATGTGTATGTTTCCATGTCCCCCTCCCCCCCAGTCACCAGTGTACGTCTCCATGTCCACTCACCCCACCCCCAGTCACCAGTGTGTATATCTCCATGTCCCCCTATCCACATACCAGTCACCAGTGTACGTTTACATGTCGTTGTCCCCCCAGGCAACAGTGTATATGTCTCCATGCCCCCGACCCCAGTCACCAGTGTATGTGTCCATGTCCCCTCTCTCCACCTGTAGACACCAGTGTGTATGTCTCCATGCATCCCCCAGTCACCAGTGTGTATATCTTCATGTTCCCCTCCTGGCCAGCCACCGGCAAGCACATCTTCATGTCCCCCTCCCGCCACCCCAGTCACCAGTGTATGTCCACCTCTTGCTCAGTCACTAGTGTGTATGTCTCCATGCCCCCTCCCCCACCCCTGTCACCAGTGTACATTTAAGTGTCCGTCCGTCCCCAGTGACCATTGTGTATGTCTCTGTATCCCTGTCCTGCCCAGTCACCAGTGCATTGTCATATTTATAATCGGTGCAATGTGGTGAACATGGGCATCTGAGTCCATTGGGCCCACACAGCACACGCTGCACCCATTTATGAAATACTTATCCCTCTGGTGTCCCAAGCCAATTACCCTTTTGCGCATGCGCAGTAGAGTAATCCCCCGAAAAAAATGTCCGATGCACATTTTCCTGGAGATCTGAACGTGCCCCTCTAGAGCTCGGACTCTACAGCACTGCCTCTAGAGAGGAGGGGAGATCGGACAGAGGAGACTGAACCCGGGCCACCTCCTCTCTTAAAATGCCCCTGCACCAGTATCCCCCTTCCATTACCTGGTACATCTCCATGTCCCCCTTCCCCCAGTCACCAATGTGCATGTTTACATGTCCCACCCCAATCACCAGCGTTTAGTTTTTCAAGTCCCCTTTCCCCTACAAGTCACAGGTAGGTATGTCTCCTTGTCACACACCCCCATACCACGGTGTGTATGTCTCCCCAGGCCCCAGTTTGTCTCTGTATCATCTTTGTATGAGTCTGGCCAATGTTTTATCTCCTTTCTTTGCCTACATCTTCCATTATTCCTTTTATATCTGTCCCCCACCTAATTCTATAATTTATTCCCCATCACCCATCTTATTCCTGTGACCCCATCACCAACCATTCCATTAAGCCCTTCAAAAACAACTGCTCCTCTTACTCTGCTCCTCCTTCTGCCACCACCATTCTTCTTTCATTTGTTACATAGTTTGTGAGGTTGAAAAAAGACAATCTGTCTGTCAGGTTCAACCTGTTTGAGTTCTCCTACTCTGTATTATTTTCAGCACTAGTTTTATCTGTTTGATAAAGTCGGCAATTGTGCTGTATTTCCTAATTTTATTATAACTATGGTACGTGATCTATCCTCCATAACCCTGTATATTTTTATCCATTAGGAATTTATCTAGGCCTTCTTTAAAGTCTTGACCGAGTCTGCCATCACTACTCTCTCAGGCAGGGAATTCCAAACTCGTGTTGTCCTTACTGTGAAAAAACCTTTCTGCCTTTGTGTGCAGAATCTCCTCTCCTCTAACCTAAGTGGGTGTCCGCGTGTTTTCTGTGCTGGTCTTAACAAAAACAGATCCCCCGAAAGCTATGTGCATTGTCCCCTTAAATATTTATAATGACCTCTTTTCTAGTGTGGACATGTCAAGCCTTGCAAGTCTTTCCTGGTATTCCAACGTCTCCATCCACTTAATTAGTTTGGTCGCCCGCCTCTAAACCTTTTCTAGTTCCAGGATATCCTTCATGTAGTAGGGTGCCCAAAATTGTGCACAGTATTCCAGATGGGGCTTCACTAGGGCTTTATATAATGGGAGTATAACACTCTCATCCTTTGCATCAATACCTCTCTTTATGCATGCTAGTACCTTGTTTTCCTTTTTTGCCACTATCCTACATTGGGTGCTGCTGCTAAGTTTGTTATCTATATGGACACCTAAATCTTATTCCAGTACAGAGTCCCCTAAAATCACCCCATTAAGTATGTAGGTATTATTTTTGTTCTTGCTACCAAGATGCATTACCCTACACTTGTCTGTATTAAACCTCATTCTCCATTTTGCTGCCCATGATTCCAGCTTAAATAAATCATTCTGGAGAGACTCAGCGCCTCCCTTCAAATTTATAATTTTACATAGTTTGGTATCATCTGCAAAAATTGACACCATGCTCTCTAGACCTTCTGCTAGATCGTTAATGAAAATGTTGAACAATAGCGGCCCGTGTACAGACCCTTGTGGCACACCTCTTAGTACTTCAGACCAATTTGAAAAATTTCCATTTACCACAACGCGCTGCTCCCTATTATCTAACCAGTTACTAACCCAAGTGCATATTGTGCTCCCTAGCCCTAGTTCATGTAACTTATAGATAAGTCTCATGTGTGGCACTGTATCGAAGGCTTTAGCAAAGTCTCAAAAAATTACATCCACTGCCTTACCCTGGTCAAGGTTCACACTAACTGTTTCCTAAAAACCTAGTAAGTTTGTTTGGCATGATCTATCCTTCACAAATCCGTGTTGGTTCCTAATAATAATCTTTTTGGCTTCAAGGATCTTTTGTACACTATCCCACAGAATGCTTCCTAGGACTTTCCCCACTACAGATGTTAGACTAACTGGTCTATAATTGCTTTGTTCAGCTTTACTTCCCTTTTTGAAGTTTGGCACTACTGCTATACGCCAGTCTTTGGGATCCATGCCTGATGTAAGTGAATCATCATCAAGATTAAAAACAGAAGTCTTGCTAATTCGGAGTGTAGCTCCATAAGAACCCTTGGATGAATACCGTCTGGACCAGGTGACTTATTAATCTTATTTTTTCCAATCAGTCACAGACTTCCTCCTCACTTAAATAAGCACTAAGCAGTGGGACATTATTTTTATTGGGGTTGGGTATTAGTTCATGCATCTGGTCCTCTAGTGTAAATACCGATGAGAAAAAATTGTTCAATGTATCCACTATGTCGTAATCATTTTTTATTAAGCCTCCCAGTTTGTCCTTTAGGGGCCTATACTCTCCTTCTTTAATCTTTTGCTGTTGATATATTTAAAAAGAAAATTGGGGTTTGATTTACTTTCCTTTGATACTAGCTTTTCAGTTTCTACTTTAGCCGTTCTTATTAATTTTTTGCATAATTTGTTGCAAACCTTATAATACTGGAATACTACATTGGTTTGGAGTTTTTAGTCCTATGTTTGCTGCTCATGGGAATGAATTTACGATTAATCTCATCGAGCAGCGATTTTAACACCTCCCATTTCTCCGTAGTGTTTCCTTGGAACAAAATTTCCCATTCAATGTACCTTAAAGCTTCTCTCATTATGTTAAAGTAGGCTTTGCTGAAGTTCAGAGTCCTAGTTGAACCTATATAGGATTGCTTATGAAAATTTATATTGATTGTGACCATATTGTGGTCGCTGTTTCCTATGGGCTCCCCTACTATAATAATTGATATCAAGTCCCCATTGTTTGTCAATAACATGTCTAAGATTGCGTTGTGCCTAGTTGGTTCCTCGATTAGTTGAAATAAGTAGTTATCATTTAGTGTGTTTAAAAACATATTACCCCTAGCAGTATTGCATGAATCTTTAGTCCAATGTATCTCCGGATAGTTAAAATCTCCCATCACTATTACGCAACCTGCTCCTGCCGCTTTATCAATTTGCTTAAGCAACATTTCCTTGTCAGATATATTAAGGCCAGGAGGCTTGTAGCATAGCCCCACTACTATCTTATTCTTTTCCTTTCCCCTGCATGTAATTTCAACCCATAACATCTCAACAGTGTTTAGGGTCTCCTCATCAATATCCTCCCGTACATTGAGTTTTAAAAAACGGCTGTATGTAAAGACAAACCCCTCCTTCACCCCTTACCTTCCTCCTTTTCTTCTGAAGGTGACAGAGTCCTGCTGGCAGAAGTGGTGAGGAGAAACCTGAGTATGTTGGTAAGTACTGTTAAGTTCGATTAACTTTCAGGAAAAGAGCAATACTTTAAATACACAAATGTTCAGGACGTTGCGACCGCTAAGCGTGTGTGTAACCCGTATCAAATGTGTACAGGTTGCGTGCACACACCGTCACGCTGTTAGCACAAAGTAGCTACACGTGCAGTGGAATACACTTTATAACCCCTAAAAGGAAAGGAATGCGACACCAATTGTATATGCAATGTTGATGTCCAACCCAGCAACAGATATTTACTCAAAAGGGGGTATAACAAGAAATACAATCACATAAGAGAAAAGGCTACAATCAATGGATACATACGTTTGTTCACCAGCGCCACCCGGTCCCGGTCCTCAGTCAATCTGGATAGATGACCTTCAGAGAATGTGAATGACCGGCCAGGCGGCTTGGCTTTTATACATTAGTCCAAATCATGAAACATTAGAAACTGTAATCTCTTCACCTATAGGTCAAAGGGCTGGTCATTTACAGTACAGGAGGGGTCATAGGTCGGTTTGAACAGGTGGGCGATGCCTGGTCCAGGTGCACTTGCAGATGTTTTCCTCTGGGTTCTCGCTGAATATCAAGAGTATAGTAAATACAGTTAATATTAATATTCTGTTCCTGCGCATATCTCTGCGCAGGAGCGTGCTACTTTCTGCAAACTACCATTGGAGTATTGCCCTTGAAATACTGTTCAACTGGATACCACACCACCTCCTAACCTAATTCTGTCCTCTCATATCCTGTAAAGTTGAATCCCTCTGTTGTTATACCTTTAAAGCAAATGTAACTCGCTGGTGTGGTGCATATGAGCTATGTGTAAATTATGTACTATGTGGATTAAATATGAGATATGTCTTTGTGGCTTTTCCATGCGAATGCGTATGCTACCGTATTTACTCATATCACACGCTAACACGCAAGACCACATGAGCAAACATGGGAGTATGCGCACGCACGGCAGGACAAGCACCCGCACGGAGGCCATACGTGTGGGGTTTGTACATGATGCATGTGGCTATAATAATTTCGACTTCGACAGTCCACCCTTTGGCAGTCAACAATAACTGCCACACATAACTAATAAAACTGAAAATATTACCTATACAGTATATACAAAGTTCGGATGACCGGGGGAGAGTTGTATGTGGGAAATGTATTGCCTAGGGAGATAGGAAAAAGCATGTATGTATGAATTAATGTCTGAGGGGCATGTATCATCGTGTCGTATATGTTCTAAGTAAGCTTCGAGGTATTGCAAAGTATACATTAAATACTTCTCAACCAGTATTAAGGGTCTGTACATGGGCAAACAAACACTAGCGAGCTCTTTTTGGGCAAGGGCTTTTAACCCTCATCTTTTTGGCTTCTTATACCAACAGCAAATTTATCCGATGATACATGGAGGGGAAACATATGTGTGTGCTACTATATGTGGATACCATTTATCGACTATGTGTGCCATTAACTGAAGGTTGCAGAGATGAGGGTAAGACACATATAAATACATTCACATACATTTGGGTATGGTTGACGTCTTTTACGGTTGGATGTTTCTGGGTAGAGGGGGAAACAGAGAGAAATGGTGAAAGAAACAGGCCATGAAATTCATTTGCAATCCTTATCATAACACTGTCTCTACGGATGGATCATAAATCAAATCTGCTGCTGTAACAATGCCCTCGCTCCTTAGACTCATCAAATTTGTGCTGTGTTTGCGCTTCGTCAAAATTCGAACACACCTGAACATCAGACCAATAATTATGACGACACCCAGGATACAAAGGAGAAACTTTCCTACACTTGCAATTACATTTTGCGCCCACTCTCCTAACCCAGAGAACCATTTGAGTGGGTTCAACCATGAGGCCCAGCCGGTCAGTTCATTACCCACAGCCATCAAGGTACGGTTGTGTTTCCTTCTGAACTCCCACTTTAACTGTAAGATCTCATCCATCTTTTGATCAATGATCTCCATGGGGTCGTCAGTGCTATTTGTAATATACGTACAGCACTTCACACCATACTGAGTTGCCAGAGTAACACAGTACCCACCTGTCACAGCTGTAATATAATTAAGCACCATCATGTGCTGGACCAGCTCCTTCTTGTAGGCTTGTAGCTCCCTACCTGTACACCTGAAGGTGTCGTCATACATCTCAGTGATATTATCTATCAAGTTCACCAGCACATGGATGTACTTATAATTTATAGTTCCTCTTGCAGTACAGGTGATATCTAATGCGAGAAGGTACTGAATCCTGGTCGATTCATGAATTAAATCAGAGGCTGCGTGCTCTGTCCTATCTAGGAGGTGTCTCTTGATGATGTGTTCATAATGGGTATGAGTATAAGGAGTCTGAGCGTTGCAGTGAATATCTTTCATTTTATCGTGTGCTATGGTCATGACCTCTGGTAGTACTCTCCCAATATAACACAACCCTTCAGAGCTCGGAGTGAGACACTTGTACGCTTTCCTCCCACATATGAAATAGGCATCATCTGGAAGAACATAAGGGACAAAATGCAACAAAACCATATCACATATCTTCCTGATAAAGAAACCAGTCCCTAGTTCTCTCATTTGCTCAGTACAAGTATCGGGCTTCATGATGTGGGCACAATACCCCTGCGACACTTTCCCAGCCCACATGGTTTTAATCCCACGTGTATACCTATACCGAAAGTACTTACCACTGGTGTCTATCTTGCGTACAAGTTCAGAGTTGATAGGTAGGCTATCAGCTCTGTGTTAGAAGGTCATTGTCTGGTTATTCCATGTCACTTCCCAATTTCCTGATTTCCGGAAATTGGACACATTAAAGCACAACAGTGACCTATCTACGTGGTACTGGTGGAGCTTCAAGCTAGGGGGCCTAGATGTACTGAATTTCTTGTCCACCGGTCTCCCCCCATAATTCGAGTACCTCATCTATCGTTAAAGGGTATGGCACTAATCCTGACTTACTCTGTCCTTGAGGTACCTGTGAGCACACCCAGCATTCTGTTTGGTTTAAGACCGTACCCACTAATGAGTGGTAATCACTCAAAGGATGTTGGCCAATGTCGATATTACTGATGACTGACATCTATGGATGCACCCATCTTCGACTATGTTTTCGCAATGCCTACATATACAATATTCATCAGACAATAACCATTCACATTGCCTCTGAGCTCCGTGACTACCAGATCTCTTACTGATACCAGCCTTTACTAGAGTGATATGCTGCTCCTGAGATCCTACGAATCCATACTCTCCATCAGAACCCATTCCAGTTCCTTGCTCGACGTCTCGGGGGCCCTCACAAGAACAGATTGTACTGATCAAAAACAGAGTCACAAGAAAAAGCCGGAACACAGTCTCTTGATGTGGATCCATTTCGTTAAGGAGCAAAAATAAGAAGGGAAACAAAAAGAAAAATGCAGTGGGGGGGGGGGGGGGTGAAAAACCAAAAATGGTACGACAACCATCCTTGATTTTGTTGTTCTCCGTACTCAGGTGCCGTTCAACAGTCCTGCCTCTCAGCTTTCCCGGAACAAATTATCTAGTGATACGAGGTTTTCCTCACTTTTCTCCTGGTCACGAGTTTTCTCCGGGTCAGCAACCTTCTTGCAGTGGGACGTGTGGACCCAAGTCTCTCTCTCGGCAACCTTTAGCGCTGTCGTGCTGGTCAACAAATTTGATATGGTCCTTCCCACCTGTCCACGAGGCAACCTGAGCGTAAAAAATTTCGAATCATCACATAATCCACAGGCTCAATGTCATGACAATTACTGCTTGGTAGGTCAGGAATCGCCAGTTTTAGATTCCTTTGCTGGTTTCTCAGTTGCTGGCTCATCCTAACCAAATATTGCAGTTATTTCGTTATTGCACTTCAAATCATCCTAGGGGTCTATCATTACATGGGGTTGTCGTCCAAAAAGAACTTTGAAGGGTGATAAGTTAAGTGGTGACCTGGGAGTAGTTCTGATACTGTACAACACTAGTGGCAATGCTTCTGGCCACAACAATCCAGTTTCAGCCATCACTTTGCTCAGCTTGTTCTTAATAGTGCTGTTCATTCTCTTCTCCTTGGCACTTGTCTGTGGCCGGTATGGAGTATGCAGCTTACTATTAATACCCATCAGTTTGCACATGACCTGAAAGACTTCACCTGTAAAATGGGTACCCCTATCACTTTCAATCATTCTAGGGATACCATATCTACACACAAATTCCTGCACAATTTTCTTTGCAGTGAACACGGCAGTATTAGTGGCAGCGGGGAATGCTTCTACCCAGTTTGAAAAGACATTGGTACATACTAATACATACTTTAAATCCCTACAGGGTGGTAACTGTATGAAGTCAATTTGTATTACCTGGAAAGGTCCCTCTATAGGAGGGATATGGGATGGCTCCGTTGGTATTGTCTTACCAATATTCTTCCTCAAGCAAGTAAGACATGTCATTGCTTTCTTACCTGCATGAGAAGAGAACCCTGGTGCACTCCAGTAGGTTCTTACCAATTTGCACATACCTTCCTTGCCCAGATGAGTCAGACTGTGTGCCGCCTCAGCTAGGCTCGGGAGATATGCCCTGGGGGCCACTGGCTTACTGTGTCTATCTGTCCAAAGTCCTGAGGACTCCTGACCATATCCCTTCGCCTTCCAAACCACCTTCTCCTGTAGGGAACACAAATTTTGCATTTCAATTAACTGTTATGTGTTTACTGTGTTAAATGTCATCAGTGGTGTGATGTTAGTTTGTATGGTGGTGCTTGCTGCTGATTTTGCAGCTTCATCTGCCCGGCTGTTACCAAGTGAAATTGGGTCTTGGTTGTGAGTGTGTGCTTTACACTTGATAACAGCCACTCTGTCCTGTTCCTGTATTGCTGTCAGAAGCCTCTTGATGTATGACGCATGCGCTACAGGTGTGCCAGCTGCCGTCATAAAATTTCTGAGGCGCCACAGGGCCCCAAAATCATGCACCACTCCAAAGGCGTACCTAGAGTCTGTGTATATATTAGCTGACTTACCCTTTGCCAACTCACATGCTCTGGTCAGTGCTACCAGCTCAGCGACTTGTGCTGAGTGAGGTGGGCCAAGGGGTTTAGCTTCTATGATACCTTTGTCATCTACAACTGCGTATCCGGTGCACAGGCCTCCCTATCCATCTGTCTGTGGCAACTACCGTCAGTGTAGAAGGTAAAGTTGTTACGCACACCAGTGCTAACAGGAGTATACCGGTGTATGAACAGAGAGGGAAGCGAAGCAAACGAACTCACAGACAGTATAACATAACATACACAGGAGGTGATGGAATAACTAATAAACACAAAGTGAACGGAGAAGCCCAAAGGCTCAGGAATTGGGTGTCTCCCTAGTGTCAGGAATGCTCAGATGGAATAGAGCGGACAATGAAGCGATGTGCAGTGATTTAACATGTGGAGCACCTGAAATGATGCTGCTAAGAGCAACAGAAAAAACCACAAAGGGTTACCAACGGGTGTGGGAATAAACTCCATGGTCAGAGATAGAAATATAGACACAAGGAGAGTATCCACAATCCTAACCCCACTTGCAGGGCACAGGTTCAGCTTACTGCCACTAAACTGACACCTGGACGCCCTGCACAGTGAGGCAGGATTAAGCAAGCAGGTCTGAGAGTACAGCCGCAAACCTGCTGGGTTCACAGAATAGCAAAAGAACCCCAGCAGGTCAAACAACTGACTCCAGTCTTACTGCTAGGTCCGGATTGGCAGAATGAAGTACCGAATCCCAAGGCCTATTCGCAGTAAGCAACAAGTAAATACAAAGTCACACAGTACTAGCTAACTCTCTGGAACTGACTAACAAACAAAGATTCAGCAGCATTTGCCTAGCCTGAGAGGATGGTTTATATAGCAGGTGCTGTCCACGCCCCACTCAGACCTCACAGACTGTGAGCACAAAACCAGCGCCGGATTCCCTGCCGTGCACAGAGCCTGTAACCACTACACAGTAAAAACCCGGACCGGAGTATCAGCTGCGCTCAGGTTACTTCGCTAACACTTGCCTCCCGGTTGCCATGGCGACGTGGCAGCACAGAGCAGGAGATCCTAACAGTGCCCCCCCTCTGACGAGGGGTCAAAGAACCCCTACCATTGGGTTTATCGGGGAACTGCGAGAAGAAAGAGCGTATCAGTCTGGGGGCATGAAGATCACAACTGCGCACCCACGACCGCTCCCCCGGGCCATACCCCTTCCAGTGCACCAAAAATGACAGCCGACCCCGAGCCATCTTGGAGTCAAGAACCCTTTCAACCACAAACTCCCTCTGACCCCGTATCAGAAGAGGAGAAGGTCTTCTACTGGAAGAAGGATTACTAACCGCCAGTTTTAAAAGGGAACAATGAAATGTTTTATTGATACCCAATGAACGGGGCAGATCTAACTGAAATGCCACCGGATTGATAACCCTGGTGATCTTATAAGGGCCGATGAACCGGGGGCCAAACTTATGAGATGGCTGTCTCAACTTCAAATTCTTGGTGGACAACCAGACGAAGTCTCCTAATTTGAAGCTGCAGGGTCTTCTCCGCTTATCAAAAACCCTTATGATCACTAATGACACAGACACAAGGGCTTTCTTCACTTTCCTCCAAATACCCCTAAGGACCGAAACAACAGAGGAACCTCCAGACGTGGAATCCAGGGGGTCAAAAGAATTGGCCTTAGGATGATGCCCATAGACACAAAGGAAGGGAGAGATCCCTGTAGCAGAGTGAGCCGCGTTGTTATAGGCAAACTCCGCCATGGACAGATGAGCAACCCAGTCAGTATGACACTTGGAGACATAACACCTGAGGGACTGCTCCAAGGACTGGTTCACCCTCTCAGTCTGCCCATTAGACTGTGGATGGTAGCCTGACGACAAGCTCACAGAAATCTGGAGATCAGAACAAAATGCCCTCCAGAATTTGGCCACAAACTGGGATCCACGGTCAGAGACCACATCAAGTGGCAACCCGTGGAGGCGCACAACATGCTGCATAAATAACTCAGACAGGCGTCTGGCCGATGGCAACCCAACCAGTGGAACGAAATGCGCCATCTTCGAAAACCTGTCAACGACAACCCAAATGGCTGTCATCCCCGAGGATTTGGGCAAGTCCACCACAAAATCCATGGAAATGTGGGTCCATGGCTTAGACGGAATAGAGAGTGGATGTAATGGGCCGACAGGAACGCCTCTAGGAGTTTTATTTCGGGCACAAACGTCACATGCCCGAACCCACTGATCCACATCCCTAGCCACCGAGGGCCACCACACCGCCCTAGACAGCAACTCCCGAGTTCTGGCAATACCCGGATACCCTGCCGACCTCTTGGCATGGAATTCCAGGAACACTCGCTGTCTTAACCTAGGAGGCACAAACAAGAGACCTACCGGAAGGTCTGGAGGAGCTTGCTCCTGTGCTCTAAGGACTAATGATAAGAGGTCCTGGGTAATGCCCACTTTAATACATGATGGGGACACAATGGGCAATGGCTCCTCGGTGGTCTCTTGAACTGGAGCAAAACTCCGCGAGAGCGCATCAGCCTTGATGTTTTTTGACCCAGGGCGATATGTTATCAAAAAATTAAAGCGAGCAAAAAACAAAGCCCATCGTGCCTGCCTGGCATTGAGCCGCTTCGCTGACTCTAAATATGCCAGATTCTTATGGTCGGTGAGAATTGAGACCACAAACTTAGCCCCCTCAAGCCAGTATCTCCACTCCCCGAGTGCATCCTTTATAGCCAACAATTCCCGGTTACCCACATCATAATTCATCTCGGCAGACGAAAATTTACGGGAAAAGTAAGCACAGGGATGAAGGCGATTATCAGACACCCCCATCTGAGAGAGCACTGCCCCAATACCTATCTCAGAGGCATCCACTTCTACCACAAAAGGACGCTCTGGATCTGGGTGTCGCAGCACCTTGGCTGAGACAAATGCCCTTTTGAGACGGGCAAAGGCCGCTTTGGCCTCACAAGACCAGTGAGCAACATCCGCCCCTTTCTTAGTGAGTGCCACCAAGGGGGCCACTATAGATGAAAATCCAGCGATAAACCGTCTATAAAAATTCGCAAAGCCCAGAAAACGCTGAAGCGCCTTCAAACTAGTGGGCTGCACCCAATCCAGGACTGCCTGTACCTTAGAACCCTCCATTTGGAAACCTTCTGAGGAGATAATATACCCTAGAAATGCGATTTGCTGGACTTCAAACTCGCACTTCTCCAGCTTCGCCCCAAGCTGGTGGTCTCTGAGTTTCTGGAGGACTAAGCGTACATGCTTCCGATGTTCCTCCAGGGAATGAGAGAAGATTAGGATGTCATCTAGATAAACAACTAAGAATCTATCCAAATATTCCCTGAGCACATCGTTCATGAATTCCTGGAAGACTGCCGGGGCATTAGAGAGCCCAAAAGGCATCACCAAATATTCATAATGCCCTGAGTGGGTATTAAAGGCAGTATTCCATTCATCCCCCTCCCTTATTCGTATTAGATTGTAAGCATCGCGTAGGTCAATCTTAGAAAAAATGGTGGCAGTACGAAGCTGGTCAAACAAAACCGAAATGAGAGGCAGTGGGTACGAGTTTTTAATCGTGAAACGGTTCAATTCCCTGAAGTCGATGCAGGGTCGCAACGAACCATCCTTTTTACCCACGAAAAAGAACCCCGACCCAACTGGGGACTGTGAGGGTCTGATAAATCCCTTAGCCAAGTTCTCCTGAATGTACTCTGCCATAGCCTGAGTCTCAGGACGTGACAGGGAGTACAACCTGCTCTTGGGAAGCTTAGCATCCGGCAACAAATCAATGGCACAGTCATAGGGGCGATGGGGAGGTAGTACCTCCGCAACTTTTTTGGAGAACACATCCGCAAAATCTGCATAACATCCTGGCAATCCTAGC
Organism: Pseudophryne corroboree; assembly: GCF_028390025.1. Lineage (NCBI taxonomy): Eukaryota > Metazoa > Chordata > Amphibia > Anura > Myobatrachidae > Pseudophryne > Pseudophryne corroboree. The sequence continues at coordinate 392,538,635 of NC_086447.1, read as the reverse complement.
AAACTTAGCTGCGAGAGCCTGACTGGAAGGCTCAAGCAACTCCTGAAACAATCGCTACCCCAACTAAGAATCTCCCCAGAGACCCAGTCAAATTGAGGGTTATGGGCCCTTAACCAGGGTAACCCCAAAACCAATGGGGCAAAAGAACAGACAGTCACATAAAAAGACAATTTTTCAGAGTGTGTGGCTCCAATAAACAAAGGAATTTGGCTGGTGCAGGAGGTAATTTTACCCTGGGACAATGGTTCCCCGTTTAACCCACAGATCTCAATCTCTGATGCCAAAGGTACTGAAGGAACAGAGTGTTCCAGGGCGAATTGACGGTCCATGAAAACCCCATCGGCCCCACTGTCAACAAAGGCCTCAGTCTTGACAGTTTGACCGAGGATCTCCAAAGTCACCGGAATGAGAAAAGTCTTTTTAGGAAATTCTGACTTCTGGCCTGACAGGATATTTCCCATCACCCTCAGGCCCTGAAGTTTTCCGGTTTTTCTGGGCATGATACTACAACATGACCTTTATTCCCACAGTACAAACACAAACCCTGCTGTCTCCTCCGCGTCTTCTCACGCGAGGAGAGGCGGGTAGCCCCAATCTGCATAGGCTCCTCGGAATATTCCTCAGAGTCTGAGGTTCCCTTGGGAAAAAAGGAAACTGCGGTCTCCCTTTCAAGCCTACGCTCTCTCAGCCGTCTATCCACCCGGATGGATAACTGCATGAGCTGATCTAAGCTATCAGGCGAGGGATATTGTACCAGTTGGTCCTTTATCTGGTCAGAAAGGCCCCTTCGGTACTGGTTTCTCAGGGCTGGGTCATTCCACTGGGTATCATGAGCCAACCTCCGAAACTCCGTACTATAAACCTCAGCTGGCCGTCGCCCTTGCTTAAGAACCGTAATCTGAGCCTCGGCTGAAGCCATCTTGTCAGGGTCATCATACAAAATGCCCAGTGCCGTAAAAAAAGCATCAACACTTTTAAGCGACGGACAGTCAGGCTGTAACCCATATGCCCAGACCTGTGGGTCTACTTGTAGCAAGGAAATCACCATGCCCACCCGCTGAATCTCCGACCCAGAAGACTGGGGCCTAAGCCTGAAATATAGCTTACAGCTCTCCTTGAAACAAAAGAACTGCGAGCGATCTCCAGAAAAACGATCCGGGAGATTTACTTTCGGCTCCTTAACCCCTGAACTTGCCGCTGCTGCTGCGGGAGCTCCGCTAGCGGCCTGCGGGGTATTCATTTTAATGGACATCTCATTAAATTGTCGAGTCAGGACCTGCACCTGATAGACCACCTGTTGCAAAGTATTTTGAGGGGTATGCTCCATATTCCCACAAAATTTCAACAGGAGTAGGGCTGCTGAATATGTTACGCACACCAGTGCTAACAGGAGTATACCGGTGTATGAACAGAGAGGGAAGCGAAGCAAACGAACTCACAGACAGTATAACATAACATACACAGGAGGTGATGGAATAACTAATAAACACAAAGTGAACGGAGAAGCCCAAAGGCTCAGGAATTGGGTGTCTCCCTAGTGTCAGGAATGCTCAGATGGAATAGAGCGGACAATGAAGCGATGTGTAGTGATTTAACATGTGGAGCACCTGAAATGATGTTGCTAAGAGCAACAGAAAAAACCCCAAAGGGTTACCAACGGGTGTGGGAATAAACTCCTTGGTCAGAGATAGAAATATAGACACAAGGAGAGTATCCACAATCCTAACCCCCACTTACAGGGCACAGGTTCAGCTTACTGCCACTAAACTGACACCTGGACACCCTGCACAGTGAGGGAGGATTAAGCAAGCAGGTCTGAGAGTACAGCCGCAAACCTGCTGGGTTCACAGAATAGCAAAAGAACCCCAGCAGGTCAAACAACTGACTCCAGTCTTACTGCTAGGTCCGGATTGGCAGAATGAAGTACCGAATCCCAAGGCCTATTCGCAGTAAGCAACAAGTAAATACAAAGTCACACAGTACTAGCTAACTCTCTGGAACTGGCTAACAAACAAAGATTCAGCAGCATTTGCCTAGCCTGAGAGGATGGTTTATATAGCAGGTGCTGTCCACGCCCCACTCAGACCTCACAGACTGTGAGCACAAAACCAGCGCCGGATTCCCTGCCGTGCACAGAGTCTGTAACCACTACACAGTAAAAACCCGGACCGGAGTATCAGCTGCGCTCAGGTTACTTCGCTAACACTTGCCTCCCGGTTGCCATGGCGACGTGGCAGCACAGAGCAGGAGATCCTAACAAAAGTCTACTCCTTCCAGTGGGTTGTCACTGATGTCAGGTCTCGCTGTGAACGTCTGGTTCAGGTATTCCATACAATCATGCATATCAGTGTCTGCACTAAATCCTCCTTCACCATCGTTCTCGTCCTCCACCCTTTGTGCATGACAAGGCACACTTGGCAAGTAATTTGCAGGATTTAGTGAGTTGCACCTCTTAATGGTGATGTTTACAGGGGCCATCAATGATAGTTCCCACTTTGTAAACTGAGCAGATGAGACATGTCTGGCTTGGGCAGAGTTTAGCAAGGCTGATACTGCATGTGGTGTATGGATGGTCAAGTCGTGTCCTAACACTACGTCCTCGCTTTTACTTACCAGCAAAGCTGTGGCTGAAACACTTCACAAGCAAGTGGGGAGAGACCGTGCTATAGTGTTCAACTGTGCTACCAGTCTGCTGGCATCACCATGTTTCTGTGTTAAGACTCCTGCCGTGCACCCAGCGCTTTCAATACCGTGCAATTCAAAGGGCTTCTCATAATCTGGCATACCTAAGGCTGGTGCTTGTGACAAGTACTGTTTTAGTCTCTCAAATGCCAGTTCGGAATCATCTGTGTGAGAGACCCATTCTGGTTTATTTGAGGAGACCATTTCTTGCAGTGGTAGTGCCAGTACCCTGGAATCCAGTTTCGACAGTACCCACACATTCGAAGGAAAGTGTGGATCTGTTGCTGAGTTTGCGTCAGAGTCATGTCGCTGATGGCCTGTATTCTATCAGTGGTCAGGTGCCTAAGTCCTTGCGTCAAGCAGTGTCCCAAGTATTTAACCCTAGTCCGGCACAACTGCAACTTATCCTTTGAAACCTTGTGTCCTGTCTGGGAGAGATGAAACAGAAGCTGTTTAGTGTCTCCCAAGGATGATTCGAAAGAGAGCACAACAAGTCATCAACATATTGTATTAGCACCGACCCACTCTCAGGTTGAAAAGATTGCAAACAGTCATGTAAGGCCTGGGAGAAAATACTTGGGCTGTCAATGAAACCTTGGGGGAGATAAGTCCCGGTGTACTGTACTACCCTGTAAGTGAAGTCGAAGAGGTATTGGCTGTCAGGGTGGAGAGGGACAGAAAAGAAAGCAGAACAGAGATCAATGACAGTGAAGAATTTAGAGGTGGAGGGAATCTGCATGAGGATGACAGCTGGATTGGGCACTACCGGGAATTGACTCTCAACTATCTTGTTTATCCCCCTTAGATCCTGCACTAGCCTGTAACCCCTCCCCCCACTCTTTTTCACAGGAAAGATGGGACTATTGGCTGTGCTGGACGTCCTGACTAGGATGCCTAGCTGTAGCAGCCATTCTATGACGGGGTATACTTCTAATTCCATCTCTGGCTTCAGGGGGTACTGAGAGATTTTTGGAGCTATCCTGCCACCTTTTATTTGTACTACTACTGGGGCTACATTCACCATCAATCCAGTGTCTTGTCCATCTTTGGTCCAAAGAGAACCCGGTATTTGCGAGATAATTTCCTCTACCTGCGATGGACATGTGTCTATAACGGTAGAGTGTAACATTAGCCTTTGAGGGGCGTCTAATATATCTTGTACCTCCTGTGCATGGTTCTCAGGGATATCTAAGAACACACCCTCAGGGGTACAGTATATGAAACACTGCATTTTACACAACAAATCTCTGCCGAGTAGATTAGTCGGAGTCGATGCAGCCAACAGAAAAGAATGTTTGGTTTGCAAGGGCCCTATGCAGGTCTACTCAAAGGGTACTCAAAGGGTACTGCTGCACCTTTCCCATTACTCCCATTGCCAAAATTATTTTTCCCAGGGTTGTTACACCTGTGGTGGAGTTTAGCACTGATCTGGCCATCCCTGTATCTACAAGAAAAGGTAGTGGTACACCAGCTACATCAACCATGACCTCAGGTTCACTACCAAGGCCAGCAATCAATATCACTGGCTGCAGACTACAGGTGTGGCCTAACCTCTATTGTGTAGTGGGACCCTCCCGCAGGGCATTGGCAGCTGCAATATTCGAAGGGGATAACTGTGAGTTTTCGGGGGCCTGCCAGTCCCTCCTGGGTGGGTACGTCCTTGTTTCCCCTCTATGCGGCTCATAATCACTTCTATGTGGTCCCTGATCCCAACTATGTGTCTTGTAGCGTGGTTCATATTCAGGTCTAGGGGGTCTATATACGTTATGTGTCCCGCTACGTCTACAATCCCTTGTGAAATGCCCTTCCCTCTTGCAAAGATAACACGTTGTTGACCGTGACTTACCATCAGGGGTCTGGGGTTTAGGCTGATGAGACTTCCCTGTAAGAGCCTGTATACTTACCATCATCAGCTTATCCCCTTGTGACTCCCTGTGTTTACTGATGTTGCGATCATGCTCGATGGTGGACTCTCTTAGCGTAGCTACCGAGATACCTCTCCAATTTGGCAGAGAAGTTTGCACCCTTGTCCTCAGTGCTTCCTTTAAACCATCCATTAGTACAGAGACAGCTACCTCCCTGTGGTAGGCACTCTCCTTAATATCCTCTATCCCAGTGTATCCAGCCATTTCCTGCAGTGCTCTATGGAAATACTCGGATGCCAATTCACTGTCCTTCTGTCTTATGGAGAAAATTTTGTTCAACTTAACAACAGTAGGGAAATACACTCCTAATTGTAGGCTAATTTGCTTCACATTCTCCTGGTTGTACACATCAGTGAGAGGCACTTCTACAGCTAGTTTACAATCAGTTGTGAATTTTGGGATGTCAATGTTTGAGGGTAAACTCGCTCTTAGCACTGTCTGCCAATCTTTATTTGTGGGCTCATGGGCATTGCCCAATTCTTTAATGAATTTCTGGCATCCGACTAGATCTTTTCTGAGATCGGGGAATTCTGACATAATTGATCTCAGTTCTGATCGGGACCAAGGACAATGCATTGCAATGTTCCTGATGGGAGTTACTCCCTGATTATCAGTTCTCCCATTTGGGACTACAATCACCCTGACTGGATTTAATTCAACCACATCATTTTTGTTTGTCTCTATAATACGAGGAGCTATTGTCTCTGCGTAATGTACGGTGTCGTACTTACCGGTGGACAAAACCTCACTCACCCTTCCGCTGGGGGGCATCACTACTACTCTTGGTGGTTGGGCCGTGCCCACCTGTGTGTCCTGTACAGTAGCTGCTAAAGAGAGTGCCAATATTGTGCTGGGCTCGTCCTCCTCCTCACAACCTTGGGGAAAATTCAAAACGGGATACAACTTGCAAGGGTTAGTGTTAACACATTGATTCATTATTTTGCTATCCTTTACGATGCACCATTGGTTGTAGCCAATTTCTCCCCATCGACATATGGCGGTGGTGGTGCGCTCGCAATCACTTTCCTGTTAGGTTTGGAACCTGCTGTGTGAGCCAGTTCCCTTTTCACCTCCCCCTCATGTTGCCACAGATTTAAACAGTCTGTATGTCTGATCCTCTGTTTTCTAGATTTGATGAGACATATTCCAATCCTTATGCTCTGCAGTACCTCTGATTCAAAACTACCCACCCTAGGGAATGATGCCCTATCTTCAGCAGTCATACGTACCCATTCATTGCAAAAAGTCTCAGAGTGCGGATCATATTTCTCACACATAATAAACTGAGCTGACCCCCTGGGCCGTAGCTCTCCAGCCTGAACCCTGGCTGCCGAACGCCTCTCGCTTGTGCAATTGGATCCCATCGCAGACTTTTTGCCTTGTACACAATCCCCAAATGCACAATCGAAATGACGGTGAAAGTCCTCCGAGCGCTTTCCACACGCTTTTTCTCCGCTGATGCACCACGACTCCCTCCAATAGTGAACACTGCGTACCCAGTGAGGACCCTAACTGGTTTCTATTCACTGGAAGTTTGTAGGACCAATCACTTCTTCCAGTGAATATCTACCGTTGAAGATTTTCCTGAGAGAGAAACAGCAAAAACTTCCCTTTTACTATACACAAATCACGTTTGCGTATGCTTTACACAACGCGTATGATAACGCAATTTATGCAAAAGCACGCAAACTGGTATCATGTTGCATCATGTATTGCATGCACAAATGCACGGTCCAATCGCACAGCGTATAGATACATGTTATCTATCCACCCTTCGATCACTGGAGTCTAATCCACAAGCTGCGCTCCTCAGCCGGAGCGTAACACAAAACCTTAACTTCAATTCACAATTCTATACTCACAATTCACAACTCTATATCACACTCCTGTGCAAGTCTCCTCATGACTTGCGTATTTCTCTATTTATGTATTAACGAAAGGTAGCTCACCTTACGCCACCAAGCCTCTGCTTACTCGGTGTTTCCACGGGATCCCGATTTCCGGGGTTCAACAACAGTTCACTCCTACTTTCAGCTCACACAAATACACAGTGTTTTTCTGTACAGGAAAATATCACTCCCTTTGATTGATGGTTTTACCCCAGAGGTAGTACAGTTTAAACAAAAAATTACAATAATCTGCTTTTGAAATCGGATAGTTTTGTGCTATAGTATTAAATGTATACTATTCCACCTTAAATTGAACAGCTATCATGTGGTTATACCTTGCGCACACAATTCACGCAACGTTGTGTAAACACGCGACCGTGCGTGTCTCTACACCACGTGCGCAACCTTGCACCACGTGCGCGCTTCTGTATGCTGTCCTCACGTACCGTACCATGTGTACAAATGTGCGTTCACAATTCAATAAACCACACTCGATAAATGTGAGCAATAAAACTACTATTACTCACTAACACAACACACACTTGTTCCGTAGGCTCGCTGGAAGTCACCCCCAAAGGTGATCTTCTTTTGAGTGTAAACCTAAATGTTTAGGCCGGAAACTGCGTTTCGTGTTTTACAATTACACCCTTAACACTATTCAAATGTATATATAGCAAACAAATGTATCCGATTTCACACAGATCTATAATGACTGTTAACCTATGGCAACAATATGTGAGAAAGCATGCAAAGTATCGGTACGCTTTATGTACGCTTTTCGCGCCAAAGATTTAACACAGATTTAAACGGCTTTATTCCTGTTTGTCCCCTGGGTTACAACCAGTACCTCTAAGACTATACAAGAACAGACTGTGATCTAACAACACCACCTGGTTTCAAACACAATGCAAGATTACTTAACATGCGTCTCCACCCTTTGTTGTAGATCAAAGTCTGTTTATGGCCTACAAGTCTGTGAGTGTGTGATGAACCGGAGGAGCCCCCAATTGTTAAGTTCGATTAGCTTTCAGGAAAAGAGCAATACTTTAAATACACAAATGTTCAGGCCGCTGCGACCGTTAATCGTGTGTGTGTAACCCCTATCAAATGCGTACACGTTGCGTGCGCACACCGCCACGCTGTTAGCACAAAGTAGCTACACGTGCGGTTGAATACACTTTATAACCCCTAACAGGAAAGGAATGCGACACCAATTGTATATGCAATGTTGAGGTCCAACCCAGCAACAGATATTTACTCAAAAGGGGGTATAACAAGAAATACAATCACATAAGAGAAAAGGCTACAATCAGTGGATACATACGTTTGTTCACCTGCGCCACCCACTCCTGGTCCTCAGTCAATCTGGATAGATGACCTTTAGAGAATGTGAATGACCGGCCAGGCGGCTTGGCGTTTATACATTAGTCCAAATCATGAAACAATAGAAACTGTAATCTCTTCACCTATAGGTCAAAGGGCTTGTCATTTACAGTACAGGAGGGGTCACAGGTCGGTTTGAATAGGTGGGCGATGCCTGGTCCAGGTGCACTTGCAGATGTTCTCCTCTGTGTTTCCGCCGAATATCAAGAGTACAGTAAATACAGTTAATATTAATATTCTGCTCCTGTGCATATCTATGCGCAGGAGCGTGCTACTTTCTGCAAACTACCATTGAAGTATTGCCCTTGAAATACTGTACAACTGGACACTAAACACCACCTCCTAACCTAATTCTGTCCCCTCATATCCTGTAAAGTTAAATCCCTCTGTTGTTATACCTTTAAAGCAAATGTAACGCGCTGGTGTGGTGCATGTGAGCTATGTGTAAATTATGTACTATGTGGATTAAATATGAGATATGTCTTTGTGGCTTTTCCATGCGAATGTGTATGCTACCGTAATTACTCAGACTACGTGCTAACACGCAAGACCGCGTGAGCGAATGTGCGAGTAGGCGCACGCATGGCAGGACAAGCACCTGCACGGAGGCCATCTGTGTGGGGTTTGTACGTGATGCGTGCGGCTATAATATTTTTGATTTCGACAGTACAATCTTCTCTTTTAAAGTATTTTTTTTCTCTATAATCTGCTGTTGCTGGTGAAAACCCTAATGGCAGTTAAATATGCCAGTTTTCGCAAGTGAAGCTTACCCATATAAACAGTACAGGTATTATGGCGGTACTTATATCATTATAATACTAAAGATGTGCGGCGGGCACTTTTTTAGTTTTTTTGTGTTTTGGTTTTGGTTCTAATTCCCCGCTCGTGTATTGGTTTAGGGTTGTTTTTGCCAAAACCACCTTTTCTTGTTTTGGTTTTGGTTTTCGTTTTGGATCTGGATGATTTTTGAAAAAACCATAAAAACAGCTAAATCAAAGAATTTGGGGGTAATTTTGATCCTACAGTATTATTAACCTCAATAACATGAATTTCCACTCATTTCCAGTCTATTCTGAACACCTCACAATATTGTTTTTAGGCCAAAAGGTTGCACCGAGGTGGCTGTATGACTAAGTTAAGCGACAAAAGTGTATGGCACAAACACCTGGCCCATCTAGGAGTGGTACTGCAGTGGCAGAAAGGATGGCACTTAAAAAAACTAGGCCCCAAACAGCACATGATGAGAAGAAGAAAAAAAGGTGCAATGAGGTAGCTGTATGACTCTGCTAAGCGACACAAGTGTGCGGCACAAACACCTGGCCCATCTAGGAGTGGCACTGCAGTGTCAGAAAGGATGGCACTTAAAAAAATAGGCCACAAACAGCACATCATGCAAAGAAGAAAAAGAGTTGCAATGAGGTAGCTGTATGACTAAGCTAAGCGACACAAGTGTGCGGCACAAACACCTGGCCCATCTAGGAGTGGCACTGCAGTGGCAGACAGGATGGCACTTAAAAAAACTAGGCCCCAAATAGCACATGATGCAAAGAAGAAAAAGAGGTGCAAGATGGAATTGTCCTTGGGCCCTCCCACCCACCCTTGTGTTGCATAAACAGGACATGCACACTTTAACAAACCAATCATTTCAGCTACAGGGTCTGCCACATGAAGCAATCAATCTTTTCTTGCACAAACTGACTCTACAGAGGCAAGATGTCGACCTCATCCTCATCCTCCGATTCCTCACCCCTTTCAGTGTGTACATCCTCCTCCTCCTCCTCACAGAGTATTAATTCGTCCCCACTGGAATCCACCATCACAGGTTCCTGTGCACTTTTTGGAGGCAAATGCTGGTCAAGGTCTTCCCGAAGGAATTTATAATTAATTTTAAAGAACATCATCTTCTCCACATTTTGTGGAAGTAACCTCCTACGCCGATCACTGACAAGGTTACCGGCTGCACTAAACACTCTTTTGGAGTACACACTGGACGGGGGGGCAACTTAGGTAAATAAAGCCAGTTTGTGCAAGGGCACCCAAATTGCCTCTTTTTCCTGCCAGTATACATACGGACTGTCTGACATGCCTACTTGGATGCTGTCACTCATATAATCGTCCACCATTCTTTCACTGGAGACAGAATCATATGCAGTGACAGTGAACATGTCAGTAATTGTTGGCAGGTCCTTCAGTCCGGACCAGATTTCAACACTCGCTCCTGGCTGCCCTGCATCACCGCTAGCGGGTGGGCTAGGAAATCTTATCCTTTTCCTCATAGCCCCAGGTGCGGTAGAAAGTGAAGGAGGAGCTGTTGTTGGGTCACGTTCCGTTGAGTTGACAATTTTCTCACCAGCAGGTCTTTGAACCTCTGCAGACTTGTGTCTGCTGGAAAGAAAACTACAATGTAGGCTTTAAACCTAGGATCGAGAATGGTGGTCAAAATGTAGTACTCTGATTTCAACAGATTGACCACCCTTGAATCCTGGCAAAGCAAATGAAGGGCTCCATCCACAAGTCCCACATAATTTGTGGAATCGCTCCGTTTTAGCTCCTCCTACAATTTCTCCAGCTGCTTCTGCAAAAGCCTGATGAGCGGAATGACCTGACTCAAGCTGGCAGTGTCTGAACTGACTTCATGTCTGGCAAGTTCGAAGTGTTGGAGAACCTTGCACAAGGCGGAAATCATTCTCCGCTGTGCTTAATTCTGGTGCATTCCCCCTCCTTTGCCTATATCGTAGGTGGATGTATAGGCTTGAATGGCCTTTTGCTACTCCTCCATCCTCTGAAGCATATAGAGTGTTGAATTCCACCTTGTACCACCTCTTGCTTCAGGTGATGGCAGGGCAGGTTCAGATGTGTTTGATGGGGCTCCAGTCTTTGGCTTGCGGTGGCTAAATGCTGAATGTGGCCCGCAAATTTTTGGGCCACCAACAGCATCTCCTGCACGCCCCTGTAATTTAAAAAAAAAATCTGCACCACCAAATTAATTATATGTGCATAACATGGGACGTGCTGGAATTTGCCCAGATGTAATACACGCACAATATTGGTGGCGAAATCCGATATCACAAATCCCCAGGAAAGTCTAATTGGGGTAAGCCATTGTGCAATGATGTCCCTCAGTTTCCGTAAGAGGTTGTTAGCGGTCTGCCCCTTACGTAAAGCGGTGATGCATAGCATAGCCTGCCTAGGAACGAGTTGGTGTTTGCGAGATGTTGTTACTGGTGCCACTGCTGTTGTTGCTGCGGGAGGCCATACGTCTACCCAGTGGGCTGTCACAGTCATATAGTCCTTAGTCTGCCCTGTTCCACTTGTCCACATGTCCGTGGTTAAGTGGACAGTGGGTACAATCGCATTTTGTAGGACACTGAGAACACTTTTTCTGACGTCTCTGTACGTTCTCGGTATCGCCTGCCTAGTGAAGTGGAACCTAGATGGGATTTGATACCGTGGACACAGTATCTTAAACAATTCTCTAAGTCCCACTGAACTAATGGCAGATACCGGATGCACGTCTAACACCAACATAACTGTCAAGGCCTCAGTTATCCACTTTGCAAAAGGATGACTACTGTCATATTTCATCTTCCTCACAAAGGGCTGTTGGACAGTCAGTTGCTTAGTTGAAGTAGTACAAGTGGTCTTCCGACTTCCTCTCAGGGATGACGATCGACTCCCAGCAGCAACAACAGCAGTGGCAGCAATAGCAGACGTACCACTCAAGGATCCTCCGGAGGAATCCCAGTTAGGAGAGGACTCCTCAGTCTTGCCAGTGACATGACCTGCAGGACTACTGATGTTCCTGACTGAGGAGGAAGTTGACGTTGAGGGAGTTGGTGATGTGGATTGCAGGAGATTGAGTACAAGAGGAAGAAGGGATTTAGGTGTCAGTGGACTGCTTACGCTCTTACCCAAAGTTTCACAACTTGACACTGACTTCTGATGAATGCGCTGCAGGTGACATATAAGGGTGGATGTTCTAGGTGGTTAATGTCCTTACCCCTACTTATTACAGATTGACAGAAGCAACACACGGCTTGACACCTGTTGTCCGGATTTGTGGATAAATAATTCCACACTGCAGAGGTGTTTTTTTGGTATTTTGCCCAGGCATCACAATGGGCTTATTCATCCCACGGTCAACAGGTTTCTCCCTCGATGCCTGATTTAAACAAAGCACATCACTATCGGAATCCTCATCGTCAACTTCCTACTCAGCACCGGCAACACCCATATTCTCATCCTGGTGTGCTTCAACAGTGACATCTTCAATTTGAATATCAGGAACTGGACTGTGGGTGGTACTTTCAGCACTTGCAGAGGGCATGCAGTTGGAAGGAGCCACCTCTTCCCATCCAGTGTTGGGAAGTTCCGGCATCGCAACCACCGACACACTTGGACTCTCCTTGGGGATTTGTGATACCATCTTAGAATACACAGTTCTTCGCTGTGCTTTTTACCAAAGTTCAGTAAAAAGACCCCAAAAAAAGAAATTGAAATGGTCTGATGAGAAACGTAACTTATATTATGTTCCTTTCAGAAAGTTCTGTTTCTGTTACTTTCCACCTTGTATTTAAGCCGTACATAGAAAGTAGGCTTTACCACAGCACTAGACATGTCACATGGGCAGCACAGAGGCAGAGATTAGGCTAAATAGCGCGGATGATATGCAAGTGAAATATGTTTAGAGACCAACCTGCAGCACCAAGAGTCCAGAAGAGTAAGTGTCCACACAACAGCCGAGGATCCGTAGGAATGTATAGTTTGGTTCCGTTGGCTCCAGCCGTCCCTTTAATGCAGACTCACTTAACATCCGGGTGTGCCCTCAGGTGCTATCCTGAAGAGAGGGCTCATATACAATAAGATGCCCAGGTGAGGAAGTGGAACGTAAGGGGAGTAACCGCCACTGCGGTGATGCCATGCAGCAGGCTTGAAAGGCCAGTTATAATGGCGCAGCAGCAGGGATCCAGCTAAATCCTGGGTGAGCCGGGGCCACTCAGACAGGGAGAGAGTCAGAGGTAGAGCCGTCCGCAGGCAGCCCGCCAGCCTCAGCACCGCTGGCTGTACCGCACTAGGGCACGTTGAGGAAAGACGAGCGGCAGCTCTAGCACGAGCTAGAAAGTTCTGTTCCAATGAGAAAAGAACACAAGTGTTACAGTTACTAAGGAATATTGGATACACTTCTCTCTCGTAGTGTGGTTTACTTTCCACCTTGTATTTAAGCCGTACATAGAAAGTAGGCTTTACCACAGCACTAGTTTCAAGCTTCTGTTTTTATTTTATAACAAGGGGCATTACTGTGTGGGACATACTTTGGTGCATTTGGCATTACTATGTGGGGCATAATAAGGCGCATGGGGCATCATGTATAGGTTAGGATGCCAGTCCTATCGGACACTACAGTGTCTAGTATCTGAAGTGGCTAGATATAAAGTGCCAGCTTAAAATCAATAGTAGCATTATACCTGCGTTAAACAAAAGGAAAACAGAAGGCAAACAAACCAACATTACTACAGAAGGACTACATTACAACCACAAAGCTCAGTAGGTGGCCTCTCCCCACCTCTGCAATGAGAACGCCAGGTACTGGCTTACCACCCTTCCAGCTGAGAACATCAGGTCTGCCTTCAGGACCAAACCTAAAGATAATCAGGGAGCTATGGGGGAAGAGCACCAGGAGCAGGTTCAACAGTGAGATTTCCATCGGACTTGAGAGTTCTCCCCACATTCTCATACCCACCTGTTCTGCTCCCATGAGACCAAGACATTTATCATTTTATCAAAATAATGTTATCCTATTTTCCCCCTTACATTGGTTTCCTGCAAATGTTTTCTTTTCAACATTAAGTTTTTATTTATATTGTAGAATTAAAACAAGAATACAGAAAAAAACAAAAGAGAATAGGATAACAGTAGGGTAACAATAATATCATGGGGGAGAGACAGGACATCTAAAAGCATCACGTAAAACACACAAATATTAATAAATCATGAATTTTCTTCAGATAGAGGGTTGCTCAAGTCACAAGAAGGGCTCTGTATGGCGGTGGGCGATGGGGAGATCTCCTTATTCTTGGAAATATATGTATGCCATGGGAGCTACTTCATTATAGGAGAAGAGGGAGTTGTAGAGTATGCAGTTTCCCTGGTTTCAATCTCAAAATGGAAGTGGGTCTTAGAGATAACTTTTTCAAAGGGAGGGGGGAGTGAGATTTCCAGTTTTGAGCAATTGTAGCTCTGGCTGCAATTAGAATGTGACCAAGGACATAACGAGTTGATTTGGGGACAGTGTCTGGGTACCAGTGCAACAACACTAATGAAGGGTCCTGAGTCAGGCGAAGGTCAGTGATCGAATGAATAAGGTCATATACTTTATCCCAAAAGGAGTGCAGGGCAGGGCATTCCCAGAAAATATGTAAGAGTGTACCTTTGCGGTGGCAAAGGCGCCAACAGAATTTAGAGGTGGTCGGCCAGATCTTATGTAGTTTATATGGGGTGAAATATAGTCTACGTAATAGTTTAATGTGCATTTCAGTGTGGTTGGTACATTTAGAAAGGGAGAAGAAAGAAGGATGAATAGATTCCCACTGCTTAAGAGTGAATGTACGATGGAGATCAGCTTCCCACTTAATTTGAATGGCAGATTTAGTTGTGGCGATTGGAGGTGACAGCAGGTCATACCAGGCAGATATGGCTCCACGGGATGAAAGTTTAGTCAATCTATTCAGGACACTGTTCGTGGGGAGTTGGAAGACGTTAGGGCTAATGGTCATACCGTCTATCCAATGTTAAGTTGGTAATAGTAGAGCCAGGCTGAGGGGTCAAGACTGTATTTAGCTTGTAGGTCTGAAAACGACAAAAGGGAGGATGGGGAGAAGATATCAGTAAGGGATTCTATACCTAAACGTTTCCAGTAGAAGAAATGGAGATGAGGCAAGACTTTATCTAATGCAGACAGAGAAATGTTTCTAGTGGGTACAGTAATATTAAAGGAAGATGAGAGTCTAGAATCCCAAATAGATAAGGCATTGGATATGGAAGAGGGTGACATTGGATAGTGGGGGCGGGGTTGTCGGAGTAGCCACAGGAGATCATTGAGGGGGAAGCCTCGAAATAGGGCACGCTTCATGATACCTGAGTAAATCAGGGAGTGTGAGGCCTCCCTGTGACTTAGAGCGAATCATACATGTGTAGGCCAATCGAGGAGGTTTACATTTCCAGACAGACGACAACATTAACCTTCGCATCTGGGTTAATAGTTTACGAGGAACCGCGTAGGGGATGGCTCGGAATAGATACATAAGTTTTGGTTATCAACATCATCTTAAATGCCGCTAAGCGGCCCAACCAGGAGACCTCGTAACCCATCCAAGCAGAAGTCAGTGAGGTTAGGTGAGCCAGTAGTGGCACATAATTGAGAGAATGTACATTCTGGAAATGAGAAGGAATGGAGACTCCCAGATATGTTAGGGAGGAGTCTTTCCACGTATATGGAAAGTGCGCCTTTAAAGATTGTAAAACTGTAGTTGGGATATTAATAGGAAGGGCATCCGATTTTGTAGTGTTCAACTTATACTATGAAGCAACGCTAAAGCATCCTAAAATGTCATGTAGGACGGGCAATGAGGTCCCAGGGTCAGAAACAAACAATAAAACATCGTCTGCGAAAAGGCAAAGTTTATGGGAGGTGTTACATACTGTAAGACCAGGAAATTTCGGAGTGAGTCGAATCATTTGGGCAAGGGGTTCAATAGCTAACACAAATATCAACGGGGACAGGAGGCACCCCTGTCTGGTACCATTGGAGATATTAAACGGGGAGGAAAGAAAACCATTACTAAATATTCTAGCAGAAGGGCCATCATTGAGAGCTAATATAGAATAGGATGTCCCCGTGGAGACCAAACTTGGACAACACCTGGTGCATATAACCCCAATGGAGGCGATCGAATGCCTTTTCGGCATCTAGAGAGAGTAAGAGAAATGATGATTTAATACGGGAAGACCACTCAAACAGATCGAGGACTCTCCGGGTGTTGTCAGGGGCCTGATGGCAAAGGACAAAACCTGCTTGGTCTGGATGTATGAGGCGTGGGATTAAAGGATTTAATCAATTGGCTATTAGTTTAGCATAAATTTTTAGATCGGTGTTAAGGAGGGCAATAGGTCGGTAATTCAGAAGGGTCTTTACTAGAGATGAGCGGGTTCGGTTTTACTCGGTTTTACTCGGATTTACTCGGTTCTCAAAACGGCATCTTATTGGCTCACGGATGTCACGTGTTTTGGATAGCCAATAGGAAAAATCCGGATAAAACCGAACTTGCGTTAATTCTGGCTTTAAATCCGAACCCGCTCATCTCTAGTCTTTACCTGGTTTCGGGACAGTTACGATTTGGGCTTCAACCATTTCCGCCGGGTAGGACCCAGTATTGGAAACCTGGGAGTAGAGTTGCAGGAGAAGAGGGGAGAGTACCTCACCGAATGTGGAGTAAAAGAAGTTAATAAAGCCATCAGGCCTGGGAGCTTTGTCTTTTGGCAATTGCCGAATTATGAGTTGTATCTTTTCAAGAGACCAAGGGGCATTCAGGGATGTCAGAGTGTCATCATCTAGGGAGGGGAGGGGAAGTTCATCTAAAAAGGCGGAGATAGAAGCCGCAGAGGGCTGAGGTATAGTAGAATCCTCTTGCAGGTTATATAGTTTATCATAAAATGTTAAGAATAAATTAGCAATATCAAGAGGATTAAGGCATGGTTTGCCTGAAGGGGCAATGAGACATTTAATACGATTATGGGCCTGGTGGCTACGAAGTTTGCGCGCTGACAAATGGGTAGCCTTGTTTCCAGCCGTATAAAATTTACTGCGGAAGCGAGCTAGTGCCGATTGCATATGAAGCATGAAAAGCTTTTGGAGTTGGGTTTGCACCTCCTGAAGTTGTTTATGTAAAGCCAGAGTAGGATGGGTTTGATTCTGAGACCTCAAAGACCATAAAGATAACTCTAAGTCATCCTGTGTTTTCTTAGAGCGAGCCTTGAGTTGAGCCCCTTTTTAGATGGACGTGCCACGTAGCACCGCTTTAAGAGCACACCAATACGTTAAGATAGAAGTATCCTCAGGGGCATTGGTCTGCATATATATTGACAAAGAATCAGTAAGGGCCTTCAGAGTCTAGGGATTCGTCAATTGATATTCCGGGAGTCGCCAGTGGTGATGGGGGGAGAGATGAGAACCTTTATCCCAGGACCACAATATAGGGGCATGGTCCGACCAAGTAATGGGGAGGATTTTAATTTTCCGAGTATGTTGAAAAGTCCTCTTATCTAGAAGAATAAGATCAATCCTAGAGTAACTGTTGTGGACAGCAGAAAAAAAGTATAATCTCTCTCTGTAGGGGAAGAGATGCGCCAGGCATCATACAAGTCAAACTCCGTAAGTAGCTTCTTAAAAGCAAGGGACGGGCCTACATCTCGAGGAGAAGGGCTAGGGCCTTGCGAAGAAGACCTATCCACTTTAGGATCGAGGACTAGATTAAAATCACCTAACAGTATAAGCGCCCCCCTGCCTAATCTTATATAATTCCTCAAGGGTTTCCCGCAAAAATGGGATTTGACGGGAGTTAGGGGCGTATAGGGATACTAGGGTTACCAAGGTGTTGTCAATAGTACCAATAAGGATGAGATAACGGCCATTTTTATCTTTGATTTGTCGCTGTAGAGTAAAAGGGGTTTGTCTATGGAATAATACAGCCACACCGTTGCGTTTAGCGGGGCCATTAGCAGTATAACAGGTGGGGTACCTATGATCTTGAAAAACGGGGGTGGGGGGGGGAATGAAGAAGAAAAATGTGTCTCTTGAAGAGCCACAATGTCAGCTCTATAGTTATGAAATGTAGAGAGGGCCAGTCTACGCTTATGGGGGGAGTTGAGGCCTTTAACATTGAGAAAAATAACCTTAACTATCAATGAACAGAAAAGCAAAAGCACGTATGAATGCCATGGGTGTACCTGTCTGGAGAACGTAGGAAAGAAAGAGGGTACAAAGAAAAAAATAGGGATGGGGAAAACCAGAAAAACTCAAAAAGAACCCAAAAGGCCCAGTATATCGGGCCACAGTAGGTGCCGCAAAAAAACAAAACGGCAACATAGTTAACTTGTGAGGGGAGGCCATCGCAAGCCCCACCCATGAAACCTTCTACATGACATAACATGTGAAAACCACAAGAGATATGCATATAAACTAAGCATGGGAGCATATAAAATACGTGAGATACCATATACAGATACCAGAAATAAACAATACTTGCGAATGTAACAACAGGACCCAGTGCCAAATGAGGGAGCACAGTAATGAAAGTCCATTCAAAAATGAAAACCGATGTCAGGGACAATCCATAGGAACATAAAGAGTCATCAGAACCAACGATCAAAAACTGTCCCGGCACCAGGTGTCTTGAATTCAATCAGCAAGAACTAGAGAGGGTAGAGGTATCGAGTCAGTAGATTGTCAGCCCACTTTGGACCAGTCCGATTGCACAGGAGGACCTTGAGAAGACAGAGGGGCCGAGACAGGGATCCTCCAATCTGTCAAGAGTTTGACGCTATCTTCCAATGATGAGATAACAAAGGTGAAGCTATCTTTTCGAACCAGCAGTTTAACCGGGAATCTTCATCTATACTGTATTTCCTGGTCATGGAGGTCTTTCGTGATGGGTTGGAAGGATCTGCGTTTATTTATAGTGTGATCCGGAAATTTTTGTAAGTTATCAAAGACATCCATGTCCTCTGCCATACAGGTGGCCTTAAGAATGTCCTCTTTGTTTTGAACGTCACGGGGAGAGCTACTGGGAGCGGAACGAGGCTTCGGTAAGCGATGTATTCTATCAATCAACAGATCTCGAGCTTCGGCTGAAGGCAGTAATTTTTTAAAGAGGGAGAGAGCAAAGTTCTGAAGGTCGTTGGTCAATACTGTTTCCGGAATGCCCCTGATTTTAACGTTGTTCCTACAGGATATGTCCTCAAGATCAGCTAGCTTGTCTTTAACCGCCGACAATTCCACCAAGGGCGAGTTGTGAGAGGTGAGAAGCTCATTGTGAGAAGAGACCAACTCCTGTACTTTATCCTCTAAGTTATTAATGCGGATGCCTATATCGGTCACTTCACTGGCGAGTTGAGTAATAGAAGACGAGATCAGTAGTGATATCCGTTCGTAGGGCCTGAAGCATCTGGTGAAGCATAATGACTGTAAAAGGCACATCTGAGGCAAGGTCTGGCCCAGAAGTAGGGAGTGGAGAGGGTGCAACAGTGGATGTTGAGACCGCACTGAACTTCCCCTTTGGCACGGGTTCAGGAGTGCGATTAGAGACAAATTTAATAGGAGGTGCAAGGGCGGAGATTTTGGACCTTTTAGGAGGCATATTGCTTGTCCGGAGATTGTAATAGTAAACAGCAATAAAAATGTCAAAAGGTAAAAGACTTGTGGTTCTATATCAGGTAATATGGAGCGTTAGCGGTTTCATGGGTGTATGCAAGACATGTCACATGGGCAGCACAGAGGCAGAGATTAGGCTAAATAGCGCGGATGATATGCAAGTGAAATATGTTTAGAGACCAACCTGCAGCACCAAGAGTCCAGAAGAGTAAGTGTCCACACAACAGCCGAGGATCCGTAGGAATGTATAGTTTGGTTCCGTTGGCTCCAGCCGTCCCTTTAATGCAGACTCACTTAACATCCGGGTGTGCCCTCAGGTGCTATCCTGAAGAGAGGGCTCATATACAATAAGATGCCCAGGTGAGGAAGTGGAACGTAAGGGGAGTAACCGCCACTGCGGTGATGCCATGCAGCAGGCTTGAAAGGCCAGTTATAATGGCGCAGCAGCAGGGATCCAGCTAAATCCTGGGTGAGCCGGGGCCACTCAGACAGGGAGAGAGTCAGAGGTAGAGCCGTCCGCAGGCAGCCCGCCAGCCTCAGCACCGCTGGCTGTACCGCACTAGGGCACGTTGAGGAAAGACGAGCGGCAGCTCTAGCACGATGCGGCCGGGACGTCTGTGGCGTCGAGCGGGGACCCGGAGCTAGCGGGCATGCAGGAGAGCAGGGGGATCCCAGGCGCCGCACAGCACCCGCGATGGAGAGGGGGACAGCCACCGGGAACTCACGCTGCAGCAGGTAATGACGGGGATCTCCGCCAAAATCGACGTCCCGGCTCCAGCCTACACACTAGGCCACAACCCGCGGGGGGGCTGACGACTCGTCCAGGTGCCACAGGCAGCAACCACACCATCAGGAAGTTCCCAAGAGTCGATGGGACAGGAGCAGGGCCACCAGGGAAGCTGTAGGGAGCTGTTTTTTAATATTTTAGTAGAGAGCGCCGTCTCTGCACTGCCACTCGTAATGGTTGCCAGGCCACGCCCCCTGCAAATGTTTTCTTACCATGTGTGTTTTTTTTTTTTTAACTCTCCTTCACCCCACTGCGTGCTATTTCTGTAATATGTACCTTCACTGTTTGCACACCCTGCCAGTGTGACCTACACAGTGCACCCTGGATGGTGGCCTCGGATGGTTCCTCCTTGGGCAGGATGTTCTTCATGTGGATCTATCCATACAGGGTATATCATACTACTACTACTACTAGTACACAGGTCTCAGTTTTCACATGTATGCACTGGGTGCTTGTATGGTTCACCTCCTACAGTGTAACTTTCGTAGTGCACCCAACATAGCTGCCTCATCTGGTATGCTTGCGGATGGGATGAAAAATACATGGACTTGGTGGTTATTCTGAGCGTAAAGACGTTACAACCAACCCATTTTTTGTAATCTCTTGTAAGGGTAGACTATTCCACCCAGGGAAATCCTACGCATTGTGCCCAAGATGGCTGCCGCACCTGGTACCCTGTGAGGGTGGAATACACAACCCTTGGAAGTTGTTACCCAAAATGCCTACATCAATTCCTGCATTATGCTTATGTGTGCGCAAGGTTTTCTTTTATGTCTGTGTGGCTTGTCAATTGTTGCTTTACTTAAATATTCTGTATTATGTGTATTGTTTTTTATGTCTGTAAAGCGCCTTGAGTCCTGTTGGAGAAGGAGCACTATATAAATAAAATTATTATTATTATTATTATTATTATTACTACTACTACTGTGTGGGGCTTAATATGGTGCAAGATGCATTACTGTGTGGGGCATAGTATGGTGCTAGTGGCATTACTGTTTGGGGCTTAATATGATGTAAGGTGGTATCTTCCTGCAAGACCACACCCATTTCATCAAGACCAGTTTTCGCCAGTGAAGCTTTCCCATAGGAATAGTACAGGTATTATGGTGGTACTTGTGTCGTACAATACTTTTTCTTTTAATAGATTAAAAGCATTTTTTTTAAAAATGCTTAATTCCTTGCAGAATATTTTTAATTTATGTAGAATTTTTGTTTTCCTTGTAGGGGTGGGGGCCCCAGACCTGTAACTTGCCTAGGGACCCATGAAGTATAAATCCGGCTCATTTACTGATGAATGTCTGCTCCAACATAAGTGCTTGTATTCACTATTGGCGTTTCTATAATGGGTGCAGTGTGTGCAGCGCACACGGGCCCCTGGTTCCAGGGGGCCCCACACTGCACACACTGCACCTATTATTATATTTACCTCTCCGGAGTCCTGCGACGGCAGCCCTGCTGTGCCGGCACAAATCACTCTGAAAATGGCTGCTGTTGTCATTTCCGTGTGAGTTGCATATGCGCACTTGAGGTGTTCCCAGGAACAAGGCACTAGCACCATGTTCTCGGAGACCTGCGCATGCGCAGTAGACTCTGGCTTTATGCAAGAGTCTACTTGCTGCCGGAGAGGAGGGGGTCCACGATGGAGGTTGAACGCGGATACACTCCTCTCTTAAAACGCCCCTGGTATTCACTCTATATATTAATAATGTTACCATGATCATTTATACTTTGTTTTGTTCTATTACTGTTGTTCTAATTGTAAAGCGCAACGGAATATGCTGCGCTATATAAGAAACTGTTAGTAAATAAATGTTGCAGCACTGAGTTGATATTTCCTGTTCTATTAACACCATCATCAGAGATTGGTCCTGATTCAGAGGTGCATACAGTTCCATGCACAACTGCAATTATCTTTGCAGTCAACGTGTGCAAATGTGTGTGAAAATACGGTAATGATTATGCCACTGTCTTATGTACAGAGACGCCCACCACTGACGCCTCATATCCACCACATATGTAGAAAACATGGGTTTACACCATTGAACTTCTGAGTAAACTGATGGTGTCCTAACCGCCACCACTAATCAATTGCCGCACTTGCACAGTGCACTGTGATGCATGCACATTGCACAGTGGGTACTAATTGCTCCAAAGCATTCGACATTGATTTTGCATCCACCTTGGAATCAGGCCCATTGTTACAGAACAGAACCATTAAAATTATTTATTCTTTTAAATAAATCATCTTTCTCTTACATCCTAGAGGAAGCTGGGGTCCATTTTAGTACCATGGGGTATAGACGGTTCCGCAGGAGCCTTTGGCACTTTTCAACAGTGTGAACTGGCTCCTCCCTCTATGCCCCTTCTCCAGACCTCAGTTTAGAAAATGAGCCCAGGAGACTGGATGCACACTAGTGGAGCTCTACAGAGTTCTGCTAGAAAAAGTCTTTGTTAGGTTTTTTATTTTACAGGGAAGCTGCTGGCAACAGCTTCCCTGCTTCATGGGACTTAGGGGTGGGGGAGTAGGAACCAACTTCTCAATTAGTTAATGGTTCTGCTTCCGCTGACAGGACACCATTAGCTCCTGAAGGGTACTGAACACAGCCCAAGCCTGGCCAGCATTCACTCCCACAGCACTGCCGCCACCCCCTAACAGAGCCAGAAGTCAGAAGGCTGGTGAGTATATTACCAGAGTCCTGCAGAGAGAGGTTCTTCGGTCATCGTTGGCGGCAAAAAAGGTACAGCGCAGTGGCTGAAGCTGCGTGAGCATGCATCTCAAAACACACAGCGGGTGCAGTGCGCAGAGGGGGGCGCTCTGAGCTGCATGGAAAATCCTTACTCTCATTGGCAAAACGGTAAATACATGTATAGCCTCTGATTTACAAACCCCAGCCAGTATAAAAATCATTGTAGCTGAGGCAGGAAGGCGGGGCTTCTCCTCAGACTTGCCAGACACTCACTCTGCCATTTTCTCATGCAGGGTCACAGAGAAAAGCTGATAGACACTGTTCCTCTTCATAATAATGCTGAAACAAGTACCAGGGTGTTATAGAGAGGGGGGGGGGAGTGTTTATTACATTAGGTGAGCGTGCCTAATATTGAAATAAAGCGCTGAAGGTTTGTATAATAAATATACATATACAATTCTCTTCATATAGCGCACAGTGTGTGAACTGGCAAATCTCTCTGCGTTTCTCTGACAGATTTTAGTGTGGGTCTGTCACCAATAGCTCCCCTGTATGATTGTGGTGTGAAAGTACACGTTTGTGACATGTCAGACAATGGAGAGAGCTCTTCCCCTGAGGAAGCCATTTTAGAAATGCAGGAGTGTAATGTGGTGGCCCTTCCCTCACAGAAGGAGCCAGAGTGGGTGAGAAAATGACAAATTAATATGTCAAAGCTTTCTAGAAAATTCTCTGAGTCTGAACAGCAGACAAAATACTGGAGAAAGTCAGTGGAGGATGTACTATTTGCTGATCCCTCCACGTCATCCACACGGGACTCCTCAAGTTCCCAGAAAAAGTCTCTGGCCCAGATAATGCAAGGGGACACAGACACAGATTCCGATTCTGACGGCGACACTGGGGATTTGAGAGGGGTAGACCCAAAATTAGACAAAAGCATACAATGTATGATAGTTGCTATAAAGGAAGTGTTGGAGTTTCCTGAAACAACACTGGTCCCAGAGGAAAAGGATTATTTTAAATTAAATAAAAAGCAGGTTGTGACTTTTCCTCCTTCAAAGGATTTGAATGCGTTCTTTGAAGAATCCTGGGCTAACCCAGAGAAGAAATTTACCCTTCCCAGAAAGATACGTGTAACGTACCCTTTCCCTGAGGAAGACAGGCACAAATGGGAGACACCCCCAATGATAGACACCTCAGTTTCTCGGCTGTCTAAGAAAATAGTTTTGCCTACCCTTGTTCAGCGTCTCCAAAAGATCCAGTTGACTGTAAATTAGAAACAACCGTAAAATCCATATATACGGCTAATGGAATGGTGCTCAGGCCCACCATTGCTTGTGCATGGGTAGGTAACGCTGTGGAAAAATGGTCTGTTTGTTAACATAGACACAGTTGACAGGGATGAAATAGACCTAACTCTCGGCCATATCAAAGATGCTGCAGGTTACTTAGTTGAAGCTATGAAGGATATTGGGTTGCTGAGTTCAAGGTCCTCCGCTATGGCGATTTCAGCCCGCAGGGTGCTGTGGATCTGCCAATGGAATGCTGATGCTGAATCAAAAAATAATATTGAGGCACTTCCTTACAATGGAGAAGCCCTCTTTGGAGACAAGCTGGATGCCATGATTTCAACAACTACATCAGGCAAATCAGCATTTCTGCCTTCCGCAGCTGCTCCACCTAGTAAAGGATTTCATTCACATACGATGCAATCCTTTCAGCACAACAAGTCCGAAAAGGCAAAGGGTACCCCCTTCTTCGCAGGAAGAGGTCGAGGAAGAGGTAAAAAATCTACAACACCATCAGGCTCGCAGGAGCAGAAGTCAACAGCTACTTCTGCTAAAACCTCAGCATGACGCTGGGGCTCCCCTGCGGGAGTACGATTGGGTGGGGGCACGTCTACTGTCGTTCAGCCATGTCTGGGTTCACCCAGATCTGGATCCTTGGGTATTGCAAATAGTATCCCAAGGGTACAAATTGGAATTTTAGGACCTTCCCACATGCCGATTTTTCCAATCAGCCTTACCAGCTTATGTTCAGGACAGAGCAAAAGTGCTGAATGCAATACAGAAATTATGTCAAGACAACGTAATTTCCTTAGTTCCTGTGTCACAAAAGGAAAAAGGGTTTTATTCAAGCCTGTTTGTAGTGCCGAAACCGGATGGCTCGGTCAGACCGATTTTAAACCTAAAGACTCTGAACCTTTATTTGAAAAGGTTTAAATTCAAGATGGAATCCCTGAGAGCGGTGATCTCCAGCTTGGAGGAAAAGGAATTTCTGGTATTGATGGACATCAAAGATGCTTATTTACATGTTCCCATCTACCCGCTGCATCAGGCATACCTGAGGTTTGCGGTTCAGAACTGCCACTACCAGTTCCAAACATTGCCTTTCGGGCTCTCCACGGCTCCGAGAATATTCACCAAGGTGATGGTGGAGATGATGGTTCTTCTTCGCAAGAAAGGTGTCATAGTCATCCCATACTTGGACAATTTCCTCATAAAAGCGAGATCCAGGGAGAAACTAGTGCAGAACATTGCAATTTCCCTGACGGTGCTTCAACAGCATGTTTGGATCATAAACCTTCCAAAATCACAATTGGAACCCACAAGGAGGTTATCATTTCTGGGAATGATATTGGAGACAGAAGCACAGAAAGTATTCCTACCGGTGGAAAAGGCTCTGGAGATCCAGAGGATGGTCAAACATGTTTTAAAACCAGTATGCGTATCGATTCATCAGTGTATCCGCCTGCTGGGGAAGATGGTAGTGGCCTACAAGGCTTTACAATTTGGCCGATTCCACGCCAGGGTGTTCCAATGGGACCTACTGGACAAGTAGTCTGGATCGCACCTATACATGCACCGAAGGATAATCCTGTCAACAAAAGCCAGAATTTCACTCTTGTGGTGGCTTCAAAGTTCTCACCTCCTGGAGGAACGCAGGTTCGGGATTCAGACTTGGATCCTGGTGACGACCGATGCAAGCCTCCGAGGTTGTGGCGCAATCACGCAAGGGGAAAGCTTCCAAGGACAATGGTCAAGTCAAGAAGTACTCCTTCACATAAACATTCTGGAATTGAGAGCTGTGTACAACAGCCTTCATCTAGCGGCACACCTTCTTCAAGGTCGTCTCATACAGATCCAGTCAGACAATGTAACGGCAGTAGCTTACATAAACCGCCAGGACGGAACAGAAAGCATAATGGCAATGGCAGAGGTGACAAAGATACTCCTCTGGGCAGAAAGACATACAAAAGCTCTGTCAGCAATTTTAATTCCGGGAGTGGAAAACTGGGAAGAAGACTTCCTCAGCAGACACGATCTCCATCCAGGAGAATGGGGCCTCCACCCAGAAGTCTTTGCAGAGGTAGCAGATCGTTGGGGCATTTCTCAAATAGTTATGATGGCATCGCGTCTCAACAAGAAGCTTCAGAAATATTGTTCCAGGTCAAGAGATCCAAAAGCAATAGCAGTGGATTCACTGGTGACACAGTGGGTGTTTCAGTCGGTGTATCTATTCCCTCCACTTCCACTAATACCAAAAGTTCTCAAGAACATCAGAAGAACAAGGCTTCGAGCAATTCTCATTGCTCCAGACTGGCCAAGGAGGGCTTGGTATTCAGATCTTCAGGAGTTATTACTGGAAGATCCTCAGCCTCTTCCTCTTCACGAGGACCTGCTTCAGCAGGGGCCGTTTGTTTATCAAGACTTACCACGGCTGCGTTTGATGGCACGGCTGTTGAGCGCCAGATTCTAGCCCATAAGGGTATTCCCAATGAAGTAATTCCCACACTTATTCTGGCCAGAAAAGGGGTAACGTCCAAACATTACCATCGTATTTGTAGAAAATATGTATCTTGGTGTGAATCCAAGAAGTCTCCTGCGGTGGAGTTTAAATTAGGACGTCTTCTCCTATTTCTACAGGCGGGTATAGATGCTGGCTTGAGATTAGGGTCTATCAAGGTCCAAATTTCGGCCTTGTCCATTTTCATTCAGAAACAGTTGGCTTCCCTTCCTGAGGTCCAGATGTCCGTGAAGGGGGTTATGCGCATCCAACCTCCCTTTGTGCCTCCTGCAGCACCATGGGATCTTAATGTGGTGTTGCAGTTCCTTAAATCGGACTGGTTTGAGCCTCTACAAGAGGTTCAGTTGAAGTTTCTCACTTGGAAAGTGGTCATGCTGTTGGCCTTGGCCTCAGGCAGACGAGTGTCTGAAT
This sequence comes from Pseudophryne corroboree, assembly GCF_028390025.1. Taxonomy (NCBI): domain Eukaryota; kingdom Metazoa; phylum Chordata; class Amphibia; order Anura; family Myobatrachidae; genus Pseudophryne; species Pseudophryne corroboree. The sequence goes on along the minus strand of NC_086447.1, from coordinate 392,511,642 downwards.
TAGGGGCTCTGTCACACAAGAGTCCTTATTTGATTTTTCATGAAGATAGAGCTGAACTGCGGACGCGTCAGCATTTTCTTCCAAAGGTTGTGTCTTATTTCCATATCAACCAACCTGTGGTGGTGCCAGTGGCTTCTGACACCTTAGCCGTTCCAAAGTCCTTGGATGTCGTCAGAGCGTTGAGGACTTATGTTGCAAGAACGGCTCGGATAAGAAAAACAGAATCTTTGTTTGTCCTCTATGACCCAACAAGATTGGGGGTCTGTCTTCTAAGCAGACTATTGTGCGCTGGATCAGAGGTACCATTCAGCACGCATATTCCACGGCAGGATTGCCGTTACCGAGTTTGGTAAAGGCCCACTCTACAAGGAAAGTGGGTTCTTCCTGGGCGGCTGCCCGGGGTGTCTCGGCATTGCAAATTTGCCGAGCAGCTACTTGGTCAGGGGCAAACACGTTTGCTAAGTTTTACAGGTTTGACACCTTGGCTGCTGCCGACCTTCAGTTTGGTCAGTCAGTTCTGCAGGAACATTAGCACTTTCCCGCCCGTACTGGGAGCTTTGGTACATCCCCATGGTACTAAAAGGACCCCAGCATCCTCTAGGACGTAAGAGAAAATAGGATTTTAATTACCTACCGGTAAATCCTTTTCTCGTAGTCCGTAGAGGATGCTGCGCGCCCGCCCAGTGCTCATTTTTCCTGCAGAATTACATTTAATCTTTTTACACAGGTTCTCATGTGTTAAGATGTTCACAGCTGTTGCTGTTGCATTATGCATGCACGTTGGCATGGGTTATGTTGAAAGCCATGTTAGGCAGCATGTTTTGTATGGTATGAGCTAGTGTGAATCTCGCCACTAGTTTAATGTAAATTCTTCTCTCAAAGTTGTCCGTCTCCTTGGGCACAGTTCCTATACTGAGGTCTGGAGGAGGGGCATAGAGGGAGGAGCCAGTTCAAACTGTTGAAAAGTGCCAAAGGCTCCTGCGGAACTGTCTATACCCCATGGTACTAAAATGGACCCCAGCATCCTCTACGGACTATGAGAAAAGGATTTACCGGTAGGTAATTAAAATCCTATTTTTTCTAATGCAATATTATTTACATTAGTTTTATTGATGTACAAAAAAGAACTTGTCCATTACACTGTAGCTCACCACTGTGTGACACTTCTGCTTGAACCAATATTTTTAAAACTCTGACTGCAAGCTAAGATTTTCACATGAGGAAGAACTGAAATATTGGTTCAAGCGGGGACAGTGACACTAATGTGTAACACTGGTGTCTCTATAATTAACGTAAACATGGGCATTTCCTCTAATGTAGAGAAGTAGGAATCATAAAAATAATAACATATTTAATTACTAAACATACACTCGCATGCATCACGTCTTTCTCCCCATTTTCTGCATATTTCTTCCTTTTATCATCTTCTTCTATTTCTCCATACAGATGATCTTTGTTTTCTCTCTGCTTTATTTTCCCTGATCCTGGGTGGAGAGGTAGTCTTGTGCCATTATGAATGAAGATCCCATTTTATTGTTTTATCTGTGCAGTGTGGGTAAGGAAGGGGGGGGCACCAGGGGGCACTTGGGGGACGCTAAGTAATACAGCCGCTAGCTATATTTCGGCTGTGTCACTAAATTTCACAGGTTTGCTGTCAGAGATGTGGCCATGCATAAGGCAGCAAAGGCATTTTATACAGTAGTTGTTTATGATGCACTGTACTAAACCACAGAAATGTAAATAATGCAGACATCTGCTAGAGCATGTGCAAGGAGACAAAGATTTCACTCACTTCAATGATTAACATGTAAAACATTTATGTGAAAATTTAGACATACCATAACTAACACACCTCACCATATCATGATATATCACTCGGCAGAATACAGTATTTTGGGGGCATAATTACAATCACTTATCTTGAGGCACAATGATATTATGATGTTAGGAAAGATGAAAATAAATTCTGAAGAACTTTATATAAAGAATATAGAACTATATATATTTTCAGTGGAATAAAGAATACAAGTTACTGTGATGTATATCTGGGATGGGAAAGAAAGTACCTACTGTTTATCACACTAAATACAGTATATAATAAGTTACTAGGAGCAGAAGGGTAAATACAGCAAATATGGTCAGGATCCTGGTGATTGGGATCCCGGCAGTCGAAATCCCGATGCTGTAATCCCGTCCCCAATCGGAATACAGACACCAGCATCCAGAATAGGGTGAGGGTTAGGCGGTGGGGAGGGGGGGTTAGGTTTAGACTGTGGGGGGAAGAGGGATAGGTTTAGGCAGCTACAAGGGAGAGTTAGAGTTAGGGGGACATGTAGGGAAGAGAAGTCGAGATTCTCAATAGCGGGAAGCTGCAGTTGGTATTCTGACCTCCCGCATTCTGCCCGTTGGCATTTCAATCCCAATCACTTTCTTCTCACAGTAGAGTAATAATCTTTAGAATTTTGCTGAGCCACTTAATGGAAGTTTCTCTGACGTCCTAGTGGATGCTGGGGACTCCGTAAGGACCATGGGGAATAGCGGCTCCGAAGGAGACTGGGCACAGCTAAGAAAGATTTAGGACTACCTGGTGTGCACTGGCTCCTCCCACTATGACCCTCCTCCAGACCTCAGTTAGAATCCTGTGCCCGGCTGAGCTGGATGCACACTAGGGGCTCTCCTGAGCTCCTAGAGAGAAAGTATATTTTAGGTTTTTTATTTTACAGTGAGATCTGCTGGCAACAGACTCACTGCAGCGAGGGACTAAGGGGAGAAGAAGCGAACCTACCTAACTGGTGGTAGCTTGGGCTTCTTAGGCTACTGGACACCATTAGCTCCAGAGGGATCGACCGCATGGAACCGGCCATTGATGTTCGGTCCCAGAGCCGCGCCGCCGGCCCCCTTACAGAGCCAGAAGCAAGAAGAGTCCGGAAAATCAGCGGCAGAAGACATCAGTCGTCACCAAGGTAGCGCACAGCACTGCAGCTGTGCGCCATTGCTCCTCATACACACTTCACACTCCGGTCACTGAGGGTGAAGGGCGCTGGGGGGGGGGCGCCCTGAGCAGCAATAAAAACACCTTGGCTGGCAAATATATCACAATATATAGCCCCAGAGGCTATATATGTGATAAATACCCCTGCCAGAATCCATAAAAAAGCGGGAGAAAAGTCCGCGAAAAAGGGGCGGAGCTATCTCCGTCAGCACACTGGCGCCATTTTCTCTTCACAGTGCAGCTGGAAGACAGCTCCCCAGGCTCTCCCCTGTAGTTTTCAGGCTCAAAGGGTTAAAAAGAGAGGGGGGGCACTAAATTTAGGCGCAATATTGTTTATACAAGCAGCTATTGGGGGAAAAATCACTCAGTTATAGTGTTAATCCCTGCATTATATAGCGCTCTGGTGTGTGCTGGCATACTCTCTCTCTGTCTCCCCAAAGGACTTTGTGGGGTCCTGTCCTCAGTCAGAGCATTCCCTGTGTGTGTGCTGTGTGTCGGTACGGCTGTGTCGACATGTGGGATGAGGAAGGTTACGTGGAGGTGGAGCAGAAGCCGATAAATGGGATGTCGTCCCCTGTGGGGCCGACACCAGAGTGGATGGATAGGTGGAAGGTATTAAACGACAATGTCAACTCCTTACAAGGCTGGATGACGTAAAACAGCTGTGGGACAGCCGGCTTCTCAGCCCGCGCCTGCCCAGGCGTCTCAAAGGCCATCAGGGGCTCAAAAAAGCGCCCGTTACCTCAGATGGCAGACACAGATGTCGACACGGAGTCTGACTCCAGTGTCGACGACGTTGAGACATATACACAATCCACTAGGAACATCCGTTACATGATCTCGGCAATGAAAAATGTGTTACGCATTTCTGACATGAACCCAAGTACCACATAAAAGGGGTTTTATTTTTGGGGAGAAAAAGCAGCCAGTGTTTTGTTCCCCCATCAGATGAATGAATGAGGTGTGTAAAGTAGCGTGGGTTCCCCCAATAAGAAACTGGTAATTTCTAAAAAGTTACTGATGGCGTACCCTTTCCCGCCAGAGGATAGGTCACGTTGGGAGATATCCCTTAGGGTGGATAAGCCGCTCACACGTTTGTCAAAAAAGGTGGCACTGCCGTCTTAGGATACGGCCACCTTGAAGGAGCCTGCTGATAAAAAACAGGAGGCTATCCTGAAGTCTGTATATACACACTCAGGTTATATACTGAGACCTGCAATTGCCTCAGCATAAATAGTGCTGCTGCAGCGTGGTCTGATACCCTGTCAGATAATATTAATACTCTAAGACAGGGATAATAGTTTGCTAACATAGAGCATATTAAAGACGTCGTCTTATATATAAAGGATGCACAGAGGGATATTTGACGGCTGGCATCCAGAATAAATGCAATGTCCATTCTGCCAGGAGGGTATTAGAAACCCGGCAGTGGACAGGTGATGCTGCCTATAAAAGGCACATGGAGATTCTGCCTTATAAGGGTGAGGAATTGTTTGGGGATGGTCTCTGGGACCTCGTATTCACAGCAACAGCTGGGAAGAAATTTTTTTTTACCTCAGGTTTTCTCACAGCCTAAGAAAGCACCGTATTTTCAGGTACAGTCCTTTCGGCTTCAGAAAAGCAAGCGGGTCAAAGGTGCTTCCTTTCTGCACAGAGACAAGGGAAGAAGGAAAAAGCTGCACCAGCAGCCAGTTCCCAGGATCAAAAATCTTCCCCCGCTTCCTCTGAGTCCACCGCTTGACGTTGGGGCTCCACAGGTGGAGACAGGTGCGGTAGGGGCGCGTCTCGGGAACTTCAGGGACCAGTGGGTTTGCCCACAGGTGGATCCGTAGGTTCTGCAAATAGTATCACAGGGATACAGGCTGGAGTTCGAGGCGACTCCCCCTCGCCGTTACCTCACCTCAGCCTTGCCTGCTGCCCTCGGAGAAAGGTAGTACTGGCGGCAATTCACAAGCTGCACCTCCAGCAGTTGAAATCAAGCTACCCCTCCTTCAACAAGGCCGGGGTTACTATTCCAAAATGTTGTGGTACCGAAACCAGACGGTTCGGTGAGACCCATTCTAAAATTGAAAGCCTTGAACACTTATATACGAAGGTTCAAGTTCGAAATGGAATCGCTCAGGGCGATTATTGCAAGCCTGAAGAATTTCATGGTATCACTGGACATCAAGGATGCTTACCTGCATGTCCCTATTTACCCTCTTCACCAGGAGTACCTCAAAATTGTGGTACAGGATTGTCATTACCAATTCCAGACGTTGCCGTTGGTCTGTCCCCGGCACCGAGGTATTTACCAAGGTAATGGCCGAAATAATTATCCTGTACTTGGACGATCTCCTTATAAAGGCGAGGTCCAGGGAGCAGTTGTTCGGCGGAGTAGCACTATCTCGGGAAGTGCTACAACAGCACGGCTGGATTCTGAATATCCAAAGTCGCAGCTGGTTCCTACGACGCGTCTACTGTTCCTGAGTATGGTTCTGGACACAGAACAGGATAAAAAGGGTTTCTCCCGGAGGAGAAGTCCAAGGAGTTGTCGTCTCTAGACAGAGACCTCCTAATACGTATACAGGTGTTGGTGCATCAATGCACGCGAGCCCTGGGAAGGATGGTAGCTTCTTACGAAGAAATTCCATTCGCCAGGTCCCATACAAGGATTTTCCAGTGGGATCTGTTGGACATGTGGTCCGGGTCGCATCTTCAGATGCATCGGCGGATAACCCTGTCTCCAAGGGCCAGGGTGTCGCTGTTGTGGTGGCTGCAGAGTGCTCATCTTCTAGGGGGCCGCAGATTCGGCATACAGGACTGGGTCCTGGTGACCACGGATGCCAGCCTTCGAGGCTGGGGGGCAATCACACAGGGAAGAAACTTCCAAGGCTATGGAAAAGTCAGGAGACTTCCCTACACATAAATATTCTTGAACTAAGGGCCATTTACAATGCCCTAAGTCAGGCTAGACCCCTGCTTCAACACCGGCCGGTGCTGATCCAGTCAGACAACATCACGGCGGTTGCTCATGTAAACGACAGGGCGGCACAAGAAGCAGGATGGCGATGGCAGAAGCCACAAGGATTCTCCGATGGGCACACACTTGGAAACTAGAGGATGGGTGCTTCCAGTTGCCCTGAATCACTCTGCACTAAAATTCCCCCTCTTCCTAACAATTGCTCAGTTGCAAAATTGTATTTACAAAAAAAGTTAAGATTTACTAAAAACCCGAGTTTGGCCGATTTGTGTTTTTTTTCTAAGTCCCAATCCGGGAATTTACTAAGCACCAATCTCGGCAGTGTCTGGTCTATTCGTAATGGTTTGAATGACAGCCTTCCGAAATACGAATGAATAGACCATCGGTCAAACGCTGCTGTTATTTCATAGAATACGGCCATTCACTATTCATTCGTATTTGGGAGTTAGTTTCTGAGTGCTCAAGTGCGGGTCTGTTTTTTTTCGAATCGTTAAAAAAAGCAGCAAAAAAATAGACCTGCTTTTTCCAGTCGAGTTTGGATAACCATGCACGGATCAGTGAGATCTGTGCATGGTTATCTATGGGAAAGGGTCTGTTTAGTGTTAAATCAGTAAAAAAAATTGCGTGAGGTCCCCCCTCCTAAGCAAAACCAGCCTCGGGCTCTTTGAGCCGATCCGGGTTTAAAAAATATGGGGGGGGAAATGACAGGGGTTCCCCCGTATTTAATCAACCAGCACCGGGCTCTGCACCTGGTCCTGGTTCCAAAAATACGGGGGACAAAAAGCGTAGGGGTCCCCCGTATTTCTGAAACCAGCACCGGGCTCCACTAGCTGGGGAGATAATGCCACAGCCAGGGGACACTTTGATATCGGTCCCTGCGGCCGTGCCATTAAAACCCCAACTAGTCACCCCTGGCCGGGGTACCCTGGAGGAGTGGGGACCCCTTCAATCAAGGGGTCCCCCCCCTCCAGCCACCCAAGGGCCAGGGGTGAAGCCCGAGGCTGTCCCCTCCATCCAAGGGCGGCGGTTGGGGGGCTGATAGCCAAGTGTGAAAGTGTGAATATTGTTTTTAGTAGCAGTACTACAAGTACCAGCAAGCCTCCCCCGCAAGCTGGTACTTGGAGAACTTGGAACTTTGTGGTCAGCGGTGAGGTTACTTTCGGTCAACCGCTGACCACAAAGTTCCCACCATTGGTTACAATGGAGCGCATAGGCGCTACATTGTATCACTGCCGTGTGCTACCTGACAGACACTACAGGAGCACACAGCCAATCAGGAGGGTGCCACGACGTGGCGCTCCCTGATTGGCTGAAGGGACCCTCTTTGACAGGAGTCAGGGGGGGTCCTGGCAGTCGGGAAAAGGGGTCCCATGTGTAAACATGGGGCCCCTTTCAGTGCGTGGTCGGCTTTGCGTTTTATTTTTTTGCCAAGTACGTGGATTATTCAAAGGCCGGATTCTTCACTGGATTATGTGAGTATAATTTTTTTCACAGGTACCCCGAGGATTCTACATGGAGAAGAGGACCGAGCCTCGTGGGAACATAGGTAAGTATGTGTTTATGTTAGTGTGCATGTATGTAATAAAGTTGTACTGTCACGGTGTGTGTGTCCTGTTTTTATTGGGGTATTTTTTTAGTAGTAGTACTACAGGTACCAGCGGGCCCGGTTTTCCACTGCATGCTGGTACTTGTGGTTCTCCAAGTACCAGCTTGCGGGGGAGGCTTGCTGGGACTTGTAGTACTGCTACTAAAAACAATATTCACACTTTCACACTTGGCTATCAGCCCCCCATCTGCCGCCCTTGGATGGGGGGGACAGCCTCGGGCTTCACCCCTGGCCCTTGGGTGGCTGGAGGGGGGGACCCCTTGATTGAAGGGGTCCCCACTCCTCCAGGGTACCCCGGCCAGGGGTGACTAGTTAGGGTTTTAATGGCACGGCCGCAGGGACCGATATCAAAGTGTCCCCCGGCTGTGGCATTATCTCCCCAGCTAGTGGAGCCCGGTGCTGGTTTCAGAAATACGGGGGACCCCTACGCTTTTTGTCCCCCGTATTTTTGGAACCAGGACCAGGCGCAGAGCCCGGTGCTGGTTGATTAAATATGGGGGAACCCCTGTCATTTTTTTCCCCATATTTTTTAAACCAGGACCGGCTCAAAGAGCCCGAGGCTGGTTATGCTTAGGAGTGGGGACCCCACGCAATTTTTTTCAGATTTTTAAAGACTTTAATGAATTTTTTAAGGTACACAATGAAGCCCTGCACGGTTCTCACAGATCCGGCCGGGTTTCCTTGTGTTTTTTCAGGCAGTGTTTTACTCATCACTCCCGTAAAACACTGCCTGATATTACGAATCACATCGACATCGGAAAAAACGATTGAGCAAAACTCGGCAGCTTAGTGAATGACCGTATCAGGATTCAAAAAGTTGCAGTAAAATGCACCCGATACCATTCGAGTTCAAACACCCTTCAAAACGGACAAAACACGAATATTAGTAAATAAACCCCCTTGCTGTTAACAAAAAGTTTTATACAAAGATCTTTATTAAAATATCCTAAAGAAATCTGGTTTTATAATTAGGAGGCTACCTATGCTTGTCCAGCTGTGGTGGAGCACACCCTGCCAGCTGGATGTGTTTGGACTTGTGGCATTATTGCAACTGTATAGCCACTGACAGCATTATATGCAGTGCCATCATCTCTTGGGTTGGTGATTATATATGTAATCACAATGAACTTACATTATACTGTATTTCACTTCGATGTTCTCTGTATTCTGTGTGTTCCCTAGGGATGAACAGTTGGGATTCTATGGAATCCGATCTGCTCTAAATACCAGCAGTTTGAGAGCACCTGAGCCACGGTCTGGGCTCCATTATAAATATATATATATAGTAAATACTGATAGTAGTGCATGCATGATAATGTACTAGATTAATAACGGCAATGTACTGTAGAAAATACACCATAGCCCTGTGCCGCATAATGTAGCATTAGTATGTATAACGTATAACTTAATTGCACAGTCTGGAGACAGATCCCTAGAGGAGGATTGGGGGGCAGGTAGTGGGGCCCACTGGCGGGTTACCCCTGTACTCCTGTAGGGCAGTCCAACCCTGCTTGAATTCCAGTGAAAGGCCGAACGCCATCGCCCCGTCGTTAGATTCGCTATTGGCTGTGTGGCTCACATGACTTACTGGAGCGCTGCGGTTGGCCGGAGACTTTGGTAGTGACGGAGGCAGATGGCGGAGTCTGGAGAATGCGGCCAAGGAGGCCAGTACCCCGGAGAATGTTCTCCCCGCCGGGCTGGAGTGGGGGTCCCCAGTACCAACAGGTCAGCATGGCGGTCGCCGCTGCAGCGCCGTGACAGTCAACAGTCTCACAAAGGGCTGTGCTGAATATCCAGTGTGCATAGGGGGTACAGTAGTGTTTGCTGCATTATACCCTGCTGTATTACTGCGCTGTGTCCAGACTCACAGAGCTGTGGTCTATAGTCACAGTGTATAGGGACACACTGCTGTATGCTGCTTCACTATACTCTGCTGTAAATTGTAGTGTTTGGTGCTCTGTGTTCACATACATCCATAAGCCCTGTGATTCCATATAGTGATCTGCAAACTGCAAGATAAAAAAATAAAGTTCTATTTTTTGTACAGTTTGTGCACCGTGGCCTAGTGCACTTTCTTCACATGCATCTATAATCCCTGTGATTCCAAGCAGTGATCTGCGAACTGCAAGTTAAATAAATCTATATAGTAAAGGTCTAGTGTTTTTACAATTGGTACGCTGTACCCTAGTGCACTTTCTTCATGTGCATATATAATCCGTGATTCCATGCAGTGATCTGCGAACTGCAAGTTAAAAAATATATATAGTAAAGGTCTAGTGTTTGTACAATTGGTACGCTGTACCCTGATGCACTTTCTTCATGTGCATCTATAATCCCTGTGATTCCACGCAGTGATCTGCGAACTGCAAGTTAAAAAATATATATACTGTAGTAAAGGTCTAGTGTTTGTACAATTGGTACGCTGTACCCTAATGCACTTTCTTCATGTGCATCTATAATAGTGATGAGCGGGTTCGGTTTCTCCGAAACCGAACCCCCCCGACCTTCACCTTTTTCACACGGGTCTGAGGCAGGTTCGAACCTTCCCGCCTTGCTCGGCTAACCCGAGCGCGCCCGAACGTCATCATCCCGCAGTCGGATTCTCGCGAGATTCGGATTCTATATAAGCAGCCGCGCGTCGCCGCCATTTTCACTCGTGCATTGGAGATGATAGGGAGAGGACGTGGCTGGCGTCCTCTCCGTTTATTGTAGAAGTTGATTGGTTTACTTTATTTCTTATTTGTGGGGAGGATTGGGGAGAAGCTGTTAGGAGGAGTACAGTGCAGAGTTTGCTGATAAGTGACCACCAGTTTTTATCCGTTCTCTGCCTGAAAAAAACGCTCCATACCATATCTGTGCTCAGTGTGCTGCATGATATATCTGTGCCGAGTGCTCACACTGCTTAATTGTGGGGACTTGGGAGCAGCTATAGCAGGAGTACAGTGCAGAGTTTTGCTGACAGTGACCATCAGTATACGTTGTCTGCCTGAAAAACACTCCATATCTGTGCTCACAGTGTGCTGCTTTATTGTGGGGACTGGGGACCACCAGTATAATTAATATTATATAGGAGTAGTACAGTGCAGAGTGCACTGCTGTACCTACCTCTATGTCGTCACTCGTCATCCATTAAGTATACTATCCATCTGCATTGTATACCTGTGGTGCATTTTAGACTAGTTTAGCAGTTTGCTGACAGTGTCCACCAGTATACTATATATAGCAGTACGGTAGGCCACTGCTGTACCTACCTCTGTGTCGTCACTCGTCATCCATTAAGTATACTATCCATCTACATTGTATACCTGTGGTGCATTTTAGACAGTTTTGCAGTTTGCTGACAGTGTCCACCAGTATACTATATATAGCAGTACGGTAGGCCAGTGCTGTGTACCTACCTCTGTGTCGTCACTCGTCATCCATTAAGTATACTATCCATCTACATTGTATACCTGTGGTGCATTTTATACAGTTTTGCAGTTTGCTGACAGTGTCCACCAGTATACTATATACAGCAGTACGGTAGGCCACTGCTGTGTACCTACCTCTGTATCATCACTCGTCATCCATTAAGTATACTATCCATCTACATTGTATACCTGTGGTGCATTTTAGACAGTTTTGCAGTTTGCTGACAGTGTCTACCAGTATACTATATATAGCAGTACAGTAGGCCACTGCTGTGTACCTACCTCTGTGTCGTCACTCGTCATCCATTAAGTATACTATCCATCTACATTGTATACCTGTGGTGCATTTTAGACAGTTTTGCAGTTTGCTGACAGTGTCCACCAGTATACTATATATAGCAGTACGGTAGGCCACTGCTGTGTACCTACCTCTGTGTCGTCACTCGTCATCCATTAAGTATACTATCCATCTACATTCTATACCTGTGGTGCATTTTAGACAGTTTTGCAGTTTGCTGACAGTGTCCACCAGTATACTATATATAGCAGTACGGTAGGCCACTGCTGTGTACCTACCTCTGTGTCGTCACTCGACATCCATTAAGTATACTATCCATCTACATTGTATACCTGTGGTGCATTTTAGACAGTTTTGCAGTTTGCTGACAGTGTCCACCAGTATACTATATATAGCAGTACGGTAGGCCACTGCTGTGTACCTACCTCTGTGTCGTCACTCGTCATCCATTAAGTATACTATCCATCTACATTGTATACCTGTGGTGCATTTTAGACAGTTTTGCAGTTTGCTGACAGTGTCCACCAGTATACTATATATAGCAGTACGGTAGGCCACTGCTGTGAACCTACCTCTGTGTCGTCACTCGTCATCCATTCAGTATACTATCCATCTACATTCTATACCTGTGGTGCATTTTAGTTTTGCGCAGTAAATATAGTAGTAGGCCATTGCTATTGATACTGGCATATAATTCCACACATTAAAAAATGGAGAACAAAAATGTGGAGGTTAAAGGGAAAGATCAAGATCCACTTCCACCTCGTGCTGAAGCTGCTGCCCTAGTCATGTCCGAGACAATGAAATGCCATCAACGTCGTCTGCCAAGGCCGATGCCCAATGTCATATTAGAGAGCATGTAAAATCCAAAACACAAAAGTTCAGTAAAATGACCCAAAAATCAAAATTAAAAGCATCTGAGGAGAAGCGTAAACTTGCCAATATGCCATTTACGACACGGAGTGGCAAGGAACGGCTGAGGCCCTGGCCTATGTTCATGGCTAGTGGTTCAGCTTCAAATGAGGATGGAAGCACTCATCCTCTCGCTAGAAAAAAGAAAAGAATTAAGCTGGCAAAAGCACAGCAAAGAACTGTGCGTTCTTCAAAATCACAAATCCCCAAGGAGAGTCCAATTGTGTCGGTTGCGATGCCTGCCCTTCCCAACACTGGACGTGAAGAGCTTGCGCCTTCCACCATTTGCACGCCCCCTGCAAGTGCTGGAAGGAGCACCCGCAGTCCAGTTCCTGATAGTCAAATTGAAGATGTCACTGTTGAAGTACACCAGGATGAGGATATGGGTGTTGCTGGCGCTGGGGAGGAAATTGACAAGGAGGATTCTGATGGTGAGGTGGTTTGTTTAAGTCAGGCACCCGGGGAGACACCTGTTGTCCGTGGGAGGAATATGGCCCTTGACATGCCTGGTCAAAAAACAAAAAAAATCAGCTCTTCGGTGTGGAATTATTTCAACACAAATGCGGACAACAGGTGTCAAGCCGTGTGTTGCCTTTGTCAAGCTGTAATAAGTAGGGGTAAGGACGTTAACCACCTCGGAACATCCTCCCTTAAACGTCACCTGCAGCGCATTCATCATAAGTCAGTGACAAGTTCAAAAACTTTGGGTGACAGCGGAAGCAGTCCACTGACCACTAAATCCCTTCCTCTTGTAACCAAGCTCTTGCAAACCACACCACCAACTCCCTCAGTGTCAATTTCCTCCTTACCCAGGAAAGCCAATAGTCCTGCAGGCCATGTCACTGTCAAGTCTGACGAGTCCTCTACTAACTGGGATTCCTCCGATGCATCCTTGAGTGTAACGCCTACTGCTGCTGGTGCTGCTGTTGTTGCTGCTGGGAGTCGATCGTCATCCCAGAGGGGAAGTCGGAAGACCACTTGTACTACTTCCAGTAAGCAATTGACTGTCCAACAGTCCTTTGCGAGGAAGATGAAATATCACAGCAGTCATCCTGCTGCAAAGCGGATAACTGAGGCCTTGGCAGCCTGGGCGGTGAGAAACGGGGTTCCGGTATCCATCGTTAATTCAGAGCCAACTATAGACTTGATTGATTTACTGTGTCCCCGGTACCAAATACCATCTAGGTTCCATTTCTCTAGGCAGGCGATACCGAAAATGTACACAGACCTCAGAAAAAGACTCACCAGTGTCCTAAATAATGCAGTTGTACCCAATGTCCACTTAACCACGGACATGTGGACAAGTGGAGCAGGGCAGACTCAGGACTATATGACTGTGACAGCCCATTGGGTAGATGTATTGCCTCCCGCAGCAAGAACAGCAGCGGCGACACCAGTAGCAGCATCTCGCAAACGCCAACTCGTTCCTAGGCAGGCTACGCTTTGTATCACCGCTTTCCAGAATACGCACACAGCTGAAAACCTCTTACGGCAACTGAGGAAGATCATCGCAGAATGGCTTACCCCAATTGGACTCTCCTGGGGATTTGTGACATCGGACAATGCCAGCAATATTGTGCGTGCATTACATCTGGGCAAATTCCATCACGTCCCATGTTTTGCACATACCTTGAATTTGGTGGTGCAGAATTATTTAAAAAACGACAGAGGCGTGCAAGAGATGCTGTCGGTGGCCCGAAGAATTGCGGGCCACTTTGGCATTCAGGCACCGCGTACAGAAGACTGGAGCACCACCAAACATTCCTGAACCTGCCCTGCCATCATCTGAAGCAAGAGGTGGTAACGAGGTGGAATTCAACCCTCTATATTAGGGGTGGGCAAAATACGGCCCGCGGGCCGGATGCGGCCCGCAAACCGATCCTACCCGGCCCACTGCCTCCCACCAGCGAGCAATGACAAGCGGCCCGACCGGCTGAGCTGCTTGTCATTGCTCTGCACTGCAGTACTTCCAAGCTGCCAGCGGCGCCTCTCTCCCCTGCTGCTGCATTGTAGCAGCCTCCTCCTCCCGCCTCCAGAGTCCCCAGTGACAACGGCTGTGTTCAGCCGAGAAGGGGGCGGGGCTACATGCCGATGAGGGGTGGGGCTACACGGGACCTCAGGGGGCGGATCTACACGGGACAAGAGCCAGACTGCTACAGATCCATCCTTCCTGCCACTGCCAGCCAGAACAGTAAGTTACTGGGAAAAGTGAAAGAAAGTGTGTGTGTGTGTGTGTGTGTGAGTGTGTGTGATAGTGTGCATATATTTGTGTGTGCGGGCAGTGGCGTCAGACTGTTTTTAGGTTTGGGGGAGAGATCTTTAGCTCTCGCTGTACCAACCCCTCCCGTGTTCTGTCACTGTCACCTTCCCCCGTGTTCTGTCACTGTGTCACCCCCCCGTGTTCTGTCACTGTGTCACCCCCCCTGTGTTCTGTCACTGTGTCACCCCCCTGTGTTCTGTCACTGTGTCACCCCCCCCGTGTTCTGTCACTGTCACCCCCCCGTGTTCTGTCACTGTCACCCCCCCGTGTTCTGTCACTGTCACCCCCATGTTCTGTCACCCCCCCTGTGTTCTGTCACTGTCACCCCCCCGTGTTCTGTCACTGTCACCCCCCCGTGTTCTGTCACTGTCACCCCCCCGTGTTCTGTCACTGTCCCCCCCCCGTGTTCTGTCACTGTCCCCCCCCCTGTGTTCTGTCACTGTGTCACCTCCCCGTGTTCTGTCACTGTGTCACACCCCCCCGTGTTCTGTCACTGTGTCACCCCTCCCCGTGTTCTGTCACTGTGTCACCCCCCCCTGTGTTCTGTCACTGTGTCACACCCCCCTGTGTTCTGTCACTGTGTCACCTCCCCGTGTTCTGTCGCTGTCAACCCCACCATGTTCTGTCACCATGTCACCCCCCCCGTGTTCTGTCACTGTCACCCCCACCGTGTTCTGTCACCCCCCCTCCCCGTTTTCTTTCACTGTTTCACACCCCCCGTGTTCTGTCACCATGTCACACATCCGCGTTCTGTAACTGTCACCCCCACCGTGTTCTGTCACTGTGTCACCCCCCCCCCGTGTTCTGTCACTGTCACCCCCCTCCCCGTGTTCTGTCACCGTGTCACCCCCACCATGTTCTGTCACTGTCACCCCCCCTCCCCGTGTTCTTTCACTGTGTCACACCCCCCGTGTTCTGTCACTGTGTCACACACCCGTGTTCTGTCACTGTCACCCCCCCTCCCCGTGTTCTGTCACCGTGTCACCCCCCCATGTTCTGTCACCGTGTCACCCCCACCGTGTTCTGTCACTGTGTCACACCCCCCGTGTTCTGTCACCCCCACCGTGTTCTGTCACCGTGTCACACACCCGTGTTCTGTCACCGTGTCACACACCCGTGTTCTGTCACTGTCACCCCCCCTCCCCGTGTTCTGTCACTGTGTCACCCCCACCGTTTTCTGTCACTGTGTCACACACCCATGTTCTGTCACTGTCACCCCCCCTCCCTGTGTTCTGTCACCGTGTCACCCCCACCGTGTTCTGTCACAGTGTCACACACCCGTGTTCTGTCACTGTCACCCCCCCCCTCCCCGTGTTCTGTCACCGCGTCCCCCCCATGTTCCGTCACCGTGTCACCCCCACCGTGTTCTGTCACCGTGTCACACCCCCCGTGTTCTGTCACCGTGTCACCCCCACCGTGTTCTGTCACCGTGTCACCCCCACCGTGTTCTGTCACCGTGTCACCCCCACCGTGTTCTGTCACTGTGTCACACACCCGTGTTCTGTCACTGTCACCCCCCCTCCCCGTGTTCTGTCACCGTGTCTCCCCCACCGTGTTCTGTCACCGTGTCACACACCCGTGTTCTGTCACTGTCGCCCCCCCTCCCCGTGTTCTGTCACCGCGTTACCCCCCCCATGTTCTGTCACTGTGTCACCCCCACCGTGTTCTGTCACTGTGTCACACCCCCCGTGTTCTGTCACCCCCACCGTGTTCTGTTACCGTGTCACCCCCACCGTGTTCTGTCACCGTGTCACCCCCATCGTGTTCTGTCACCGTGTCACCCCCACCGTGTTCTGTCACCGTGTCACACCTTTCCCCAGGGGCCATAAGACACTGGATAATTTGCTTGCTGCACAATAATTATCCTAAATAAAATGTTAATGTGTAAAAAGGCTCTCTACCTGCCGTAATGTGTGTAAAAGGGGCTCTACCTGGTGTAATGTGTGTAAGTGGCGCTGTGTGGCGCAATTTGAATAATGGAGACTATTGTGCAGCCTAATATGAATCTGTATTATTTTTTGCCCACACCCCTTCCACATGAAGCCACGTCCCTATATTTTTGGCAAGTGGGGCGAGCTGCTATTTTGTATGTGGCCCTCGGATACTGACAGGAAATGTCAAGTGGCCCCTCAGCTGAAATAATTGCCCACCCCTGCTCTATATGCTTCAGAGGATGGAGGAGCAGCAAAAGGCCATTCAAGCCTATATATCTGGCCACGATATAGGCAAAGGAGGTGGAATGCACCTGACTCAAGCGCAGTGGAGAATGATTTCAACGTTGTGCAAGGTTCTGCAACCCTTTGAACTTGCTACACGTGAAGTCTGTTCAGACACTGCCAGCCTGAGTCAGGTCATTCCCCTCATCAGGCTTTTGCAGAAGAAGCTGGAGACATTAAAGGAGGAGCTAAAACAGAGTGATTCCGCTAGGCATGTGGGACTTGTGGATGGAGCCCTTAATTCGCTTAACCAGGATTCACGGGTGGTCAATCTGTTGAAATCAGAGCACTACATTTTGGCCACCGTGCTCGATCCTAGATTTAAAACCTACGTTGTATCTCTCTTTCCGGCAGACACAAGTCTGCAGAGGTTCAAAGACCTGCTGGTGAGAAAATTGTCAAGTCAAGCGGAACGTGACCCATCACCATCTCCTCCTTCACATTGTCCCGCAACTGGGGGTGCGAGCAAAAGGCTAAGAATTCCGAGCCCACCCGCTGGCGGTGATGCAGGGCAGTCTGGAGCGAGTGCTGACATCTGGTCCGGACTGAAGGACCTGCCAACGATTACGGACATGTCGTCTACTGTCACTGCATATGATTCTCTCACCATTGAAAGAATGGTGGAGGATTATATGAGTGACCGCATCCAAGTAGGCACGTCAGACAGTCCGTACGTATACTGGCAGGAAAAAGAGGCAATTTGGAGGCCCTTGCACAAACTGGCTTTATTCTACCTAAATTGCCCTCCCTCCAGTGTGTACTCCGAAAGAGTGTTTAGTGCAGCCGCTCACCTTGTCAGCAATCGGCGTACGAGGTTACTTCCAGAAAATGTGGAGAAGATGATGTTCATTAAAATGAATTATAATCAATTCCTCCGTGGAGACATTCACCAGCAGCAATTGCCTCCAGAAAGTACACGGGTACCTGAGATGGTGGATTCCAGTGGGGACGAATTAATAATCTGTGAGGAGGGGGATGTACACAGTGAAAGGGGTGAGGAATCGGAGGATGATGATGAGGTGGACATCTTGCCTCTGTAGAGCCAGTTTGTGCAAGGAGAGATTGATTGCTTCTTTTCTCTGACGTCCTAGTGGATGCTGGGTACTCCGTAAGGACCATGGGGTATAGACGGGCTCCGCAGGAGACTGGGCACTCTTAAAAGAAAGATTAGGTACTATATCTGGTGTGCACTGGCTCCTCCCTCTATGCCCCTCCTCCAGACCTCAGTTAGTATCTGTGCCCGGCCAGAGCTGGATGCACCCTAGGGGCTCTCCTGAGCTTCCTAGAAAAGAAAGTATTTGTTAGGTTTTTTATTTTCAGTGAGATCTGCTGGCAACAGACTCACTGCTACGTGGGACTGAGGGGAGAGAAGCGAACCTACCTGCTTGCAGCTAGCTTGGGCTTCTAAGGCTACTGGACACCATTAGCTCCAGAGGGATCGAACACAGGCCCAGTCCTCGGTCGTCCGGTCCCGGTGCCTCGCCGCCGCCCCCCTTGCAGAGCCAGAAGAATGAAGAGAAGTTGAAAATCGGCGGCTGAAGACTCCGGTCTTCATTAAGGTAGCGCACAGCACTGCAGCTGTGCGCCATTGCTCCCTTAGCACACCACACACTCCGGTCACTGATGGGTGCAGGGCGCTGGGGGGGGGGGGCGCCCTGGGCAGCAATTAGATTACCTTACTTGGCGAAAAGCACATAATACAGTCTGATAAACTGTATATGTGCATTAACCCCCGCCATTAAAGTACATAAAAGGACAGAAGCCCGCCGCTGAGGGGGCCGGGCCTTCTTCCTCAGCACACCGGCGCCATTTTCTCTTCACAGCTCAGCTGGAAGGAAGCTCCCCAGGCTCTCCCCTGCAGTATCCTGGTACACAAAGGGTAAAAAAAGAGAGGGGGGGCACATAAATTTAGGCGCAAAACTGTGTATATAAGCTGCTATAGGGGAAAAATCACTCAGTATAGTGTACATCCCTGTATTATATATCGCTGTGGTGTGTGCTGGCATACTCTCTCTCTGTCTCTCCAAAGGGCCTGGTGGGGGAACTGTCTTCAAATAGAGCATCCCCTGTGTGTGTGGTGTGTCGGTACGCGTGTGTCGACATGTCTGAGGTAAAAGGCTCCTCTAAGGAGGTGATAGAGCGGATATGTGTGTGGGAGGGTGTCTCCGTCGACAACGCCGACACCTGTTTGGATATGTGTAAGTGCTGAGGTAAAATTATTGCACAAAAGGTTAGGGAACAGAAAGGAAATCTACCCTGGTCTGTCCCTATGTCACAGAGTCCTTAAGAGTCTCTCTATGTTCACTATCCAAAATAACAAAGTACTGACACGGAGTTTAACTCCACTGTCGACTACGATAATGCAAAGTGACAGTCAAGAGGGCTAAAAGATATTCAATATATGATTATTGGAATAAAAGATGATTTGCATATCACTGATGACTCATCTGTCCCTGACACAAGAGTACACATGTTAAGGGGAAGAATGCTGTGGTAAATTTCCCTCCTCTCATGAGGAAAAAGAGCGGGAATCTCCAGACAAGAGACGGCAGCTTCCCACAAGAGAATTCTCAGGCTGTATCCTTTCCCCACTAGGGCCAGGATGTGTTGAGAATCTTCCCCTTGGGTGTCCTGTTTGCACTAGCTATTCTCAGGGATCCTGCAGATAGTGTGCACATTCTAGTATACTACCCAGACCGGCGATTGTGTCGGCATGGGTTTATAGCGCTGTGGCAGCGTGGACAGGTACCTTATCAGCAGAGATTGAGACCCTAGTATGCATATAAATATTTTAAGATGCTGTCTTAAGTGATAGATATATAATTATAAAGCATGTCCAAAGGGACATGAGTATACTGGGTCCTAGAGACAAAAGCTATGTCGATTTCTGCTTGACGTGTCCTGTAGAATATACATTGGACAGATGATGCCGGCTTAAGAGGCATATGGAATGCTGAGGATTGTGTGGAGAAAGGTTCTCGGGCCTGGTCTCCACAGCTATAGCTGGTAATTCTGATATTTTGCCTTATATTCCTGCACAGCCTAGGAAAGCACGACATTATTAAATGCAGCTTTTCGAATAAAGAAACAAGAAAGTCTGAGGTGCGTCCTTTCTTGTCAGAGCCGGGGGCAGAGGAAAGAAGCTGAACAACACAGCTAGTCCCCAGGAACAGAAGTCCTCCCCGGCCTCTACAAAAATCCACCGCATGTCGCTAGGGCTCCACAGGCGGAGCTAGGCCCGGTGGGGACATGCCTTCGTAAGTTCAGCCACAAGTGGGTTCACTCCCTGTTAGATCCCTGGGCAATAGAAATTGTATCGCAGGGATACAGGCTGGACTGTGAGAAGATGCCCCCTCACCGAGGACCCGGCGGGCTTCCCCCCAAGAGAGGGAGCCAGTGTTAACTGCAATTCGTAAATTGTGTCTTCAACAGGTGGTGGTCAAGGGTCCCCTCCTTCAACAAGAGGGTGTTATTATTCGACCATGTTATAATCCCGAAACCAGACGGTTCGGTTAGACCCATATTGTATTAAAATCCCTGAACATATACCTGAAAAGGTTCAGGTTCAAGATGGAATCGCTAAGAGCGGTCATTGCAAGCCTGAAATGAATCGGGACATAAGGAATGCATACCTTTGTGTCCCCATTTCTCCACCTCATCAGGCGTACCTCAGAATTGCGGTACGGGATTGTCATTACCAATTTCACCAAGGTAATGGCGGATATGAGGGTGCTCCTGCGGAAGCAAGGTGTCACTATTATCACATACTTGGATGATCTCCTCATAAAAGCGAGATCAAGAGAGCAGTTGCTGGACAGCGTATCACCTTCTCTGGAAGTGAAACGGCAACACAACTGGATTCTATATATTCCGAAGTCGCAGTTGGTTCCTACAGCTCATCTGCCTCGCCTAGGCATGATCCTAGACACAGACCAGAAGAGGGTTTATCTCCCGATAGAGAGAGCTCAGGAGCTCATGACACTGGTCAGGAATCCATTGAAAACCAAATCAGGTGTCAGTGCATCACTGCACTCGAGTCCTGGGAAGGATGATGGCATCATACGAGGCCATCCCCTTCGGCTGGTTCCATGCAAGGACAATGGAACTTACTGGACAAGTGGTCCGGATCACATCTTCAGATGCATCGGTTAATCACCCTATCCCCCAGGGCCAGGGTGTCTCTCCTGTGGTGGCTGCGGAGTGCTCACCTTCTCGAGGGCCGCAGATTCGGCATTCAGGACTGGGTCCTGGTGACCACGGATGCAAGCCTCCGAGGGTGGGGGGCAGTTACACAGGGAAGAAAATTCCAAGGTTTGTGGTCAAGCCAACAGACTTGCCTTCACATCAATATCCTGGAACTAAGGGCCATATACAGCGCCCTAAGTCAAGCGGAGTTCCTGCTTCGCGACCAACCGGTTCTGATCCAGTCAGACCGCAGGGGCTCATGTAAACCGCCAGGGCGGCACAAGGAGCAGGGTGGTGAGGGTCGAAGCCACCAGAATTCTTCGCTGGGCGGACAATCAAGTAAGCGCACTGTCAGCAGTGTTCATTCCGGGAGTGGACACGACCTCCACCCGGGAAAGTGGTGACTTCATCAGGAAGTTTTCACGCAGTTTTGCAAATTGATGGAAACTGCCTCAGGTGGACTACATGGCGTCCCACCTCAATAAAAAGATAAAAAAGGTTTTACGCTGGGTCAAGGGACTCCCAGGCGATAGCTGTGGTCGCACTAGTAACACCGTGGGTGTTCCAGTCGGTCTATATATTCGCTCCTCTTCCTCTCAGACCCAAGGGCTGAGAATTGTAATAAACGGAGGAGTGTGAACAATATTCTTTGCTCCGGATTGGCCAAGAAGTACTCGGTACCCGGAACTGCAAGAAATGCTCTCAGAGGACCCATGGCCTCTGCCTCTCAGTCAGGACATGTTGCAACAAGGACCCTGTCTGATCCAAGACTTACCGCGGCTGCGTTGGACGGCATGGCGGTTGAACGCCGGATCCTAGCGGAAAAGGGCATTCCGGATGCAGTTATTCCTACGCTGATAAAGGCTAGGAAAGACGTGACAGCAAGACTTTTTCACTGTATAAATGCGAAAATAGGTTGCTTGGTGTGTGGCCGGGAAGGCCCTACAGAGGAATTCCAGGGGGGTCGATTCCTGCACTTCCTACAGTCATGAGTGACTATGGGCCTAAAATTAGGATCCATAAAGGCCAAGATTTCGGCCCTATCCCTTTTTCTCTCAAAAAGAACTGGCTTCGCTGCCTGAAGTTCGGACGTTGTTACAGGGGTGCTGCATATTCAGCCCCTTTTGTGCCTCCAGTGGCACCTTGGGATCTTAACGTGTGTTGGATTCCTAAAATCCCACTGGTTTGAGCCACTTAAGACCGTGGAGCTAAAATATCTCACGTGGAAAGTGGTCATGCTTTTGGCCTTAGCTTGGACTAGGCGTGTGTCAGAATTGGCGGCTTTGTCATGTAAAAGCCCATATCTGATCTTCCATATGGAAAGGGCAGAATGGAGGACTCGTCCCCAATTTCTCCCTAAGGTGGTATCATCGTTTCATTTGAACCAACCTATTGTGGTGCCTGCGGCTACTAGGGGCTTGGAGGATTCCAAGTTGCTGGACGTAGTCCGGGCCCTGAAACTTTATGTTTCCAGGACGGCTAGAGTCAGAAAAACTGACTCGCTATTTATCCTGCATGCACCCAACAAGCTGGGTGCTCCTGCTTCAAAGAAGACTATTGCTCGCTGGATCTGTAGCACGATTCAGCTTGCACATTCTGCGGCTGGACTGCCGCATCCTAAATCAGTAAAAGCCCATTCCACGAGGAAGGTGGGCTCTTCTTGGGTGGCTGCCCGAGGGGTCTCGGCTTTACAACTTTGCCGAGCTGCTACTTGGTCGGGTTCAAACACTTTTGCAAAATTCTACAAGTTTGATACCCTGGCTGAGGAGGACCTTGAGTTTGCTCATTCGGTGCTGCAGAGTCATCCGCACTCTCCCGCCCGTTTGGGAGCTTTGGTATAATCCCCATGGTCCTTACGGAGTACCCAGCATCCACTAGGACGTCAGAGAAAATAAGAATTTACTCACCGGTAATTCTATTTCTTGTAGTCCGTAGTGGATGCTGGGAGCCCGTCCCAAGTGCGGACTCTCTGCAATACATGTATATAGTTATTGCTTAACTAAAGGGTTATTGTATGAGCCATCTGTTAAGAGAGGCTCAGTTATTGTTCATACTGTTAACTGGGTATAGTTATCACGAGTTGTACGGTGTGATTGGTGTGGCTGGTATGAGTCTTACCCTGGATTCCAAATCCTTTCCTACTAATGTCAGCTCTTCCGGGCACAGTTTCCCTAACTGAGGTCTGGAGGAGGGGCATAGAGGGAGGAGCCAGTGCACACCAGATATAGTACCTAATCTTTCTTTTAAGAGTGCCCAGTCTCCTGCGGAGCCCGTCTATACCCCATGGTCCTTACGGAGTACCCAGCATCCACTACGGACTACGAGAAATAGAATTACCGGTGAGTAAATTCTTATTTTTTGGTGGGGGCCCAAACCAACCAGTCATTTCAGTCACAGTCGTGTGGCAGACCCTGTCACTGAAATGATGGGTTCGTTAAAGTGTGCATGTCCTGTTTATACAACATAAGGGTGGGTGGGAGGGCCCAAGGACAATTCCATCTTGCACCTCTTTTTTCTTTCATTTTTCTTTGCATCATGTGCTGTTTGGGGACAATTTTTTGGAAGGGCCATCCTGTCTTGATTGACACTGCAGTGCCACTCCTAGATGGGCCAGGTGTTTGTGTCGGCCACTTGTGTCGCTTAGCTTAGTCACACAGTGACCTCGGTGCTCCTCTTTTTTTCTTTGCATCATGTGCTGTTTGGGGAGTATTTTTTTGAAGGGCCATCCTGCCTGACACTGCAGTGCCACTCCTAGATGGGCCAGGTGTTTGTGTCGGCCACTTGTGTCACTTAGCTTAGTCACACAGCCACCTTGGTGCGCCTCTTTTTTTCTTTGCATCATGTGCTGTTTGGGGAGTATTTTTTTGAAGGGCCATCCTGCCTGACACTGCAGTGCCACTCCTAGATGGGCCAGGTGTTTGTGTCGGCCACTTGTGTCGCTTAGCTTAGCCATCCAGCGACCTTGATGCAAATTTTAGGACTAAAAATAATATTGTGAGGTGCGAGGTGTTCAGAATAGACTGGAAATGAGTGGAAATTATGGTTATTTAGGTTAATAATACTATGGGATCAAAATGACCCCCAAATTCTATGATTTAAGCTGTTTTTTAGAGTTTTTTGAAAAAAACACCCGAATCCAAAACACACCCGAATCCGACAAAAAATTTTCGGTGAGGTTTTGCCAAAACCCGTCCGAATCCAAAACACGGCTGCGGAACCGAACCCAAAACCAAAACACAAACCGCGAAAAATTTCCGGTGCACATCACTAATCTATAATCCCTGTGATTCCACGCAGTGATCTGCGAACTGCAAGTTAAAAAAAGAAAGTTACATTTTTTTGTACAATTGTTGTGCTGTACCCTAGTGCACTTTCTTCATGTGCATCTATAAGCCCTCTGATTCCACAGTGATCTGCGAACTGCAAATTAAAAAAATTAAGTTCCATTTTTTTGTACAATTGGTACACTGTACCCTAGTGCACTTTCCTCGTGTGCATCTATAATCCCTGTGATTCCACGCAGTGATCTGCGAATGGCAAATAAAAAAAAATAGGATTTTAATACCTACCGGTAAATCCTTTTCTCTTAGTCCATAGAGGATGCTGGGGACTCTATAAGGACCATGGGGTATAGACGGGATCCGCAGGAGACATGGGCACACTATAAGACTTTGAATGGGTGTGAACTGGCTCCTCCCTCTATGACCCTCCTCCAGACCTCAGTTAGAAAACTGTGCCCAGGGAGACGGACATTTTGAGGAAGGAATTTATTGTTTAAACACGGTGAGTGTCCTACCAGCTTACACCACGAACATACCGCAGAATGTGGCATTCAATAGAATACCAGCCAACGGCATGAACAATACACAGCCACATGCTGAGAGAATATGTAACACAACCAGTGTGTCAACACAACCAATAATAATACACTGCATGCCATGGCATGCACAACGTCAGCAACAGCCTGACAGAAAAGAAACACCACAAGAGTGTAACCATTACCAATAACTGCAGACATAGTATGCACTGGGACGGGCGCCCAGCATCCTCTACAGACTAAGAGAAAAGGATTTACCGGTAGGTATTAAAATCCTATTTTCTCATACGTCCTAGAGGATGCTGGGGACTCCGTAAGGACCATGGGGTTTATACCAAAGCTCCAGACCGGGCGGGAGAGTGCGGACATCTCTGCAGCACCGATTGAGCAAACATGATGTCCCCAGCAGCCAGGGTATCAAACTTGTAGAGCTTAGCAAAAGTGTTTGAACCTGACCAAGTATCCGCTCGGCAAAGTTGAACCGCCGAGACTCCTCGGGCATCCACCCAAGAAGAGCCCATCTTCCTAGTAGAATGGATCTCCACTGACTTTGGTAACGGCAATCCAGCCGTAGAACGAGCACGCCGAATCGTATCACAGATCCAGCATGTAACAGACTGCATAGACGCAGGTGCCCCAATCATGCTGGGAGCATATCGGACAAACAGAGGCTCTGTTTCCCCAATCTGAGCCAAATTGGCGACATAAATATTCAAAGCCCTGACTACATCGAGAGACTTTGAATCAGCCAATGCTTAAGTAAATACAGGCATCAAAATAGGCTGGTTTCTGCGAAACACCGAAACCACTTTTGGCAGAACTATTATCCAAATTCTCAATTCCGCTCTATCCACATGGAAGATCAAACAGGGGCTCCTGTGAGACAAAGCCGCTACTTCCGACACCCGCCTTGCGGACGCCAAGGCCAATAGCATGACCACTTTCCAAAAGAGAAATTTTAACACAACCTTTCATAAAGGTTCCAATCAGTGTGACACAAGAAAACGCAACACCACGTCAAGGTCCCACGGTGCCAATGGGGGCACAAATGGAGGTTGGATGTGCAGTACTCCTTTCACGAAAGACTGAACTCCCGGAAAGGTGGCCAGTTCTTTTTTTTTTTTTTTAAGAAAATTTACAAGGCCAACACTGCACTAAAATGGAGCCTAACTTTAGGCCTGCATCCACACCTGCCTGCAAAGAATGGAGAAGAACGACCCAGCTAAAAGTCTTCCGTAGGAGGCTTCTTGGATTCACACCAAGAGACATATTTACGCCAAATACGTCGTGGTAAGGCTTTGCCGTTACTTCTTTTCTAGCCTGAAGAAGTGTGGAAATGACTTCACTGGGAATACCCTTTCGGGCTAGGATATGGCGTTCAACTGCCACGCCGTCAAACGCAGCCGCGGTAAGTCTTGATACACGCCCTGATCTTGCTGTAACCATTCCTCACGTAGAGGAAGAGGCCAGGGATCTTCTATGAGTAAATCTTGAAGAACTGGATACCAAGCCCTCCTTGGCTAGACCGGAACAATGAGGATTGCCTGAACCTTTGTTCTTTTTACGTTTATCACCTTCAGAAAGAGTGAAAGCGGAGGGGACACATAGACCAACTGAAAACACCCAAGGTGTCACGAGGGCGTCCACTGCTATAGCTTGAGTGTCCCTTGACCTGGAACAATATCCCTGAGGTCTCTCGTTGAGGCGAAACGCCAACATGTCCAATTGAGGCACTCCTCAAAGACTGGTCACTTCTGTGAAAACTTCTCGATGACGACTGTATTTCTCCCGAATGGAGATCGCGTCTGCAGATGAAATCTATTTCTCCGTCGTTCACATCCGGAACGAAGACTGCTAATATAGCGTTTACCAATCTTTCCACCTAGCGGAAAACTTTTGCGGCTTCTGCCACTGCGGCTTTGCTCCTTGTTCCGCCCTAGCGGCTCACTTACGCCACTGCTGTCAAGTCGTCCGATAGAATCAAGCCGGCAGATCACGAAGAATATGTTCGTTGAAAATAGCTCTTAATTCAAGAAAGCTTATTGCAGACAAGCTTCCTAGCTTGACCTTTTCCTCTGGAAATACTTCCCTTGCAAGGACTGCTCCCCAGCCTCGGAGATCTGCATACATGGACACCAGGATCTAATCCTGGATCCCGAACCTTCGTCCCTCTAGGAGGCGAGAACTGAGCAGACACCTCAGGAGCGATATCCTGGCTCTTAGGATTATATTCCGGTGCATGTGCAGGTGAGACCTGGACCACATTTTCAACTAATCCCGTGAAAACCACTCTGGCATTTGACCTGCTCACCGAAAAGGCCTCTTAGGCCGCACCCATCTTCTTCATCAACGGAACATATTGATGGATTGTCACTGTTAATCTGATCCGACTCCGGATCCTCAGATCTCTTTCCACAGGAAAACACAGAGCCTCAACCGCTCAGTATCTACTCTGATACCCACCTCCGACATCTGCATCGTTGGGAACAACAGCCATTCCCTGTGTTGGAGAACAGTCAGAGAGAAACAACGATTTGCACCACTTGTTTCTTGACCTCGCCTTAATCATGAGAGTGTCTCAGTACAGAATAACAATGGCTCTTACTATTGAAAGAATACCATCCTACTGCCATCACTCCAGTGAAATGGCAAAGACAATCCTGGATATCAACCCAGGTAAGCTGAATGCGGAGAAAAACGCATTTAAACCCTTTTCTACCTTTACGTGCTGGAGCTCCCTGGCCTGAGATATTCCATTCTGTAGTTCAACTTTGTAAGTAGAAATCTTTGTTTATTTTTTTTTATATTTTTTTTTAGGGACAGCAGGACAATGTCCTGAACCAGACACAACTCTGGTATGGCGTCGCGTACTACCTCCCCTTCCAGAGGGGAATTAGTAAGATCTATTTGAAAAATCAGTGAGGGGAATCATCTGTAAACTCCAGTATGTACCCCTATGGATTCTATTATTAACTCACAGGCCCAAGTCCATTCCCGGACCGACTGAAGAATATTAGACGAGTTCCCACCGGTGTGGGCTCCAGCCAGGTAGACCCAGCGCCATGCGGTGGATGTGGTAGAAACAGAAAACGACATCCGCTTCTGTGAACCTAAAAAGGCTGCAGAACTCTTACCTTTTCACCTTCCACTATCTGCACAGAAAGGGAAAAAAGAACGGAATCGAACCGGGTAAAATGACTGCATCCCACAACAGAATGCGTCACCAATCGTTGTGAGGGAATCTAACTCACGAAGGGAGACTTACCAGTGGTATCCGCCGAGATCGACTTAACTGAGGCATCCCCAAACAGCGGTACACCGTCCCAGGAAAAAACTCCAGTATCTCTCGGAGTCAGCCTCAGCATTCTCCCGGCCACACCTCCTGCAGTCGCACGGCAGCCT
Source organism: Pseudophryne corroboree (assembly GCF_028390025.1). Lineage (NCBI taxonomy): Eukaryota > Metazoa > Chordata > Amphibia > Anura > Myobatrachidae > Pseudophryne > Pseudophryne corroboree. Next base: position 392,483,582 of record NC_086447.1, on the reverse strand, counting down.
GCCGCAATGTTATAGAGAAGAATCAACATAAGAAACATCCCCTCTCTCTTTAGGGTAATTCTATCGGATGCCTTTCCGAATACAAACACTCCCCCATGTGCATGTACTGCAAATAACTCCAAATCATAGAAATAAAATATCACTTAGCTTCCTGTGTACGATCCTTTGTGATAGGGCCCTGTGACGACCAGGAGTTGACTTTCACAGTATTCTATCGGCGGTGGGAAAAGAATAAACATTCGGACTCCTTGTGAGGATCTGAGACCAACTCGTCACGGCCGACCTAGAGCTTTATCAACAGAGCGACCAGCACATGAGAAGGAAAACTTTTACTTCAGCATTCATTAGAAATCGTAATATGAATATACATAATGTAATACACATATACACACATATCCTATATATATATATATATATATATAATTCCAAAGTCATACCGGCACTCCAATAAATATGAACAGATTCCTTTGCTGCTGTGCCATCCAGGTCAGCAAATGACAGGCATAGAGTGTAAAGATTGGTGGCACTCAAGCAGGCTTGGTAAATGCAGAGAAAAGTTTCTTTATTTGCCTACATGTTTCGGGGAAAAGCACCCCGTCCTCAGGGCTGAACAACAGTAAGAAGATACACATACAACACTTAAATACACCACAGAAAAAAACATTAATGCAAGGATTGTACTCACCTGTCCTCACAGCGCCGCCTCCCGTCCGCACATGCTGCACACTTCCGTGTCGCTGGGCAATGACGTCACGGTGCGCCGCGGGGCAGGGAGATCGTCATGGAAACAACAATCAGTTACAGGCTCCCATAAAACCTGTGTAGAAAAATGTACAAAACATATAAAAATACAATATAAGACAGCACATTTAAAACACAATATAAGACAACACATTTAAAATACATAGAGATCATCATTTAGGGGGAGATCCTGACAATACTTAATTGTCACCGCAATCTCGTCTCAAATAATAATATTCAGGACTTCTGGTGTTATATCCTTCTACCTCGAGGAGAACAGGACTTACTCAATAATAATTAACCATTCGCTGTTAGCTATTGGCTATTAACAGCCTCCCCTACGGATAACATATAGGAATACCTTAATAGATTGTATGGGCCTAAAGAAAACACTGTAATCCCAGGTTTTCATTAAGACCACCAGGGGACAGTGTTCCTAGCCTAAATATCCAACGGGATTCCTTCTGTAGAAGTAGTCTATCCCTATTACCACCCCTCAATGACATGGGGTGTGGTCAATAAGGATAGCGCGAATGCTGGCCACCCCATGTTTAGCTGACAGACAGTGACGTGCAAACGGCTGATCACTTGTGCCCTTCTCAAATGCTTTTTTAATGGCACTCCTGTGGAGTGCCATCCTTTCCCTAAACTGTCGTATGGTCTTGCCCACGTAAGCAAGACCACACGGACATGTAAGTAAATAAATTACGTGAGTAGTAGTACAAGTAAGGCGATGTCTAATAGGTATTTTCTGACCATTTTGTGGATGGTTAAATGTGGTACCTGTTTGTAAAGTATTACAAGTAGCACATCCAAGACACCTATAACATCCCATCTTCGGTCTAAGGAAATGGGCTTGGTCATGTTTAGCCATATTGGTGACATCAAGGCGAACTACATGGTCGCCTATATTAGTGCCCCTAGTATGACTAGGTAATAGTCTAGTAGTGGATAGATTACTCAGAGCTGTTTCTGTTTGTATAACAGGCCACAATTGTTTGGCCTTACTCACTATCCGTTTTGAACTCGTAGTGTATCTACTAACCCATGGTAATCTGTCTGCTGTGACTTTCTGGTTGGATCTGGGGATCAGTAATTGCTGCCTAGGAATACGGAGAACTGCCTCCTTTGACTTTTCAAGATCCCTAATAGGATACCCCCTCTGCGCAAATCTCAGTAGCATTTCATCGAGGGCCCTATTTGTATCCTGAGGGTCTGACGTGATACGCCGTACCCGCAGAAATTGTGAGTACGGCAACCCTTTCTTTAATGCAAGTAGATGGAAACTTTGATAATTCAAAAACGTATTCCTATCAGTATTTTTGACAAATAGGGAGGTACTAAGCTGACCAGACTTAAGGGAAATGGAAACATCCAAGTAATTGATTTGCTTATCATCAATTACATATGTAAATTTCACTACATGTTCTGATGCATTGTGCTGATCCCACAGCCTAATCAACTCTTCCCTAGATCCACTCCAACAAACCAAAAGGTCGTCAATATAGCGCCTATAGTAAATCACATGAGGCTTAACAGAGGGGTCAAGATAAAACATAGTTTTCTCAAGATGGTACATAAAGGCATTGGCGTACGACGGGGCCACTGCGGACCCCATCGCACACCCAGATGACTGTAGGTAAAATTCCCCATTGAAGATAAAGTAATTTCTCTTCAAAACTAAATCCAACAAGTGTAGAAAAAAAGACAAATCTGGGCTATGGTATATATCATTACCTTCAATAAGTGCTCTTACCGCCTCCACACCTGCATCATGTGGGATGCAAGTGTAGAGGCTGGTAACATCGGCACTACACAACAGGGTATTGTTAGGTAACGTATCCAATTGCTGTAGTTGCAGCAAGAGGGACGACATATCCTTAAGGAAGGAGGGCAAAGCTTGAACACAGGGATTAAGATAGGCATCCAAGTAGACCGCAATAGGCTGATATAACGAGCCCCTTGCTGACACAATTGGCCGACCTGGAGGATTCTCCAGGGTCTTGTTCACTTTCGGCAAGGTATAAAAAAGCGGTACTACTGGGAAGTCTACCATAAGGGCAGTACAAACATCTTCGGATATAATACCCAGCCCGCTGGACTCTTTTAAATAAATGTCCAGCTCTTTTTTAAAGTCCTTAGTAGGATCTTTGTTAAGGCGGGAGTATACAAGAGGATCCCTTAGTTGACGTTCACATTCAGCAATATAAGCCCCAATGTCCTGAACAACTATAGACCCACCCTTATCCGCTTTGCGAATTATAATGTCAGTTCTAGTAGACAAATTTTTAAGTGTGGTACGTTCTTTAAAGGTGAGATTTGAGTATACCGGCTCATTCATAGCCTGAAGGCCTTCTCTCTCTACCATGCGGATAAAAGTCCTGATGGACGAATTCTGACTAGGGGGGTCAAATTGAGATTTGGGGGCTATTTTCGAAAGCTGTGTAGGTATCTCTGGAGGAGCCACCACCAGAGATGTCTGTCGAGGGGCTCTGCTGTTGAAGTATTCCTTTCGCTTCAGAGTCCTGTTCAGGCGATAAATATCAGCCTTCCATTCCAATGGATCTGGGATCGTTGTGGGGACAAAGGAAAGTCCTTTAGCCAAAAGACAATATTCTTGATCAGAGAGAGGAGTTGATGAGAGATTAAAGACAAGCTCTTTCAGTGACGCGGCGGTCTTAGCTCGTATGATCCTTTGGTTTTGTTTGGACCTCCTCGTCCTCTGCCGCGACCGCTTGTAGGATTGCGGTTGGGACGTCCTTGAACCCCCGCCTGAGGTTGACCTAAAGGGACCACTCTCTTAATTGATGTTGATGGTGCTGAGGTCATATCCGAATCACTCGCGGAAGATGACATACCTGGTTGTTCCCTGCGTCGCCAATTTTGCTGTCGGCGTCTAGAGAAGTTTTGCTGCTGATGTGATCTTGAGCTACCCAACCAAGGGTAAACCTGCCTTTGTGCATAGTCTCTTTGGACTTTAGCAAGTTTATCCTTTTTGAACCGTATGAGGTCCTGTCGATATTTTTCCATCTGGGTGTTCAGCTTATTCAACCAGTCAGCCTGTGTATCCGCACAGATAGTGGCTTTATGTTGTTGCTCAAAGGACTGAATTTGCTCTTTTGCTAAATTTAATTCCCGGGTGGACTCCTCCACCACCAGCAGAATAAGGTCCATCGAACACTTGTTCAAAATTGCCACCCACCGGCGACAGAATTGTGCACTATAGCGGCCTATCGTCGGCGAGTTGGATATCCTAAAGCCACGGGGAATGAAGTTACTCCGATAATAATCGGATAATGTAATGCCGTGATACATATAGTCACATTCCCTTTGTTTTAGCTTTATCCATTGTCGATACAACTCCTCATTTGTGTTGGAAACTTTATCATCCATCAACCTCCTGTCAACCAGAATGGCATTGGCTTCTGCATCGGAGAAACTTAAACGTTCACGTGCATCCTGATGCACTAAATCAAGTGTAGCATCCATGTCGGAATTATGCTCCATGTTGCTGCTGGCAACTTAATCACGTGGACAAACACTGACTACAGGTAAGGATTGTCAGCACAACCCCCCAAAAACGATGATCTGACTTAAAAGGCTGCCGGTGAATGCAGCCACAGCAAATGTCAATGTCCTGGGTAATTTATCGATCACCGGGTGCCATGATAGCAGAGACCACTCAATGGAAGTCAAACCAAATATAATTCCAAAGTCATACCGCCACTCCAATAAATATGAACAGATTCCTTTGCTGCGGTGCCATCCAGGTCAGCAAATGACAGGCATAGAGTGTAAAGATTGGTGGCACTCAAGCAGGCTTGGTAAATGCAGAGAAAAGTTTCTTTATTTGCCTACATGTTTCAGGGAAAAGCACCCCGTCCTCAGGGCTGAACAACAGTAAGAAGATACACATACAACACTTAAATACACCACAGAAAAAGACATTAATGCAAGGATTGTACTCACCTGTCCTCACGGCGCCGCCGCCCGTCCGCACATGCTGCACACTTCCGTGTCGCTGGGCAATGACGTGGGCAAGACCATACGACAGGAGTGCCATTAAAAAAGCATTTGAGAAGGGCACAAGTGATCAGCCGTTTGCACGTCACTGTCTGTCAGCTAAAAATGGGGTGGCCAGCATTCGCGCTATCCTTATTGACCACACCCCATGTCATTGAGGGGTGGTAATAGGGATAGACTACTTCTACAGAAGGAATCCCGTTGGATATTTAGGCTAGGAACACTGTCCCCTGGTGGTCTTAATGAAAACCTGGGATTACAGTGTTTTCTTTAGGCCCATACAATCTATTAAGGTATTCCTATATGTTATCCGTAGGGGAGGCTGTTAATAGCCAATAGCTAACAGCGAATGGTTAATTATTATTGAGTAAGTCCTGTTCTCCTCGAGGTAGAAGGATATAACACCAGAAGTCCTGAATATTATTATTTGAGACGAGATTGCGGTGACAATTAAGTATTGTCAGGATCTCCCCCTAAATGATGATCTCTATGTATTTTAAATGTGTTGTCTTATATTGTATTTTTATATGTTTTGTACGTTTTTCTACACAGGTTTTATGGGAGCCTGTAACTGATTGTTGTTTCCATGACGATCTCCCTGCCCCGCGGCGCACCGTGACGTCATTGCCCAGCGACACGGAAGTGTGCAGCATGTGCGGACGGGCGGCGGCGCCGTGAGGACAGGTGAGTACAATCCTTGCATTAATGTCTTTTTCTGTGGTGTATTTAAGTGTTGTATGTGTATCTTCTTACTGTTGTTCAGCCCTGAGGACGGGGTGCTTTTCCCCGAAACATGTAGGCAAATAAAGAAACTTTTCTCTGCATTTACCAAGCCTGCTTGAGTGCCACCAATCTTTACACTCTATATATATATATATATATATATACCATACGTATAAGCGGATTGTCCGGAACCGTCGGGTCCCTAGTGACATTAATGTGTTCTGAATGTGTATGACCATGTACTAAATGCCCCAGTTGTGGATCTAACAGGAAACCTTATGGTCGACAGAAAACCTAGTATTCGTTGACAGCAGGGAGTAGTAACCAGGCAAAATAACATTCTTGCGACCCCGAGGGGTCCGAGGGAAGTATAGACATATAATCTTAATAACACTCCCCCACAAATACTACCATGTCTGTGCTCGAGCTACAGGCCCATGGAACCGTACCATACATATACATATAAATATACATACAGGTATAAGGCAGTTACAGCATGTCAATTTACACCCAGTAATAACAGTTGGTGCCGACAGGGTCACCTACATACTACTGTGTCTCCCATACAGTGTTTAGTTTTGAAAAGCACACAACTACTGACCTGCTGACACTGCATCTACTGAATCAAGTACCAACAGGCGTCAGCGATGCCGACAGGGATCCCCATAGCTGTTTGTGACAGAGCACCACACGCATGTCGACAAATGTGGACTAAAAAGCTATAGTGGGTATATCTGACAGGGAACACACAGACATATATGCACAACACAATGATTACATGCCCATTATCTAAAATAGTGCTATATTTCCCTCTATATAGCACTAAACACTGTGCCCCCCCCCCCCTCATTTGCACTGTATACATTGCTTTGGCGGGGACATGGAGAAAATGGTGCTGAATCCTGTTGTGAGTGCTAAGCCCTGCCCCTTCTCGGCACATTTCAGCCCTGCTATTAATATAGCTATTTATGCTGGCAGGGGTCCGTATACAGTGCCTATGCACTGTATACATGTTTAGCCAGACTCCATTGAGGTATATATTGCTGCCCAGGGCGCCCCCCCTGCGCCCTGCACCCTTGTAGTGCCGTTGGTGTGTGGGAGCAATGGCGCGCAGTGCGACTGCTGCGCGGTACTTCTGAGACTCGTAAGTCTTCTGCCGTCACTGAAGTCTTCTGTTCTTCTCATACTCACCCGGCTTCTTTCTTCTGGCTTCTGTGAGGGGGGTGACGGCGCGGCTCCGGGAACAAGCAGCTAGGCGCACCAAGTGATCGAACCCTCTGGAGCTAATGGAGTCCAGTAGCCTAAGAAGAAGAGCCCTTAACTCAGTAGAAGTAGGTCTGCTTCTCTCCCCACAGTCCCACGAAGCAGAGAGCCTGTAGCCAGCAGGTCTCCCTGAAAATAAAAAGCCTAACATAAAGTCTTTTAGAGAAACTCAGTAGAGCTCCCCTATTGTGTGTCCAGTCTCTCCTGGGCACAGAGTCTAACTGAGGTCTGGAGGAGGGGCATAGAGGGAGGAGCCAGTTCACACCCATTCAAAGTCTTATAGTGTGCCCATGTCTCCTGCGGATCCCGTCTATACCCCATGGTCCTTACGGAGTCCCCAGCATCCTCTAGGACGTATGAGAAATAAAGTTAATTTTTTTTGTACAATTGCTGTGCTGTACCCTAGTGCACTTTCTTCATTTGCATCTATAAGCACTGTGATCCCGCGCAGTTATCTGCGAACTTCAAGTAAGAAGAATAAAGTTCTATTTTTTTTTGTACAATTGGTGCGCTGTACCCTAGTGCGCTTTCTTAACATTTATCTAACCCTGTGATTCATGCAGTTTCCCTGTTACTGGAGGGAAAACAGTTTGTTAAACTATGCATGTCCTTTTTAATATCCAACACAAGGGTGGGTGAGAAGGGGCCAAGGACAATTTCATCTTGCACCACCATTCATTTCTCCCACTGCTGTGTGTCAGTGTTTCATAGACATGCTGTAAACTGCAGTGTGTTTGTGCCGCTGCTCTGTCACTTAGTAAACCAACCAGCTCGTTGCAAACTTTGGTCTAAGGTGGATGAAAACAACATTGTGAGCTGTAAGGTGGTCAGAATTGTCTGCAAATGACTGGATATTAATGTTATTGAGGTTAATAATACTCTAGGGACAAAAAAGACCCAAATTAAGTGATTTTAGCTTTTTTTGAAAATCCAAATCCATAGCTGGCTGACAAATCCGGACCAAATCCAAATCCATAAAAAATGGCCCGGCACACATCCCTAGTTCCCCCGAGATGCTTAATATATTGCACAGAGGTCAATGGAATATTCACTGTACTGTATGATTATCATTTGGCTGCTCCATATATTTTATGGATTTCACTGGGATGCTGAATGTATGGCGGTCACCGGCATATATTGTTTACTGAATGTCTCTCAATGTAGTGTACGGTGCTCATGTAGATACTTCCTATAGTTTATGGTGGTCACATGGACATTCTATATGGTGTAAGAAAATCATGTAAATACACTCTACAGAATATGACATTCAAGTGGATGCTCTGAAATGTATAGTAGCCACGAGAATGCACTTTGTAATCTCTACCATCCATGTGGATGCACTTTGTATTGCAGTGTTTCTTAACTACAGTTCTCAGGGACTCCTAACAGTGCATGCTTTATAGAACTTCTAGTTGGTACACAAGTGTATTCATTACTGGCTAACACACTTTATAAGTCCACACGTGGAACTAATTACAGTATTTAAATTGTTATACAGAGGAGATCTGTAAAACATGCACTGTTAAGGGTCCCTGAGGACTAGGATTGGGATACACTACTGTAGTGTATATCAGTCAAATGGATGTTTTCTGTAATGTATAGCAGTCACATGGATTCTATCTGTATCGTGTAGCAGTCATGTGGATGCTATCTATACTGTATCGCAGTCATGTGGATCTCCTCTGTTTTGTATGTCATTCACTGTGATGCTGTCTTTACTGTTTGGTGGTCAAAAGGATGCTCCCTCTATTGCGGTTAGAGATAAGGATTTGTTAACTTTGCAGTGATTGTGTTGAGCACTGCCTACAGTTGATTTGATACCACCTACATGAGGCCACTTTTCAAAAAAATGTTCTGGCCCACTTTAAGGGCCTAATTCAGACCTGATCGCTGGGCAGTGATTTTTGCAGCCCTGCGATCAGATAGTCGCTGCCTACTGGGGGACTGTATTTTAGCTGTGCAAGTGTGCAAACGCATGTGTAGAAGAGCTGCACAAACTGATTTTGTGCAGTTTCTGTGCAGAACAGAACTTACTCAGCCACTGCGATCACTTCAGCCTGTCCGGGACCGGAATTGACGTCAGACACCCTCTCTTCCAACGCTTGGACACGCCTGCGTATTTCCATATACTCCCTGAAAATGGTCAGTTGCCACCCACAAACGCCTTCTTCCTGTCAGTCACCTTGCGATCGCCCGTGTGATTGCTTTTTTCGCACCATCCCGTCGCTATTCACCGATGCCCATTGCTGTGGTCTGTCACGCCTTTGCATTGCGGTGCATATGCATGCGTAGTTCAGACCTGATCACAGGCTGTGAGAAAGCGCAGCCTAGGGATCAGGTCTGATTTACCCCTTAAATTACATAGCTGTTTGCCCCTGACAGTGCAACAAAGTGAAAACAGGTTACACAAACTTTATCTCAGACAACACTTATAACAGTAACATACAGTAACTATCAGAAATCTGGCAGTTCTAAGAAAATATTTCAGTTTATATTCTTATGATCATTGAAATACTACTTTTAAAACAGAATTCCTGTTTTAATTCATATGTTACTCATTCTAGGTCAAGGCTCTGATCTGTATATTACAATGTTGATGTTGTAGTGTACAAATCACTTTTTTTTGGAGAGAATAAACAATATATCCTCCAATGATCCAATAAGTAAATGATAACTCTAAATGAACAAATATATATCAACTCTCTTCCCTTAGGCGGCAGTAATGGAAACATGTCATAGATTAGCCAGGATTTCTGGGCTTAAGTCTTCAAATATCCTATAATTATTTACCTCTTTCTTGTACAGTACCTTAAACATTGTCAATTTCCCTTTCAAAAAATCCACTTAGGGATTGAGAACCCTTTGCAGCAGCAGCTATGGGTGTCCAACAGTTATTTGTCTTTAAGTACTCACTGTGCTTTTGGTTTATTGGTATATCTTGCACTCAACTGATGATTCTATCTCTTAATTGGCAGATCAGATTCTCAGTAATGACATTAATGGCCCAATTCTGAGTCGGACACAACTGCGTCCATGTCTGCATCTTTTGGCAGTCTCACGTCTTAGACTTTGGGCGGTATACTATTACCCGTGGTACACTACCGCAGGTAATGATATCGCCCAGGGCTATCCTATTAGCCCTGATAAGCCGACACGAGCTGCGGCTTATCTGTGTTTTAGTGTACTGCACTGGGTGCTGGCTCCTGACAGTTGACCCCCCCCCCCCCCTCCAACCTGTCACAAGACCATTCATCCGTCTTGTAACCGCTGCCGGAGGCATGGAAAGAGGGGGGGATGTAGGACACAGTGCTGCCCCGACCTCCACACCGGAGGTCATAGCACCGAGTGCTAGCTGCCAGTCCCTCCCTGCAGTCCCAGCCTGGAAACATCCTCATTTTCATGTGAAAATGGGGCTGTTTTTACCAAAAACACACAGGTTTCACTGAACCTCTGTGTTTTCAGTAGCAAGGGACTATATTATGGGAAATCTAATAGGAAAGCCTCTTAAAAAAAAATCAGTGAACCATCTGGAAAAATCACGAAAATAAATCACGTAATAACATCCGAGTTTGCTGGCAAAACTCGGATGTTTTTTTTTATTTAAAGCGGCAGTCATTTTCAAGGCCTTGTAAAGAGGGGTACTGATGGGAGAGATGTGTGCTGAGCGATCTTAACACAGACCGCTCAGCACACATCTCTCCCCCCGCTCAGCACAGCGCGATGTGCTGAGCGGGGGGAGATGGACGGACGGGGGGCCGCTCACTTCAAATAGCGGTGAAGTGAGCGACCCGCTAGATTGAGCCTGCATGCAGGCTGAATCTAGCACCGGCAATAGCGATGCGCGGGGCCGCGCATCGCTATCGCTAGAGGGCATACACACGGCAGATCCCTCCTTAAAAATCTAAGCAATCTAGTTAGATTGCTTAGATTTTAAACACAGATCTCTCCGTGTGTACCCCCCTTAAGTGAAAAAGACTGAGTTCGTCCGGCATTCCGCACCTCCGGCACACTCAGACACTATTACATCCCGCCTATAGTCTTGTATTTTGGGATCAGTATGTATTACCAACGGTCGGGATGCCAGCCGTCAGTATGCCGGCAGCGGGGTGTGCGCTAGCAAGCCCCTTGCGAGCGCCCTGCGCTCACCACGCTGCAAGCTCGGTGGCTCGCCACAGGTTCTTTTTCCACTCTATGGGTGTTATGGACACCCACTAGTGGGAATAGCCCCTGTTAGCCTGGATTCGGCTAGCGGCATTGCCAGCAGTCGGGATTCCGGCGTCAGTATCCTTACCACCAGGATCCCAACTGCCGGTAATGTAACTGCATCCATTGAAATATGATTTCAATTGAATGATCAAAGACTGGAGATTAAATTATTATTTTTTTATGAAAGGAAAACAGGTCTTCTTTGGAATGCAACTCACTCAGTAACATTACTGCAGTGTACTGTAGATAGATATCCCTTAACAAGCATACACAACAGCCTGTTAGTAGCACTGTGTATTGCAGGTGTTCCTAGTGTCTGAAAACACACAATAGCCAATTTGCACCTAATGGTGTGTTTTTTTTTTTTTATAGCAACTACAGCCCAAACCCTCTCCCTACACTCTCTTGTGTAACAAGGTGCCTGATCTTGAGGGAGCAACTCTTATACTGTATGAAATCCAAAGCATGTGAGATTCCTGATTTCCATGAAAATGACAATTTGCCTCATTTTGAGAACCAAATTTGGTGAAAGGAATGTTTTTACAAAGTTTGAGAATCCAACTTGATGGGAAGACATGATTTGGGGATGGAATGCGCACATCTCTAGCTATAATATACATCTGACTAGCTATACTTTAACTTCCTCCTCATGGATCTTCCAAATTTTAACACTAGGCATGCTGTACAGCTGAGGATACGCATCTAGATGTTCTTAAGATCCATACACATCTCCGATGCAACTTCACTCCACTGGCTGAATGGACATAAATGGGCAGCAATTATAGGGCTCATACATAGGCTATGTTTAAAAAGTGCATGTCAAGGGCATGTAGTCAGAATTGTGGGTTATGCAGAGACGTGCTTTCTCAGTGATCCAGTTCATTGCAGGCACATCTCTTGCATAAAGGACAGGGCTGGGCAAGTGTGTTCTGATTACGATGATGGCTGTTTGAACAAGTGCGTAGTTAGGGCAGCACAGTCACATAGATGTGCACAACTTTGTAAATATCCACATATAAGGGGCCTAATTCAGCATGAGCTGTAGTTGTGCGACTATTTGCACAACTACAACTCATTACACTAACAGGCGGGGGGGACATGCCAGGTCCCCCCCCCCCGCTAACATACAAGTGCTTTGCTAAGCAGTCTGTGTAGGCAGACGGTGGGCCGCCACATTTCCAGTTGCATCGGCTGCATGTAATGTCACGCAAACTGCTGCGGCCCACCCCGCAAATGGTCCGGACATGTCTGCTCTGTCTGGACCGTGCCCTCACAATGCCACAACACCGCCCTCTAAACACCTACCTGCCCTGCGACCGCCTCTGCCTGTCAATCAGGCAGAGGCATTCACATAAGTGAGATGCGGTCGCAAGGGGCGCCGAGGGGAGAGGGTACAAGGTACCCAGTACAGGTCTGATTGAGGGGCCCATTGAGGGCCCCTGGGCCCCTCCCCCTTCCTTAGCAGCAGTAGCTTTTCTTCTCAGCCCAGCAGTAGTACCTTGGCCTAGCCAGGCTCTCTACTGCCCTGGCCATCACATCCCACTGTGTGCGCACGCATAGTGCGGCTCCTGCGCTTGCGCACCCTGCACAAGGACTACAGCATGCGACCGCATCACAGATGTGTCTCTTGCTGATTTATGCCCTTAGTTCAGTGTACACAGCGCAAGTGCAATTGTGCATAACTTGTGTGCAATTCTGAATTGACCTACATTGTGATAATTATGCTTCCAGGATTAGCCTAGACCGACAGAATTTTTGCCTTAGTCACCTTCAGTGCATACTGTACACAGAGAATTGGCTATTAGCTTAATGGATCTATCTGTAAATCATATGCAGCAAAAGTGCAACACAAAGTCAGATTCAACTTTCCTGTCACAGTCAGACAATGATGACACAAATTCTTTCCTCCAGAGTCACTAGAACTAGACATCAAAAACAGGATTTTGCATACCGCTAGACTTAATCTATTTCTACTGATTAAAAGGGAAGAATGCTGACGGCAAGATCACAGCACTATTGATAAATTATTACTAGCATTTGGTTAACCCTTTTCAACACTCTCATTCCTTTCTAAGATTCAGTTTTGCATGGAAGTATGTTCCGAAGATGGATATTTTTTTTTTTTTTTTACTGCACATGCTCCATAGCCAATCATAACAGAGCAAATATTGGTAATTCAGATGCATATTAGATGCATCTCCATTTCTAGGCTAGCTGGGTGTAACTTGTGTGATGACTGGGTGCAACTGAGTAGCAATTTATGGTTCATGTAGGCTAAAAGTATCAACTGCTTCTCATGTATGATACAGCTGGTTCAATTGTACACTGATAGTAATGATGGCTACTTTTGTTACAGTTTGTACCACCTCAATACTAGTAAAATATCCTTATCTAACAACTGAAGTGGGAAAAAAAAATCTAAAGATTTATAAAAAGTATACAGTGAATTATCCCTAGCCTGGCAGTTGTGTGGCTTGAGCAGAAAAAAATACATATGTCGAATCAGACAGATCAGGACACATTGGTGCATATACAACAAAGGTGGATTTAGACTTTATGGGGTCCTAAACTGGATTAAGGGAGGAGGAGTCTCCCTCTAGAGGCTCAGCTGTTCATTTACTGCGGCCACTGAATGGCTCCTCCGTGTACATTCAGTCTTGCGGGAAAGTAAAGGCAGTACACTGTGTGGAGCAGCAGCAGCACCATCCCTGCAGACAAATCCCCGGAGCTGCGGAGCTGGAAGGATCGCACAGGCGACCCAGCAGCCAGAGCAGCGCCATCACTACAGAGAACCGGAATCATGCAGCAGGGGAAGGAGAGAGCACGTCGAGAGCTGAGGACAGGCAGAGCCGGGAACAGCGCTGCTTCCCTGCCTCGTCAGCGGCCGTTACCATGGTAATAGTCTGCTGGTTGGCTGAGAGACAGCCATTTTTAGCCAACCAGTGTGTTGTTATGACATGGTTACTGTCTTTAATACAAAAGCATTCACATCAGCGGCGGGTCGGGCAGGACGGTTAGGGCTGTAACACACTGGCCGGTTTCTCCCGGATGGCAAAAAGCCGGACAAACTTTGTCCGGCTTCTTGCCATCCGGGAGAAACCGGCAGAGTCTCGCACACAGGACGGCTTTGAGCCGTGTGTGATGCTGTGCGCAGAGCCGGCCATAGGTATAGGCAAATTAGGCAATTGCCTAGGGTATTTGATATGCCTAGGGGCATCAGCAGCTTCTGCTGATTAAAATGATATGCAGCATGCCTATATTCTGTGTACCATTTCATATGCAGATACAGCCACAATCTCACATAGTATATAAGCATGCTGCATATCATTTTAATCAGCAGAAGCTGCTTGTGCATCCTAGCCACATAGCAATGCAAATAAGATGCATTTTCATAAAAAAAAAGGTGCCCAACATTAGCATTGAGGCAAGATTTATGAGGACATATCTGTATCCAAGCAGAGGCAGAGGTCACAGTGTTAGTGGCAGTGTGAGTGCTGTGTGCATGTGAGTGGGTTGGTTGTGCAGTAGTGTTCAGAATATGTGTAAGGAGCATTATGTGTGTCATGTAAAAATGCATTAATAATGTGCAACATATATGTAAAGGGGCACTATGTGTGTCATTATGTGTATAAGGGCATTAATAATATGCGCATATGTGTAACAGGGTACTTCTATATGTGGTCATTATGTGTATAGGGGCACTAATAATGTGCAGCAAATGTGTAGGGGGCACTATGTGTGTCATTATGTGTACAAGGGTATTAATAATGTGCGGTATATGTGTAAGGGACATTATGTGTAAAAGGGCATTAATAAAGGTTGTCATAATATGCAAGGCACATTATGTTTATAAGGACATTAATAATGTGTCTCATATGTGTAAGGGGCATTACTGTGTGGAATTATGTGTATAAATGCATTACTAATGTGGCATTATGTGTATAAGGTACTCTACTATGTGGCATTGCGTATAGAAAGGGCACTACTGTGTTGTCTAATGTGAATAAAGAGCAATAGGGTGTGGTGTAATGTGAATAAGGAGCAATTCAGTGTGATGTAATGTGAATAAGGGGCTATACTGTGAGGTGTAATGTTTATAAGGTAAAGTGAAACTACTGTGGGATGTAATATGAATTATGGACACTATCGTATGATCAAATGTGAATAAAGTTGCAGTACTGTGTGGCACAATTGGAATTGGGGTTACTATTGTGTGGCCATGCCCCTTGCCAGCAAAAACACACCCCTTTTTGGGCTGTGCGCCAAATGTGCACGCTGTTCCTATTTAAAATATAGGGGGTACAAACACCAAAATAAGGACAGCTATGGGTGAGAGGTGATGGTGCTGGGAAAGAGGTGCAAGGTCAGAGGCGGAACCAGCGGTGGTGCTAGGGGGCACCAGCCAAAATCTTGCCTAAAGCATCATATTGGTCAGGGCCGGCTCTGGCTGTGCGCATGAGCAGCATCAGACACGGCTTCAGAAAAAACCGTTGTGTGTGAAAGCTCCCCTTCACACACACGGTTCACTGGCTGCAAAGACGGCCCGGCGGCCGCCCGTGGTGAAACCCGGCTGCAACCCGGCAGCCGGGCCGGGGCCATGCAGTGTGAAGGGACCCTAGCCCTCACACTGTTAACTACAATGCCGGCACGGGAAAAAGCCGTCCGGCTTTTTCCCGGCCGGCAAAAGCCGGGTAGTGTGTTTTAGCCCTAAGGGGAGCTTTCACACACAACGGTTTTTTTTTCCAAGCCATGTCTGATGCTGCGCATGCGCACAGCATCACACACGGCTCAAAGCCGTCCTGTGTGCGAGACTCTGACGGTTTCTCCCGGATGGCAAAAAGCCGGACAAAGTTTGTCCGGCTTTTTGCCATCCGGGAGAAACCGGCCAGTGTGTTACAGCCCTGACGGTATGCCGTACCGGCCCGTACTGCCATACTTTCACCTCTGCCCTTATTTGTTGTTTTTCCTCCTTATAGTCTATTAAATTATATATTAAAATATCTTAATACAATACATTCCTTTTAGTAAAGTCTGGTTCAGTTTTTTCTTTCCGGTGTCATTCAGTGCTTGGTTTCCAGTGTTTGTGATGTAGAAAACATGGAAAAAATTAAATATACAAATCTGTACAACCGTTTTTACCAATTAGACATAAGTGTTCATAGGGGGTAATTCCAAGTTGATCGCAGCAGGAAATTTTTTAGCAGTTGGGCAAAACCATGTGCACTGCAGGGGAGGCAGATATAACATGTGCAGAGAGAGTTAGATTTGGGTGGGTTATTTTGTTTCTGTGCAGGGTAAATACTGGCTGCTTTATTTTTACACTGCAATTTAGATTGCAGATTGAACACACCACACCCAAATCTAACTCTCTCTGCACATGTTATATCTGCCTCCCCTGCAGTGCACATGGTTTTGCCCAACTGCTAACCAAATTCCTGCTGCGATCAACTTGGAATTACCCCCATAGACTCTTCCTAATTTGAATGTCCAGAAGGGAAATTGATGTGATGATTGATGTAATAAGAGTGTACCAAAACTCACTCTTTAGCAAATAGTGACGTGCAAAACAAGGTTTCTTTAACTCTGTGACCCTAATATTGTTAGTGTATTCGCAAATTTTTATATAGAACCCGATTTCTGTGGTGTAGGATAAGCGTACCCCACTCACTGTAGCTGTAGAATGGATGAAGCTTGTAAAGATATCTTTAGCCCCCAAGATGCAGGAGAGAGGCGTACACAACTCACAATGGGTGTAGTATGGCTGACCGGCGGTCAGGAGACCGCCGGTCAGCATACCGACGCCGGGATCCCGGCAGCATACAGACGCCAGGATTCCGGCGGGGAGGGGGCGAGTGCAGCAAGCCCCTTGCGGGCTCGCTGCGCTCGCCATGCTGCAGGCTCGGTGGCGGCCTGCGGTCGCCACGGGTTCTAATCCCACTCTATGGGTGTCGTGGACACCCACAAGTGGAAATAGTCCCTGTTGGTCGGCATGCCGATCATCAGGATAGTGAGGGGTCGGGATGCTGGAGGAGGTCATGTGACTGTCGGTCTCCCGACCGCTGGTCACATGAATACCACCCCTCACAATGATACGGCTGATGTCAAGCATATAAAGGTATCTTTAATGTGGAACGTCCCCCTGACCATCTGGATGTTCTCATTGTGATTTTTATTCATGGAACATCTGATACCTGGCACCAGTAAGGGGGTGTTGTAAACGTGAAAAAAATAAATCTCAATGTGTAGATCAATAGACCAATATGCGGTCTCTAAAGTGTAAAGGCAGTATGCATTGTGCACAATGGGGGTAATTCCAAGTTGATCGCTGCAGGAAATTTGTTAGCAGTTGGGCAAAACCATGTGCATTGCAGGGGGGGCAGATATAACATTTGCAGAGAGAGTTAGATTTAGGTTGGTTATTTTGTTTCTGTGCAGGGTAAATACTGGCTGCTTTATTATTACACTGCAATTTAGATTGCAGATTGAACTTATCACACCCAAATCTGGTATCCGGACTCCAGGTCGACAACAAAATGGTCGACACACCTTAGGTCAACGCCAATTGATCGACACACCTTAGGTCGACGTGGACAAAAGGTCGACATGGACAAAAGGTCGACAGGAACAAGGTCGACATGGAAAAAGGTCGACATGAGTTTTTTTTACATTTTTTTTTTCTTTTTTGGAACTTTTTCATATTTAATGATCCATGTGGACTACGATTGGAACGGTAATCTGTGCCGAGCGAAGCGGAGCAGAGCGAAGGCACCATGCCCGAAGCATGGCGAGCCATGCGAGGGGACGCGGTGCACTAATTGGGGTTCCTGGTCACTCTACGAAGAAAACGACACCAAAAAAACAAAAAACTCATGTCGACCTTTTTCCATGTCGACCTTGTTCCTGTCGACATTTTGTCCATGTCGACCTTTTGTCCACATCGACCTAAGGTGTGTCAACCAATTGGCGTCGACCTAAGGTGTGTCGACCTTTTTGTTGTCGACCTGGAGTCCCAGACCCCCCAAATCTATCTCTCTCTGCACATGTTATATCTGCCTCCCCTGCAGTGCACATGGTTTTGCCCAACTGCTAAAAAAATTCCTGCTGCGATCAACTTGGAATTACCCCCATGGTTTTGCCCAACTGCTAACAAACTTGCTGCTGCGATCAACTCAGAATTACCCCCAATGAGCAGAGAGACCAGCTGCTGAACACAAGATCTTGCAGATTATTCTCACAGAGGAATTCTCACATAGGTGACTCATCAGGAGTTTTCAGGAGCAAGTAATATATACTGCAGCTTGTGTGCTGAACTGCAGGAGTGATGGCAGAGGTAAAACACAAGACATGAGGAATTTAGTCAAAATTGTGTCAAGACATTCCTGCACCACATAAAAAGGCACAGATGGAGACAGACAATTTTGAGGCTGCATCCTAACATCTGGAACAAGGAAGTGAAAGCAGTGGCCCTCATTCCGAGTTGTTCGCTTGCTAGCCGCTTTTCGCAGCAGTGCATACGCTAAGCCGCCGCCCTCTGGGAGTGAATCTTAGCTTAGCAGAATTGTGAACGAAAGATTCGCAAAATTGTGAATAGAAATTTCTTAGCAGTTTCTGAGTAGCTCGAGACTTACTCTGCCACTGCGATCAGTTCAGTCAGTTTCGTTCCTGGTTTGACGTCACAAACACACCCAGCGTTCGCCCAGGCACTCCCCCGTTTCTCCAGCCACTCCCGCGTTTTTCCCAGAAATGGCAGCATTTTTTCACACACACCCATAAAACGGGCAGTTTCCGCCCAGAAACACCCACTTCCTGTCAATCACACTCCGATCACCAGAACGAAGAAAAAACCTCGTAATGCCGTGAGTAAAATACCAAACTTCTTAGCAAATTTACTTGACGCAGCCGCAGTGCGAACATTGCACATGCGCAGTTAGCGGAAAATCACACCATGCGAAGGAAAATAACGAGCGAACAACTCGAAATGAGGGCCCGTGTGCCTAACACAGCACAGCAACCAGCTGACTGGAACCCCAAGGCTGGGGAATGAGGAGAATCTTTGCAGCACCCAGAGAAAAGCAGGGACCGTTCTTGCATTAAGTGCTGAAACACTACTGAAACTGGTAAATACATAAACCAGCGCCTGACTACCAGGACCTCTACTGTACAACTGTTGTATGGAAAAATACAATTCTAACCACCTACAGCACTGGCATTAACCCCTGCATCACTTAAAAAGTGGGCTCAGCAGATGCTATATATGGAATACATACATTTTACCGGTGGCCGGCTATTATGGCTATCATGAACCTGGCTATCATGACCCCGACAGCAGGATCCCGGCTACCAGTATGCCGGCAGCAGGGCGAGTGCTAGAATGCCCCTTGCGGGCTCGCCATGCTGTGGGCATGGTGGATCGCTGCGCTTACCACAGGATCTATTCTCCCTCTATGGGTGTCGTGGACACCTACAGAGGGAGAAAAGCCTGTGGCACTGGTATTCCGGCGGCATTTCACCACCTGTCATGATTCCTCTGTCGGCACTGTGACCGCCGGGAGCCCTATTGCCAATCCGTCCCTGTGTCCAATGCATTGGTCTTCAAGGAATTATTATTTTACTGCTTTGAGATTCCGGTATACGGACATAATGAAGACACTTAGATGAATAATTCTTCTCAGCAAGAATAGAGATGTCTGTAATAAAGCTGCTGCTTTGAAAAAAATGCTAGGATGTTTTGAGTTTGTAATACAGATAGTACTTAAAAAAAAAAAAGATTGTGGAGAAAATGTCAATTCTGTTTACTAAATGCCTACAGTCCAAACAAACACACTTAGAAAATGCTGCAACATTAATCTGTAATGCAGTAGAATTACTGACGCTGTTTAGAAACAATTTTGAAGAAGCTTAAAGTACTGCTATAAACATGTCTGAAAAGTGGAACGTGGCCAAGTTTGCATCCAAAAAGAGAATACACGTAAAAAACAATTTGATGTGTTATGTGAGGATGAAAGGCTAAATGACGCAGAAAGATCCTTTAAAGTAATTGTTTTATTGTAGTGCAACTGTCTAATCATTTCAAGAGCCTTGATGCCACTGTCAAAAAGCTTAAAGCAATTCTGCCAAGCACACTTCTGACAGCAGCAGATTATGGGACGTATGAAGATGCTGAACAGCTAATTAAATATTTCAGTAAAGACTTTAGTGGGTCTTTCTCAGGGCAATTGCTTGTGTTCAGAATATGTTAAAAACTGGAAATTTCTAAATTATCTCCAGTGAAGGTTTGGCATAGCTACTTATTGTTGATAATAGTGTTTTGTCATAAAGTTTTACAGAAGTATGTAGAGCTATTATTTTGTTTCTACCCATCCCAGTAACAGTAACAACTGCCGAGTGTTCCTTCTTGAAACGGGTATGGGTCATTGGGTCGACTCAACTTAGGTCAATAGTCATTAGGTCGACCACTGAATGTCGACATGGGCATTAGGTTGACATGCACTAGGTCGACATGCACTAGGTCCACATGGGTGTTAGGTCGACATGTACTAGGTCGACAGGTCAAAAGGTCGACATGAGTTTTTGGACTTTTTTGGGTGTTGTTTTCTTCGTAAAGTGATGGGGAACCCCAATTAGTGCACCGTGTCACCTCGCATGGCTCACTTCGCTAGCCATGCTTCGGGCAAGGTTACCGTTCCAATCGTAGTCCACTCGGATCGTCAAGTATGGAAAAATCCAAAAAATGAAAGAAAAAAAAGGTGAAAAACTCATGTAAACCTTTTGACCTGTCGACCTAGTAAACATAGAAACATAGAATTTGACGGCAGATAAGAACCACTTGGCCCATCTAGTCTGCCCATTTTTTTTTATCGTTTAGGTAATCGCAATCCTTTTTGAACCTTAATTCTTTGTAAGGATATTTATATGCCTATCCCAAGCATGTTTAAATTGCTCTACAGTCTCAGCCTCTACCACCTCTGATGGTAGGCTATTCCACTTATCCACTACCCTTTCTGTGAAATCATTTTTCCTTAAATTTCCCCTGAACCTGCCTCCCCCCAGTTTCAGTGTATGTCCTCGAGTTCTAATACTTCTCTTCCTTTGAAGAATGTTTCCCTCCTGAACTTTGTTAAAACCTTTGGTATATTTGAAAGTTTCTATCATGTCTCCCCTTTCCCTTCTCTCCTCCATACTATACATGTTAAGATCTTTTAGCCTTTCCGGGTAAGTTTTGTGATGTAGGCCATGCACCATTTTAGTTGCCCTTCTTTGCACACTCTCTAATGTATTTATATCCTTCTGGAGATATGGTCTCCAGAACTGGACACAGTATTCTAGATGAGGCCGCACCAATGACCTATACAGTGGCATTATTACTTCTCTTTTCCTGCTACTGATTCCTCTCCCTATGCAACCAAGCATCTGACTTGCCTTTCTCATTGCTTTGTTGCATTGCTTTCCTGCCTTTAAGACACTTGAAATAGTGACTCCTAAATCCCTTTCCTCCTCAGTAGTTTCCATTATAGTACCCCTGATACTATATTTAGCCTTTGGGTTTTTGAGACCCAAGTGCATGATTTGGCATTTTTTAGCATTAAACTGTAGTTGCCATGTTCTTGACCTCTTTTTCAAGCCTAGCTAGGTCATCGATCATTTGTTTTACCCCTCCTGGCGTGTCTACCCTGTTGCATATCTTTGTATCATCTGCAAAAAGGCATACTTTCCCTTCAATACCATTTGCAATGTCACTATTAAAGATATTAAAGAGAACTGGTCTGAGTACAGATCCCTGGGGTACTCCACTGGTAACATTTCCCTCCATAGATTGCACTCCATTTACTACAACTGTCTGTTTTCTATCCTGCAACCAGGTTCTTATCCATTTAACTATTTTATAATCCACCCCCACACTTTCAAGTTTATTTAGCAGTCTGTGATGTGGGATAGTGTCAAATGCCTTACTAAAGTCTAGATATGCTACATCTACAGCTCCCCCTTGATCTATTATTTTCATCACAGAGTCAAAAAAGTCAATAAGATTTGTTTGGCATGATCTCCCTCCAGTAAATCCATGCTGTTTTGGATCCTGTAAGTTGTTTGATTTAAGATATTCCACAACTCTTTATTTTAGTAGTTTTTCCATTACTTTCCCTACTACTGATGTAAGGCTTTCTGGTCTGTAGTTACTTGCTTCTTCCTTGCTTCCACTTTTGTACAATGGAACTACATTTGCTCTTTTCCAGTCCTCTGGAATGGCACCTGTATTTAGTGACTGGTTAAATAATTCTGTTAATGATGCCACCAGCACATCTTTTAGCTATTTTAGTACATGTTGACCTAATGACCATGTTGACCTATTGACCATGTCGACCTAAGCTGTGTCGAACTAACGACCATATTCCGTTGAAACAATGGGACAAGAAAGAGTTCAAGGATTAGCAGTATTATCCATCAAAAATTAGGGCAAAGAACCTTCAATTAGAGAAGATCATTGACGAATTTGCTGAGCGAAAAGCAAGATGAACGTTACAGTGATAGTTTGCGGATTTCTGAATGAGCAGCAACAGGTTTGCCTTTACAATATATTAAATGTACATTTTTACATTCTCAGCTCTTTGGACATGTTTTATATGAGAAACTTTATTTTTGATCCCATGTGTGCCGCTATCTATCTTTAATCTAAAATTAGGGGTTAAACACAGCCCCTGTATAGAGGCGAACGTAGGATCACTATCTCATCATTTATAATCTATAATCTATTTATTTTATTTATTAGTACTAAATACACAGGCCCTTCAATTTTTGTTTTATTATTTGTTATATAACTATGTGGTTTTTTTCTTTGAAGCAGACAGTGTTTGTTACTTGTATAAAAATCTGTGACAGGGAAATCTACTATTGAGTTTTATATAATGTATTAAGACTAGTAATTAACATCATCTATAATTACAATGGCTGATCCCACCCGTTTCTCAGAAAGTATATAAAAAGGAGACTGGAGTATGTGGTAGAGCTTAATGAAGATCCTGAGACTATAGTTACATCTACAATTATGAATGATAAAGAAAAATAATTTAATATGTTGTTTTACAAATTGGAGGACCTATTAAAAGCCTAACCATGACACTGGTGGACATGGTTACCTTACAGAAATATGTTAAATCGCAAAAAATACCAAGAGGTCTCAGGATCTTCAAAACTCTATCTTTTATTGATGACCCGTTCATAAAGGAAAAATGGGATACACTATTGGATGGTTGTTCATTCTCTTTAATGGAATTACTCATTAAATATCAGAGTGATAAGATTGATCAAATAAGCAAGGATATTAAGGAGACTAAAAAATCTTTGACCACTTTCTCAGAACACTCTCAATTCAAACATAATGATTTAAAATGAAACCAGAAACGTGAACTTTTTGAAAAAGAGATAATAGAGGGTAAAAATAAGAAGTTTGAGAGAGATGTGGACGACTATAACACCAATGGAGTCCGCACCTATAATAAAAGACAGCCCTTAAGAGGGAGAGCATGGAGTAGATCAAATTGGAGGTCAAAACACCCCAATCGTTTCTATTCTAGAGACACTAATGAAAGTAATTTTGGCCCCAATAAAAGACATGTGTTTGCACAGTCTCAATCTATATCACAAAAAGTTCCAACTTCTCAATATATGACAGAGGCCTCTAACTACAAACAGCCAGACGAACAGTCAGTGAGACCCAAACAATATTCCAATCAAGACTCTACATTAAATAAATCTACAAAATATACAACTGTGTTTCTTTTTCATCCACTAGGAGTCACTGGAGTACTCTTGGGATATGGACGGCTTCCACAGGAAGTAGGCACTGAATAAATTAATTTTTGAACTATACCTCCCCTCCATATCCCTGAGTACCTCAGTGTTTTTTCTGTGCTCGACACAGTTAGTAGGCTTGTGGCTTTGCTGCCACAGAGGTCCACATTTCATTGGATTTTTTCTAAGTTTTTCTTTTTTCAACGATTTACCACATCCCTTCCCCCCTTCCAATAGGCGTGGGTCCGGGATAAGTGAAGGCTGCTTTAGCAGCTGTGGGTGTCGGACCTCTCTAAAAAGAGCTCCCTCACTACCACCTGCAGGACTAAAACCTGCAGTAAAGGCTGGACGGAACTTACAGAGAAGCCCCGTCATAGCCCTCACCACAGGGTCCAGGTATGTTGAACGGGGCGGTCAGCTCACGCTGCCGCCCCACTGTGTGGGATACTGTGTGTGTGTGTGTGTGCGTGGCCCAGGCCCTCGATGCCGCTTCGGGCTCCCTCTCCACCATAGCCCGGCTCCGTGTATAGAGAACGGTATACGGAGCATGGGGGGACACACAAATGAGAGTCAAAAGGCAGGTTTCTTAGCCTAGTGAGTAACTTTGCTGCCACAGTGATGTTCCCTGCACACAGAAATGTCAGGGTCACTGGATAAAATCTCATGATTCAACTCTTATTGATAAGGGAATACAGCAGCGCTGCATATGTATTACAAAAGGCTATGAAGTCTTTGTTAAAACAAGATTAACCATGTTTCCTGTTGTATTTCCAGAATTTCCTGTGTTACATCTCTCCTCCATTGAAGGCGCAGGGGTGTTAAGGGGAATTTGGGAGCAGGCATATGGCTGGCGTGCACTGCACTTGGCCAGATATATATTTATAGAGACACCTTAGTGCTATTTACTGAGTCGTGCAAGTTGTCTGTCTTTGTTTTTGTTTTGAGTATTGTCCGTCTGCATGAGTAAGACACCAGCAATTACTAATAAGCAGTTTCCCTGCCATGTCTAAAACATGGATATACATAATTATTTATATCATAACTGTTTATAATGATATTATCCTAAAGACTGCAAATCTGAATCATGGTTGTGGCAGCCAAATACTGGCTTTGTTCATTTGTTGTAAAGTAGATATGTTATAACAATTGGTCAGCACATGGTGCTTATAAAACAGTATCTGTGGAGCCGTGTGAGTTCACTCACCTGCAGCAGCTTTGGCTTAATTCACTTGGCCACACCACACTGGATACGCCCAATCTCATCTGATTTTGGAAGCTAAGCAGTGTTGAGCCTGATTAGCCACCTGGGAGTACAAGGTGCTGTAGGTATTTTTATTCTACAGCCACACCACACTGGATACGCCCAAACTCATCTGAGCTTGGAAGCTAAGCAGGGTTGCATACTGTTTTGCCATCTGGGGGAAACTGGTGATCCAACTAGATTGCATACTAATACATGCTAGTTTAAACTGTTAAAAATAGCTCAGTTTGGCCTTACACTATCAATATAAACCTACCATAGGTTTTACAGTCAGGATAGCTCTCCAGAGCGCGCTCCCGGCGCCGGCCACTAGAAGGGCCCATTAACTAAGCTGTGGTTAAGCAGCAGTCATCTCAGGTTTTAAGCCTGTGCGAGGTCACATTTAGTTTCAGACTTGTAAAAATGTGTTATACCTGTGTATCAGGGAGACTCTGTAGCCTACTGGTTAGGCTTCCCGCCAACAGTGTAGATGCTGCTTGCAGGGTCATTGGTTCGAATCCTGGGTTCAACTACTGTCTATACACCAGATAGTGTTAACAGTCTCAGTACATAATTGGCCATGGGTTTCCTCAGTGAGTACATTGGAAATGCTTCCATATGGCTTAGCATACATGTGTTTGTGGATGATGGTTGTATCCTCAATTGGATGTTGCACTGTGTTTGATATTATTATAAAAAAAAAAAAAATGTATGTGTGTATATATATATATATATATATATATATAATATGCTGACATTAAAAGTCTATTTTGCAGTAAGCAAGAATAATTGGTCAGCACTCAGTGCTTATTAACACTATCTGTTGAGCACTGCAAACATGGCCACGCCGCAGCAGCTTTGCTTATTGTTTTTACAGGTGGCTCTGTAGCCAAGTGGTTAGGCTTTCCGGCCACAGTGAACATTGTGTTTGCATGGACACTGGTTCAGATCCTGGTTTAACAGGTGTTTAAAAAAAAAAAAAAAAATCCATGGTAGGACAATTTTTTCTTTTAATGTTACTTCCTGGTTCTTTCTCGGAAGTTGCTGCCCTACAACACTTAGACTCTGGAGGAGCGGGGTGTTGTTAGGAGTTTAATTTATTAATTGTTTTTTGTACAGCATGACTCTACAGGAAGATTCACTATTGCTGGTAACCACATGCACGGTAATGCAGGTTTATACACACGTTACTTCCGTGGTGTACTTACTGGTTGGAGTACATGATCTCTTGCACTTACATGTGCAGCAGAGTACTGCAATGGAAGCATGCTGGGCCCATAACCCAGAGGTAGGCAGATTGAAACTATCCTCTGCTATATGCATTTATGCATAATCAAACAAGCAGCTTTGCTGCAAAGTCGGTCACACAGTGTGTCGGACAAATACGAATCTGGGCCAGTGGCGCAATGTATAACGCATCTGACTATGCATAACAAGATTGTAGGTTCGTCTCCTACCTGGCTCGTTTAAGTTGCCGTGATCGTATAGTGGTTAGTACTCTGCGTAAAGACTGCACAGACAGTTTCAGTTACATTGTTGCAGTCGATTTGCCGCCAGCCCTCATAGCACCAGGCCAGTACGTCAGGTTCTCAGCGAAGGCTGAACAATTTCCAATCAGAGACAATTGCATTTATTGGGTGTTTTACTACATATCGGAGTATACCCTACACAGCAGTAGGGCTGTTGCTTCGCCCTGCTTTGGTAAGGGTTTGAGGTAACAAGGCTGTAGTGGCAGGGCATTCCAGTTCAGGTTTGCCCTAAATAAAGACCACCTTACACTTCTTGCTGCCTACAGCTTCTTTGGACGTTGGCAGTTGGTTCTTGCGTTTTCAGCTTCGCTAGTAGCGCATAACGTCCACTTTGGCTACGTTCCTAACATGCGGAGTCGGATTCCAAACGAGATAGATCGCAGACCAAGTGGGGAGGAAAATCTGATTTCCTACCATTGTCTACGCGAATTCCTGAATGATTCCGTCTCAACGACTTCAATTCCTAGGTATGATTCTCAATACGGTAAATCAAAGAATTTACATACCCGAACAGAAAGTACAGGTCATTCGTCATCTGGTACAATTAGTGCTCAAGCCACGCACAGTCTCGGTTCACTTGTGCATTCGCCAACTAGACAATGGTGGCGGCTTTCGAAGCGCTTCAGTTCGGAGGACTTCACTCACGTCCTTTTCAATTGGATGTGTTCGCACAGTGGTCGGGCTCGCATCTGCAGATTTACTGCAGAAGTGAGGTTGTCTCCAAGGGCCAGAGAGTCTCTACTCTGGTGGCTCAAAGTACAGAATCTAACCGCAGGGAAACGGTTCGGTGCCTGGAATTGGATCATTCTCACGGCGGACGCAAGTCTCAGAGGTTGGGGAGCTGTAGTTCAAAATTATCAGCTCCAGGGTCTCTGGGCGGATCACGAAAGATTGCTGTCTATAAATGTCCTGGAACTCCGGGCAATTTACAATGCGCTACTATAAGCAGTGCACAGGCTGCAGGCTCAGGCTGTTCAGGTGCAGTCAGACAATGCGACAGCAGTCGCATACATCAACAAACAAGGAGGAACGAAAAACCGTATGGCAATGCGGGAGGTACAGATGTGTCCACGTGCATCTTTGCTGTGTCCCGTCATGTATGGCACGGTTTTGCATGCTATATACTCAGAGAT
The DNA here is from genome assembly GCF_028390025.1 of Pseudophryne corroboree. Lineage (NCBI taxonomy): Eukaryota > Metazoa > Chordata > Amphibia > Anura > Myobatrachidae > Pseudophryne > Pseudophryne corroboree. Next base: position 392,455,938 of record NC_086447.1, on the reverse strand, counting down.
TTAGTCATGTCTTGTGTTTTTTTTCTTAATTTGCTGCCTTAAATATGTTACTTTATACATATTCTTTTATGGCAAACAAAAATTTTAAAATTCATCCACTCACTTCTCATGAAAAACAGTTTAGCTGTGTTTTGCATGTTGTGCCAGATTTGTAAAAAAAAAAAAAAAAAAAAGCAAAGATGTAAGCAGTCACATCTGTAGCTTGAATCCTCTATTGGGCCGAGTATCACCAAATGATATTGTCGGCAGTAGTCATTCCGGGAGTGGACAACTGGGAGGCGGATTATCTCAGCCGTCTGAATTTTCATCCAGGAGAATGGGCATTAAATCCAGAAGTATTTCACATGCTGGTCCAGAAGTGGAGTTACCCGCAGGTGGACCGATGGCATCTCGCCACAATCATCAAACGCCCTAGGTCGTGTCCAGAACGAGAGATCCAAAGGCAGTGGCGGTGGATGCTCTCACAATCGCGTGGCCATACAGTCTCGCGTATCTATTTCCACCGTTTCCGCTGCTCCCTCTGTGGCTAAAACGGATCAAAGGAGAGTCCGTCACAGTTATACTAGTGGCGCCTCTTTGGCCTCGGAGAGCTTGGTTCTCGGATCTCCGCGGTGTACTCGCAGTCGGTCTTTGGCCGCTCCCACTACGTTCTGACCTGTTACAGCAGGGTCCGTTCCTTTTACCCGATTTAGCGCGGCCGCGTTTGACGGGGTGGCTGTTGAGACAGCCCTCTTAAGAAGAGAGGGCATTCCAGAATCGGGTATTCAAACCATGTTACGAGCTAGGAAGCCGGTTACGGCAGCTCATTATTACAGAGTTTGGCGTGCCTAGGTTAGATAGAGGTCTGAGTTTATCCACACTAAAAGTGCGGATATCGGCGTTGTCCATTTATTTTCATAGTAGATTTGCCCTATTGCCGTCGGTTCACACCTTTTATGCAGGGTGTCCTCAGAGTTCAGCCTCCATTCACTCTACCTACTGCGCCATAAGACTTGAATCTGGTTTTTAGATTTCTTAGTCTTTTTATTATGAACCCTTACAACAAGTGGATATTAAATTTCTCACTTGGGAAAATAATGTTTCTTTTAGCCTTAGCGTCAGCAAGGCGTGTTTCAGATTGGGTGCTTTGTCGTGCAAACCACCGTATTTAGTGTTTCATGATGACAGAGCGGAATTCCGAGCGAATTCTGCTTTTCTACCAAAGGTAGTGTCATCTTTTCACATCAATCAACCAATAGTAGTTCCTATGTTAACAGGAGACTCTGGTAGGTTGGATGTGGTACGCGCATTACGCATTTATGTATCCCGAACGTCGACCGTTCGTAAGACGGATACGTTGTTTGCTCTCTATGATGCTGCCAAGATGGGTTGGCCAGCTTCTAGGCAGACCTTATCCAGTTGGATTAAAGTGACCATACGTCAGACTTACCTTCATGCTAGGTTACAGCCGCCTACATCGATAACAGCTCATTCCACACGTGCTGTGGGAACATCATGGTCAGCAAGTCGTGGAGCTTCTACGACACAGCTTTGCCGGGCGGCTACATGGTCTTCGGTGCACACGTTTGTGCGCCTCTACAAGTTTGATACGTTTGCGGCATCAGCATCTAGCTTTGGCCGCCTAGTGTTACAGGTGCCAAACAGCTCTCCCGCCCGCGGGGGAAACTTTGGTATGTCCCAAGAGTACTCCAGTGACCCCTAGTGGATGAAAAAGAAAATAGGATTTTGGTACTTACCAGGTAAATCCTTTTCTTTGAATCCATAGGGGGCACTGGACGCCCACCCAGAGCAGTTTACCTGGTTTGGGGTAGGTTCAGTAGATCTTATGGTAACACACTTTCACCGACTGGTTCAGATTAACAAGTTATGGTGTCAACTGTTTAGTTCTCAGTAATGTTGGGTCAACTTTATTGTTGTCCGTTATGTTATATGTAATGCTCCATTGTCAACCTCTCTATCGCTCCTGTTCGGCTCAGTAAAAAACACTGACGTACTCAGGGATATGGAGGGGAGGTATAGTTCCAAAATTAATTTATTCAGTGCCTACTTCCTGTGGAAGCCGTCCATATCCCAAGAGTACTCCAGTGCCCCCTATGGATTCAAAGAAAAGGATTTACCTGGTAAGTACCAAAATCCTATTTTTTTAGAGAAAAACCAGTGGAGACACAGAACACCCTCTCCCTATCATAATTACAACAGGTATGACTCACTCCAGTCAGATACCCCAAAAAGAAGAAGAGACCCCAGCATAGAGGACATCGAAGGGGTTATAAAGTGCAGGGGGGGGGGGGGGGAGAGACTTAAGAAATTGAAAGATTGCAATATCCATAATCTCTCATCAAAACCTCTAACTACAAATGATATTAACTTACTAAGTAAGGGTTTAAAGTCGCCCCTTCAAAACCACCAGAATTTTTTAATCTCTTAGTTGATTTGAATAGGTATATCTCTACATTAGCAAGAAAGAGGTATTTTGCCTCTATAAATATACAGAAAAATAAAGAAAAAAGCAAATTATACTTACCGATAATTTCATTTCTTCAAGATACTTCATGGCAGCAATTACTCTGGGGATTGTATCCATCCTCCTATAATTAGACAGGTAGTTTTTTTTTTCAGCAGCTAAGTACCGCCCACTCTGGGTATAAATCGACCCTCCTCTTCCTCCTCCCTAGTCTTTTGAATGTCTCCTTACGGACACCTTCTGTGAAAAAAAAACTTAAGGGAGGGAATATCATAGGCTGCCATGAAGTATCTTGAAGAAATGAAATTATCGGTAAGTATAATTTGCTTTTTTCTTCTGCGTTCCTTCATGGCAGCCATTACTCTGGGATATACCAACGCTCAATACAGGGAGGGTAACAAATTAGAAAGACCACGGTTTAATGCTGAATAGTAATAACTATTTATTCCATAACCCTTTCAAGGACTTGTTTCCCAAAGTGGGAGTCTCCAACATGCAGCACATAATGACTAGAGAACGTATGTATAGATGACCAAGTAGCTGCTGCGCATATGTCTCTTGCCGACACTTGAGCCTTCCTAGCCCAGGAAGCTGCCACCGCCCTTATAGAGAGTGTGCCTTTAGTCCTCCTGGAACCTCCCGATCACTTTCCTCATACACAAATGTTAGCAGTTCTCTAATCCATCTGGAAATGGTTTGCTTAGTAGGCATGTCACCTCACTTTGGTCCTGAATGCAGCACAAACAGGTGTTTGGTCTTCTGAAACTCCTACACGCTCTCCAGATAAAATTAGATTGCTCAGGCTAAATCTAAATTGTGCATCCTTTCTTCCTCCCTGTTCTGTGGTTCCGGATAAAAGGACGGCAAGACAATTTCCTGACCCGAATGAAATTCTGAAGAATTTCTAGATAAGAAAACTCGGATTAGTTCTAAGAACCACTCTATCTGGAAGGAAATTTAAATAAGGTTCTTCTGACCACAGGGCTTGTAGCTCACCAACTCTCCTGGTCGACATAATAGCCACTAGAAAAGCCACTTTCCATGTAACAACTTTATTGAGATCTCCTGTATTAGCTCAAAGGGTGGCGCCATTAAGGCATCCAACACCAAATTCAGGTCCCATGGTGCAAGGATTAACCTAACTCTAGGGCGTATCCTCTTTATTGACCGACAAAACTTTTTGTTAAATCGGCCTTCGACAACCTTCGGTCAAGGAACACGCTGAGTGCTGCTATTTGGACTTTGATAGTTGACACTGCCAGACCTCTCTCGAAGCCCTCGAACAGGAACTGTAACACGTGAGACGTATCTGCTTTCTGAGTGCCAAAATCTGAACTGGCCCAGGAAATAAAATTTCTCCAGACTCTATAATATGCACTTGAAGACCCCTTTTTCTTTGCCTGAATTAGCAAATCGAGGGCCTGCTCGGACAGGCCCTTTTTCCTAAGTAACTGCTGTTCAACTTCCATGCCGTCAAATGAAGCTGCTGAAGGTTCGGATGTAGCAGTGGCCCCTGGTGTAGCAGATCTCTCCTTAGAGGTAGTCTCCAAGGTCCTTGTTGCGCCATCCTCATCACTGAGGGAAACCAAACTCTCTTTGGCCATAAGGGAAGAATTATTATGACTTGTGCCTTCTCTTCCCTGATCTTCTTTATTACACGGGCAATCATTGGAAACAGGGGAAACACATAAGCCAGTCTGAAATTCCATGGAAGAGAGCAGGCATCTACTCCCCCTGTTCCTGGTAGATGATAACGGGAAAAAAACAGGGACATCTTCACATTGATATGTGTGGCCATCAGGTCTACTTGAGGCTGTCTGAACCTTTGAACAATGTCCCAGAACATTGCCTCGTTTAATTCCCATTCTCCTGCTAGCACTTGTTGTCTGCTGAGGAAGTCTGCTACCAGATTTCTTTTGCCTGGAACATGCAGGGCTGACAAGGACCAAAGGTGGCTTTCCGCCCACTGAAGTATCCTTGACACTTTCACCATTAGTGCTTGACTCTTGGTGCCTCCTTGCCGATTCAGATAGGCCACCACCGTTACATTGTCCGAAAACACTTTGAGATGGTTCCCACATAATTGATTCCGGAAAAATATTATCGCATTCCAAACTGCCCTAATTTCTCTGTGATTTGAAGATAGTCTCTTCTCTCTCCGATTCCATTGGCCTTGGCAACTTTGCTGCAGCAGATTTTCTCCCCAACCTACTGCGCATGCGTCTATTGTTAACACTAGACACTGATGTCCAGCCAAAGACGTGCTTCTTTCTGTCAGCTCCGCTTCCAACCACCAATCTAAGGACCGCCTTGTCTCTTGACGCAACCCTATCTGATAGTTTAGAGAATAACCTTTCCAACTGAACCGGAGAATGTCCATCTGTAGTTTCCTCATTCTCCATCTCGCCCAAGGGACTATATCTATGGTGGACGCCATCATTCCTAATAGACTCATCGCTTGACGTAACGTCACTGTGCTGCACCCTCTTACCAGAACTGCCAGCTTCTGTATTTTTCTGCATCTCTCTTCCGACAGACTTATTACATAGCTGCAAGTATCCAGTTGTACTCCCAGAAACTGAATTTTTTGTTCTTGTTCTAACTGGCTCTTCTCCCAGTTTATCAGCCAGCCATGATTCTGAAGAATCTGTAATGTCTTGTCCAATGCCACCATCACCTCTGCTTCCGATCCCTAACATATTAGCAGATCGTCCAGATATGACCAAATTGCCACCTGTTGATTTCTTATGACCGGCAGGAGTGATGTAAGGACTTTCGTGAACACCCTTGGTGATGTCTTTAGACCAAAACGGAAGGCAAGTAAACTGAAAATGCTTTCCGAGCCCGCAGAATCTTAGATACTTTCTGTGATAACTGGCTACAGGTACCTGAAAATAAGCATCCTTTAGGTCTATGGACCCCATAAAATCTTTTCTCCTTACCCCTATCAGAATTGACTTTAGGGTTTCCATATAAAATTTTCTTGTTTTTATGAATCTGTTTAGGCGTCTGAGGTCTAGAATAGTTCTTAACTCCCCAGGGTTTTTTTTTTTTTATTAGGAATATTCTTGAGTAGAATCTGCTTCTTATCTGGAACTTTGGGACAACCTCCACTGCCTTTGCTCTGATCAATTTCTTTAAACTGTCCCTTAGGGCTTCTAATTCTGGAGCCAGAGAAGGTGTTTCTGATACCAGAAAATTGTTGTCATCTGGAACTACCGAAAACTCTATTCTGTAACCATTGGCTATGACATCCAACACCCACGTATCTTGAATGGACTCTCTCCAATGACTGCTAAATTCCCAAAGTCTGCCCCCTACTGGAATGGAGTCCAGAACTCCACAATAGTTATTGTCTGCGACCTCTTCTGTAGGACTGACGAAAGGATTGACGATTTGTCCCTGACGAATACCTGCCAATGTAACCATGACCTGGCCTATATCTCCTGGCCTCTTTAAATTGTTGCCTGGAGTAGGGAACAGGAAATCTATTCCTTCTATCTTGAAGTTATTTTGCTGATTTACCTCCTGATATTTTCTGTATAATGGCTTACAATTTATTGCCAAATAACAATGATCCTTCAAATGGTAAAGACAGTGGACACCAGTCTATTCTTGGAAAGGATATCTGCTGCCCACGGTCTAAGCCACAGCGCTCTCCTTGCCATTATTCCTGCTGCCATAGACTTTGCAGCAAAATTTAGAACATCTAAGGATGCCTCACACAGATATTTTACTCCTTTCATATAAAAATTTTTCAACAGACATTACCTTGACATTTTCTCCTCTAAGTCTGTAGACATTGCTGACCCCAGACTCTTAATGCTCTGGATACTGAAGCAACTGCTACACCTGACTTTAATGACACCGCTCAGGAAATATGTAGCTTTTTTAGGGCACTTTCCATCCGTTTATCCATACCGTCCCTTAGAACTGCACCATCCTCCAACAAAATAGTAGTCTTTGAAACTACCTCAGCAACTGCAGCATCAATTTTAGGTACCATACACCAGTTTAAAACCTGCTCATCCTCAATAGGAAACATACGGTCAGTCTTTTTAATATTACCAAGCCTTTTATCAATATTTTGCCACTCTTAACTGACAATGTCTTTAATGCTTTGTGAACTAGAAACTCCTAATTTTTTTTTTTTTTTTTTTTTTTTGAACACTCTGCAAACAGTACATCTTCATCACCACATTTTCCTTCAGGCTCTTTATAATTCATAGTCTTATAAATATTCTTTAACAGACTGTCCACCAATTCAAATGTGAATTTCCTATACTCCTCCTGATACTCGTCATCATAACTACAATCATGTGAGACTGAATCCTCCACTGAATCAATGCTAGTCAAAGACCTAGACCTTTTACTTCCCTGCAACTCAGACAGCTGCTGCTTGGTAACAAACGAGCTCTTCATTCACTCTTTCAGATTCTGTATTTGTCTGGACTGATTAGAGTCACTGGCCTCATTTCTAGTGCAATCTTCACAGAATTTAGTATTCTCCACAGAAGAGAAGATTTTATCACAGGCAGCACACTGAATTTCCTTGTGCTTCTTTTTAGTTTTATACATCCTCTTCTTAGTTGGAGGCACACTATAATACTGGTATCATAACCTACTCTAACACTATATTATATAATATAATATAATATAACATATATATATGCCCTCTATGAGGACTTACCTCTTTAGGGCAACAGTTGGCTTTGGGGAAGAAGGCTCCTCCATGATATTGCTGCTGGTATGCACAGGAACCTGCCCAGCCATTCAGGGAGACACTGCAGTCTGAATCTCTGTGTGCAGTGCCTTTTTTTTTTTTTTTTAAACAGCTCCTTATCATAGAGCTGCAGCACTTGTGCAGAGCTTCCCTCTAATCCTCCAGGGATGCCTGCCACCCAGCACTTCCGCCCGCCAGCCGCCACTGTCGAGCGCTCCCTTCCGCCCGCCAGTGCGTCCCTTCCCCTAGCCGCACTTCCACCCACACCACGGAATGGGGAGAACGCAAGCACAGGGGAAAAGTGGTATGTGCACTATGATTCGGCGATGCAGAGAGGCCTCTATACAAAAGCAGGCTGCGGGCAGACACCTTAAGCTGTTTAGTGGGGACTTACTCATACCGCCCCTAGCACACTTTGCCACTCTTCCCAGGGAGCCACCCTCTTCCAGTATAAAGCAATAACCGCAAACTGGGAATATTAGAGGTAAGCCTAAAAAAATAAAATAAAAACAAAAATAAAACAACAAACACTACTCTGCTCTAATAGGAGACAGGAAAAAAGACTAGGGAGGAGGAAGAGGAGGGTCGATTTATACCCAGAGTGGGCGGTACTTAGCTGCTGAAAAAAAAAAACTACCTGTCTAATTATAGGAGGATGGATACAATCCCCAGAGTAATGGCTGCCATGAAGGAACGCAGAAGAAATAGGTATACCCATTGTATTAGATGATGGTGATAGATCTGATATCCACATGCTTGAGTCGCTTCTCCAGGAAAATTATACATCCTCGGAAACAACAGTACTTTATGACCATGATAGGTCTATGGACAGACATTTAAGATTTAAAGTCAAATCTCAGTTCTTCCCAGTACAACGCAGAAGTGCACAAATAGATACAGTATATTCTATAAGAAACCCTGGATGACTTTAACTCCCTTTGCACTAAGGAACTGAATCGATCTAAATATATACACAATTTAGCAAGAAAAGAAAGAGCTTTATTAAAGAAATTAACTAAAGATCCCTCCCTTGTCACTAAGCCAGCAGACAAGGGAGGGGGTATAGTTACTCAAAATACCACTGATTATTTAGCTGAAGCATATAGACAGTTGAGAGATATAGGATTTTATGAAAAATTAAAATCCAACTCTACAAAGAATTATCTTGCCTCTTTAACCTTACTAGTTACTAAAGATGCCCTCAGGGATGGTGCACTGTTGAGAGAAGATACTCATTATTTGATACCTTCACATCCTGTCACAGCCATATATTATCACCTCCCTAACATTCGCAAAGCACTAGTCACGCTCCCAGGGAGACCTATTATTTTGGGTGTTGGTCCCCTCACTGCTAATTTGTCACATTTTGTGGATTATTTTTTACAACCATACGCACTCTCTTCACATTATCATATCAAAGACACTACGTTTTTTTAAAAATCTATATCCAAAATCACCTGGAAAAATACATATTTTTTTTGTCACATGTGACGTACAGTCATTGTATTCAAACATCCCTCACGCCAAAGGCGTTGCTGTTAATAAACATCAACTACTGAACACAGATTCAATGTCAGTCAGACTGCGTAGGTTTATTGTTGAATCCATAACTTTTATACTTAGATTTCACTTCACTTTTTAATCAGAATAATTTTAATTTACAGTTCACTAGCACAATGGATAAGACTTCGATCTCTTTTCTCAGCATTGCCCTAACCATTGTTGATGGAAACATCATACTAAAACCTTTAGGAAAAAGGTCGATAACTACAACTTTTTGCACTATGATAGTATGCACTTCAAGCCCTGGGTTAACAACATTCCCTATGGATAGTTGCATCATATTCGACGCAACTGTAGTGATCTTAATGATTACGAAATTCAAGCCCAGGAACTCACTCTTTCACTGAAAGATAGAGGCTATCCCATAAATCTTATTGATTCTACATTAGAAGATGTCAAAATGATGGGTTCACTACGGCAGGCAGGCGGTCGGGCTCCCGGCGACCAGCATACCGGCGCCGGGAGCCCGACCGCCGGCTTACCGACAGTGTGGCGAGCGCAAATGAGCCCCTTGCGGGCTCGCTGCACTCGCCACGATACGGGCACGGTGGCGCGCTATGCGCGCCACACTATTTTATTCTCCCTCTATGGGGGTCGTGGACCCCCACGAGGGAAAATAAGTGTCGGTATGCCGGCTGTCGGGCTCCCGGCGTCGGTATACTGAGCGCCGGGAGCCCGACCGCCGGTATACAGAAGACCACCCCAAAATGATAAATTAAGAAGAACTTTTAGTTCATAAGGAAAGAAGTACATTTTATAATAAGGAATTTGACTGTGATTTTCAAGAAATCTGAAAATCTACAACAACAATATGTCTCCCCCAGTTTTTTCATATACAGGAGAACAGACATCTCTGGTATTCAAAACAAACCTACACAGTGGCTTTCACCAAAAATCTGGATGCTAGATGTGGCTCTAGTAGCTGCATAACCTGTTCCTTCATTAAAAACAATGTACATTCTTTTGAATCCTCTTCACATGAATAATTTGTAATCAAATAATTTATCAGTTGTAATAGTACACACCTTATTTACGTCTTGATCTGCAGTTGTGGTCTTATCTACAGTGTGTAGGTAGGATCACACGTAAATTGAGAATTAGGTTTTTGGAACACAAGAAATATAGAAGAAGAAATGTAGAAAAAGGATTTCTGTCACATAGTGTTTCCAACCATGTTTTGGAACACCATGTCAGAAATCCCAAGGAATTAAATTTAATAGGTATTGAGATTATTAATCCTACAAAAAGAGATGGAGCTAGGTATAGGAAGTTGTGCCTGAGAGAAAAATATTGGATTCATAAACTGAGGACCCTTGTTCCCGACGGCCTCAACGAATCTATCAAAATAGATCTGTTATACATACTCCTCACAGGCTCTAAAGTCTTGCCCTCTTCTTTATGTTGTTTTTGTTCCATAGCACTTAATGCTCTCTCTTTTGTTATCCACTCCCCTATCCCTTTTTTTTTTGCCTATATGCATATATGCTTATACATCTAGACACTAGTTATTGTACTTTATTAAACTAGTATAAATTAAACAGTAACAACAAATCATATGTCTTGTTGTGCATCCGAGTGATTGAACATTTGGACTCATGTTATTTTAATTTCTGAAGTTTGTATATATGTAGAGTGTACTCTATATTTTCATGTTTTATTTATATACATGGCAACGAGGCGCTGTCCTCTTAGCGTGTTTGCGCATGTAAGTTATTTATATTTTTTATTATAATTTATATTCTATTGTGTAATGTTATAGTGACATCCCACTTTTCTCCTTTGTACTTACCAGTTAACCTCTAAGAGGAATGTGTAATATTTATACCTCCTTGTGTATATGTATGTATACATTTGGAGCATTACACAAAAATGGGGACCTTTTAGAGATACACTACTGAGTCTGTGCATATGAATTGGTCTATTTATATATGTGTTATTTTATCTGCTTTCCTATACTGCTTCTCCTTATATATTTATCTTTGTAATACATTTATGTAATATTGTTGTAATGTCTATGTAAATAGATAGTCTATAGACCCGAATTCAAGTTGTTTTTCTCTTAAGTCCTAGAGGATGCTGGGGTCCATTTTAGTACTATAGGGTATAGACGGTTCCGCAGGAGCCTTCGGCACTTTAAGACTTTTCAACAGTGTGAACTGGCTCCTCCCTCTATGGCCCTCCTCCAGACCCCAGTTTAGAAAATGTGCCCAGGAGACTGGATGCACACTGGTGGTGCTCTACAGAGCTTTGCTGGAAAAAGACTTTCTTAGGCTTTTTATTTTACAGGGAAGCTGCTGGCAACAGCTTCCCTGCTTCATGGGACTTAGGGGGGGAAGTAGGAACCAACATCTCAATTAGTTAATGGTTCTGCTTCCGCTGACAGGAAACCATTAGCTCCTGAAGGGTACTGAACACAGCCCAAGCATAGCCAGCGTTCACTCCCACAGCACTGCCGCCACCCCCTAACAAAGCCAGAAGTCAGAAGGCTGGTGAGTATATTACCGGAGTCCTGCAGAGAGGGGATCCTCCGGTCATCGTTGGCAGCATACAGGTACACGCACAGCATCGGGAAGCTGCGCGCCATGTCTCTCAGAACAAGGGTGCAGAGCGCGGCGGGGGGGGGGTGCACTCTGAGAGCATGTTTAAAACCTTACTCTCACTGGCAAAAAGGGTACATGCATGTACAGCCGCTGATGTGCCATCCCCAGCCAGTATATTATTACATCGCTGAGGTTGAAGGGCAGGGCTTCTCCTCAGACGTGCCAGAACACTCACTGGGTGCCATTTTCTCCTGAAAAAACTCCAGTGTGTAGCTCCTGAATGCTGTTTCTCCTCATGACAACGCTGATACAAGTACAGGGTGTTATAGAAGGGGCAGAGAGTGTTCATTATAATTAGGTCTGTAGGCCTATTATTGGTATATGCACTGTAAGTGGGTAATATTTCCACAATTCACAATAAGTGTGTTGACTGGCAAATCCCTCTGTGTTTCTCTGACAGACTTTAGTGTGGGTCTGTCACCAATAGCTCCCCTGTGTGATAGGGGTGTGTGTGTGTGTGTGTGTGTGTGTGTGTGTGTGTGTGTGTGTGTGTGTGTGTGTGTGTGTGTGTGTGTGTTTGTGTACAAGTGTGTAACATGTCAGACATTGGGGAGGGTTCTTCCCAGGAACAACCCATTTTAGATGCACAAGAGGGTAATGTGGTGGCCCTTCCCTCTCAGAAGGAGCTGGAGTGGGTGAGAATGTTGCAAAAGAATATGTCAATGCTTGCAAAGAAATTCTCTGAGTCTGAACAACAGACTAAATATTGGAGGCAGTCTGTGGAGGATGCACTGTTTACTGACCCCTCCATATCATCCACTCGGGTCCCATCCAGTTCCCAGAAAAGGTCTCTGGCCCAGATAATGCAAGGGGACACAGACATAGATTCTGACTCTGACGTCGACACTGGCGAATTGAGAGGGGTAGACCCCAAATTAGCCAAAAGCATACAATGTATGATAGCTGCTATAAAGGAAGTGTTGGAGTTTCCTGAAACAACACTGGTCCCAGAGGAAAAGGATTATTTTAAATTAAATAAAAAGCAGGTTGTGACTTTTCCTCCTTCAAAGGATTTGAATGCGTTCTTTGTAGAATCCTGGGCTAACCCAGAGAAGAAATTTACCCTTCCCAGATGGATACGTGTAACGTACCCTTTCCCTGAGGAAGACAGGCACAAATGGGAGACACCCCCAATGATAGATACCTCAGTTTCTCGGCTGTCTAAGAAAATAGTTTTGCCTGCCCATGGTTCAGCCTCTTTAAAAGATCCAGCTGACTGTAAATTAGAAACAACCCTAAAATCCATATATACGGCTAACGGAACGGTGCTCAGGCCCACCATTGCTTGTTAGTGGGTAGGTAATGCTGTGGAAAAATGGTCTGACTACTTGCTTGATAACATAGACACAGTTGACAGGGATGAAATAGTCCTAACTCTCGGCCATATCAAAGATGCTGCAGGTAACTTAGTTGAAGCTATGAAGGATATTGGGTTGCTGAGTTCAAGATCCTCCGCTATGGCAATTTCAGCCCGCAGGGTGCTGTGGATCCGCCAATGGAATGCTGATGCTGAATCAAAAAAGAATATTGAGGCACTTCCTTACAATGGAGAAGCCCTCTTTGGGGACAAGCTGGATGCCATGATTTCAACAACTACATCAGGCAAGTCAGCATTTCTGCCTTCCGCAGCTGCTCCACCTAGGAAAGGATTTCATTCTCATATGATGCAATCCTTTCAGCCCAACCAGTCCAAAAAGGCAAAGGGTACCCCCTTCTTCGCAGGAAGAGGTCGAGGAAGAGGTAAAAAATTCTACAACACCATCAGGCTTGCAGGAGCAGAAGTCAAAAGCTACATCTGCTAAAAACTCAGCATGACGCTGGGGATCCCCTGCGGGAGTAAGATCGGGTGGGGGCACGTCTACTGTCTTTCAGCCAGGTCTGGGTTCACTCAGATCTGGATCCTTGGGTATTGCAGATAGTATCCCAAGGGTACAAATTGGAATTTCAGGACCTTCCCCATGCCGATTTTTCAAATCAGCCTTACCAACTTCTGTTCAGGACAGAGCAATGATATTGGACACGGAAGCACAAAAAGTATTCCTACCAGTGGAAAAGGCTCTGGAGATCCAGAGGATGGTCAAACAAGTTTTAAAACCAGCACGCATATCGATACATCAGTGCATCTGCCTGCTGGGGAAGAGGGTAGCGGCCTACGAGGCTCTACAATTTGTCCGATTCCAAGCCAGGGTGTTCCAATGGGACCTACTGGACAAGTGGTCCAGATCGCACCTACACATGCACCGGAGGATAATCCTGTCAACAAAAGCCAGTATTTCACTCTTGTGGTAGCTTCAAAGTTTTCACCTCCTGGGGGGACGCAGGTTCGGGATTCAGACTTGGATCCTGGTGACCACAAATGCAAGCCTCGGAGATTGGGGAGCAGTCATGCAAGGGGACAGCTTCCAAGGACAATGGTCAAGTCAAGAAGTACTCCTTCACATAAACATTCTGGAATTGAGAGCTGTGTACAACAGCCTTCATCAAGCGGCACACCTTCTTCAAGGTCGTCCCATATAGATCCAGTCAGACAATGTAACGGCAGTAGCTTACATAAACCGTCAGGGTGGAACAAAAAGCAGAGCGGCAATGGCAAAGGTGACAAAGTTACTCCTCTGGGCAGAAAGACATGCAAAAGCTCTGTCGGCAATTTTCATTCCGGGAGTGGACCACTGGGAAGCAGACTTCCTCAGCAGACATGATCTCCATCCTGGAGAATGGGGCCTCCACCCAGAAGTCTTTGCAGAGGTAGCAAATTATTGGGGCATTCCTCAAGTAGATATAATGGCATCATATCTCAACAAGAAGCGTCAGAAATATTGTTCCAGTTGAGAGACCCACAAGCAATAGCAGTGGATGCACTGGTGACCCAGGGGGTGTTTCAGTCAGTGTATCTGTTCCCTCCACTTCCACTAATAGCAAAAGTTCTCAAGATCATCAGAAGAACAAGGGTTCGAGCAATTCTCATTGCTCCAGACAGGCCAAGGAGGGCTTGGTATCCAGATCTTCAGGAGTTATTACTGGAAGATCCTCAGCCTCTTCCTCTTCGCGAGGACCTGCTTCAGCAGGGGCCGTTAGTTTATCAAGACTTACCGCGGCTGCATTTGACGTCATGGCTGTTGAGCGCCAGATCCTAGCCTGTAAGGGTATTCCCAATGAAGTAATTCCCACACTTATTCTGGCCAGGAAAGGGGTAACGTCCAAACATTACCATTGTATTTGGAGAAAATATGTATCTTGGTGTGAATCCAAGAAGTCTCCTGCGGTGTAATTTAAACTAGGACGTCTTCTCCTATTTCTACAGGCGGGTGTGGATGCTGGCTAGAGATTAGGGTCTATCAAGGTCCAAATTTCAGCCTTGTTCACTTTCTTTCAGAAACAGATGGCTTCCCTTCCTGAGGTCCAGACATTCATGAAGGGGGTTCTGTGCATCCAACCTCCCTTTGTGCCTCCTTCGGCGCCCAAGGGATCTTAATGAAGTGTTGCAGTTCCTTAAATCGGACTGGTTTGAGCCTCTACAAGAGGTAGAGTTGAAGTTTCTCACTTGGAAAGTGGTCATGCTGTTGGCCTTGGCCTCAGGCAGACGAGTGTCTGATTTAGGGGCTCTGTCACACAAGAGTCCTTATTTGATTTTTCACGAAGATAGAGCTGAACTGCAGACGTGTCAGCATTTTCTTCCAAAGGTTGTGTCTTATTTCCATATCAACCAACCTGTGGTGGTGCCAGTGGCTTCTGACACCTCAGCCGTTTCAAAATCCTTGGATGTCGTCAGAGCGTTGAGGACTTATGTTGCAAGAACGGCTCGGATAAGGAAAACAGAATCTTTGTTTGTCCACTATGACCCCAACAAGATTGCTTCTAAGCAGACTATTGCGCGCTTGATCAGAGGTACCATTCAGCACGCTTATTCCATGACAGGATTGCCGTTACCGAGTTCGGTAAAGGCCCACTCTACAAGGAAAGTGGGTTCTTCCTGGGAGGCGGCCCGGGGTGTCTCGGCATTGCAAATTTGCAGAGCAGCTACTTGGTCAGGGGCAAACACGTTTGCTAAGTTTTACAGGTTTAACACCTTGACTGCTGACGACCTTCAGTTTGGTCAGTCAGTTCTGCAGGAACATTAGCACTTTCCCACCCATACTGGGAGCTTTGGTATATCCTCATGCTACTAAAATGGACCCCAGCATCCTCTAGGACGTAAGAGAAAATAGGATTTTAATTACCTACCGGTTAATCCTTTTCTCGTAGTCCAAAGAGGATGCTGGGTGCCCGCCCAGTGCTAATTTTTCCTGCAGAATTACGTTTTATCTTTTTACACAGGTTCTCATGTGTTAAGATGTTCACAGCTGTTGCTGTTGCGTTATGCATGCACGTTAGCATGGGTTATGTTGAAAGCCATGTTAGGCGTCATGCTTTGTATGGTGTGAGCTGGTGTGCAGCTTGCCACTAGTTTAATGTAAATTCTTCTCTCTAAGTTGTCCATCTCCTCGGGCACAGTTCCTATACTGAGGTCTGGAGGAGGGGCATAGAGGGAGGAGCCAGTTCACACTGTTGAAAAGTCTTAAAGTGCCGAAGGCTCCTGCGGAACTGTCTATACCCCATGGTACTAAAATGGACCCCAGCATCCTTTACGGACTGCGAGAAAAGGATTTACCGGTAGGTAATTAAAATCCTCTTTTTCCGATTAGTGAATATTTTCATGTTTCAAATATTATTTAGTCCCTAAAGCCGACATTTTTTAAAACCTTAACTGATATATGTCTCTGATTACACTTATTAGTCATACAGATCATTGTTCATGTCGGACCTCTGTAAATCGGGTCCATAAGAGTCAGGAGGTATTCCTTTGATAAAGTCACGTGAGGTCGTGATGAAATGCGTCAGCACCCCTCCTTCTTTTTCTCAGCCGGAGTTCATCTACACCGTACCACTGAGTAAGCGAGCCGACATTGTTGAATACAGCTATGGGACTCAGCTACAAGTCCCAGACAGTTGTACACACTGAGCCGCATAACGATTGGGAATCGCTACAAGTCCCATACAGCCGTGCACACTAAGCCGCATATTGATTGGGAATCAGACAGCAGCTGCACATCTCCTACATGCTTACTGATCTGCTGCCTAAGCCCAACGGCTGAGAGACGCCTAGCCATCCGAGATCAACAGCAGGTGACACCCCCGAGTATTAGTACCCGAGGATGCTCGGGTCCGTGGATCAGCTACCCAGCTCAGGTTGTGCATTTGATAGAATTTAACCTGACACATTGTAACATCAGACTGTCATTTGCTACACAGTCTCCTTTCTTGGAATCTTCAGTGGTGCCAATTCTAAGAAGTGTTTCTATTTCCCTTGACTGTTAGTATTTTAACCAAAGTGTTTCTGAGACATAGACTGCACTATTATTACTGGTGTTAAAAACAGTCTGGAATCTAATTTAACAGCTGTCAATATATATGCTTTCTACAAGGACTCGTATGAATTGCAGGCTTGATATTAACTAACAACTTTTTTAATTTTTGTCACTGATATCAGTGTTTTATATATATATATATATATATATATATATATATATATATATATGAAAAAGACAAAAGAAGGAAGGCGCAATAGTGAGTAAAAATTGAAATTCTTTACTAATAAAAGAGTACAAGCTCACGTACATCAAGGTAAAATAATACCGGCTCCCATCTCCAAGCCCCCGCAGCAATGCTTCCGGATAGCACCTAGCAGTGCTTTCAGACAGGGAGTCCACAGCGGCTCTTTATTCGGCTGTTTAGACCACCGCGGCTCTCAATCGGCTGCTCGTTGTATGCGGCTGTTTGTCCAGCACTAGGCAAAAGCGTCCCGACCGGTTTCATCACGGTTGACTTCGTCAGGGGGTGTGGCCAAGCAGAGTATCCCTGCAGCATTTATAGCACATCTAATCTACTATATTTTTCTACTATATTTTACAATAAAAATGATTTTTATCTTTTCACAATCTCATCATAACAACATAGGTGTTTTACTTTTAATCTCCACATGAACACATTTTATTTTTACGTCCGTCTGTTTAGTTCATTATCCTCCGATGCCACATTTTTTCTACAACCAATTTAATACAATAAATCCAAATCAATAACCATCATAAAAAGCAATATAAAAAGCAATATAATTGGCCTATTAATGTCACACTTTTTTGTAATTTTAAAATGTATCTATTACCATCTAATTTATACACTCTCATTAAAGGCACAAATAAGGGGAACATATGTTTCCCTTCTTCCTAGCTTTTTTAGAATGTCACCACCTCTATCATCTAACGTGACATGTGCAGGGGGGAACTTATAAAATGTGTTCATGTGGAGATTAAAAGTAAAACACCTATCTATGAGTTGAGATCCTGATGAGGTACAGCTGATCTAATTACCAGTGAAAGCGCTGAGTTAATTACTGTCGGGTGTTTTTTGAATTACCCTCTGATGTTAAAAATGTTATAAATATAAATTGCAGTAATATCTGTAGATTGTAATGATCCATGGTGAAAAAATGTTGTTATGATGAGATTGTGAAAAGATAAAAATAATTTTTATTGTAAAATATAGTAGATTAGATGTGCTATAAATGCTGCAGGGATACTCTGCTTGGCCACACCCCCTGACGAAGTCAACCGTGACGAAACCGGTCGGGACGCTTTTGCCTAGTGCTGGACAAACAGCCGCATACAACGAGCAGCCGATTGAGAGCCGCGGTGGTCTAAACAGCCGAATAAAGAGCCGCTGTGGACTCCCTGTCTGAAAGCACTGCTAGGTGCTATCCGGAAGCATTGCTGCGGGGGCTTGGAGATGGGAGCCGGTATTATTTTACCTTGATGTACGTGAGCTTGTACTCTTTTATTAGTTAAGAATTTTAATTTTTACTCACTATTGCGCCTTCCTTCTTTTGTCTTTTTCACATGTATCTAGCCGGTGGATCGGCTTTTTAGGAATTGGCAGCAAATGCATCTATTAAAAAGGACTGATTATATTATATCTGGAATTGGACGGAGAGAAATATCCTATGCGCAGTTAAATAATTGTATTGATTATCTGTTCTGATCTAATTGCAGCAGTGGATTATACTCCTGTTATAAGAGAATTTTTAATACTATCTGTTATTTGTATGTGTATTGTTTTGTCTAGTGTTGGTAAAAGTATTTTAGTGTGGCCATTAAATATTTGTTTTAATCACTATGGAAAAACGCCAGAGGTGTCTAGATGAATGTCACAGGATTTTTTCTGATCAATTAGGTGGAAAGAAGTACAGATGTAGCCACCTTTATCTTGAGTGGCCGCGGCGTTTGTCCCGTTCGACCATACGCAGCGTACTGTGGCGTAGCGAGGCGCGCCTAGCCACAGAGAGGCTATCTAATCGCACGGAGACAGACATTTGACGTTTGGCGTTACCTTTACGTGTAATACCTGCGATCAGCCACCAGATGTCGCTTTTTACAATCACCACTGCGCATGCGTGTGGTCTCCCGTAAAATACAATACTGACATACATAATAAGGACTACTTTACTAAGGCGTCTCATTACGCTGCATACAGTAAATACTGTACTCATTACGCTGCATTATTTAATACAGTACTGTATATACAGTACGACACCGACGCAAATAGTACAGCATACAGTATATGATCCATCTACAATACTTTATGAATACTGTATGTGAGCGTCCAAGTCCCGCAGACAAAACACAGTACTGTAAAACCAGTAGTGTACACTGTCGCAAATGGATGTGTGTTACAAGTTCACTATTGCCTCTCAAGATTAGGAATTTTCTACAGTATGTTATCGTCCTAATCCCGTAGCCATTACAGCATAATCAAAACCAACGGATTTATACATTTGTCTGCGGCGAAGTGGTGAAGTGTTTCGCTTCCTATACTCAGAGTCCAGGGTTCGATTCCTTAAGTACGAATGCATGTTACTGTAGTTTTTTTCAGACACTTTATTATTTTTTTTATTCACATACTGTAAACCAGGGCATACAGTAGCTGCATGAGCGGTTCTATGCGATCGAGTCCGGTGTACCATAATGTGCAGGTTCTATGCAGGTTAAGGTTCTATGCTCCGTACACAGTACACATACAATTCTGTAGCTGGGCAGACTGAATAGAAATGGCTACCACCTATGACTCCTTGCCCCACAGAGGCCCTAGGCTACGGAGCAAGTAATAGTCCAGATTGTACAGACTATGGGGCAATGCTGAAGGAGCGTCACAATCCCCTAGCTAAAATACACAGTATGCATATTATGGTACACCGGACGCGATGACATACTGTAGCACACTGGCAAAATGGCCGCCGCCCCTGAACCCTTGTGCAGGTTATGGGGCAATGCTGAAGGAGCGTCACAATCCCCTAGCCAAAATACACAGGGGAGGGATAAGCTACTGTAGGATTGCATACAGTATTACGGTACACCGGACTCAATCGCATAGCACACTGTCAAAACGACCACTACCCATGAACCCCCACCTCCTGAACCCCCACCTCGTGGCAGGCAGCAGTTGGGTATGGAATGAGAAATGGCATAAGCTGTGCAGGCTACGGGGCGATGCTGAAGGAGCGTCACAATCCCCTAGCCAAAATACACAGAGATACTGTAAGCGAGGTCTATGCACATTACAGTACTGTACGTTACACCGGGCTCGGTCGCATAGCAAACTGACAAAACACAAGTTTTACAGTACATACAGTAAAGCAGGCCAAAGCTGCAGGAGAGTTTCTACTGTAAAGGTTCTATGCACCGTACGGTAATGTACACATACCTGTACAATTCTATAGCAGGGCAGACTCAATTGAAATGGCTACCGCCTGTGACTCCTAGCTCCTAGGAGGCACTCAGCTATGGAGCAAATAACAGCACAGATTTTGCAGGCTACGGGGCAATGCTGAAGGAGCGTCACAATCCCCTAGCTACAATACACAGGGGTGATAGAGATAATCGAGTGGCTGGAGGGGGGTCCCCTTGATTTAAGGGGCCCCCACTCCTCCAGGGTACTCCGGCCAGGTGTGACTAGTTGGGTATTTAATTCCATGGCCGCAGGGACCGGTATAAAAGTCTCCCCCGGCTGTGCATTATCTGTCCAGCTAGTGGAGCCCAGTGCTGATTCAAAAAATATGGGGAACCCCTACGCTTTTTTTGTCCCCCTTATTTTTTGCACCAGGACCAGGCGCAGAGCCCGGTGCTGGTTCTAAAAAGATGGGGGATCCCGTGTCCATTTTTTCCGTATTCCTGACGGAATTCGACTGCAATTGCATATACAGTACTGTACCCCTTAATGTCACTGCTTACAGTATACAGTATTTAGACATGAGCTTGTGTACAGTATCTGTCATGAGGTGCTTTTTTCACTGACACTATAACTTTTTTCTATTGTGATATACTGTACAGAGGCGGCAAACTAGCCAAACGGGAATAATCAGCTTCTGCAGAATAAAATGAGATGCTACAGTACATGCCTATATTCTGTGAGTGACTGCGGCTCTATGAAATTAAATCAGAAAATTTAAATATGAAATGCATTACTAATGTGTGGCATTACTGTACTGTATGTGTATAAGGTGTACTACAATATTTTCTGGTGTAACATAAGGAAAGGGCACTACTGCATGGTCTAATGCAGTGGTTCTCAAACTTGGTCCTCAGGACCCCACACAGTGCATGTTTTGCAGGTAAACCAGCAAGTGCACAGATGTATTCATTACTAACTGACACATTTTAGAAGGTCCATACAGTAGGTGGAGCTAATTTTTTCACTTGTGATTCTGTGAGACCTGCAAAACCTGCACTGTGTGGGGTCCTGAGGACTGAGTTTGAGAACCTGTGGTCTAATGTAAATAAAGATGAATGTGGTGGGGTGTAATGTGAATAAGGGGCATTACTGTTAGGAGTAATGTGGTACTATGATATGATGTCATGAGAATAAGAGACACCACTGCATGATATAATGTGAATAAAGTTGCAGTACTGTGTTGTGTCATTTCATCTTCGGGTATTATTGTGTTACCATGCCCCTTCCCAGCAAGAACATACTGTACACTGTTTTGGGCTGGCACTAAATGTGCACATTGTTCTTATTTAGATTATAGGGGGTAGGAGCGCCAAAATGGGTGATGGTGCTGGGAAAGGGGTGCAGGGTTAGAGGCGGAACTACGTAGCATCTGTGCAAGAGGGCATCAGCCAAAATCTAGCCTAGGGCATCATGTTGGTCAGGTTTGGCTCTGATAATACTGTATACTGTACTCTTACTGTACTTTGCATTCAATACAGATACTGTTTGCACACAGGTTTTACATGAATCATTGGCAATGCTGCAGGAGTGTCTCATTAGGCAATCTAAAATATACCACGACTATGGGTGGGGATACAGTAGGGAAGTTCTGTCACCATAAGCTGTCTGCTGTGTATAGCATATTTCCATCTGAGATGCATTTGTGTGTTTGTAATAAGAAAAAAACATTTTACTGTACATTTAGTGGATACAGTATTTCTCCCCCATAATGACGTATCATACTGTACAGGTACCCTCATGTACTGTACCGTACCATACTGTAAAATTGAATATTTATTGGAAAAACATCAATATTAATGTAAAAATAAAGTATTACAACATCCGATTCCATGTACTGCACTGATCAAAATGTACAGTACTCTTATTCAGGACTTATAAAACTGAAAATAACTGTTCATACAGTACACATCAATAACATTACTACTGTATAATATTCTACATTAGTTTATGCAATAATCAGACAAAGGCAATTTTATCATTTTTTTTAATAATGCACCAATTTAAAATTTTAAACAGAAAATACAGAACTACATATTTGTGGCTTGACCATTTCTTTCAACTACAACAGGTAATACTTTATACAGGTGATTTATATAATTATTACAATGTTCAGGTGTGAGTACTTCTAGCCAAAATTTCTTTATCCCATCCACCAGTTGCTGTTTTGTTGTTGGCTTTGCAACACTCCTAACGTACCTCTTCAATTGAGCCCACACTAATTCGATTGGGTTCATGTCTGGTGATCTATATAAAAATAAAAAAAAAGCGTATAGAAAAAATTAATTACATTACAGTAAATAGAGAAAATTAAACATACAATATTGTACTGTTTATTAAACAAAAATTTTTTTTACAGTACTAGAGTGCTATCCAAAATTTTACTTGTACACTGTTGAAAGAATACTCACTCTGGTGGTGTGCGTTCCCAATTCATACCTTTCTCTTCCATAAATTTGGCTGAGGCGGAGTGTTTAGGATCATTGTCTTGGAATATCCTATGGTGAGTTTATGCCTTAGAGGACTCGGACGCTCGCATTTGTAAAGCACGGTGTTTTCCTCCGCCTCCGGCTAGCCTGTTGCCCTTCCCCCATGGGAGCCTGCACAGATCATGCAGTAGACAGGGAGGGAATGCAAATGCTGGTCATGTGCAATACACAAACGCCCACTGTAGTACTGTTTTGCTCACTTACAGTACTGTACTGTAGGTTGCATTTAGCGTAAAGAATCGCTCCTGCAGATGTACTTTGATTTACTGTATGTGAAACCTGTGTGCATCCTTCCATTGGATGTACTGTATTGGAGAGAAATTTTTTTTTTTTAAAGTGAATGTCACGGGAACACATTAAAAATAAGGTTGGCACTTCCTTCCCATTGGTGTTGGTTTACAGTATGCCGTAGTGTACTCGGACGCTCATGTAATTGCATTTCAAAGGCACAGTATTTTCCATCGTCTCCCCCCTACCCCCATCGCCCTTCCCCCCTGGGGGCCTGCACAGGGAGGAAATTCAGGTCCTGTGCAATACACAAACGCTGAAGATCTACAGTACTGTTTTGCTCAGTTGGTAGCGTCAGAATACACTCATTTCATTCCCGCTGTTTAGGTGCATTTAGCGTAAAGAATCGCTCCTGCAGATGTACTTTGATTTATGTGAAATCTGTGTGCATCCTTCCATTGACTGTCTTACAGTGTAAATAAAATAATACAGTGCATTATTACAGAAAAAAAAAAAAAAAGAAAGAAAGAAAGCACATCAGGTCTCGAACCCTGGACCCCCAGCGAGGGAGGTGGGAGCCTTCACCCCTAGCCCACGACGCCTCATGAGAGATTTCCAATTTCATGTGTGAAAGTACTGCAAACAGCGGCCGGCCCCCGCCCCATTGCTGTTGGTTTATGCCTTAGAGGACTCGGACGCTCGCATTTGTAAAGCACGGTGTTTATACATTGTACTGTACATTCTTCCTTTTACACAATTACTGTAGTTGCGTCTCCATACACATACTGTACAGTACTCCATACTTTTTCCACCGCCTCCCGTTACGCCTACAGTATTGCCAGAGCTGTAGATCAATCCGCCGCTATACTGTACGATCGAAAGTACTGGATTAGTGGAGCATTAGCGACACAGTGGTGGAGATGTGTAATGCATGATGAGTATCTAGATCGCCTCAACACGCCTGCCTGTGATGAAACTCAGCTATCGCATTAGCGTGACTAAACGCCCGTCTCGGCGGAGAAACAGTCAAGATAAAGGTGGCTACATCTGTATATAGAAGATCATGATAATAGCATGTGTGCTGATATAGATACCATCTGTGCACAGGTGGAAAAATTATGTATCCGCGGAATGAGGTTAAGCTGGGAGATAACTACCCTAGAGAATTATTTAGAAGTGGGTCGAATTCCACGAGGGAATTCCGATTGTTAAAAACACCTACGTTTGGTAGTGAGAGAGAAGAGTTTGTTGGCGCATGGAACAAGATTCTTGATTCATGTTCCCACGAGCTTATTAAACTCATTATTAAAGAGAGAAAAAGAGAAGCCAGTGAGGTAGATATAGAAATGTGTGTATTGGAAAAGAAAATTGAACCAATTAAGGATATTAAAGAATACAAGGATATTAAAAAAGAAAGTGATTTAAAAGTAAAAAATTAGAAAAGGAAATTATAGAGACTAAGGTGCGAAAGTTCCAGAGAGATATAAATGATTATAAAGAAGGTAAAACGAGAAATTGGAATCCAGTAAAAGAGAAAATAAAGGAGGGGAATGATCATTATTTTTCGCAATCATATAGGAGGAATGATGGGCAGAGACAAAATAACGAGCAAAATGTACCTTATAGGAATAGAAGAAGATATGAGGAGAAAGAGCAATGGAGAATTCCGATGTTTAATAGGTATAATGCACTCCAGACACCTAGAAGAGAGGAAGGTCGGGATTTTTATCTGCAGGGACAGAGATGGAAAGAAAAAAGAGAATTCCAAGAGAGAATAAATCAGAACAGCCCAAAGATGGGAATAAAAAGGAAACAACAGGAAGAACAAAAAGAGGAAAGAGAGGAGGGAAGAGGATCAAAAACAAGGAGAGGGAATTAAAAAGTAGTGTATGTATCTTTAATTTATCTAAACACATATTGAAACATAATGAAGAAAAACTTCTCACTAGAGGGTTATCATATGCACCGAATGTAGGTCCTAATAATTTTGACCTCTTCATTGATGCTAATAAGTTTACTAGATCTCTAACTTTAAAAAGACATTTTGCAAAAAATAATGAATATATGCCCTTACCAGATAATAAGGAAGAAGAAGTTAATATAACTGGTTTAAAGAAATACTCCTCCTATTATCCCATAGAGTCACGTGGGAGCAATATAGACACATATTCACGATTGATTATGAGGGATTTTGAAGAAATATGTAAAAAAGATAAAAAATCAAGAGATAATCTGGGCCAGAATGAGAGAAAAGCAATAAAAGAATTAGAGGAGAATGCCAATATTGTTATCAAGATGGCAGATAAAGGAGGGGGGATTGTCATTTTAGATAAACAAGAATATTTGAATGAAGCATATCGCCTGCTTGGTGATACAACCACATATGAGAAACTAGTGTGTGATCCGAGTAAAAGAATATTGGTGGAAATTAAAGAACTATTGAAAAAGGTCTTGATGATGGTTGTATTAGCAAACAGGAAAGTGATTATGTATATAATGAGTTCCCCAAGATTGCTATATTTTATTATATGCCTAAGATACATAAACGTCTAGAAAAACCCCCGGGACGCCCCATCATCGCGGGAATAGATTCCGCTACTTGTAAATTATCTGAGTATGTAGATTTATTTTTAAAAAAAGTATGTTATTACGCTTAGGTCTTTTGTGAAGGATTCCACACAAGTGTTAAATATAGTGGAACAAATTGAGTGGCAAGAAGGGTATAGCTGGTGTACGGTGGACATCGAATCACTGTACACCAGCATACCACATGATAAAGGCCTGGAGGCGATTCATTACTTCCTCTCTAAAGACGAAACTGTTAGCAGTAAATTGAGATACTTCCTGGCGGAATGTGTAGAATACATTCTTAAAAAAAAATATTTTAAATTCCAGGGGGAATTTTATAACCAAACCTGTGGGTGTGCGATGGGGACCCCGTATGCTCCGAGCTTGGCTAATCTATCTCTAGGCCGCTGGGAAGACGAGAATATTTATGTTGAAAATGAATTTACTGAAAAAATAGTAAGCTTTCATAGATACATAGATGACATATTGATAATATGGAGGGGAGATCAAATGTGTTTTGAAAAATTTATGTCATATATTAATAACAACAACAGTAATCTCAGATTTACTTCAACGTATCAAAAAGAAAAAATTGCATTTTTAGACTTAGTCCTTGATACGGGTGGATGGACTCCTGGCAAGAAAATTAGTACATATACTCATATAAAAAAAGTTGATAGCAATAGTTACATACATTATGACAGCTGTCACGCAAGAAATTGGCTAAGAAATATCCCATATTCCCAGTTTCTAAGATCACGGAGAAATTGTGGAGAGAAAGCAACATATGAGGAACAGGCTGCATTATATACAGAGAGATTTAAGGAAAAAAACTATCCCATAGAGATTATTGAAAAATGTAAACATAGAGCAGATGTGCTAGATAGAAAGGAACTGTTGAGATATAGAAAGAAAGATAAGTATGATGTGAAATATAAAGAGATGGTTCCCTTTATCACTAATTTCAATACTAAAAATAAACAAATTGAAAATATTTTATATAAACATTGGGATGTCCTAATGTTAGATCCCATCCTGAATAAAGTATTGGCAGACAAACCAAAAGTGATATTTAAGCGAGCTAAAACACTTAAGGCAGCCTTAGCCCCGAGTAATTTACGTATGGAGTAGGGGAATAATTGGTTAAAAGACCTAAATGGATGTGTACCTTGTAGTCATTGCAAAGTATGCAAATTTATGAGTAAAGACAGAAAGCTAGTTTGGAATAAGGAACGAACAGAATCCTGGAAAATAATAGGTTTTGCAAACTGCCTAACCACCCACGTGATATACCAGCTAGAATGTAGGTGTGGGGTTAGCTACATAGGGAGAACAAAAAGAACATTAAAAACTAGAATTTTAGAACATATGAGAAGTATAATTAACAAACTAACTAATCATAGTGTACCCCGTCATTTTTTTGAATGTGCAGGGGGGAACTTGAATAATTTCTCCTTTAAACCTATAGAACATGTCACGTTAGATGATAGAGGTGGTGACATTCTAAAAAAGCTAGGAAGAAGGGAAACATATTGGATTCACAAACTTAAAACATTGAGTCCCAATGGACTTAATGAAACGTTCGACATTGTCCCTTTTTTGCACTAATGTAATGTGGATGATCCTGCACACTGATGTCACTTTGTATGTTGGGTGCTATCACCCCTTAGTGACATCGATAGGGTGCGCGGTGAGAAGCATAACATGGTTCAATATTCAATGTCCAACGATATCAAGTAATAATGTTACTGATTAGATTTGATACATACATGCACATGGTTCTATATATATATGCATATATATATTTATATTTATTCTTGTTCCCCTTATTTGTGCCTTTAATGAGAGTGTATAAATTAGATGGTAATAGATACATTTTAAAATTACAAAAAACTGTGACATCAATAGGGCAATTATATTGCTTTTTATATTGCTTTTTATGATGGTTATTGATTTGGATTTATTGTATTAAATTGGTTGTAGAAAAAATGTGGCATCGGAGGATAATGAACTAAACAGACGGACGTAAAAATAAAATGTGTTCATGTGGAGATTAAAAGTAAAACACCTATCTATGAGTTGAGATCCTGATGAGGTACAGCTGATCTAATTACCAGTGAAAGCGCTGAGTTAATTACTGTCGGGTGTTTTTTGAATTACCCTCTGATGTTAAAAATGTTATAAATATAAATTGCAGTAATATCTGTAGATTGTAATGATCCATGGTGAAAAAATGTTGTTATGATGAGATTGTGAAAAGATAAAAATAATTTTTATTGTAAAATATAGTAGATTAGATGTGCTATAAATGCTGCAGGGATACTCTGCTTGGCCACACCCCCTGACGAAGTCAACCGTGACGAAACCGGTCGGGACGCTTTTGCCTAGTGCTGGACAAACAGCCGCATACAACGAGCAGCCGATTGAGAGCCGCGGTGGTCTAAACAGCCGAATAAAGAGCCGCTGTGGACTCCCTGTCTGAAAGCACTGCTAGGTGCTATCCGGAAGCATTGCTGCGGGGGCTTGGAGATGGGAGCCGGTATTATTTTACCTTGATGTACGTGAGCTTGTACTCTTTTATTAGTAAAGAATTTCAATTTTTACTCACTATTGCGCCTTCCTTCTTTTGTCTTTTTCACATGTATCTAGCCGGTGGATCGGCTTTTTAGGAATTGGCAGCAAATACATCTATTAAAAAGGACTGATTATATTATATCTGGAATTGGACCGAGAGAAATATCCTATGCGCAGTTAAATAATTGTATATATATATATATATATATATATATATATATTATGTATATGATCATTGTATATGTTTAATTTGGTTTATATATTAATTGTACATTTTTATATTCTCGGCTCTTTGGACACGTTTTATATGAGAAACTTTATTTTTGATCCCATGAGTGCCGCTATATATCTCTAATCTCGTTTGTTCTACCAAAACTTAAGGGTTAAACACAGCCGCTGTATAGAGGCGAACGTTGGATCACTACCTCAAAAATTTATAATCTATATTCTATTTATTTTATTTATTAGTACTAAATACACAGGCACTTCAATTTTTGTTTTATTATTTGTCTTTACAAATTGAATCTATGCACTTACAAAAATCTCCAGAAAAAATGGGCGGAGAATCGTCTTAATTTCCTATTAGATAGCAGTAGATGGTACAGTATTTCCCAAAGACCTCAGAAACCTGGTTCCCTCTTTAAATTGTGGCATGTCATCTCTAAGGTGTAAGAATCATTCTTTGCATACAGGGCCATTGGGCATGATCTTTTTGTAGCAGTGTTACTGTCAATCTCTGAGTTGGAGAGATATAGTAAAAGTAGATATGTCCCAAAGACTTCTGAAACCTGGGTCCCTCTTGAAATTGTTGTATATTGTTATGCTGTCATCTCTAAGTTTAATGGGGGAATTCAATTGTTATTTTAGTTAGCAGATGGTGCCCATCAGAGATATTCAATTGTAGCTCCATTCGGGCATAATCAGCTGCTGGCACAATGGGGGAATTCAATTGTTATTTTAGTTAACAGATGGCGCCCATCAGAGATATTCAATTGTAGCTATATTCTGCCATAATCGGCTGCTGGCACCGGCATTTCAGCTCGCACCACCCGGGAATTTCAAGGTGAAATGCAGGAAAAGTGACCCATTTGCGTGTGTTAGCAGGACGTTTTGCGATGCTTCCATTGGTTTGGTCAGGTTGAGCTGCTCTATGCAGAGGAATCTGACACTAATATGCGTGATAAGCGCCATAACCAGCATCAATTAAATATCGCCCCTGCAAACTCCCATCACTTTAGAAAGGAGATAGGGTTGTGATATTAATTTAATTCCCCCCTTAGAGTCATTCCTTGCATACAGGTGCATTTGACATGATCTTTTTATAGTAGTGTTACTGCCAATCTCTGAGTTGGAGAGTTACAGTAGCAGTATGTGATAGGTATATCCCAAAGACCTCAGAAACCCTAACCCTTTTTGCTAAATGTATGTGCTCATATTTACTCTTATCATACTGTATGCATTCTTGAAATGAAGTAAACAATGCAACAAAGTACTAACAGTCTCTTGTTTTTTTTCTGTGGATTTGTGTCAGGGGGTTCCAGGAATGGTGGTAAAAAACATAGTAACATAGTAACATAGTAACATAGTATCTGAGGTTAAAAAAAGACAATTGTCCATCGAGTTCAACCTATTTGTGGTCTCCTATGCATGATGATTTGACTAAAATTTCTGACTGATGCTGCTGTCAGCCGTTGCATTTTATCCCTATTTATAGTAACTATAATGCCTGACTATGCACCATACCCCTGGATATCCTTATCCATTAGGAATTTATCTAACCCATTCTTAAAGGTCCAAAGCTACACAAAATCTGCTATAAGCGCCAAATCAGATTGTTTTCAAAACGACATCATGAGCGCTGCCAAAAAAGCACTGTGTATATGCTTTAAAAATTGCCAAGGAACAAAGAGAAAGGATTGGCTGCGCTTATAATGTAGTAAAGAAACTTTGTTAATGGAGAGCTGACAAACGTAATAATAATGAATAAAAGATTTTATTAAAATATTAGTATACCAATGAAATTAGAAACACAATATTTTTTAAAAAAAATAATGCATATAAGTATGCTCTGAGCTGACCCTATATGTTGAGCAGCAAGTAACAATATTCACACAATAGATTAGTGATACGTAATAGCGATAAGAAATAAAATGACATAACATATGTGACATTCGTATGGCTACTCACTAAAATTGTATCATTCACAAGAATAATTAGACTGCACACTATCTAAAAGTACAGAGGCAGCATGTACTTTAAGATTCAGAAAAGTCCTGGCAGCAGGTGTTTTAATTGAGGAAGATATTGTAATTACCTCTCCTGGGCTGTTAATGCCGGACGTCCCCGGTATTATCCACTATAGCCTTTTCTGTAGATTGATAAGGAAGGTAAATTGGAAAAAATTGCTCTGATGGGAGCTGTTCCCATATAATGATGGGTATCTGTGTATTAACCGGCTTATTCCTGGATTCTCCCGGGGGCTGGTGAAATCCTTTAAATGCCCACTCATATGCAAGAAGGAGTATGTCGTCCAGTGCCGTTGTTAATGCTGCTAACAGGATACCTGTAGGCGCCGTGCATCGGCGTGAACCAAACCTTCCAGGTATGATAAATCAAGTTCTCTTGCTGAAACCGGAGCGTCCGGAGGCGGTAAGCACCGCTAGCAGCAGAATGAAGGCGCTCAGTGTGAAGCGTTACCCGGAGCAGTTCGTAGCGGATACGTGCAGTGCCTGTGTAAACGGGTCAGCAAACAGAGAAGTGATGGGAGGAGCCTAACGTGTTTCGTCTCGATCACGTGACTTTTTCACGCGTTAGGCTCCTCCCATCACTTCTCTGTTTGCTGAGAACTTGATTTATCATACCTGGAAGGTTTGGTTCACGCCGATGCACGGCGCCTACAGGTATCCTGTTAGCAGCATTAACAACGGCACTGGACGACATACTCCTTCTTGCATATGAGTGGGCATTTAAAGGATTTCACCAGCCCCCGGGAGAATCCAGGAATAAGCCGGTTAATACACAGATACCCATCATTATATGGGAACAGCTCCCATCAGAGCAATTTTTTCCAATTTACCTTCCTTATCAATCTACAGAAAAGGCTATAGTGGATAATACCGGGGACGCCCAGCATTAACAGCCCAGGAGAGGTAATTACAATATCTTCCTCAATTAAAACACCTGCTGCCGGGACTTTTCTGAATCTTAAAGTACATGCTGCCTCTGTACTTTTAGATAGTGTGCAGTCTAATTATTCTTGTGAATGATACAATTTTAGTGAGTAGCCATATGAATGTCACATATGTTATGTCATTTTATTTCTTATCGCTATTACGTATCACTAATCTATTGTGTGAATATTGTTACTTGCTGCTCAACATATAGGGTCAGCTCAGAGCATACTTATATGCATTATTTTTTTTAAAAAATATTGTGTTTCTAATTTCATTGGTATACTAATATTTTAATAAAATCTTTTATTCATTATTATTACGTTTGTCAGCTCTCCATTAACAAAGTTTCTTTACTACATTATAAGCGCAGCCAATCCTTTCTCTTTGTTCCATTCTTAAAGGTGTTGACAGATTCCGCCAAAACAACTCCCTCGGGCAGGGAATTCCAAACACGTATTGTCCTTACCGTGAAAAAGCCTTTACGCCGTATTGTGCGGAATCTCCTCTCCTCTAACCTGAGCGAGTGTCCACGAGTCCTCTGTGTTGATCTAACCAAAAACAGGTCCCGCGCAAGCTCTGTGTATTGTCCCCTTATATATTTGTTGATGTTGATCATATCCCCTCTTAGTCTCCGCTTTTCCAATGTAAACATGCCTAGTCTTTCAAGCCTTTCTTTGTATTCCATCGTCTCCATGCCCTTAATTAGTTTGGTCGCCCTCCTCTGTACCCTTTCAAGCTCCAGGATATCCTTTTTGTAGTACGGTGCCCAGAATTGTACACAGTATTCAAGGTGTAGCCTCACAGGGTTCGGTTTCTTTGAATCCGAACCCGCACGAACTTCACTTTTTTTTCCACGGGTCCGAGCGACTCGGATCTTCCCGCCTTGCTCGGTTAACCCGAGCGCGCCCGAACGTCATCATGACGCTGTCGGATTCTCGCGAGGCTCGGATTCTATCGCGAGACTCGGATTCTATATAAGGAGCCGCGCGTCGCCGCCATTTTCACTCGTGCATTGAGATTGATAGGGAGAGGACGTGTCTGGCGTCCTCTCCATTAGAATAGAGATAGATAGATTAGATAGAGAGAGATTGTGCAGAGTCGCAGACAGAGTTAGTTTACCACAGTCAGTGACCAGTGCAGTTGCTAGTTAACTTTTATTTAATATAATATATCCGTTCACTTCTCTCTGCTATATCCGTTCTCTGCCTGAAAAAAAAAACGATACACAGCACAGTCAGTCACACAGTGTGACTCAGTCTGTGTGCACTCAGCTCAGCCCAGTGTGCTGCACAGTCATCAATGTATAAATTAAAAGCTTATAATTAATTGTGGGGGAGACTGGGGAGCACTGCAGGTTGTTAGCAGGAGCCAGGAGTACAATTATATTAATTAACAGTGCACACTTTTGCTGCAGGAGTGGTGACCAGTGCCTGACCACCAGTATAGTATTGTTGTATACTACTAATATCTCTTTAAATATCAACCAGTCTATATTAGCAGCAGACACAGTACAGTGCGGTAGTTCACGGCTGTGGCTACCTCTGTGTCGGCACACGGCAGGCAGTCCGTCCGACCAGAATTGTATTATTTATTATTATATACCTACCACCTAACCGTGGTTTTTTTTTCATTCTTTATACCGTCATAGTGTCATCCTAATTGTTACGAGTATACTACTATCTCTTTATCAACCAGTGTACAGTGCGGTAGTTCACGGCTGTGGCTACCTCTGTGTCGGCACACGGCAGGCAGTCCGTCCGACCAGAATTGTATTATTTATTATTATATACCTACCACCTAACCGTGGTTTTTTTTTCATTCTTTATACCGTCATAGTGTCATCCTAATTGTTACGAGTATACTACTATCTCTTTATCAACCAGTGTACAGTGCGGTAGTTCACGGCTGTGGCTACCTCTGTGTCGGCACACGGCAGGCAGTCCGTCCGACCAGAATTGTATTATTTATTATTATATACCTACCACCTAACCGTGGTTTTTTTTTCATTCTTTATACCGTCATAGTGTCATCCTAATTGTTACGAGTATACTACTATCTCTTTATCAACCAGTGTACAGTGCGGTAGTTCACGGCTGTGGCTACCTCTGTGTCGGCACACGGCAGGCAGTCCGTCCGACCAGAATTGTATTATTTATTATTATATACCTACCACCTAACCGTGGTTTTTTTTTCATTCTTTATACCGTCATAGTGTCATCCTAATTGTTACGAGTATACTACTATCTCTTTATCAACCAGTGTACAGTGCGGTAGTTCACGGCTGTGGCTACCTCTGTGTCGGCACACGGCAGGCAGTCCGTCCGACCAGAATTGTATTATTTATTATTATATACCTACCACCTAACCGTGGTTTTTTTTTCATTCTTTATACCGTCATAGTGTCATCCTAATTGTTACGAGTATACTACTATCTCTTTATCAACCAGTGTACAGTGCGGTAGTTCACGGCTGTGGCTACCTCTGTGTCGGCAGTCGGCAGGCAGTCCGTCCATCCATAATTGTATTATTATTATAATATATACCACCTAACCGTGGTTTTTTTTTCATTCTTTATACCGTCATAGTGTCATACTAGTTGTTACGAGTATACTACTATCTCTTTATCAACCAGTGTACAGTGCGGTAGTTCACGGCTGTGGCTACCTCTGTGTCGGCAGTCGGCAGGCAGTCCGTCCATCCATAATTGTATTATTATTATAATATATACCACCTAACTGTGGTTTTTTTTGCATTCTTTATACCGTCGTCATAGTGTCATACTAGTTGTTACGAGTATACTACTATCTCTTTATCAACCAGTGTACAGTGCGGTAGTTCACGGCTGTGGCTACCTCTGTGTCGGCAGTCGGCAGGCAGTCCGTCCATCCATAATTGTATTATTATTATAATATATACCACCTAACCGTGGTTTTTTTTTCATTCTTTATACCGTCGTCATAGTGTCATACTAGTTGTTACGAGTATACTACTATCTCTTTATCAACCAGTGTACAGTGCGGTAGTTCACGGCTGTGGCTACCTCTGTGTCGGCAGTCGGCAGGCAGTCCGTCCATCCATAATTGTATTATTATTATAATATATACCACCTAACCGTGGTTTTTTTTTCATTCTTTATACCGTCGTCATAGTGTCATACTAGTTGTTACGAGTATACTACTATCTCTTTATCAACCAGTGTACAGTGCGGTAGTTCACGGCTGTGGCTACCTCTGTGTCGGCAGTCGGCAGGCAGTCCGTCCATCCATAATTGTATTATTATTATAATATATACCACCTAACCGTGGTTTTTTTTTCATTCTTTATACCGTCGTCATAGTGTCATACTAGTTGTTACGAGTATACTACTATCTCTTTATCAACCAGTGTACAGTGCGGTAGTTCACGGCTGTGGCTACCTCTGTGTCGGCAGTCGGCAGGCAGTCCGTCCATCCATAATTGTATTATTATTATAATATATACCACCTAACCGTGGTTTTTTTATACCACCTAACCGTGGCAGTCCGTCCATAATTGTATACTAGTATCCAATCCATCCATCTCCATTGTTTACCTGAGGTGCCTTTTAGTTCTGCCTATAAAATATGGAGAACAAAAAAGTTGAGGTTCCAAAATTAGGGAAAGATCAAGATCCACTTCCACCTCGTGCTGAAGCTGCTGCCACTAGTCATGGCCGAGACGATGAAATGCCAGCAACGTCGTCTGCCAAGGCCGATGCCCAATGTCATAGTACAGAGCATGTCAAATCCAAAACACCAAATATCAGAAAAAAAAGGACTCCAAAACCTAAAATAAAATTGTCGGAGGAGAAGCGTAAACTTGCCAATATGCCATTTACCACACGGAGTGGCAAGGAACGGCTGAGGCCCTGGCCTATGTTCATGGCTAGTGGTTCAGCTTCACATGAGGATGGAAGCACTCAGCCTCTCGCTAGAAAACTGAAAAGACTCAAGCTGGCAAAAGCACCGCAAAGAACTGTGCGTTCTTTGAAATCCCAAATCCACAAGGAGAGTCCAATTGTGTCGTTTGCGATGCCTGACCTTCCCAACACTGGACGTGAAGAGCATGCGCCTTCCACTATTTGCATGCCCCCTGCAAGTGCTGGAAGGAGCACCCGCAGTCCAGTTCCTGATAGTCAGATTGAAGATGTCAGTGTTGAAGTACACCAGGATGAGGAGGATATGGGTGTTGCTGGCGCTGGGGAGGAAATTGACCAGGAGGATTCTGATGGTGAGGTGGTTTGTTTAAGTCAGGCACCCGGGGAGACACCTGTTGTCCGTGGGAGGAATATGGCCGTTGACATGCCAGGTGAAAATACCAAAAAAATCAGCTCTTCGGTGTGGAGGTATTTCACCAGAAATGCGGACAACAGGTGTCAAGCCGTGTGTTCCCTTTGTCAAGCTGTAATAAGTAGGGGTAAGGACGTTAACCACCTCGGAACATCCTCCCTTATACGTCACCTGCAGCGCATTCATAATAAGTCAGTGACAAGTTCAAAAACTTTGGGTGACAGCGGAAGCAGTCCACTGACCAGTAAATCCCTTCCTCTTGTAACCAAGCTCACGCAAACCACCCCACCAACTCCCTCAGTGTCAATTTCCTCCTTCCCCAGGAATGCCAATAGTCCTGCAGGCCATGTCACTGGCAAGTCTGACGAGTCCTCTCCTGCCTGGGATTCCTCCGATGCATCCTTGCGTGTAACGCCTACTGCTGCTGGCGCTGCTGTTGTTGCCGCTGGGAGTCGATGGTCATCCCAGAGGGGAAGTCGTAAGCCCACTTGTACTACTTCCAGTAAGCAATTGACTGTTCAACAGTCCTTTGCGAGGAAGATGAAATATCACAGCAGTCATCCTACTGCAAAGCGGATAACTGAGTCCTTGACAACTATGTTGGTGTTAGACGTGCGTCCGGTATCCGCCGTTAGTTCACAGGGAACTAGACAATTTATTGAGGCAGTGTGCCCCCGTTACCAAATACCATCTAGGTTCCACTTCTCTAGGCAGGCGATACCGAGAATGTACACGGACGTCAGAAAAAGACTCACCAGTCTCCTAAAAAATGCAGTTGTACCCAATGTCCACTTAACCACGGACATGTGGACAAGTGGAGCAGGGCAGGGTCAGGACTATATGACTGTGACAGCCCACTGGGTAGATGTATGGACTCCCGCCGCAAGAACAGCAGCGGCGGCACCAGTAGCAGCATCTCGCAAACGCCAACTCTTTCCTAGGCAGGCTACGCTTTGTATCACCGCTTTCCAGAATACGCACACAGCTGAAAACCTCTTACGGCAACTGAGGAAGATCATCGCGGAATGGCTTACCCCAATTGGACTCTCCTGTGGATTTGTGGCATCGGACAACGCCAGCAATATTGTGTGTGCATTAAATATGGGCAAATTCCAGCACGTCCCATGTTTTGCACATACCTTGAATTTGGTGGTGCAGAATTTTTTAAAAAACGACAGGGGCGTGCAAGAGATGCTGTCGGTGGCCAGAAAAATTGCGGGACACTTTCGGCGTACAGGCACCACGTACAGAAGACTGGAGCACCACCAAAAACTACTGAACCTGCCCTGCCATCATCTGAAGCAAGAAGTGGTAACGAGGTGGAATTCAACCCTCTATATGCTTCAGAGGTTGGAGGAGCAGCAAAAGGCCATTCAAGCCTATACAATTGAGCACGATATAGGAGATGGAATGCACCTGTCTCAAGTGCAGTGGAGAATGATTTCAACGTTGTGCAAGGTTCTGATGCCCTTTGAACTTGCCACACGTGAAGTCAGTTCAGACACTGCCAGCCTGAGTCAGGTCATTCCCCTCATCAGGCTTTTGCAGAAGAAGCTGGAGGCATTGAAGAAGGAGCTAACACGGAGCGATTCCGCTAGGCATGTGGGACTTGTGGATGCAGCCCTTAATTCGCTTAACAAGGATTCACGGGTGGTCAATCTGTTGAAATCAGAGCACTACATTTTGGCCACCGTGCTCGATCCTAGATTTAAAGCCTACCTTGGATCTCTCTTTCCGGCAGACACAGGTCTGCTGGGGTTGAAAGACCTGCTGGTGACAAAATTGTCAAGTCAAGCGGAACGCGACCTGTCAACATCTCCTCCTTCACATTCTCCCGCAACTGGGGGTGCGAGGAAAAGGCTCAGAATTCCGAGCCCACCCGCTGGCGGTGATGCAGGGCAGTCTGGAGCGACTGCTGATGCTGACATCTGGTCCGGACTGAAGGACCTGACAACGATTACGGACATGTCGTCTACTGTCACTGCATATGATTCTCTCAACATTGATAGAATGGTGGAGGATTATATGAGTGACCGCATCCAAGTAGGCACGTCACACAGTCCGTACTTATACTGGCAGGAAAAAGAGGCAATTTGGAGGCCCTTGCACAAACTGGCTTTATTCTACCTAAGTTGCCCTCCCACAAGTGTGTACTCCGAAAGAGTGTTTAGTGCCGCCGCTCACCTTGTCAGCAATCGGCGTACGAGGTTACATCCAGAAAATGTGGAGAAGATGATGTTCATTAAAATTAATTATAATCAATTCCTCCGCGGAGACATTGACCAGCAGCAATTGCCTCCACAAAGTACACAGGGAGCTGAGATGGTGGATTCCAGTGGGGACGAATTGATAATCTGTGAGGAGGGGGATGTACACGGTGATATATCGGAGGGTGAAGATGAGGTGGACATCTTGCCTCTGTAGAGCCAGTTTGTGCAAGGAGAGATTAATTGCTTCTTTTTTGGGGGGGGTCCAAACCAACCCGTCATATCAGTCACAGTCGTGTGGCAGACCCTGTCACTGAAATGATGGGTTGGTTAAAGTGTGCATGTCCTGTTTTGTTTATACAACATAAGGGTGGGTGGGAGGGCCCAAGGATAATTCCATCTTGCACCTCTTTTTTCTTTTCTTTTTCTTTGCATCATGTGCTGATTGGGGAGGGTTTTTTGGAAGGGACATCCTGCGTGACACTGCAGTGCCACTCCTAGATGGGCCCGGTGTTTGTGTCGGCCACTAGGGTCGCTAATCTTACTCACACAGCTACCTCATTGCGCCTCTTTTTTTCTTTGCGTCATGTGCTGTTTGGGGAGGGTTTTTTGGAAGGGACATCCTGCGTGACACTGCAGTGCCACTCCTAGATGTGCCCGGTGTTTGTGTCGGCCACTAGGGTCGCTAATCTTACTCACACAGTCAGCTACCTCATTGCGCCTCTTTTTTTCTTTGCGTCATGTGCTGTTTGGGGAGGGTTTTTTGGAAGGGCCATCCTGCGTGACACTGCAGTGCCACTCCTAGATGGGCCCGGTGTTTGTGTCGGCCACTAGGGTCGCTTATCTTACTCACACAGCGACCTCTGTGCAAATTTTAGGACTAAAAATAATATTGTGAGGTGTGATGTGTTCAGAATAGGCTGAAAATGAGTGTAAATTATGTTTTTTGAGGTTAATAATACTTTGGGATCAAAATTACCCCCAAATTCTATGATTTAAGCTGTTTTTTAGGGTTTTTTTAAAAAAACACCCGAATCCAAAACACACCCGAATCCGACAAAAAAAATTCGGTGAGGTTTTGCCAAAACGCGGTCGAACCCAAAACACGGCCGCGGAACCGAACCCAAAACCAAAACACAAAACCCGAAAAATTTCCGGCGCTCATCTCTAAGTATAATACTCTCGTCCCTATCATCAATACCCCGTTTTATGCATGCTAATATCTTATTAGCCTTCTTTGCTGCAGTCCTACTTTGGGTACTACTGCTTAGCTTGCTATCTATGAGGACACCCAAGT
Source organism: Pseudophryne corroboree (assembly GCF_028390025.1). Classification (NCBI taxonomy): domain Eukaryota; kingdom Metazoa; phylum Chordata; class Amphibia; order Anura; family Myobatrachidae; genus Pseudophryne; species Pseudophryne corroboree. The sequence continues at coordinate 392,416,931 of NC_086447.1, read as the reverse complement.
CCTTTTCCAGTACAGAATCCCCTAATTTTACCCCATTTAGTAGGTAGGTGTAATTTTTGTTCTTGTTACCACAGTGCATTACCTTACACTTGTCTGTGTTGAAGCGCATTCTCCATTTGGCTGCCCATGCTTCTAATTTAACTAAGTCGTTCTGAAGAGACTCGGCATCCTCCTCTGTATTTATAGCCTTACACAATTTGGTATCATCTGCAAAAATTGACACCACGCTCTCTAGACCTTCTGTTAGGTCGTTAATGAAAATATTGAACAATAGCGGTCCTAATACTGGTGGTGGTGGTGGGGGGGGGGGGGGGGAGGGGGCAAAGCATATTGTTTTACCTGAGCCCACCACTCTCTAGTTCCTCCACTGTCACAACAGGTACCCAACATATATGCTAGCACTTGTCAGTTTTTACCCTGTCTTATACATCATTCATACTGATTTTTATTGTCCTTTTATTGACTTTTAAAAAAAAAACCTTTATGTATGGATTTTTATCAGTATTTACTGCAGAATATTACTGTGTGTTTATGTTTTTACAATGTTATTACATTTACTTGTACGAACCCTAGTCTTTACACATTTGTATAGCCAGTGCTGTAACAAGACATTTTAGCGCAGTGTGCAAGAAACAGAATCAGCGTTCCCCATATTTAAAATAGTGCCAGTGCGCTGCGTAGGCACGTGGCAAAAATATAGGGGCGTGGCTGCCTGGGGAAGGGGTGTGGCCACAAATTTATGGCAATTCATATTATGCTGTACTGTAGTCTCCATTATTCAAATTACACCGCACAGTAGCGCCACTTACACACATTACACCAGGTAGAGTCCCTGTCAAATATTACGCCAGGTAGAGCCTCTTTTACACAGTATGGCAGATAGAGATCCCTTTTACACAGTACAGCAGGTAGAGTCCCCTTTTACACATTACAGCACATTACGGCATATATATAGTGTGTGTATATATACAGTGTATATATATATATATATATATATATATATATACATATCCCTCGTGCCCGGCTGGAGGCTAGCCACAGTGCACACATAACTGCTGGGCTCCTCGGTGATGGAGGCAGTGCGGTGGTGCTAGTGGAAAAAGACAGAGTGGGAAGGGCTGGCGCAGGGCTGGGACAGAGTGCGAAGGGCTGTCCCAGCAGGACAGACCAAGTGAAAGGGTGGGGGGGTCCTTGGATCACTACACCAGCGGGCGGGTGGGGGGGTTCACATGTGCCATGTGGCAGTATGTAGCTCGCCCTGCCCCGATGCTCACTCGGCAGCTCCTGTGTCTGCTCCTCCTGCTTATCTCCGCCCCCATCCCTGCTGGTCTCCTCACCCGTGCCCTCTTCTGGCCACTGTCAAAATAATCCGCCTCTGCCCTCCTCTCCTGCCCGCCACCAGCATGAGGGATGGATGTTTGCAACAGGCAGCACTACAGCTGTCCCGCACATACAGTACCAAGGTGACCAGATGGGGTGGATGTGCAAGGTGAGCCCACAAGGCAAATGTGCTGTGGGCAAAGCACCGTCTGCCCACACCTAGTTACGGCCCTGTAAATAGCTACATCTGTGCGTCTGGTAAAACACCACCATATATCTACTGTATACAGCCAAATTTGAGCAACAAGTTAGGGTCTTATTAGGATTAGTATTTTGAGAATCTTAAAATACAAGAGGCAATAGCAAGATTCCATAATGAACAACAAGATTATGGTACCTAACCCACAGCAAAGATCTGGCAGGAGATTGCTGATGCAGCTTGTAGGTATCATGTTCTGCACACCTATCTGATATGTTTCACGCAAAGTACACATACTGTATCTGTGTGTGAGGGCAAACAATGTCAAGTGTACTCAGAACATACTGTACTCCAAAAACTAAACTAATTTTGAAGGACCCACAGTGGTGTGTGTCACCTATGAATTTGTGTCCAACAGAATAGATTATTCTGCATAAGACAATTGAGAGTACAGTAATGAATATATTGGTTGTTTTAATGGCTAACTAGCCACATTTTACATTATAATTAGGAACTGTCATAGTGCTTTATTGGTGATTTGTCCAATTACTACATAACTTCTATTTTGATGTTCTTATGGAATCCCACCAAATAATAATGGACAGGAAAACCGGTTATGCTGTACTCCTACTAAAAATGCATTTCCTACTTTATGTGTTGATATCTTTAATGATGTTGTATATGCAGCCTAGAGCTCTTTCAAGTACTCTTGGAGATTAGTTTGAACATTTATAGGCATATGTATTTTTGGGTGTGGTATGGAAGGTAGATAGTAACTAGGTTGACAGTGTCTAGGTCGACCACTATTGGTTTACAGTAACTAGGTCGACAGGGATGCTAGGTTGACAGGGTCTCTAGGTCGACATGTTCTAGGTCGACAGGTCAAAAGGTCGACATGATTTTTTAATGGATTTTTTTGTGTCATTTTCTTCATAGAGTGACCGGGAACCCCAATTAGTGCACCGTGTTCCTTGCTCTGCTACCGCTGCGCTTGGCACAGGTTCCCAATTGTAGTCCACGTGGATCGTTAAGTATGAAAAGGTTAAAAAAAAGACAAAAATTGTGAAAAACTCATGTCGACCTTTTGACCTGTCAACCTAGAACATGTCGACCTAGAGACCCTGTCAACTTAGAGGCCCTGTCGACCTAGTTACTGTCAACCAATAGCGGTCGACCTAGTTTCTGTCGACCTAGAGACCGGATCCCGTAATTTCATATAGGTGAACTTACTTAGCAGGCTAAGGCAAAGGCTGAAGGTGCGGCTCCATTATACGAGGAAGCCTAATGGAGGATGGATCCCTCAGTCCTTGAGGTTGACCCATGAGGGAAATCTGCTACTGGGGCCATAAAAGAACTTACTGTATATTACATTTTTCTAACTTTTTTAAGAGGTAATGTTTTGTGTGTTCTTGTTTTGTGTTGAAAGAAAGATTTTTTCTTTTCATACTTCATCAAGGGTTCATTTGGAGGGGGAGGCAGACTACCACCACCATCAACATTGGTACCGCTACACAGTTGACAAATGTTATATTTACAAAATAACATTGACACAGAACATGTGAAATACTGTATAAATGCAAAAATGCTTATTTAAAGTGTCAAAAATGTGACTTGAAAAATGCAAGAAAATAAGCCTTTGTATTCACTACAAGCATATTGAATTTACACAGTAAATTAGGGAAATGTTTTCCTATATGGTATAATCAGCGGAGCAAGTGTGTGGGTACGGCGTACCATTAAGAATTTAGCCATGGGTACACCGAACCAACGCGATGGGCCGCCGCTCCGTCCCACCCTCCCTCCCTCTCTCCGCTGCTAATCGCCGCTGATGTGAGGGGAGGAGAGCGCTGCCTGTGCCTCTCCTGCCCCTCAGTGTCTTCGTTCAATTAAGCGCTGCCCATGAGCCAATCAGAGCTCCGCAAGCTTTGATTGGCTCACGGATCGGTGCTGAATTGAACTAAGACACCTGCACCCGCCGGAGACTGAGGGGCAGGAGAGGCGCAGACTGCGCTCTCCTCACCTCACACACACACACAACAGCAGCAGCTTTGAGCAGCAGGGGAAGGGGGGGGGGGAGGAGCACATGTATACCTGGCACTGGGAGCATATCTGACACTGGCGGCATATCTGGCTCTGGGGGGATATGTGTATCTGGTACTGGGGGATCTCTGGCACTGGGGGCATATCTGGCACTGGGGGGACATGTGTATCTGGCACTGGGGGCATATCTGGCACTAGGGGGCATGTGTATCTGGCACTGGGGCATATCTGGCACGGGGAGACATGTGTATCTGGCATTGGGGGCATTACTGGCACCGGGGGGGGGGGACATGTGTATCTGGCACTGGGGGCATATCTTACACTGTGGACATGTGTATCTGGCATTGTGGCCATATCTGGCACTGCGGGGACATGTGTATCTGGCACTGGAGGCATATCTGGCACTGGTGGGACATGTGTATCTGGTACTGGGGGATATCTGGCACTGGGGGGACATGTGTATCTGGCAATCTTGGGGTCATATGTGTATCTGCCCTTCCCCCATATGTGTATCACGCCCCCATTTTCATTGGTCATGCCCCATGTGGCATTTGGCCACACCCATTTTTGGCACGCGCGCCTAAGGCGTGCGCACACAGTACCTGTAAGACATTTTTCTACTTGCACCACTGGGTATAATCTAATGTACAGTATAATCTTATTTATTTTTAAGTTTAGGCACATGTGCACAAGGTTTTTGTGATGCAGAGATCCAGAAGTCATTTAATACTGGTATCTACAATTCCAAAAAATAGTTACATGTTACCAAACTTTTGGGGTGATTCAGACCTGATCGCTGGGCCGCTAACTTTGCTGTCCTGCGTTCCAATAGCTTGCTTGGGCATGCCTGTGTTTTTCCGGACATTCCCAGTAAATGGTCAGTTACCACCCTCAAATGGCTACTTCCTGTCAATCACCTTGCGAATGCCTGTGCGATTGGAATTTTCGCGCAATCCTGTCACTGGCCATTGTTATTGGGGGTCATTCTGACCTGATCGCACGCTGCAGTTTATCACAGCGGTGCGATCGGGTTAGAACTGCGCATGCGCTGGTGCCGCAGTGCGCTGGCACATGCCAGATGGCAGAGATGGTCGCTGGGCGGGGATGGCAGAGAGGCGGCATTTGGCCGCCATTTCTTGGGCGCGGTCTGGCCAATGCAGGCGTGGACGGACCGAATGGGAGGTGGGCCGTAGCAGCTGCGTGACGTCACACGCAGCTGCTGCGGGCCGGGGAGCGATGTGCAGCTCCCGGCCAGCACGCTAAAGCTGCGCTGGTCGGGAGTTACTCTTGAAGTGCAAAGGCATCACCGCTGTGCAATGCCTTTGCACTTCTGCGGGCGCGGGGGGGGGGGGGGGGGGCACTGACATGCGGGACGGGATAGCCCTGTGCTGGGCGTACCCCCGCATGTCAGTGTGAATGATCGTAGCTGTGCTAAATTTAGCACGGCTACAATCATCTCAGAATGACCCCCATTGTCCGATGCACGTGCACATGCATGCGCTGTTTTGACCTAATCGCCCGCTGTGCGAAAAAGCACAGTGGCGATCAGGTCTGAACCACCCCCATTAATCAGTAGCCCTCAGCTACTCAGAACAAGTGGCTCAAATTAAAATAAATATATGCTGTGCACTTTTTATTAAGACAAAATGTTACAGATGCATGCCCTGGATCTCCCCAGTACCATGCCCCCAATTACAGTGCTTCTGACCACAGCTGCCACACACGTCCATCACATTCCCACTTGTCTCATGCTGGTGTTTCACTATGAGCTATGGCTAGAGTTTACACACTTTGTAATGTGAGAATTCACTATTTTATTTTCATGCTTGTGCAGTTTCAGTTTTCATTGGTTTATACATGCACACTTTACCGATTATTACCCCTAGCAAACATCCTCTCATTTACATCCCAATTATTTTTATGTATATGGTTGAAGCTAGTAAACAGGTCTGTGTCTCTTAAGAAAGCCGAATGTTGCTATCCATCTGGCACAAGTATAGGTACAGGTATTTGTGAATAGTTTTAGTTAGATCATTTCATTGGTTAAATCAAGGTCCATCTTTTAGCTCTAGTTGATTGTTACCTCTGTTTTTGCTCTTTATCACCTTACCTAGTCTTATTTTAAGGCTGCAAGGGCCAGACGTACTTAAACTTGGAGAGTGATAAAGTGGAAAGGGATAAACTACCATCAGCTCCTTTCATTTTTCAAACACAGCCTGTAATATGGCAGTTAGGGGGTGACTGGCTCGTACTTTATCTCTCTTCACTTTATCACTTCCCAAGGCTTAGTTCAGCTCCCCCCCAAATCAATTAAAAGCAATTGCCACAAGTAACCGATGTTCAAACAGTTTCCACATCAATAATGACAGCTCAGAGGTGTACAGGAAAATCTGTGATGTAGCTCAACCATAATTCTCAGCAATGTGTGTATTTGTGCAACATCTTTGACAATTGAATTGCCATCCCTATAAGTTATTGATCTTCTCTTTGATACTTGTTTCTGGTGTTTTCCCTCTGTGTCCAACTCCTCCTTTCAGCTCACTTTCCCTAACTGAACTTCTTCTCTGACTGGTTTGTTTTTTAGCTACATTTACTTACATTAATTTCTTTATTTTTCTATATAATTGACTTTTCATTAAGTTGTTATCTAAATCTCCTCTACAGTCCTTTTCCGTGCTACAGTATGCCACCCTCATTTGGGGGTGTATTTGCTAAACAACATACTTGCAAACTGACCCTGTAATGCCTTTAAAAAAACTGTTGCTTTCATAAACCCCCACGAAAATCAGTTATATGTAAAAATTCGGTTTAGTAAATATACCCCTAAATCTGTTTTAATTTACTCTAATCTTTTAGCTCATCTCCCACTATTAATGTATTCTCTAATTTTCTTTCTTCTTGATAAAATTAATTTGAATTCCCTTGCATAGACACATTCTTTTCTCATACACCCACAGAATTCACATCCAGGAAGAATCCTGTACAGAGACTTCGTCCACAGAGGCAGCCTATCTAAAAGCAAGAGCTTTAGGGGTAGATTTAGTAAAGCTTCTAAAAAAGATAAGTGGTGGTGTTGCACATAGCAACCAATCAGAGTCTGTCTATCATTTCTATATTGCATTCCAGAACATAATCAGAATCTAATTGGTTGCTATGGGCAACACCTCCACATGTCTGTTTTAGAAGCCTTAGTAAATCTAGAGCTAAGTCTCTATTAAGATTTATTTTCATGTGTACTGTAAGGCTGCACTTGTTATGGGAGCAAAGAAATACAGAAAGAAACTGTTATATCGTAAAGAGAAAGCATTGTTGCAACTGATTACATGCTGTGGCTGCAACAGGTTTTATGCTTATGTGAATGCACACTAATTAATACTTGTCCCAGTCATGTCTTTAATTGTACTAATTAGCACTCATATTTATTAATTAGCAGTATAATTCTGAACATTCTGCATCTTTATTTTCTTTATTGATTCAACACAAGCAATTTATTAGATTGCAATTTTTATTTATTAAATGTGATTAAGAAAAGGACATGCTATAAAAGAGAATTACAAAGTAATAAATGGTTTGGAATTGTTGCGTTATGATCAGGGGCAGATTTAGGGGTGAGGGCGCCCCTAGGCAGAGCAGTAATGGCTGCCCCCGACTGCCTAATTTTATTATTTTTTATTGATTGGTTATAAGCCCTCCTCTGTTGATAGTCAATTTAATGGAATAATAAAGAAAAAGCCACTAACTGTGAATTTTTTATTTAGTTTTAATTATGTGTACATATTTACTACATATACATACTATATAATAGCTGTCGGGATGCCGGCAGGCACATGATCGACCCTGGCATCCCAACATCGGATGGGGTAAGTATTTCTACCTCCCCCTCTTCCCCTACGCTAACCTTCAAGGGGTGGCGACTAGGGCTAAACCTCCAGGGTTACCGGCTATGGCAAATCCTTGGGGGGTGGCTGCTAGGGCTACCTCCCTCCCTAGTGCCTGACTCTAACTTCCACCCTCAGAATCCCAACCTTACCCCCTACCCTGTACTTACCTTGAGGATTTTGGCTGTCGGTGATCCGACGTTGGTCTCATGAGTGGTGTTGGGATTCCGACATCGGTCACATAATCGCCAGCATCCCGATAGTGGGATGCTAAATGTGTCCCATTTACTAAATAGGACAGCTTACATGGGCAGCATGTGCATGTGTTACCCATATTCATTACATTCAAGATGGCATATTGTACACTACAGCGGAAATATTTTTCAGAAATTCGCCACTGGTTATCATGTCAGGGTAAATAAACTGGCATTCTGGTACCAGGTTATTGTCCCAAGATTTTAACACTGACAGCTATTATTAAAATTATATCAACCCTCAAACATGAGCAGCAATGGCAGGCCAGCATCTCCCTGCCAACCAATCACAGCTTTGCCTCTTGTAGCGGGCTTGAGTTGATGAGTGGAGACTGATCTGCATAAGCCAATGAGAGGTGGGCTATGGTAATTAGCTGCTTGGTGGGTGGCTGAGCATCGGCACATGAAGTACTGTCCAGATAGTGGCGAGTCAGACAGAAGCTGGGACACAGAAAAGACACACAGTACAGTGGAAACTGAGCTGTGGCAAACTGAGGAGAGCACAAGGGGCCAGGCCCCCTGTCACATACAGAGCAGAGGCCGCTGTGTTCTTGCCCCCACCAAGGTACATGACCCCTGATCGCTACACCACACAAGACTTTGTGCTTGTATCCATCACCATCTGCCTCCCCCTGCATTCTGCTGTCTTTCTCTGCCTTCTCTTGCCTTCTGTGATCACCCACTGCCTCTCTATGTCAACCTCTGCCTACTCATGCCTTATGCTGTCACCATCTGCCTCTCCTTGTCACCGTCTGCCGTGTGACATATTATAAACTTGGGTTGGGGTGGAGAACAGGGGGCCACCACTCACAAGTTCTGCCACTGCCTGGGGTGAAGCCAGGTGAACCCTGGTCATGTGTCTGTGTGCAAGGGTCATTCTGGTAATGTGTGCTCTGTCGCTGACCCTGGTCATGACCAGGTATATTCCCAGTTCTGAGCCATAAATTCTGCAGTGTGAAGGGGGGACCGTACTACTGGGGGCATTACGTGTATCTGGCACGGTTGTGGGTATTATGTGTATCTATCACTACTGGGGGCATTACGTGTATCTGGCACTGCTGGAAAAAATTACATGTACCTCTCACTAAACTGTAGGTATTACGCATTTCTGGCACTATACTGGGGGCATTATCTGTATCTTGCACTATATTGCGGGTATTATGTGTACCTGGCACTATAATGGGGGCATTATGTGTAACTGGCACTATACTGGGGGCATTATGTGTAAGGGGCATTACAGAGGGCCGTATGTGTAAGCAACTATTACTGTGGGCATTGTGTAAGGCTGCTAAATGTGTGTGTGTGTTTGTGCAGTGGCGGATCCAATGGGGGGGCCCGTGCCCCCCCCCTGTCATGTCTGGCACTTTAAAAAAAAACAGCAGTCCCTTGAAAAAAGAAGAGGCAGCGCAGACGGTGCAGTTCACTGGCGCCAGCCACGATGAAGGGCCTAATGGCGGCTGCAGCAGTACTAATGAGTCAGACTGACTCATTACAGTACGCTACAGCCGGCTGTAGTAAAGCCGGAAGACTCGGAGGAGAGGAGAGGCTTTTCCCTTCTCTCTCCTCCCCTCCTCCACGGTCCAGCCACAAGCGACATTCAACTGACCGGCAGCCGCTGGTGCTTGGCACGGCCCATACATGAATAATGCAGGCGACTCTCCAGCACCTGGACTTGGAGAGGCAGCAGCAGCCCTCATGGGCATAAGGTCAGTGAGTTGGTTTCAGGAGAGGGAAGTGGGCAGCACTTACTATCTTCTCTGCTGAAGCCATATAAATAGATTTATATATGTATGTGTGTATATATATAATATATATATATATATATATATATATATATATATACACACACACACACATACTGTTTGTATATATAGATATATATATAAATTTACCTGGGCACTCAGTTGCAGCGCCAGGATACACTTGTGCTTTATTAATTCTTAGATAGGATGTATTAGGCTGTTTGCTGGGATCAGGAGCCCCTGCCTCCCCCCCCCCCTCTCTCCCTCTCTCCTTCTCTCTCTTCCCCTTTCTCTCCCTCCCTCTCTCTCTCTCACCCCCCCCCTCTCTCTTTCTCTCTCCCTCTTTTTCTCTCTCTCTCTTCCTCGTTCCCTCTCCTCTCAGTTATTGTGTTAAGCTTCCATGTTTTCTTCTGTCTGTTTCCCCAGCGATACTTTCCCTTCATGTCTCTGTAAATCTCACTACAAATGTCTCACTACTCCCTCCTACTCCTACAGAGACCTTAGGTACACACTGCCTCTCACTGTCCCCCTCTCCTTGTTACCCACTGCCACCTCCTTGGGCATCACCCACTTTTTCCTTGTCACCCTTTTCTTGGTGTTACCCACACTGCCTCTCACTGTCAACCTCTCTCTGTCACCCACTGCCTCTCCGTCACCCACTATGTCTCCACCCACTGCCTCACCCTCTTACTCTCCCCTGCGTCACTATAAACCCATCACCCTCTCTCTCCTGTCACCCTCTGCCTCTCCAAAGTGTCACCCTCTTCCCGTCTTACGAATATGACATTCTTTTTGAGGCCATGATCCTTGTTGCTAGGTCATGCCCTTGTTGTGAGGCCATGCGCGCCTGCATGGGAGCGCACACCGAAGGCGTTCAAAAGGTGCCCCGCCCTGTCATTTTTTCCTGGATCCGCCCCTGAGTGTGTGTGTGTGTGTGTGTGTAGAGGTGGGTGATAATATCTATTTATTGGCCCTCATTCCGAGTTGTTCGCTCGGTATTTTTCATCGCATCGCAGTGAAAATCCGCTTAGTACGCATGCGCAATGTTCGCACTGCGACTGCGCCAAGTAACTTTACTATGAAGATAGTATTTTTACTCACGGCTTTTTCTTCGCTCCGGCGATCGTAATGTGATTGACAGGAAATGGGTGTTACTGGGCGGAAACACGGCGTTTCAGGGGCGTGTGGCTGAAAACGCTACCGTTTCCGGAAAAAACGCAGGAGTGGCCGGGGAAACGGTGGGAGTGCCTGGGCGAACGCTGGGTGTGTTTGTGACGTCAACCAGGAACGACAAGCACTGAACTGATCGCACAGGCAGAGTAAGTCTGGAGCTACTCTGAAACTGCTAAGTAGTTAGTAATCGCAATATTGCGAATACATCGGTCGCAATTTTAAGAAGCTAAGATTCACTCCCAGTAGGCGGCGGCTTAGCGTGTGTAACTCTGCTAAATTCGCCTTGCGACCGATCAACTCGGAATGAGGGCCCTTGTTTGATAATATAATATAAAGTAGCAAGGCCACGCCCACTTTGCAGAAACACATGCACACATTTGGGAGGGCTTCAAAAATTTTCGCTCAGGGTGCTAGTAGGCCTGGATCCAGTCCTATGTGATATTATTACAGGGTTCTTTATAACATGGAGATGTAGCAAATTAACTAAATTATGTAGAATGGCTGTGCACATTTTAGGATTGCAACATATTGTATTGGTAACAAGAGATGCAACAAAAGCTTTTTTAATAAATTGTACATTTATATGGATCACAGATAATGGTTTAGAAGGAATATTTAGGGGTAAATTTACAAAATGGTGCTTTTCAAATACGCTGCATCTTCAAACGTTTCAGCTGCTGTATATGAAAGCCCAATAATATTAAATACAAAATTAGGCATGTTTTGTACTTAATATTATTGTCCCTTTTAATACAGTAGCAAAAAACATATCTCCATGTATCTTTTTAATTTACACTATATTACTTACTGCAGTAATAGTAATGCCGGCTATGCACTAGACAATAATTTGAATGCAGGTCCGGTGGATGACTTTGCCAGTGTGTATACACTAGCCCATGCCGGGACACCCACCGGGTCCCATCGCCACCGATATCGCTGAGTACACACATCATCTAGTGTGTACTCAGCTTAACTTGATTTACACAGCATTGTTACAGTATAATAGTGTTTGCTTTTCCCAAGTGGAGACCATTTTGGAGTATGCTAGTGCTATGTAGATAAATGTTGAGAATAACATATTAAACACAAATATTTTATGATTGAAAATGCAATGCATGCTTATTTGCACCATTAAGAATTAATAAAGCTTCAGGTTGTAAAGCCTTGTAAATGCTTTTAACAGCAAGTCCCTTTTAAATATTGAGCATAAACAGGATCAGAATCACTGGGTTTTACAACCCCACACTTCAGAAATAAACCCCCTAGAGTCTTTTTCCATTGATGTTGCTAATGCCTACTACTCACAATGTTAGCGAGAGCTCATTGGCAAAAAAATCCATACTCCTCTGTTTGCACATGATTTTGCTCATTTTGCTCATTCATACAGGTAGAGAATGACAAATGGAGACATCAGGGAAATGACGGACAGCAAATATATTTAAAGCAGTGATTTCTACTCAGGTATGGATGTTATCAATTAATAGAGTATTTAACCATATTCTTCATGTGTAAAAATGCTGGCTTTGTTAGCATATCCAGTATAGGGATGTAGTTATGTGACCGGTGGTCAGGAGACCGTCGGTCACAATACCTCCCCGATGACAATCCCGACAGTCGGTGTGCCGACTAGCAGGGAATATTCCCACTGTGGGTGTCCACGACACCCATAGAGTGGGAATAGAACCTGTGGCGAGCGCAGCAAGGCGCTTGTTGCGCTTGCCCCCACACCGGCATCCTGCCACCGGATCCGGCCATCAGTATGGTGACTGGCGGTCTCCTGACCCCCGGTCACACATACCCAACCCTTAAAATACATGGTCAGTTTTAGTCACTTCTTAGTGGTGCTGTATGTTGCTCTTATCTTCAGCTGTGTCAGCCCATCTACATTGCATGTGTGGTAAGCAAGGGGTATTATGAGTATAACACTGACGGTAAGCATATCTTATCTGGCTCTTGACCTAACTTGACCCACACTATTAAGCTGCTTGCATAGTAGCAATTAGACATGTGACATATATTATAATTAATAGTAAAGCAATGCAGTATTCTGAATATCTGGACTGGCAATCCTTAATCTATTCAGGCCATTATTTATTCTGTTATGTCCCCTTTAATGCCCAATTGCATTTCATATCCTTATTATTTGCTCAAGCTGTGTGCCATAAATATAATTCAATACAACATTGTCATTTCAGAAGTCTATCTATTCATACATATGCATAAGTATATATACTGTATTTGGAAATTAACATATAGCTAGAATGCTTTAACATTTTATGTTACAATCAAGAGTAATTTATAGTAAAGCTTCATATTCCCATGGATAAGGAGAGAAAAAGAGGATAGCAATGTACAATGAGCCAGAAGACATTTCCTTTTCCCTTGTATCTTCATCCTGCAAGACATTCAGTTGTGTTTTCAATTAACATGTAAATTCATAATAAATATGTATGATCTGCACATTAAACATTCTGTGATTTTTATGATTTGGCATGGAATTATGTTAAACATGATTTTGTCTTGTATAACTCCTCCAATTACACCAAAATGTGGAGCTTTGCTATAATTTTACTTTAGAAAGTTGTGACCAGGAAAACAAATTAGAGCTAACATACCATAATTTATTTTATCTCAACAAAGCCATACATAACATACAGTACATGGTAAAACAATCGGGATCAGTATAATCAAAAGCCTGATGGTCAAAATATCGACAATTGACCCATTGTCAAAATACCAACATTAACAATGTCGACACGGTCAAAATACCATCATTTAAAACGTAAAAAACATTGGCGTGTATGTTGACATAGGTCAACATGGACACTGTATAAGTGTACCGCTGCGCTCGCCATGCTTCGGGCACGGGGTCCCACTGCACTCGGCACATTATTATATACCCCCTCCACATCCACTGGGATGCTAAAGTATCAACAAGTCGGTTTCAATGAAAAAAATCAGGAAAAACTCATGTAGATTTTTTGACTGTCGAAATTTTAATGTCGGTATTTTGACAGTGTCGACATTTTTTAATGTCGGGATTTTGACCATAGCGGGATTTTGACCTTCTCTGTATTTTGACCATTGGTCAATGGTTGTCAGTATTTTGGCGGTCGGGATTTTGATTGTAGGTAAATTGACTGCATCCCTAATAATCAAATAGTGCGTAATGAAGCTATTGGAATAGTGATATGTTTCTGTGCCATTTACTGTAATTCTTTAATTAAATTATCTGCTTTTGTTAACTGTTTTTTAAAGCAGAAACATTTACATTTACTCAATCAGTTGAGCTATTATACTAGGCACTGATTTTCTTTTTTATTATAATAACTTGCTTTCAGGAGATGAGAAGGCAAGGTGTGAAATGAGGTAAGTGTGACTTAATGACATAATTGATGTAATCAACTTTGTGGAAGAAATGTGTTATGATGTTACATTTGTCATCACGCCACTAGCTACTTGGTGTGAGGGGACCGGGTTATCAAAAATACTGTTATGGCATGCCCTCATTCACCTTACTGGCAGATAGATCCATTACTTAAAATTAACTGTTGCTTCTATGATGATTGGAAGGTATCACTCTAATCTAGGAGACCCCTTGGGGTATATTTACTTAAGTGTGGGTTTTAACCAATCAGATTCTACTTATCATTTTCTACTGGCTCCTTTTAGAAGATAATAGCTAGAATCCAATTGGTTGCTGTGGGCAACATCTCCACATCTAAAAACTCACACTTTAGTAAACATACCCCTTGGACTTCATAGTAATCAACAGTACTACAAGAATAGCATGTAGGATAGTAAATAATTGCTACGACTAGGCAGTTAATTACTTTGCTTAGGTGCTGTGGAACATATAATATAGGGATGTGCTGCAATGGCAATATACTTGACTTCATATAACAATGGAATAAGCAAATCTCTGGTAGCTTTACCATAAGCCTATATGACCTTGAATTTACTCCGTGTCTGAACATTGTAGGAATAGTAATGTGATTAATGCAGTGAGTACTATTTTTTATCCAGTATCATTACAGAATAGTGCATTTCCATAGATAAGGTATGCTCATCCCTCACCTCTTCTGGATCTTTTATCTGTCCTTGCTCTCTCATTTAGTTTACGACAGTGAAGACATGCGTGCGCCTGTAACCCCTTTACAGGCTCTCTGGAAAGTGTCATGACCTTGCTGCACCCATTTTGCATCCCTGTGGTGGCTTACCCAGTACTTTGTGAGATGCTAAGCTGTCACCAGATGCTTCATGCACTGTGAATCGATGCTCTGTTCATTAGTGGTGACAGTACTCCCTCCTTTTCCGCCTGTGGGACACTGGGGCTGGGATGGCGTGACAGTCCCAGCAAAGCAGATTTGTCCCACCGACAGCAGGACAGTTGGGATGTATGACTTAACAGTGTCATCAACATGCCAACACAATTATAGCAGCAGTGCATAAGTGACAAGTGAATGACTTATTTTCTTCCTATATAAAATATTTTAAGGTAAAGATATTGGGACACAGTGCGGAACCTCTGGCACACCAGACCTGATGAATAATCATTCACTTGGAAGGGATTTAATTAGCATGCATGTTAGAATTCAGGTGAATTTCTCTAAAATAAACGTCATGGTAAGAACTTACGGTTGATAACGGTATTTCTCCTAAGTCCACAGGTTCCACAGGATATCATTGGGAAATGATGAAGCGACAGCGGATTTGCACCAATCAGTAAAAGCTTTTCGGCCTACAAGCGTGCAACCGGCCCGTCCTTATATCCCCGCCTTCTGGCTCAGGCAAATCAGTTGCATTCCCAAAGCTCAAGGCAGGAGCATCATAGATAGCCCTAAAAAGGCGAGAAAAACACACATGCACACCCTTCCGAAAAAGAAGGAAGAGGTTAGTGAGTAAAAGGATCCTCAAATCAGGGGCGTCAGGGTGGGATCCCTGTGGAACCTGTGGACTTAAGAGAATTACCGTTATCAACGGTAAGTTCTTACCATAACGTATATGTCTCCGGCAGGGTCCACAGGGTGTGCTCAGGATTACATTGGGATTTCCCAAAGCAATTTAGTAATGGGGACGCTCCTGATTGGACACGAGAATCCTTCACCCGAATTTACTGTCATGAGAGGCAAAGGTATCCATGGCATAATGTCTAATGAATGTGTTAATGGAAAACCATGTGACTGACTTACATATCTGTTCTGCTGAAGCACCACATTGTGCTGCCCATGATGGACCTACCTTACGAGTAGAGTGAGCAGAGACATTAGCCAGGTGTTTTTATGTATACATGTGAATTCACTATATTTGGAGTCTGGAAGGTTCTTAAATAGCGCAGAGTGTTCTTTTCTTATATTGTCCAACTTGAGAATATGCTTCTGAAATCGTCATCCAAAGCCACCTTGCCAGTGTCTGCTTATCAGCAGGCCATCCTCTCTTGTGAAATCCGTAGAGAATGAAGAGAGAATCTGTCCTTCTGATGGCACTGTTATGATCCACGTAGATCCTTAAGGCACGGACCACGTCCAGTGATGCATCTCCCACAGAAAGGCCCGGTACCTGGAAAGCCGGGACTACAATTTCTTCATTAAGGTGGAATTTAAACAGCATCTTGGGAAGATACCCAGATCTAGTTCTGAGACCTGCTTTATCTGGATAAAAAATCAGACATGGGGAACGACATGACAATGCCCCTAAATCGGACACTCTTCTAGCTGATGCCATGGCCAGTAGAAAGAGAACTTTAGCTGTCAACCATTTAAGAACCACTTTATAAAGTGGTTCAAATGGGGCAACTTGAAGGGCCTTTAGGACTAAATTTAAGTCCCAAGGCACTGTAGGCGGAACAAAAGGAGGTTGAATGCGCAGCATTCCCTGGAAAAAAGTATGCACATCCTGTAAGTTGGCAATTTTCTTTTGGAACCATATAGTCAATGCTGACACTTGCAATCTCAAGGAAGCCACCTTCAAACCTTTATCCATTCCTGCCTGAAGGACCCTGGAAACTCTGAAAGACTTAGGGTCCATTTTCCTTTCACTTCACCAATGAATATAGGTTTGCCATGTTCGGTGATAAATACGAGCTGAGGAAGGTTTCCTTGCACTGAGCATTGTTTCAATTACCTGTTGTGAGAATCCTCTTTACTTCAGGATAGAGGTTTCAAGAGCCATGCCATCAAAGACAGTCGATCCAGATGCTTGTTATAACAAGGACCCTGCATCAGTAGATCTGGACGTTGAGGGAGCAGGAGTGGAGCATCCATCGACATTCTCTGCAGATCTGTGTACCAATGCCTTCTGGGCCAAACTGGAGCTATTCGTTTCACGGCACCCTTTTCTTGCTTTATCTTTCTCACCACCCTGGGTAATCGGGTGATTGGAGGAAACACATAAGCCAGATGAAAGTCCCATCTCACCGACAGGGCATCCACAAAGATCACTTTGGGATCCTTTTGTTCTTGACCCGTATGTGAGCACTTTGTTGTTCTGACTGGACGCCATGAGATCTATCTCTGGCAACCCCAACTTGTCTACTAGAGTCTCGCAGATGTCCGGAAATGACCCATTTGGTTTCTGAACTAGAAACAGCTTGGAGTAACAACCCCATCCTCATTGTGCAGTTGGAACTGGAGTGACTACTCCTGACTGAAGCAATTTCTGAGCTGCCTCTTGCAAAGCCCTGGCCTTCGTCTCTAACCGAGATGGGCTGGTACAAAAAAACTTTTGAGGAGGGTGCTTCTAGAATGCAAAAGCATAACCTAAAGATAATGCTTCCTGCACCCAGGTGGAGGCCCGCACCATCAGGCTGATGGCTTATTTTCTGTTTTACCAACCGATCCTCTGGTAGCCCAATGCTTTTTAGTCTTACCAGACTTGTTGTATTGGGACTGCCTGTCATCACTTTTTCCTTTAGCTTTACCTTGAGACCGAAAGGGCCGAAAAGTCGGAACTTTAGGTTTGAAATTGTATATGATAGGAAACTTTACCTTCTTGGAGTCTGCTTCTGACTCCAAAATATCTGTCAATTCTTTACCCAAAAAAATATCTCCAGAAAAAGGCAAAGATTCCAAAACCGTCTTTTTTTTTTTGCTATTGTTGAAGCTGATGTCCTGGAGGCAATAGCACTCATATTCAATGCTGCGTCTTCCAAGAATATTGCAGTCTGTTTTATATGTGCTATATGGGATTTTTGCTTTCTAGATGCTATTGAAAATTCCCCCTCCAATGCATCAGCCCAGGTGGCCACAGCCTTTGCCATCCAAGCTGAAGCCATGGCTGGCCCCAGACAGGGAAAAAATGTTTTTAAAAAAAAAACATCCACTCTCCTATCTGTGACATAATTTAATGATGTTGAAGGAAAAGGTAATGTAGATTTTCGCACTAATCAAATCACATGCATATCTACTTTAGGTGCCACCTCTCTTTTTAAACAATCCCCAGCTGGAAGAGGATAATTGGAATTCAATTTCTTAGGAATTCTAAACTTCTTATTGGGCATAGCCCAAGCCTCTTCCATGATTTCTGTCAGCTGATCTGACCCTAGAAACTCAGTCTTAACTGTTTTGGGACATTTAAACACAGGTGCCTTGAGACCATACTCCTCCAGCACACCTTGCACAGGTATCCACATTTGGAAGCAAGCTGCAGTATTCGTATGAGCCGTTGCGGGTGTGCTTTTCCCCGCCAGCCGTCCACATCAATACACGGCTTCAACCTTCGAGTGAATTGACGGCTCCCTCTCCCTCGCGGCTTTCGCATTAGTGGGCATCGCAGGACAAATAGCCGAGGATGCTCGGCTCTGGACCAGCCCACAGGAGAGGTATCAACTTACTTTCACCATCCAGCTTTGTGCCTACAATTCCATTATACTTTTGGGACTGCCCGTTGCTTATTGCTCTATAGCAAATATACCAGCTGAGCTCCCTATGATATGTGTGGACATTTATTCAGAGAATTAAAACAGCTGTCGCTCCATTGAGCGTGATATATTGATTCAAGGTGTGCTTTTTATTAATGCATTTTTAATGTTTTATGGATCATCATAATTTGTTTGTTTATTAATTGTTTTATTGTTTCTATGGTTAATAAATCTATTTTATATACATCGGCTCTCATACCTTTTTCCCCGGTATATTGCGCAGCTGTTCTCTTGTTCCAATTTGTTCTTTGATTAAACACTCACATAGTGTTTTACTGCTGCGCATCTATCAAGGAAATTTACCGATTAGTAATCTATTCTTGAGGCGCTGTTTAAGCAGTTTATTGTTCTTTTTTTCATTTATGATATGAGTGCTGGTGTTGCTGTGAGTGTATCTTCCCCACCTTTGCCGCTCTTTGACATGATAAATAATCAAAACTTCCACAATTTTTGACTGTAATCACTTTAAGCTTTTTAAAGTGATCTACAATCCAACCCTACCCATGCACCAGCGTTGAGGATCAGAATAGAAAAACACAGAATATATAGTAAAGTCAGAAATCACACTAGCAGTCAGTCACATGTTATACATTAGTATAATAAGCAATATGAGCACATCATCAACTACAACTAAATTTCAAGTATGTAGGAGAACATATTACTGAATCAGGTTTAAACAGATCTACCGTATTCAGACGCATAGCGAAAGAAAAAACAGTAATATTATACAGACTCATATGCAATAGGCACTTATCTAACTATTCGTACTCAAAAAGGTAGATAGAGACTTAGTGCTGTATTACCCGTACTCAGTAGAGTGGGATACAGGGAGACTCACCTTGCTTCCAGGACCGATCAATACATTTGCAAACGCTGAGTGGATCCAGACGCTACTAGTGTACACTGCCGCACCATGAACCTATAGTGAACACAGGCGCACCTGTCACACAGCCGCCAATGCTGCGACTGGGTCCCCTTTGTGTACAGCATCTGAGACGGAAGCAGGAAACTGTTCATGGTGGGAGACTCGGAGGAAACTGGTCATGAACCGGGGGGAGGGGCGACCAGGAGATTGTCTGACTCCTCACTGCTGACATCAACCCTAGGGATCGCAGCCTCATACAATTCCTGGAGCCTAGCGCTGGTGCACCTGAGGTGGCAGCTGCGTCAGCGACTGTTTGGTAGTCTCCTCCCAAAACAGTGCGGCTGTGTCCGTATTCCCCTTTTAAGCGGAACCGGTGCCTTACCTTCTCCCTTTGCTCCGGCCATAGCCTGGTAATGTCTGCTGGACCTGCTAATATATCCGACACAGACGACCGCCGAAACAGCACTGTACTCGTGGGTAAGCGTTGTCGCGACCCAGCGGAGAGTTGTTAGAGCGACTCTATCTAAGGTACGTATAAGACACTTTTTAGAAAGATCACTCAAAAAAAATAGAAAGACTATAAAAAAAAAAATAAGAAAGCTTAGGGCTGCAAAAATCAGCAGCCCTCTGACCATGGTCCGGCTCCTGCCACACCAAACAAAATACTGATTTGCCTGAGCCAGGAGGTGGGGATATATGGACGGGCCCGTTGCATGCTGGGAGGCCGAAAAGCTTTGACCAATTGGTGCAAATCCGCTGTCGCTTTATCATATCCCAATGTTATCCTGTGGCTAACCTGTGGACCCTGCCGGAGAAAAGCTCAATAATGGGATAAATGGTATGGGACAGGTATGTGGAGGTGTTGTATTGATGGAAGAGGGGTTTTTAAACATGCAGAGGAGAGGTAACAATGTTTATTCCAACTTTTTAGAAAATGGTATTAAGACACTGAAAAATCACTTTATAGACATTTTTCTGTACCCCAGAATGCTGGAAAGACTTTCAGTTGATAAAAAACACTTGCTGGCTATCTTTCTTCCATCATTAATAAAAAATGCTAACATCAGCTATTTGACACGTTTCATAAAGCTCCAGTACTTTCCTCATGGCCAATAACCACTTTCTATATAGTTCTGCTATAGAGACTTTTTTTAAGTTCCAGGATGGTTTACCCACTTTTTCTTGCTCTTCTCCCAGGTGATAAGTTGTAGAAAAGCCTCGCAACCATGCCGCTAGTACAGTGAATTGGCATTTCTAATTGAATCTTGCATTTCTTTGATGTGCGCATTTGTGCAATGTATGCAAGTTTCATGATACAAACAAAAAGCTCATCAAATTGAACTGACCCCTATATATACTTAACTTACATTATAAATAAATTGAGGTCTTGATTTCAAAAATGATGCTGAGGAAAGTTAAATATCTCTTGTTTGTAAAGAAAACAGGTGCTCATGATGTGAGAATTCTAGGCATCTAGCTAGTGTAATCAATATCATTAGTTTAGTACAGGTACGTTTCTATAGATAGCAAAGAAAACACTAAATACAGTAGCTCTAAGCCTTGTTTCCCCAGCGATCACTACTTCCTATTTTCTGTTATTTCTTTCAGTTTGCAAATGTTTAATATAGATTTTGCTAGCACAATTAGCAGAGTGCTTTCTTGCCACAGCGTACAGTAGACTGAAGAAACAGACAAAATCAGCTGCGCAAAGTATCAGGGAAAGGACAGTACAATTTTAGGAGAACCGATGTATGTATATAAATTGATTTATTAATGAAAAAGCATAAAATAGCAGTAAAAGATGACATAAAATTGTTGGATATAAAAAGGCACACCTTGACTAAGTTTATCCGTTTAAACAGACACCAAATTGTGTCGGTTCTCTATATGGAAGTCCACAAAAGGAAATAAAGTCCAGCTGTTTGTTGGAAAGCAATAGATGGTAATAGCCGTAATGTTATTGCTGGAAGTGAATGATCAGTGCAGTAGACATCCCATAATAATAAATTGGGGGAGTGATCCAGTGTTATTTATTGTTCAATTACCTCTCCTACTAAGGAGAGGTAATTGAACAATAAATAACACTGGATCACTCCCCCAATTTATTATTATGGGATGTCTACTGCACTGATCATTCACTTCCAGCAATAACATTACGGCTATTACCATCTATTGCTTTCCAACAAACAGCTGGACTTTATTTCCTTTTGTGGACTTCCATATAGAGAACCGACACAATTTGGTGTCTGTTTAAACGGATAAACTTAGTCAAGGTGTGCCTTTTTATATCCAACAATTTTATGTCATCTTTTACTGCTATTTTATGCTTTTTCATTAATAAATCAATTTATATACATACATCGGTTCTCCTAAAATTGTACTGTCCTTTCCCTGATACTTTGCGCAGCTGATTTTGTCTGTTTCTATATTCTCCAACCAAACACCCACATAGTGTTTTTCAGCCGCGCATGTATCAGGGTAATTTGATTATTAGCCTCCTGCAATTGAGGCGCTGTAGAAGCAGTCTTCTGTTTTTTCTCGTACAGTAGACTGACACTGTCCCCTAGTAAACTGATGAATTATTCATAACTGAGGCAGGGGCATCACTGGTACTGGTGACACCCGATGCAGAATCCTCTGTGCACCAGAAAGGGGTGTGGCCTATCAAAGAGGGGGCGTGGTACCATGGAAAATCCAGGACAGTGGGCATGGCCTAGTTAGAGAGGGGCGAGGCTTTGCGTGAAGTCCCCTATTTCATCACTCCAGTAGGCGTACCCAGCATCCCTGGAGATGCTGGCTGCCCCCGGAGACTGGCCTGTATGTAGTGTCAGCTTCAATATGACAGGAGCCGGGTGCTGCAGGAGAATGTTACACTGTAGCACCTGGCTCCTGTCACTGTGGAGAAGGCGGCATCTTGGTGTCACCTCCTCCAAAGGGGACACCCGGTTGTGGGACACCCACCCCTTCTGATGCCACTGAACTGAGGCCATCTGATTAATTCCTAACCTCCTAACTTGCTCTTTATAAATAGTACATGTCCCAAACATTTTTTTTGCCCAAATTTGGCCCACTTTTTTTCCAATGACAAAAGCATATGAACTTGAACTCTAAATTAACCTTCACCACAAGAGGCTCCCATATGTTCCTGGTTAAAATTACGGTGTTTGAGAAACGTTTCTTGAAGTGTGGCTATCTTATTTAGGGAACTGCAACATAAATTCAATTTTCAAGTTTAATGGGGCAGATGTATTAACCTGGAGAAGGCATAAGGAATTGATAAACCAGAGATAAATGTAAGGTGACAAATGCACCAGCCAGTCAGCTCCTAACTTAATTTACATATTGGTGCTGATTGGCTGGAGCGTGTATCACCTTGCGTTTATCACTGGTTTATCACTTCCTTATGCCTTCTCCAGGTTAATACACCTGCCCCAATGTCCTTTAGTCCCTGTAGGTGTAGTGGGTTGGGTAGAATATCCAGGTACACTGGATGCCGGCGTTAAGAATAGCGACGCCGGCATCCCGATGATGAAGATCCTGACAGGGGTGAGTTATATATTCTAACTCACCCCCCTAACCCCATAACCCTAACCCATTTGACAGCATCCTAACCCTAATCCCTGGTAAGTGCCTAAACCTAACCCACCACACACTGCTGCCTAAACCTAACCCAAACCCCCCACCCCAGGAGGTTAGGGTGACTAACCCTAACCTCCCGTTTGCAGCCTAACCCTAACCTTGCTATTCCTTCAGCCTAAACTTAACCCCCGAATGTCTGGTAAAGTCCCCACCTCCCCAGACTAATCCTAACATCGCCTGTATACTTAACTTCAGTATCCCGCCTGTCGGGATTCAGGCGTCAGGATACTTAGGTTTTCTGTATTCTGGCGTCTGTGTTCTATTGGGATTCCAGCACCGGTATTAAGGCTGCCAGAATCCCGGTGTAAGCATGAGTGTCACTGGCACTAATAATACATAATGAAACAAATAAAACAGAAACAATCCCACCATGGTGGCTAGAATGACATTACATAATTATGACATTACATAATTTGCCTTCTGGTGCAAAAAATAAAATCACACATACTGTACCTTTCAGGGAAAGCATTTTTTACATATCACATACTGTATCTTGTTTGCTTTTGCTGTGGAAAAAAAAGATAAAGGAGAGAAATTTAAGATCAAAGAACATGTTTAAAACATCCTTTACACTTATTAGTCTCCTCTCGTTTTAATTCTCACTATGACTTAACACCTTCAGTGGTGACTTTTTGGAATTTGGTCACACCTCCCAGGGCAGATTTTTTTTTAACCTGTGCATTGCCAGGGGTTTCATGCACGTTGCCAGGGATTTCACGCATTGCGTCATGCTTTTTGCCAGGGGTTTTATGCTCCGGGATCCATGCTCATTGTCACTGGGAATGCTTGTTGCCTACGGAATGCTCGTTGCATAGGATAGGCTAGGTATGGCCACCGACCATCGATGATTCAAAATCATCAATGGTCTATGACCGATGTTGAATAGTTTTGCCATCAATGGGGGATAACCAGATGGTTTCTCGCCATCGATGGTTTAGTGCTACCGAAATGGTTTTTTTTTATTCTCAAAGTGTCAGGGCATGGAGCTTAGATCCACCCCCTGACACTCACTAAGCCATGCCCCCTGGTTCGCCCGCATTTTACAGTAATGCAGGGATGACCATCGATGGGTAAAACCATCGATGGATCAATTCCAGATGGTTTTACACCATCGATGTTATCAATTGATTGTGACCATCAATGGATTACCCACCAATGGCCATCCCTAGGGGTAGCATTTGCTGGCAAGCACTAGCCCGCCAGCATTAAAATCCTCTCCCCCCATCTTCTCTTGCACTCCGTTCGGCCGGTAGACTTTTGCAGAATGACATGATCGCATCATGACATCACGACTCCATCGCATCATGCCACGATTGCGTCATTCTGCAAAAGTCCACCACCGAACGGAGTACAAGGAGAAGAGTGGGGCAGCAGTGGCACGCCCCGGAAAATTTCTGAGGTTGCCAGTCTGCACAGCGAAGCTGGCCCCGGAAATTTTCCAGGCATGCCACTGAAGGGGTTAAAGGATACATTTCCCTAACTAGCGATATTGCTGATTACTGTTTTACTTGTGGAAACAATGGTGAACTGATTTTGTGTCAAGGGATATGTCCAACAAGCCGCAGCTAGCCAATGTCAAGCCAAGATGCAGAACACCTCCTCACCCTACCAATACCATCTCATGGGGTGGATCTACTGTTAATCTAGTGGTGAAACTATTGAAGCTTAAACTTTAGGGCCCCTAATCCCGCAGGGGCCCTAAAGCAACTTTTTTTTAATGAGTGAATTTTTCAACAAAATTGATGGAGTTGCGTTTTATTAAAATAAGGATATTTTAGTGATGGAATCATTACTTGTCTCGCTTGTGCATTTTAACACCAAAAGATCTTCACCTCTCTACAGACCAGTATCAGTGCACTTTACACAACTCCATCTGATGCTTGGCATTGGACTTGGTGATGTAAGGGTTGCATGCATCTGCCGGCCATGGAAACCCATTCCATTAAGCTCCGACCGCACAGTTTTTGTGCCAGTGGAAGTTCGGAACTCATCAGCGCTTCAGTAGAGCATTGGTGACTTTTACTCACCATGCACCTTAGTAATCATTGACCTCGCTCTGTGATTTTACGTGGTCTTTTGCTTCATGGCTGAATTGCTGCAGTTCCTAAATGCTTACACTTTCTAATAATATCACTTACAGTTGACCGGCGAATATCTAGCAGGGATGAAAGTTAACAAACCGTCTTATTGCAAAGGTGGCATCCTATCACAGTACCACTGAACTCTTCAGAATGACCCATTTTGTATTACAAATGTTTGCAAATGAAGACAAATATGTATCATCTTTCACTGATGATCACCACTACAGGAAATCTCGCTTCAGCGCTGATTTCCTTTACTAATTAATTTTTAAGTCTTACAACATTGCGTTCTCTTCCACCAAAGTTGTTTCAAGTCTCTATAATTGTCTGACCGCTGATGGCTCTGTGCTATTTGCCCATGCTCACCTCTGCCACAGACCATGTTTTTACCACCTACAGCAGTGGTTCCCAAAGTTTTTTTGAATTACATCGCCCTAGACTCTAGAGCAGAGCTGGCCAAACCAGTCCTCGAGATCTACCAACAGTTCACATTTTCCAGACCACCTAGCTGGTGCACAGGTGTAGTCATTACTAATTAAGATGTGATCCATTCATCCCTAACTGACAATTCTGCAGATCTCCAGGAGGCCTGGAAAACATGAACTGTTGGTAGATCTCGAGGACCGGTTTGGCCAGCCCTGCTCTAGAGTATCAGAATGTTTTTCACGGCACCCCTAGGCTAAAAGTTTCTGATTGAGAAATTTAGAAATAAATATAAAAAGAAGTAACTTGTGTTTATATGTCACCCTTAGGTTCAGTTGTGTGGTGAGGGACAATATTTGCTACTGTCTGTCCATATATTTTATGATTGGTAGCCACCATCATTGGTTTTGCCTATTACATTGACCATAAATATTTTGAATTGGTCCTGGACCACCAAACCATGGCACCTCTGCAAGTGCTCTGAGGCATCCCAGGGTGTCACAGCACACAGTTTGAGAACCACTGATCTACAGTAGGATAATAATAACATCTACATCATTCTTCAGGACATTTGCTCCTGCCAAAAACTCTGCTTCCCACCACTATCCCGTACATAATCTATCATCTTTTAATGTAGCTTACAAACTGTATTATATATTGATTGTTTTCAAATAATTAGTATACAGTAAGAAGATCCATTTAGGCTCTGTTCTACTCAGAACATAATGTCCCTACAGGAGGTTTTTTTTTGTCTGTTGGGTTAACGTAACATGATTTAATTGTTCCAAACGTGAAGTAGTAGTTTGGAATGCACAGTGAACTATATCTTCATTTAGGAATTGCATAACAATTAAAATGTCTCATGTGGTTGTAATATATAGAGTGATATAGGGAATTCTGAAATATATACAGGATATTTTTTAATTTAAGTACTTAATCATAGGGTCTTAAATCCATTTCATGTTTTTATATATACATAATTACTTCTAGTCCTTCCTCTGTAAAATAAGGGCACTTAGGAGCCATCACACTGTTTGGCTGTGTGTTGGGCTTTGCAGAACTTACTGCACATATACTGTAATTATTAGTGCTCTGTTATATAACTTAGGCAAAAGATTTTATAATAATTAAATTAAGTAATTTCTTCATATACAGAATGCACAAATATTGGAAAGCTGCTCAATCAGATGTAATATCAGTCAGGTGCTAAAAGGGAGGGGTAATTGTGTGTAAGAAAAAACTATTTGTGTTCCCTAATGCACACTGAGTGAGTAATAATACTACATAATAGTCAGATAATACGGAGATCTTAGTTGCGTATATCTGCAGATATAGGGTTAAGCCCCCAGGCCGATCGACAAGGCTTCTCCGTCACTGGGGGTCCCTAATACTAGGTGTGGGTCCAGGGTGCAGGACCCCATCATGCCGGCACAGGTCGGCTACCCCAGGTCAGCACGCTGGTGAAAATTAATGATGGTTAATAAGAAGCACAGAAGTGCTATATAAGTGAAGTGTGATTAAAATACAAAAATATATTACCAAAGTGATAGGGAAAATCATGAGTGTTAATAAAGTGTTAGGGTGTGCCGACCTGAAGCCACCCAGCCATACCGACACAGGGGCCACCGCACCCCACACCCACCCCATAAATAATTACATATATGTCTGGGTCTAAATGCCCAGTGTAAGGCCACATAATAATGGCTCCTACAGCATCTGAGAGCCAGCTTACCTGGAGATACCCCTGGCTTCTCCAATGGCACTCTGGAGTCAGCAATCCCTCCTAATGCTGACCCATCCATGCCTCTCTAAATACAATGCACAAATATTGGAAAGCTGCTCAATTTTCACCAGCGTGCTGACCTGGGGTAGCCGACCTGTGCCGGCATGATGGGGTCTTGCACCCCGGACCCATACCTAGTATTAGGGACCCCTAGTGA
The DNA here is from genome assembly GCF_028390025.1 of Pseudophryne corroboree. Lineage (NCBI taxonomy): Eukaryota > Metazoa > Chordata > Amphibia > Anura > Myobatrachidae > Pseudophryne > Pseudophryne corroboree. Next base: position 392,389,459 of record NC_086447.1, on the reverse strand, counting down.
CGGAGAAGCCTTGTCGATCGGCCTGGGGGCTTAACCTTATATCTGCAGATATACGCAACTAAGATCTCCGTATTATCTGACTATTATGTAGTGTTATTACTCACTCAGTGTGCATTAGGGAACACAAATTGTTTTTTTTACACACAATTACCCCTCCCTTTTAGCACCTGACTGATATTATATCTGATTGAGCAGCTTTCCAATATTTGTGCATTGTATTTAGAGAGGCATGGATGGGTCAGCATTAGGAGGGATTGCTGACTCCAGAGTGCCATTGGAGAAGCCAGGGGTATCTCCAGGTAAGCTGGCTCTCAGATGCTATAGGAGCCATTATTATGTGGCCTTACACTGGGCATTTAGACCCAGACATATATGTAATTATTTATGGGGTGGGTGTGGGGTGCGGTGGCCCCTGTGTCGGTATGGCTGGGCGGCTTCAGGTCGGCACACCCTAACACTTTATTAACACTCATGATTTTCCCTATCACTTTGTATATATTTTTGTATTTTAATCACACTTCAATTATATAGCACTTCTGTGCTTCTTATTAACCCTCATTAATTTTCACCAGCGTGCTGACCTGGGGTGGCCGACCTGTGCCGACATCATGGGGTCCTGCACCCCGGACCCACACCTAGTATTAGGGACCCCCAGTGACGGAGAAGCCTTGTCGATCGGCCTGGGGGCTTAACCCTATAACTGCAGATATACGCAACTAAGATCTCCGTATTATCTGACTATTATGTAGTATTATTACTCACTCAGTGTGCATTAGGGAACACAAATTGTTTTTTCTTTCATATACAGAATGAAAGAATGATAAATGCAATTGTAAAAGGAAGAAAAGAATAAACATATACTGTAGATAAAAAAGATAGTAAAGATGTCAGTATATTCCAAAGAAAAAGTCTTTATTTTACAATGACTAATGAAATCACAGACATGTTGCTCAACAATACTCTTCCATAGGAATATGTTAGTTTTGATGAATAATAGTTTATTCACCAAGTGTCCTCTGTACAATGAAATGGACATTACCACTTCACAGATCTCTCCTCTCACGTTCATTGGGTGCAGCTCAATTGTTTATCGCACCCAATCTCCTGTAAAAGAAGATCAGGAGGGGAGAAGGTGGTGTGATATTCAATTGTGCCTTTTTATTGCACTTAACGCTCGCAGACATGTCGGGTTTAGCCATGTAAAGTAGTTAAACCTGATCAAAATAATGGGTGTGATGCAAAATTCCTGTTTGAGCGATCAGACATGTCATCACAATCCCGGGAGGTGCAAGCTGAAATGCATTGTGCTGGCAGCTGATAGTGCCCGAATGGAGCAACAATTGAAGAGCTCCGCTGGGCACCATCTACTAGCTGCCGATGAGAAAACAATTGAATCTCGCCCACTGACTGCAATGAATATGACCTTAAGCATATCTCCCAACTGTCCCGAATACAGCGGGACAGTCCCTCTAATTGGACACTGTCCCATGGACAGGGGTGCAGTTGGGAGAGCCAGTGATCACCGCTGCTCTGCTCTGCTCTGCAAAGCATCCGGTGATCACAGAATAGAAGGCGTGTGCATGCGCATGGCATCTATCGGTGCAGGGAGGGTTAGCTGGGGCTGCCCAGATGCTCTTGGAGAACTGGGCATGCACCCAAAATGATGAAAACGGGGGTTGCGGCGCTAGGCCTGAGGCTGCGGAATGTCCCGATCTACGATGGTCACAAGTTAAGAGGAGCGAATATATCAAGCAGTGAGATCCACTTTCTTCTGCATTTTTGCACAAAAGGGGTTATTCCTGCTCTTCCAAAATTTATTAAAAGACCGTCCATGGAGAAATCACATATTTCTCCAGTGGTGCCATTGGCTTATCTTACACACTGCTATAGCACCAACAGTATGGTGAAGTGTGATGGCCACTTACTAAGCAATAAAAACCTGGGTTTTGGTCTAATTACACATAACACTTGCATAGTTTGCTCACATAGAGATCTCACTGCTTGACGAGATCTTGCATATGCATAACGTGGCAAATCCTGAGCTATTCTATATTGCATCAGTATTAGACTGATACATTACAGACGGAACAGAGATTTGGGTGAGTTACCATAAAACACCTCTCTGGTGATACTGTTTTGAATACATTGCTGTGCAAAGACATTCTGCATCACTGTTTCTCACAGTGATGCAAGACGTCTTAACAAAGAGATAAGTAACATTAATACAGATGTGTCCACAAACACTGTTGTAAATTTGATATTATACTATTTTATTGTTTGCTTAAATACTTTTAAACCATTAACAATGTATATCTGATTGCATGAATTATTAATATTGGATTTGTATGGGAGAACAAGATGGCAAACAGTCTAACTTTCAGCACAAAGCATTTGAAAAGTGTATTGATATTATCTACATTCCTCTCTTCATAAACAAGTGCTCTTATCATTGATTGGCCCAACCTTTTGCAACACTGTTAAGGGGATTACTTTGATCTTTAAATGATTCCTCATATGACCTTACTATATTTATGGCTTACTATAATCTTGTTTAATATTAATCAAAAACTGTAACCTACATTAAAAAGTAAAACTACTTAAAATATGCAAGTTGAATGCCCCAAAAAACATAGTTTTTATATACCTTATATATTATTAACATTATACACTTAGAAAAGTATACACTGTCTTTTATATTACATAGTAAAAATTTCAGTATCTGAGTAATGCAAAATTAGTTCAATTATGCATTGAATGGAACAACAGACTATAGTAAGTCAAATTTAAGTAAAAATAGTCAATTAAATAATTAAGAGATCTTGAATGTATTTAGTACAATTTGAGTTAGATTACCGGGAAGGAACAGTGCATAATTGGGTTCTATAATAAAATGTCTGCAGTGGCCTGAGGTTGGCCTTCTAAACTCTTAGACCCTCATTCTGCTCTCAAAAGAGTGTGTGATCGTCTTCTGAATATTTGAATGTTTGGTATATGCTGAAACGTTTGCTTCACTCTTGTACATGCATATAAGATGCCTCCAATTTCCTCTTCAGAAAGCAGTGCAGTGTCCTTGGGAATAGTAAGAGCCTTGGTGTCTTTCCGGGTATTTCTTTAATGGAAATTAAAATATAAAGCTCTACAGTTTATATAGATTAACTGTATATAAATTCTTATTGTAATGTACTACTTAAAAGGTAGGTGTAATATAAAGAATAATAATTATTAAGTTATTTTTATAACCTCTACTTTAAAGAGTATGATGGATCATTAACATGAGTCCCTGGCCCAGTGGAGCTTACAGTCTATATTCCCTAGCACACGGGCACTAAGGGGTATATTATCTAAGTGACAGATCTGACTTTCTGGCAGTTTTTCAGCGATTCTCCAACCTGAGGATTTAGTAAAGTCTAGTGCTGAAAGTAGGGTGGTATGGGTTGGCATGGAGTACCATTAAGAAATATGTTGGTGGTACACAGTACCACCAGCCCACCACCACAGGGCACCTTGTCTCTGTCCACAATGAGCATGCAACCCCTAGCAACAAGCAGGAAACCCCTGACAATGAGCATGTAACACCTGGCAACATGCAAGTAACCCCTGGCAATGAGCAAGAAACCCCTGGCAATGAGTACATAGGGCCATAAGTCCTACTAGAGGCATTATGTGTGCAAGCAGCACTGCAGTGGGCATTATGTGTGTAAGCAGCACAGCAGGGGTCATTGTGTGTGCAAGTGGCACCACAGTGGTCATTATGCATATAAGCAGCACCGCAGGGAGCATTATGCGCGTAAGCAATACTACAATGGGCATTATGCTTGTAAACGGCACTAAAATGCCATGGGGGGAGGCACAAAATATATAATTACGCCACTGCTTGTATAGTGTTACCCAGAAATGCCGGGAACGCTGGTGACGCCAGGAGAAGATGCAGAAAGCTGCATCTTTTGCCATGAAACCCCTGGCAGCAAGTAAATAGAAGCCTTACTGTGGGGCACAATTTGTAAGGGGCATTTTTGTGTGTGGGACATAAAATGACGTCAGTGGCATATCTGTGTGTGTCATAATATATAATAGGCATTATTGTGTGTGGCATAATGTGTAATGGGCACTATGGTATCAGGCATAATATGTAATGGGCATTACGGTGTGTGGTATAATGTGTAATAAGCATTACTGTGTGCGGCATAATGTGTAATGGGCATTATGGTGTGTGGCTTAATGTGTAAGGGGCATTACGGTGTTTGGCATAATGTGTAATGGGCATCAGTGCCGTAACTAGGCATTTTAGCGCTGTGTGCAAGAAACGACAGTGGTGCCCCCCCCCCCCATGTAAGATAGGGGCAGAGCGCGCCGCAGGCGCGCCAAAAATTTCTAGGGGCGTGGCTTCACTGGGAAGGGGCGTGGCCACAAAATAATAGCAATTCATACTATGGTGCACAGTAGTCTACATTATTCAAATTACGCTGCACAGTAGCGCCACTACACCAGGTAGAGCCCCTTTTATACATTACAGCAGACAGTGTCCCCCTTTTTACACATTGCGGCAGCCAGTCCCCCTTTTTACACATTACAGCAGCCAGTCTCCCTTTTAACACATTGCGGCAGCCGGTCCTTCTTTTTACACATTGCGGCAGACAGCGTCCCTTTTTTACAATTACAGCAGACAGCGTCCCCGTTTTTACACATTACGGCAGACGGTGTCCCCCTTTATACACATTGCGGCAGCCAGTCCCCCTTTTTACACATTGCGGCAGCCAGTCCCATTTTACACATTGCGGCAGCCAGGACCCCATTTTACACATTGCGGCAGCCAGTCCCCATTTTTTACACATTGCGGCAGCCAGTCCCATTTTACACATTGCGGCAGCCAGTCCCATTTTTTACACATTGCGGCAGCCAGTCCCATTTTACACATTGCGGCAGCCAGTCCCATTTTTTACACATTGCGGCAGCCATCCCCATTTTTTACACATTGCGGCAGCCAGTCCCATTTTTTACACATTGCGGCAGCCATCCCCATTTTTTACACATTGCGGCAGCCAGTCCCATTTTTTACACATTGCGGCAGCCATCCCCATTTTTTACACATTGCGGCAGCCAGTCCCATTTTTTACACATTGCGGCAGCCAGTCCCATTTTTTACACATTGCGGCAGGCGGTGTCCGAAGAGAGAGACAGAGAGAGAGAGACAGAGAGAGAGAGAGAGAGAGAGAGGGGGGGGGGAATATACTTACCTTCTCCCCGCTGACAGGCTCCTCGTGCTGCTCCCTCGGTGGCGGCAGTGAGATGAGAAGGAGGAGGAGGGAGGGGGAGCAGGGAGCCGCAGCAGCGCTATGTTATTGGTAGTAAGCGCCGCTGCAGCATCCCCCTCTCCTTCTGTATTGGCTGCCGGGCAGCCAATACGGAAGGAGAGGGGGATGCTGCAGCGGCGCTTACTACCAATAACATAGCGCTGCTGCGGCTCCCTGCTCCCCCTCCCTCCTCCTCCTTGTCCGCTGCCTCCGGCGCTGGTCTCTCTCCTCCAGCGCGGCGCACGGCGCACACAGAGGCGGCATGTAATGAGTCAATTTGACTCATTACATGCCGCTGGCCGTGCGCCCCCAGGGCAACTGCGCTGTGTGCCAAGCCCCCTTGGCACACACGTAGTTACGGCTCTGATGGGCATTACGGTGTTTGGCATAATGTGTAAGGGGCATTATGGTGTGTGGCATAATGTGGCCATGCCCTTATTGTCATGTAGCTACTCCCCTAGTTTCGTGTGACCACGCTTCCTCATGACACGCCCATTTTTACTATCCGTAAAATAAAGAAAAAATTTCTACTTGCACCACTGGTAAAGCCCAAACTGCCAGGTAAGTACTGAGAAGCCATATTTTAGAATGCAACGGACTATTTTTCACCATTGATGCATTTAACAGCAGAAACAAAGAAGAAACCATGTATTTACTATGCACTGGTTTTAGAATCTGCCCCAATACTGCCCCAAACCAAACTAAATAAATGACTTGAGGGATGTTTGTAGAAAGCAATACACTGATCACTAGGATCTGTGTTGACTGTTGTGGTAAAAAACAAAACAAAAAAAACCTCAGTTAAAAAAAAAAAAAGCATGGGCATCTCCCCTAATTGATAATTAGCCCTAGGCCTTTAAGCCTAGGCTGGTAGTGAAAATATCAATGCGTAGTCCCCCAAATTTTAACTAACCAGGACTAGGCTGAATCAGCTAGATCCAGTTATACTATAGCAGGGAGACACTCAGTGCGGGGTTCCCTTCCATAGTGTCAATCAGTCCTAGACTGGAAATCCTGAAAAGAGGGGTCCCCCAAAAATAGGGCTTACCTCCCACCCTAAGGACAACCAGTTCAGAACTATCCCCACACACTAGGGCAGTGGTGTGGGATTAATTAATTGTAATTAATACAGAATAATATTGTTCTTTACAGGTGCATTACTGCTCCCAACAAGCCTGCCAAGGAGAAACAGAAATGCCAGCAGGCTTGGGTATCCATGGCCCACTGGCACCTGTGAAATAAAAGGCAGAACACACATAATCAATTGCAAAATATTTTATTGAAATAAAGTTCTCTTCTAATCCCAGCCCAGTCTGACAGTCCCAGATGAAGGAAACACCTCCCAGTGGAACACCCTGTCCTGTGGGTAACCACTTACTGCAGTAAGTGCCCTTAATCTATTAAACCTGTTAATTTATACTTGCTGTACCTCTTTCCATAATAGCCAAAGACTAGAGTGTTTGAGGTTGTTCTCCCTTTGCAAAACATCTTCAAGGGCCAGGAAGGATTATATATTTATGTATTTATTTATTTATTTCAGAATAACCTACATTCCAGAATCATTAAGAAAATGTTAAAAATGTTTAAACGTTTTTCCGTAGATACTCTATTTATTTAATCTTTCTAATCTATGGAATAAATTGCACATTTAAAATGAATTTTACTAGATTTTAACAGCTTTCTGGAGACATAGCTTTGCTAGTGACTATTTAACAGTTACTAAACTGTCAGACAAGGACTTTGAGGAGATAGAATGTGCAGAATATTCTATTTGACAAGATGCTATAGAGATGGGAGATTGTATATTTCTCAATAGTATTCTATATTTGTAATTAGAGGCATCAACACAATTTTAATTAAAAGGAAACAAGTGGTCGACCAAGCAATTAGGTTAAAAGCTATATTGCAGTAAAACCATGCAGCAAATCTCATTATATACTGTATGATTCTCTTTAGGCATTTAATAGATAAACTAAAGTATTAAATATAGTAAAATGCATGATGCTTCGCTGGACAACTTACATAGTAGGCTAGGCAAGAGAGAGAGAGAGTGTGATGACAAGGCTTAGCAATCAGACAATGCTTACACAGCTTTGTAGAACCACTTTGCTGTACTTTTTTCAGGTTGCCAGGATGGCAATATACTGTAAGCAGCATATGCAGTTACAGCAAGATCTCCTCCAGCGGTTGAAAAAGAGCCCCATGAAATACTAGCTAGTGACCGCCCAAGTAGTTGGTCACCCCTCCCACAACACACAATCTCCTATTTATCCCCTCCCATAAGCACCCACTGATTTACACAGGGGTAAAAGTAATAGCGTCTTCTGGGAGTATCTGGTGAGTCTGCTCAGTATTTTAAAGGAGCAATCATTTAAATAGCAGACTCCCTGGAAACTCACTGATGCCTGCTTCATGCAGACAATTAAATTTACCCCTGAATTTCTAATCCTGTCTATAGCATGAGATTACAGACTACCTGAAAGCATGTCAGCCTTTCCAGTGATGGGTCAAGGCAAAATCTTCTCTTTGCCACAAGCCCACACCCTTAGCATTGCCAACTCCGGTGATGTGGACTTTCAGTGGAGTGCATATTTCCGAAAAAGTGTGTCTACAATTGTGCAGCACCCCCGACCTTCACTATGCTCTACAACACAAGAAAAACAGGTCACTGTGGTATATACTTTCTTGTTTGTATGCATCCATCCACTTTAATGGTCCATTATCAGGGTAAACTCCATACCTAAGATAGAATACCGGAGGGCATCAACAGCCCACTTTATTGGCACATATGTTTTTCTCCCTAGGTAGAAGTTTGCGACTGAGGTACAGGATTGGTGACTATCCAACTAGTTAAGCCTTGGTTACTCCGCCCACAACACGATTCCCTATTTATCCTCCTCCCAAAGCACTAATTTACTATAATAACATGTAAACCAGTATTACCCCCACTGTCCCCGATCTGTGTATATCTACGCTGTGTGCATGAAAGTATAAATGTTTGATCCTGTCTGTAGTATAAGCCTGCAGACTCCCTGATAGCCTGTCAGCCTTTCCACTAAAGTGTTGCGGCAAACTGTTTTCTGTGCCACAACATACAGTATATATAAAATCTGGGATAGTGCAAAGTTCAACTCAATGGGGTAAATTTACTAAGATTCGTAATTTCCGAAAAAAGGTCAAAGTTCAATCACGAATGACATCGACAGTGTAAAACTGCAATTTTTTGAATTGATTACGATGGATTTACTAAGCTGTCGTATTCGGGTTTTTCTTTTCTTCCGATGTCGATGTCATTCGTTTTTTTTTACCTATTTTTACGGCAGTGATTAGCAAAACACTGCCGTTTTTTTTTACAATCAATCTCGGCCGGATCTGTGTGATCCGTGCTGGGGTTCTTATTTTTTTTTTTTTTAATTAAACAATGTAAAATCCCCAAAAAAAAATGCGTGGGGTCCCCCCTCCTAAGCATAACCAGCCTCGGGCTCTTTGAGCCGATCCTGGTTGCAGAAATATGGGGACAAAATTGACAGGGGTTCCCCCATATTTAAGCAACCAGCATCGGGCTCTGCGCCTGGTCCTGGTTCCAAAAATACGGGGGACAAAAAGAGTAGGGGTCCCCCGTATTTTTAAAACCAGCACCGGGCTCCACTAGCTGGACAGATAATGCCACAGCCGGGGGTCACTTTTATACAGTGCCCTGCGGCCGTGGCATCAAAAATCCAACTAGTCACCCCTGGCCGGGGTACCCTGGGGGAGTGGGGACCCCTTCAATCAAGGGGTCCCCCCCCCCCAGCCACCCAAGGGCCAGGGGTGAAGCCCGAGGCTGTCCCCCCCCATCCAATGGGCTGCGGATGGGGAGGCTGATAGCCATTTGTGATAATGAAAATATATTGTTTTTAGTAGCAGTACTACAAGTCCCAGCAAGCCTCCCCCGCATGCTGGTACTTGGAGAACCACAAGTACCAGCATGCGGCGGAAAAACGGGCCCGCTGGTACCTGTAGTACTACCACTAAAAAAATACCCAAAAAAACACAAGACACACACACCGTGAAAGTATAATTTTATTACATACATACACACATACATACATACTTACCTTATGTTCTCACGCAGGTCGGTCCTCTTCTCCAGTAGAATCCAAGGGCTACCTGTTGAAGAAATTCTACTCACCAGATCCAGTGGTCCAGGCTCCTCGGCAAATCCAGGGATAATCCACGTACTTGAATAAAACAAAAAAAACGGTTGCCCGACCTCGAACTGAAAGGTGACCCATGTTTGCACATGGGTCACCTTTCCACGAATGCCAGAAACCCACTTTGCCTTCTGACTAAGTGGGTTTCTTCAGCCAATCAGGGAGTGCCACGTTGTAGCACTCTCCTGATCAGCTGTGTGCTCCTGTCCTCACTGACAGGCAGCACACGGCAGTGTTACAATGTAGCGCCTATGCGCTACATTGTAACCAATGATGGGAACTTTCTGCCCTGCGGTTGACCTAAAGTGACGTCACCGCTGAGCAGAAAGTTCCCAGCATTGGTTACAATGGAGCGCATAGGCGCTACATTGTAACACTGCCGTGTGCCGCCTGTCAGTGAGGACAGCAGCACACAGCTGATCAGGAGAGTGCTACAACGTGGCACTCCCTGATTGGCTGAAGAAACCCACTTAGACAGAAGTCAAAGTGGGTTTCTGGCATTCGTGGGAAGGTGACCCATGTGCAAACATGGGTCCCCTTTCAGTTCGTGGTCGGGACACCGTTTTTTTTTATTTATTCAAGTACGTGGATTAACCCTGGATTTGCCGAGGAGCCTGGACCCATGGATCTGGTGAGTAGAATTTCTTCAACAGGTAGCCCTTGGATTCTACTGGAGAAGAGGACCGACCTGCGTGAGAACATAAGGTAAGTATGTATGTATGTGTGTATGTATGTAATAAAATTATACTTTCACGGTGTGTGTGTCTTGTGTTTTTTTGGGTATTTTTTTAGTGGTAGTACTACAGGTACCAGCGGGCCCGTTTTTCCGCCGCATGCTGGTACTTGTGGTTCTCCAAGTACCAGCATGCGGGGGAGGCTTGCTGGGACTTGTAGTACTGCTACTAAAAACAATATCTTTTCATTATCACAAATGGCTATCAGCCTCCCCATCCGCAGCCCATTGGATGGGGGGGGACAGCCTCGGGCTTCACCCCTGGCCCTTGGGTGGCTGGGGGGGGACCCCTTGATTGAAGGGGTCCCCACTCCCCCAGGGTACCCCGGCCAGGGGTGACTAGTTGGATTTTTGATGCCACGGCCGCAGGGCGCTGTATAAAAGTGACCCCCGGCTGTGGCATTATCTGTCCAGCTAGTGGAGCCCGGTGCTGGTTTTAAAAATACGGGGGACCCCTACTCTTTTTGTCCCCCGTATTTTTGGGACCAGGACCAGGCGCAGAGCCCGATGCTGGTTGCTTAAATATGGGGGAACCCCTGTCATTTTTTTCCCCATATTTCTGCAACCAGGATCGGCTCAAAGAGCCCGAGGCTGGTTATGCTTAGGAGGGGGGACCCCACGCAATTTTTTTGGCAAAAATAAGCACTTTCCCACCCCTTCCCACTGATATACATGCACGGATCTCATGGATCCCTGCATGCATCTCAAATCACGGAAAAAAAAAGCAGGTCTGTTTTTTTTAGGACTTTTTTACGAGTTGTAATTTTTCACGGCAGTGTTTTGTGTTTTTTTGCTTTGCACTTCTTAGTAAATGACCGAGATTCATATCTAAACAGGCGTAATTTGACCGATGGTGTATTCATTCGTAATTTTTTACCTGAACTAGCAAAAAATTACGAATGCCCTCATCACTGCCGTGATTAGTGTTTAGTAAATGACCGAGATTAACCGAGATGACACTTTGAAGAAAAAACGGCATCTCGGTCAAAATCGGGAGCTTAGTAAATATACCCCAATGTTTCTTTTCAGCCTAATCTGCATATTAATTGGTAAATATGTCACTAACCCATCTACATACAAAGAGATATTATTTAATCCATAAAAAAAAAACCCATACAGGTCAACATTTTGTCCTTTTTAAAGATGTTTTTAAAAGATATTATTCACGACACCGTCACCACAGGAGCAAGTGTCACGAGATTCAGTTAAGTTGCCGACTGTCGGGACCCCGCAGGTCAGGATACCAACATCGGGATCCAGATCACTGACAATGCCGTCAGACGGAATCCCGTCTAAAAGTGGCTGCGCTCCCCACAGGTTCTATTCCCACTCTATGGCCTGGGTGTCATGGACACCCACGAGTGGGAATAGAACCTGTGGCGAGTGCAGCTGAGCCATCGAGCCTGCAGCACGATGAGCACAGCCAGCCCGCAAGGAGACTCTCTGTGCTTATCCTGCTGCCAGCATACTGACGGCCTGGATGCCGTTGTCGGTATATTAATGGCCGCTGGTATATCATACTGAACCCAGCATCACTTATCTTTAAAACCCATCAAGTTATAATCAGAGACATGCAATGTGGATAATAGGCCTTTTTCAGGCTTGTTAGCAAACCAAAACAGTAAGCAATTGGGTAAAACCATGTTGCACTACAGGTGGGGCAGATGTAACATGTGCCGAGAGAGTTAGATTTGGGTGGGGTGTGTTGAAACCTAAATGGCAGTGTCAAAATTAAGCAGCCAGTATTTACCATGCACAGAAACAAAATAACCCACCCAAATCTAATTCTCTCTGCACATGTTACATCTGCCACACCTGCAGTGCAACATGGTTTTGCCCAATTGCTTACTTTTTTTATTTATTAACAAATCTGAATAAACCCCAATGCGCCTACATCACAATCATCCTAGTACAAAAATATACAAGAGCAAATACTTGTGCATTGATAAATAGGGACACTTTTACTAACAAATGTGTTTGCCCAAGTTTGCATTCTTGTGTGTATTTCGCCTTTTTTTTTCAAACTCAGATTTAATAAAGGTAAAAAGTAAAACTCGTGTAAAATCACGATTTGAGCTGCAAAACATTTCCTAATTTACAAATAGAAATAAATACACCATTGAACCAACTTGCAAATACTTTTAATAGAAAAGAAAGCAACACAAAAAATTTACAAAGAATTGTGATTATAAACATGGAGCAAACTCAGGACAAATTACACTTTTTAATTAGACGTTGCCCTGAGCAGCATATTTGGTGAAGCTTTGTTTGATAACTGCCTTTGGAGCCTTAAGCTGGCACACAGGTTAGTCTCTATGGGCTAAATTTACTAAGAATCATGTTTGCCCGAGTTTAAACACGATTGGCATCCATGCGATGCATGAGAGTTTTTCAAGAGCAAACACCCAGATAAGACATGATAAGAATCATGTTTGACAGAATTGTGTTTTCCGATGGTGTATGCCATCGTGTTCACTCGTGTTAGTAGTGTGAGTGTTCAGTCGTGTTTGTGCATGTAGTGTATAGCCCGTTTATAATCAGCATGTTTGGAGAAACCTGCACAGATCAGTGTGATCTGTGCAATGTTTCTCTGTGCCCCCCCTACACACACACACACACACACACACACACACACACACACACACACACACTCTTGTATGATGTACATACAGTGCGGCTCCAGCAGGTAAAGGGACTCAAGTGAGTTCTAACACCTTATGGCCGGCAGCCAATCAGTGGCTGCTACCGTAGTAGCAGGTCGCTGATTAACTTTGAGTGTTCTGTCTGTTGTCCAATCTGCGGCTTGGCTTTGAGTCTGTGAAATGTGTCCCCTGGCTGTGACACTACGCCCCTGCATTTGGAGCCCAGTGCTGATTCTAAAAATAAAGGGGACCCCTACTCATCCCCCCCTTATGTTTAGAACCAGGACCAGCTCCAAGAGCCCAGTGCTGGTTTATTAAATACAGGGTACCCCTACACATTTTGTTCCCTATATGTTTTTGAACCGGGACGGCTAAAAGAGCTCAGAACTGATCATCACACTGACCAGTGCAGGCTTCTATAAACATGCTGATTACAAGCAGGACTATACACTTTGGGCACAAACATGACTGAATACTCACACTATTGAACACAACTAAGCACAACTGCATATATCAGAAGAGGAGCATACTGACGAAATAGGAATGGAGAGGATTAAACATCTGAGGCTGGGAATGGCATTGTGGGTATCAGGTGATGGGATGATCCAATAGGGATACAGGGATAGAGGGGGTTGTTTCATTCATTAGGGCTAGCTGGAGGAGGAGTAAGGCTTTTTTTTCTGGTCTTGGCTGGGTGAGTGTCACTGTGTGTACTGCTGCAGGATTTGAAGACCTTGTATTTGTAGAAGTTTATAGTTGTGCTTTATTCTTGGTACTCACTGCACTGTAGTATTCCCTTGGTGTGCCATTTTTAATACAAAGAACATCACTCTGGTTCTCCCATCTCCCCCTTTGTGGTTTCCAGCTGCTTCCTTAACAGCTACCTTGTGCCTCCTGCCTTTGTCATGGCCGCCCACCGCCATCGTCGCTGCTCTCCCCGTGCCCCGGCTCGTTACTGCTCGTGGGCCGGGCAGTGGCGCGGTCCTGGCTGGGACTGCTCCCTCCTCGCCTCCTCCGTTCAGTGCTGCCATCTCAGGGCCCGTGAGTGCACATCCATCGCGGTCACGTGTGGCGGTTCCCACCTGCATCTCTACAGCTGGTGCAGTGGGAACCGGGACTGAGGCGGGATAGCCTGTGGGCTGCGGCAGCAGGGAGGGTGCGGGGACCGGGTCCTCAACTGCTTCTTCCCAGTCCCCGGAGGTAGCTCTGGCATGGGAGCGTGCGCTCCCGTGGGTCAACACAGGCTCTAACAGGCGTGGGAGCCCCCTGCAGGTCGGCAGGGGAGGCTCCCATGTTACTGCCAGTGCACATATGTTAGATGGGAGCTCCAGACTTTTAGAGGGCCAGAGCTCCGCAGCTGGTGGCCATTTCTGAGGAGAGGGGGCAGCAGGTCCATGGCAGGGTTGCAGGTGTGGTTAGCTGAAATGAGAGTCCCCTGAGGCGTTTGTTAGAGGGGCCTCGCTTGATTGCAGCTGGTAGCACTAGTGTTCGCAGTCGGTCCTCGGGGGTAGCCATTCGCTTGAGGCTGGTGTGGCGGATCCTGCTCCATCTAGCCCCTCTGCTGGGCACGATGGGCGGGGCTGTAGGGCCGGCAGGCGTGGCGTAGGTTCCCAGTATGGTTATGCTGCGGTGGGTACGGCAGCTGCTTTTGACCCTTCGGCTTTGTCTGCTGCCCTTTACTCCATGGCTTCGGCACTTGCTCCCTTGACGTCGCATACTGCGCCAGGATATAGTGGTCCCGCGTGGGTTCGGCACAACGTTCAGCCTGTTTTTGGCTCCAGTGTTGCTCAGTTTTTGCAGGCGTTTAGTGATACGGGGTCGGCCGTGGCCCGACTTGGAGGTGTTGCACCTGCATCTGCTGGGTTTGGTGCCTCTCCTGCTGTGTTGCCTCCTTTCCGGCTGCCCAGTTCTTGGGCTCCAGGGCTGGTTGATTCTTCTTTTTCAGATGCCGGAGTGGATGTGGATCCGAGTGTCTGTGCCAACAATGAGGAAGACTCGTTGTTGATGGGGGATCAGCCTGGACTGTCAGGTGAGGAGTCTGGGGAGTCTGTTGTGTAAGCTTCGGGCTCTCACTTCTCTTCCCTCTCTAGTTCTAGTCTGTCTTCCTCTTCTTCCTCTTCCTCTTCTCTCGGGTCTATGATTAGCAGTGCTGCCCAGGCGCGTAAGTGTGCTGCTAAATATGCTAAGTGGGAGTCAGAGAGGCACGCGAAGCATGCTAAGAGCAGGCGAGTCGCTGACATTTCCCGGAGGGAAAGGAAGCGCCGTAATTTGCCTGGGGTGGTGCATTGCGACTATACTGCAGTTTTGTGCTGGCTTCGCTAGAGTTGTCGTAGGAAGATTCAGAAAGGGGACTATGTGGATATGTTCGTTTTGACCGATGAAGTGAAGAAGGATTTTAAGGCCACTAGAGCGAAGGGCGGTGTTGGTCTCGAGGCCATTTAGTCATATGATAATTGGCTGACTGGTTTATGTGTGTTTGCCGCTTGTTATCTGGAGGATCGGCCTGGCGAACATATGAACATAATTAGGTACATTCATATGATCCACGGCATACAGAGAAGGTACAAGGGTGTGGATTGGTGTGTGTATGATGAGCAGTTCCGGCGGAAGCAGGACTGCTTGCTGGTGATGGATTTTGGGTGCAAGGATGTGGAGGTGTGGCTTGATGTTACTAGGGCCCAGGAAGAAGTGAAAGATGGTTCTCGGACTGGCATTGATACTCCGCAGTTGGCTCCTGGTGTTTAGCGCGTGTTTGTGGAAACTCCCTAGGCTCAGCAGTTTGGGGTGTCCGGACTTTCCCAGGCGCTGGCTCCTGCTAGAGGCAAATGCTTTGCATTTAATAATTCCACCTGCACCGTTGGGCCAACGGTGTTGTTTTAAACACCTCTGCTTGCGCTGAGGCGGGTCCCATCCCACGACCACTTGATTTCGAGATAGTCACCCAGTCGCTAGGGCTGGGAATCCCGTGCCGGGAAAGCCCACGGCTCTTCCCTCCACTAAGTAGAGCCCCCTCCCCGGTCCGTGTAGAGGCCATGCGCAAATGGTTGGGGTGGTATTGTGATAGGGAGGCTTCGAATTTTCTGTTGGATGGTTTTCGTTTTGGTTTTCGGTTGCCTGTCCGGGGGGTTATTCATGTGGGGGCTCACAGGAACCAGCTGTTGCCCGTTCCTTCACCTGATGTATTGTGCGGCAAGGTTGATAAGGAAAAGCAGGTGGGGTGCATGGCGGGCCCTTTCACGCAACCCCCACCGGAGAATTTAGTTGTTTCTCCGGTGGGTGTTGTTCCTAAATAGGCACCGGGGAAGTTTAGGCTCATTCAACATAACCAGCCAGCACATACATTACTTACAACATAACATGTATATTTATATGTTCTAAGCGGCACCCCTGCACTGTGTGGTTGATGCTGCAGCTGCCACTGCCAGCAGCATGTAATACTGTACCAGCTAAAAATGCCAAATTACATGTATATCATAATGATCAAATTATAGTTTAGTTTATATAAACTAGGATTTGGACATCCACCATAACAACTTTTTTTATAGGATACTTGTCAGTTATATATATCGATAACATAGCAAAGTAATATAAAATAGAAGTAACATACAATAGCATAACTTCACACAGTTGTGCAAGTAGAAAAAATGTCAACAGGTACTGTGTGCGCGTGCCAAAAAAGGGTGTGGCCAAATGCCACCTGGGGCGTGGCCAATGCAAATGGGGGCGTGATACACATATGGGGGGAGGGGCAGATACACATATGACCCCAATAGTGCCAGATACACGTTGCCCCACAGTGTCAGATATGCATTGCCCCGCAGCATCAGATATACATTGCCCCACAGTGCCAGATACACATTGCCACACAGTGCCAGATACACAAATGCCCCCAGAGTGCCAGATATACATTGCTCCACAGTTCCAGATACACATTACCCCACAGTGTCAGATACACAAATGCCCCCAGAGTGCCAGATATACATTGCCTCACAGTGCCAGATACACATTGCCCCACAGTGTCAGATACACAAATGCCCCCAGAGTGCCAGATATACATTGCCTCACAGTGCCAGATACACAAATGCCCCCACTGTGTCAGATATACATTGCCCCCAGTGCCAGATACAAAAATGCCCCCACAGAGGCAGATACGCCCGCAGTGCCAGATATGCCCCCAGTGCCAGATACAGAAATGCCCCCAGTGCCAGATACACATGTCCCCCAAGTGCAAGATATGCCCCCAGTGCCAGATACACATGTCCCCGCAGTGCCAGATATGGCCACAGGGCAAGATACACATGTCCCCCCAGTGCCAGATATGCCCCCAGTGCCAGATATGCCCCCAGTGCCAGATAAATATGCACCCCAGTGCCAGATATGCCCCCAGTGCCAGATACACATGTCCTCCCGTACCAGATATGCCCCCAGTGCCAGATACATATGCCCCCCAGTGCCAGATATGCCCCCAGTGCCAGATACACATGTCCCCCAGTGCCAGATATGCCCTCAGTGTCAGATATGCCCCCAGTGCCAGATACACATGCCCCCCGAGTGCCAGATACACATGTCCCCCCAGTGTCAGATATGCCCCCAGTGCCAGATACACATGTCCCCGCAGTGCCAGATATGCTCCCAGTGCCAGATACACATGTCCCCCCCAGTGCCAGATATGCCCCCAGTGCCAGATATGCCTCCAGTGCCAGATACACATGCCCCCCAAGAACCAGATATGCCTCCAGTGCCAGATACACATGTCCCTCCAGTGCCATATATGCCCCCAGTGACAGATACACATGTCCCCCCGAGTGCCAGATAGGCCCCCAGTGCCAGATATGCCCCCAGTGCCAGATATGCTCCCAGTGCCAGGTATACATGCCCCCTCCCCCTTCCCCTGCTGCTCACTGCTGCTGCTGTCCTGTGTGTGTGTGTGTGTGTGTGTGTGTGTGTGTGTGTGTGTGTGCGGGTGTCTTCGTTCAATTCAGCGCCGATCCGTGAGCCAATCAAAGCTCGCGGTCCAGTAGCCTTGGCTGCCGGTCCGTGAGCTCTGATTGGCTCACGGGCGGTGCTGAATTGATTGAAGACACTGAGGGGCAGGAGAGGCGCAGGCTGCGCTCTCCTCCCCTCACATCAGCGGTGGTCAGCGGTAGTCAGCAGCGGAGGGAGGGACGGAGCGCCGGCCCGTTGGCGTGGGTACGGCGTACCCATGGCTAAATTCTTAAGGGTACACCATACCCACCCGTACCCGCACACTTGCACCGCTGACTTCACATTAGTTTCTCAATGCAGTTAATAAGTCAACAATGACAATGCAAGACCCAAACTGCCAAAGTACAAGTGTTTTAAGTGTCACAGAAAGAGACATAAGGCATCATAATGGAAAGCAAGTGAACCAAGTGGTGCTTTATCATGAAACCATGACAAAAGAAATGAGTCACCATTCAATGTACTGCAGCTGTCAGCCACAAGAAAGACTACTGGTACATGGACTCAGGAGCCACAAGATACTAAAGGGTATATTTACTAAAGTTTCTAAAATTGAAAAGTGGTTATGCTGCCCACAGCAACCAGTCAGATTCTGTCTATCATTTTCAAGGATGCAATAGAGAAATGATAGACAGAATCTGATTGGTTGCCATGGGCAACATCACCACTTTTCATTTTTAGAAGCTTTAGTAAATTTACTATTTTCAATTAGGGCCATTTTTTTGCATAGCCTATTTTTCCCCATTCGCCCTTTTCAATACACTGTAAGGGATGGGGATCTTCTGTGCCAGGGGGAGATTAGTGTGGAGAAGGATCTGTGAAGGAAGATCTGTGCAAGTGGGACTGGTTCATATATGTTTATGTAAATCTGTCTCAGATAATAGCTAGTGCCTGCCCAGGCATTGACCTCACTGCACATCCCAGGGAGATAAAGGGGGAAATTCAATTGTCAGTGATTATCTCACCCTGCTGAATCAGTGTGGCACCTGCCACACTTTGCAGTAGCAGTAACTTGCATAATAGTGTTCACTATCCTATAGTATTGACCGGGCAAATCGTGCGAGATGGGCTGCTGTTGCCAGCATTTATATGCCACATCAATGGCAATTCACACCATTCACTGGCAAATTAATTTCCCCAAAGTCCTTACAGCAAATAAAGTCAGGACAATAACTGTGTGTAACTGTATCAGGGTGAAACATTAGTCTCAGGTATTGAGGATATGTTATCTATGCCTGATCTAGCAACCCAACTTATAGCCATAAGTGCATTGTAAAAAAACGAATCCAGGGGGTATATTAACTAAGATTCGTGTTTCTGCCGAATTGGAGGGAAAAATTGACTAGGGTCCCCCCGTATTTAGCCAACCAGCACCGGGCTCTTGGGCTGGCCCTGGTTCCAAAAATACGGGGGACAAAAGACATAGGGGTTCCCACGTATTTTTAAAACCAGCACCAAGCTCCACTAGCCAGAGAGATAATGCCACAGCCAGGGGACACTTTTATATAGGTCCCTGCGGCCATGGCATTACCCCCCCAACTAGTCACCCCTAGCCAGGGTTCCCTTGAGGAGTGGGGACCCCTTAAATCAAGAGGCCCTCCCCTCCAGGCACCCAAGGGCCAGGGGTGAAACCAGAGGCTGTCCCCCCCATCCCTGGGCAGTGGATGGGGGCTGATAGCCTTTGTGTAAAAAAAGAATATTGTCTTTTGTTATAGAACTACAAGTCCCAGCAAGCCTCCCCCACTTGCAGGTACTTGGAGAACCACAAGTACCAGTATACGGGGAAACAACGGGCCCGCTGGTACCTGTAGTTCTACAACAAAAGAAATACCCAAATAAAAACAATAAACACACACCGTGACAGTATAACTTTAATTAACATACATGCACACTTACACACTCACACATACTTACCTAGTGTCCCACGGAGCCTCTCGGTCCCCTTGTCAAGTAGAATCCAATTGGAAAGCTGTAAAAAAAAAACCCAAAATACTCATCTATTTTCCAGTGATTATCGGTCTTCTTCATTCTATGTAGAATCCACAGGGTTAAAAAAACAAAAAAAAAAAAAAAAAAAAAAAACGGTCCAACGCACTAAAGGGGATCCATGTTTACACATGGATCCCCTTTCCCCGAATGCTGGGATCCCCTTTCCCCGAATGCCGGGACCCCCGTGACTGCTGTCACTGGAGATTCCGCCAGCCAATCAGGGAGCACCACATCATGGCGCTCTCCTGATTGGCTGTGCGCTCCTGGCCTGTCAATCAGGTGGAGCACAGCGGCTAGAATGGAGGATCGCTGTCCTCCATTCTAGCCTATGATGGGAACTTTGCGGTCTTCGGTTAACCGCAAAGTTAATTGTGGTCACTCTTGTGGGTGACCCCAATTAACTTTGCGGTTAACTGCAGACCGCAAAGTTCCCATCATTGGCTAGAATGGAGGATCACGATCCTCCATTCTAGCTGCTGTGCTCCGCATGATTGACAGGCCAGGAACGCACAGCCAATCAGGAGAGCACCATGATGTGGCGATCCCTGATTGGCTGGCGGGATCTCCAGTGACAGCAGTCACGGGGGGTCCCGGAATTCAGGGAAAGGGGATCCATGTGTAAACATGGATCCCCTTTAGTGCGTTGGACCAGGGTTTTTTTTTTTTTTTTTTTAACCCTGTGGATTCTACATGGAACGAAGAGGACCGATCATTACTGGAAAATAGGTGAGTATGTTGGGTTCTTTTTTACAGCTTTCCAATTGGATTCTACTTGACAAGGGTACCGAGGGGCTCCGTGGGACACTAGGTAGGTAAGTATGTGTGAGTGTGTAAGTGTGCATGTATGTTAATTAAAGTTATACTGTCACGGTGTGTGTGCATAGGCGTGCGCAGCTAATTTTAATAGGGGGTGCACCGCCGGAGGTCGTTTTTAGCACTGCCCAGGGACATGTCTAGCACTATTTTACTTTCACTCAGTAAAATCACATGGCTTAATCTAATTTATCCCTGGTTCCTAATAATACAGGTAGATATAATAAACCAAGGAGAAGTGAAATGACTGTCCGCTACGGTATAACCCTGAGTCATAGCTGCCGCTGCACCCTATCGCTGTATACACTCCCCAACCTATCCCTGACCCAGTGGTGGAACTAGAGAGTGGTGGGCCTAGGTGCATATGCATCCCATCCCCCCCCCCCTCACACACACACACCACCCCTTTCACCCCCCCCCCCCCCCCCCCAGCATCTACAACCTGATTTTGACTAAGCCACTCTGAAAAGTATGGGTGATTTAGGGGGCCGAACATTTAAGTTTTAATATAACACAAGTAAAGTTTAAAATGTACACATGTGCCATCAGAGCCACATTTGCATGTTTCTATTCCTTCAGACCCCTCCTCAGCAGGACACCAGCATTTGTTACACATGTCCCCAAGCTCACCAGCTACCAACAGTAGTGCCCCTTATTCACATTATGTCACACAGTATGAGACAAAATTCACATTACCCCACATAGTATAAGGCAAATTCAGGTTACACCACACAGTATGAGCCAAAATTAATTTTACCCCACACAGTATAAGCCGAAATTCACATTACCTCACACAATATGAGCCGAAATTCAGATTACTGAATAGCTTCGGCAGCTAATTCCCACCACTATTCAACTCGCTTAGAATTGAATCGAGGCCAATGAATTTTAATTTGTCCTCCTCCGGCTCCATTCTAAGCGGAACGCTATATGACGTTCTTTCACAGCGGCATTGGCGACGCACATGCGGAGAGAGAGCATGGGCAGCTGTGACATAATCGCGTTACATCATGCAGTTAGAGGCGGAGCCTGGAGGAAGTTTACACGTACCCATTATTAACTCAGGCGCCGTACAGCAGCAAGTAATACAGTCCTGATCAGCAGGGTAATAATGATGAAATAATTATTTTAATTAATCTCCAGCCTCTAGGTGGGTCTTTCTTACGGTATGTTCTGCAGACAATGAGGCTGATGGGGAATTGGACACAATGTAGGAATAGTGACTTACATACTATCTGTCTCAGTGAGACTCTTCTACACTGCCTCAGCATGTGTCCTCCGGCAGCGGCACCAAGTACCCATGAGAGGGAAGCTGCCAGTGGAGAAATGAGAGCACGAGCGGGCAGGAGAGCATGGGCGGGCGGGCAGGAGAGAACGGGCGGGCGATCGGACAGGAGAGCACGGGCGAGTGGGCGGGCAGGCAGGAGAGCACAGGCAGATAGGAGATCATGGGCAGGCGGGTGCGCGGTGTGACACCGTTACTTCACATTGCGAGTTGACGGCAGTCCCCCCAGTGAGGCCGCCAGAGAGTAAAGTGATTGCACTCAGCATATATTAGCACCGGGCGTGGGGCACAGTCATGATCTGCAGCTCCGATCACGCACTCCGCTATCACTGTGCTGCAGCAGGCGTGGAGTGTGGAGGGTGCCTGTGCCAGACATTAGGGGGTGCCTGTGTACACCAGGCACCCCCCATGCACACGCCTATGTGTGTGTGTATTGTTTTTATTTGGGTATTTCTGTTGTTGTAGAACTACAGGTACCAGCGGGCCCATTATTTTCCCGCACGCTGGTACTTGTGGTACTCCAAGTACCAGCAAGTGGGGGAGGTTTGCTGGAACTTGTAGTTCTACAACAAAAGACAATATTCTTTTTTTACACAAACAAAGGCTATCAGCCTTCCATCCACTGCCCAGGGATGGGGGGACAGCCTCTGGCTTCATCCCTGGCCCTTGGGTGCCTGGAGGGGGGATCCCTTGATTTAAGGGGACTCCACTCCTCCAAGGAACCTCGGACAGTGGTGACTAGTTAGGGGGGTAATGCAACGGCCACAGGGACCTATATAAAAGTGTCCCCCAGCTGTGGCATTATCTCTCTGGCTAGTGGAGCCCAGTGCTAGTTATAATATGTGGGACCTCTACGTCTTTTGTCCCCCATATTTTTGGAATCAGGGCCGGCCCAAGAGCCCGGTGCTTGTTGGCTAAATATGGGGGGACCCCAGTCATTTTTCCCCCGGTATTTAAACAACCAGGACCGCCCAAGGCTGGTTATGGTTATGCTTAGGAGGGGGGACCCCACCCAATTTTTTATTGTTGATTTTTTACTCTTTCCGACCCCTTTCCACAGATAAGCATGCACAGATCTCACTGATCCTGGCATGCCTATCTGAACACACCACCAAAAAGCAGGTATATTTTAAAACTGCTTTTTTTATGAATGCTATGCTTTCCTGGCAGTGTTTGGCTATTGTCGACAGTGATTGTAATTACGAATACTTCGAAAATTACCGAGTTGTATCAAATAACAGGCGTGTTTGACCGATGGTCTATTCATTCGTATTTGTGAACTCAGCCGGGAAGAAAAAATACGAATAACCCCAACACTGCTGAGATTTGTGTTTAGTAAATTCCCGAGATGACACTTAGAAAAAAAAAAAACTCGGACAAAATAGGGACCTTAGTAAATATACCCCCAGGTCTAATTCACAAATGGACAGTGTGTTGATTACAGTACAACAGGCACTGAGATAGCAATCACAATCAGTGCCAGCAGTTGTGCATCCTGAAGTGTTGTGCGATGGTGACCTCAAACCAGTCCATAGAACTGTGGCATAGAATACTGGGTCACATAAGATACAATAACATTCAGAATGTCTGGATGGCATTGTTATAGCAATGGGCAGGAATAATCCTGAAAGACTAGTATGTAAAACTTGTGTGAAGGGTAAGCAAACATGCTGCTGCTTTCCCAAAGATGGAGATGGAGTTAATTAGTGGCAACAGATATTTTGTATGACACTTGTTGGTGATGCTACACAAATTATACATACTGTATACTTCATTAAAGACAAAAGTGAAGTGGTCTCTAAAATTGATGAGTACAAAAACCTAGTGGAAACCCAAATAGGTCTCAAATTGCAGGATCTAAATTCTGATAATGGTGGAGAGTACAACAACAACACTCTAGCTGTCTTTCTCAAGAAGTGTTCATCTAACATCAGTTAACCACAGCCTACATCAAAATGGCATCAGTGAGAAAACAAATAGCACAATTGTTCAAAAGGATCAGAGCAGGCTATGCTAAGTGATTCAGGTTTCAACAAAGGATTCTGGACCGAGGAACTATGGCCCTCATTCCGAGTTGTTCGCTCTGTAATTTTTTGCGCATCGCAGTGATTTTCCGCTAATTGCGCATGCGCAATGTTCGCACTGCGACTGCGCCAAGTAAATTTGCTATGCAGTTAGGTATTTTACTCACGGCATTACGAGGTTTTTTCTTCGTTCTGGTGATCGTAATGTGATTGACAGGAAGTGGGTGTTTCTGGGCGGAAACTGGCCGTTTTATGGGTGTGTGTGAAAAAACGCTACAGTTTCTGGGAAAAACGCAGGAGTGGCTGGAGAAACGGAGGAGTGTCTGAGCGAACGCTGGGTGTGTTTGTGACGTCAAACCAGGAAAGACACTGACTGAACTGATCGCAGATGCCGAGTAAGTCTGGAGCTACTCAGAAACTGCTAAGAAGTGTCTATTCGCAATTCTGCTAATCTTTCGTTCGCAATTTTGATAAGCTAAGATTCACTCCCAGTAGGCGGCGGCTTAGCGTGTGCAAAGCTGCTAAAAGCAGCTTGCGAGCGAACAACTCGGAATGACCCCCTATGTCCCAACTGTGGGCGGACAAATCAAACATCATTGGAGATATAATCCAAGAATAAACCTACAGTAGTGTCAATTAGAGATGAGCGGGTTTGGTACTCAGAGAACCAAACCCCCCCCGAACTTCACGTTCCGAGACAGAATCCGAGTCTGGCTCGGGACTTCCCCCAGACTTGGAAACCAGAACGAGGCAAAACGTCATCATCCTGCTGTCGGATTCTCACGGGTTTTGGATTCCATATAAGCAGCCAGGCATCTCCGCTATTTTCCCTCCGGACTTGGAGAGTGAGGGAGACAGACCTCTGTCTCTCTCTGTGTGTGGTGGTGTCAGGTGGGGTCAGTGTGTGCTCTGTAGGGGTGCTGTTCCTGTCACTGTGCTGTTAGGGGTGCTGTTCTGGCTGTCACTGGTGTTTCATGTGCTGTTAGGTGTGCTGCAGCTGTACATGGGTGTTGCTGTCCTGGCTGTCACTGTGTTGTACAGGGGGCAGGGGCATTGTCCTCCTGTATGCAGTGAAAATACAATGGTGCTGGCCCTGTCTTGTATGCTGTAAAAATTCAAGGGTGCAGTGAAATAAATGTACACTGGCCCTGTCTTGTATGCTGTAAAAAATCATGGATGCAGTGAAAATAAATGTACACTGGCCCTGTCTTGTATGATTTAAAATTTCAGGGGTGCAGTGAAAATAAATGTACACTGGCCCTGTCTTGTATGCTGTAAAAATTCAGGGGTGCAGTGAAAATAAATATACACTGGCCCTGTCTTGTATGATTTAAAAAGTAAGGGGTGCTGTTGTTAAAATAAAAGTACATTGGTCCTGTATGCTGTAAAAATACAGGGGTGCAGTGAAAATAAATGTACACTGGCCCTGTCTTGTATACTGTCAAAAGTAAGGGGTGCTGTTGTTAAAATAAAAGTACACTGGTCCTGTATGCTGTAAAAATACAGGGGTGCAGTGAAAATAAATGTACACTGGCCCTGTCTTGTATGCTGTAAAAAATCATGGATGCAGTGAAAATAAATGTACACTGGCCCTGTCTTGTGTGCTGTGAAAAATCAGGGGTGCTGTTATTAAAAAAAAGTACACTGGCCCTGTATGCTGTAAAAAGACAGGGTGCAGTGAAAATAAATGTACACTGGCCCGGTCTTGTATGCTGTAAAAATTCAGGGGTGCAGTGAAAATAAATATACACTGGCCCTGTCTTGTATGATTTAAAAATTCAGGGTGCAGTGAAAATAAATGTACACTGGCCCTGTCTTGTATGCTGTAAAAATTCAGGGGTGCAGTGAAAATAAATGTACACTGGCCCTGTCTTGTATACTGTAAAAAGTCAGGGGTACAGTAAAAATAAATGTACACTGGCCCTGTCTTGAATGCTGTAAAAAGTAAGGGGTGCTGTTGTTAAAATAAAAGTACATTGGTCCTGTATGCTGTAAAAATACAGGGGTGCAGTGAAAATAAATGTACACTGGCCCTGTCTTGTATACTGTCAAAAGTAAGGGGTGCTGTTGTTAAAATAAAAGTACACTGGTCCTGTATGCTGTAAAAATACAGGGGTGCAGTGAAAATAAATGTACACTGGCCCTGTCTTGTATGCTGTAAAAAATCATGGATGCAGTGAAAATAAATGTACACTGGCCCTGTCTTGTGTGCTGTGAAAAATCAGGGGTGCTGTTATTAAAAAAAAGTACACTGGCCCTGTATGCTGTAAAAAGACAGGGTGCAGTGAAAATAAATGTACACTGGCCCGGTCTTGTATGCTGTAAAAATTCAGGGATGCAGTGAAAATAAATGTACACTGGCCCTGACTTGTATGCTGTAAAAATTCATGGGTGCTGTTGTTAGAGTAAAAGTATAATGGTCCTGTATGCTGTCAAAATACAAAGGTGCTTTTGTTAAAATAAAAGTACACTGGTCCTGTATGTTGTAACAATACAGGGGTGCAATGAAAATAAATGTACACTGGCCCTTCCTTTATGCTGTAAAAAAAAATCAGGGGTGCAGTGAAAATAAATGTACACTTGCCCTGTCTTGTATGTTATAAAAATTCAGGGGTGAAGTGAAAATAAATGTACACTGGCCCTGTCATGTATCTTTCAAAATTCAGGGGTGCAGTGAAAATAAATGTACACTAGCCCTGTCTTGTATGCTGTAAAAAATCAGGGATGCTGTTGTTAAAATAAAAGTACACTGGTCCTGTATGCTGTAAAAATACAGGGGTGCAGTGAAAATAAATGTACACTGGCCCTGTCTTATATGCTGTAAAAATTCAGAGGTTCAGTGAAAATAAATGTACTCTGGCCCTGTCTTGTATATTATAAAAATTATGGGGTGCTGTTGTTAAAATAAAAGTACACTGGTCCTGTATGCTGTAAAAATACAGGGGTGATGTTATAATTAAAGTAAACTGGTTCTGTATGCTGTAAAAATGCAGGGGTGTTGTTGTTAAAATAAAAGTACACTGGTCCTGTATGCTGTAAAAATACAGGGGTGATGTTATAATAAAAGTAAACTGGTCCTGTATGCTGTAAAAATACAGGGGTGCAGTGATAATAAATGTACACTGGCCCTGTCCTATATGCTGTAAAAATACAGGGGTGCTGTGAATAGAAAAGAGTGCTGGCCCTGTCTTGTATGCTGTAAAATTACAGGGATGTTGTGAAAATACAGGGGTTCTGGCACTGTCCTGTATGCTGTAAAAATATCACAAATCCCCAAGGAGAGTCCAAGTGTGTCCACGGGTGCGATGTCTAGGCCTGACCTTCACAACACTGTATGGGAAGAGGAGTCTCCTACCACCATTTGCTCACTCTCTGCAAGTGCTGGGAGGATCATCTCCAGTCCAGTTGCTGATATTGAAATTGAGGAAGTCACTGTAGAAGTACACCAGGATGAGGAGGATATTGGTGTAGCTGGCGCTGAGGAGGAAGTTGACGATGAGGATTCTGATGGTGATGTGGTTTGTTTGAATAAGGCACCAGTGGAGACAGTTGTTGTCCATGGGATGAAAAAGCCCATTGTCATGCCTGGACAAAATACCACAAATGCCACCTCTTCAGTGTGGAATTGTTTCTCCACAAATCCAGGCAACAGGTGTCAAGCCATTTGTTGCATTTGTCAATCCATAATAAGTAGGGGTAAGGACATTAACCACCTAAGAACATCCTCCCTTATACGTCACCTGCAGCGCATTCATCATAAGTCATTGTCAAGTTTAGAAACTTTGGGTAATAGCGTAAGCAGTCCACTGACACCTAAATTATGTGGTTTGAATATTATTTCTCTGTGAGGATGAGGATGTAAACACTGAAGGGAGGGGAATCTGAGGATGAGGATGACATCTTGCTTCTGTAGAGCCAGTTTGTGCAAGGAGAGATTAATTACTCCTTTTTGGGTGGGAGCCCAAACAAACCAATCAAATTCAGCCACGGTTGTGTGGCTGACCCTGTCGCTGAAATTATTGGTTTGTTAAAGTGTACATGTCCTGTTAATGCAACATACGGATGGGTGGAAGGGCCCAAGGACTTTTCCATCTTGCACATCTTTTCTTTGCCACATCATTCCAGGGGTGCTGCCATGTATGGGGTGCTGCCTCTCTGCCCTATCAGTCCAGGGGTGCTGCCCCACTGCCGTTTAAGTCCAGGGGTGCTGTTGCCTGTCTGCTGTGCTGTTTAATTATCCAGGGGTGCTGCCTATGCTGTATAAATCCAGGGGTGCTGCCGTATAATTCCAGGGGTGCTGCTGTACTTGATCCTAGCTTTAAATTAAAGCCTACAGCAGAATATGAAACAAGCTTAAATATCCCAAACAGATTTGTAAAAACATAGCCGCAAAGGTGGAAATGGAAATTGCAATTTTGACAAAGTGTTTTCCAATGAGACCACATTTGTGACCAAAGTCAGTCAGACTCAGAAGAGACAGAATTATAATCCAGAACATAATCCAGAGATTTTCTGACGGAACATTAGAGAGAGGTTCTTCTTAATTATTTCATGTTAGGGACTCACTCTAAATAGTCAATCTTATTTTTGATTTATTATTAATGTTCCACATTTTGGGATTATTTATTTACAAGATGCGCATTTGTTGTACTGGGTTCTTTTCTTAAGGGCTGCGTAGGGTTATCACAAGACCTCGCGGTTTTAGAATAACAGAGTTTCAGTGATCTTGCATTGCATCATCTTTCCAATGCACTGCAGCACTAGATGGGCCAGGAGCTGCTGTGATACACAAACAGTTACGGAACAAGGCCCAGTTTGGAGTCTCATGGTGGCTTAAAGTCAGGAAGATGTCTAGCTTTCCAGGCTGAGGCATGCTGTGGGCACAAAGGTTAGCATTGCTTCCTCCCACAGTCCTACTTATAGTATAAAATGATTGATTTTTGACTGTAGTGTGGTAAACTCCACTAGGGCAGGGGCTGAATAACAAAATATTCACTGCACAGTCCTGTTTAGTACTGTATCGAACCCACACAAACTCAACTTGGACCATCCGGGGCTTTGCGGGGGCTCAGGAGGGGCTGATAAAACATCTAAGGGGCTGCTTTATTTAAAAATTAAATATGAATAAAATAAACAAGACTCACAGGTATGCTCACATGCGTATAACTGGGATACAGAGGTATGCTCACATGCGTGTAACTGGGAGCTGTGAAAAACAAAAATAAGGAATCTGACACAAAATATGTAAATAAAAATACAATAAAAAATGGAAAAAAAGAAACCCAAGAGATTTTCACAAAGTAAGTCTCCAGACTCCATGGAGGAGAAAATATCCAATCTTGATCCTGTGGTATACACCAGTTTATTTGCATCCCAGCATTAAATCTGAGATTATCTTAATCCCTGAAAATGGAGAAGGGGGTACAAATTCGGAGGCTTTGGCCACTAATTTTTCAATTTGTCCAGTAATGTGGTAATTATACACTGCTCAAAAAAATAAAGGGAACACTTAACACAATGTAACTCCAAGTCAATCACACTTCTGTGAAATCAAACTGTCCACTTAGGAAGCAACACTGATTGACAATCAATTTCACATGCTGTTGTGCAAATGGAATAGACAACAGGTGGAAATTATAGGCAATTAGCAAGACACCCCCAATAAAGGAGTTGTTATGCAGGTGGTGACCACAGACCACTTCTCAGCTTTCTGGCTGATGTTTTGGTCACTTTTGAAAGCTGGCGGTGCTTTTCACTCAGAGTCTACAACCCACACAAGTGGCTCTGGTAGTGCAGCTCATCCAGGATGGCACATCAATGCGAGCTGTGGCAAGAAGGTTTGCTGTGTCTGTCAGCGTAGTGTCCAGAGCATGGAGGCGCTACCAGGAGACAGGCCAGTACATCAGGAGATGTGGAGGAGGCCGTAGAAGGGCAACAACCCAGCAGCAGGACCGCTACCTCCGCCTGGCAAGGAGGAACAGGAGGAGCACTGCCAGAGCCCTGCAAAATGACCTCCAGCAAGCCACAAATGTGCATGTGTCTACTCAAACGATCAGAAACAGACTCCATGAGGATGGTATGAGGGCCCAACGTCCACAGGTGGGGGTTGTGCTTACAGCCCAACACAGTGCAGGATGTTTGGCATTTGCCAGAGAACACCAAGATTGGCAAATTCGCCACTGGCACCATGTGCTCTTCACAGATGAAAGCAGGTTCTCACTGAGCACATGTGACAGACGTGACAGAGTCTGGAGATGCCAAGGAGAACATTCTGCTGCCTGCAACATCCTCCAGCATAACTGGTTTGTGTTAGGATCTCCTGCTCTGTGCTGCCACGTCGCCATGGCAACCGGGAGGCAAGTGTTAGCGAAGTAACCTGAGCGCAGCTGATACTCCGGTCTAGGTTTTTACTGTGTAGTGGTTACAGGCTCTGTGCACGGCAGGGAATCCGGCGCTGGTTTTGTGCTCACAGTCTGTGAGGTCTGAGTGGGGCGTGGACAGCACCTGCTATATAAACCATCCTCTCAGGCTAGGCAAATGCTGCTGAATCTTTGTTTTTTAGTCAGTTCCAGAGAGTTAGTTAGTACTGTGTGACTTTGTATTTACTTGTTGCTTACTGCGAATAGGCCTTGGGATTCGGTACTTCATTCTGCCAATCCGGACCTAGCAGTAAGACTGGAGTCAGTTGTTTGACCTGCTGGGGTTCTTTTGCTATTCTGTGAACCCAGCAGGTTTGCGGCTGTACTCTCAGACCTGCTTGCTTAATCCTCCCTCACTGTGCAGGGCGTCCAGGTGTCAGTTTAGTGGCAGTAAGCTGAACCTGTGCCCTGCAAGTGGGGGTTAGGATTGTGGATACTCTCCTTGTGTCTATATTTCTATCTCTGACCAAGGAGTTTATTCCCACACCCGTTGGTAACCCTTTGGGGTTTTTTCTGTTGCTCTTAGCAACATCATTTCAGGTGCTCCACATGTGAAATCACTACACATCGCTTCATTGTCCGCTCTATTCCATCTGAGCATTCCTGACACTAGGGATACACCCAATTCCTGAGCCTTTGGGCTTCTCCGTTCACTTTGTGTTTATTAGTTATTCCATCACCTCCTGTGTATGTTATGTTATACTGTCTGTGAGTTCGTTTGCTTCGCTTCCCTCTCTGTTCATACACCGGTATACTCCTGTTAGCACTGGTGTGCGTAACATATTCAGCAGCCCTACTCCTGTTGAAATTTTGTGGGAATATGGAGCATACCCCTCAAAATACTTTGCAACAGGTGGTCGATCAGGTGCAGGTCCTGACTCGACAATTTAATGAGATGTCCATTAAAATGAACACCCCGCAGGCCGCTAGCGGAGCTCCCGCAGCAGCAGCGGCAAGTTCAGGGGTTAAGGAGCCGAAAGTAAATCTCCCGGATCGTTCTTCTGGAGATCGCTCGCAGTTCTTTTGTTTCAAGGAGAGCTGTAAGCTATATTTCAGGCTTAGGCCCCAGTCTTCTGGGTCGGAGATTCAGCGGGTGGGCATGGTGATTTCCTTGCTACAAGGAGACCCACAGGTCTGGGCATATGGGTTACAGCCTGACTGTCCGTCGCTTAAAAGTGTTGATGCTTTTTTTACGGCTCTGGGCATTTTGTATGATGACCCTGACAAGATGGCTTCAGCCGAGGCTCAGATTACGGTTCTTAAGCAAGGGCGACGGCCAGCTGAGGTTTATAGTACGGAGTTTCGGAGGTTGGCTCATGATACCCAGTGGAATGACCCAGCCCTGAGAAACCAGTACCGAAGGGGCCTTTCTGACCAGATAAAGGACCAACTGGTACAATATCCCTCGCCTGATAGCTTAGATCAGCTCATGCAGTTATCCATCCGGGTGGATAGACGACTGAGAGAGCGTAGGCTTGAAAGGGAGACCGCAGTTTCCTTTTTTCCCAAGGGAACCTCAGACTCTGAGGAATATTCCGAGGAGCCTATGCAGATTGGGGCTACCCGCCTCTCCTCGCGTGAGAAGACGCAGAGGAGACAGCAGGGTTTGTGTTTGTACTGTGGGAATAAAGGTCATGTTGTAGTATCATGCCCAGAAAAACCGGAAAACTTCAGGGCCTGAGGGTGATGGGAAATATCCTGTCAGGCCAGAAGTCAGAATTTCCCAAAAAGACTTTTCTCATTCCGGTGACTTTGGAGATCCTCGGTCAAACTGTCAAGACTGAGGCCTTTGTTGACAGTGGGGCCGATGGGGTTTTCATGGACCGTCAATTCGCCCTGGAACACTCTGTTCCCTCAGTACCTTTGGCATCAGAGATTGAGATCTGTGGGTTAAACGGGGAACCATTGTCCCAGGGTAAAATTACCTCCTGCACCAGCCAAATTCCTTTGTTTATTGGAGCCACACACTCTGAAAAATTGTCTTTTTATGTGACTGTCTGTTCTTTTGCCCCATTTTTTTTGGGGTTACCCTGGTTAAGGGTCCATAACCCTCAATTTGACTGGGTCTCTGGGAAGATTCTTAGTTGGGGTAGTGATTGTTTCAGGAGTTGCTTGAGCCTTCCAATCAGGCTCTCGCAGCTAAGTTTGCCAGGATTGCCAGGATGTTATGCAGATTTTGCGGATGTGTTCTCCAAAAGAGTTGCGGAGGTACTACCTCCCCATCGCCCCTATGACTGTGCCATTGATTTGTTGCCGGATGCTAAGCTTCCCAAGAGCAGGTTGTACTCCCTGTCACATCCTGAGACTCAGGCTATGGCAGAGTACATTCAGGAGAAATTGGCTAAGGGATTTATCAGACCCTCACAGTCCCCAGTTGGGTCGGGGTTCTTTTTCGTGGGTAAAAAGGACGGTTCATTGCGACCCTGCATCGACTTCAGGGAATTGAACCGTATCACGATTAAAAACTCGTACCCACTGCCTCTCATTTCGGTTTTGTTTGACCAGCTTCGTACTGCCACCATTTTTTCTAAGATTGACCTACGCGGTGCTTACAATCTAATCCGAATAAGAGAGGGGGATGAATGGAAGACTGCCTTTAATACCCACTCAGGGCATTATGAATATTTGGTGATGCCTTTTGGGCTCTCTAATGCCCCGGCAGTCTTCCAGGAATTTATGAACGATGTGCTCAGGGAATATTTGGATAGGTTCTTAGTTGTTTATCTAGATGACATCCTAATCTTCTCTCATTCCCTGGTGGAACATCGGAAGCATGTACGCTTAGTCCTCCAGAAACTCAGAGACCACCAGCTTGGGGCGAAGCTGGAGAAGTGCGAGTTTGAAGTCCAGCAAATCGCATTTCTAGGGTATATTATCTCCTCAGAAGGTTTCCAAATGGAGGGTTCTAAGGTACAGGCAGTCCTGGATTGGGTGCAGCCCACTAGTTTGAAGGCGCTTCAGCGTTTTCTGGGCTTTGCGAATTTTTATAGATGGTTTATCGCTGGATTTTCGTCTATAGTGGCCCCCTTGGTGGCACTCACTAAGAAAGGGGCGGATGTTGCTCACTGGTCTTGTGAGGCCAAAGCGGCCTTTGCCCGTCTCAAAAGGGCATTTGTCTCGGCCAAGGTGCTGCGACACCCAGATCCAGAGCGTCCTTTTGTGGTAGAAGTGGATGCCTCTGAGATAGGTATTGGGGCAGTGCTCTCTCAGATGGGGGTGTCTGATAATCGCCTTCATCCCTGTGCTTACTTTTCCCATAAATTTTCGTCTGCCGAGATGAATTATGATGTTGGTAACCGGGAATTGTTGGCTATAAAGGATGCACTCGCGGAGTGGAGACACTGGCTTGAGGGGGCTAAGTTTGTGGTCTCAATTCTCACTGACCATAAGAATCTGGCATATTTAGAGTCAGCGAAGCGGCTCAATGCCAGGCAGGCACGATGGGCTTTGTTTTTTGCTCGCTTTAATTTTTTGATAACATATCGCCCTGGGTCAAAAAACATCAAGGCTGATGCGCTCTCGCGGAGTTTTGCTCCAGTTCAAGAGACCACCGAGGAGCCATTGCCCATTGTGTCCCCATCATGTATTAAAGTGGGCATTACCCAGGACCTCTTGTCATTAGTCCTTAGAGCACAGGAGCAGGCTCCTCCAGACCATCCGGTAGGTCTCTTGTTTGTGCCTCCTAGGTTAAGACAGCGAGTGTTCCTGGAATTCCATGCCAAGAGGTCGGCAGGGCATCTGGGTATTGCCAGAACTCGGGAGTTGCTGTCTAGGGCGGTGTGGTGGCCCTCGGTGGCTAGGGATGTGGATCAGTGGGTTCGGGCATGTGACATTTGTGCCCGAAATAAAACTCCTAGAGGGGTTCCTGTCGGCCCATTACATCCACTCTCTATTCCGTCTAAGCCATGGACCCACATTTCCATGGATTTTGTGGTGGACTTGCCCAAATCCTCGGGGATGACAGCCATTTGGGTTGTCGTTGACAGGTTTTCGAAGATGGCGCATTTCGTTCCACTGGTTGGGTTGCCATCGGCAGACGCCTGTCTAAGTTATTTATGCAGCATGTTGTGCACCTCCACGGGTTGCCACTTGATGTGGTCTCTGACCGTGAATCCCAGTTTGTGGCCAAATTCTGGAGGGGATTTTGTTCTGATCTCCAGATTTCTGTGAGCTTGTCGTCAGGCTACCATCCACAGTCTAATGGGCAGACTGAGAGGGTGAACCAGTCCTTGGAGCAGTTCCTCAGGTGTTATGTCTCCAAGTGTCATACTGACTGGGTTGCTCATCTGTCCATGGCGGAGTTTGCCTATAACAACGCGGCTCACTCTGCTACAGGGATCTCTCCCTTCCTTTGTGTGTATGGGCATCATCCTAAGGCCAATTCTTTTGACC
Organism: Pseudophryne corroboree; assembly: GCF_028390025.1. NCBI lineage: Eukaryota > Metazoa > Chordata > Amphibia > Anura > Myobatrachidae > Pseudophryne > Pseudophryne corroboree. The sequence continues at coordinate 392,354,695 of NC_086447.1, read as the reverse complement.
CCCTGGATTCCACGCCTGGTGGTTCCTCTGTTGTTTCGGTCCTTAGGGGTATTTGGAGGAAAGTGAAGAAAGCCCTTGTGTCTGTGTCATTAGTGACCAAAAGGGTTTTTGATAAGCGGAGAAGACCCTACAGCTTCAAATTAGGAGACTTCGTCTGGTTGTCCACCAAGAATTTGAAGTTGAGACAGCCATCTCATAAGTTAGGCCCCCGGTTCATCGGCCCTTATAAGATCACCAGGGTTATCAACCCGGTGGCATTTCAGTTAGATCTGCCCGGTCATTGGGTATCAATAAAACATTTCATTGTTCCCTTTTAAAACTGGCGGTTAGTAATCCTTCTTCCAGTGGAAGACCTTCTCCTCTTCTGATACGGGGTCAGAGGGAGTTTGTGGTTGAAAGGGTTCTTGACTCCAAGATGGTTCGGGGTCGGCTGTCATTTTTGGTGCACTGGAAGGGGTATGGCCCGGAGGAGCGGTCATGGGTGCGCAGTTGTGATCTTCATGCCCCCCAGACTGATACGCTCTTTCTTCTCGCAGTTCCCCGATAAACCCGGTGGTAGGGGTTCTTTGACCCCTCGTCAGAGGGGGGGTACTGTTAGGATCTCCTGCTCTGTGCTGCCACGTCGCCATGGCAACCGGGAGGCAAGTGTTAGCGAAGTAACCTGAGCGCAGCTGATACTCCGGTCCGGGTTTTTACTGTGTAGTGGTTACAGGCTCTGTGCACGGCAGGGAATCCGGCGCTGGTTTTGTGCTCACAGTCTGTGAGGTCTGAGTGGGGCGTGGACAGCACCTGCTATATAAACCATCCTCTCAGGCTAGGCAAATGCTGCTGAATCTTTGTTTGTTAGTCAGTTCCAGAGAGTTAGTTAGTACTGTGTGACTTTGTATTTACTTGTTGCTTACTGCGAATAGGCCTTGGGATTCGGTACTTCATTCTGCCAATCCGGACCTAGCAGTAAGACTGGAGTCAGTTGTTTGACCTGCTGGGGTTCTTTTGCTATTCTGTGAACCCAGCAGGTTTGCGGCTGTACTCTCAGACCTGCTTGCTTAATCCTCCCTCACTGTGCAGGGCATCCAGGTGTCAGTTTAGTGGCAGTAAGCTGAACCTGTGCCCTGCAAGTGGGGGTTAGGATTGTGGATACTCTCATTGTGTCTATATTTCTATCTCTGACCAAGGAGTTTATTCCCACACCCGTTGGTAACCCTTTGGGGTTTTTTCTGTTGCTCTTAGCAACATCATTTCAGGTGCTCCACATGTGAAATCACTACACATCGCTTCATTGTCCGCTCTATTCCATCTGAGCATTCCTGACACTAGGGATACACCCAATTCCTGAGCCTTTGGGCTTCTCCGTTCACTTTGTGTTTATTAGTTATTCCATCACCTCCTGTGTATGTTATGTTATACTGTCTGTGAGTTCGTTTGCTTCGCTTCCCTCTCTGTTCATACACCGGTATACTCCTGTTAGCACTGGTGTGCGTAACAGTTTGGCAGTGGGTCAGTAATGGTGTAGGGTTGCATTTCTTTGGGGGGGCCACACAGCCCTCCATGTGCTCGCCAGAGGTAGCCTGACTACCTTTAGGTACCGAGATGAGATCCTCAGACCCCTTGTGAGACCATATGCTGGTGCGGTTGGCCCTGGGTTCCCCCTAATGCAAGACAATGTTAGACCTCATGTGGCTGGAGTGTGTCAGCAGTTCCTGCAAGACGAAGGCATTGATGCTATGGACTGACCCATCCGTTCCCCAGACCTGAATCCAATTGAGCACATCTGGGACATCATGTCTCGCTCCATCCACCAACGCCACGTTGCACCACAGACTGTCCAGGAGTTGGCGGATGCTTGAGTCCAGGTCTGGGAGAAGATCCCTCAGGAGACCATCCGCCACCTCATAAGGAGCATGCCCAGGCATTGTAGGGAGGTCATACAGGCATGTGGAGGCCACACACACTACTGAGCCTCATTTTGACTTGTTTTAGGGACATTACATCAAAGTTGGGTGTGTTGTAGTGTGTTTTTCCACTTTAATTTTGAGTGTGACTCCAAATCCAGACCTCCATGGGTTAATAAATTTGATTTCCATTGATAATTTTTGTGTGATTTTGTTGTCAGCACATTCAACTATGTAAAGAACAAAAGTATTTAATAAGAATATTTCATTCATTCAGATCTAGGATGTGTTTAAGTGTTCCCTTTAGTTTTTTGAGCAGTGTATATTTGCTTGGTTGAAGATCTTTCCGTTCCACACCAATATAGGAGTGGAGGTGAAAGCCTGTGTGTTGTTCCTGATTGCATGTGCCTCTCTAATTTTTAATCACCTTCTTGACACTGTCCTCTTCCTCTTGCCTCTTCTCATAATGTGAAAAGTCATCAAAGAAGGAAGTGGTATGTTTGTAGCTAGCTATGATTTGGAGAAGTTGGTGAACTTTTTCCAGGGGAACCACCTGTCACTGAAATGATGGGTTTAGTAAATTGTGCATGTCCTGTTTTAACAACCTTCCCAAGACAATTCCATCTTGCACCTCTTGTTTTATCTTTGCATAATGTGTTGTTGGAGCCTAGTTTTTAAAACTGCCATCCTGTCTGCCACTGCAGTGCCACTCTTAGATGGACCAGGTGTTTGTGCCACCAACTTGTGTCGCTTACCTTAGTCATGCAGCGACCTCGGTGCAAACTTTTAGCCTAAAAAGTCAGGCCAAAAGTTGGCCTATTGTGAGGTGTTCAGAATAGACTGGAAATGAGTGGAAATGAATGTTAATAATACCATAGGATCAAAATTACCCCCAAATTCTGTGATTTAGCTGTTTTTATGTTTTTTTCAAAAAACATCCAGATCCAAAACCAAAACCCGAAAGGGTGGTTTTGGCAAATCCAATCCAGATCCAAAACACGAATGGAGATCAAGATCCAAAACGGAAACTCAAAACCCTAAAAGTGACCGCCACACATCTTTAATGTCAATCATGTTTGTGTTTTCGGGTGCAAAGTACTTTATATGCACACAAACAGTACAGTACCGAAGGATAAAAGATGCAAGCTGGAACTCAAGTCAGTTACCTGTTTCATACTAGCATATTACACTGAGAGCAAAGGATAGATATATTGGAACATTAATAACAAACGGCTCATCAAGTCAAGAGATGCACTGTAGAATTTCATGAGACAGCACCAGTTAAAAATGCTCAGGATATCGTGTGAAAGGTTGTGATGCTAGATATGCCAGTGAATGAGAGTCAAACAGTAACTATAGTATGTGAAGATACCCAAATACAAAGCAGAACGTGGAATATTGTTAACAGGTCGAGTGCCGTGAACCAGTCAATATACCCATTCATGGCCCTCATTCCGAGTTGTTCGCTCGTTAGCTACTTTTAGCAGAATTGCAAGCACAAAGCCGCCGCCCTCTGGGAGTGTATCTTAGCATAGCAGAATTGCTAACGAAAGATTAGCAATTGCTAACAAAAGATTAGCAATTCTGCTAATATTAGCAGAATTGCTAACGAAAGCAATTTCCTTGCAGTTTCTGAGTAGCTCCAGACCTACTCCTAGATTGCGATCACCGCAGTCCGTTTAGTTCCTGGTTTGACGTCACAAACACGCCCAGCATCCGAACAGCCACTCCCCCGTTTCTCCAGACACTCCTGCGTTTTTACCTGGCACGCCTGCGTTTTTTAGCACACTCCCTGAAAACGGCAAGTTTCCGCCCAAAAACTCCCACTTTCTGTCAATCAGCAGAGCGATTAAATAGCTTTGTTCGCCCATGAGTAAAATAGCATAGTTTTGTGTAAATTTGCTTAGCGTGTGCGCCCTGAGATGCATACGCATGCGCAGAACTGCCGGATTTTAGCCTATTAGCAATTCTGCTAAAATTAGCAGCTAGCGAACAACTCGGAATGAGGGCCTATGGTGGTCATTCCGAGTTGTTCGCTCGGTAATTTTCTTCGCATCGCAGCGATTTTCTGCTAATTGCGCATGCGCAATGTTCGCACTGCGACTGCGCCAAGTAAATTTGCTATGAAGATTGGTATTTTACTCATGGCATTACGAGGTTTTTTCTTCGTTCTGGTGATCGTAATGTGATTGACAGGAAGTAGGTGTTTCTGGGCGGAAACTGGCCATTTTATGGGAGTGTGTGAAAAACCGCTACCGTTTCTGGGAAAAACGCAGGAGTGGCTGGAGAAATGGAGGAGTGTCTGGGCGAACGCTGGGTGTGTTTGTAACGTCAAACCAGGAATGACGAGCACTGAACTGATCGCAGTGGAAGAGTAAGTCTCGAGCTACTCAGAAACTGCACAGAGAAGTCTTTTCGCAAAATATTGCGAATCTTTCGTTCGCAAATTTGATAAGCTAAGATTCACTCCCAGTAGGCGGCGGCTTAGCGTGTGCAATGCTGCTAAAAGCAGCTTGCGAGCGAACAACTCGGAATGAGGGCCTATAAGCGTACAAAAAATAGCAAAACTATGTTTCTGCAGAGAGAGAAAATTTAAGGAGTTGCATTCTGTGAGCTACAGTATGTAAGCAAAACTACCATCAATCTAATGAAAAGAAAACAGATCTGATTGTGGCAGTCACTCTCAAAAGAATCATTACCGTATATACTCGAGTATAAGCCGACCTTTTCAGCACTTTTTTTGTGCTGAAAAAGCCACCTCGGCTTATACTCGAGTCAGCGTTAGGAGAGACACGGAGAGCGCAGCACGCGGCTCTCCTGTGTCCCTCCTGCATCTCCGGCGGCAGCGGCGTGTGTGTGTTAAAGGAAGTGCATGAACCGGCACTTCCTTTAGCACACGCCGCTGCCGCCGGAGACGCAGGAGGGACACAGGAGAGCCTGTGACTCCTACAGTAGCTCCTAGGAGGCACTCAGCTTTGGAGCAAGTAACAGCACAGATTTTGCAGGCTATGGGGCAATGCTGAAGGAGCGTCACAATCCCCTAGCTAAAATACACAGGGGCGATAGGGATAATCGAGTGGCTGGAGGGGGGGTCCCCTTGATTTAAGGGGTCCCCACTCCTCCAGGGTACCCCGGCCAGGTGTGACTAGTTGGGTATTTAATTCCACGGCCGCAGTGACCTTTCCATTGACTGTCTTACAATGTAAATAAAATAATACAGTGTATTATTACAATAAAAAAATAAATAAAAAAAAAAGAAGGCACATCAGGTCTCGAACCCTGGACCCCCAGCGTGGGAGGTGGGAGCCTTCACCCCTAGCCCACGACGCTTCATGAGGGATTCCCAATTTCATGTGTAAAAGTACTGCAAACAGCGCCCGGCCCCACCCCATTGGCATTGGTTTATGCCTTAGAGGACTCGGACGCTCGCATTTGTAAAGCACGGTATTTTCCACCGCCTCCTGCTAGCCCATCGCCCTTCCCCCCCTGGGAGCCTGCACAGATCATGCAGTAGACAGGGAGGGAATTCAGGTCCTGTGCAATACACAAACGCCGAAGATCTACTGTATAGTACTGTTTTGCTCACTTAGTAGCGTCAGAATACACTCATTTCTACTCATTGCCGCTGTGCAGTTGCATTTAGCGTAAAGAATCGCTCCTGCAGATGTACTTTGATTTATGTGAAACCTGTGTGCATCCTTCCATTGGATGTATTGGAGAGAAAAAAAAAAATATTAAAGTGAATGTCACGGGAACACATTAAAAAAAAGGTTGTCACTTCCTTCCCATTGGTGTTGGTTTACAGTATGCCGTAGTGGACTCGGACGCTCATGTAATTGCATTTCAAAGGCACAGTATTTTCCATCGTCTCCCCCTACCCCCATCGCCCTTCCCCCCTGGGAGCCTGCACAGGGAGGGAATTCAGGTCCTGTGCAATACACAAACGCCGAAGATCTACAGTACTGTTTTGCTCAGTTAGTAGCGTCAGAATACACTAATTTCATTCCCGCTGTGTAGTTGCATTTAGCGTAAAGAATCGCTCCTGCAGATGTACTCTGATTTATATGTAACTTGTGTGCACCTTTCCATTGACTGTCTTACAATGTAAATAAAATAATACAGTGTATTATTACAATAAAAAAAAAAAAGAAGGCACATCAGGTCTCGAACCCTGGACCCCCAGCGTGGGAGGTGGGAGCCTTCACCCCTAGCCCACGACGCCTCATGAGGGATTCACAATTTCATGTGTAAAAGTACTGCAAACAGCGCCCGGCCCCCACCCCATTGGTGTTGGTTTATGCCTTAGAGGACTCGGACGCTCGCATTTGTAAAGCACGGTATTTTCCACCGCCTCCTGCTTGCCCTCCATTCCCATTATGCATTAGCGAACTCAGACGCTCATGTATTTTAAAAGCACGGTGTTTATACATTGTCCTGTACATTCTTCCTTTTACACAATTAGTTGCGTCTCCATACACATACAGTACTCCATACACATACAGTACTCTACAGTAGGTCACCATCCTTTTCCACCGCCTCCCGTTACGCCTACAGTATTAACATTACAGTCGTCACTGACCAATTGCCAGAGCTGTAGATCAATCCGCCGCTATACTGTACGATCGAAAGTACTGGATTAGTGGAGCATTAGCCACACAGTGGTGGAGATGTGTAATGCATGAAGAGTATCTAGATCGCCTCAACGCGCCTACCTGTGATTAAACTCAGCTATCGCCTTAGCGTGACTAAACGTCCGTCTAGGCGGAGAATCAGTCAAGATAAAGTTGGCTACATCTGTAGGTTGACCACTATTAGTCAACAGTAAGTAGATCGACATGGTTTCTAGGTTGACAGGGACTCTAGGTCAACATGTTCTAGGTCAACATGACAAAAGGTCGACATGAGTTTTTAAAAAAAAAAAAAATTTTTTAACTTTTTCATACTTTACAATACATGTGTACTACAATTGGGAACCTGTGCCGAGCGCAACGGTAGTGGAGTCAGGCACCGTGGCTGAAGCATGGCAAGTGAAGCAAGCCATGCAAGGGGACACGGTGCACTAATTGGGGATCCTGATCATTGTATGGAGAAAACGACACCAAAAAAAGTGCAAAAACTCATGTCGACCTTCTGTCGTGTCGACCTAGATTCCCTGTCGACCTAGAAACCATGTCGCCCTAGAAACCATGTCGCCCTAGAAACCATGTCGATCAACTTACTGTCGACCAATAGTGGTCGACCTAGACAGTGTCGACCTAAGTGTGGTCGACCTTGCATACCACTCCCCTATAAATGCACCACATATCCCTGCACACACAGCATAACTACAATACATCTAGTTATAATCCTAGACCTGCTAATTGCACTGTAGTATAAAATTAAATGGAGGACATTATAATGTTACATAGTATAAACCAGGGCACTGTAATGTGAAAAAGTATGAAATGGAGGCACTATATTGTGGCATAATATGAACTTAGGGCACTGTATGTCATAATGTGAATTGGAGGTACTGTGTTGCATAATGTGTTCTGGCAGTCCTACAATGTGACATAATGTGAAGTAAAGTACTACTTTGGTTTAGAAACTGAAGTAGTTCACTATTATAGGACATAAAATGGCTGTGGTGAGGTGTCCCTCTAGAAGCATTGGGATAGGGATCCCTTCAAAATGTTGCTATAGGGCCTACATAGTTCTGGCTACGCCCCTCGGTGTAGGTACAGTATAAGCAGTATTATGTTGAGGGTGGGGCGACTGATGTTGTACAAGATGGCTGGTGACTAGCAAGATGACCAGTTTCTAGCTAGAAGCGGGGTTGCAGGACACTGTGAATACTTTATGGTGTGTGCACCATCCTGACATTTCCTTGAATGAACTACAGAAAGCTGGATTAGCAAGAAGTGTGTAGATACTGAATTGTTACTGTGTTTGCCACTATATGACTATATATATATATATATATATATATATATATACACAAACATATATTCGTTTTTGTATCTTTCCATGCAACTGTTCCTAACTGTACCTAATCTTTATACGTGTTTGGGGCTAATAGCCAAATATAAAGTTATCCTGCAAAACATGAATATGATTAAAAAAAAAGTCAATAGCATTCTCTACAATATGCATTGAAGCAATAGAGGAACAACTGTGCTGGTGGTTCAACCAGGGATGAGAAAAACTCCTAACAATGCTTAGTATGCACACTGCCTCCCTGCCTGAGGCCCCCAATCTGCTCTGAAAAGAGAATAGTGGTGTGGAGGACCTCATCAAGGGGGTCATTCTGACCCATTCGCACGCAGCGGTTTTTCACTGTGGTGCAAACGGGTGCGGAATGCACATGAGCGGCGGTCGCTGTGCACGTGTGCGACATTGCCCGGAGACAGAGGTCGCTGGGTTACGTCGCGGCTACCGACAGAAGCAGTCGCAGAGGTGACCGCTAAGAAGATTGACAGGACGGAGGCGTGGCTGGGCGGATCCGGACCGTTGGAGACCGTTTTCTGGCAGTGGTGAGTAAAACGCAGGCGTGTCCACAGGAGAACGGAAGGCGAAGGAGTGACGTCAAAGCCGGGCCCATCATCGCTGGATCCATCGCACAGGGTAAGTATGTACAGGGCTTCTCTACTTCTGCTTGATTTTTTTTTAGCTTAGCAGGGCTGCACAAGCGATCACAACCCTGCTAAGCTAAAATACACTCCCCCATAGGCGTGGACTGTTGATCGCAGCAGCAGCTAAAAGTTGGAATGACCACCCAAATGCAAAGTGGCTGCATGCTTGACTGGTGCATGCATAGTGACAGCAAACTGTGGTCCAGGAATAGTCAATAGAGGCCGCTTCCCAGCACTTTTGAGGCATAGAACAGGGGGCCCAGGAGGCTATAGTGGTATTGCCGGACCCCTACCTAAATTGAACAGTAATTCACTGTTCTTCCCCTGGAAACAGATGGAATATTCATTACAAAATTTCTTCCTTTGCTTCTTCACTTTCAGTTTTCCCTTTAACCTCGTCTTGTATATGCATCTCGCCTAATAACAGTGATATGAAGTAGAGATGAGCGGGTTCGGTTCCTCGGAATCCGAACCCTCCCGAACTTCAGCCTTTTTACACGGGTCCGAGGCAGACTCAGATCTTCCCGCCTTGCTCGGCTAACCCGAGCGCGCCCGAACGTCATCATCCCGCTGTCGGATTCTCGCGAGGCTCGTATTCTATCGCGAGACTCAGATTCTATATAAGGAGCCGCGCGTCGCCGCCATTTTCACACGTGCATTGAGATTCATAGGGAGAGGACGTGGCTGGCGTCCTCTCCGTTTAGATAGAGAGTGAGACACTTTATTTACTAGTAATTTAATTTTAGTAATTTTGGGGAGCATTAGGAGTACTCAGAGAGTGCAGAGTTTTGCTGATAGTTATACTAGTGACCACCAGTTTTATTTATTATTTAAAATCCGTTCTCTGCCTGAAAAAAAACGATTCACAGTCACATACCATATCTGTGCTCAGCCTCAGTGTGCTGCATGATAATATCATCCATGTATATCTGACTGTGCTGAGTGCTCACTGCTCACACAGCTTAATTGTGGGGGAGACTGGGGAGCAGTTATAGCAGGAGTACATAACAGTGCACACTTTTGCTGCCAGTGTGACTGACCAGTGACCACCAGTATATTGTCTGCCTGAAAAAGTTAAACACTCGTGTGGTGTTTTTTTATTTTATTCTATAAACGCATTCTGCTGACAGACAGTGTCCAGCAGGTCCGTCATTCATTATATTATAATATATACCTGCAGTAGTGATATATATATATTTTTTATATCATTATCATCCAGTCTATACTAGCAGACGCAGTACGGTAGTCCACGGCTGTAGCTACCTCTGTGTCGGCAGTGCTCGTCCATAATTGTATACCTACCTGTGGTGGGTTTTTTTTTTCCTATCTTCTTCATACTAGTAGTTTAGGAGTCTGCTGCTGACAGTGTCCAGCAGGTCCGTCATTATATAATATATACCTGTCCTGCAGTAGTGATATATATATATTTTTTATATCATTATCATCCAGTCTATACTAGCAGACGCAGTACGGTAGTCCACGGCTGTAGCTACCTCTGTGTCGGCAGTGCTCGTCCATAATTGTATACCTACCTGTGGTGGGGGTTTTTTTTCTTTCTTCTTCATACTAGTAGTTTAGGAGTCTGCTGCTGACAGTGTCCAGCAGGTCCGTCATTATATAATATATACCTGTCCTGCAGTAGTGATATATATATATTTTTTATATCATTATCATCCAGTCTATACTAGCAGACGCAGTACGGTAGTCCACGGCTGTAGCTACCTCTGTGTCGGCAGTGCTCGTCCATAATTGTATACCTACCTGTGGTGGGGTTTTTTTTTCTATCTTCTTCATACTAGTAGTTTAGGAGTCTGCTGCTGACAGTGTCCAGCAGGTCCGTCATTATATAATATATACCTGTCCTGCAGTAGTGATATATATATATATATTTTTATATCATTATCATCCAGTCTATACTAGCAGATGCAGTACGGTAGTCCACGGCTGTAGCTACCTCTGTGTCGGCAGTGCTCGTCCATAATTGTATACCTACCTGTGGTGGGTTTTTTTTTTCTATCTTCTTCATACTAGTAGTTTAGGAGTCTGCTGCTGACAGTGTCCAGCAGGTCCATCATTATATAATATATACCTGTCCTGCAGTAGTGATATATATATTTTTTTTATATCATTATCATCCAGTCTATACAAGCAGACGCAGTACGGTAGTCCACGGCTGTAGCTACCTCTGTGCCGGCAGTGCTCGTCCATAATTGTATACCTACCTGTGGTGGTTTTTTTTTTTTCTATCTTCTTCATACTAGTAGTTTAGGAGTCTGCTGCTGACAGTGTCCAGCAGGTCCGTCATTATATAATATATACCTGTCCTGCAGTAGTGATATATATATATTTTTTATATCATTATCATCCAGTCTATACTAGCAGACGCAGTACGGTAGTCCACGGCTGTAGCTACCTCTGTGTCGGCAGTGCTCGTCCATAATTGTATACCTACCTGTGGTGGGTTTTTTTTTCTATCTTCTTCATACTAGTAGTTTAGGAGTCTGCTGCTGACAGTGTCCAGCAGGTCCGTCATTATATAATATATACCTGTCCTGCAGTAGTGATATATATATATTTTTATATCATTATCATCCAGTCTATACTAGCAGACGCAGTACGGTAGTCCAAGGCTGTAGCTACCTCTGTGTCGGCAGTGCTCGTCCATAATTGTATACCTACCTGTGGTGGTTTTTTTTTTCTATCTTCTTCATACTAGTAGTTTAGGAGTCTGCTGCTGACAGTGTCCAGCAGGTCCGTCATTATATAATATATACCTGTCCTGCAGTAGTGATATATATATATTTTTTATATCATTATCATCCAGTCTATACTAGCAGACGCAGTACGGTAGTACACGGCTGTAGCTACCTCTGTGTCGGCAGTCACTCGTCATCCATAAGTATACTAGTATCCATCCATCTCCATTGTTTACCTGAGGTGCCTTTTAGTTTTGCCTATTAAAATATGGAGAACAAAAATGTTGAGGTTCCAAAAATAGGGAAAGATCAAGATCGACTTCCACCTCATGCTGAAGCTGCTGCCACTAGTCATGGCCGAGACGATGAAATGCCATCAACGTCGTCTGCCAAGGCCGATGCCCAATGTCATAGTACAGAGCATGTAAAATCCAAAACACCAAATATCAGTAAAAAAAGGACTCAAAAATCTAAAATAAAATCATCGGAGGAGAAGCGTAAACTTGCCAATATGCCATTTACCACACTGAGTGGCAAGGAACGGCTGAGGCCCTGGCCTATGTTCATGGCTAGTGGTTCAGCTTCACATGAGGATGGAAGCACTCAGCCTCTCGCTAGAAAAATGAAAAGACTTAAGCTGGCAAAAGCACAGCAAAGAACTGTGCGTTCTTCGAAATCACAAATCCACAAGGAGAGTCCAATTGTGTCGGTTGCGATGCCTGACCTTCCCAACACTGGATGTGAAGAGCATGCGCCTTCCACCATTTGCACGCCCCCTGCAAGTGCTGGAAGGAGCACCCGCAGTCCAGTTCCTGATAGTCAGATTGAAGATGTCAGTGTTGAAGTACACCAGGATGAGGAGGATATGGGTGTTGCTGGCGCTGGGGAGGAAATTGACCAGGAGGATTCTGATGGTGAGGTGGTTTGTTTAAGTCAGGCACCCGGGGAGACACCTGTTGTCCGTGGGAGGAATATGGCCATTGACATGCCTGGTGAAAATACAAAAAAAATCAGCTCTTCGGTGTGGAAGTATTTCAACAGAAATGCGGACAACATTTGTCAAGCCGTGTGTTGCCTTTGTCAAGCTGTAATAAGTAGGGGTAAGGACGTTAACCACCTCGGAACATCCTCCCTTATACGTCACCTGCAGCGCATTCATCATAAGTCAGTGACAAGTTCAAAAACTTTGGGCGACAGCGAAAGTAGTCCACTGACCAGTAAATCCCTTCCTCTTGTAACCAAGCTCACGCAAACCACCCCACCAACTCCCTCAGTGTCAATTTCCTCCTTCCCCAGGAATGCCAATAGTCCTGCAGGCCATGTCACTGGCAATTCTGACGAGTCCTCTCCTGCCTGGGATTCCTCCGATGCATCTTTGCGTGTAACGCCTACTGCTGCTGGCGCTGCTGTTGTTGCTGCTGGGAGTCGATGGTCATCCCAGAGGGGAAGTCGTAAGACCACTTTTACTACTTCCACCAAGCAATTGACTGTCCAACAGTCCTTTGCGAGGAAGATGAAATATCACAGCAGTCATCCTGCTGCAAAGCGGATAACTGAGGCCTTGGCATCCTGGGCGGTGAGAAACGTGGTTCCGGTATCCATCATTACTGCAGAGCCAACTATAGACTTGTTTGAGGTACTGTGTCCCCGGTACCAAATACCATCTAGGTTCCATTTCTCTAGGCAGGCGATACCGAAAATGTACACAGACCTCAGAAAAAGACTCACCAGTGTCCTAAAAAATGCAGTTGTACACAATGTCCACTTAACCACGGACATGTGGACAAGTGGAGCAGGGCAGACTCAGGACTATATGACTGTGACAGCCCACTGGGTAGATGTATGGACTCCCGCCGCAAGAACAGCAGCGGCGGCACCAGTAGCAGCATCTCGCAAACGCCAACTCTTTCCTAGGCAGGCTACGCTTTGTATCACCGCTTTCCAGAATACGCACACAGCTAAAAACCTCTTACGGCAACTGAGGAAGATCATCACAGAATGGTTTACCCCAATTGGACTCTCCTGTGGATTTGTGGCATCGGACAACGCCAGCAATATTGTGTGTGTATTAAATATGGGCAAATTCCAGCACGTCCCATGTTTTGCACATACCTTGAATTTGGTGGTGCAGAATTATTTAAAAAACGTGAGGGGCGTGCAAGAGATGCTGTCGGTGGCCAGAAGAATTGCGGGACACTTTCGGCGTACAGGCACCACGTACAGAAGACTGGAGCAACACCAAAAACGCCTGAACCTGCCCTGCCATAATCTGAAGCAAGAAGTGGTAACGAGGTGGAATTCAACCCTCTATATGCTTCAGAGGTTGGAGGAGCAGCAAAAGGCCATTCAAGCCTATACAACTGAGCACGATATAGGAGGTGGAATGCACCTGTCTCAAGCGCAGTGGAGAATGATTTCAACGTTGTGCAAGGTTCTGCAACCTTTTGAACTTGCCACACGTGAAGTCAGTTCAGACACTGCCAGCCTGAGTCAGGTCATTCCCCTCATCAGGCTTTTGCAGAAGAAGCTGGAGACATTGAAGGAGGAGCTAACACAGAGCGATTCCGCTAGGCATGTGGGACTTGTGGATGGAGCCCTTAATTCGCTTAACAAGGATTCACGGGTGGTCAATCTGTTGAAATCAGAGCACTACATTTTGGCCACCGTGCTCGATCCTAGATTTAAAACCTACCTTGGATCTCTCTTTCCGGCAGACACAAGTCTGCAGGGGTTCAAAGAACTGCTGGTGAGAAAATTGTCAAGTCAAGCGGAACGCGACCTGTCAACATCTCCTCCTTCACATTCTCCCGCAACTGGGGGTGCGAGGAAAAGGCTCAGAATTCCGAGCCCACCCGCTGGCGGTGATGCAGGGCAGTCTGGAGCGACTGCTGATGCTGACATCTGGTCCGGACTGAAGGACCTGCCAACGATTACGGACATGTCGTCTACTGTCACTGCATATGATTCTCTCCCCATTGAAAGAATGGTGGAGGATTATATGAGTGACCGCATCCAAGTAGGCACGTCAGACAGTCCGTACGTATACTGGCAGGAAAAAGAGGCAATTTGGAGGCCCTTGCACAAACTGGCTTCATTCTACCTAAGTTGCCCTCCCACAAGTGTGTACTCCGAAAGAGTGTTTAGTGCCGCCGCTCACCTTGTCAGCAATCGGCGTACGAGGTTACTTCCAGAAAATGTGGAGAAGATGATGTTCATTAAAATGAATTATAATCAATTCCTCCATGGAGACATTCACCAGCAGCAATTGCCTCCACAAAGTACACAGGGAGCTGTGATGGTGGATTCCAGTGGGGACGAATTGATAATCTGTGAGGAGGGGGATGTACACGGTGATGAATCGGAGGATGATGATGAGGTGGACATCTTGCCTCTGTAGAGCCAGATTGTGCAAGGAGAGATTAATTGCTTCTTTTTTGGTGGGGGTCCAAACCAACCCGTCATTTCAGTCACAGTCGTGTGGCAGACCCTGTCACTGAAATGATGGGTTGGTTAAAGTGTGCATGTCCTGTTTATACAACATAAGGGTGGGTGGGAGGGCCCAAGGACAATTCCATCTTGCACCTCTTTTTTCTTTCATTTTTCTTTGCGTCATGTGCTGTTTGGGGAGTGTTTTTTGGAAGGGCCAGCCTGCGTGACACTGCAGTGCCACTCCTAGAGGGGCCAGGTGTTTGTGTCGGCCACTAGGGTCGCTTAGCTTACTCACACAGCTACCTCATTGCGCCTCTTTTTTCTTTGCGTCATGTGCTGTTTGGGGAGTATTTTTTGGAAGGGCCATCCTGCCTGACACTGCAGTGCCACTCCTAGATGGGCCAGGTGTTTGTGTCGGCCACTTGGGTCGCTGAGCTTAGTCACACAGCTATCTCATTGCGCCTCTTTTTTTCTTTGTGTCATGTGCTGTTTGGGGAGTGTTTTTTTGAAGGGCCATCCTGCGTGACACTGCAGTGCCACTCCTAGATGGGCGAGGTGTTTGTGTAGGCCACTAGGGTCGCTTAGCTTACTCACACAGCTACCTCATTGCGCCTCTTTTTTTCTTTGCGTCATGTGCTGTTTGGGGAGTGTTTTTTTGAAGGGCCATCCTGCGTGACACTGCAGTGCCACTCCTAGATGGGCCAGGTGTTTGTGTCGGCCACTAGGGTCGCTTAGCTTACTCACACAGTTACCTCATTGCGCCTCTTTTTTTCTTTGCATCATGTGCTGTTTGGGGAGTGTTTTTTTGAAGGGCCATCCTGCGTGACACTGCAGTGCCACTCCTAGATGGGCCAGGTGTTTGTGTCGGCCACTAGGGTCGCTGAGCTTACTCACACAGCTACCTCATTGCGCCTCTTTTTTTCTTTGCGTCATGTGCTGTTTGGGGAGCGTTTTTTGGAAGGGCCATCCTGCCTGACACTGCAGTGCCACTCCTAGATGGGCCAGGTGTTTGTGTCGGCCACTTGGGTCGCTGAGCTTAGTCACACAGCTACCTCATTGCGCCTCTTTTTTTCTTTGCGTCATGTGCTGTTTGGGGAGTGTTTTTTTGAAGGGCCATCCTGCGTGACACTGCAGTGCCACTCCTAGATGGGCCAGGTGTTTGTGTCGGCCACTAGGGTCGCTTATCTTACTCACACAGCTACCTCATTGCGCCTCTTTTTTTCTTTGCGTCATGTGCTGTTTGGGGAGTGTTTTTTTGAAGGGCCATCCTGCGTGACACTGCAGTGCCACTCCTAGATGGGCCAGGTGTTTGTGTCGGCCACTAGGGTCGCTGAGCTTACTCACACAGCTACCTCATTGCGCCTCTTTTTTTCTTTGCGTCATGTGCTGTTTGGGGAGTGTTTTTTGGAAGGGCCATCCTGCCTTACACTGCAGTGCCACTCCTAGATGGGCCAGGTGTTTGTGTCGGCCACTAGGGTCGCTGAGCTTAGTCACACAGCTACCTCATTGCGCCTCTTTTTTTTCTTCTTTGCGTCATGTGCTGTTTGGGGAGTATTTTTTGGAAGGGCCATCCTGCCTGACACTGCAGTGCCACTCCTAGATGGGCCAAGTGTTTGTGTCGGCCACTTGGGTCGCTGAGCTTAGTCACACAGCTACCTCATTGCGCCTCTTTTTTTCTTTGCGTCATGTGCTGTTTGGGGAGTGTTTTTTTGAAGGGCCATCCTGCGTGACACTGCAGTGCCACTCCTAGATGGGCCAGGTGTTTGTCGGCCACTTGGGTCACTGAGCTTAGTCATCCAGCGACCTCGGTGCAAATTTTAGGACTAAAAATAATATTGTGAGGTGTGAGGTGTTCAGAATAGACTGAAAATGAGTGGAAATTATGGTTATTGAGGTTAATAATACTTTGGGATCAAAATGACCCCCAAATTCTATGATTTAAGCTGTTTTTTAGGGTTTTTTGGAAAAAAACACCCGAATCCAAAACACACCCGAATCCGACAAAAAAAATTCGGTGAGGTTTTGCCAAAACGCGTTCGAACCCAAAACACGGCCGCGGAACCGAACCCAAAACCAAAACACAAAACCCGAAAAATTTCCGGTGCACATCTCTAATATGAAGGGGAAATGCTTACCTGACATTGGGCCTAATTCAGACCTGATCGCTGCTGTGCATTTTCATACAGCAGCGATTAGGTCTGAACTGTGCATGCGCCGGCGCATGCCAGACAGCCAACGACTGTCTCAGCCCTGCGATTGCCTCTGCCTGATTGACAGGCAGAGGCGTTCACTGGGTGGGAGGGGGCTGGCCGCCGCCATTTTAGGGGCATTGTCTGGGCAACGCAGGCATGCCTGAACCGTGCAGGGAGCAGGCTGCTGCGGCTGCGTGTCGACCCGGACAACGACGAGTAGCTCCCTACCAGCTCGCAGGAGCTGCGCTGGTAGGGAGCTACTCTTCAAGTACAAAAGCATCACCGCTGTGCAATGCTTTTGTACTTGTGCGGCGGGGTAGGGCCTGATATGCGGGGCAGACTAGCCCTGTGCTGGGCGTCCCCCCGCATGTCAGGTAAGCTGATCGTAGATGTGCTAAAGTTAGTTCTGAATTAGGCCCATTATCAGTACATTAGATGTTGCATTGTTCCTATGTGATAGAATGAATTTGTGACAGTGTGAGGAATTCCCCCTCTTTATTCTTGAGCTACAGTACTAATTTCAAAATGTTTTAGCCATATCTATGCTTTCCACACAATGAAACAGATATAAATAGATTTGGAATTTGTTGAATTGTTTCACTCATCACTAATCACTGCATTTATCAAAGCTGAGCAGATACAATTTGCAATATTACAGAATGTCTATAAACATATAATTTGTATTTCCCACATGGATGTAGTCTTCAATAGATTTGGTTATTCCTTTTTTTTAGGAAGAGCAGATAACATGTTTTAATGTTACAGCATGTTTGCAGATTTTTTTTGTTTGATTTCCCAAATGGCTGATACAGTATCTTCAATAGATCCTTCTTAATACAACATTTGTACTGTTATTGGTGAATTGGTCTATTTATTTTATACTACACTTTTATTGCTACAACTCTTTAGAGAATTTGGACAAAAATCATTGTTGACAATTTGATAACCAAGGTAGCTGGAGTTGTATTATTTCTTTTGATTTAATAAATACCTTTTGTAGCAATATATCACCTATTGTTTCATCATGCATTGTTTCTCCGTAGGCTAAACAAAGAGCTCAAAATGTTTTAGAGTTATGTTTGAAAACCAGAGATCAGCGTAAGATTTTATACCATGTGGAAGTACTTTTGAGGACAACTCTGACTTCCACACAAAACCATTTTGAGGAAAGATATTGCACTTTTAGCACTGTGGAAGCTCAATAGCTAAGCACATGCATATACAGGTTATCCTAATAATGTCAGTAGCAATTGAATGCATGGATAGAAAAAAGCATAACTGAGGGCCTGATTCAGAGTTGCAGGGCTGACTTGAGGCCTGTTTGAATATAACAGATGTACATGGGAGTCAACCCATAAGTTAAGCTTCTAGGCATGTTATAATTCTGGCCTGGGTCGTGCTGGGCTCATTTTCTGGCTCAGATCTGACTTGTCCTTCTTCGATGCAACTGACATCATGGAGGTCATGACGTCATGGAGGTCATACAGCCCTGCCGTGCAGAAGGCGCACCACAGTACAGGCAGACAGTTGCTGACACCTGCCGACATCCTGAGGAAACTTCTCTTCCTGCCCTACTCTCCACTCAAGAGGAAGTTTTAAGCAGCTGCACCTGCAGCCTTCGTAAAATTCACTCCCCCCCCCCTTCATGGATCTCCATGCAATTCCGATCTATGTCCCTGGCAGCAACCGTCAGGACACATGCACAGATTTAAGTAGGCACCCTCCTCTGGGTCATAACGGGGCATTTGCACATAGCCTAAATTGAGTAAAAACCTGTTCATGTAGGTAGAATTGCAAGTAATGCAGAGCTGTCCATACTACTTTCAAGGTGATATCTTACGCCAGCCCAGGCATAAGGTACTGATAATAGTATTAGCTATATTGGTGAGTATCAGTAATTCGCTCTGTTACTGTACAAAATGTAACTTTAAAAAAGCTCCCCAATATCCCAACACATATAATAATATTGTCTACAATAAATAAATTCAGAAGCAATGGCATCGTCAAGAGTAAAGTGTGTTGACTTTGTACAATAATACAGAACATTAAAGCACAGTCTCCACTGTAACTGTGCTAATATAAACTGGAAATTGATAAGGTGCTAGTACACGCAAGCTCCGCACCCACAGTACGTATTGTATAGCCCCCTAAACCAGTTGCTGACATACAGTATTGTGCTAGTTGGTACGATAAGGTGGACATTGCATTTACCTGCATTATTAGTTTTGCTTGTGCATCATTTCATTTGCAAAGTTTTGTTTCTTATAAATTATATAGAACAGTATTGAAACATTTTCATTACTCTTGAATGCATATGTAGAATCATTTTTAGAAGTGAAATACTTTAATGGAACACCTACTGTTACTAATTGGAAACTTAATAGAAACGTGCTTGTCTCAGACTAACACAGTTGATTCTATTAACCCAACATTGATTTAGTCTTTAGAAATAATATTATTATACCATACTTAAAATTAAGCTAGCAGGTGTGCTCACTGTTTTGTACTAAATCCACTACTTTCATTATTGATTTCAGTTAAATAGATTTAAAATCCTTCTCAACAAGAATTACAGTAATTATGTTTAATGATACTAAATAGAATAATGGATTTTATTATATATCCATTTAGGAAATTAAAAAGTGTACCATTTCAGTTACAAAGCAAACCATGGCTTTAATTTTGCAAAAGAGGAAGTGGCGTTCCAGCAGGTAACATATGCTGGGATGGGGAACTTTATACAGGGAGTTCAGAAAGTCCCTCAGCAGCGACTGTGTGCCCTGAAGAGAATGTGTACTAAATAATATGACAACAAATAATATGACAATAAAATTGATTTTAGACACTTTATTTGCAGTAACTAATGGGCTCATTTATCAATAAGTGATAAATTTCCCTGTGAGTGATAAATTGCACCAGCCAATCAGTTCCTAATTGCCATGTTACAGACTGTGTTTGAAAAATTATTAACTGGTTCAATTTATCACTAACAGTGAAATGTATCACTCATTGATAAATGAGCCCATAAGCTTGTGCTGCAGGGTATCAGGCAGCTCTGGTATTTCCTACTGGCCTTGTCCATCTCTGGCATTCCACGGCTGCAGGAGAGATCTACAGACAAAGGCAGCTCTCTCTGCGGAGCAACTTTCTGAACTCCTTCTATAATAAATCCCCCCCACCCCCCACCCCAATATCACTATAACCCACAGGTAAGGAGATAAGTAACCTGATTTGTTTTTCATAAACCTTACGCTATGACCTTATCTCATTACAGAGTCCAGGTCATTTATTTTCCTTTTCATGGTTGCAAATACCATAACAAAACAGAAGAAAAAGCAAGTTATTGACTGAGGTAATATAATAAAATCAATGTTTTATTGGTTTCCCTTACCGCTATTTGAAGTCACAATAGTGATATTGTAATTGCAATAGTTTAGGATATCAGCCCAACAATAAAAATCTATGTATGTATGTATGTATGTATCTATCTATCTATCTATCTATCTATCTATCTATCTATCTATCTATCTATCTATCTATCTATCTATCTATCTATCTATCTATCTATCTATCTCTCATTCGTTCATTTGTTCATTCGTATCTGTCCATCCATCTATTTATGCTAGCGGCAAACTTCCTGTTTTTATTTAGTGGTTATCGTGAAATCATATGATTTTATTTCCAAATCTGTACAAGCTGTTTGAGAAATTAGCTTTTTTAAGAGATCGATTCACTGCTGCTAAACCACTTGTAGCTGGAGAGTGCTGAGTTCTCTGAGCCATATTAGCTGTGAATTGCTGGATGCTTTACGCCCACAGGGAGCAGAAGACTCTTGAATTTGCTTTGATCTTATTAGCTCTGCTCACGGCTTGCAAAGTAAAGATTTAAAGCCCCTCTAGCACTTATAATAATAATTATTTAATAACTTTGTTCATCTATTTATATGTATTTCTCTATCAAGCAAATTGCAGCTTTTGCAGTACTATTATAAGGAGAGAGAATTGACTGCATAGGAAAGGAAAGAGTTAAACATCTGGGGAGGGGTGGACCTAGCTGTTAGGAAAGTACAGCCTTTTTAGGGGGAGGGTTTGATATATATAGGGAAGGTGAGGCCATCTTAGTTCTCTTGGTGGATTTGCTTTTAGGTGAGTGCTGCAGTGCAGACAATTTTGTTTTCTCACTCACTGTGCAAATATTACACAGAGTAACCCCCACTTGCTTGTTAATACTCCTCCTCTCCACCTTCTTATTACCTGCTGCTATGGCTGCCCGCCCCCAGCGCGTTTTATGGGCCCCGGCTAGATACCGTGGGTCAGACGGTCGAGCGGGGCCTGAGGAGGCAGTGGGTGGCATGGGGGACGGGGCTCCGTCCCTCGTGGCCCCAACAAGCACAGACGCGGGCATCATAAGCAGGGCCCGGTCGGGCTCGCCGCCGGGAGCCGAGTCGGTCACACCGGCCGGGCGAGGGCGGCGTGGGGTACCAGGGGTCTCTGCAGGCCGCCCGAGGATCGACGGGCGGCGGCCATCCCCTCCGGGAGCCGCTGAGTCCGGGATCGCGTCGGGCGCCCGCGGGCGCGCCGCGGGGGGCGCTCGGCGGTTGCAGATCCTAGCCCTCCTCCCTTGCCACGGCCGAATGCTAGTGCCGGGCGGGGGGAGAGGACGGGAAGGGGAGCTGGCGGTCGCCGCGCGGGGCCTGTGCAGGAGCCTCGCGCGGCGGCCGAGGAGGAGACGCCGGCCGGGAGCTTGATGGCGGGTAGAGGTGGGACGTGCGCACGGGGTGCGCGCGCGCCCACGCTCGCTCCGGACGGCGCCGGCCGCGCACGTGTGCGCGCAGCGGCGCCGCCAATGCACCGGCCACCCCTTTTGACTCCCCGGATGCCGGAGTCCGGCAGGGGGAGGGGGCACACAAGGGGGGTGCAGCGCTTGCCTCTGGTAGGCGGCGCTGGGCGGAGAGAGATGGCGCCAGGAGAGGGGGCCACGACAGGAAATACAAGGGGTGACCGCGAGCAACATGCGCGTGCGCACACCAGAGGCCGTACGACGCGCGGGGGAGCGCACGCGGGCGCACCGCGGGTCTCTTTGAATCCTCACACCAACCCTACAGAGGCGGGACGCAGCGGGTCCCGCGGGTGGAGGGGAGACAGGGAATGGGTCAGCGGCCGCAGGGCTGTGGCACGGCCCGCTGTGCACGACAGCGGGTCCTCCCCAGGACCGGGGGATTCTTCTGCTTCGCTGGGGAGGGAGGACGAAGGCTCAGAAGTGGAGAGCCAATGGTCCGGCCGGGGGACACTTGCCTTCACGTCGGATCAGGAGGGGCCGGGTCCCCGGGTCACATCGGCCGGTCGGCGGGCGCGGGCTCGCGACCAGGCAAGGGCCGGTGGTCCTTCGGGCGCCGTTGACGGGGGTCGCGGCACGCGGGATCCTCCCGGGGCCCTGGCGTCGGCTTTGGCCACGGTAGTAGAGGCTTTGGGGCCGTTAGCTGCAGTGGCTTCCCCTAGGGCGATGTCTGATCTCGGCCAGCCCACAAGAGGCAGGGGGTCTGGCAAGCGGAGGGCCTCAGCGGCGCAGCGGGTGGCACGAGCCTGCCGAGAGCTAGGGGCGGCCGCGGCGGAGCTGGAGCTAGGTACGGACCAGGAGCGGCAGGGGCGCGCGCTCACAGCGCATACCACACGGGGGGCCCGGCGTGCGCCGCAAGCATGGGCCGGGCCCTCTTCTGCTTTGTCTTTCACAGAGGGCCGAGAAGAAGGGGATTTGGCAGGATTCGTGGATGACGACGATTGGACTGAGGAGAATGAGGATTCCAGGTCGGAAAGGTCGATGGCATCCGGTGAGTTGGCACAGTCTAGATCAATTTCCCCCACGAGCTCGAGTTCGCATAGCTCCTCGTCTTCCTCCTCTTCCTCTTCTCTGTCGTCGCAAGCGTCCGACGTAGACAGTACTTCTAGGGCAAAGAAGAAGGCGGCAAAATTTGCCAAGCGGGCAGCGAAACAGCAGAAGAGGCGTAAGCGGCGCAAGCGAGTTAGCGAGGAAGAGCGTAGGGCAAAGAAGCGGCGCGATCTTCCTGGGGTAGTGCGCTGCGAGTACACCGCGGTTATGCGGGGGCTGCGAGACAGCTGCCGCAAGAAGATACGTAGGGGTGACTTCGTGGACTTATTCGTTTTGACTAAGGCCATGAAGAAGGATTACAAAGCGGCGGCCGCTAAGAAGGGCATGGGGACAGAGGTTTTCCGGTCTTTTGATAATTGGCTGGCCGGTTTCTGGGTCTTTGCGGCATGCTATTTAGAGGATAGGCCGGAGGAACACATGAATATTATCCGGTACCTGCATCTCATTCACGACATGCAGCGCACGTCCTCGGGCTCGGAATGGCGCCGGTATGACCAAGAGTTTCGGGAGAAACAGGACGGGCTAAGGGTCATGGATTTTGGGTTCAAGGACGTGGAGGTATGGCTCAAAGTGACCCGGGCCTCGCAGCAGGAGGAAGAACCCCAGAAACAGGGAGCAGGTGCGCGTCGCGCAGGATCATCAGCCCAGGGGTCAGGCGC
This sequence comes from Pseudophryne corroboree, assembly GCF_028390025.1. Lineage (NCBI taxonomy): Eukaryota > Metazoa > Chordata > Amphibia > Anura > Myobatrachidae > Pseudophryne > Pseudophryne corroboree. Next base: position 392,331,330 of record NC_086447.1, on the reverse strand, counting down.
GGACGGAGGATTTGCCAGGACAGGCGGATCGGCCGTTCGCGTGGGCGGGCGGTCTGCCCCACGAGGGAAATGCTTCGCTTTTAACAGCGGAGCTTGTTCCTTTGGCAAGCAGTGTCGTTTTCGTCACTCCTGCCAGCAGTGTGGAGGAGCCCACCCAGCCTCCTCTTGTTTCAAAGGTGGTCGACAGGGAAATCGGGGAAAACAAGCGTACCCTAAGCAGGCCGCGAGCGGGACCGCTCGGCAGAGCCCCAACGCCAGTTAAGCTGGAAACGATGGGCAAGTGGTTGGATTTGTATCCGAATAAAAGGGATGCAAAATTTTTGTTAGACGGTTTTCAGTTTGGTTTTCGCTTGCCTGTTGCGAGCGAAGTGTCCGTGCGCGCGCAGAGGAACCTCCAGTCTGCCCGAGCCTTGCCGGCTGTGCTGCGGGAGAAGGTGGATAAGGAGGTCAGGTTGGGCAGGATGGAGGGGCCGTTTAGGTCACCCCCGGTGGATGACTTGGTCATCTCCCCGGTCGGGGTGGTACCGAAGAAGACTCCAGGCGCTTTTCGGCTCATCCAGCATCTCTCTTACCCGCCGGGGCATCGGTCAACGACGCAATACCACCGGCCCATTGCTCGGTGGTGTATCAGTCATTTGACGAGGCGCTAGAGATGGTCCGCAGCTACGGGAGCGGGGCCCTCATGGCTAAGATTGATGTTGAGTCAGCCTTTAGATTGCTGCCATTGCAACCGGACTCATTCCGTTTTATGGGTTTCCGGATTGGGGCGGAGTATTTCATCGACAAATGTCTGCCGATGGGATGTTCCGTTTCATGCTCATTTTTCGAGCGCTTTAGCACGTTTCTTCATTGGTGCGTGGAGTCTTCGTCAGGCGGTCACGGGGTTGCCCATTACCTCGATGATTTCCTGTGTGCGGGTCCGGCTAATGACGCAAGGTGCGGCGACTTGCTGTTTAGCACCCGGGCTCTTTTTTACCACTTCGGTGTTCCTGTAGCCGTGGACAAAACGGAGGGTCCGGACTCCTGCCTATCATTTTTGGGGATTGAAAAAGCACTCACCTAAAAGCAAATCCACCAAGAGAACTAAGATGGCCTCACCTTCCCTATATATATCAAACCCTCCCCCTAAAAAGGCTGTACTTTCCTAACAGCTAGGTCCACCCCTCCCCAGATGTTTAACTCTTTCCTTTTCTATGCAGTCAATTCTCTCTCCTTATAATAGTACTGCAAAAGCTGCAATTTGCTTGATAGAGAAATACATATAAATAGATGAAAAACAGAAGAAAAAGCAAGTTATTGACTGAGGTAATATAATAAAATCAATGTTTTATTGGTTTCCCTTACCGCTATTTGAAGTCACAATAGTGATATTGTAATTGCAATAGTTTAGGATATCAGCCCAACAATAAAAATCTATGTATGTATGTATGTATGTATCTATCTATCTATCTATCTATCTATCTATCTATCTATCTATCTCTCATTCGTTCATTTGTTCATTCGTATCTGTCCATCCATCTATTTATGCTAGCGGCAAACTTCCTGTTTTTATTTAGTGGTTATCGTGAAATCATATGATTTTATTTCCAAATCTGTACAAGCTGTTTGAGAAATTAGCTTTTTTAAGAGATCGATTCACTGCTGCTAAACCACTTGTAGCTGGAGAGTGCTGATCTCTCTGAGCCATATTAGCTGTGAATTGCTGGATGCTTTACGCCCACAGGGAGCAGAAGACTCTTGAATTTGCTTTGATCTTATTAGCTCTGCTCACGGCTTGCAAAGTAAAGATTTAAAGCCCCTCTAGTACTTATAATAATAATTATTTAATAACTTTGTTCATCTATTTATATGTATTTCTCTATCAAGCAAATTGCAGCTTTTGCAGTACTATTATAAGGAGAGAGAATTGACTGCATAGGAAAGGAAAGAGTTAAACATCTGGGGAGGGGTGGACCTAGCTGTTAGGAAAGTACAGCCTTTTTAGGGGGAGGGTTTGATATATATAGGGAAGGTGAGGCCATCTTAGTTCTCTTGGTGGATTTGCTTTTAGGTGAGTGCTGCAGTGCAGACAATTTTGTTTTCTCACTCACTGTGCAAATATTAATAAAATTGATTTTAGACACTTTATTTGCCGTAACTAATGGGCTCATTTATCAATAAGTGATAAATTTCCCTGTGAGTGATAAATTGCACCAGCCAATCAGTTCCTAATTGCCATGTTACAGACTGTGTTTGAAAAATTATAGTTGGGAGCTGATTAACTGGTTCAATTTATCACTAACAGTGAAATGTATCACTCATTGATAAATGAGCCCATAAGCTTGTGCTGCAGGGTATCATGCAGCTCTGGTATTTCCTACTGGCCTTGTCCATCTCTGGCATTCCACGGCTGCAGGAGAGATCTACAGACAAAGGCAGCTCTCTCTGCGGAGCAACTTTCTGAACTCCTTCTATAATAAATCCCCCCCACCCCCCACCCCAATATCACTATAACCCACAGGTAAGGAGATAAGTAACCTGATTTGTTTTTCATAAACCTTACGCTATGACCTTATCTCATTACAGAGTCCAGGTCATTTATTTTCCTTTTCATGGTTGCAAATACCATAACAAAACAGAAGAAAAAGCAAGTTATTGACTGAGGTAATATAATAAAATCAATGTTTTATTGGTTTCCCTTACCGCTATTTGAAGTCACAATAGTGATATTGTATACAATTGCAATAGTTTAGGATATCAGCCCAACAATAAAAATCTATGTATGTATGTATGTATGTATGTATGTATGTATGTATGTATCTATGTATCTATCTATCTATCTATCTATCTATCTATCTATCTATCTATCTATCTATCTATCTATCTATCTATCTCTCATTCGTTCATTTGTTCATTCGTATCTGTCCATCCATCTATTTATGCTAGCGGCAAACTTCCTGTTTTTATTTAGTGGTTATCGTGAAATCATATGATTTTATTTCCAAATCTGTACAAGCTGTTTGAGAAATTAGCTTTTCTCTGACGTCCTAGTGGATGCTGGGACTCCGTAAGGACCATGGGGAATAGCGGCTCCGCAGGAGACAGGGCACAAAATAAAAGCTTAAGGATCAGGTAGTGTGCACTGGCTCCTCCCCCTATGACCCTCCTCCAAGCCTCAGTTAGATTTTTGTGCCCGGCCGAGAAGGGTGCAATCTAGGTGGCTCTCCTGAGCTGCTTAGAATAAAAGTTTAGTTTAGGTTTTTTTATTTTCAGTGAGTCCTGCTGGCAACAGGCTCACTGCATCGTGGGACTAAGGGGAGAAGAAGCGAACTCACCTGCGTGCAGAGTGGATTGGGCTTCTTAGGCTACTGGACATTAGCTCCAGAGGGACGATCACAGGTACAGCCTGGATGGGTCACCGGAGCCGCGCCGCCGTCCCCCTTACAGAGCCAGAAGAGACGAAGAGGTCCGGTGAAATCGGCGGCAGAAGACATCCTGTCTTCAGACTAAGGTAGCGCACAGCACCGCAGCTGTGCGCCATTGCTCTCAGCACACTTCACACTCCGGTCACTGAGGGTGCAGGGCGCTGGGGGGGAGCTCCCTGAGACGCAATATAACAGTATATACCTTAGGTGGCAAAAAGAATACATCACATATAGCTCCTGGGCTATATGGATGTATTTTAACCCCTGCCATTTTTACACAAAAAAGCAGGAGATAAGGACGTCGTGAAGGGGCGGAGCCTATCTCCTCAGCACACAAGCGCCATTTTCCCTCACAGCTCCGCTGGAAGGACGGCTCCCTGACTCTCCCCTGCAGTCCTGCTTCAGAATCAGGGTAAAAAAGAGAAGGGGGGGCATTTTTGGCAGCAAATAACGATAATAACAGCAGCTATAAGGGAATAACACTTATATAAGGTTATCCCTGTATATATATAGCGCTGGGTGTGTGCTGGCAGACTCTCCCTCTGTCTCTCCAAAGGGCTAAGTGGGGTCCTGTCCTCTATCAGAGCATTCCCGGTGTGTGTGCTGTGTGTCGGTACGCGTGTGTCGACATGTATGAGGAGGAAAATGATGTGGAGGCGGAGCAGTTGCCTGTGTTGGTGATGTCACCCCCTAGGGAGTCGACACCTGACTGGATGATTGTATTTAAACAATTAAGTGATAATGTCAGCAATTTGCAAAAAACTGTTGACGACATGAGACAGCCGGCAAATCAATTAGTGCCTGTCCAGGCGTCTCAGACACCTTCAGGGGCGCTAAAACGCCCGTTACCTCAGTGGGTCGACACAGACCCTGACACAGATACTGAGTCTAGTGTCGACGGTGACGAGACAAACGTAATGTCCAGTAGGGCCACACGTTACATGATCACGGCAATGAAAGAGGCATTGAACCTTTCTGACACTACAAGTACCACAAAGAAGGGTATTATGTGGGGTGTGAAAAAACTACCAATAGTTTTTCCTGAGTCAGAGGAAATAAATGAGGTGTGTAATAAAGCGTGGGTTTCCCCCGATAAAAAACAGCTAATTTCTAATAAATTATTAGCATTATATCCCTTCCCGCCAGAGGTTAGGGCGCGTTGGGAAACACCCCCTAGGGTAGATAAGGCGCTCACACGTTTATCTAAACAAGTAGCGTTACCGTCTCCTGATACGGCCACCCTCAAAGAACCAGCTGATAGAAGGCTGGAAAATATCCTAAAAAGTATATACACACATACTGGTGTTATACTGCGACCAGCAATCGCCTCAGCCTGGATGTGCAGTGCTGGAGTCGCATGGTCGGATTCCCTGACTGAGAATATTGATACCCTGGATAGGGACAATATTTTGTTAACTATAGAACATTTAAAGGATGCATTGCTATATATGCGTGATGCACAGAGGGATATTTGCACCCTGGCATCAAGAGTAAGTGCTATGTCCATCTCTGCCAGAAGAGCGTTATGGACGCGACAGTGGTCAGGGGATGCGGATTCCAAACGGCACATGGAAGTATTGCCGTATAAAGGGGAGGAGTTATTTGGGGCTGGTCTATCGGACCTGGTGGCCACGGCAACGGCTGGGAAATCCACCTTTTTACCCCAGGTCACTTCACATCAGCAGAAAAAGACACCGTCTTTTCAAACTCAGTCCTTTCGTTCCCATAAGTACAAGCGAGCAAAAGGCCACTCCTTTCTGCCCCGGGGCAGAGGAAGAGGAAAAAGACTGCACCGTGCAGCCGCTTCCCAGGAGCAGAAGCCCTCCCCTGCTTCTGCCAAGTCTTCAGCATGACGCTGGGGCTTTACAAGCAGACTCAGATATGGTGGGGGCCCGTCTCAAGAATTTCAACGCGCAGTGGGCTCACTCGCAAGTGGATCCCTGGATTCTACAGGTAGTATCGCAGGGGTACAAACTGGAATTCGAGGCGTTTCCCCCTCGTCGGTTCCTGAAGTCTGCTTTACCAAAGTCTCCCTCCGACAGGGAGGCAGTTTTGGAAGCCATTCACAAGCTGTATTCCCAGCAGGTGATAATCAAGGTACCCCTCCTGCAACAGGGAAAGGGGTATTATTCCACGCTGTTTGTGGTACCGAAGCCGGACGGCTCGGTGAGACCAATTTTAAATCTGAAATCCTTGAACACTTACATAAAAAGGTTCAAATTCAAGATGGAGTCACTCAGAGCAGTGATAGCGAACCTGGAAGAAGGGGACTATATGGTGTCTCTGGACATCAAAGATGCTTATCTCCACGTCCCAATATACCCTTCTCACCAAGGGTACCTCAGGTTTGTAGTACAAAACTGTCATTATCAGTTTCAGACGCTGCCGTTTGGATTGTCCACGGCACCTCGGGTCTTTACCAAGGTAATGGCCGAAATGATGATTCTTCTACGAAGAAAAGGCATTTTAATTATCCCTTACTTGGACGATCTCCTGATAAGGGCAAGATCCAGGGAACAGTTAGAAGTCGGAGTAGCACTATCTCAGGTAGTGTTACGTCAGCACGGGTGGATTCTAAATATTCCAAAATCGCAGCTGATTCCAACGACACGTCTACTGTTCCTAGGAATGATTCTGGACACAGTCCAGAAGAAGGTGTTTCTCCCGGAGGAGAAGGCCAGGGAGTTATCCGAGCTAGTCAGGAACCTCCTAAAACCAGGCCAGGTCTCAGTGCATCAGTGCACGAGGGTCCTGGGAAAAATGGTGGCTTCCTACGAAGCGATTCCATTCGGAAGATTCCATGCAAGAACGTTTCAGTGGGATCTACTGGACAAATGGTCCGGATCGCATCTGCAGATGCATCAGCGGATAACCCTGTCGCCAAGGACAAGGGTGTCTCTCCTGTGGTGGCTGCAGAGTGCTCATCTACTAGAGGGCCGCAGATTTGGCATTCAGGATTGGATCCTGGTAACCACGGATGCCAGCCTGAGAGGCTGGGGAGCAGTCACACAGGGAAGGAATTTCCAGGGCTTGTGGTCAAGCATGGAAACATCTCTTCATATAAACATTCTGGAACTAAGGGCCATTTACAATGCCCTAAGTCAAGCAAAACCTCTGCTTCAGGGTCAGGCGGTGTTGATCCAATCGGACAACATCACGTCAGTCGCCCACGTAAACAGACAGTGCGGCACGAGAAGCAGGAGGGCAATGGCAGAAGCTGCAAGGATTCTTTGCTGGGCGGAAAATCATGTGATAGCACTGTCAGCAGTGTTCATTCCGGGAGTGGACAACTGGGAAGCAGACTTCCTCAGCAGACACGACCTTCACCCGGGAGAGTGGGGACTTCACCCAGAAGTCTTCCACCTGATTGTAAACCGTTGGGAAAAACCAAAGGTGGACATGATGGCGTCACGTCTAAACAAAAAACTGGACAGATATTGCGCCAGGTCAAGGGACCCTCAGGCAATAGCAGTGGACGCTCTGGTAACGCCGTGGGTGTACCAGTCAGTGTATGTGTTCCCTCCTCTGCCTCTCATACCAAAAGTACTGAGAATCATAAGAAGGAGAGGAGTAAGAACTATACTCGTGGTTCCGGATTGGCCAAGAAGGACTTGGTACCCGGAACTTCAAGAGATGCTCACGGACGAACCGTGGCCTCTACCTCTAAGAAAGGACCTGCTACTGCAGGGGCCTTGTCTGTTCCAAGACTTACCGCGGCTGCGTTTGACGGCATGGCGGTTGAACGCCGGATCCTGAGGGAAAAAGGCATTCCAGAAGAAGTCATCCCTACTCTGGTCAAAGCCAGGAAGGACGTAACCGCAAAACATTATCACCGCATTTGGCGTAAATATGTTGCGTGGTGTGAGGCCAAGAAGGCCCCTACAGAGGAATTTCAACTGGGTCGTTTCCTTCATTTCCTGCAAACAGGACTGTCTATGGGCCTAAAATTAGGGTCCATTAAGGTTCAAATTTCGGCCCTGTCGATTTTCTTCCAGAAAGAACTGGCTTCAGTACCTGAAGTTCAGACATTTGTAAAAGGGGTGCTGCACATACAGCCTCCTTTTGTGCCTCCAGTGGCACCTTGGGATCTCAATGTTGTGTTGAGTTTTCTAAAGTCACATTGGTTTGAACCACTTTCCACTGTGGACTTAAAATATCTCACATGGAAGGTGTCGATGCTGTTAGCCTTGGCTTCAGCCAGGCGTGTGTCAGAATTGGCGGCTTTATCATATAAAAGCCCTTACTTAATTTTTCATTCTGACAGGGCGGAATTGAGGACTCGTCCTCAATTTCTACCTAAGGTGGTTTCTGCATTTCACATGAACCAACCTATTGTGGTACCTGCGGCTACCAGGGACTTAGAGGACTCTAAGTTGCTTGACGTTGTCAGGGCCTTGAAAATATATGTTTCCAGGAAGGCTGGAGTCAGAAAATCTGACTCGCTGTTTATCCTGTATGCACCCAACAAGCTGGGTGCTCCTGCTTCAAAGCAGACGATTGCTCGTTGGATTTGTAGTACAATTCAGCTTGCACATTCTGTGGCAGGATTGCCACAGCCAAAATCAGTAAAAGCCCATTCCACAAGGAAAGTGGGCTCATCTTGGGCGGCTGCCCGAGGGGTCTCGGCTTTACAACTTTGCCGAGCAGCTACTTGGTCAGGGGCAAACACGTTTGCTAAATTCTACAAATTTGATACCCTGGCTGAGGAGGACCTGGAGTTCTCTCATTCGGTGCTGCAGAGTCATCCGCACTCTCCCGCCCGTTTGGGAGCTTTGGTATAATCCCCATGGTCCTTACGGAGTCCCAGCATCCACTAGGACGTCAGAGAAAATAAGATTTTACTTACCGATAAATCTATTTCTCGTAGTCCGTAGTGGATGCTGGGCGCCCATCCCTAGTGCGGATTGTCTGCAATACTTGTATATAGTTATTGTTACAAAAATTCGGGTTATTATTGTTGTGAGCCATCTTTTCAGAGGCTCCTTTGCGTTTATCATACTGTTAACTGGGTTCAGATCACGAGTTGTACGGTGTGATTGGTGTGGCTGGTATGAGTCTTACCCGGGATTCAATATCCTTCCTTATTATGTACGCTCGTCCGGGCACAGTATCCTAACTGAGGCTTGGAGGAGGGTCATAGGGGGAGGAGCCAGTGCACACCACCTGATCCTTAAGCTTTTATTTTGTGCCCTGTCTCCTGCGGAGCCGCTATTCCCCATGGTCCTTACGGAGTCCCAGCATCCACTACGGACTACGAGAAATAGATTTATCGGTAAGTAAAATCTTATTTTTTAAGAGATCGATTCACTGCTGCTAAACCACTTGTAGCTGGAGAGTGCTGAGCTCTCTGAGCCATATTAGCTGTGAATTGCTGGATGCTTTACGCCCACAGGGAGCAGAAGACTCTTGAATTTGCTTTGATCTTATTAGCTCTGCTCACGGCTTGCAAAGTAAAGATTTAAAGCCCCTCTAGCACTTATAATAATAATAATTTAATAACTTTGTTCATCTATTTATATGTATTTCTCTATCAAGCAAATTGCAGCTTTTGCAGTACTATTATAAGGAATAAAATGACAATGTTATTTCCTTCTATGGCAGTTTCTAGGAATGTAATATATTCATGTAAATTATCTATTTTTGTATACTTCTGTTTTTAATCCAAAAACCATAATACATGAATCTTGTGGCCTGGCAACTAAACGCACAGTGTTGTGAAGGTATTAGCGCTGTCAGCAGCGTGACTTTGGTTTTCCAACAGCTGATGTCTGGCAGAAGTTTCAGTGAAAGTATCAGTAGTTATTTTAGTTAGATGTAGGGTTCAGCATAACGATTTCAGTTAGAATGTAACCTTTTTTTCTTTATTTAAATTGTGTATTTTTATTGGACGCAAGTGCAAAATAAATATCAAATATATAGAATAACTGAGGAAAGTGCGTTCCTCAAGGTAAAAATGTTTTATTAAAAAAATAAACCATAAAGGGGGAGGAAATGTGAAGATTCAGAGACAGAAGGGATGAGCCGCCAAGGTTAGAAGTCACTTAAAGCTAGAATATAAAATATAAAAAATGGAAAATCACTAGGTTCAGTAAGGGCAGCATCTATTTTTTGTGGAAAATTTAGTTCTGGCTTATATACACAGATGAGGTCCCATGCAACTCGGCCACATCGAGCATCTTTCTCGATTAAAATGTGTCTCTTATTCACATAAATAAAACAACTGGAGACATCATAATTATTCTGCAAGATTATACAAGGGCTGGACTGGCAATCTGGCACTACTGGAAAAAGCCAGAAGGGCCGATAGCCTGTCTGACCACACAGAGAGAATTGGGCAAGTTGAGTAGCTCCTCCTCTTGGGGCTCTGCTCAGCCATCCAGCATACAGAGAGATGAGGGCGTGCTGTGAGGTCAAGCCCCCGAGTCTCATGGCCCTCCCCCATGAGCTGTGAACACACCCCCTTACTGTGCGTGCAGAGCCATATACTGTACCAGGGCTGTTTGACAGCCCCAGCCCATCCTTGATTACACTGATCAATTTGATGTGCGACATTTGTACATGTGTACAAATTAGTCTGAATATGTATATTAAGTGGCATGAAGCTGCACCACCAACTTTTCTCTCACTATGGGGTCTATTTACTAAGCCTTGGATGGAGATAAAGTCGCTGGAGATAATGTACCAGCCAATCGGCTAATAACTGCCATGTCACAGGCTGTGTTTGAAAAATGACAGTTAGGAGCCAAGTGGCTGGTACTTTATCTCCAGGGACTTTATCAACATCCAAGGCTTAGTAAATATGCCTCTACATTCCATTGTGCTTCATCTGCAACTTTCTATGTATTTAAAACTAATTCCTGTACAGTTACATTTTCAGCCCAGCATCTCTAGTACACGTTGGGTGAAACTGTGTCTGCGATGAGAATAAAATGCCAAAAAGGAGAGTTATGGTAGACTTACCATGGTTAACTCTCTTTCTGGGAGGTACTGTACACTGGGTTCCACAGGGAATACATTGGGGTGTAGAGTGGGATCTTGGATCCAGAGGCACCATCAGGCAAAGCTTTGACTGTCCCAGGATGCATTGGGGCCTCCTCTATAACCCCGCCTCCAGGCACTGAGAGCTCAGTTTCATTAACCAGTCCAATGCAGGAGCAGGTAAAAGAGTAGGCAGATATTAGTCACATACAACCTTAATCTCATGACAGGATAGGGTACCAGCGGCTAATGCCATTCAACTCAAAGAAGCTAGGTGCGTCAGGGTGGGCACCCTGAACCCAGTTTACCTCGCAGAAAGAAAGTTGACAATGGTAGGTCTACCATAACTCTCCTTTTCTGCAGTGGGGTACACTGTGTTCCACAGGGAATACATTTGGGATGTCCTAAAGCAGTTCCTCAAGGGAGGGGATGCGTCTTAGCGGGTAAGAGAACCCGGCATCCAAATGAAGCATCCTGGGAGGCGGAAGTATTGAAGACATAGAACCTAATGAACATGTTCACTGAGGACCATGTAGCCGCCTTGCACAATTGTTCTAAGGACGCACCACGGCGGGCCGCCTAAGAAGGCCCAACAGACCGAGTAGAATGGGCTTTAACTGCAGCAGGAGCTGGGAGTCCAGCCTGTGCATAGGCTTGTGCAATCACCATTCTAATCCATCTGGCCAATGTTTGCTCATTTGCAGGCCAGCCATGTTTGTGAAAACCAAACAAAACAAAAGCGGAATCTGACCTCCTGATAGAGCCAGTCCTCCCCACATAGATACGGAGAGCCCTAACCACATCCAAAGAACGTTCTTTGGGAGACAAATCCGAAGGGACAAAGGCCGGAACCACAATCTCTTGGTTAAGGTGAAAAGATGACACCACCTTAGGCAAATAACCTGTGCAAATTCGTAGAACTGCCCGGTCCTCGTGGAATATGAGAAAGGGAGGATGACAGGACAAAGCGCCTAAGTCCGACACCCGTCTTGCAGAGGCAATGGCCAGCAAGAACAGGACCTTGGCTGTGAGCCATTTAAGGTCCACTGATTCAAAAGGTTCAAATGGAGATTCTCGCAGAGCGTTCAGCACAATAGACAAATCCCATGGAGCCACAGGAGGGACATAGGGAGGCTGAATCCAAATAACACCCTGAATGAACGTCTGAACATCAGGTATACAGGCAACTTTTCTCTGAAACCAAAATGACAAGGCAGATATATGAACCTTGAGGGAGGCCAGATGAAGACCTAAGTCCAGGCCTCTTTGCAGAAAAGCCAGTATCCTGGAAGTTCTGAATCTATGGACATCGTAATTCTCAGCACACCAGGTAAAGTAAGAATTCCAAACCCTGTAATAAATCTGGGCAGAGGCTGGTTTGCAGGCTTTCAACATTGTTTGAATAACCGCCTCTGAAAGTACTTTGGCTCTCAGGAGTGATGCTTCAGGTCTGGGTAGAGACAAAGGCCCTGTACAAGGAGGTCTGGTCATTGAGGAAGTAGAAGGGGATGCATCATCAATAGGCCCTGCAGGTCTCAGAACCAATGCTGTCTGGGCCACACTGGAGCAACTAGAAGCAGCATTCCTCCTTCCTGTTTGAACTTCCGTAGAACCCTGGGCAGGAGTGAACACGTAAGGCAGCTGAAAGTTCCATGGAATTGCCAATGTGTCCACGAATGCTGCTTGAGGATTCCTTGTCCTTAATCTGAAAACCGGAACCTTGTGATTCTGTCGAGATGCCATTAGGTCTACGTCCGGTACACCCCACCTGTCCACTAGGAGTTGAAAGACTTCCAGATGAAGACTCCACTCTCTGGCATGTACGTCCTGGCGACTGAGGTAGTTCGCTTCCCAGTTCAGGACACCCGGAATGAACACTGCCAACATACTCAGCATATGGCATTCTGCCCAACAAAGGATTCTTTACACTTCCTTCATAGCCATGCGGCTTCGAGTGCCACCTTGATGGTTTATGTATGCCACTGTCATGGCATTGTTTGACCACACCTGAACCGGTCTGTTCTGTACCAGAGGCAGGGTAAGTGATAATGCATTGAACACTGCCCTCAGCTCTAGGATGTTTATCGGGAGGAGTGATTCTTCCTTAGTCCACCGAACCTGAAAAAAGTGTTGCTCCAACACTGCTCCCCATCCCCTTAGACTGGCATCCATCATCAGGAGGACCCAGTCGAGGATCCAGAAGGGAAGGCCCCTGCTCAATTGCTGGTCCAGGAGCCACCTGGTCAGCGGCAAACGAACCTCCGGAGTCAACAAGATCTTTTGGGATCTGATCCGATGAGGCAGGCCATCCCACTTAGCAAGAATTAATTGTTGCAGGGAATGAAATTGAGTGTACTCCACCATGTCGAACATCAACACCATCAGGCCCAGTAATTGCATAGCCGAGTGAATCGACACTCTGGGGTGACGGATGAAGTGTCTTATCCTGTCTGGAGACAGGAACAGTCTCTCACTGTGTGTGTCCAGGAGTGCCCCTAGGTGCACAGTGCTCTGAGCTGGGACCAGCGAGGACTTCTTCCAGTTGATAAGCCATCCGTAGGCTTGTAAGCAACTCACCGTCAACTGTAGATGACTAAGGAGGACATCATGGGAACTCGCCAGAATCAAAAGGTCGTCCAAGTACGGCAGGATTCTGACTCCCTGGCGACGGTAATAACCTTGACTCCCCGTCATCGCGGCCATAACCTTAGTGAATATCCGAGGAGCCGTGGCCAGTCCAAATGGCAAAGACTGGAATTGGTAGTGACTGTCACCAATAGGAAACCACAGGAACTGCTGATGCGATATGGCAATAGGAATATGTAGCTAAGCATCCTGTATATCCAGGGATACCATGTAATCTCCAATCTTCTATCGCCAGCATAATAGAGTGCAATGTTTCCATACGAAATATGGCAACCCCCACAAATTTGTTCAGTGACTTGAGGTTGACAATAGGCTGAAAAGACCCATTGGGTTTCTGCACAAGAAACAGGGTCGAATAATAACCTCTGCCATGCTGGGACTGAGGTACCCGCACAACCACTCCTGTACTCATGAAAGAACCTACCACCAGTCCTCCCCACATAGATACGGAGAGCCCTAACCACATCCAAAGAACGTTCTTTGGGAGACAAATCCGAAGGGACAAAGGCCGGAACCACAATCTCTTGGTTAAGGTGAAAAGATGACACCACCTTAGGCAAATAACCTGTGTGAGTTCGTAGAACTGCCCGGTCCTCGTGGAATATGAGAAAGGGAGGACGACAGGACAAAGCGCCTAAGTCCGACACCCGTCTTGCAGAGGCAATAGCCAGCAAGAACAGGACCTTGGCTGTGAGCCATTTAAGGTCCACTGATTCAAAAGGTTCAAATGGAGATTCTCGCAGAGCGTTCAGCACAATAGACAAATCCCATGGAGCCCCAGGAGGGACATAGGGAGGCTGAATCCAAATAACGCCCTGAATGAACGTCTGAACATCAGGTATACAGGCAACTTTTCTCTGAAACCAAAATGACAAGGCAGATATATGAACCTTGAGGGAGGCCAGATGAAGACCTAAGTCCAGGCCTCTTTGCAGAAAAGCCAGTATCCTGGAAGTTCTGAATCTATGGACATCGTAATTCTCAGCACACCAGGTAAAGTAAGAATTCCAAACCCTGTAATAAATCTGGGCAGAGGCTGGTTTGCAGGCTTTCAACATTGTTTGAATAACCGCCTCTGAAAGTACTTTGGCTCTCAGGGGTGATGCTTCAGGTCTGGGTAGAGACAAAGGCCCTGTACAAGGAGGTCTGGTCATTGAGGAAGTAGAAGGGGATGCATCATCAATAGGCCCTGCAGGTCTCAGAACCAATGCTGTCTGGGCCACACTGGAGCAACTAGAAGCAGCATTCCTCCTTCCTGTTTGAACTTCCGTAGAACCCTGGGCAGGAGTGAACACGTAAGGCAGCTGAAAGTTCTATGGAATTGCCAATGTGTCCACGAATGCTGCTTGAGGATTCCTTGTCCTTAATCTGAAAACCGGAACCTTGTGATTCTGTCGAGATGCCATTAGGTCTACGTCCGGTACACCCCACCTGTCCACTAGGAGTTGAAAGACTTCCAGATGAAGACTCCACTCTCTGGCATGTACGTCCTGGCGACTGAGGTAGTTCGCTTCCCAGTTCAGGACACCCGGAATGAACACTGCCAACATACTCAGCATATGGCATTCTGCCCAACAAAGGATTCTTTACACTTCCTTCATAGCCATGCGGCTTCGAGTGCCACCTTGATGGTTTATGTATGCCACTGTCATGGCATTGTTTGACCACACCTGAACCGGTCTGTTCTGTACCAGAGGCAGGGTAAGTGATAATGCATTGAACACCGCCCTCAGCTCTAGGATGTTTATCGGGAGGAGTGATTCTTCCTTGGTCCACCGAACCTGAAAAAAGTGTTGCTCCAACACTGCTCCCCATCCCCTTAGACTGGCATCCATCATCAGGAGGACCCAGTCGAGGATCCAGAAGGGAAGGCCCCTGCTCAATTGCTGGTCCAGGAGCCACCTGGTCAGCGGCAAACGAACCTCCGGAGTCAACAAGATCTTTTGGGATCTGATCCGATGAGGCAGGCCATCCCACTTAGCAAGAATTAATTGTTGCAGGGAATGAAATTGAGTGTACTCTACCATGTCGAACATCAACACCATCAGGCCCAGTAATTGCATAGCCGAGTGAATCGACACTCTGGGGTGACGGATGAAGTGTCTTATCCTGTCTGGAGACAGGAACAGTCTCTCACTGTGTGTGTCCAGGAGTGCCCCTAGGTGCACAGTGCTCTGAGCTGGGACCAGCGAGGACTTCTTCCAGTTGATAAGCCATCCGTAGGCTTGTAAGCAACTCACCGTCAACTGTAGATGACTAAGGAGGACATCATGGGAACTCGCCAGAATCAAAAGGTCGTCCAAGTACGGCAGGATTCTGACTCCCTGGCGACGGTCATAACCTTGACTCCCCGTCATCGCGGCCATAACCTTAGTGAATATCCGAGGAGCCGTGGCCAGTCCAAATGGCAAAGACTGGAATTGGTAGTGACTGTCACCAATAGGAAACCACAGGAACTGCTGATGCGATATGGCAATAGGAATATGTAGCTAAGCATCCTGTATATCCAGGGATACCATGTAATCTCCAATCTTCTATCGCCAGCATAATAGAGTGCAATGTTTCCATACAAAATATGGCAACCCCCACAAATTTGTTCAGTGACTTGAGGTTGACAATAGGCTGAAAAGACCCATTGGGTTTCTGCACAAGAAACAGGGTCGAATAATAACCTCTGCCATGCTGGGACTGAGGTACCCGCACAACCACTCCTGTACTCAGGAAAGAACCTACCACCATTTGCAGATCCTGCACCTTCAACGGATCCTAAGGGAGTACCATAGTGCCTAACTGGTGAGGGGGACGTCTCTTCAAGGAGACAGCACACCCGTGAGAGACAACTTCCAGTACCCAAGCAACTGAAGTGGTCTTTAATCAAACCTGGGTCAACTGTAGAAGTCGTCCTCCCACCCTGGGGTCCTCCAGGGGGAGGCTTGCCCCGTCATGCAGCAGGCTTGTCTTGTTTTGAAGCAGGCTGACAGGCTTCCCAGGACTGCTTCATCTTGGGCTTGGTGGTCTTGGGAGCACGAGATTGTCTGGGGTAAGACTGACCCACGGCTTTCCCTTGAGGTCGAAGATACAAAAAGTGGTAGTCTTCACCTTCTGAGCCGAAGGATTAGTAGGAGGAAGAAAAGCAGTCTTAGCAGCTGCTAATTAAGACACTATTTTATTCAGGTCCTCTCCAAATAAAATGTCCCCAGTAAAAGAGAGAACCTCCAAGGTCTTCTTGGAGTCCAAATCCACTATCCACGACCTTAACCACAGTATGAGGCGAGCCAGGACAGACGTGGGTGACACTTTGGCTGCCAGTACCCCCGCATATGTGAGACAGGTATTGTCTGGCCTTGTCAGAAATATCCTCAAGGAGCTCATCCTCTAATGCCTGAACCCACACCTCAGTGCCGATCGATGGCCCCTGCGAGGGAATATATAGACTTCAGGCATCTTCCACATGCTTATCTGTCGGTTCCTTCAGGGACAAAAGAAAGTGTGTACCTGCGCTAGCTGACAAATTGATAAGAGATGGTTTGCTTTGTGTATAAAATTATAAACAATTTATTAACATTACATATAAAAACAATTAAAAAAGGAAGGAATATATCCCTATTACCACTAATTGGTAAAGTTCATTCGTCTTATCTGGATAAGCTTGTTTTGTGCAGTATGCCACTTTCTTATATGACCTATAGTCCAATCCTTATGACTAGGACAATCTCCCCAGATGTATACACTGTAGTATGCAGATAATTACCGGATCCACAGAAATGTAGGTATCAGCATTAGGACAAGTCCATTTACAGCTGTAGGTGTGGGCCAACCGGTTGAATGTGTTTCATCCAGTGATGAGAGGGAGAGTCCAATTTTTGCCAGAGGATGACAGAGGTCCCGTGAGTCCGTTAAGAAAGTGGAGTCCAGATAGATGTAGGAAAAAGCTCAACGCGTTTCACTGGCACAAGTATAATCCAGCTTCCTCAGGAGATGCTCCTGAGGAAGCTGGATTATACTTGTGCCAGTGAAACGTGTTGAGCTTGAGTAGATTTCTGTCTAACCTGCAGCTGGGTAGACAAATTTTCTGCCCAAGGCTGATTTACTATAGGGACAACTTGTGGTGGCAGTCACACTGGAGGTCCCATAGGGGGGCTAAATGGTCCACCAGAGTCCCCAGGAGGATAGTGAACATAGCCCAGGGGGGATCCATTGTAGTTACAGGAGCTGCAGGCTGACTGGGAGGTGTATGACATTTAGTACACAGACCATCACACAATAATTCCCCCTCGGGTAATCTCTGGGGCATACCTTGCAAATTACAGGAGCTTCCAAGTTTTACTGCCCTTATTGTTAGACATTGTAATAAATCAACTATCAGGCTATTAGTACGATAAAGCCAGACAGAGTACACAACATGCGGACAAAGTACACAAACAGCATCAGAATACACAAACTTGTGATTTTCCGCTAACTGCGCATGCGCAATGTTCGCACTGCGACTGCGCCAAGTAAATTTGCTATGCAGTTAGGTATTTTACTCACGGCATTACGAGGTTTTTTCTTCGTTCTGGTGATCGTAATGTGATTGACAGGAAGTGGGTGTTTCTGGGCGGAAACAGGCCGTTTTATGGGAGTGTGTGAAAAAACGCTACCGTTTCTGGGAAAAACGCGGGAGTGGCTGGAGAAATGGAGGAGTGTCTGGGCGAACGCTGGGTGTGTTTGTGACGTCAAACCCGGAACGACAAGCACTGAACTGATCGCACTGGAAGAGTAAGTCTCGAGCTACTCAGAAACTGCACAGAGAAGTCTTTTCGCAATATTGCGAATCTTTCGTTCGCAATTTTGATAAGCTAAGATTCACTCCCAGTAGGCGGCGGCTTAGCATGTGCAAAGCTGCTAAAAGCAGCTTGCGAGCGAACAACTCGGAATGAGGGTCGATATTAGAGGACCTGACGCACCTAGTCCCTTCAGGTATAGAATAGTGATAGCTACCTTAGAATAGTGATAGCTACCTTAGATGCACATGAGAGTGAAACCATATAGCAGGTACAGACACACACAGTCACAGGCAATGCAGAGATTATCATAAGCACAATATAGCTGCACTGGACTAGTATATAAATATATATATAACCAGAGCCGGCCCTAACCAATATGATGCCCTAGGCAAGATTTTGGCTGGTGCCCCCTAGCACCGCCGCTAGATCTGCAGGAGATGCCTGGCATGAGTCAGCCGGCAGCTCTGCTAACGTCGGGCACCTTTTGTTTATGAAAATGCATCATAATATTTGCATTACTATGTGGCTAGGATGCACAAGCAGCTTCTACTGATTAAAATGATATGCAACATGCCTATATTTTGTGTGTGACTGCGGTTGTATATGCATACGAAATGCTACATTACAGTGATTTCCAGGAATACACTGCAACGTAGCATTTCGTATGCAGATACGGTTGCAGTCACACACAGAATATAGGTATGCTGCATATCATTTTAATCAGCAGAAGCTGTTGGTGCCCCTAAGCATACCAAATGCCCTAGGCATTTGCCCAGTTTGCCTATGCCTAAGGCCGGCTCTGTATATAACACAGCACGGTCCTAGACCGGAGGTATATAACAGAATACTCGTACAATATATTCTGTAATAGGTACACTCTTTCTTAACTAACGCTGTCTGTAATAAGACATGTAGAATACTCAAGTGTCTGTAAAATCTCAGCGCTGTAGACAGCCAGCTTTACAGGGGAGACCTTGCCCAGCAATCCCAGAGACCAGTAGCAGCTATGCTCAGAAGATGGTGCCCAGCGTCTCTGTCAGGAATTGAGGGAGAGTGTGTGACAGCTCCAGGGTGGGAAATCTGCGAGGAGATGGCACCCCGGGCCGGGTGAGGGAGTACAGGTCAAGTGCCGGCTCCTCTATGCTGGACCTCACCGCCGGTACTATGGAGCCTCATCAATAGGGGCGTTAGTACACCCGACATGTAATCCTATGCCCTGGCGGATATAGTGGGGTCCCTGCTCGGTAACAGTGTCCACACCAGCGTCACAGTCCATCTCCCTAGACTGCGACAGGAACGTGATTTAGTGATGGGTCCCGCCTGTGGGATACTCTTACCTGCTCCCTTCATAGAAGCCATGCGAATCAAGACAGCGTCTGCTACTGTGTGCCTAAGCCGAAGCTTCTCCACCGCAAGTACCCGGGATCTGAGCCGCGGGAGTATGCAACACCTCTTGGGAGGTGACGTAGACGCAGCACTGAATGTCACCGTGACATAACAGTTCTGCGTCCCTTGAAGTCTTCAGCTTTTTTAGGGCTGCCCAGTGCTGCCCGCCTGTTAGTTGACCTGCTGCCTGCAGGCGCCACTCGAAACTAAGCTCTCAGTGCCTGGACACCGGGTTATAGAGGAGGCCCCAATGCATCCTGGGACAGTCAAAGCTTTGCCTGATGGTGCCTCTGGATCCAAGAACCCTCTCTACACCCCAATGTATTCCCTGTGGAACACAGTGTACCCCGCTGCAGAAAGATGGTATGCAACACCTTTCAGAGTAGCTCAGTGACACTGGACATCTTATGCCTTAGGGTGTGTAGATGCTATGTGTATGAGGAGACATCTGTTTGTACCAATAATTCTACAGAGTGGCGATAAGAAAGGAGGAATATGCTTTGGGAACAAAAGCTTCAATTGTCCCAAAATATGTAGAAGGAAATCCCACTGTGGAGACACTCCCTTCAACAATTCAGGTCCATTCTCACTTGCGCTCCAATGTGATATCTTAAAATAAGATTTTACTCACCGGTAAATCTATTTCTCGTAGTCCGTAGTGGATGCTGGGTCCGTAAGGACCATGGGGAATAGCGGCTCCGCAGGAGACTGGGCACAACTAAAGAAAACTTTAGGACTACCTGGTGTGCACTGGCTCCTCCCACTATGACCCTCCTCCAGACCTCAGTTAGGATACTGTGCCCGGAAGAGCTGACACAATAAGGAAGGATTTTGAATCCCGGGTAAGACTCATACCAGCCACACCAATCACACCGTATAACTCGTGATACTATACCCAGTTAACAGTATGAAATATAACTGAGCCTCTCAACAGATGGCTCAACAATAACCCTTTAGTTAGGCAATAACTATAAACAAGTATTGCAGACAATCCGCACTTGGGAAGGGCGCCCAGCATCCACTACGGACTACGAGAAATAGATTTACCGGTGAGTAAAATCTTATTTTCTCTGACGTCCTAAGTGGATGCTGGTACTCCGTAAGGACCATGGGGATTATACCAAAGCTCCCAAACGGGCGGGAGAGTGCGGATGACTCTGCAGCACCGAATGAGCAAACTCTAGGTCCTCCTCAGCCAGGGTATCAAACTTGTAGACTCTTGCAAAAATGTTTGAACCCGACCAAGTAACAGCTCGGCAAATTTGTAAAGCCGAGACCCCTCGGGCAGCCGCCCAAGAAGAGCCCACTTTCCTCGTGGAATGAGCTTTTACAGATTTAGGGTGCGGCAGTCCAGACGCAGAATGTGCAAGTTGAATCGTGCTACAGATCCAGCGAGCAATAGTCTGCTTTGAAGCAGGAGCACCCAGCTTGTTGGGTGCATACAGGATAAATAGCGAGTCAGTTTTCCTGACTCCAGCCGTCCTGGAAACATATACTGTTCAGGGCCCTGACTGAACTTCCAGCAGGTAAAATCAAGGTACCCCTCCTTCAACAAGGCCGGGGTTACTATTCCAAACTGTTGTGGTACCGAAACCAGATGGTTCGGTGAGACCCATTCTAAAATTGAAATCCTTGAACACTTATATACGAAGGTTCAAGTTCAAAATGGAATCGCTCAGGGCGATTATTGCAAGCCTGGAGAATTTCATGGTATCACTGGACATCAAGGATGCTTACCTGCATGTCCCTATTTACCCTCTTCACCAGGAGTACCTCAAAATTGTGGTACAGGATTGTCATTACCAATTCCAGATGTTGCCGTTGGTCTGTCCCCGGCACCGAGGGTATTTACCAAGGTAATGGCCGAAATAATTATCCCGTACTTGGACGATCTCCTTATAAAGGCGAGGTCGAGGGAGCAGTTGTTCGTCGGAGTAGCACTATCTCGGGAAGTGCTACAACAGCACGGCTGGATTCTGAATATTCCAAAGTCGCAGCTGGTTCCTACGACGCGTCTACTGTTCCTTGGCACGGTTCTGGACACAGAACAGAATAAAAAGGGTTTCACCCGGAGGAGAAGTCCAAGGAGTTGTCGTCTCTAGACAAAGACCTCCTAATACAAATACAGGTGTCGGTGCATCAATGCACGCGAGCCCTGGGAAAGATGGTAGCTTCTTACGAAGAAATTCCATTCGCCAGGTCCCATGCAAGGATCTTCCAGTGGGATCTGTTGGACAAATGGTCCGGGTCGCATATTCAGATGCATCGGCAGATAACCCTGTCTCCAAGGGCCAGGGTGTCGCTGTTGTGGTGGCTGCAGAGTGCTCATCTTCTAGGGGGCCGCATATTCGGCATACATGACTGGGTCCTGGTGACCACGGATGCCAGCCTTCATGGCTGGGGGGCAGTCACACAGGGAAGAAACTTCCAAGGACTATGGAAAAGTCAGGAGACTTCCCTACACATAAATATTCTGGAACTAAGGGCCATTTACAATGCCCTAAGTCAGGCTAGACCCCTGCTTCAATACCGGCCGGTGCTGATCCAGTAAGACAACATCACGGCGGTCGCTCATGTAAACCGACAGGGTGGCACAAGAAGCAGGATGGCGATGGCAGAAGCCACAAGGATTCTCCGATGGGCGGAAAATCATGTGTTAGCACTGTCAGCAGTGTTCATTCCCGGAGTGGACAACTGGGAAGCAGACTTTCTCAGCAGACACGACCTCCACCCGGGAGAGTGGGGACTTCATCCAGAAGTCTTCCAAATGATTGTACACCATTGGGAAAGGCCACAGGTGGACATGATGGCGTCCCGCCTCAACAAAAAGCTACAAAGATATTGCGCCAGGTCAAGGGACCCTCAGGCGATAGCTGTGGACGCTCTGGTAACACCGTGGGTGTACCAGTCGGTGTATGTGTTCCCTTCTCTGCCTCTCTTACCCAGGGTAATGAGAATAATAAGAAGGAGAGGAGTAAGAACTATACTCATTGTTCCGGATTGGCCAAGAAGAGCTTGGTACCCAGAACTCCAAGAAATGATCTCAGAGGACCCATGGCCTCTGCCGCTCAGACAGGACCTGCTGCAGCAGGGGTCCTGTCTGTTCCAAGACGTACCGCGGCTGCGTTTGACGGTATGGCGGTTGAACGCCGGATCCTGAAGGAAAAGGGCATTCCGGAGGAAGTTATCCCTACGCTAATTAAAGCTAGGGAAGAAGTGAACGCAAACCATTATCACCGCATATGGCGGAAATATGTTGCGTGCTGTGAGGCCAGGAAGGCCCCAAAGGAGGAATTTCGGCTAGGTCGATTTCTGCACTTCCTACAGTCAGGGGTGACTTGCCGCCAGTACTACCTCCCTTTCTCCGATGTCAGCAGGCAAGGCTGATGTGAAGTAACGGCGAGGGGGAGTCGCCTCGAACTCCAGCCTGTATCCCTGTGATACTACTTGCAGAACCTAGGGATCCACCTGTGGGCAAGCCCACTGGTCCCTGAAGTTCCCGAGACGCGCCCCCACCGCACCTGTCTCCACCTGTGGAGCCCCAGCGTCATGCGGTGGACTCAGAGGAAGCGGGGGAAGATTTTTGATCCTTGGAACTGGCTGTCTGGTGCAGCTTTTTCCTTCTTCCCTTGTCTCTGTGCAGAAAGGAAGCGCCTTTGACCCGCTTGCTTTTCTGAAGCCGAGAGGACTGTACCTGAAAATACGGTGCTTTCTTAGGCTGTGAGGAAACCTGAGGTAAAAAAATTTCTTCCCAGCTGTTGCTGTGGATACGAGGTCCCAGAGACCATCCCCAAACAATTCCTCACCCTTATAAGGCAGAATCTCCATGTGCCTTTTAAAGGCAGCATCACCTGTCCACTGCCGGGTCTCTAATACCCTCCTGGCAGAATGGACATTGCATTAATTCTGGATGCCAGCCGGCAAATATCCCTCTGTGCATCCTTCATATATAAGACGAAGTCTTTAATATGCTCTATGTTAGCAAAATATTATCCCTGTCTAGGGTATTAATATTATCTGACAGGGTATCAGACCACGCTGCAGCAGCACTATTTATGCTGAGGCAAATGCAGGTCTCAGTATAGTACCTGAGTGTGTATATACAGACTTCAAGATAGCCTCCTGCTTTTTATCAGCAGGCTCCTTCAAAGTGGCCGTATCCCAAGACGGCAGTGCCACCTTTTTTGACAAACGTGTGAGCGCCTTATCCACCTTAGGGGATATCTCCCAACGTGACCTATCCTCTGGCGGGAAAGGGTACGCCAGCAGTAACTTTTTTGAAATTACCATTTTCTTATCGGGGGAACCCACGCTCTTTACACACTTCATTCACTCATCTGATGGGGGAACAAAACACTGGCTGCTTTTTCTCCCCAAACATAAAACCCCTTTTATGTGGTACATGGGTTCATGTCAGAAATGTGTAACACATTTTTCATTGCCGAGATCATACAACGGATGTTCCTAGTGGATTGTGTATATGTCTCAACCTCGTCGACACTGGAGTCAGACTCCGTGCCGACATCTGTGTCTGCCATCTGATGTAACGGGCGTTTTTCTGAGCCTCTGATGGCCTTTGAGACGCCTGGGCAGGCGCGGGCTGAGAAGCCAGCTGTCCCACAGCTGTTACGTCATCCAGCCTTTTATGTAAGAAGTTGACACTGTCGGTTAATACCTTCCACCTATCCATCCACTCTGATGTCGGCCCCACAGGGGGCGACATCCCATTTATCGGCCTCTGCTCCGCCTCCACGTAACCTTCCTTATCCAACATGTCGACACAGCCGTACCAACACACCGCACACACACAGGGAATGCTCTGACTGAGGACAGGACCCCACAAAGTCCTTTGGGGAGACAGAGAGAGAGTATGCCAGCACACACCAGAGCGCTATATAATGCAGGGATTAACACTATAACTGAGTGATTTTTCCCCCAATAGCTGCTTGTATACACATATTTCGCCTAAATTTAGTGCCCCCCCTCTCTTTTTAACCCTTTGAGCCTGAAAACTACAGGGGAGAGCCTGGGGAGCTGTCTTCCAGCTGCACTGTGAAGAAAAAATGGCGCCAGTGTGCTGAGGGAGATAGCCCCGCCCCTTTTTCGGCGGACTTTTCTCCCGCTTTTTTTATGGATTCTGGCAGGGGTAATTTATCACATATATAGCCCTGGGACTATATATTGTGACGATTTGCCAGCCAAGGTGTATTATATTGCCCTCAGGGCGCCCCCCCCCCCCCAGCGCCCTGCACCCATCAGTGACCGGAGCGTGAGGTGTGCATGAGGAGCAATGGCGCACAGCTGCAGTGCTGTGCGCTACCTTGTTGAAGACAGAAGTCTTCTGCCGACGATTTTCCGGAACACTTCTTGCTTCTGGCTCTGTAAGGGGGCCGGCGGCGCTGCTCCGGGACCGAACATCGAGGTCGGGTCCTGTGGTCGATCCCTCTGGAGCTAATGGTGTCCAGTAGCCTAAGAAGCCCAAGCTACCACCAGTTAGGTAGGTTCGCTTCTTCTCCCCTTAGTCCCTCGCTGCAGTGAGTCTGTTGCCAGCAGATCTCACTGTAAAATAAAAAACCTAAAATATACTTTCTTTCTAGGAGCTCAGGAGAGCCCCTAGTGTGCATCCAGCTCAGCCGGGCACAAGATTCTAACTGAGGTCTGGAGGAGGGTCATAGTGGGAGGAGCCAGTGCACACCAGGTAGTCCTAAAGTTTTCTTTAGTTGTGCCCAGTCTCCTGCTGAGCCGCTATTCCCCATGGTCCTTACGGAGTCCCAGCATCCACTTAGGACGTCAGAGAAATAAAGTCCATTCGATTCCAGAAACATATAATAGTGTAATACTGTACATATATCATATAATACACCAGCTGGTGTTAGCAGATGTAAAGAATATGTGGATAGTCCCATCAGCAGGTATAAAGTTCCCTCCTTCCTTTAGATCAGAGGTTCTCAAACTCGGTCCTCGGGGGCACACACAGTGCATGTTTTGCAGGTAACCCAGCAGGTGCACAGGTGTATTAATTACTCACTGACACATTTTAAAAGGTCCACAGGTGGAGCTAATTATTTCACTTGCGATTCTGTGAGGAGACCTGCAAAACATGCACTGTGTGTGCCCCCGAGGACCGAGTTTGAGAACCTCTGCTTTAGATCAACACCGATCAAAATGATGATAGATAATAGATAATATGTATATTCCTACATGTATGCTTACTTCTAATGGATGGTTATGAAGCACATACAGATTTTGTTGAACTTCTATTGGGTCCTCTCTGGATATAAGGGGTCATTCCAAGTTGTTTGCTCGCTAGCTGATTTTAGCAGCATTGCACACGCTAGGACGCCGCCCTCTGGGAGTGAATCTTAGCATAGCCGAATTGCGAACGAAAGATTAGCAGAATTGCGAATAGAAAATTCATAGCAGTTTCTGAGTAGCTCGAGACTTACTCCTACACTGCGATCAGCTCAGGCTGTTTCGTTCCTGGTTTGATGTCACAAGCACGCCCTGCGTTCGGCCAGCCACTTTCCCCGTTTCTCCAGACACTCCCGCGTTTTTCCCTGACACGCCTGCATTTTTTAGCCAACGCCGGGAAAACGCTGAGTTACCACCCAGAAACGCCCCTTTCCTGTCAATCATTTACCGAACACCAGTGCGACTGAAAAGCGCCGCAGAAGCCACAGCAAAACAGCTACGTTTTTAGTAAAATAACTAAGCGCATGCGCTCTGCGTACCTTGCGCATGCGCAGTAAGCGACTAATCGCAGTATAGCAAAAATCGGCAACGAGCTAACAACTCGGAATGACCCCCATAGATGCAGGCAAGTATTGCTCATTTTCCATAAACAACTAGAATGTCAAAAATTCTCAGAAGAATCCCATATTCCCAGACAAATTTTCCTTCTTGACTTTGACATTCATTTCTATTAAGTGACCTCTAAATGCTATCTTATTGGTGTCATTGAAAGCAAAATATTATGTAATTATTTCCCTTACTTGAGCACACACTCAAGGTCAATAAAGGAGAGTTTTGTTGATTCTAGATGTAGAGGAAGCAAAGTGTGAAGGCAAATCACAAACATAAATCTCTCTCTCACACTTTCTCAGATAGATAGATAGATAGATAGATAGATAGATAGATAGATAGATAGATAGATAGATAGATAGATAGATAGATAGATAGATAGATAGATAGATATGGGAATAGGGGTATAAACGACCAGTGGTGTTTTTAAATAATATTTTCTAAGAAAGATGGCTATAAAACTGGAGAGTGGTGGTATGATTTAGTAACCTGGATATGTGTAGCCTCATTGATTTTTCATATTAAGATAAGCTCAATGTCTCCCATTTTTAGATTAAGATTTATATATATTATTAGTATTTTATATATACTGTTGATCCCTTCTCTTTTTATGTCTTCCCTTATACATATTGCCGTATGTTCTTCCGCCTGAGGAACTAAGTTCAACATCCCACAGAAGCTTCTGCTCCTCTTCTACTCCGCGATTGTGGAGTCAGTACTGTGCTCCTCAATACTCATATGGTACAGCTCCGCCAGCGCGAGGGACAGATGCAGGCTCCAAAAGGTGGTCAGAACCGCAGAGGAGATCATCGGGGCCGACCTTCCCTCAGTCCAGGACCTGTACCTGTCCAGAGCTAAAAAGCGGGCAATGTAGATAGTAAAAGACCAGCTACACCCCGGCCACAGCATGTTTAACTTGCTTCCTTCAGGCAGGCATTACAGGGCTGTCCCCGCCAGGTCCACCAGAAGCCTCAAAAGTTTCTTTCCCCAAGTTGTCCGCCTGTTGAACTCCTGAACATTGACTGACTAGACGTACATGTAACTAACTTGTGTCCCTACGGTATACCTATCTGTGTGACTTTACTTGCCCCCCACCTGCTTATCTGTTACCTACTTGGCTGTTGTATAGCAAACCGAAGACAAATTCCTAGTATACGCAAGTATACCTGGCCAATAAAGCTGATTCTGATTCTGATTTATAAAAAAATTGTCAATTTATGTTTTTAGAATAAAATTATTGTTATACTTATAAAGTGGGTCTGCCTCCATTTACATATCCAGGTTACTAAATTATACCACCACTCTCCAGTTTTATAGCCATCTTTCTTAGAAAATATTATTTAAAAACACCTATCTATACCCTTGTTAAATAGCATCTTACCCATGCTTATGGGGTAGCTGACACCCTGTACTGCTAAGGGAGTGTTTTATTGGTCAATAAAACTTTATAGTGTTTTCTACATACGCCCATGGCACCATATATATATTAAGTAATAGGGGCCTAATCTGACCAAGTGGGGAAAATAACTTTAAGGTTCACATTGTAGCTGAGTATTACCATTTAAATTTTGGCGTAAGAGTGGACATCAGAAAAAATGTGTATTCTCTGATTAAGGACTTTACCACTCCTTCCTCAAGAATTGTAGAGGTGTTACATTTGGGGAAGGCCAAAGACAGCTTTGTTGTTCTGTGCATTACATGTGCCCATACGATGGGCCACAGTGAAAAACGATCCAAAGCTAGTCAGCCTCTACAAATTCTCCTCTGTATAGTGATAAACGTTTATGACTCAAAACAATGTGTGTAGGTAAATCTATAGTCCATAGGTGACTATAGATTTACCTACATGCATTGGGCCTAATTCAGATTTGATTGCAGCAGCATAGCTAATGGGCAAAACCATGTGCACTGCAGGGGGGGGGGGGGGGGGGGGGCAGATATAACGTGCAGAGCAAGTTAGATCTGGTTGTGTTATTTTGTTTCTGTGCAGGGTAAATACTGGCTGCTTTATTTTTACACTGCAATTTAGATTTCAGTTTGAACACAGCAGACCCAAATCTGACTCTCTCTGCACATGATATACAGTATCTGCACCTCCTGCAGTGCACATGGTTTTGCCCATTAGCTAACAAATTTGAACCTGCGATCAGATTTGAATTCGGCCCATTGTTTTCCCAGTGTAACCAGGTGATAAAGTTTATATATGTGTATATTTTTGCCTATATACAAGATTTGTTATATCTTGTTGAATATTCAGAATTTTCGTATATCAATAAATACAGCCTTGTCCAAATGTAATTACAGTGTACTTTTGTTATTAGATATGAAATCATAAATACTGTATCATTGGCTGAAACATTCTATTATATTTCTTCTTATATTTATATGTATGTTTATAATTATACTCATATTTATATTTACATTCATATTTATTGAACAATTAATCTGAATATAACCTTGAAAGGAATTAACCAAGCTAAACCATTATAGGTATGAGATTAAGGTAAGTAATACACTGCAAAATTTTACCTAAATGCATAATGCAAAGTGACCTAATTAATCTGTACTAAATTCTATGTTAACACAGAACTTATCTTGATAATTATCTTCTGTGTATTTTTCTGTATATTTACTATATCTTGTTGTGTAAGCCAAGGAGTCGAAAGTTTGTTATTTTAATGTCAACATTCAATAAAATATATTTTCAACACAAAGAGTGCCTCAACAAAGAGAGTCTGCTTTTCTGTCCCTTTTTCCTGATTCTCAGTGGTGGCAAGAGGGGTGTGGTTCATCAAATCGACAGTGTCTAGGTCGACCATGTTTAGGTCGACCACTATAGGTCGACAGTCACTAGGTCGACATGGATGGAAGGTCGACAGGGTTTCTAGGTCGACATGTGCTAGGTCGACAGGTCTAAAAGTCGACATGAGGATTTTTTTTGTGTCGTTTTCTTCGTAGAGTGACCGGGATCCCAAATTAGTGCACCACGTCCCCTTGCATGGCGAGCGAACATGGTGCCTTCACTCCGCTACCGCTTCGCTCGGCACACTTTACCGTTCCAATCGTAGTCCACGTGGATCGTTAAGTATGGGGGGGGAAAAATGTGAAAAACTCATGTCGACCTTTAGACCTGTCGACCTAGCACATGTCGACCTAGAAACCCTGTCGACATTCCATCCATGTCGACCTAGTGACTGTCGACCTATAGTGGTCGACCTAAACATTGTCGACCTAGACACTGTCGATCTTCAGACCGGATCCCGGCAAGAGAAAGGTAAGAAAATAGTCTCTACAACTAATCATCCTTCAGCAAATCATCATTCACAAGGAGCTCAGTATCTTTTGGGATGCATGTAATATGAATGCTACAGTATTTTCTCTGGTTTTTGTGTACTGATATTTTTGCATAACTGTCGCGAGCCACCGTGGCTCATTCCCCGCGGTTGCAAGGAGGCTCTCCTTGGCAACCAGAGTGCCAGGGCTCACTCTGGTTGCTAGGATACCTTTCTGACTGCCGGGAAACTTGTGCAGCATTACATCTTCTTGTTATTCAATTCAAACTCATCCTGCTGGTGACTGTTTGGAATTAGTGGGCTCACTTTTAAAATGCTTAACTGACCAGCTCTAGGCACTGGTTATACTTATACCTAATGTGAAACTGCTGGTTTGTGTCCTGTCTGGAGTCTCCTCCTGTGCATCCCCTGAAATCATTCCTAGGCTTTCTTCATCTTATTTCTGCCTCCAGAACTTTTGACTTGGATGCTGAATTATCTCACCATGACTCAAGGTGCCCATACACCTAAAGATTTATCTGGCTGGTTGGAATTAAAATCTGGTAATGGACTGAAGCAAATTACAGTTGACCATTTGAAATGGTCAACTTTCGTTTGCTCCCATCCATGTAATTTGCTTCCACCCAATACCAGATTTGCGTTCCAACCAGCCAGATTGGAAGTTAGATTTTTTGGTGTATGGACACCTTAAGTCTCATCTCTGCAGTGATTAGTTCTCTTCAATCAAGTTGCTTTCTTGGAGTAAACACTTCAGTGACTATTTAGTTGCTATAAAGCTCTATCTTCAAGATACCCCTCCATGTCTTCTCTGTGATTCCTGGTCTTTTTCTTCTTCATGACTCTTCTATTGTAAATCTAAGAATTGTAATGGTATAACCGGACATTAAACATATATATTTTTTTAAGTTACGGAGAGAGTTCTTTTTTCCTTCAAAATGAATCCTACATCTCCAAGTCCAGCACAAATTCTTTTCAGTCAAATCCAAGAGCTCACCCAGAAACTCCAAGAACTCATCAGTGAAGTTTCTTCACAGGGAAATCAACTTAAATCTTCTTCTTGGGTGTCTAAGGAGCCTAAGATTAATATCCCAGACTGATTCTCCGGGGATCTGAGAAAGTTTTATAATTTTCATTAGCGTTCAAATTGTGACTGCTGTCCTCTGGCTCAGAAGTCCCGAATGTGGGCATTATAATTTCATTATTTCAGGGAGACCCTCAAACCTGGACATTCAGACTGTCTGCAGGTAGTGAAGCTCTCCAGTCTGTAGATGCCCTTTTCTCTGCTCTGGGTCTTCCCTGCGATGATCTGGATAGAAATATGTCAGCAGAGACTCAAATTTGTTCCTGCAAGCAGTGTTGGAACATTACCGAAACCTACAGTACAGAATTCCTCAGATTGCAGCTGGAATGATAGTGCTCTGAGAGAGATGCAGTTGATATGACGATCGGAATCTCGGCGGTCAGGATACCGACCAGTGCCGTTTCTAGCGGCGGGCGAGTCGTGCAACCACACGGGGCACCCGCCGCGGCACTTTGTGTGTCCTTATCTCCTCTCCTCCCTCTTCCCGAGCGCTCCTGCTCGGGGGGCAGAGTTTCATTCCGCGAAGCCCCCCCCCCACCCCCCCCGAGCAGGAGCGCTTGGGAAGAGGGAGGAGAGGAGATAAGCCTGGAAGGAGGAGGCGGCCGGCGCGAGGGACGTGAGGCGGCCGGACCCGAAGAGTGGGAAGATGTAAGTATTATTTCTCTCCCCCTTCCTTCCCCCCCACTTGACACCTGCCTGCCGCACTGTGTAAAATGGGGGCACCTGCCTGCGTACTGTGTAAAATGGGGATATCTGCCTGTCGCACTGTGTAAAATGGGGGCACCTGCCTGCTGTACTGTGTAAAATGGGGATACCTGCCTGCGTACTGTGTAAAATGGGGATACCTGCCTGCGTACTGTGTAAAATGGGGATACCTGCCTGCGTACTGTGTAAAATGGGGATACCTGCCTGCTGCACTGTGTAAAATGGGGATATCTGCCTGCCGCACTTTGTAAAATGGGGACACCTGCCTGCCGTGCTGTGTTAAATGGGGGCACGTGCCTGCCGCGCTGTGTAAAATGGGGACACCTGCCTGCCGCGCTGTGTAACATGGGGACACCTGCCTGCCGCGCTGTGTAAAATGGGGACACCTGCCTGCCGCGCTGTGTAAAATGGGGGCACGTGCCTGCCGCGCTGTGTAAAATGGGGACACCTGCCTGCCGCACTGTGTAAAATGGGGACACCTGCCTGCAGCGCTGTGTAAAATGGGGACACCTGCCTGCCACGCTGTGTAAAATGGGGGCACGTGCCTGCCGCGCTGTGTCAAATGGGGACACCTGCCTGCCGCGCTGTGTAAAATGGGTACACCTGCCTGCCGCGCTGTGTAAAATGGGGACACTTGCCTGCTGTAATGTGTAAAATGGGGACTTTTTTATTTTTATTTTTTTTTTCCTGTGGTGGGCGTGATGATATCAGACGAGGCCATGCCCACTTTAATGAGACCACGCCCATTTTAATCAGGCCACACACCCTTGTTGGGAGCGCGCGCGCCGAAGGCGCGCTCATGCTTTTTCTTTTTATAGCTATGTGGGGCGGGGGGGGGCATGCTATTTTTTTTAGAGCAATGGGGGGGGGGGGGGGGCGCATTTTTAAATCTCGCACTGGGAGCCACATTGTCTAGAAACGGCCCTGATACCGACCTTGGCATCCAAACCGCTGACAATGCCACCAGCCGTAATGCCGGCTAACAGAGGCTATTCCCACATAGAGTGGGGATAGAACATGTGGCGAGTGCAGTGAGCCACCAAGCCCACTGGTGTGCTGAAACTGCCCCCCCCCCTGCCAGCACTCTGGCAGCCTGGGATCAGTGTGCTGACCTCTGGGATACCGACCTCTGGCATATCAGCCCTAACCCCTCTGAGAAGCCAGTTGATGTTTACATACTGTAGCTAATCACCATCCAATGTGTCACGACCAAGCAGCTAGATTAGATAATTTGCAATTATAATGGCTAAGCTGCAAAATAATTTGCAGTTTAGCCAGTATGTAGCATATAGCTGAGGGTGACTGTGTGCTGTTGGGCGGTAATCCCTCTTATCTCTTCCACTGGTGGGTGCCTGCCCCACACTAAATAGTGCACATGGGGGGGGGGGATCTCTGGAAATTTTGCTATGTGGCAGCCATAGTTCTAGCTATGCCCCTGTGGACTGAGGTCCTGATTTTAATTAACTTCCTTCAGCAAAAGGTTAATGTCCTTCCAAGAGATGAGAGATGTGTCATCCACCGCTGAGAGTATGAGGGTGTTCTTGCCATTCCAGCTTCCCTTAAGGAGGAGTCAATTTATAGAGAAAGCATGAAATACAGAAGCATTTATAGAAGCATTTAAAGAGAAAGCATGAAAGGTCCAAGATGGGCTATTTTCCTCCTATTAGGCATAGACCAAATTATGATCAGGATTCCAGAAGGAAATTGTTGAAGGTGAAATTATTGCAAGTTACTAACTGGAGTTCCATACAAGAGTTAGGGATCTGGAGTAGAGAATTGTAGTGACATGCGGTGAGGTAGATGGCTGAGGAGGCACCGGCTAGTACCAGAACCAGATTTACACACAATATATGAGCCAAAGGGTTCATTTGGGCATTATACACAGGTGCAGCAGTATATACAGCTGGACATATGGTGAGGTTTGGTCAGAGATGTGCGGAAAAGATAGGCAGGTGAGGCACTGCCTCACCCGTCATAGACTTTTTAATACAGAGTTTTAACTATAGAAATTATTAGAAAATACAAAGAAGATAT
This sequence comes from Pseudophryne corroboree, assembly GCF_028390025.1. NCBI lineage: Eukaryota > Metazoa > Chordata > Amphibia > Anura > Myobatrachidae > Pseudophryne > Pseudophryne corroboree. The sequence goes on along the minus strand of NC_086447.1, from coordinate 392,298,236 downwards.
TTATGATATACTCTTCATATTTTTCCTATAATATATATAGTCAAAACTATATACCGGAGTATGACAGAAAAGGCTCTGCCTCACCTCACTGCACCTCACTAATCATGCCCCATAGTTAGGGAAACATTTGCAAGAAACTCTAGTTTACTTACAGTATAAGTAATCAAGAAATATATGGCAACTAGTGCACAGAGGTAAAAATGCTTAACTCTCCATAGGTACTATACTGAAAATGTGTGGTAATTAAAGTAGTGTGGTAATTAAATTATAGTGTTGTTGTCTGTGTACCTGTAGTCAGGCTTCTCATGTTAAACAAATACTGATGAAAGGTAACCAAGAAATTACTTGGGAAATCCCAGTATATGAACTATGTCAAATAAAGACATGTTTGATGACTCAAAAGAAGAGTGCAAGGCTCAGGGCACATCACAACACAAACTCTTCAGGCACAGCAGGGAGAGTCCTCCAGCCAAAGATGCACTGATGCAGAAAGAAGATGGTTCACTCTCCAGCAAGTAGAACCTACATATCGTCAAAAATGGCCATGGTCCTGGGGCCATGTTGGAGTCTTGGAGCAATTGGGGCTAAATCTGGAAACAGCCAGGTGCGATGATGCAATAGGCAGGAAACCCAGGGCTAAAAGGAATATTCGGACCAATAATGCAGAGCTGTCTCAGTTGCCATTTTCTTGGGCATGTCCGTCAGCACAAGAGTCAGTCTGCTCCTTGTTATCTAGGGGCATATAGAGTATGCAGCATTGCGGTACTGTGGAAGGGGAAACCTTGATAACGTAAGTTTAAATTCTCTATTACCGAAGCTCTAAAATAATGCTGTTTCTTAAAGTGGCCATGTTGCTAGAATATACCATTTTGTGTATAATACCCATCAATGGTTTATTAAAACCTGGAAAAATTATTTCTATAAACGTTTCACTAAAGGACAATAATATTGGTAAGTCAAATATAATAGATGGACATTGTGATAAATAATTTTAAATAAATCTAGTAACATTGCTCAACCCAATTCATGTGCCAAACTGGTTTTGTGTATAGAAAGACAAATTTGTAGGCACCATGGGAGAAATGTATCAAGCAGTGTAAATAGTGGAGAAGTGTAGAAGTTGCCCATAGCAACCAATTAGCTGCTACCTCTAATTTTATAGACTGTACTTGATAAGTGCTACCACAGTGCCACAACTCATTTATTTATTTCATAATTTAATTCCTCATATAGTAATTGATATTTAAATAATTTTATTTCTGCATATTTCATAATACCTTATATATCTATACATACAGAAGGTAAAGCCAGGTAAAACTATATTCCTTCATAAGAGATGCAGTCAATAAACTGGCTGTTCAGGAGATCGGTGAAATACCAACGCTCTGAAGTCAACAAACGTTCGGTATTCCCACTCGGTTAGTGGATCCATGAACCAAACGGGTGGGAATAGACCCTGTGGTGATCGAAGTGAGCCTCTGGGCCCAATGCGCCGTGAGCACAGTGATTCTGCGAGAGGACTCGCTGCCTCGTTGCCGGGATTTCGACATATGGTATTCCGCCAGACGGGATGCCGGCTGTCACTATACGACAGTGGCATCCCATCTGCTGGAATATTATATGTATCCCATTCATAATATACTCAAAACAATACATTGTTTAACAGTAAACTGTTTACTAATTGTTCTAATGTCTTTTTTCTTATCCCATGAAATGTAGTTTTTCTTTCTTGATGTTGTGGAGAAGTTGCCCATAGTAACCAATTGGCTTCTTGCTATCATTAATCAAGTATATTATTTAAAGTGATAGCTGACTGCCTTCAATGGGCAAATTCACATGTCCTCCTTAGAAGGTTTGTAATATTGTGGGAGATGTATTATTACTATATCTAAATATCTTTAAATGTCACGCCCTGCTTTGAACATTATTGTGTTGAAGGAGGGTCATTTTCCACCTGGATGTATTAAAAAAGTAATTGCCAAAGGGGTGCTGGTTTGACCAGCGCTGCAAGCAGTCTGCGCATGAGACGGACAAAAACTGTCAGCGTCACCTGCGGCTTTATTGAAACAATAAACATTATTTTTTGTAAACACAATCCTTGGCTGCATATCCCGACAGTCAGGGACTATGCTGTGCATGTGATAATTACAGCTGCAGCTGTCAAAATCGATGCCGACCCAATAATAACCAGAGCATATCGCCAACGTCATTCTGATCAATTCCCTGCAGCACATAGCATGCACAGTTACCAGCAGAAATACAGGTAACATACCATCTTACATCTCCTCCATTATCCTCTTACATGCTAATCTAATGTTTGCAAAAGATCAGTATTAAGATGCAAAATACCATTAGATCCATGTGAGAACATGCTGTTTGTGATGTGCTGAGATGCACCTGTTCATTAATAAAGTATGCATATAGTACATTATTAAAACCTTTTTAGCTATACTTTGTTGTATCTCTGTACTATGAAAATAAGACATTATATACAAATATAACATAAGGAACACTTACAAAATCTGTCTCTCTTTTGTATGGAGGCATGGAGAATTGCTGGAAGGTATTCAAATAAGGATTTTCATCCTTGTTTTTAGATGTATTCATTTTTAATGTTGTTGGACGTATCACCCCAGGCTTTGTCTTCATAAGCAAAAGGGGAAACAGAGAAAACACATACTGTGTGACTGGAAAAGTAAGTATAGCGGTATTACACATTTTGAAATTGCAGATCTACTATACATACTGTATTAGAGCTGCCCAAACACTTTTGTTTACGAAATGGCTGTATTTATGTGCAGTGGTGGGTGCGTAAAGTGGGCTGCAGCGCACACCACACATTGCATGGGGAGGGGGTGCGATTAACACATATAAACATAGTAATGTTATACTGTATTTAATATATGTGCTTGCTGCCTTTCCTCGTGATCAGCATTCGGCTTCACTTTTCCTTCCTATATAAGCCTGCTCAGAGACATCTATTGGCTAGTTTAACAAGACCCTGGTGGGCATAGGCAAACACAAACCTCTCCTCTTGGCCAGTGGCTCAAATTGTGGCAATAGCAATAATATATATAATATGATTACTAAAGCTGCCGCCACAACATGCAGTTTAAGGGACAGAGTGGAGCTGTTGTATGTGCCCAATAGTAGCAGCTTCTTTGTTTACATTTCTTCTTCGAGTACTTAATCAGTGCACTGGACCAGAGAGTAGCTGCCAGGAAGTAGATATAGGAGCCTTACCATAAGGTGGAAGAATGTAAGCTTAGAAAGTGCAGTTCTGTCTCCTATTGGTTTTATTATGTTTGCGTATTTATTTAATCATTTATTATGAAATGTTTAACCTTTTCCTGACCACTTCTTTTATTTATATTAGTTAAATATGTTTGATACAGCCTGTACTACAGACAATCTATAGTGTTAAATATTAATACTGTATTCCATACAGTATCCATATGCATATGTATATGACATAGATGTTAACAAAATTACCATTAAAAATAGATACAAATCAAGATAAAAACACACTTCAGAAGAACTTCTGACTTCAGAAGAAGTCTAAAGGACGAAACACGTTGTGCATTCCCTCTCTGACCTCCTTCTAAGTAAGATAACACTCTCTTATGCTCTATTTTTAGCTTGATTTTTATATATTTTTTATGGAAATTTTGTTATAATCTATGTCATATACTCTGTTTAAAATAAAAATCCTCTGTTAAATTTTATTTTGGTTACCCATTTTCCTTTTATAGAACCATTGAATTTTGAAATATAATATTTTTAAATATTACATTGTATTCAACTTAACAAACTATGACACCATTGGTTGCTTAAAATTCCTATCTCTTTTTCTCATGCTTCCTTTCACAGTAACTTACCATTACTGTCTACTTAGGGGACAGATGATGCCCGAATAATTAGGGAGTGTCTACAAATTAGATTAATCACAATAATTATTATAGTAGCTAAGAGATTAATTCATTAGTGGCGCTGCACTCTTTTTTTTAACAATTTTTTATTGAGACATCATGGATTGTACATATGAAAGCACTTTGATCCTAATTACATTTGTGAACAAAGAGATTGTATTTGAACAGTGCATGGTAAGTTCTTGTAGTATTATTATAAATATACAATAAGTAAAACACAGTACCTGAGCAATTATTAAATTCCTCTGTTTTTGTCGATTAATACAATAGCCTTGAAGGGAGCTGCCAATAATCCCCAGCCCTCAACCAAAGATACAGGCGGATCTTGTGCTGCCAACCTAGTTAATATTTGCTAGATGTTAAACAATAGCCAATGGGCAAAATAAAGCCTGTAAATTTATGTAATTCTGGTGAATAGATGTCTGTAAGAATGAATTCTTAACTGTTCATCAATCATTTCAAGTACTGTACATTTTAATAAAATATTTTTTAATAATACTGGGTATTTGTGTATAAGGTGATACTAGTCTATCCTCAGTTCATATAATGCCAAAGGTTTAATATCAAGCCTGAGAGAATTCTAATTAGAGCGCTTCTCAAAAAACTTATTTTGATAAAAACTTTTTTTGATGTACATACTATATATGCATATATATAAATATGCATCCATTAATAATGTAGAGTTATAGGCTTATTTCTAGATGTCAATGTGTATAAATTGTAGAAAATACTGTAATGATTTTTTTCATTGATGACATTGGAATCAATATACTATTGATATGTGTCATGTATTCATTTTTGTGTGTTTATTGGCTCATACTGTAAGATTCTATGCGAATAATTATTTAATAGGTATCTTTATAAAGAAAACATTGTGGCAAGTGATGTTAAACAACTTATGGTGATGAAAATTGATTCAAAGGAAAGCGCAGAGGTGGTGACACTTTCTGAATCATCAAAGCCAGAAGTATACTGTGGAGACAAACATGCATCTGTGGATAGCGCTGTCTTCCGGTTGCAGCTGAAAAAAGGATTTAGGCACAAAATAAGTGTGTATGTGCACCACAGGAAGTCCATATATAAAAGGGCATCCCCTTAACTACTCCTTTAACCTTCTGGGGAAGTCGCTGATAACCACTGAGACAGGGAAACGCATTAAGGAGCATCGAGGAGCACCAAGGTGCCAGTAACCATTACACAAAGAGGCGGTGCTTGTGCTGTATGCACCAGAGGCGGAACTACCGCCAGTGCAACCAGTGCGTTGCACTGGGGCCCGCCTCTGTCCAAGGGCCCAAAGCATGTAATGAGTCAAAACTGACTCATTACATGCCGCTGTGTGCTGCGGGCAACCGCTGCCCGCAGCACACAGCCGCCCGGAGAGGAGAGGAGTGCACTGCAGCGGCCACGGGGGAAAAGGAGAAGGAGGGAGGTGGAGGAGGGAGCCGCAGCAGCGCTTTGTTACTGGTGGAGGCGCTGCTGCCCCTCTGCTTCACTATAGGCTGTCTTCCTAGAACAGCCTATAGTGAAGCAGAGGGGCAGCAGCAGCAGCGCCTCAACCAATAACACGGCGCTGCTGCGGCTCCCTCCTCCACCTCCCTCCTCCTCATTCTCTCCTGCCCGGGAATCGTCAGAAGCTGCACCGAAGAGCCTGAGCCAGCGGAGAGGTTAAGTATAATTCTTCTTTCTTTCTTTCTTTCTTTCTTTCTTTCTTTCTTTCTTTCTTTCTTTCTTTCTTTCTTTCTTTCTTTCTTTTCTCTTTCTTTCTTTCTTTCTTTCTTTCTTTCTTGGGACTGTCTGCCGCAATGTGTAAAAAGGGGTAATCTGCCTGCCGCAATGTGTAAAAAGGGGTAATCTGCCTGCCGCAATGTGTAAAACTGGGGAATCTGCCTGCCGCAATGTGTAAAAATGGGGAATCTGCCTGCCGCAATGTGTAAAAAGGGGTAATCTGCCTGCCGCAATGTGTAAAAAGGGGTAATCTGCCTGCCGCAATGTGTAAAAAGGGGGAATCTGCTTGCCGCAATGTGTAAAAAGGGGAATCTGCCTGCCGCAGTGTGTAAAAAGGGGGAATCTGCCTGCCGTAATGTGTAAAAAGGGGGAATCTGCCTGATGTAATGTGTAAAAAGGGGGAATCTGCCATAATGTGTAAAAAGGGGGAATCTTTGCCGCAATGTGTAAAAAGGGGGAATCTGAATGACGGGATGTGTAAAAAGGGGGAATCTGCCTGCAGCAATGTGTAAAAAGGGGGAATCTGCCTGCCGTAATGTGTAAAAAGGGGGACGCTGTCTGCCATAATGTGTAACAAGGGCACGCTGTCTGCCGTAATGTGTAAAAAGGGCACGCTGTCTGCCGTTATGTGTAAAAAGAGTACGCTGTCTGCCGTTATGTGTAAAAAGTGTACGCTGTTTGCCACTATGTTTAACAAGGGCACGCTGTCTGCCGTTATGTGTAAAAAGTGTACGCTGTCTGCCGCTATGTGTAACAAGGGCACGCTTTCTGCCATTATGTGTGAAAAGGGGATGATGTCGGCCGTTATGTGTAAAAAGTGCACGCTGTCTGCCGTAATGTGTAAAAAGGGTGACGCTGTCTGCCGTAATGTGTAAAAAGGGGACGCTGTCTGCCATAATGTGTAAAAAGAGGAATCTGTCCGCCGTAAGGTGTAAAAGGGTCTCTACCTGGTGTAGTGGTGCTAGTGTGCGGCGTAATTTGAATAATGGAGACTACTGTGCATCGTTTTATGAATTGGTATTATTTTGTGGCCACACCCCTTCCCCACGAAGCCACGCCACTATGTATTTTTGCGCGCGCCTACGCCGTGCACTGCCCCTGCTTTGCATGCAGGGGTGGGGCTCCGATGCCGTTTCTTGCACACAGTGCTAAAATGTCTAGTTACGGCACTGTTGCTAGGTATCCATTTCTCTGGCCCTGAGCAGGTCCCCCTCACCAGATCCTCTCCAGGGGTGAGGGGGTGGACTTGGATGGGATAGGGGGGGTCAAAGCATTTTGTCTCACCTGGGCCCACCGCTCGCTAGTTCCGCCACGGGTATGCACATATGGTTTCCCACAGTAGTAGGTTTGATGAACTGTGATCCCTCCATGTGGCTATAACCTATGTACTCGCCAGCAGCTGGGAGGTAAAATTAGTGCCCTGCTACAATTAATTACAAGTAGAACCTTGCAGATATAGCTACTATTGCTTGTGAGTATTTACTAACTGTCACCTATACTCAGGGCTGTTCCAATTTGGCTCCCTGTGTTAACAGTAAAAAAATGTGCCCCCACATAGACATTCAAAAATGCTCCCCCTCCCCAGACATAAACAAAACTGATTTGCACGCGACTTTGGCGTGTGCGCTCCCAGAAAGTGGGCGTGGCCTCATTAAAATGGGCATGACCTCGCAGGAAAAGCCTTCCTTACACCCCAGTTTTTGACCCTGCACCAAGAGACCTCAGCCACCACAGGAAAGAAATATATTCCACCATATAATGCCACACACCGCAATGCTCATGATACATTATGCCCCAAAATAAGGCTTCTAATTACTTTGAAAAAACCTGCTCATTGCCAAGGGTTTCATGCTCTGGTTTCCATGCTCGTTGCCTGGGGTGTAATGCTCATTGTCAGGGGTTTCATGCTCTGGGTGTCATGATCATTGACAGGGGTTTTATGCTCTGTGTGTCATGCTCATTGCCAGGGGTGTGTACTGCTCATTACCAGTGGTGTAATGCATGTTGGCACCAGCACTAACCGCTCCAAGCCTTGTGCTGCTATTACCTGCTCCCCCTCCTCCCACCCATAGTACTCTGCTCACTGGGCACAGTTTCATGAAATGCAGCGGTTATGTCATGATGTCACAATGCAATCACTTTATTTCGTGAAAACTACGCTCAGTAAGCAGAGTACTATGCATGCGAGAAGGGGGAGCAGGTAATAGCAGCCAGCAGGTGTCACTGCCTATACTAACAGCATGGATATAAACTTATTATGTTGATTCTACTGTATAAACTAATTATATGAAAGAACATTTTAACAATACTAACAAGGCTATTATTAGTCTGGATTAAGTAAATTACACTGTGCATGAACTTTGACACTGTAGTGATTGAGTTTGGATGTGAGCCATTTTAATTACATGTTTTAAATTGTCATTCTTTTTAGACACCGGCTGTGTGTAATGTTTAATATTTTTAAACCAATAATAATTATAGTAATTCTGACAACCATAGCTTCTTTTATTTTGTATATTCTGAATAGGTTCAAAAGTGTTAAGCATTCCATTATTAGGAGTTGCAGGTTGTCAGCTTGATCCAAGAAAAGGCTTGCGCTGGGCTTTTTCTTTTTATTTGATTGTTTTTTATATTATGAATACTGGATACTGGAAGGCCAGTGTATTCAATCCTTTTTCATTTCCCAAAAACTGGTTCTTTTTATATTATTTAAACAGATTATTTTTAGTTTCCACAAAGTTAGAATGTATATAAAGTATAATGGTGTTTAAGTTACAGTTGTAAAGGACACTTACAGTAAACTAGGTGATTCATCGCGCCCTACAGGCGCTCTTCACACTGGCATAAGGGGCTACGCCCCCTTAACGCTTGCACGCCCTTGTTGCATGCAATATTTGTATTATATGGAGTATTACCTCCAATCATAATTGTGTGAGTGGTTAAATATTGCACAAACAAAGGGCGTGCGATGGTTAAGGGGTCGTAGCCCCTTGCAATGGCATGAACAGCGCACGCAGGGCCTGATGAATCATCTAGTAGGTGCTGAGGTTGGGGGAGTGGCGGGTGCGGGGGAGGCACGGATGGGGTCCGTGGGTGCCGCGGGTGAGGTGGTTGCAGGGGTGCCGCAGGTGGGGGAGGCGCTGGTGCCGCATGTGGGGGAGGGGCAGGCGCGTGAGTGCCGTGGGTGGGGTCAGGAGCAACCACAGGTGCGGGGGTGCCGCAGGAGAGGGAGGGGCAGTTGCAGTTGGTGAGAGAGGGGCGGGTGAGGGGGTGCTGCGGGTGGGGGAGGGGGCCTGGAGCCACCGCGGGCAGTGGAGGGTGTGTGTGGGGATGTCGCAGATGGGCGCAGAGGTACTGCAAGTGGGGGAGGGGCGGGTAATGCTTCTCCTGCTTCTCCTCCTGGAAGCAGCTAAGCTTCTGTCCTCCCTTTGGCAGTGGCTCTCCCGAAGACTCGCACAGTAGCCAAGCAGCCAGTCACTATAGTTTGCGCCAGTGTCCCAACGCACCGCATAACACTGCACACCCACTGCAATGCACAGGTGGTATTCATGTGACTGGCGGTCAGGATACCGATGGTCACATGACCTTCACCAACATCCTGCCCCCTCACTATCCCGACGGTCGACATGCCGACCAACAGGGACTATTTCCACTTGTGAGTGTCCATGACACCCATAGAGTGGGAATAGAACCCGTGGAGACCGCAGGTCACCACCGAGCCCGCTTCGTGACAACCGTGCACTCGCCCCTCCCTGCCGTTGGTAAGCTGCCGGGATGACAGTGCCAGTATGCTGACACACAGCACTGTCACCTTTTACATTGATTCAGCATCCAGACATTACCCTTCGCAATATCACCCACTCTGTCCGTTACATTAGCCATCTCGGGGCTTCCAAGCCGGTAGCCCAAGTGCTGTGTTGCAGAGTCAGAGCCTTTGGGGATCTAGGCTCGGCTGTGGCAGGGAGGCATATCTGTGACATCACGTGCAGGGGCGGCTCTGGGGCTCAGAGAGTAAGCAGCGCAGGGAGGGCTATGAAAGCCTTCCGCTGCACCGCTTATATACACATCAATGCCGGTGGCTGCAGCAGCTTCTGTTCCACCTGCGCCGTGACAAGGGAGTGGGGATTGTTGATGCAGGAGGGGGCAGGCGGACTGGCAGCAGGACATAGGACCAGAGCCGGATTAAGGGGGGGCTCCGGGGGTAAGATGTCATGCCGTGCGCGCTCCATGCCCTCTCTCCTCCTGTGCCTGCAGTATATGAGGAGTGTTAGGCACAAATACTCCTCCCAGTCCCAGGACGCCAGCCAGTGGGTAAAGGTGTAAGGTTATTGATAACTGTGATGCACTGGGTGTGTGTGGGGGGTGAAGGGGGGGGGGGGGATTGTCAGGGATTCCTTCATTACAGTATTTTGATTATTTTGCTTAAGAAAGTTTGACTTTGAGGGTGATATGTATTTAACATCGTGTGCGTGTATATACTGTGTGTGTGTATATATATATATATATATATATATATATATATATATTTAGATAGATAACTTCCAAACATATTTTATCTTGATACAAATGTTATTTCCCTGAATCTCCCCCTCAGCACCCTTACCCTCCCCCTCCCTGTAACTCTTCCTCAGCGCCCTTGTCCTCACCCTCCCCATAACTTCCCCGCAGCGCCCTTACCCTCCCTGTAACTCCTCCTCAGTGTCCCTGCCCTCACCCTCCCTTTAACTCCCCACTCAGTGGCCTTGTCCTCACCCTCCCTATAACTTCATTTCAGCGCCCTTAACCTCACCCTCCCTGTAACTCCCTCTCAGCATCCCTGCCCTCACCCTCCCTGTAACTCCCCCTCAGCACCCTTACCCTCACCCTCCCAGTATTTCCCCCTCAGCATCCCTGCCCTCACCCTCCCTGTAACTCCCCCTCAGCACCCTTACCCTCACCCTCCCTGTAACTGCCCCTCAGTATCCCTTGCCTCAGCCTCCCAGTAACTTCCACTCAGCATCCCTGCCCTCAGCCTCCCTGTAACTCCCCCTCAGCACCCTTACCCTCACCCTCCCAGTATTTCCCCCTCAGCATCCCTGCCCTTACCCTCCCTGTAACTCCCCTTCAGCACCCTTACCCTCACTCTCCCTGTAACTGCCCTTCAGCATCCCTGCCCTCAGCATCCCAGTAACTTCCACTCAGCATCCCTGCCCTCACCCTCCCTGTAACTCCCCGTCAGCACCCTTACCCTCACCCTCCCTGTAACTGCCCCTCAGCATCCCTGCCCTCAGCCTCCCAGTAACTTCCACTCAGCGTCCTCATCTTCACCCTCCCTGTAACTCCCCTGCAGCATCCCTGCCCTCAGCCTCCTTGTATCTCACCAGCAGCGTCCCGGCCTTCACATGTGTGTGTGTGTGTGTGTATGTATATATATATATATATATATATATATATATAAAATTATTTTAATTTTATACCTTAGGGCCCCCCTGTCTTAAGTACCCCGGGCCCCCTAAAGCCTTAATCCAGCTCTGCATAGGACGCTGCAGTAAAAGGATTTTTTTCCCTATCAACAGCGCAGAGACTTGCTGCAGATGCAGTGGCATACCCTCCAACTATACCTTTTTGGCAGGTACAATACCTTTTTTTTATGGTCTATACCGATTTTTGGCTCTCCAAACTTCCATTGAAAGTATAGAAAAAGGGGCGTGGCCACATCACTGTACATGTGGCCACGCCCCCTTTTCAAATTTGTTCCGATTTTTATGTGTAAATTGTTGGAGGGTATGTTGCTGCAGATGCAATGGGCCTGTTTTGGGGTGTGAACCTGGAGCTGCAGCTCCATCAGCCTCATTGTTAATCCTGCTCTGGGAACACACAGCAGCCAAAGGGCAGAGCCTCCCATTGGATGTAACCTGTGTGGGAGGGCGCTTCTTGCCCAATCACCTGTGGACTGGGTGTGATAGACCTGCTGCTAACCCAATGAGATCTCCTAGCCACGCCGAGCGTTATCCACACAGTCACAGAGTGACAGATCTGGGCTATTAAATAGGAGATTATAATTATATTGCTTCTATTTTAGCAAATAACATGTTTGAATGTGGGGATATGATATCACCAGACAAACATATACAGTATTTTACTAATATGTTATTTTAAAAAATGCAAACACTTCAACCAGGGGCATTTTAAGTGAGGAGAGGGCCTGTCTACATGCTCCATGTGGCCCCCTCCTCTCTGGCAGTGAGTAGACTCTGGCTTTATGCCAAGGTCTATTGCACATGCACAAGTCTTCAGGAACATGCTGTTTGCATTTTGATCCATTGGATACTTCTGTTGCGCATGTGAAAATTTCCTGGAAAATTACCACAGCGGCTGTTTTTACCAGTAATTTATGTCTGCAGCGCCGGCTGTCGTCATGGGGCTTCGAAGGGGTAAGCATATGTATATGGATGCAGGGTGTGCAGTGTTGGCCCCCATACATCTATGGGCCCGTGTGCACCACACACTTTGCACCCATTACAAATATGCCTATGACTTTCACAACAGTCATAAACACCATGAAACCCATAGTTGTGTTGAAAGAAGCAGTGTTGCAACAGTAGTAATAAAAACAGCCTAAGATATACAAAGATAGAGAAAGTGTTATTCCATATCCTAAAACCAACAAACAGATGACAAGTGAATATTTCTTGCATGAGAATGTTTTTGGAAATTATCTACATTTCTTGTTTTAAGCGCATATTGATTAAGGCCAAGGATTTGATTTGATTTCACAACATTATTTACTTCAGTAAGCAACAGAAATAGCTTCAGCAAGCTATGGCAGGCATACAATCAGCTTCAATTGAGGGAGCCTGTCATTCACTCCAGCCAAGAGATACAGTGATAACAATTTTCTGTGATCTGGAGCTGATACAAATCAGTGAGATCTTTGCCAAGGGTCTCCAGATGACACGTTGACAAGCAACAGATCAACACCAAATGGTCAACATGCATATGGTTGATATGTTCAAAAGGTCGACAGTTTGAAATGGTCGACATGGCAATGGTTGACACAGCATATGGTCTACATGTGTTTTTTGGATTTTTTTTCTTCATTTTTGTACTGTACTATCCATGTGGACTATGATAGTGACCCAGCGCACTAATTGGGGGTCCACATGCTGGATGGGAAAGTTTGACACCAAAAAATCCATGAAAAACTAATGTCAACCTTTTGATGTGTTGATCATTTATGTGTCGACTTGTTGGCACTGTCGATCTTTCGACAATGTTGACCTTGTGCATGTCAACCATTTGGTGTCGACCTTCTGACTGTCGACTCTTTGATCCATAACCTATGCCAAGTGCTATGAATGACTAGCATCTGTGAAAGTGGAAGAAAGAACTGTCTGGATTCATGCACTGCATTGTAAGAAGGTAGTCCTTGAGTTATTAGGTTTTAAATAGCAGAAAATATAATTCAAACCTGTAAATTTTCTGAAGCTACGGTCAGCTAGGGGCTGAGGCCACAATATATATATATATTATAATAAATGTATTAAATATATATTAAATATATTAAATATTTTCTGGTGCTTATTCAGAAAATGTGGTCAGAATTTGTCCTAAGGACTACACTTATTTGTAAACCAACTGGACCCATTGGACACCTGATGTTTGCATGGTATACTTTCTCCCACTGGCAATTTCGTTAGCCTCGATGTTTCAAAAGGATCTTTCCACTACTAGCTGTCTTCCAGTCTCTGGTCCCCAGGCACTCCCTGATGCCGCAGATTCTCCCATTCCCGCTCTGTTCAAACAGACACTTCCTGGCTATTGTGTAGTGACCAAGTCCACCTGCTTCAAACGCGTTTCTACCCACTTTGGGTCTTTGTCAAAGCGCATACCGGGTAGAAACGCGCAGGAGAAAGTACACCGTGCAAACATCAGGTGTCCAGTGGGTCCGGTGTGCTATTTCCCCAGTGTGTGACATACAGCTGAAGCAATTACCATTAAACTCTTTTTATTGTTGGAAAGAAGTTACCTGGCCTTTTACTTAAAAAAAGACTATGCTGTTTTAATAAATTATTTTGTTTTTTATGATTCACGTCTGGAGCATATTGGCGTACAAATAGTGCTGGGAAGCACCACGTTCTTTAAGAGTTGTGTGGAGAGATGAGGCTGTATGTTTTATAGTGATATAAGAGAATTTTCCTTTTCATATGGTGATTGCAATTATCCCTAAAGTTACATACAACTGAAATTGGAATAGCACTGTGTTTGTTTCAGGGTTTGGATTGTGACATTTTTGTTACATGTCTGGTGACTTAACTTTCAAGTCGCATAGAAGAAATAAAAATCTTTTGGTAAAAAAATCATATGAGCTCTACTTTGGGTGTAAAACTGGAGATCAGGACAATTCCTTGCCTCCTCATAGTGCATCTGTTGTGCTTTGTGTGTAACTTTGCCTACTAGTTGGCTGATTGGTAAATCTTGTCACATGCCATTTGGAGTTCCCATGGTATGGAAAGAACCGAAGGGCCATTCCACAGAATGTTATTTTTAGATCATCAAAAACTGTGTCATCACAAGCAAGTTTAAGAGTTCAATTAAATATCCTGATATTCCTCCAGCCATCAGGCCTGTTCCTCATAGTACAGAGCTATCAATTTCAGTGCCACCAGAAGCGTGGAGCTTAGATTTAGAAGATGTTGGTGATGCCGAGTTCCAGGCTGACAAAGTAGGTGATAAAGAAAAGGACCAAGGTTTCATAGAAAAGACAACAGAACCTCACAAAATAAATAGTGATGAGCGGGTTCGGATCCTCGGAATCCGACCCGCCCGAACTTCACCTTTTTTTAACACGGGTCCGAGCTACTCGGATCCTCCCGCCTTGCTCGGTTAACCCGAGCGCGCCCGAACGTCATCATCCCGCTGTCGGATTCTCGCGAGACTCGGATTCTATATAAGGAGCCGCGCGTCGCCGCCATTTTCACACGTGCATTGAGATTGATAGGGAGAGGACGTGGCTGGCGTCCTCTCCGTTATAGTAGAACACAGAGTGACTTAGTTAATTATAATTGTGGGGAGGATTGGGGATGGGGAGCAGCTGTTAGGGAGTACAGTGCAGGGTTTTGATTATACCACCAGTGAGTTTAATCCTTTGTTTCTCTGCCTGAAAAAAACGCTCCGACCACCATATCTGTGCTCACTCAGTGTGCTGCACTGCTGCATGATATATCTGTGCTGAGTGCACTGCTCTGCTCACACTGCCTAATTGTGGGGACTGGGGAGCAGTTATAGCAGGAGTACAGTGCACAGTTTTGCTGACAGTGACCACCAGTCCAGTATACGTTTGTCTGCCTGAAAAACACTCCTGTGTTTTTTTTCTTTTCTTCATACTAGTTTAGCAGTCTGCTGACAGTGTCCACCAGGTCCGTTATACAGTATATTATATATATAAGCAGCAGTACGGTAGGCCACGGCTGTACCTACCTCTGTGTCGTCAGTGCACTCGTCGTCCATAAGTAATATAATACTATACTATCCATCCATCTACATTGTATACCTGTGGGGTTTTTTTTCTTCATACTAGTTTAGCAGTCTGCTGACAGTGTCCACCAGGTCCGTTATACAGTATATTATATATATAAGCAGCAGTACGGTAGGCCACGGCTGTACCTACCTCTGTGTCGTCAGTGCACTCGTCGTCCATAAGTAATATAATACTATACTATCCATCCATCTACATTGTATACCTGTGGTGTGTTTTTTTTCTTCATCCTAGTTTAGCAGTCTGCTGACAGTGTCCACCAGGTCCGTTATACAGTATATTATATATATAAGCAGCAGTACGGTAGGCCACGGCTGTACCTACCTCTGTATCGTCACTTGTCGTCCATAAGTAATATAATACTATACTATCCATCCATCTACATTGTATACCTGTGGTGGCTTTTAGTTGTGCGCAAAATATGGAGAACAAAAATGTGGAGGTTAAAAAAATAGGGAAAGATCAAGATCCACTTCCACCTCGTGCTGAAGCTGCTGCCACTAGTCATGGCCGAGATGATGAAATGCCATCAACGTCGTCTGCCAAGGCCGATGCCCAATATCATAGTACAGAGCATGTAAAATCCAAAACACAAAAGATCAGTAAAAAAATGACCCAAAAATCAAAATTAAAAGCGTCTGAGGAGAAGCGTAAACTTGACGATATGCCATTTACGACACGGAGCGGCAAGGAACGGCTGAGGCCCTGGCCTATGTTCATGGCTAGTGGTTCAGCTTCACATGAGGATGGAAGCACTCATCCTCTCGCTAGAAAAAAGAAAAGACTTGCGGCAAAAGCACAGCAAAGAACTGTGCGTTCTTCGAAATCACAAATCCCAAAGGAGAGTCCAATTGTGTCGGTTGCGATGCCTGACCTTCCCAACACTGGACGGGAAGAGCTTGCGCCTTCCACCATTTGCACGCCCCCTGCAAGTGTTGAAAGGAGCACCCGCAGTCCAGTTCCTGATAGTGAAATTGAAGATGTCAGTGTTGAAGTACACCAGGATGAGGATATGGGTGTTGCTGGCGCTGGGGAGGAAATTGACAAGGAGGATTCTGATGGTGAGGTGGTTTGTTTAAGTCAGGCACCCGGGGAGACACCTGTTGTCCATGGGAGGAATATGGCCATTGACATGCCTGGTGAAAATACCAAAAAAATCAGCTCTTCAGTGTGGAAGTATTTCAACACAAATGCGGACAACAGGTGTCAAGCCGTGTGTTGCCTTTGTCAAGCTGTAATAAGTAGGGGTAAGGACGTTAACCACCTCGGAACATCCTCCCTTATACGTCACCTGCAGCGCATTCATAATAAGTCAGTGACAAGTTCAAAAACTTTGGGCGACAGCGGAAGCAGTCCACTGACCAGTAAATCCCTTCCTCTTGTAACCAAGCTCGCGCAAACCACACCACCAACTCCCTCAGTGTCAATTTCCTCCTTACCCAGGAAAGCCAATAGTCCTGCAGGCCATGTCACTGGCAAGTCTGACGAGTCCTCTCCTGCCTGGGATTCCTCCGATGCATCCTTGAGTGTAACGCCTACTGCTGCTGGCGCTGTTGTTGCTGCTGGGAGTCGATCGTCATCCCAGAGGGGAAGTCGGAAGACCACTTGTACTACTTCCAGTAAGCAATTGACTGTCCAACAGTCCTTTGCGAGGAAGATGAAATATCACAGCAGTCATCCTGTTGCAAAGCGGATAACTGAGGCCTTGACAACTATGTTGGCGTTAGACGTGCGTCCGGTATCCGCCGTTTGTTCACAGGGAACTAGACAATTTCTTGAGGTAGTGTGCCCCCGTTACCAAATACCATCTAGGTTCCACTTCTCTAGGCTGGCGATACCGAGAATGTACACGGACGTCAGAAAAAGACTCACCAGTATCCTAAAAAATGCAGTTGTACCCAATGTCCACTTAACCACGGACATGTGGACAAGTAGAGCAGGGCAGACTCAGGACTACATGACTGTGACAGCCCACTGGGTAGATGTATTGCCTCCCGCTGCAAGAACAGCAGCGGCGGCACCAGTAGCAGCATCTCGCAAACGCCAACTCGTTCCTAGGCAGGCTACGCTTTGTATCACCGCTTTCCAGAATAGGCACACAGCTGAAAACCTCTTACGGCAACTGAGGAAGATCATCGCAGAATGGCTTACCCCAATTGGACTCTCCTGGGGATTTGTGACATCGGACAACGCCAGCAATATTGTGAGTGCATTACATCTGGGCAAATTCCAGCACGTCCCATGTTTTGCACATACCTTGAATTTGGTGGTGCAGAATTATTTAAAAAACGACAGGGGCATGCAAGAGATGCTGTCGGTGGCCAGAAGAATTGCGGGCCACTTTCGGCGTACAGGCACCGCGTACAGAAGACTGGAGCACCACCAAAAACACCTGAACCTGCCCTGCCATCATCTGAAGCAAGAGGTGGTAACGAGGTGGAATTCAACCCTCTATATGCTTCAGAGGATGGAGGAGCAGCAAAAGGCCATTCAAGCCTATACATCTGGCCATGATATAGGCAAAGGAGTTGGAATGCACCTGTCTCAAGCGCAGTGGAGAATGATTTCAACGTTGTGCAAGGTTGTGCAACCTTTTGAACTTGCCACACGTGAAGTCAGTTCAGACACTGCCAGCCTGAGTCAGGTCATTCCCCTCATCAGGCTTTTGCAGAAGAAGCTGGAGGCATTGAAGGAGGAGCTAAAACAGAGCGATTCCGCTAGGCATGTGGGACTTGTGGATGGAGCCCTTCATTCGCTTAACCAGGATTCACGTGTGGTCAATCTGTTGAAATCAGAGCACTACATTTTGGCCACCGTGCTCGATCCTAGATTTAAAACCTACCTTGGATCTCTCTTTACGGCAGACACAAGTCTGCAGAGGTTCAAAGACCTGCTGGTGACAAAATTGTCAAGTCAAGCGGAACGCGACCCGTCAACATCTCCTCCTTCACATTCTCCCGCAACTGGGGGTGCGAGGAAAAGGCTACGAATTCCGAGCCCACCCGCTGGCGGTGATGCAGGGCAGTCTGGAGCGACTGCTGATGCTGACATCTGGTCCGGACTGAAGGACCTGCCAACGATTACTGACAAGTCGTCTACTGTCACTGCATATGATTCTCTCACCATTGAAAGAATGGTGGAGGATTATATGAGTGACCGCATCCAAGTAGGCACGTCAGACAGACCCGTACGTATACTGGCAGGAAAAAGAGGCAATTTGGAGGCCCTTGCACAAACTGGCTTTATTCTACCTAAGTTGTCCTCCCTCCAGTGTGTACTCCGAAAGAGTGTTTAGTGCCGCCGCTCACCTTGTCAGCAATCGGCGTACGAGGTTACTTCCAGAAAATGTGGAGAAGATGATGTTCATTAAAATGAATTATAATCAATTCCTCCATGGAGACATTCACCAGCAGCAATTGCCTCCAGAAAGTACACGGGGACCTGAGATGGTGGATTCCAGTGGGGACGAATTAATAATCTGTGAGGAGGGGGATGTACACAGTGAAAGGGGTGATGAATCGGACGATAATGATGAGGTGGACATCTTGCCTCCGTAGAGCCAGTTTGTGCAAGGAGAGATTGATTGCTTCTTTTTTGGTGGGGGCCCAAACCAACCAGTCATTTCAGTCACAGTCGTGTGGCAGACCCTGTCGCTGAAATGATGGGTACATTAAAGTGTGCATGTCCTGTTTTTACAACATAAGGGTGGGTGGGAGGGCCCAAGGACAATTCCATCTTGCACCTCTTTTTTCTTTAATTTTTCTTTGCGTCATGTGCTGTTTGTGGAGTATTTTTTTGAAGGGCCATCCTGCGTGACACTGCAGTGCCACTCCTAGATGGGCCAGGTGTTTGTGTCGGCCACTAGGGTCGCTTAGCTTAGTCACACAGCTACCTCATTGCGCCTCTTTTTTTCTTTGCGTCATGTGCTGTTTGGGGAGTATTTTTTTGAAGGGCCATCCTGCGTGACACTGCAGTGCCACTCCTAGATGGGCCAGGTGTTTGTGTCGGCCACTAGGGTCGCTTAGCTTAGCCATCCAGCGACCTCGGTGCAAATTTTAGGACTAAAAATAATATTGTGAGGTGTGAGGTGTTCAGAATAGACTGAAAATGAGTGGAAATTATGGTTATTGAGGTTAATAATACTATGGGATCAAAATGACCCCCAAATTCTATGATTTAAGCTGTTTTTTAGGGTTTTTTGAAAAAAACACCCGAATCCGACAAAAAAAATTCGGTGAGGTTTTGCCAAAACGCGTCCGTACCCAAAACACGGCCACGGAACCGAACCCAAAAGCAAAACACAAAACCCGAAAAATTTCAGGTGCACATCACTAAAAATAAATAAGGGAGACCTAAGTGATCTGGTCTGTGGCCTGAAATTCTCTAAATTGCAGGCAAAGTTGTTGGCTTCAAGACTTAGAGGCTGGAATCTGCTTAAAGTAAAAACTAAAATATGTTATTTCCATCACAGGCAGCAAGAATTTGAACATCTCTTCTTCATTCAAGATAATCTTATGTACTGCAGTGATGTTGACTCAGTATTAGATGCATTAGAACAGCAGCAGAATCCTGAGGAATGGAGACGTTTTATAAATTCTTTAAAAAAAAACAAGTTTGAAAGCCATCCTCCTTCATAATGGAAATAAGAATCCATCAATTCCCTTTTCTTATGCAGCACACATAAAGGAGTTATATGACAATATGATATTTAAATTATACTGTACGAAACGTATTCCTGGCACATTTGTGGAAATATAAAGGTGAATGCTCTTCTACTAGGATTTCAGATTGGGTACACATAATTCTGTTGCATTTTATGATAGTGGGATGGTAAGAACAGGAATAATTACTTTATTAAAAAGCAGCGGCCAAAGAGACAAGCTCTTATACCAGGAAATAAAACTGTTGTTTGTCAGCCTTTTGTTAAACCAGAGAAGGTATACCTTCCACCATTGCATATCAAACTTGGTTTAATGAAGAATTTTATTAACGTTATGGATCATCATGGCCAAGGACTTCCTTTTCCTAAATTTCCTAGAATAAGTGAGGCAAAAATCAAACAGAATATTTGTTGGATCACAAATATGAGAGCTCATGAAGGATGAAGATTTGATAGAAGCATGAACAAGTCTGCGACAGCTGCATGGGGATCATTTCAAAAAGTTGTGAAAAACTTCCTGGGAAGCAAGAAGGCTGAGAACTACAAAGAACTGGTTATTGAACTTCTGCATTTTGTGTGTGAATGAAAACACATTTTTTTGATTCACATTTGGAGATGTAAGTGAAGAAAATGGTGAAAGCTTCCACAAGGATATTGTAAATCAACAATGTAAACTCACTATTAAGGAAAATGGAATTCAAATATGCTTGCAGATTACTGCTGGACACTAAAAAGGGATGTTCCTCAAGATAAATACAGCAAAAACAAACAAAAAAAAACCTATAAAAGTATACTGTATTTTAGGTGAGTTAACTTCATATGTATTATACTGTGAATTAGAGATGTGCGGCTGGCACTTTTCGTGTTTTGTGTTTTGGTTTTGGTTCTAATTCCACTTTCGTGTTTTGGTTTTGGCTTGGTTTTTCCAAAACCACCCTTTCGTGTTTTGGTTTTGGTTTTTGGATCTGGATGATTTTTGAAAAAATAAAAACAGCTAAAATCACATAATTTGGGGGTAATTTTGATGTTATGGTATTATTAACCTCAATAACATTCATTTCCACTCATTTCCAGTCTACTCTGAACACCTCACAATATTGTTTTTAGGCCTAAAAGTTGCACCAAGGTCGCTGTATGACTAAGCCAAGCGACACAAGTGTGCGGCACAAACAATTGGCCCATCTAGGAGTGGCACTGCAGTGTCAGACAGGATGGCACTTTTCAAAAACTAGGCCCCAAACAGCACCTCATGCAAAGATGTAGAAGAGGTGCAATGAGGTAGCTGTATGACTAAGCCAAGCGACACAAACAATTGGCCCATCTAGGAGTGGCACTGCAGTGGCAGACAGGAGGGCAGATATAAAAAAGGCCCCAAACAGCACCTCATGCAAAGATGTAGAAGAGGTGCAATTAGCTAGCTGTATGACTAAGCCAAGCAACACAAACAATTCCCACTGGAATTATACGTCAGGATTACTGTAATTATACAGCAGGATCACTGGAATTATATGGCAGGATTACTGGAATTGTACGCCAGTACCACTAGAATTATATGGCAGGATTAATGTAATTATACGGCAGTACCACTGGAATTATACGGCTGGATTACTGGAATTATACGTCAGGATTACTGGAATTATACACCTGTACCACTGGAATTATATGGCAGGATTACTGGAATTATACAGCAGGATCACAAGACATATATGGTAGTACCACTGGACATATATGGCAGCACAGGGGCACCACCACTGGACTGATGCAGGACAATACACCACCACTGAACTGATGCAGCACAACACAGCACCCTATACAGCAGCACTGGACATATGGCAGCAGAGGACACCACTGTGACTGGTCACTGGACTGACTGATGCACAGGACACTACCACTGGTCTGATGCAGGACAACACAGCAACACTGTAAGGGACTTGTTATTATTATACAGCAGCACTGGAAATATGGCAGCAGAGGATACCACTGTGACTGGTCACTGGAATGACTGATGGCTGATGCACAAGACACTACCAGTGGTCTGATGCAGGACAGCACAGCAACACTGTAAGGGACTTGTTATTGTTATACAGCAGCACTGGACATATGGCAGCAGAGGATACCACTGTGACTGGTCACTGGAATGACTGATGGCTGATGCACAGGACACTACCACTGGTCTGATGCAGGACAACACAGCAACACTGTAAGGGACTTGTTATTATTATACAGCAGCACTGGACATATGGCAGCAGAGGATACCACTGTGACTGGTCACTGGAATGACTGATGGCTCATGCACAGGACACTACCACTGAACTGATGCAGGACAACACAGGAACACTGTAAGGGACTTATTATTAGAAAGCAGCACTGGACATATGGCAGCAGAGGATACTACTGTGACTGGTCACTGGAATGACTGATGGCTGATGCACAGGACACTACCACTGAACTGATGCAGGACAACACAGCAACACTGTAAGGGACTTGTTGTTATTATTATACATCAGCACTGGACATATGGCAGCAGAGGATACCACTGTGACTGGTCACTGGATTGACGGCTGATGCACAGGACACTACCACTGGACTGACACAGCACAATACACCACCACTGAACTAATGCAGCACAACACAGCACCCTATACAGCAGCACTGGACATATGGCAGCAGAGGATACCACTGTAACTGGACTGATGCAGCACAATACACCACCACTGAACTGATGCAGCACAAGACACGGACACTGAGGACACTGAGAGAACAGACACACGTCCTCTCTCTACACTTTCCAATGCCGGAGTGAAAATGGCGGGGACGCGCGGCTCCTTATATGGAATCCAAATCCTGCGAGAATCCGACAGCGGGATGATCACATTTTGCCTCGTTCTGGTTTCCGATTCAGGCGGGAAAACCCGAGCAGGACTCGGGTAGGGAGGTTTGGTAGGGTTCGGATCTCAGGAATCCGAACCGGCTCATCTCCATTGTGAATATTAAAGAAAAATTAAATGTTTTATTATTTTTAACAGCAAGTTACTCAAAAACCCAGCTCTCCACATAAATTTGTCAAATAGATTTAAAATAAATGCAAAAATACTATAAGAAGCACCCTATTGGATCAAATTAAGATTCAAAAAGTTTTTTTAAAAGCCATATTAATTGGCCCCAAGTCAGATACAGGTCTCTGGGCATTTTTTATTTTTTTGGACTTAGCTTATAATGCTGATAGATTATAGGTACAGCAGATATTAAAGAGACTGATTATGAGGATAGCCTTGTTGATGACAGGGGGTCTGATTCAAAGATTTATGCAAACCCGAAGGTTTGTATACATGTCTGATGACTACTGATCTGGGTCCATGGAGGATCAGCATAGTTCATGTGCAATTATGGCCACAGTGCCCCCTAAGCTGCTGCGTAATTGACATGCTGCTGCCGTTGGTGGGCAGCGATGTGACCATTTTACAAAAGAGGGGCATGTTGAACCCATTTTGTAGGCATGCGAGACTTGGGTTTGCATCTTTCAATGCAGATTTCCTGGCCCCGGCAGTGTGAAAACACTGGTCTTCTTAAGTAACCCTCACACAGATAATCCAATGCTGCATCTTCGAACATAGCAGAGGATCAGGGAGACCAGCAGGAGTCATCAATGTACATAAGAGTCCACCTACGGCATTAGCATATTTTCGCATACTGCATCCACCTCTGAATCAGGCCCAAAGTTAACATAAAAAAGACCACGGTTCAAAAATGTTGATTTTTGGTGTATTAAGCATTGGAGCACCAAGCCACTGAAATGCCAGTGTGTGAAATGCCTTTATGATTTTAACCTTTCGGGTTTTGGATCTGGATGATTTTTTTTAAAAACACAAAAACAGCTAAAATCACAGAATTTGGTGGTAATTTTGATCCTACGGTATTATTAACCTCAATAACATTCATTTCCACTCATTTCCAGTCTATTCTGAATACCTCACACCTCACAATATTGTTTTTAGGCCAAAAGGTTGCACCAAGGTCACTGGATGACTAAGTTAAGCGACCCATGTGTGCGGCACAAACACCTAGCCCATCTAGGAGTGGCACTGCAGTGTCAGACAGGATGGCAGTTTTAAAACCAGACCCCAAAAGTGCACATAATGCAAAGAAGAAAAAGAGGTGCAATGAGCTAGCTGGATGACTAAACTAAGCAACCCAAGTGTGCAGAACAAACACCTGGCCCATCTAGGAGTGGCACTGCAGTGTCAGACAAGATGATAGTTTAAAAACTAGGCCCCAAAGAGCACATAATGCAAAGAAGAAAGAGAGGTGCAAGATGGAATTGTCCTTGGGGCCTCCCATCCTCCCTTACCCTCTGTTCTATGCTCTCTCTGTACCCCATCTGTGTCACCCCTGTCTGTCTACCCCTCCCCTTTAGAATGTAAGCTCTCACGAGCGGGGCCCTCTTCCCTCATGTGCTTATCCTTTCTTACTTTAATAATCTTCAACTGCACCAAATCCATCAGTCTTCTGCCACCTGATACTTATTCCAGTGTCATCTGCTGATGTAACTATGTTTATTTACCCTGTACTTGTCCTATACTGTCATCAACTGTTAGTTGCTGTTTTCCTGTTTGATTATTTGCTTATGTACTCTGTAATTGGGCGCTGCGGAACCCTTGTGGTGCCATATAAATAAAGGATGATAATAATAATAATAATAAATAAACAGGAAATGCACACTTTAACAAACCAATCATTTCAGCGACAGGGTGTGCCACACGACTGTGCCTGAAATGATTGGTTTGTTTGGGGCCCCACCAAAAAAGAAGCAATTAATCTGTCCTTGCACAAACTGGCTCTACAGTGGCAAGTTGTCGTCCTCAGCCTCAGATTCCCCCCCCCGTCAGGGTTTACATCCTCATCCTCACAAATAAATAATATTTAAACAAACAAAACCACATCATTTAGATGTCAGTGGACTGCTTACGCTATTACCCAAAGTTTCTGAACTTGACAATCACTTATGATGAATGCGCTGCAGGTGACGTATAAGGGAGGATGTTCCTAGGTGGTTAATGTACTTACCCCTACTTTTTATGGATTGACAAAGGCAACAGATAGCTTGACACTTGTTGTCTGGATTTATGGAGAAATAATTCCACATCGAAGAGGTGGCTTTTTTGGTATTCTGCCCAGGCATGACAATATGCTTTTTCATCCCATGGCCAACAACTGTCTCCACTGGTGCCTTATTCAAACAAACCACATCACCATCAGAATCCTGATCATCAACTTCCTCTGCAGCGCCAGCTGCACCCATATCCTCCTCATCCTGGTGTACTTCTACGGTGACATCCTCAATGTCAATATCAGCAACTGGACTGGCGGTGCTCCTCCCAGCACTTGCAGGGGGTGTGCAAATGGTGGTAGGAGCCTCCTCTTCCCATACAGTGTTGTGAAAGTCAGGCCTAGATATCGCAACTGCGGACATTGCCAGCACCCCTGTATTTTCACAACAGCCCTGTAATTTTACAGCATACAAGACAGGGTCAGTGTACATTTATTTTCACTGCACCCTAGAATTATTACAGCATACAAGACAGGGCTAGTGTACATTGATTTTCACTGCACCCTAGAATTTTTATAGCATACATGGCCAGTGTAATGTTATTTGAACAGCAACACCCCTATATTTCACAGCATACAGCAGTGTGCTTTTAATTATTAACAACTGCACCTCTGAATTTTTACAACATACTGGGCCAGCAGCACCCCTATATTTTACAGCATACAGCAGTGTGCTTTTAATGTTTAACAACTGCACCCCTGAATATTTACAACATACAGGGCCAGTGTAATGTTATTTGAACAGAAACACTCCTATGTTTTATAGCATACAGCAGTTTACTTTTAATGTTTAACAACTGCACCTCTGACTTTTTACAACATACAGGGCCGGCAGCACCCCTATATTTTACAGCATACAGGAGGACAGTGCCCCTGCACCCTGTACAACGCAGTGACAGCCAGGACAGCAACACCCATGTACAGCTGCAACACATGAAACACCACTGACAGCCAGGACAGCACCCCTAATACAGCACAGGTACACCACAGTGACTGCAGCAGCTCCCATACAGAGCACACACTAACCCCACCCGATGCCAGCACCCACAGAGAGAGACAGAGGTCTGACTCCCTCAGTCTCCAAGTCCATAGTAAAAATGGATGCGATGCATGGCTGTTTATATGGAATCCAAATCTCGCGAGAATCTGACAGCAGGATGATGATGTTTTGTCTCGTTCTGGTTTCCGAGTATGGTGGGAAGTCCCAAGCCGGACTCTGATTCGGGCTCGTGACGTGATGTTCGTGGGGGTTCGGTTCTCAGGGAACTGAACCCGCTCATCCCTAGTTTGTATACAACTTCACATGAACACACAATGACACCTGATACATATCATAGACACTAAAGTTTGATTGGATGTGTTGGAATAAAGTTTTATCTCAGACAAAACTCTATAATACCTAAAGTGTATTCCACTTCCTTTCCCCAAATGAATATTGTTGTTCTGAGTCAACTGGAAAACAGTGACATGCAGTCAGTTTAGGCTTTGCCTCCCCTGTCATACTCCATTATACTCCAGAGTTTTGACTATAAAAATGATTAGAATAATTCAAAGAAGATATTTATATCTTAGAAATATCATCTTTGCATTCTAATAATTTTTATAGTCAAAAGTCACCAAATTTGAAACACTTTTATGGAAACACGTGGACTGTCTGGGAGAGACCAGAGGTGAGGCAGCTGTGAGCTCAGCCTCCTCTCTGTGATAGTCAGAAACTGCCTGGAGCTGGATACAGGGCTGCACTGTGGCCAATAATATTGCAAAAAAGCACAAGAGCAGGCAGCCATCAGATCTGCTTCACTGAGGGGGGTATGGCTTGGTGTAGTGTTAGGTGACCTATCCAGGAAGGTCAGTAGCATCCAACTTGGAGCAGCCAACGTGAAGGAGAAGCTGATGATCAAGATGGCTAACATGCAGGGGAAGATACTGATGAGTGGCTGCTGGGGCTGGGCAATGATCAAGGCTGGGGCACTGCCCTCGTATAGAAAACATACCCCTACCTGCCACGGTGAGGAAGCAGATAATGCCTAAAAAGTTTTAGGCTGCTTCTGCAAAGATTTTGCAACATGTTTTAACATGTTATTTTTTAGGTGGGCACCTCTTACTTGTTGGCTCCATCCTGTGCTGCACCAGGAATGGCACCAGCTAGAGATAAGCATGAGTAGTAGTTTAAGTAATCATGATCAGGGGTCAGAAAGATGGAATTATGGGTTACAGTATCTATGTGATACTTAGATTGTGTTTATTAGATTACAGATCAATAATAATGCTGCCCCATAAGTTTTTTCTGTGATGAATAGGTTAATATGTTTCTTTTTATTGCAGTACACTGTCAGTGTTGGTATCAAAGTATTGCCCTGAGACCTGTTTAACACATCAAGCTAGTCTATCTCTTCTCATAAATGATGAGCAATTGGTTCATGTTCAAACAGCAAGGTACAGTATCTGCAATGTACTGCATATTTAGAATGGTCACTTGAGACCATTGAATTTGTATAAGTTATGACCTACGGTGTAACCTGATTCCAGAAGTTATAAAGACTATCTCCATTACAGAGGTTAGACTGGTGCTATTGCCCTGCAGCACACATGGAGTTTCTGCATTTCAATGAGTTCTATTAAACTAAATTTCTGTGCATAGCTATTAGAGATAAGTGGTTCAGATTCCACAGAATCTGAACCGCTTCGAAAATTGGGATTTGAGTGCACCCTAGCTGCAGCTTGGGTGTTCCCATCAGACTCAGATTCCACATTGAGGCTGAATGTCATCTTCCCAGTATCGGATTCTCGCAGGACCTGGATTCCATATAAGGCACTGCGGCTGGGACTCGGCACCATTTCACTCAATGCACAATGATGAGTGCTGTGCAATACTCTGCTGTTTAGGCTTAGCTGTGTCAATCCAGAGACTCCTAAGTAGTAACTGTATATGTAGGGGCATAGTGCACTGTACTCTGCTGCTTAGGCTGTGCTGTGTGTGCATCCAGACTCCAGACTAATTGTGGCCCAGCACTGTGCGTGCGCAGTATAGAGATTATGTAGGGTGACACTGTGCTTTACTCTGCTGTTTAAGCTGTGCTATGTCCATCCAGAGACTCCAGACTAATCGCGGCAGTGCAGTTTGGGGACTGTATAGGGGCACACTGCGCTATACTCTGTTTTTTTTGGCTGGCTGTGTCCATACAGAAACTCCAGACTAATTGTAGCTGTGCAGTATAGTGACTGTGTATATAGGGGCACGCTGCATGCTTCTATCTATTGTTTTTGTACTGGTTAATTGGTGCACCTTACCCAAGTGCACTTTATTCATGTGTATCCATAATCCCTGTGATCCATGCAGTCTGAACCGAGCTGCAAGTTTAAAAATAGAAAAATAAAAATATACATCTAAGGTTTTTGTACTAGTTGGTTGGTGCACTTTTTTCATGTGCATCTATAAGCCCTGTTGATCTGTGGTGTTCGAATCAAGCTGCAAGTTTAAAAATAGAAAAATTTAAAATATATACAGTATCTATTGTTTTGTACTGGTTGGTTGGTGCACTTTACTCAAGTGCGCTTTGTTCACATGAATCTATAAAACCTGTGATCTGTGCAGTTTGAACCGAGCAGAAAGTTTAAAAATAGAAAAAGAAAAATATACATCTGTTGCTTTTGTACTGGTTGGTTGGTGCGCTTTGTTCATATGCATCTATAAGCACTGTGATCTATGCTGTTCGAATTGAGCTGCAAGTTTAAAATAGAAAAATAAAAAATATATACAGTATCTATTGTTTTTGTAGTGGTTGGTTGGTGCGATTTACTCAAGTGTGCTTTGTTTATGTGCATCTATAAGCCCTGTGAGCCATGCAGGATAAGTCTCAGTTTAGAGAAGAGCAACAAAATACTTGTGCAGCAGCTGCTGCTACCAATCATGATGACGATGCTAGTCCAGCAATTTCATCTACTGAAGCCATTGCTAAAGGGCACAGTGAGTCTAAGTCAGGACATCTAAAATAAAAAAAATCCAATATACTGTACAGTGTTAAAGAAAAAAACATATAGTATAAAGGGAAAGTTTGGTGCAGAAAAATATTAAAATTGCCAACATGCTATTCACCACATGCAGTGGCAAGGATAGGCTTAGGGCTTGGCCTTTATTTCTGACTGGTGGTTCTGCAACTGTCAGTGAGGCATCTTCTTCCGCCTCTCATTATGATGCAAGAACTTTTTGCTCATAGTTTAGAAAAGCTGTAAGGCTGTAGAACAAACTGTGTATTCAGAACCATCAAACATTCCTGAGGAATGTTTAGGGGTGTCCACGTTAGCTATGTGTGAGTCTGACATTTCTTACACTGTCCTCATAGATAAGCATCTTTTACCTCCTTCCACCATTTCTGCACATGTGGGAGCAGTACAAGTAAAAATGGTGATGAGGGCATAATAGAAATTGAGGATTCATGTGTGGAAGTGGAACAGGATGAGGGGGATATGTGTGTACTACTACTACTATCTAACACTGAACATGAGTATGTTGATGATGTTGTCTGTGTAAGTCAGCCACCAGTGGCTGTAGTTCTTGCCCATGATAAAAAGAAGGCCATTGTGATGCCTGGGCATAAGACCAAAAAAGCCATCTCTTGGGTGGGGAATTATTATCCAATTCCTGGCAATGTTTGTGAAGGCATCTGCTCCATTTATGAGGCTAAAGTTAGCAGAGGTGGGGTCATCAGCCATCTAGGCAACTCCTCCATGTTACGTCATTTGCAGCGAGTTCATGAAATTTATTTTACAAGATTATAATGCAATTAACACCGTCATCATCAACCTCCACATAGGTGATCGGAGGTAGTCCTTCCAAAAAATGGTCTTGTGGAGGACCAAACAAAGCAAGCACTTCAGCCACAAAAGTGTCATTGCCTGTTTCTGAAGTACTTGGTTAGTTAAACTGTGCATGTCCTTTTTTAATATCAATCATAAGGGTGGGAGGGAGGGCTCACATTGCACCAAATTTCATTTCTGACACTACTGCTTGGCCATGTATTATAGATGTGCTTTAAACTGCCACTTGTTTGTGCCGCTGCTCTGTTGTTTGAGTAACGAACCAGGTTGCTGCAGGATTTGCCCAATAATGGTGAAAACAATATCATAAGCTGTGAGGTGGTCAACATTGACTGGAATTGACTAGAAAGTAATGTTATTGAGATTAGTAATACTCTAGGAACAAAAAAGGGCAACATTAACTGATTTTAGCTGGGATTTTTTTATTATTTAAAAATAAAATAATCCAAAACCAATACCAGTCACGGTGGTATTTTAAATCTAAATCCAAAGCCAGACAATGAATCAGAGCCAAATCCAGCAAAAATGGTCCGGCGCACATCTCTAATAGCTATGCACTATACAGTATATTGGGTTTCCAAAATAAAGTAACAATTGGTGTGGATTGATACCTTCAAACATAAGATCTGTTGTTGTATTAACCTGTTTCTGTTTCTTAGAGTTAAAGTTGGCCCAGGGGCTGGCAAGCTTAAAAATTAGAGATTTGCTCTCTAGGGCAAGCGTGAGGGTTCAATGTTTGTACTAAGAGTAAGAAACTAGAGGACAAAATGTTTTGTGCAATATTTTAGTGCTCTCAGCCCAACTTTTTGTGACCAGTCTTTTTTTTTGCATACAACTTTCTGCAACAAAGTGTTTTCATGTGATTAGTTGGTAAGAGGAAAAAACTGTAATTAGCTTGGTAAATCTCAGCATAAATATAAAGGACAATACCAAACAACCTATCACTCACTCAGGCACTAGCCCAGTAATTTACCCCTGTCTATAGTGGGCAGCTAGTCTACATGCAAAGTATCACTTAAAAGTCTCAGTCCTGTCGCTCACAATTAAGGCATCACCTGGCATTCTTAAAATCCTCCCTACTTTTACTGCTACACATCCCCCTCCAAGTTCAAAACCCCTGATTTGATTGTCGTGGGGATGAGGCATTTTCATGGCAAAGTCACTCTCCACTTTTCTGATGAGGGCCATTCACCATCTCCAAGATCATCATCCAGACTCTTGTATTTCCTTTTTTCCTCACATTTTGTTACCACTTGAACTACATGCTTTCTATATGCAGTACTTAATATTCATTCCTGCATACCATGTTAGGTGTTAAGAATTGGAAGAACTTTCCCCATCTATACTCTTGTCATCTACATCAAAATCAGGCAAGTTATTTTCCCCAGAATCCCCTGGTTCAGACAAAGCACAGCTTTTTCTTAATTTCTTCTTAACAGAATAAAGGTTTATCTTGTTTAAGCTTCTTACTGGCACACCGTTGGCCAATTGTGCTTGAAACATCTTTAACCTTCAGCCTTGAAACACTGTATTTGCTATTGGCATACTTTACTGGTAACTCATCCTCTTTCAAAGAGTCACTATCATCATAATCTTCAGACTTTGCATTTATGTAATCAAAGGACCTACTGGCACAGTCACTCTCACATTCTGGATTCTGTTGTCTATATAATATATACTAATGTTTATTCCATTGATCCAAAAACTTCATCTTATGGTTTTCATGGCTATCAGCCACTTCAATAATCTTCATATTTCTTGTATCTCCTTTGAATTTAGCTTGTTGTGCATTGAAAATAAGTTAATATCTTCAACATGTTCCATCAGCATAGTATGAGTTTCACCCTCCACAAAGGTCTTTATTTTCATATTCTGTGTAATTGGTTTCATGTACAGGAGTAAGACTATTCACAAGACTGTCAGTATTAACTTTCTGTAATGTTTTGCCTTCCACTACAAAATTGTGTGACCTAGACATATTCATATCACACTTATCACCTGGCAAAACCACAGTCTCATCCTAAGAAGCCAACAATATCTCTGTAGTCTTCTGTCTGTCTTGTACCTTTGCCACACTGGACAAATGCTCACCATCTATATTTGTCAGTTCAATATAATCAACTTTAGATACAGCTTTATTATTTGGATCTGTAACCCTTTGGGAGAACTTCACCCCTACAGTTATAACTGGGAGCTGAAAGTCATTGCAAAAAAATTCTTCATCTATAACAAGTTCCTTTAGGGACTTCCCCAGCTTTGACACAGTACATCAGTCCCTTCTTGCTCATAGGGACATTTAGTGATTGTCCAATTGCTGCTGACACCTACTATACTTCGTGAACTTCTTAATTTGTTCAAACCATTCATACTGTTTATTATACAAGTATTTTTGAATCTGTAGTATATCCCTCTTCATGCCAACCTTTTCATAATCATACTGTAGTAACTGCTGCTTAATCTTCTTTATTTCTATCAGACTAGGTTCTAACTCAAATTCCAGAGTATAGTCCAAGTTCTTTTTATCTTCTGCTTTTCCCACTTCCACGTGGCACTTTTTCTAAATTGCAGAGATCTGGGTAGTTTTTCCCATTGCACTTTCTAACTGGTTGTGAGTCTGCAGAAGACTGCTGTCCATGTCTTCCAATTTAACAAGTCTCAACTTTTGTCTGGTTATTTCAGACCCTGACACTTTTGTCTGGTTATTTCAGACCCTGACACTTTTACTTTATATTTAAGCTCTTATTCTTTGGCACTACTGTTCACCTGTAGGTGGTGCAACTGTTGTTGTGCACTGAACATATACACCTCAAGGTCAATATACTCTCTTTGCAATTTTTCAATCACAGCATGTGCACGGTAGAGATTCACCTTGTTCTGCTGTGCCATGCAGACTTTCCTCCAGAAACACATTTATTTCAGCCAGATAGTACAAAGTTGCTCTGACTATAGCCAACATTGGAGTGTCTGTATTTTCTTGCGTGGACACAATTAAAAAATCTATTTATTTTAACATCAGAGCTAAATCCACCATTTTTGCTTATGTGCTCTGCGTCAATCTCTTGTCCTTTTACACATTATTTTAATACTCCAACTTCCTGCTGTGTCACACAACTCAATATTCTGTCTCCTGAACTGAGGTTGCATCTGGTGAGCTCTCCACTTGGGGGCCCAGTGACTACAATAGACTGGGCCCCCAAGACCATGTAAAGTCACCCAGCACCCATGTGACAAAGCCACCCACAGACACCAACCAAGCCGATTATCTGGGAGATGAGCAGCATCTCCCATCTCATAACACCTGTTGGGACAGGTTGCTTTCCTGGTATCTGCTGCATTCTGAAGCTTCCTGGTTCCCTGCATAATGGTCCTGCTCTAGGACCACCTGCTTTCTGGGCATCTGAGTTGCTGTAGGGCATGCGACCACTGCTCAGGGTTACCTTTTCTAGGGATCATAGCTATTTTCTTTTCCAGCCACACACTGGAGCCATTTTGGATGTACTCTCCAGCTCCTATTCTCATCTTTCTGGGTCTTGGCTTCAGTGCGGTATGGTGCAGCTGTGAGCACTGAGTTGCCCATGGGCCTGCCTATCTATCAATGCATCCCAAGCAGTGTAAAGGATCCCTGTGTTGGAAGAGTTTGCCATTGTTGCTATTGTCTTGGTGCAGTCACTGGCCACTTGCTCCCACCCTGAGAGTCTCTCACATTACCTGATACAATGGGATTCGGCCTCTACAGCCTCAATATTTACTGTGGCTATTCAATCTACTGCCAAGGCTGGAAGTTTACTTTATAAGAAATGAGTCCCCCTCTTACAGTGGCTATTTGCTATCTGGAGCTTCCAGAGACCCTATGTTTGATGCATTTGAGGCTGTTGTACTGCCAATTTTTGCTATATTTGACAGTTATATGTCTGCTTTTTTCCTCATCACTGCTTCAATTGCCTGTTTGCCACTGTGTTTTGCTCTTCTTTTACATATGATACATGCTGATCAATTCATATAGCGTATATCTTATTACACACATCAGCTTTCCCATTTATGCTCATATGGCTAATCTCCCACAGTTTAACCTTTACAGTGCGCCCAACATGGCTGCATCATCTGGTACACTTTTGGATGGGATGAAAAATACACAGACCTGACCAGTATGTTGGGAACTTACTCCTTGCATTGGGACACTGCAACCATCCATTTTGTGTCATCTCTTCTAGTTATGATCTATTCCACCCTGGGTAATCCTACATAGTGCACTCACCATACTGTCTCACCTTGTATCTTTTGTGGGTGGAATGTGTAACCTGTGGTAGTTGTTGCACCAATCCTGCAATGCACTTGTTGTGTGCTGTAGGTTTTCTGTTTATATATACTTCTGTATTACTGTATTAATCTTTTGTACTATGTGCTGTATTTTTTTTATGCCTGTAAAGCAATTGAGTCTGTTGTAGAAAGAGCTCTATATAAATCAAATTATTATTATTATTGCTCTTTCTTTGCAAAAAGCACATTATTTCCATGTTCCTAACTACTGTATCTTTCATGCTTTGTCATTTTCATATTTTGTATTAAATGTTAATTTTTCAGCCTCCTTAAGGCATTCAGACACAACTGACAATTGAGGGCTATCTCTTTAAGAGTGTTTAAACTCCAACTCCTGTTTTTCTTCCTCTTGTTAAAAGGGTGTTTTTAAAGATAACAACTCACCGTACAACTATTACTCAACTTGCTTATGTAAAAATGTCTCTTCAGCTGAACTTTCTCATTAAGCCACTCATTTGCTAATAATAAAAAGTCTTTCATGAATAACTGTAATTATATGGTCAAATTCCATCATGCTGACAAAATCTGTCCCTGACAAAAACTGACCACACGCATGGTTATTTTTACTCTGCATTGTCTCGTTCTTTGTAACACCTCTTTGCAATATATCACTTTGAAAACAGTTACCACAGAGGAATTCAAACAACTTTAGAAAGCGTGTTTAGTGTGTTTCCAATTCCACATGCTGTGGTTAAGCCGGATGACGAGACGACCGGATTTTATAGAGAACACATACATTCCAATGTATGTGTTCACTGTGTTTTACTTGAAAACCGATCGTGGCACTGGCCAGATGCCATTCTGCGGCATCCGACCAAAAGGCTATGTGTGAATCCACATAGCATCTTCACCAGACGGCGTTCCTGTGAAACGGGTCCGGTAAAAACGCTATGTGTGGCCCAAGTCTTACACTACACCAAGTAAAAGGAATTTTTATATAGTTGCTAATTGAGGAGAAAACTAGAAAACCATTGCTTATGTCAGTTGTTCCCAAACTGGGTGCCTTGGCACTCTGTGGTGCCTCAGGCCACATACAGTTGTGCCAAGGGTTGGTGATCCAATATCAAATAAAATTATTTATGGTCAGTGTGATAGGAAAAACCAGTAGTGGTGGCTGTCAATCATAAAATGATGACAGACCAAAGAGAACCCTTGTCTACAACCATATAACTGAGCCTAACAATGACAGATAAGCACAATTGGTTTAATATTTTTTGCTGCATTTCTCAAACTTTTGGCCTAGGGTTGCTGTGAAAAAATGCTGAAACTTTGTGGAGCCATGATTTAATAAAGCTTGGGAAACACTGGCTTCTGTGCATAATATATAAAACTGTGGGTCATCAAATTGTGCTTTATGAA
Organism: Pseudophryne corroboree; assembly: GCF_028390025.1. NCBI lineage: Eukaryota > Metazoa > Chordata > Amphibia > Anura > Myobatrachidae > Pseudophryne > Pseudophryne corroboree. Next base: position 392,262,805 of record NC_086447.1, on the reverse strand, counting down.
CAGCAGAATACCCTATTACCAAGCTTTTAGTTAATTGAAAGATTGAATTCTAGTGTTAATTAATGCTTATATAAGGACTGAAGAAACACCCCTTATTAAGCCCATAGAAAAGCATTGACTACGTCACAGATCCAGAGTGCCAGCAGTAGCAGTGCCACTCTGCCAGAAATCAAAAGTAAACACAGCCAGAGACTACAACAAGGGCACATCAACCCCATGCTACAGGATCACCGGAGCTGTAAATCACGTGCATGTATGGTAATAGGAGGACAGCGTGAGCCAGCAGTTAGGCACAGCAGAGGACACAATGGACCATGATATCAGCAGGAATAGATGGATGAACCTGCACTAGGATTCCTATCTTACTTGTAAGCAATGTTAATAGAAAGCAATTAATACTCACAATGCCCTGACAAAAAAAAAAAGAACATGCTAAAATGCATAGACATACCAATAAACATTTAAGACAGGACTTGTGCATATATAATTCTTAATATCTCCATAGCCACAAGGTATAAACTGTGCAGTAAAGAGATTGAACAAGCTTTTCAGATAACCCCCATTTGCTGCAACAGGACTTCTTAAAGATTTTTAAAGACCTCTTATATAATTGTACTTGTTTTATTATTGTACTACTGTGTAAACAGTATATATTTTTCAACTCTAGAAAGCAGTACTGCAATAGATTAAATATATGTTTATTGCATACAAGTTACCATAAATATTTATTTATTAAAAAAGAGGAATATGCAAATGTTTTTATTGATGATCCAACACACTTTAATTCTAGATCAATTGTGAACCAAGCGCTAGATCTCTGATTAACTATTACATATAATTTTACTAATGGATGTAAGTTGGATAGATAACACTCCATGTGGGACTCTTATTTTAAATCAAACTGGACTGTTCTTGACTTTTTATTTATTTATTAGGTTAGACTTGTGGAAGTACTTCCATGGAGAATGTGTTGGTTATCTGAGAAACAGACCTATACATCATCTGTACGCCAATGTATTGTATGCTGTCATATGAGGTGCCTCTGGTTAGAGTTGTTATAAAAGTGTCCTAGAAATATACATTATACATCATTTGTAGTTTAGATGAAGAAAGAGCTTCAGAAGCTTTTTTTCTGACTGTCAACCATATACACTGCTCAAAAAAATAAAGGGAACACTAAAATAACATATCCTAGATCTGAATGAATGAAATATTCTTATTAAATACTTTGTTATTTACATAGTTGAATGTGCTGACAACAAAATCACACAAAAATTATCAATGGAAATCAAAATTATTAATCCATGGATGTCTGGATTTGGAATCACCCTCAAAATTAAAGTGGAAAAACACACTACTGGCGGATCCAACTTTGATGTAATGTCCTTAAAACAAGTTAAAATGAGGCACAGTAGTGTGTGTGGCCTCCACGTGCCTGAATGACCTCCCTACAATGCCTGGGCATGCTCCTGATGAGGTGGCGGATGGTCTCCTGAGGGATCTCCTCCCAGACCTGGACTAAAGCATCCACCAACTCCTGGACAGTCTGTGGTGCAACGTGGCTTTGGTGGATGGAGCGAGACATGATGTCCCAGATGTGCTCAATTGGATTCAGGTCTGGGGAACGGGCGGGCCAGTCCATAGCATCAATGCTTTCATCTTGCAGGAACTGCTGACACACTCCAGCCACATGAGGTCTAGAATTGTCTTGCATTAGGAGGAACCCAGGGCCAACCGCACTAGCATATGGTCTCACAAGGGGTCTGAGGATCTCATCTTGGTACCTAATGGCAGTCAGGCTACCTCTGGCGAGCACATGGAGGGCTGTGCGGCCCCCCAAAGAAATGCCACCCCACACCTTTACTGACCCACTGTCAAACCGGTCATGCTGGAGGATGTTGCAGGCAGCAGAACATTCTCCTTGGCGTCTCCAGACTCTATCACGTCTGTCACATGTGCTCAGTGAGAACCTGCTTTCATCTGTGAAGAACATAGGGCGCCAGTGGCGAATTTGCCAATCTTGGTGTTCTCTGGCAAATGCCAAACGTCCTGCACGGTGTTGGGCTGTAAGCACAACCCCCACCTGTGGACGTCGGGCCCTCATACCACCCTCATGGAGTCTGTTTCTGATCATTTGAGTAGACACAAGCACATTTGTGGCTTGCTGGAGGTCATTTTCCAGGGCTCTGGCAGTGCTCCTCTTGTTCCTCCTTGCACAAAGGCGGAGGTAGCGGTTCTACCGCTGGGTTGTTGCCCTCCTACGGCCTCCTCCACATCTCCTGATGTACTGGCCTGTCTCCTGGTAGCACCTCCATGCTCTGGACACTATGCTGACAGACACAGCAAACCTTCTTGCCACAGCTCGCATTGATGTGCCATCCTTGATGAGCTGCACTACCTGAGCCACTTGTGTGGGTTGTAGGGAGGTCATACAGGCACGTGGAGGCCACACACACTACTGAGCATCATTTTGACTTGTTTTAAGTACAATACATCAAAGTTGGATCAGCCTGTAGTGTGTTTTTCCACTTTAATTTTGAGGGTGACTCCAAATCCAGACCTCCATGGGTTAATAAATTTGATTTCTATTGATAATTTTTGTGTGATTTTGTTGTCAGCACATTCAACTATGTAAAGTACAAAGTATTTAATAAGAATATTTCATTCATTCAGATATAGGATGTGTTATTTTAGTATTTCCTTTATTTTTTTGAGCACTGTATTTAGTGAAAAGAATTGCAATATACATACATAATTTGATGGGTAATATGGTAAATAGTAATAATAAAAGATGAAATTTTGAACAAATGTGCAAGATACAGGAATTGCAGAGACAATTTAGAAACTTGGGAATTGATTTTTTGATTAGATAATGAGTTATTAAATATGTTTATCGGACTGTTTAAATTATATATTACAGCAATATAAACCTAACCCTCCCCTCCCGAAGCCTAACCCTATCTAACCCCTCCACCCCTTGTAGACTGACCCTATCCCTCCCCCTCATACTTTTGTTCGGGATGCTGACTGGCAGGATTCCGACATTGGGATTCTGAGCAGTGTTGGGATTCCAGTGTCTGTCTTCTGAATGCTGGCATCTTGACCATCGGGATGCTAACTACAGATGTACTGTGCATCTCCTGGTCGTAAGGGCCGGACTATTTTTGCTGGATTTTGATTTGGCTCTGATTCGTCATCCAGCTTTGAATTTGCCAAACCGCCATAACTGGTTTTGGATTTTGATTCCCCCCCAAAAAAATTAACAAAAAAAGAAGAAGGTAATATTACAAATTTTGGGCCTTTTTGTGTTCCTAGAGTATTAGTAACATCAATAACATTGACTGTCTGGCATTTCCAGTTAATTTTAACAACTTCACAGCTCACAATAATGTTTTTACTAATATTGGCCAAAGGTTACTAGCTGGTTACTTAGTGACAGAGCATTTGTGGCACAAACACACAGCAGTTTATAGGGGTGTGGTATGAGTTGCCGGCGGCCGGGTCTCCGGCGGCCAGCATACCAGCGCCGGGATCCCGATCGCCGGCTTGCCGACAGTGGGGCGAGTGTGCTCGCCCCACTGTGCCACACTATCTATTCTCCTTCCAGAGGGGTCGTGGACCCCCAAGAGGGAGAAAAGGTGTCGGTATTCTGGTTGTCAGGATTCCGGCGTCGGTATACTGTGCGCTGGGATCCCAACAACCGGTATACTGAATACCACCCGTTTATAGCACTGAAACACTGCCACACACTATGTGGATTAGAGATGCACAAAAACAAAGTGCACTAGGGTAAAATGCAACAACCAGTACAAACAATAGATATATTTTTTTATATTTCTATTTTTAAACTTGTAGCTAGGTTTAAACTGCATGGATCACATGGCTTATAGATGCACATAACAAAGTGTACTAGGGTAAACTGCACCAACCAGTACAAACAATAGATATATATATATTTTTATTTTACTTGCAGCTCCATTAAAACTGCATGGATAACAATGCAAGTGAACAAAGCACACTAAACAGTACAACTACAAACTCTCTCTATATATATATGTTAACTTGCAGCTCCATTAAAATTGCATGGATTACAGGTCTTATTATTAATGCACGTGAACATAGAGCAGCGTGCCCCTATACATAGTCACTATACAGAGCACAGCCACTTGTGAGTCTAGACACAGCACAATACAGCAGAGTATAGCGCAACACACAGCAGTCAGTGTGCCCCCTATATACATAGACACTCTACTGCACAACCACTAATGAGTCTGGACACGGCACAAAATAGCAGAGTATAGCGCATCGTACAGCAGCGTGCCCTCTATAGCAGAGTCACTTGTCAGTCTGTACACAGCACAGTCAATAGAGCATGCGTCTCTGTGAAATAGCGCTGAAACCCAGCCACAACACTTTATATAGAATCCAACTCCAGCGAGAATCTGGCGATGGGAGGATGACGTTCAGTCTCGAAGTGGAATCTGAGTCTGTCGAAAATACCAGAGCCTCGGCTCGGGTGGACTCAGATTCCAGGTGTTCAGAGCTGTTCGGATTCCACAGAATCAAACCTCTCATTTCTGTGCAAACTCCAGTCTTCCTTTTCTCCAGATAGGCTTCATGCCCTATTCCAAGATGACCACTGAGATCTCTACTGAGCACGAGCTGGGCCTATCTTGTCTTTTCACTCTGTAGTGTGACTCTGCCAGAGACAGAAGTCTCTTGCTTACCTCCTATGAGACACCTGGATAATACCTGTTATAAAGTTGTACTCGTTTGTAGTATACACTAACAATCTCTACCTGCTATTTATCAATAAACCAACACCACTGGTTATGAAAGTAGGCTATTCATTGCTTGAGTCATTCACTGGTGAGTGCCTATATAACTCTGCAATACCAATACCTGCACACACATAATTTCCAACTGTTTGTGGGCCTAGGTTTCCAGACATACAGATGGAGCCATGTTACCAGGAGCGAACAGGGGGTGCAAGCGTCATAGATGCGCACCCGCCCCTTTCAAAGTGAATGGGAGCGTCTGTGTACACTTGGTGGACAGAGCCACAGGCGCGCCTAGGCACGCCGCGCGACCCGCCTGCGATGTAGCCACGCTCAATGGGTGTGGCTCCATCTATATAAGCTGTTTGGATGCACAGTGCAGCTCCCATATGCCATCTTAAGCAAATGTGTAGTGCAGACTGACATAGAGCATAGAGTGAAGACAGCACAGAGTGTTTCTAGTGCAGGGTAGCAGCACAGAAGCTATTTGGTGCACAAAGGCCGCATAGTTATGTCTGCAAGATGCATGAATACAAGAGCTACACCCATAATGGGGGTTATCAAGCTAAAATGTGTAGATAATTAAGCATGAAAGGTTGTGGAAGATCATTGTAGAACACAAGCGGATGCAGACTCAAGCCCAGATAATAAGAGAGAAAGCCATGGGGTCCACAGGCTAATTTGTGAAGCAAAATGTATTATTAGTAATATTGTTTTAATAACAGTTTCTAATATAGCACAGCAAATTCCATTGTGCTTTAAAATTGGAAACAACAGTGATAAAACAAAATGGGGTAATAACAGAGTCATAGAGGTAGGAGAGCCCTGCTCGCAATCTTACAATGTATAGGGAAATAGGCATTAATACACAAGGAAAGGCGTTATCTAATGGTCCACCAGATTGCAAAGGTTTTTGGTGGGCTGTATGATATTGTCACACAGCAATTTTGTCCTGGGGTCAGGAGAATGGGAAAGTGAAGAAGAGAAATATGTAAGGACATGTGTGGACTGTACAGTGGGGATGTATTTGGCTGGGAAAGTTTATGAAGGCAATGTGGAAGATTCCAGAATTTGATGGTTTCCTGAAGAGGTAAGTTTTCAGGGAACGCTTGAAGCATTGTAAACTAGAGTCTTATTATGCGTGGGAGGGCATTAAATGAAAGTTTTGCAATCGTGAATGGGAGCAAATAATTATTGTGAATGAGAGACAGAGCCCTCATCAAGAGTGAAATTGTCGGGTGGGGACATATTTTGAGATAAGCAAAGAGTTGTACGTTGGTGTAATTTGGTTTATTGCATTGTGTGTGAGTAAAAGTATTTTATATTGAATATGGTAGAATACAGGTAACCAATGGACGGACTGACCAAGTGGACCTACAGACAAAGAACATCTAGTGAGGAAAATTAGCCTCGCAGCTGCATTCAGAATGGGTTGTAGTGGTGAGAGTTTCTTTTTGGTAAGACCAGTATGAAGACTATTGCAATAATCAATGCGGGAGATAATGAGAGCATGGACTAGAGTTTTTACAGTTTCTTGTGTAAGGTATGGTCGCATTTTAGATATATTTTTTAGATGCATGTGATTTTGAGGCAGATTGAATGTGGGATTTAATGTGGGAAGAAAGGACAGTTCAGAGTCAAGGATGACATCTAGACAGCGAGCTTGTGGGGTAGGATTGAATGTCAAGTTCTCAACATTGATAGAGATATCAAGTTGGTAACTACTATCGGTCAGTGGAAATATAATTAATACTGTTTTGGAAATATTAAGTTTGATGTGGCAAGATGACATCCAAGATCAATCGGCAGAAATGCATTCAGTGACACAGACTAATACAGATCGTGACAAATCTGGGGAGGATAGTTAGATTTGAGTATCATCCGCGTACAGGGGATACTGAAATCCAAAAGAGCTGATTAGTTTGCCAAGACATGAAGAATAGATAGAGAAAAGACTAGGGCCTTAGAATGAGCCTTGCGGTACTCCAAGTGATGGAGGTAGTGTAGAGAAAGTGGATTCAGAGAAGCAAACACTGAAAGAGCGATTATACAGGTAGGATGAGAACCAAGAAAGGAATATGTCCTGAATACCTAGGGATTGTAGTGTTTGTATGTGTGTGTCAAAGGCAGCACAGATCAAGGAGAATAAGAAGTGAGTAACAACCTTTAGATTTTGCAGTGACCAGATCATTCACTACTTTAGTCAGTGTGTATCCATGGAGTGTTTTGAATGAAAGCCTGACTGAAGTGGATCCAATAAATTGTGCAGTTAAGAAAGTGTGTGAGGTGAGTATAGGCAAGTCTCTAAAGTAGCTTGGAGGGGCATGGGAGCTAACAGATAACATTTGTGGCATTTGAAACAAACACAGCAAATTGTAAGGCTGTGTGCCTTTTGATTCAAATGCTGAGACTACTGCATCACATTCAAAAAGTAAAACATTCAGAAAATTCAGTTCAAGTGCTACAACTGTCACAAGATAGGTCACAAAGGAAGAAAACAAAAACTGCAATGGCAAAGATAAGTCAATCCAGAGTGTAACAGGTTGCCCCAGAAATGATTGCTGATACAGTATATCAATTCAGGTGCAACAAGGAATTTCAGCTGCAGTGAGAATAGGCTCCACTAATCCAGTACTTTAGATCGAATAGCGGCGGATTGATCTACAGTACAAGCTCTGGCAAATGGTCAGTGACGACTGTTATTTTAATATACAGTCCTGTACTGCATACTGTACACACAGATGGTGACCAATGGTCAGACGGAGAGAGTAAAAAAATAAAAATAGTTTATACAGACGCAAATGAACGTGTTAAAACACTTGTATATGCAGATGCAACTAATGTGTGAATGTAAAAAGGGGGAGTCCGAGGACAAAAGTGGGCGCTGATTAATGAAGTTTTTTCTTAAAAAGTAAGATAATACTAATACTTCAATTCTATATATATATATTTTTATATTAAAAAGAAACGTATCACCCTTCTGGCTGCCCACAATGGTGGACCTGGGTATCCACCGTACTATACAAAAACAAGGAAAGGATATTGTGGGCGCTCGGAGGGGATCGTAATACAACGGCTGCTGGTTTTGTAAATATTAAATTTTGTTTATTGGTAAGAAAATTCTAACAAATAGACATTATAACATTATGGCTAGAGTGCCATTAGCAATTCATATACACAATTGAATAAGAATAAAAATAAAAATCAAATTAAAACAATGATTAAAAATAATGACTGTGTCCTGGGCCTCAGAACTTGTAAATGTTTAGGTACCAACTCTAGTTATGTTAGTTCTCTTGCATGCAAAAGCCAGCTGTTATATTAGTAAGAGTTAGTGCATATTTAGCTCAAACTGCACTCTGCAGGAGAAGAGGCTAATTGGTATTGAATAAAGCCTGTTGATACTTCACCAAGAAGAGCTGATAGATGTAACATTCAGTAGTATAGCTGAGTGCAAAACGTGCCAATCCCACAGCTGTCTCCTGTCCGTGAGATTTATTTGATCCACTCACTGTTTAGATGGCTGGCCGCACAGCGGCGGTTCTCTTTAGCAGTGCCTGCAGTAGATGGTGTAGTGTGCTATCATTAGCACTGTGCCTGAGCAGGAGCGGAGACAGGGAGTCGCACGTGCAATTCTGGGTAGCAGGGGACGCTGTGATGCCGCGATCCGCGGCTTCCGGGTTCGGAGCTTCCGGCTTCCGGTTGCGGTCCACCTGCGTTCCACAGTCATAACAGGTCACCTGACGCGTTTCTCCGCCTCCAAGGTGGGCGGTTTCATCAGAGGTACCTCTGATGAAACCGCCCACCTTGGAGGCGGAGAAACGCGTCAGGTGACCTGTTATGACTGTGGAACGCAGGTGGACCGCAACCGGAAGCCGGAAGCTCCGAACCCGGAAGCCGCGGATCGCGGCATCACAGCGTCCCCTGCTACCCAGAATTGCACGTGCGACTCCCTGTCTCCGCTCCTGCTCAGGCACAGTGCTAATGATAGCACACTACACCATCTACTGCAGGCACTGCTAAAGAGAACCGCCGCTGTGCGGCCAGCCATCTAAACAGTGAGTGGATCAAATAAATCTCACGGACAGGAGACAGCTGTGGGATTGGCACGTTTTGCACTCAGCTATACTACTGAATATTACATCTATCAGCTCTTCTTGGTGAAGTATCAACAGGCTTTATTCAATACCAATTAGCCTCTTCTCCTGCAGAGTGCAGTTTGAGCTAAATATGCACTAACTCTTACTAATATAACAGCTGGCTTTTGCATGCAAGAGAACTAACATAACTAGAGTTGGTACCTAAACATTTACAAGTTCTGAGGCCCAGGACACAGTCATTATTTTTAATCATTGTTTTAATTTGATTTTTATTTTTATTCTTATTCAATTGTGTATATGAATTGCTAATGGCACTCTAGCCATAATGTTATAATGTCTATTTGTTAGAATTTTCTTACCAATAAACAAAATTTAATATTTACAAAACCAGCAGCTGTTGTATTACGATCCCCTCCGAGCGCCCACAATATCCTTTCCTTGTTAATGTGTGAATGGAATAATGTAGCTCATTGACTTTAAAGTATGTACAGTGCACTAAATGAGCATCTGAGTCCCCTAACAGCATAAACAAACACTAATGGGATGGAATCACTGCTTGCATTACTTCTATGCAGGAACTTGTGTATCTTCCATGCAGCAATGTGGGCTAGCGGTGAAGGCTCCTGCCTACCACGCTGAGAGTCCCGGGTTCGATTCCCACAAGTGCCAATCTATGTTTTTCCCCTGAGATTCACTTTATTATTATTTTCTCTGTGTAATCCATTGTAATCCATTCAATGGAAGGGTGCACACAAGTTTCACATACCAATAAATATAAATGAGTGTATCCTGACGCAATTAACTGTAAGAGCAACACAGTACTGTAGATCATCGGCGATAGAGAATCTGTGTTGTACTTTATGAGAAGGGATCACTGCTACTGTACCATTTACACACCTACAGTATCAATATGCCTGCAGTTCTCTATGTGATTTTCATACACAGTATACTGTAGAATTGTGTTGCACATTCATTGTAACCTGACCTTCCTCCCTGTCTACTGTATGAACTGTGCAGGCTCCCTGGGGGGAAGGGAGAAGTGGGATGGTGGTAGGGGGAGCTGGTGGCTTAATACTGTGTTATGTGATACTGTACAGACACAAATGAATGTGTTAAAGCAATGGCCCAATGACGTTCGGTTTATGTAAGCTACTAAATTTAATTGAATTAAAATGGACTTAAAGCTTAATATCTCTGGTTCTCATGGTCCAATCTGCTCAGAATTGGATTGCAATCGAAGGGGAGATGATTAGCTACTAGAGGATACCAACCCTAAGTTTCTGTGTCCCCCACAAGGCTCATAGCAAGCATCGGAACCCATGGTGGGTCTGAATTAACGGGCCCATTATAGTCTATGGGAAAAGGGGTCCACTTTGCGTCCTGATATCTCTGGTTCTGGGTGTCCCAGAGACTCGGGACCGGTACCATACTTGGCTTTTGGGGCAGACCAAACACTAGTTTATGTGACACCGCAAGGGGAAATATCAAGCAACCGTGTGTCGGGTCCCCTCCAGATGTCCACTTATAAAGATAACACTTGCCGCTGTAGCCTTTAGAGCAGAGTACATTACAAGCTGTTTGTGCTATTTAGTACTCAAATGCAAAATACTGTACAGAGACGCTAAGCAGAGTGATTTGGCATCCAGGAATTTAGGGATGAGCTTTAATCTCTCTCCATTATATTTAGTAAGATAACACATGCTGCTGTATGTTACAAGCTGTTCATGCTATTCAGTACTCAAAAATGAAATACTGTACAGAGATGCTAAACAGAGTGATTTGGCATCCAGGAACTTAGGGAGGAGCTTTTATCTCTCTCCATTAAACTTAGTAAGATAACACTTGTCGCTGTACATTACAAGCTGTTCGTGCTATTTAGTACTCAAATGCAAAATACTGTACAGAGATGCTAAGCACAGTGATTTGGCATCCAGGAACTTAGGGAGGAGCTTTTATCTCTCTCCATTATACTTAGTAAGATAACACATGCCGCTTGGTTCCAAAAATACAGGGGACAAAAGATGTAGGGGGTCCCCCATACTTTAAAACCAGCACTGGGTTCCACTAGTCGAGAAGATAATGCCACAGTGGGGGACACTTTTATACTGGTCCCTGCGGCCGTGGAATTACCCCCCCAACTAGTCAACTCTGGGTGTGGTATGCTGGAGGAGTGGGGACCCCTTAAATCAAGGGGTCCCCCCCCTCCAGGCACCCAAGGTCCAGGGGTGAAGCCCGAGTCTGCCCCCCATCCCTGGACAGTGGATGGAGGGCTGATAGCCTTTTCCAGTGTAAAAAAAAAAGAATATTGTCTTTTGTTTTAGAACTACAAGTCCCAGCAAGCCTCCCCGCTAGCTAGTACTTGGAGAACCACAAGTACCAGCATGTGGGGAAGTAACGGGCCTGTAGTTCTACAACAAAAGAAATACCCATATAAATACAAGACACACACACCGTGACAGTACAAATTTATTAAAACACACTTACACACTCATACATACTTACCTACATCCCATGCCGGGCAATCATGTCCACTTCTCTAGTAGAATCCAATAGGGTTACCTGTGAAAAAAAAGAAACAATACTCACCTATTATCTGGTGTTGATCGGTCCTCTTCATTTCTGAAGTAATCCACGGCTTTAAAAAAAAATGAAATCCCGATCCACGCCACTAAAGAGGTTCCATGTTTACACATGGAACCCCTTTCCCCGAGTGGGGACCCCTTGGGTACCCGGCCAGTTGTTACTAGTTGGGGGGGGTAATGCCACGGCCACAGGGACCAATATAAAAGTGTCCCCTGGTTATGGCATTATCTTCTCGGCTAGTGGAGCCCGGTGCTGGTTTTAAAAATACGGGGGACACCTATGTCTTTTGTCCCCTGTATTTTTGGAACCAGGGCTGGCCCAAGAGCCTCGTGCTGGTTGTCTAAATACTGGGAACCCCAGTCATTTCTTCCCCGGTATTTAAACTACCAAGACCAGCTCAAAGAGCCCGAGGCTGGTTATGCTTAGGAGGGGGGACCTTACACAATTTGTTTTCCTTTTCTAACTATTTCTATACTGTACACAAAGAAGCCCTGCACGGATCACACTGATCTGGATGGTCTTCATTGTGTTAAGTCCGGCAGTGTTTTACTGTTCTCTCATGCAAAACACTGCCAGCAATATGAATTACTTCAACATCGGTGAACTCAAATTTACAAAACATGGTAGTTTAGTAAATTACCGTGTTTTGTTCCAAATAGTTGCATTCGTACACTGCCGATGTCAGCCGAGATTGATCTCGGCTGAAATTGGCAAAAATAAAAATCTTAGTAAATATACCCCTAAGGGAGGAGCTTTTATCTCTCCCAATTATACTTATAAAGATAACACTTGCCGCTGTAACCATTACAGCAGAGTATGTTACCAGCTGTTTGTGCTATTTAGTACTCAAATACAAAATACTGTACAGAGACACTAAGCACAGTGATTTGGCATCCAGAAACTTAGGGAGGAGCTTTTATCTCTCCATTATACTTAATACTTCGGGATTTGGATGCTCACATATCCCTAACATCAATAGACCATACTGTATCTCTAACACATTCATTTGCATCTGTATATGCTGTACTATTTGCGTCTGTACTGTATATACCGTTATATACTGTATGACATACTGTAGCATAATGTAGCATAATGAGATGCACCAGTAAAGTAGTTGTTACGCTGTAGTTCAGTATTGTATTTTAATGGAGACCACACGCATGCACACTGGTGATTTTAAAAAGCGACATCTGGTGGATGATCGCAGGTATTACACTCAAAGGTAATGCCAAACGCTCTATGCACCTCCCTTTGACTAGGTGCGCCTCCTTGTGCCCAGGCACGCTGCGTATGGCCGATCACGACTAACGCCTCAGCCAGCCAAGATAACAGAGGACCCATCTGTATAAAAGTTGGAATGGTTAAAGCTTGCTTAAAGGTTGGAACAAAGGACAAAAATCACAAAGGGCATAGATGTGCTTTACATACTAGAAATGGAACAAATCTTATAACCATCAGTGTCCTGGAAAAGAGAGGCCACTGGAAAGTGCTAAAGTAAAGTCTATTGTGCAAAACAGAAAGGGGACTGTCATAGCTACAGGCACAAGATGTCAGCAATTGTATGTCCTTGATAAACAGCACTGTTATGAGACAATGACAAGTTAGTCACTATCTCTAGAGCTCTGGCATAGTAGATTTGGTCACCTTGGCTATGACAGTGTTCCAATGCAATATAATTGGATAGTCACAGGAATGTCAGAGACTACAGTAACACATACAAACCCATATGTGAGAGCTAGGGAAACAAATTTGTCAGCTATTTTCTACATCAGCAAGTAGAGCACATACAGCTGTTAGGTTCCTGGTGCTCAGAACAAGGGAGATGTTATGAAGTGAGTCCAGAGCACCAGGACGTAATACTGGATTTGGAGAAATGGAACGGGAATAGCCCCTGGCACCCTACCTCCGTTGTTTTACCCGTGTTGTCAATTCACGCTTGCAGGACTATGGTTTCTTGGGCCCATGGCAGCCGCGTTTGAAGGGCGGATTAGGTCTGCCCAACTCCGATGCCCCCTCAGGTCTTAAAGAGAGACAAAGCGTGAACTGAGACAGGGTAATAACAAGGGGCCCTCTAACTGAAACAACGAAAGCCAGGGGCTACTAACTAGCCTAAAACTAAATGTATGTGCGGCTTGCCGCCAAAGGAAAAGAACAACAAAGGAAATGCTGACCACACGCCGACACAATACTTTTGTGTACCGGCGGTGACAGCATAAGCAGAACCCTCTGCAAAACACCAGTGACAGATACAACCAAGGAATACAGCGGCCTAGGCCGACGGACGCGGCAAAGCCGCTACTCACTGAACCGGTACAAATACTGGCAAACGGACAGGAACCCCCAATGCTGCCGACACAGACTCTCAGAACTGGAGGACAGGCAGAATCCCAAACGACAGACCGGTGGACACCAAGAAGCCAGAAACTCGACCAGGCATAGGCAAAGCCACAGGACTTCAGGACAGGAACGCTTCACGGCAGGGCACGGGATCAGACACAGGAATCGACACAGGGACTGACACAGGAATCAACACAGGAAGCAGCTAGACAGACACTGCTAGACAGGAGCTCAGGAACTGACAGGAACAAGCTCAGAACTCAAGCACTCTGGAAGACTGGAAACCTAGAAATATTACCAGCGTCTGTGAATTGCACTCAGCCAGCATATAACAGAGAGGCATGACAAAACAAGATTTATCCTGCACCAGACTAAATATAATTGGTTCATTCAATAACAAAAACCAACTAAGCAGAAGAACCAATTAAGCCCCCATGGGCAGCTATTTTAACGTTGGAGGTGCTCCTAGGAATTATGTACCTGATACACATTAATTCAGTGGATGTGGAAGAGCCCACATCTCACCAAAAGAGAAGAAATTCCTTTGTTTGGAGCACTCTTTTAAATATTCTATGTGAATAAAATGAGAAATTGAATTTATTAACACTTAACTTTTATTATTCCTTACTTGACTAAAATTTGAAAGGGGTATAGTACATGTATCAAATAATCAATCCCTTTATAAACAGTGGTAAAATATAAATGAGAGCAATTACAGTAATTTATTATATAATAATGTAATTGCTCAAATAGTAAAAATTACAATGATAGTAATCTATCAGACCATTCAGGTAAGCAGCAGTAGTGATATTTTATACTCTCATATAGTCAGAGGATTCATGACCATTTAGATATCACAAGTTAGTTCAGACTAATTATATGCGTCTGAGTTTCATCAAGCGGTGTAAATAATTCTAAATGAATTCATTGGATCAGCTTCTCCCCACACCTCAATCAAGCTTGTACATAAAAAGGACTGATCCTTTATCATAGAGCAGAAATGCTATCCATAGTTGTGTTTAGAAAGTAAAAGATAACATTTTGACTTCCTGACATATATAGTATCACAATTCTATGGAACAAATATTGAATGCATAAATAGCCACCTTGTATTGGGGCCAAATTCCAGTCACTGTGTAACAAAATCATGTGAATCAATAAACATTCAATAACATTTGAAATGAAGGGAGTGTGCATTACAAATCCTGTAAAAAATGATCCATAATCTGGAAGTACATTGCTTCATAGACAATAATTATGTTATGGTATAACAAATAAGGAGGGGAGGGGGGAGAGAGAGAAAAAACAAAAGGTAGACACTCTAGTCAACTGATCCCATCTGCTGTCTGACCTCATCCAAGAGCGGAGGAAAGATGAGAGTGGGACCGTCGACTGTGCCGTGGAAATAAGAGAACAGGCAAACTGGCTAAAGACCCCGTCGTGGTGTTAGATAGGCCCTGATGCCAACGAGCCTTGCAGGGTCTAAATGCGCCACTTGAGCCCGAGCCAGGGGCCGAAATGAAGAAAAAAGAAAAGAAAAGAGAAAAAAGAGAAAAAAAGTAATAAATAAAGGAAATTAATTAAACAATTGTACTCTCAACAAAATTATGAGTGATAAGATCAATTAATCTACTTTTGTTCTTTAAAGCAGGGTTTTAGAAAAATCCTCATGTCAAAGTTGCTCCTAAATTAATAAGGCTAATATCAATATCTATCCTTGTAAACACGGGCTGATTGGTATCTCTGATATTAGTCTAACCACCTTGGTTGCACCTTGCTAATTGCCATATTTTTCAAAAAGGTGTATACCTATTATAGGAAAAACCATACATAGGAAATACCTGACAATCTTGGCTGAGAAAAAAGGATAGTAGGCACTCCAGTTCACTAATCCCATCTGCTGTCTGGCCTCATCAAATAGAGCGGAGGACAGATGAGAGTGGGATCGTGGGCTGTGCCAAGAGAAAAAGAAAAGCGGAGGGTACCTTGAGAACCCGTAAGTGGTGTTAGGCGGGCCCTGATGCTAATTAGCCTTGCAGGGTCTGGATGCGCCACCGGATACCAAATGTCCGTCCGTGAAGAAAGCAGAGGGAGAAGACAGGGAATATGGGGAGTACCGGATCGTTGTCTCTGAGGCGTGATTCGCTGTACCTCACCGCTACTGGCGGCGGTCCGTGGATCCCAGCCGCTCAATCGTTAGGAGTTACTGCTGCTGGTCACGGTTTCCCCGCTGCCAGCCTCGGTCAGTTGATCCAAACCGCTTGATTACTGAAAGCTGCTGCCGCTGATCACGGCTCCCCCTGCAGTGAGGAGACCGTGCATAGGGCCGTGATTAGGACGTACGTTTCACCACCTGGGCTTGCTCACCTAGCAGTGGCGCATTTAGACCCTGCAAGGCTCGTTGGCATCAGGGCCTATCTAACACCACGACGGGGTCTTTAGCCAGTGTGCCTGTTCTCTTATTTCCACGGCACAGTCGACGGTCCCACTCTAATCTTTCCTCCGCTCTTGGATGAGGTCAGACAGCAGATGGGATCAGTTGACTAGAGTGTCTACCTTTTGTTTTTTCTCTCTCTCCCCCCTCCCCTCCTTATTTGTTATACCATAACATAATTATTGTCTATGAAGCAATGTACTTCCAGATTATGGATCATTTTTTACAGGATTTGTAATGCACACTCCCTTCATTTTAAATGTTATTGAATGTTTATTGATTCACATGATTTTGTCACACAGTGACTGGAATTTGGCCCCAATACAAGGTGGCTATTTATGCATTCAATATTTGTTCCATAGAATTGTGATACTATATATGTCAGGAAGTCAAAATGTTATCTTTTACTTTCTAAACACAACTATGGATAGCATTTCTGCTCTATGATAAAGGATCAGTCCTTTTTATGTACAAGCTTGATTGAGGTGTGGGGAGAAGCTGATCCAATGAATTCATTTAGAATTATTTACACCGCTTGATGAAACTCAGACGCATATAATTAGTCTGAACTAACTTGTGATATCTAAATGGTCATGAATCCTCTGACTATATGAGAGTATAAAATATCACTACTGCTGCTTACCTGAATGGTCTGATAGATTACTATCATTGTAATTTTTACTATTTGAGCAATTACATTATTATATAATAAATTACTGTAATTGCTCTCATTTATATTTTACCACTGTTTATAAAGGGATTGATTATTTGATACATGTACTATACCCCTTTCAAATTTTAGTCAAGTAAGGAATAATAAAAGTTAAGTGTTAATAAATTCAATTTCTCATTTCATTCACATAGAATATTTAAAAGAGTGCTCCAAACAAAGGAATTTCTTCTCTTTTGGTGAGATGTGGGCTCTTCCACATCCACTGAATTAATGTGTATCTATAACAGAGAGGCCTAATTAATTATGTCATGCAGCTGCCCTGTTGCATGACTCCAAACTGACAAGATGCAATTAGCAGCCAGGTGAGGCTGAACACATGGGAACAAGCTGCAATTACACAGACTCACCAGCGGCAGCAAACAAGAGTATTCTTAAACAGAGCAACGGGAAATCCTGGCCTGCAAGACAACTTATAAACATAAAATAGGAATGAACCACTACCTGTGGTTCATAACAGTATCCTCTCCTTAAGGGTGAGATCCGAGCACCCCATGACACCCACGGGGAACATAAACAGAAGTGTAACATAAAATACATAACCAAAATGCAAAAATGGAAATGAGCCACAGCTGTGGCTCATAACAATACCCCCCCCCCCTTGAGGAGGGGGTCAAAGGACCCCAAAATTCAGACTATCCAAAACAAGGGATACAAAAAAAATAGACACACTGGTCTAACAGACAAGAAAACAGAAACAAGCTGTAACAACAGCTTGTAACAGTGCTCTCCCCTTGACGGTGGCCACTGGACACAAGACAAGGAAAAAAAAAATCTTTTTTTTTTAATATCAAGGCAAGAGTCAAAAATTATTTATTTTTCTTCTTCTTCTTCTTCTTCTTCTTCTTCTTCTTTTTACAAAGCTCTTTAGGTCTGACCAAGGTAATTCCCCAAACATTGTCTGAACTGATGGTACCACCCAGCAAGGCTGCGTTCAAATCAGAAATGGGTTTCTTACCCTTGGGAACTGAACTTTCAGGCAAAGTACTATTATTAGAAGAAGAGAGAAAAGCACATCCTGCAGTCAAAACAACGGGCTGAGACTCTTGTGCCAAGTCTACAGTATCCGGTGAACTCTCAGCAGACAAGATGAGTGACCTAGAGAAACCTGAACCAATTTCTTTGGAACCATATCTTTTAATAATTGCATCACTGAATGCTGTGGGATCCTGAAGAATGGGATCTTCAGCTTTCATTAGGCTCGCCCACTCAAAAGGCTCTCCTCTAAAGGAATAAATCAGATAGAGCACAAGGTTCTCTGAAGTGATGCCCAGAAATGGTCTAGATAACATAATGATGTAATAGTGTTTGAAAAGCGCCAGAAATTGGACTAAGTCCCCATCAAAGATTATGGATGTTGAGATATCAACAGAGTCAGGATCTGTTTCCTTCCCATCTGACTGACTAGAGTGTTTTGCTAGGACCTGGTCACTATTGACCTTACTCGAGGCTGAAACTCTCTGAACCCCACCTGGGGCAGTGACTTTCTGAACCCCACCCGGGGCAGTGGCTTTCTGAACCCCACCCGGGGCAGTGACTTTCTGAACCCCACCCGGGGCAGTGACTTTCTGAACCCCACCCGGGGCAGTGACTTTCTGTACCCCACCCGGGGCAGTGACCTTCGGGAACCCTGCTGGGGTCAGCACCTCGGATTCTTTTACTGGGACCGAGCCGTCGGCCTCCCCCACTGGGACCGAGCCATCGGCCTCCCTCACTGGGACCGAGCCATCGGCTTCCCTCACTGGGACTGAGCCATTGGCCTCCCTCTCTGAGTCGATAATTATCGAAACTCCTCCCGGGACTATGACTTCCGGGACTTTTGCTGAAGCTATAACCTTCAGAACCTCCACTAACGCTATGCCTCTTGAGTCCTTTCCTGGGGAAGCGACTTCTAGACCCTTCTTTGGGGCTTTGTCTCTCAAGACCCCACTTGGGGATATTACTTCAAAGATCACTTCTGGAGTTTTGCTTCTCGAGTTCCCTTCTAGAACTATGGTTTTAGACACCCTTTCTGGGGTCGCGCTTTTCAAGTCCCTACCTGGGGTAACAGCTTCTGAGACCCCTTCTAGTATGGAAACCTGAGCTATAATATTTGATGTCCCTCTATAAGCTAGAGCATCGGGTACCATTCCAGCACTCTGGGCATCGGGTACCGCTCCAGCACTCTGGGCATCGGGTACCGCTCCAGCACTCTGGGCATCGGGTACCGCTCCAGCACTCTGGGCATCGGGTACCACTCCAGCACTCTGGGCATCGGGTACCGCTCCAGCACTCTGGGCATCGGGTACTGCTCCAGCACTCTGGGCATTGGGTACCGCTCCAAGATCCTGGGCAACGTGCACCACTCCAGGACCCTGGGCAACGGGCACCACTCCAGGACCCTGGGCAACGGGCACCACTCCAGGACCCTGGGCAATGGGCACCACTCCAGGAACCTGGGCATCGGGCACCACTCCAGGACCCTGGGCATCGGGCACCACTCCAGGACCCTGGGCATCGGGCACCACTCCAGGACCCTGGGCATCGGGCACCACTCCAGGACCCTGGGCATTGGGCACAACTCCAGGGGTGTGCAACTCTGCTTGAACAGGAAAATCAAGAGAGGAGAGAAACATTCTCTTTTGATTCCTGAATCTATAATGGGGCTCCCTTGCCCAAGGACCCCAATTATAGGACAGAGAGCTTTTTAGTGTGGGTTGTGTGACAAGTACCTCTGCCACAGTAGAGACAGGAGTAGGTCTTGTATCCTGACTCAGCTTGGCCAGAGGGCAAGACTTGTCACCACACTTTAGCTTGCGCAACTCACAGGTCTGCAGATAGTGGCCTAAACCCCCACAATATAGGCATAAGTTTAAGTTTCTGCGATGCAGACGCTCCTCTTCTGAGAGCCTGGGCCGCAGAAAACTTTTAAACCTTTTCTCTTCAATTAAACCAGAGGATTCTCTTGTCACCATACTGTGAACAAGAGTCTCTTTAGAGATAGATGTACTCTCAACGACTTCTGGCAAGATGAGCAAGATTTTAGTGAGAAGGTTTTGCAGTTGCTTTAAGGATTGCTGCAAAACTTCTAGTCGCTCAGGTCTCAAAGCACTGAAAGCAGAGTTCAGGGCTGAGAGAGATGCCAGCAGGGCTTGCATAGTAGACATAGGAGGATTTAAAACTAGACAAGACAAGACAAGGCAAGACTAGACAAGGCAAGACTAGACAAGGCAAGACAAGACAAGGCAAGACTAGACAAGGCAAGACTAGACACGGCAAGACTAGACAAGGCAAGACTAGACAAGGCAAGACTGAATTTTTTAAACTAGACAAAACAAGACTGGATTTTTTTTTTTTAAATACCGGACTGGATTCTAAACACCGGACTGGATTCTAAACACCGGACTGGATTCTAAACACTGAATTCTAGACAGGACTGGATTATAAACACCGGACTGGATTCTGGACACTGAGTTCTAGACAGGACTGGATTTCTAAACACCGGACTGGATTCTAGACTAGACACTGGACTGGGCCAAAAAAGAAAAAGTTTTATTTCTTTTTTGTGGTATGGCTGGTGATAATGTTAGGTTCCTGGTGCTCAGAACAAGGGAGATGTTATGAAGTGAGTCCAGAGCACCAGGACGTAATACTGGATTTGGAGAAATGGAACAGGAATAGCCCCTGGCACCCTACCTCCGTTGTTTTAACCGTGTTGTCAATTCACGCTTGCAGGACTATGGTTTCTTGGGCCCATGGCAGCCGCGTATGAAGGGCGGATTAGGTCTGCCCAACTCTGATGCCCCCTCAGGTCTTAAAGAGAGACAAAGCGTGAACTGAGAGGGTAATAACAAGGGGCCCTCTAACTGAAACAACCAAAGCCAGGGGCTACTAACTAGCCTAAAACTAAATGTATGTGCGGCTTGCCGCAAAAGGAAAAGAACAACAAAGGAAATTCTGACCACACGCCGACACAATACTTTTGTGTACCGGCGGTGACAGCATAAGCAGAACCCTCTGCAAAACACCAGGGACAGATACAACCAAGGAATACAGCGGCCTAGGCCGACGGACGCGGCAAAGCCGCTACTCACGGAACCGGTACAAATACTGGCAAATGGACAGAAACCCCCAATGCTGCCGACACAGACTCTCAGAACTGGAGGACAGGCAGAATCCCAAACGACAGACCGGTGGACACCAAGAAGCCAGAAACTCGACCAGGCATAGGCAAAGCCACAGGACTTAAGGACAGGAACGCTTCACGGCAGGACACGGGATCAGACACAGGAATCGACACAGGGACTGACACAGGAATCGACACAGGAAGCAGCTAGACAGACACTGCTAGACAGGAGCTCAGGAACTGGCAGGAACAAGCTCAGAACTCAAGCACTCTGGAAGACTGGAAACCTAGAAATATCACCAGCGTCTGTGAATTGCACTCAGCCAGCATATAACAGAGAGGCCTAATTAATTATGTCATGCAGCTGCCCTGTTGCATGACTCCAAACTGACAAGTTGCAATTAGCAGCCAGGTGAGGCTGAACACATGGGAACAAGCTGCAATTACACAGACTCACCACCGGCAGCAAACAAGAGTATTCTTAAACAGAGCAACGGGAAATCCTGGCCTGCAAGAAAACTTATAAACATAAAATAGGAATGAACCACTACCTGTGGTTCATAACAGTATCCTCTCCTTAAGGGTGAGATCCGAGCATCCCATGACACCCACGGGGAACATAAACAGAAGTATAACATAAAATACATAACCAAAATGCAAAAATGGAAATGAGCCACAGCCGTGGCTCATAACACAGCTGTGTGTGGTCCAATGGAAGTAAAGTCTGTAAGTAGATACAGATACAGTACTATGTGACATTTATTGATGATGTCACAAGGATGACACGTGTAATTCATAAAAGAAAATCTATTGCAGCGCAAAAGATTGCAGACTACAAGAGACTTGTAGAAAATCAAACAGGTTACAGACTGAAGACTCCAATATTTAATAAAGGTGGAGAATATAGCAAGGGAGAGGTGGAACAATTCTTAAGAAAATATGGAATAGACAATCAATTGCCCATTGTCTATATCAATTGGCCATTGTCTATTGGTCTGTGTCAGTGAACAGGCATACACTAGTGGAAAGAACAAAAAACATGCTCTCTGCACTAGTGTAGAATAATTTGAGCCACCCTTTGATGTGTACCTATAGTATACTGCGCCAAGCATGGGGCTGGTGCAAACTCTGATACATTGATGAAGTTGCTGGGGTGGTTACATTGATGTGTTTGGCTCATAGTACAGGGAGGTATTCAAATAGGCCGTCCAATTACAGAAAGGGAACATACAACTCAAAATGAGACCTGGGGCCAAATGTAACAGAGTGAGAGTTTCAGAAAGTGAGAGATTTGGTAAGGTTTTGCAGGTTTTTTTTAAAGTGGCAATCATTTACACAGCAATATCAACCTGGTTTTGCAGTATACATGATTGCCACTTTAAAAAAAAACCTGAAATGACCAAATCTCTCACTTTCTGAAACTCTCACTCTCACATTTCGCTCCTAATGTCTCATTTCTAATAACAAGAACTGGCTTTGATATGAATTACTTGCATAGCAAAATATACTAAAAATCTATATGCAGTTAGAATATAAATAACCAGCACACTGACTAATGAAAGAAAGTTAAAAAAAATGTAGTACAGCATAAGAATATAAAATACATCAGTCACATATGGGTGCTGAGTTGGACGCAGCTGAATCCATGTGTGTTTCTTGTGACAAACGCACGTTTGCAACTTCATACTAATACTGCTACTGCTAGCCGTTCCCTGATTCAGGGCTGTAAAGAGCAGGCAATGAAGAATTGTAAGAAATTCCCTCACCAAGCGCAGCATATAAACAATGCCTGTCAAATAAGGCAATCGACAATTGTGTTAGACAAACGGACTAATTCAGATCTGTTAGCTCGCTAGCGTTTTTCGCTGCACAGTGATCTGGTAACTACAGCGCATGCCTATGCACCGCAATGCGCAGGCGCGTCGTATGGGTACAAAGCAGATCGTTGCTGTGCACTGGTTCTTGTGAAAAATCCATTCACACAGCCGATTGCAAGGAGATTGACAGGAAGAGGACGTTTGTGGGTGGCAACTGACCGTTTTCTGGGAGTGTTTGGAAAAATGCAGGCGTGTCCAAGCGTTTTCAGGGCGGGTGTCTGATGTCAATTCCGGGCTTGAATAGGCTGAAGTGATCGCAGTGGCTGAGTAAAGTCAGAGCTACTCAGAAACTAGTGATGTGCACCGGACATTTTTCGGGTTTTGTGTTTTGGTTTTGGATTCGGTTCCGCGGCCGTGTTTTGGATAACGGACGCGTTTTGGCAAAACCTCACCGAAATTTTTTTGTCGGATTCGGGTGTTTTTTACAAAAAACCCTAAAAAACAGCTTAAATCATAGAATTTGGGGGTCATTTTGATCCCATAGTATTATTAACCTCAAAACCATAATTTTCACTCATTTCCAGTCTATTCTGAACACCTCACACTTCACAATATTATTTTTAGTCCTAAAATTTACACCAAGGTCGCTGGATGGCTAAGCTAAGCGACACAAGTGGCCGACACAAACACTTGGCCCATCTAGGAATGGCACTGCAGTGTCAGGTAGGATGGCACTTCAAAAAAATAGTCCCCAAACAGCACATGATGCAAAGAAAAAAAGAGGCGCACCAAGGTCGCTGTGTGACTAAGCTAAGCGACACAAGTGGCCGACACAAACACCTGGCCCATCTAGGAGTGGCACTGCAGTGTCAGGCAGGATGGCACTTCAAAAAAATTGTCCCCAAACAGCACATGATGCAAAGAAAAATTAAAGAAAAAAGAGGTGCAAGATGGAATTGTTCTTGGGCCCTCCCACCCACCCTTATGTTGTATAAACAGGACATGCACACTTTAATGAACCCATCATTTCAGCGACAGGGTCTGCCACACGACTGTGACTGAAATGACTGGTTGGTTTGGGCCCCCACCAAAAAAAGAAGCAATCAATCTCTCCTTGCACAAACTGGCTCTACAGAGGCAAGATGTCCACCTCATCATCATCCTCCGATTCCTCACCCCTTTCACTGTGTACATCCCCCTCCTCACAGATTATTAATTCGTCCCCACTGGAATCCACCATCTCAGGTCCTTGTGTACTTTGTGGAGGCAATTGCTGCTGGTGAATGTCTCCACGGAGGAATTGATTATAATTCATTTTGATGAACATCATCTTCTCCACATTTTCTGGAAGTAACCTCGTACGCCGATTGCTGACAAGGTGAGCGGCTGCACTAAACACTCTTTCGGAGTACACACTGGAGGGAGGGCAACTTAGGTAGAATAAAGCCAGTTTGTGCAAGGGCCTCCAAATTGCCTCTTTTTCCTGCCAGTATACGTACGGACTGTCTGACGTGCCTACTTGGATGCGGTCACTCATATAATACTCCACCATTCTTTCAATGGTGAGAGAATCATATGAAGTGACAGTATACGACATGTCAGTAATTGTTGGCAGGTCCTTCAGTCCGGACCAGATGTCAGCACTCGCTCCAGACTGCCCTGCATCACCGCCAGCGGGTGGGCTTGGAATTCTTAGCCTTTTCCTCGCACCCCCAGTTGCGGGAGAATGTGAAGGAGGAGATGTTGATGGGTCACGTTCCGCTTGACTTGACAATTTTCTCACCAGCAGGTCTTTGAACCTCTGCAGACTTATGTCTGCCGGAAAGAGAGATCCAACGTAGGTTTTAAATCTAGGATCGAGCACGGTGGCCAAAATGTAGTGCTCTGATTTCAACAGATTGACCACCCGTGAATCCTGGTTAAGCGAATTAAGGGCTCCATCCACAAGTCCCACATGCCTAGCGGAATCGCTCTGTTTTAGCTCCTCCTTCAATGTCTCCAGCTTCTTCTGCAAAAGCCTGATGAGGGGAATGACCTGACTCAGGCTGGCAGTGTCTGAACTGACTTCACGTGTGGCAAGTTCAAAGGGTTGCAGAACCTTGCACAACGTTGAAATCATTCTCCACTGCGCTTGAGTCAGGTGCATTCCCCCTCCTTTGCCTATATCGTGGCCAGATGTATAGGCTTGAATGACCTTTTGCTGCTCCTCCATCCTCTGAAGCATATAGAGGGTTGAATTCCACCTTGTTACCACCTCTTGCTTCAGATGATGGCAGGGCAGGTTCAGGAGTGTTTGGTGGTGCTCCAGTCTTCTGTACTCGGTGGCTGAATGCCGAAAGTGGCCCGCAATTCTTCGGGCCACCGACAGCATCTCTTGCACGCCCCTGTCGTTTTTTAAATAATTCTGCACCACCAAATTCAATGTATGTGCAAAACATGGGACGTGCTGGAATTTGCCCAGATGTAATGCACGCACAATATTGCTGGCGTTGTCCGATGTCACAAATCCCCAGGAGAGTCCAATTGGGGTAAGCCATTCTGCGATGATCTTCCTCAGTTTCCGTAAGAGGTTGTCAGCTGTGTGCCTCTTCTGTAAAAGCGGTGATACAAAGCGTAGCCTGCCTAGGAACGAGTTGGCGTTTGCGAGATGCTGCTACTGGTGCCGCCGCTGCTGTTCTTGCTGCGGGAGGCAATACATCTACCCAGTGGGCTGTCACAGTCAGATAGTCCTGAGTCTGCCCTGCTCCACTTGTCCACATGTCCGTGGTTAAGTGGACATTGGGTACAACTGCATTTTTAAGGACACTGGTGACTCTTTTTCTGAGGTCTGTGTACATTTTCGGTATCGCCTGCCTAGAGAAATGGAACCTAGATGGTATTTGGTACCAGGGACACAGTACCTCAATCAAGTCTCTAGTTGCCTCTGAATTAACGGTGGATACCGGAACCACATTTCTCACCGCCCAGGCTGCCAAGGCCTGAGTTATCTGCTTTGCAGCAGGATGACTGCTGTGATATTTCATCTTCCTCGCAAAGGACTGTTGGACAGTCAATTGCTTAGTGGAAGTAGTACAAGTGGTCTTCCGACTTCCCCTCTGGGATTACGATCGACTCCCAGCAGCTACAACAGCAGCACCAGCAGCAGTAGGCGTTACACTCAAGGATGCATCGGAGGAATCCCAGGCAGGAGAGGATTCGTCAGACTTGCCAGTGACATGGCCTGCAGGACTATTGGCTTTCCTGGGGAAGGAGGAAATTGACACTGAGGGAGTTGGTGGTGTGGTTTGCAGGAGCTTGGTTACAAGAGGAAGGGATTTAGTGGTCAGTGTACTGCTTCCGCTGTCACCCAAAGTTTTTGAACTTGTCACTGACTTATGATGAATGCGCTGCAGGTGACGTATAAGGGAGGATGTTCCGAGGTGGTTAACGTCCTTACCCCTACTTATTACAGCTTGAGAAAGGCAACACAAAGCTTGACACCTGTTGTCCGCATTTGTGTTGAAATAATTCCACACCGAAGAGCTGATTTTTTTTGTATTTTGACCAGGCATGTCAATGGCCATATTCATCCCACGGACAACAGGTGTCTCCCCGGGTGCCTGACTTAAACAAACCACCTCACCATCAGAATCCTCCTTGTCAATTTCCTCCCCAGTGCCAGCAACACCCATATCCTCATCCTGGTGTACTTCAACTGTGACATCTTCAATTTGACTTTCAGGAACTGGACTGCGGGTGCTCCTTCCAGCACTTGCAGGGGGCGTGCAAATGGTGGAAGGCGCAAGCTCTTCCCGTCCAGTGTGGGAAGGTCAGGCATCGCAACCGACACAATTGGACTCTCCTTGGGGATTTGTGATTTAGAAGAACGCACAGTTCTTTACTGTGCTTTTGCCAGCTTAAGTCTTTTCATTTTTCTAGCGAGAGGATGAGTGCTTCCATCCTCATGTGAATCTGAACCACTAGCCATGAACATAGGCCAGGGCCTCAGCCGTTCCTTGCCACTCCGTGTCGTAAATGGCATATTGGCAAGTTTACGCTTCTCATCAGATGCTTTCAATTTTGATTTTTGGGTCATTTTACTGAACTTTTGTTTTTTGGATTTTACATGCTCTCTACTATGACAGTAGGCATCAGCTTTGGCAGACGACGTTGATGGCATTTCATCGTCTCGGTCATGACTAGTGGCAGCAGCTTCAGCATGAGGTGGAAGTGGATCTTGATCTTTCCCTATTTTAACCTCCACATTTTTGTTCTCCATTTTTTAATGTGTGGAATTATATGCCAGTATCAATAGCAATGGCCTACTACTATATATACTGCGCACAACTGAAATGCACCACAGGTATAGATGGATAGTATACTTGACGACACAGAGGTAGGTAGAGCAGTGGCCTTTCCGTACCGTACTGCTATATATACTGGTGGTCACTGTGTCAGCAAACTGCAAAACTAAAATGCACCACCGGTATAGAATCTAGATGGATAGTATACTTAATGACGACACAGAGGTAGGTACAGCAGTGGCCTTCCGTACCGTATTGCTATAAATAGTATACTGGTGGTCACTGTGTCAGCAAACTGCAAAACTAAAATGCACCACAGGTATAGAATGTAGATGGATAGTATACTTAATGACGACACAGAGGTAGGTACAGCAGTGGCCTTCCGTACCGTACTGCTATATATAGTATACTGGTGGTCACTGTGTCAGCAAACTGCAAAACTAAAATGCACCACAGGTATAGAATGTAGATGGATAGTATACTTAATGACGACACAGAGGTAGGTACAGCAGTGGCCTTCCGTACCGTACTGCTATATATAGTATACTGGTGGTCACTGTGTCAGCAAACTGCAAAACTTAAATGCACCACAGGTATAGAATGTAGATGGATAGTATACTTAATGACGACACAAAGGTAGGTACAGCAGTGGCCTTCCGTACCGTACTGCTATATATAGTATACTGGTGGTCACTGTGTCAGCAAACTGCAAAACTAAAATGCACCACAGGTATAGAATGTAGATGGATAGTAAACTTAATGACGACACAGAGGTAGGTACAGCAGTGGCCTTCCGTACCATACTGCTATAAGTAGTATACTGGTGGTCACTGTGTCAGCAAACTGCAAAACTAAAATGCACCACAGGTACAGAATGTAGATGGATAGTATACTTAATGATGACACAGAGGTAGGTACAGCAGTGGCCTTCCGTACCGTACTGCTATATATAGTATACTGGTGGTCACTGTGTCTGCAAACTGCAAAACTAAAATGCACCACAGGTATAGAATGTATAGTATACCTAATGACGACACAGAGGTAGGTACAGCAGTCGCCTTCCGTACCGTACTGCTATATATACTGGTGGTCACTGTGTCAGCAAACTGCACAACTGAAATGCACCACAGGTATAGAATCTAGATGGATAGTATACTTAATGACGACACAGAGGTAGGTACAGCAGTGGCCTACTGTACCGTAATGCTATATATTATATACTGGTGGTCACTGGTCAGCAAAACTCTGCACTGTACTCCTCCTATATAATATTATACTGGTGGTCCCCAGTCCCCACAATAAAGCAGCACACTGAGCACAGATATGGAGTGTTTTTCAGGCAGACAACGTATACTGGTGGTCATTGTCAGCAAAACTCTGCACTGTACTCCTGCTATATAATACAGCTGCTCCCCAGTCCCCACAATTAAGCAGTGTGAGCACAGATATATGCAGCACACTGAGCACAGATATGGAGCGTTTTTTTCAGGCAGAGAACGGATAACTGGTGGTCACTGATCAGCAAAACTCTGCACTGTACTCCTCCTATATTATACAGCTGCTCCCCAGCTCTCCCCACAATTAAGCAATAATGCACAATCAAGTTCAACAATAACGGAGAGGACGCCAGCCACGTCCTCTCCCTAACATTTCCAATGCACGAGTGAAAATGGCGGCGACGCGCGGCTGCTTATATAGAATCCGAATCTCGCGAGAATCCGACAGCGGGATGATGACGTTCGGGCGCGCTCGGGTTAACCGAGCCATACGGGAGAATCCGAGTATGGCTCGGACCCGTGTAAAAAGGGTGAAGTTCGGGGGGGTTCGGTTTCCGAGAAACCGAACCCGCTCATCACTATCAGAAACTGCACAAAATGTTTTTGTACTGCTCGGCTGTACATGCGTTCGCACACTTGCAAAGCTAAAATACACTCCCCCTATAGGCGGCGACTATCTGATCACGCCACTGCAAAAAATAGCTAGCGAGTGAACAGATCTGAATTAGGCCCAAAAAGGTGTTAACAACTATACACCTAGATGTGTTTTGCAGGTGCTACCCACTGATTCAAATGTACATACAGAACTCTAAAAGAGAGAAAAAGGGGGAAGAGTGGGTACTATTTACAGTACCTGGACCGAGACTAGTTGGTGGGGCCCATGCCTCCTGCAATTAGACCACACTTCCTAGATTACCCAGCCCTGTTTTCTACGGAACTCAAAAAGAGAGAAAAGGGAATCAGTTTACAGATGCATACACTTAATATCGCTGTCTATACTTTTTGTAAAGTGATGTCTATAGTATATACAGTATGTGTATTGTGCTGTACTCCCACTGATTATACTCCCCACTGTGATTTGTGAATCGGCAATAACGCTGATGAGGAGTGTGCCTAATGCTCTGTTACAGAGATTATATGAGTGAGGGTGCATACACGGTCTTCCTATAAAGATAAATAACACCATCACCAACCAAAGTACTGAGCACCAGAGGCACGTCTGAAATCATATGATAATAAGTGAGGTTGTTTCACTGCTCCTGTTTGCAGCCCTTATAATAAATGTACATTTGTGAGATGTGAATGATATATATGTATGGTAATAGAGCATAGTAAGACTATTATAGCTGCATGTTTAGACATTGAAAATGATATCACCTTATGGCATGAACAGCTGAGGTTTATGTGAAATTTGCCTTGTATGGGAAAACCCCAATACAAGTGAAAGGAGTGCTCTATTTGAGTTTTGAGTCACACTGTTATTCCCTATTATGTCTTTATCTGTGCTGGGATGCATGCATTGTCAATACTCTGAAATATAAAACATTATATAACTGGGGTAAACCTGTAATCCCCTGATATGAGGGAGTACAAATATCCTCAGTAGTCAGAGTTTATATCTAACATAGTAACATAGTTTCTGAGGTTGTAAAAAGACAATTGTCCATCGAGTTCAACCTGTTAGTGATCTCCTACACTGTAATAATTTTAAGACTAACTTTAGCTCGGGTGAATGTTTAGCCATTATCAGAGCCGGCCCTAGGCATAGGCAAACTAGGCAAATGCCTAGGGAATTTGGAATGCCTAGGGGTACAAGCAGCTTCTGCTGATTAAAATGATATGCAGCATGCCTATATTCTGTGTGTGACTGCGGCTCTATCTGCATACGAAATGCATTACTAATGTGTGCCATTATGTGTATAAGGTGTACTACAGTACTTGGTGGCGAAAAGTATATAAAGGGCACTACTGTGTGGTCTAATGTGAATAAAGAGCAATATGGTGTGGTGTAATGTGAATAAGGGACACTACTTTGAGGAGTAATGTGGTACTACTGTGTGATGAATAAGAGACAATATTGTATGACATAATGTGAATAAAGTTGCAGTACTGTATGGCGTAATTTGAACTGTGGGTATTTTTGTGTGGCCATCCCCTTCCCAGCAAGAACATGCACCGTTTTGGGCTGTGCACTGAATGTGCACACTGTTTCTATTGATAATGTCGATATTATCTTAAACCATAAAGCTATACCTCTAGATACACTTTTACCGTGGAGCCGATATGGCCGCTAGACTGAATATACGCGCTACGCACTTTGTACGCTATTTGCGTGTACAGAGTACGCACAGCGCGCGCACACACTTTTAATAAACTTTAAACCTTATTCGTAATGCAATGCAATGTTATTCTTACACTCTAAACCATGTGCCGCAAAGCACTGTAATGATGTTACACTTTAAACCTTAAGTAGCGCTGACGGTATAAAGTACCCGCAGTGCGTACACCTTATCAATATACTCTTAAACCTTATACAGTAAAATACGCTTTAAACCCTAGCAGGAAAATTAGGAAACAACACCGATATGTAGTGAACCACAGGGTTCTAAGGCCACAGTGGATTATTTCAAAAGGGATAACAGTACAAATTATACACTACAGGCTAACAAGATAAATCTACAACAGAATAATGGCTACAGTCAATGTACATACGTGAGAATGTTCGCTTGCGCAACCTGGACCAGTCCTCCGCTTATCAGGTAGAAAGCATTCAGAGTCTTCTGACCAGCCAGGCAGCAACAAGCTTTTTATACACAACTTCCATACACAATATAATGGTCACTGTAATCTCATTGTCCATTGGACACAGAGATGCATCCTTACATTACTGGAGAGGTCATAGGTTGATTTGAAAAGGTGGGCGATGTCTTTCTCAACTGCTCTTGGGGGTGGTATCCTCTGGATTCCCGCCGCATACATAATATACAGTAAATACAGTTTATATCTATATTCTACTTCTACACATAACTATACGCTGGAACATGCGATCTTTCTCTAACCAACACCGGAATGTTACCCTTAACATACCCTACAGCTGGATACTAGACATCACCTTCTAACCTTAGTCTGTCCCTTCCTATCATGCAAAAGTGAATCCCTTAGTCCTGGAATCATTTAAACTGTTGGTACTTGCTGATGTGGTACAAGGGAGCTATATCTAAAATGTACACTATCTGGGTTAAATATGTAATGTTCTAATAACCCTCTATGCGCTCACAAACCCCGCCGTAAATACCCATACCACGCGCAGGAACGCGGGAGCGATCATACGCAAATTGCGGATATATGCACGCACGGCGGAACAAGTGCACGCGCAGCGGCCATGTGTGTGGGGTTAGTACATGGTGTATGCATTACAATATTTTTCGACTTTGACACTATGTAAAATATAGGGGGTAGGAGCACCAAAATGAGGACTGCTATGGGTGAGGGGTGATGGTGCTGGTAAAGGGGTACAGGGTGAGAGGAGGAACTAGCGTATGTACATGGGGGCACCAGCCAAATATTGCCTGGGGCATCATATTGGTTAGGGCCGGCTCTGTCCTGCTGCATGGCATATTGAGGCAAAATGTATGAGGACACAGCTGTATCTAGGGAGGCCAATCCTGGGATCGGGATCGGCGGGATCCCGGGATTTGGGCCCAAAAATGCCGGGATTTGAATCCCGGGATTGGAGCATCCAATCCCGGGATTCACGGGATTACACTGCCCATATACGCCTTTAATCCATTGACACATTGTGAGTGTGGTATATAAAAAACCCTTTGGTATTTTTTGAATTGGATGTCTGCACTATTGTGTTATTATTTTCTTGCAGTTCAGACTATCCATTGTATGGTGAAACCTGAGAAATTAATGTTCTTCCCATAAAGAAACAAAAGGGAAGTAACACTCTTTTATTTTATGTGACCATTTATGACATAATCTGCGCAATTCATACACCTATCTATTTTGTAAACAGTTTTATATGGAAAATTGGTGGATTTTTCCAAGGTGTATATGCTGCATTTTTTCATTGTCTGTTTAGCGCAAAATAACACAAAAAATTCTGTGGGAATTGATTTGTAAATCCCCTACACAGGTAATATACTGTAATACTGGCGGCTTATTTCACCAGAGTATAAATACTGAAATGAGCAGTAAGACTTTATAGTTGTAGAAATAAAATTACCAATCACCCTGCATCGACAATACTGAGGTCAGGAATATTCATATAACTCCTTTTATGAAGTATACAGTATTTAACAGTCTTGCTTTCTCTAACGTCCTAGAGGATGCTGGGACTCCGTAAGGACCATGGGAAATAGACGGGCTCCGCAGGAGATAGGGCACTTTAAGAAAGCTTTAAATTCTGGGTGTGCACTGGCTCCTCCATCTATGCCCCTCCTCCAGACCTCAGTTTTACACTGTGCCCAGAGGGAAATGGGTGCACTGCAGGGAGCTCCCCTGAGTTCTCTGCCTAGAAAGCATTTTTGTTTGGATTTTTTATCTATTTTTTACAGGGAGCACTGCTGGCAACAGGCTCCCTGCATCGAGGTACTGAGGAGAGAGGGGCAGACCTACTTAAATGATAGGCTCTGCTTCCTCGGCTACTGGACACCATTAGCTCCAGAGGGGGTGAACACAGGTTCGTCCTGGGCGTTCACTCCCAGAGCCGCGCCGCCGTTCTCCTCACAGAGCCAGAAGAAAAGAAGTCAGAAGACGTCTCAGGCGGCAGAAGCCTTCAGAGCTTCACTGAGGTAACGCACAGCATTGCAGCTGTGCGTCATTGCTCCACACACCTCACACACTCTGGTCACTGTAAGGGTGCAGGGCGCAGGGGGGGCGCACTGGGCAGCAATATAAACAGCTATCTGATGGCAAAAGACTATATACATATACAGGTGGGCACTGTACATGTATATAAAAGAGCCCCCGCCATTTTTTAATAACTTTGAGCGGGACAGAAGCCCGCCGCTGAGGGGGCGGGGCTTCTCCCTCAACACTCACCAGCGCCATTTTCTCTCCACAGCACCGCTGAGAGGAAGCTCCCCGGACTCTCCCCTGCTTTACACACGGTGAAAGGGGGTTTTGAAGGAGGGGGGGGCACATAATTGGCGTTTTATTACTACACAGCGCTACTGGGGAAAAGCATTCTGTGTTTCTTTCCAGGGGTATAGCGCTGGGGTGTGTGCTGGCATACTCTCTCTCTCTGTCTCTCCAAAGGGCCTTAAAGGGGATACTGTCTTCAGAAAAAGAGTTTCCCTGTGTGGGTGAAGTGTGTCGGTACGCGTGTGTCGACATGTTTGACGAGGAAGGCTCGCTTAATGTGGAGGGGGAGTGCTTGAATGTCAGGTCGCTGAATGTCTTAAATGCAAATGTAAATTTACTGCATAAAAGGTTAGACAAGGCTGAAGCTAGGGATCAGTCAGGTAGCCAGACCATGCCTGTCCCTGTGGCGCCAGGACCTTCGGGATCTCAAAAGCGCACCATATCCCAGGTCGATGACACAGATACCGACACAGATACTGACTCTAGTGTCGACTATGAAGATGCAAAATTACAGCCGAAGGTGGCAAAGGGTATTCGTTACATGATTATTGCCATTAAAGAGGTTTTGCATATAACTGAGGAACCCCCTGTCCCTGACACGAGGGTACACATGTATAAAAGGAAAAAGCCTGAGGTCACTTTTCCGTCCTCATTTGAGCTAAGCGAATTGTGCAAAAAGGCTTGGGAATCTCCAGATAGGAAACTACAAGTTCCCAAAAGGATTCTTATGGCGTATCCCTTTCCACAAAAGTGTCACAACTGAGGGCCTGAGCTGACGGGAGGCAGCCTCAGTTGTAGGGGCTGAGATGTACCGGAACCTGGGAGGTTGTATCAGACCCCTGGACATGTAAGTAACATGAATAATAACTGCCCGAAGGCGTGACCACGACAACTTGGATAAAAGTCAATGATGTTTATTATGACAACTCCGCAACACAGCAGCAGTAAAAGAAAACGTAAAACTCAGCAAAGAATAAATACAGTTCCTGGGTACTACAGGATGGCAGGAGCCACAGGGCACTGGTAGTGTGAGATAGTTCTTATAATCTTCTAGATGGAAAGTCCTTACCAGGCCCGACTGTAGCAATGGAGATAACCCAGGATTGTGCCAGCTGGTGTTCCAGGAAAAGCTGGGTTGCTGAAGATAAAACGGCTGCTGTGGATACTGGCTGGAACCAGACTGTTGTTAGCACGGAGTGGATACTGGCTGGAACCAGTTAAATAATAAATGAACTTGGGAGCGATGAAATATGAACTGAAATGTAGAACTTGAGAGCGGAGAAATAATAATACCGGTGGAGAGTGGTAAAGTGTAGAAAGGACACCGGCCCTTTAACAGAAGCTGTACTCTGCTGGAAGCTGAGCTGGAAGCAGGTAATGTTGTAGCTGGAAACAGATGAATCCACAATGGATTGGAGAGTCAGGCTACACCGCAGGTGGAATGCTGGTGCGGGTCTCTATGGTGGAAGTCTTGAGACAGGAGCTGGAACCTGGAAGACAATCACAGGAGAGAGACAAACAGGAACTAGGTTTGACAACCAAAGCACTGACGCCTTCCTTGCTCAGGCACAGTGTATTTATACCTGCAGCAAGGAAGGGATTGGCTAGGCAATTATGCAGATTATCAATACTGGGAACAGATTGGTGGAAATGATCAGCTGACAGAATCCAAGATGGCTGCGCCCATGCAGACACTTGGAGGGAAGTTTGGTTTGTAATCCATGTGGTAATGAAAACAGTAATGGCGGCGCCGGCCACCGGAGACAGGAGGCGCCAGGCTGACAGATGCACATCCAACCACGCGGACACAGCGGAGGCCGCGGCTGACGCAATCGCCACTCAGACACTCTGCATGCAGAAGTCCAGGGACGGCGGCGGAGGCCGCGGGAGACGCCACGCCAGGTGTAATATGGCGCTCACTGTGACAGCGTCCCAGAGTGACAGGAGAGGATACAGGAATGTACACATCAGGATAACAGATGGGATCCGGTCCTGGAGCGCTGAGCCAGCCTTAGGAGGCATCTGATGGGTAAGAAATGGCGTCCAGATACCCGGATCGTGACAGCACCCCCCCCTTTAGGAGTGGCCCCAGGACACTTCTTTGGCTTTTGAGGAAACTTGGAATGGAATCTCCGGACCAAGGCAGGAGCATGGACATCAGAAGCATTGGTCCATGAACGTTCCTCAGGACCATAACCCTTCCAGTCAATAAGATATTGTAGTTGACCGTAACGGTGACGTGAGTCCAGGATCTTGGCCACTTCATACTCAACGCCTCGTTGAGTTTGGACTTTCGGAGTTGGAGGAAGTGAGGAATGAAACCGATTCAAGATCAGCGGTTTCAACAGGGAAACATGGAATGTCCTGGGTATTTTTAAGAAGGGAGGCAACTGGAGTCTGTAAGCAACAGGATTGATGACTTGTTCAATCTTGAAAGGACCGATATAGCGAGGTGCAAACTTCATACTGGGAACTCTTAACCTCAAATTCTTCGTGGATAACCATACCCGATCACCCACCTTGAGAGCAGGAACTGCTCGACGCTTCTTATCCGCAAACTTCTTGTACCTGAACGATGCCTTGAGCAGAGCTGATCGTACGCTCTTCCAGATATTGGCAAACTGATGCAAGGTGATATCCACTGCGGGAACAGAAGTTGCTGGAAGCGGTTGGAACTCAGGGACTTTAGGGTGGAATCCAAAGTTAGTGAAGAATGGTGTTGAAGCAGATGAAGAATGATACTGGTTGTTATGACAGAACTCGGCCCAGGGAAGTAATTGAACCCCGTCATCTTGAGAGGAGGACACATAGATGCGGAGGAAGGCCTCCAAGTCCTGATTCACCCTCTCGGTTTGACCATTGGTCTGAGGATGGTAAGCCGTGGAAAACTTTAGCTTGACTTGGAGGACTTGACATAAACTTCGCCAGAATTTGGCTGTGAATTGAACTCCTCGATCTGAGATAATTTCTTCAGGAAGACCGTGGAGTCGGAAGATCTCTTGTATGAATACTTGAGCCAACTTGGAAGCTGACGGAAGACCGGTGAGAGGAATGAAGTGTGCCATCTTGGTGAACCGGTCAACTACCACCCAGATGGTATTGAACTTGTTGCACATGGGTAAATCTGTAATAAAATCCATCGACAAATGGGTCCAAGGTCGACGGGGAACAGATAGTGGAACCAGTTGCCCCGCAGGCGACTGGCGGGATACCTTATGTTGAGCACACTTTGGGCAAGATGCAATAAACTCCAAGACGTCCTTTTTCAGAGTTGGCCACCAATAGGACCTAGAGATAAACTCCAGGGTTTTTTGGATACCTGTATGTCCGGCAAAACGGGAAGCATGGGCCCAATGCATGAGCTTCTTCCTTAGCATCGGTTTCACAAAACTTTTCCCTGATGGGGGCGTAGAGTCCATCCCTACCGTGGAGAATGCCAACGGATTTATAATAGGATGCTTGTCTGAAGACTCTGACTCATTTTCTTGCTCCCATGAGCGGGAAAGGGCATCGGCCTTGCGATTCTGAGAGCCCGGACAGAACTGGAGTTTAAAGTCGAACCTGGAAAAGAAAAGTGCCCATCTGGCCTGACGAGGGTTGAGACATTGTGCGCCTTTCAGATATAAAAGGTTCTTGTGGTCTGTAAGTATGGTGATTGAATGAGAAGCTCCCTCCAACAGATACCTCCACTCTTCTAGAGCGAGCTTGATGGCTAGCAACTCCTGGTCGCCAATGGCATAGTTGCGCTCAGCTGGGGAGAACTTCCGGGAGAAGAAACTGCAAGGGTGTAAATGGCCATCTTTAGCCCTCTGAGATAACACCGCTCCTACTCCAACGGAGGAGGCATCCACCTCTAAGATGAAAGGAGAGTCGATGTCAGGCTGTTTCAGAACAGGCGCAGAGATGAACCTTTGTTTTAAAAGATGAAATGCTTGCATGGCTTCTTCAGACCACTTGGACGGGTTAGCACCCTTCTTAGTGAAAGCAGTAATAGGCGCCACAATGGTGGAAAAGTCTCGTATAAACTTTCGGTAATAGTTGGCGAACCCTAAGAACCTCTGGACCCCTTTGAGGGTTAAGGGTACCGGCCAATTTTGGATTGCTTGTAGTTTCTCAGGATCCATCTCTAGTCCGGAACCGGACACAATGTACCCTAGAAACGGAATGGACTTGACTTCAAAGACGCATTTTTCTAATTTGCAATAGAGATGATTGACACGGAGACGGGACAGAACCTCTTTAACCCAAAAACGATGTTCCTCTAAATCGTTGGCAAAAATGAGGATATCGTCTAGATAGACCACGCCATGACGGTATAGAATGTCTCTGAAGATCTCATTGACAAAATGCTGGAAGACAGCTGGAGCATTGCTCAATCCGAAGGGCATGACGAGGTACTCATAATGTCCGTCACGGGTGTTAAAGGCGGTCTTCCACTCGTCACCCTCACGGATCCGGATGAGATTGTATGCACCTCTCAAGTCCAGCTTTGTAAAGATGGTAGCTCCGCTAACTCTGTCAAAGAGCTCAGTAATCAGGGGTAAAGGATAACGGTTCTTGATGGTAATGTCGTTCAAACCTCTGTAGTCGATGCACGGCGGCAGACCACCATCTTTCTTTTTTACAAAAAAGAAGCCTGCGCCGGCTGGAGAAGAAGAAGGTCGAATGAACCCCTTTGCTAGGTTCTCTTTAATATATTCCTCCATAGAATGCGTCTCAGGCAGAGACAACGGATAAGTTCGGCCTCGAGGTGGAACCTTCCCTGGAACGAGATCAATCGGGCAGTCCCATTCTCTATGAGGAGGAAGGATATCAGCAGAAGCTTTACTGAACACATCCGTGAAATCTTGATATGGAGGAGGTGGAACATCAGACGACCTGGGGGAGGAAGAACAGACAGGCAATACTTTAAACAAACATGTCTCAGCACAGGAGGAACCCCATGCCAGGATTTGCGTAGTCGTCCAATCAATTGTAGGATTGTGAAGACGGAGCCATGGAAGGCCCAGGACCACAGGATGTGTGGCTCTTGGAATCACTAAAAAAGAAATAAGTTCGGAATGAAGAACTCCCACTCTCAGACGAACTGGTAGAGTCCTTAAAGAAATAACTGCATCAAAAATTTTGCTGCCATCCACGGCAGTTAAAGAAATGGACGAAGGAAGTCTCTCGGTGGGTAGGGACCACCGTTTAACATAGGCTTCGGTAATAAAGTTCCCAGCTGCTCCGGAATCAAGGAGGGCAATGACGTTCCGATAACGTTGAGCAACTTGAAGCGAGACTTGGAGATTACAATCTTGAGGAGATGGAGAGGAGATCATTACTCCTAGCCGGCCCTCTCCTTGGCGAGCTAGGATTTGGAGTTTCCCGGACGTTTGGGACAGGCATTAATGGTGTGAGACGGAGCTGCACAATAGAGACAGAGAGACTCGGAGAGACGTCTTCGGCGCTCAGCAGGAGTTAAACGGGAACGGCCAAGTTGCATGGGCTCATCTTTAGATGGGGACAGTTGACGAGGAGGAGGAGCAGAAGATTTTGGAGCAGATGATCTTACACGCTCAGTTGCTCTCTCTCTGAAACGTAAATCAACTTTCGTGCAGAGTGAGATTAGCTCATCTAACTTAGAAGGTAAGTCTCTGGTAGCTAACTCATCTTTAATACGCTCAGATAAGCCATGCCAGAATGCAGCATACAGGGCCTCGTCGTTCCATGCCAGTTCGGATGCCAGGATCTGGAACTGTATCAGATATTGTCCTACAGTACGTGACCCCTGGCGTAAACGGAGAATCTCGGATGAAGCTGAGGTTACCCGGCCTGGCTCGTCGAAGATGCGCCTGAATGTTGACACGAAGGCAGTGTAGGAAGATAGCAGGGTGTCGGACCTCTCCCATAACGGTGATGCCCAATCAAGGGCTGAGCCACTGAGAAGAGAAATAATGTAGGCAATTTTTGTACGGTCACTGGGAAAATTGCCAGGTTGTAGCTCAAACTGAATCTCACACTGGTTGAGAAATCCCCTGCAGAATCTTGGAGATCCGTCAAATTTTGCTGGCGTTGGAAGATGAAGACGTGGAGCAGAAATGGGTAAGGTGGGTGGGGTTATAGCTGGAGTCACTGTGGTTGACGCACCAGACGCGCCTGATCCACGGAGAGTTGTCTGAATCCCATCCAGCCGAGTAGAGAGATCCTGGAGAGAGCGGATGATGTGGCCCTGTGCAGCCTCCTGATGTTCTAGTCGGGCTGCCAGTTCTTGCATCGGCCTGGCCGCTTGATCCTGGTCTCCGGCTGGATTCATTAGGTCAGTGCTTACTGTCACAACTGAGGGCCTGAGCTGACGGGAGGCAGCCTCAGTTGTAGGGGCTGAGATGTACCGGAACCTGGGAGGTTGTATCAGACCCCTGGACATGTAAGTAACATGAATAATAACTGCCCGAAGGCGTGACCACGACAACTTGGATAAAAGTCAATGATGTTTATTATGACAACTCCGCAACACAGCAGCAGTAAAAGAAAACGTAAAAGTCAGCAAAGAATAAATACAGTTCCTGGGTACTACAGGATGGCAGGAGCCACAGGGCACTGGTAGTGTGAGATAGTTCTTATAATCTTCTAGATGGAAAGTCCTTACCAGGCCCGACTGTAGCAATGGAGATAACCCAGGATTGTGCCAGCTGGTGTTCCAGGAAAAGCTGGGTTGCTGAAGATAAAACGGCTGCTGTGGATACTGGCTGGAACCAGACTGTTGTTAGCACGGAGTGGATACTGGCTGGAACCAGTTAAATAATAAATGAACTTGGGAGCGATGAAATATGAACTGAAATGTAGAACTTGAGAGCGGAGAAATAATAATACCGGTGGAGAGTGGTAAAGTGTAGAAAGGACACCGGCCCTTTAAGAGAAGCTGTACTCTGCTGGAAGCTGAGCTGGAAGCAGGTAATGTTGTAGCTGGAAACAGATGAATCCACAATGGATTGGAGAGTCAGGCTACACCGCAGGTGGAATGCTGGTGCGGGTCTCTATGGTGGAAGTCTTGAGACAGGAGCTGGAACCTGGAAGACAATCACAGGAGAGAGACAAACAGGAACTAAGTTTGACAACCAAAGCACTGACGCCTTCCTTGCTCAGGCACAGTGTATTTATACCTGCAGCAAGGAAGGGATTGGCTAGGCAATTATGCAGATTATCAATACTGAGAACAGATTGGTGGAAATGATCAGCTGACAGAATCCAAGATGGCTGCGCCCATGCAGACACTTGGAGGGAAGTTTGGTTTGTAATCCATGTGGTAATGAAAACAGTAATGGCGGCGCCGGCCACCGGAGACAGGAGGCGCCAGGCTGACAGATGCACATCCAACCACGCGGACACAGCGGAGGCCGCGGCTGACGCAATCGCCACTCAGACACTCTGCATGCAGAAATCCAGGGACGGCGGCGGAGGCCGCGGGAGACGCCACGCCAGGTGTAATATGGCGCTCACTGTGACAGCGTCCCAGAGTGACAGGAGAGGATACAGGAATGTACACATCAGGATAACAGATGGGATCCAGTCCTGGAGC
Organism: Pseudophryne corroboree; assembly: GCF_028390025.1. Classification (NCBI taxonomy): domain Eukaryota; kingdom Metazoa; phylum Chordata; class Amphibia; order Anura; family Myobatrachidae; genus Pseudophryne; species Pseudophryne corroboree. Next base: position 392,221,712 of record NC_086447.1, on the reverse strand, counting down.
GCTGAGCCAGCCTTAGGAGGCATCTGATGGGTAAGAAATGGCGTCCAGATACCCGGATCGTGACAAAAAGGATAGGATACGATGGGAATCTTCGCCTAAAGTAGACAAGGCACTGACACACTTATCCAAGAAGGTGGCACTACCTTCTCAGGATACAGCTTCCCTCAAGGATCCTGCTGATCGCAAGCAGGAGATTACCATGAAACACATTTACACACACTCAGGTACTATTGTTAGACCGGGTTTGTAGTGCTGTCGTGGCATGGGCAGATTCCTTATCTACGGAGCTTGACACCTTAGATAGGGATGCCATTTTAATGACCATAGAGCATATCAGAGATGCTGCCTTGTATAGGAGAGATGCTCAAAGAGACATTTGTTTACTAAGCTCCAGAATAAACGCTATGTCTACTTCTGCTAGGCGACTCTTGTGGACCCGACAGTGGACAGGAGACACCGATTCAAAGCGGCATATGGAGTCATTGCCTTACAAGGAGGAGGAGTTGTTTGGAGACGGCCTCTCGAACCTTGTCTCTACTGCTACGGCCGGTAAATCAAATTTTTTACCTTATGTTCCCCAGCAGCATGCTAAGAAGGTACCCCATTATCAGATGCAGTCCTTTCGTTCCAATAAGAGCAAGAAGGTATGGGGATCATCCTTTTTTGCCAGAGGTAAAGGCAAGGGAAAAAAGATGCATGCAGCTAGTCCCCAGGAGCAGAAGTCCTCCCCTGCATCTGAAAAGTCCACCGCATGACGCTGGGGCTTCCCGGGGGTAGGCAGATCAAGTGGGGGCACGTCTTCGATTTTTCAGCCACGTCTGGGTTCACTCGCAGGTGGATCCCTGGGCATTAGAGATTGTTTCTCAGGGATACAGACTGGAATTCGAAGACATGCCTCCTCGCCGGTTTTTCAAATCGGCTCTGCCGACTTCCCCGTCAGTGAGGGAGCTAGTATTAGCTGCAATCCAAAAATTGCATATTCAACAGGTGATAGTCAAAGTTCCTCATCTCCAACAAGGAGAGGGATATTACTCAACCCTGTTTGTGGTCCCGAAACCGGACGGTTCGGTCAGACCCATTTTAAATCTAAAATCCCTGAACCTGTACTTGAAGAGATTCAAGTTCAAAATGGAATCACTCAGGGCGGTCATCGCCAGCCTGGATGGAGGGGATTGGATGGTGTCCCTGGACATAAAGGATGCATACCTTCATGTTCCGATTTTCCCCCCTCACCAGGCGTTCCTGAGATTTGCAGTACAGGACTGTCACTACCAATTTCAGACGTTGCTGTTTGGGCTTTCCACGGCCCCGAGAATTTTCACCAAGGTAATGGTGGAAATGATGGTGCTCCTGCGCAAGCAGGGTGTCACAATTATCCCATACTTGGACGATCTCCTCATAAAGGCGAGATCTCGGGAGAAGTTGCTGGACAGCGTGTCTCTGTCCATGAAGACGTTGCAAATGCACGGCTGGATTGTCAATATACCGAAGTCCCAGCTAGTCCCTGCAACGCGTCTGACCTTTTTGGGCCTGATTCTAGACACAGACCAGAAGAGGGTTTTTCTTCCGATGGAAAAGGTTCAGGAGCTCATAGCCCTGGTCAGGAACCTATTGAAGCCAAAAAAAGGTTTCAGTGCATCATTGCACACGGGTTCTGGGGAAGATGGTGTCTTCATACGAGGCCATCCCCTTCGGCAGGTTCCATGCGAGGACCTTTCAATGGGACCTATTGGACAAATGGTCCGGGTCCCATTTACAAATGCATCAAAGGATAACCCTGTCTCCCAGGACCAGGGTATGTCTCCTGTGGTGGCTGCACAGTGCTCACCTACTAGAGGGTCGCAGGTTCGGCATTGAGGACAGGGTCCTGGTGACCACGGACGCAAGCCTCCGAGGCTGGGGAGCGGTCACGCTAGGAAGAAATTTCCAAGGTCTCTGGTCAAATCTAGAGACTTGTCTCCACATCAACGTCCTGGAGTTGAGGGCCATATACAACGCCCTATGTCAGTCGGAGAAATTGTTTCGGGACAAACCGGTTCTGATTCAGTCGGACAATGTCACGGCAGTGGCTCATGTAAACCGCCAAGGCGGAACAAGGAGCAGAGTGGCCATGGCAGAAGCGACCAGGATTCTACGCTGGGCGGAAGGCCATGTAAGCGCACTATCAGCAGTGTTCATCCCGGGGGTGGACAACTGGGAGGCGGACTTCCTCAGTAGGCACGACCTGCATCCGGGAGAGTGGGGACTTCATCAGGAAGTCTTCACACAGATCATGGGTCGGTGGGGACTGCCTCAGATAGACATGATGGCATCCCGTCTCAACAAAAAGCTGAAGCGGTATTGCACCAGGTCAAGAGACCCTCAGGCGGTAGCGGTAGACGCTCTGGTGACACCTTGGGTGTTCAGATCGGTCTATGTGTTCCTCCTCTACCTCTCATACCCAACGTGTTGAGAATTATAAGAATAAGCAGGGTCAGAACAATCCTCATTGTTCCAGATTGGCCACGGAGGACTTGGTATCCGGAGCTGCAAGAGTTGCTCACAGAAGATCCGTGGCCTCTTCCTCTAAGGCAGGACCTGCTGCAGCAGGGGCCCTGTCTGTTCCAAGACTTACCGCGGCTGCGTTTGACGGCATGGCGGTTGAACGCCGGATCCTAGCGGGAAAAGGGATTCCGGAAGAGGTCATTCCTACCCTGATCAAGGCTAGGAAGGACGTGACATCGAAACATTATCACCGTATATGGCGAAAATATGTTTCTTGGTGTGAGGCCAGAGCTGCTCCTACGGAGGAGTTCCATTTGGGCCGTCTACTTCACTTCTTTCAAACAGGAGTGAATTTGGGCCTTAAACTAGGGTCTATAAAGGTCCAAATTTCGGCCTTATCCATTTTCTTTCAAAGAGAATTGGCCTCTCTTCCTGAAGTACAGACTTTTGTTAGGGGGGTGCTGCATATTCAGCCTCCTTTTGTACCTCCGGTGGCGCCTTGGGATCTTAACGTGGTAATACGTTTCCTCAAGTCCCCTTGTTTTGAACCACTCAAAACAGTGGAGTTGAAATACCTCACTGGGAAAGTGGTCATGTTGTTGGCATTAGCTTCGGCAAGGCGTGTTTCAGAATTGGCAGCTTTATCACATAAAAGCCCATACCTGTTTTTTCACGTGGATAGGGCAGAGTTGAGGACTCGTCCTCAATTTCTGCCAAAAGTGGTCTCATCTTTTCATATGAACCAACCTATTGTCGTGCCTGTGGCTTCACGGGACTTGAGGATTCCGAGTCCCTGGATGTGGTCAGGGCTTTGAAGATTTATCTGACCAGAACAGCTAGGATCAGGAAAACTGAGGCTCTGTTTGTTCTGTATGCGGCCAACAAGGTTGGCGCTCCTGATTCAAAGAAGACTATTGCTCGCTGGCTCTGTAACACGATTCAGCAGGGGCATTCTACGGCAGGATTGGTTAAGGCCCATTCCACTAGGAAGGTGGGCTCTTCTTGGGCGGCTGCCCGAGGGGTCTCGGCATTACAGTTGTGCCGAGCAGCTACTTTGTTGGGGTAAAACACCTTTGCAAAGTTCTATAAGTTTGATACCCTGGCTGAGGAGGACCTCCTGTTTGCTCAATCGGTGCTGCAGAGTCATCCGCACTCTCCCGCCTGTTTGGGAGCTCTGGTATAATCCCCATGGTCCTTACGGAGTCCCAGCATCCTCTAGGACGTTAGAGAAAATAGGATTTTACTTACCGGTAAATCTATTTCTCGTAGTCCGTAGAGGATGCTGGGCGCCCGTCCCAAGTGCGGACTTCTTCTGCATGACTTGTATATAGTTATGGCTTACATAAGGGTTATGTTGTAGTTTTATCGGTTGGACCGAGGCTATGTTGTTGTTCATACTGTTAACTGGGTAGTTTATCACAAGTTATACGGTGTGATTGGTGTGGCTGGTATGAATCTCGCCCTTAGATTTACAAAAATCCTTCCTCGTACTGTCCATCTCCTCTGGGCACAGTTTCCCTAACTGAGGTCTGGAGGAGGGGCATAGAGGGAGGAGCCAGTGCACACCCAGAATCCAAAGCTTTCTTAAAGTGCCCTATCTCCTGCGGAGCCCGTCTATTCCCCATGGTCCTTACGGAGTCCCAGCATCCTCTACGGACTATGAGAAATAGATTTACTGGTAAATAAAATTCTATTTTCAACAACCCCTACAGTACATAATACTGTATGTACATATTTCCTAACGATTTATGATACAATTGAGTGTGTACTGGTACTGTCCATCTGTATTCCAATCTGCTATTCTTGGGATTAAACCACTATTGCAGAGATTCTTTTAGAATCCTCTTATGCAGAGAATAGAACAATGGATCCAGTAAAATCTAACAGCTGTATACAGTATTTAACATTTATAGTGACAAGAATATGTTTTGAATAAGCTGGTGTGATAATTACCTCTTGTCAGAATAGTTAATATACTGTAAGGGAAATAATCGAGCTTCCATTTTGAGTGGATTTGAAACTGTGCAGTCTTAAGAGTTGTGGAGCTATATAGTACACGTGTTTCCACTAACTCACAGTCCTATGTATCAAGTGAAATAATTTACAGTCACAAGTATCAATATTGTGATAAACATATGAGGGTAGAATCTAGCTTACTGGAAAAAAAACTTTTTACAATTTACACTTGAACAGCAGAGAGTGATTTGTACAGCCCTGACACAACATAAGACTTATATAAATCGTGTTTATGAATAAAGACAGCACACAGCCTTGTTTTTAACAATTCTTTATTCACATATTATTTTCTCTCTATCACGTTATTTTTCGTTATTTATCTGTTTAATATTTCATTTTGAGGAAACCTATTACAGGGTGTACGAATATAATTAGACATTAAAGTTGATATATAAGCAATAAATAGCAATTAATGAACTGATGGTTTTGATACCTTTTTTGTGTATACCCACTAAAAGGTGATTTTATATATTACTTTAATAAGGGATTGAGTGCACCATCTGTAACCTGATTGCCTTTTCCTCTCTTTTTGAGTTTCGTAGAGGGCACGGCAATGTCTGGGTAATTTAGGGTGTGTGTACTTATTGCAGGAGGCGTGGGCCCCTCCAACTAGCCTAGGCCCAGGTCATTAGTACCTACTCTTACCCCATCTTGGTGCCTCTGTCATATGCTGCTTGGTGCATCTTTAGATGCACCACAGAACCTTAAACCAGCCCTATGTTATTTGCAGATTTTCCATCTGGGATATGTGCTCTAATATGAGCGATGAAGTGTCTGTGCATGCAAACACTTCAGTGACACGCCCATGGCATGCTCATAATATACCCAACTGACGGGCTTTTCCCTATACGTCTAAATAGCCTCCACCCAATCACCAGTCGGAATGCCAAATTCATGTTAAATACACTTTTACGTGTGTGTGTGAAATCACAACTGTAACCCTGTATGAACTAGAGATAAGCGGTTCCCTGAGAAATGAACCCTACCGGACATCACTGCCCGAGCCCGGATCCGAATCAGGCTCGGGTTTTCCTACCTGACTCGGAAACCAGAAAGAGGCAAAACGTCATCATCCCGCTGTCGGATTCTCGCAGGGTTTGGAATTTTGGATTCCATATTAGGAGCCATGTGTCGCCTCCATTTTCACTCCGGCCTTGGAGAGTGTAGAGAGAGGACGTGTCTCCGTCCTCAGTGTACTGCATCAGTTCAGTGTTAGTGTCTTGTGCTGCATCAGTCCAGTCACAGTGGTTGTGTCCACTGCTGCCATATGTCCAGTGCTGTTGTATAAGTCCAGTCCAGTGGTGCTGTGTTGTGCTGCATCAGTTCAATGGTGGTGTACTGTGCTGCATCAGTCCAGTCACAGTGGTGGTGTCCTCTGCTGCCATATGTCCAGTGCTGCTGTATAACTTCAGTCCAGTGGTGCTATGTTATGCTGCATCAGTTCAATGGTGATGTATTGTGCTGCATCAGTCCAGTCACAGTGGTGGTGTACTCTGCTGCCATATGTCCAGTGCTGCTGTATAAGTCAAGTCCATTGCAGTGGTGCTGTGTTGTACTGCATCAGTCCAGTGGTGGTGTCCTTGTGCTGCCGTATATGTCCAGTGATACTGCCGTATATGTCCAGTGATACTGCCATATATGTCCAGCGGTACTGCCGTATAAATCCAGTGATCCTGCTGTATAATTCCAGTGGTACTGTCTTATAAAATCCAATCATCCTGCCGTATAAATCCAGTGGTACTAGCGTGTAAATCCAGTGATCCTGCTGTATAATTCCAGTGGTACTGGTGTATAAGTCCAGTGATCCTGCCATATAATTCAAGTAATCCTGCAGTATAATTCCAGTGGTACTGATGTATAAATCCAGTGATCCTGCCGTATAATTCCAGTGGTACTGGCGTATAATTCCAGTGATCCTGCCATATATTTCCAGTGGTACTGGAGTATAAATTGAGTCCAATGATACTGCCGTATATGTCCAGTGGTACTGGTGTATAAATCCAGTGATCCTGCCGTATAATTCCAGTGGTACTGGCGTATACTTCCAGTGATCCTGACATATAATTCCAGTGATCCTGCCATATAATTCCAGTGATCCTGCTGTATAATTCCAGTGATCCTGCCATATAATTGCAGTGATCCTGCCGTATAATTCCAGTGGTACTGGCATATAAATCCAGTCCAGTGATACTGCCGTATATCTCCACTGATACTGACGTATATGTCCAGCGGTACTGCTGTATTATTCCAGTGGTACTGGTGTATAAATCCAGTGATCCTGCCATATAATTCCAGTGATCCTGCCGTATAATTCCAGTGGTACTGGCATATAAATCCAGTGATCCTGCCATATAATTCCAGTGATCCTGCTGTATAATTCCAGTGGTACTGGCATATAAGTCCAGTCCAGTGATACTGTTGTATATGTCCAGTGGGACTGGCGTATAAATCCAGTGATCCTTAAGTATAATTTCAGTGAACCTGCCATATAATTCCAGTGATCCTGCCATGTAATTCCAGTGGTACTGGCATATAAATCCAGTGATCCTGCTGTATAATTCCAGTGGTACTGGCGTATAAGTCCAGTGATCCTGCCGTATAATTCCAGTGTTCCTGCCGTCTAATTCCAGTGGTACTGGCGTATACATCCAGTCCAGTGGTACTGGTGTATAACTCCAGTGATCCTGCCGTATAATTCCAGTGATCCTGCCGTATATATATATATGATTATATATCCTGTTGCAAAGCAGACTACTGAGGCCATAACAACTATGCTGGTGTTAGATGTGCGCCTGGTATCTTCCATTAGTGCAGTGGGACTGCAGTGCCAACCCTAGATGGGCCAGGTGTTTGTGCCGCACACTTGCGTCGCTTAGCTTAGTCATACAGCTACCTCATTGCACCTCTTTTACTTCTTGGCATGATGTGCTGTTTGGGTACTATTTTTTTTTAAGTGCCATCCTTTCTGACACTGCAGTGTCACTACTAGATGGGCCAATTGTTTGAGTCGCTTAGCTTAGTCATACAGCTACCTCACTGCACCTGTTTTTCATCTTTGCATGATGTGCTGTTTGGGGCCTTTTTTATATCTGCCCCCCCCCCCCTGTCTGACACTGCATTGCCACTCCTAGATGGGCCAATTGTTTGTGTCGCTTAGCTTAGACATACAGCTACCTCATTGCACCTCTTTTTCATCTTTGCATGATGTGCTGTTTGGGGCCTTTTTTATATCTGCCATCTTGTCTGACACTACAGTGCAACTCCTAGATGGGCCAATTGTTTGTGTCACTTAGCTTAGTCATACAGCTACCTCATTGCACCTCTTTTTCTTCTTTGCATGATGTGCTGTTTGGGGCCTAGTTTTTTTAAGTGCCATCCTGTCTGCCACTGCAGTGCCACTCCTAGATGGGCCAGGTGTTTGTGCCGCACACTTGTGTCGCTTAGCTTAGCCATACAGCAACCTTGGTGCATCGCTTTTTCATCTTTGCATCATGTGCTGTTTGGGGCATGGTTTTTTAAAGTGACATCCTGTCTGATACTGCCGTATAAGTCCACAAGTGTTTCTGTATTAGTCCAGGGGTAATGCCATATAACTCCACCAATTGCAGAATTTTTAAAAAATTACAGGGGAGTGCGGGAGATGCTGTCAGTGGACTGAAAAACTGAGGGCCACTTTCGACATTCAGCCACTGCATGCCACTAATAGATGAGCCAGGTGGTTGTATCGCTTAGATTAGTCATACAGCAACCTCATTGCCTTCTTTTTCTTCTTTGCATCATGTGCTGCTTGGGGACTAGTTTTTTTAAAGTGCCATCCTGTCTGACACTACCGTGCCACTCCTAGATGGGCCAATTGTTTGTGTCGCTTAGCTTAGTCATACTGCTACCTCAGTGCACCTCTTTTACATCTTTGCATGATGTGCTCTTTGGGGCATAGGTTTTTTTAAGTGCCATCCTGTCTGCAACTGCAGTGTCACTCCTAGATGGGCCAGGTGTTTGTGCCGCACACTTGTGTCGCTTTGCTTAGTTATACAGCCACCTCATTGCAACCTTTTGACCTAAAAACAATATTGTGAGGTGTGAGGTGTTCGTAATAGACTGAAAATTAGTGGAAATTAATGTTATTGAGGTTAATAATACCGTAGGATCAAAATTACCCCCAAATTCTGTGATTTTAGCCATTTTTTAAAAAATCATCTAGATCCAAAACCAAAACACGAAAGGGTGATTTTGGAAAAAAAAAATCCAAAACCAAAACACGAGCGGGGAATTAGAACCAAGAGCAAAACTCAAGACACAAAAAGTGCCCGCTTCACATATGAACACAACTGGGATGCATATGTGGTGCAACACAGAAGCATGTGCAGTGACAAAACAAAATGTCCAACATCCATTCTGAGTGCCCTGTAGGGGTTCACTATGGTATGCCGGTGGTCGGGCTCCCGGCGACCATCATACCGGCGCCGAGAGCCCGACTGCCGGCTTACCAACAGTGTGGCGAGTGCAAATGAGCCCCTTGCGGGCTCGCTGCGCTCGCCACGCTACGGGCACGGTGGCGCGCTATGTGCGCCACGCTATTTTATTCTCCCTCCAGGGGGGTCATGGGCCCCCATGAGGGAGAATAAGTGTCGGTATGCTGGATGTCGGGATCCCGGCGCCGGTATACTGTGCGCCGGGATCCCGTCAGTCGGCATACTGAAGACCACCCCCCTGTAGTACAGTAAATGCCAAATACTTAGCAACTCTGTATCATAGATAAATAGACATAAATCTTATTGAAACAGAATGACTGGGCAGATGGACCTGTTTAACACACATGCCTGCTGCTATGGAAGTGCAGCTTGCCTTCCAGCAAACAGAAATGAAAACCTGGTTGCCAGATACAAGACTGCATTTCATAATCAGAACCAGTAATCACACAAAATATTCTAAACTGTAGGCCCACAAAGGTTCCCAACAAAATAAGTCTATTCGCAAACTACAGTATGATCGACATGCTGTGGCCAGTTGGGGCGTGGCGTGGGGACAGCTCTACAAAACAGGGGCAGCACGCCATGGCCAGGGTCCGTATCTTCAGATGCAGATTTCCTGGGTTCTGGAATAAATGGTTGACCTAGTTAAGGTCGTCAGTCATTCGGTCAACCACTATTGGTCAACATTAACATGAACGACATGGGAAAATAGTTGACACATGAAAATTGATGACATGGGACAGGTCAACACATGAAAATGTCGACATTGATTTTTTAACAGTTTTTGGAGTGGTTTTTTTTTCGTAACATGACCAGGAACCCAAAATAATGTACAGCATCCCCTTGCATGCGGGCAAGGTGCCTGGCTCCGTTACCGCTGTGATAAAGTATGAAAATGTTAAAAATCTAGTTTTTAAAAAAAGACCACGTCGACCTGTCTTGTGTTGACCATTTTAATGTGTCGACCATTTTAATGTGTTGACCATGTCAGTGTCAACCAATAGTGGTCGACCCACTGATTGTCGACCTAAGAAGTGTTGACCTACCATTCAGATACTGATTTCCTGGCCACAGTAGAGGCGTTCTGGTGGTCACTCTGAATAAGCTTAATCACTAGGCTGGCATGATCACATCATTTGCGAATACACCAGGCAGTGCATTATCAGATCTGGTTGCAAACTATGCAACCACTCGGAAACAGAGTGGCCAGCTGCCGGAAGATAATCTTCCAGCAATAAAATATTTTTTGAGCCCAGTCAGCTCCTTTCCTATAAATATTTCTTATTCCATGAGAGAAAAGTATTACATTATATAAGGAAACAACAATATTTTCGCTTTCATAATAATCTTCGCCTTTCTCTGTATTTTACATTTATGTTCATATATGTGTGTGACTGTTCCTCATCTTTTTAAGTGTGACCATAATAAAAGTTATATTTAAATTATTTTGTATAGAATCAATAGTGTGCCCCAGAAAATACTATATAGTTGCTTTTGTTTTTTTGTCTCGCAAAATTAGTTTTGTACTCAGTTTAATGAACTATTATCTGGGAGCACCATCAACCCAGCGCTAATAATATTTTTACCCTTATAGCATCATGTTGGTCTACTACAGTATATTTGATCTATAGAGATCACAATAAATATAAATCCTATATAGATTTACATTGCTCTTTGTCAATAATTATTTATATTACTTTATTTATATTGGTTATATCTCTTATATCATATATATATATATGATGGATGTCTGGCACTCCAGGACTTAACAACCACAGTAGATAGGTCACATGGACACCATGAGTTGTAATATCAACGTTTCAGGGTGCAAACCCCTTTACCTTAAACAGAAAGTGCTCCACCATACCAACGGAATTTTAGAGAAATGCTCTTCAGCAAAATCCATTACAGTATCATTATACTGTTTGCAAAAATTCTGACTAAAACAATGACTACAATTAGACTAATATTAAAACTGAGATCATCTGACTAAATCTTGACTACAGTAAAACAAAGCAAAAAAAAAAAGAGACTAAAAAGTGACTTTAAACCAACTACAATTTTAAGTAAGCGACTAAGGGTGAGATGTACTAAGCAGTGAATAGAGTGGAGAAGTGAGCCAATGCAGAATTTGCCCATTGGTCAGACCTTTCATTGGTGTATGCTGGGCAGCACTTTGGCCCAAGTAGCCTGTTCTGGGCTTTCCACTGGATGGATTTTGCGGAAAACTTGACAGAGTGGTATCTTTGTATCCCAAAAGACATAATAGGTCTTTGGAGTCCCAGTTGGACCTCCTGTTAGTATACACTGGGCAGAACTTTTATCCAGGGAGCCTATTCTTTGCCTTCCTCTAAAGGATTTTGAGGAAAACTTCACAGAGTGGTAACACTGGATCCCAGAAGACATACTACAAGGTTGGGGATCCCGGTTGGACATACCGTTAGTGTACACTGGGCAGAACTTTGACCTGGGGAGCCTGTTCTCTGCTTTCTATTGGAAGAATTTTGGAGAAAACATCACAGAGTGGTATTTTTGGATCCCAGAAAACATACTAGGGGGTTTGGGGTCGCGGTTGGACCTCTTGTTTGTGTATGCTGGCCAGAAATTTGACACAGGGAGCCTCTTCTGGGCCTTCCATAGGATGTATTTTGATGGAAACTTTATAGAATTATTATAACTAACAGAAATAACCATAATTCAATGACTTGAAAGAACTGACTGAAAAAACCCATAAATCAATTAACTAAAATAACTGACAGAAATGGAGGTGAGAAGACAAAAAATGTTGTCTACCCAAAAGCCTTGGCATAGCAACATTGATAACAGATGGAAAACTTTACACCCATCTTGCAATGGAAAAGTGATTATAAAACTGAACAGAAAGAAAAGCTGGGGATCAGGGCTACTGGCGATAACGCAAAAATAAAAATTACATTGGGCAGCCACTTCATTGATGTGTTGGAAGAGCTACTAAGTTACTAATTAATGTTACTATGTCAACAGTTACACCCAACTCCTTGATTACTTAAAAAATGGAAAATTGGAACCATCAGATACACCGGGTACTTCAGTTAGTAATTTATACATTTGGGCACCTGTGTGTGTTCCCTCACATGATGATAAAATGTCTACATATAGCCCTGAAACAGGTACAAATTTCAGGGTGGAGATTATACATTTATCTTACTAATATTGCAAGTCAGGATAAAATGTACTCTACAGTATATTTATGCAGAATCTCTATCCATCTATATTACATTACAGTATGAATAATTACATGCTACATAAATAGTTTTAGTCTGCTTTATGGACTCTAATTAGGTTAGATCAGTAATCAGGTCTTTTCATTTTAAGTTGCTGTCAAAATCAATGTCATGCAACGTACAAATACGAAGTACTCACTTGAAGAGCATTTGTTTTTGTATTCATTAGAGGCTGCAGAAAGGCCTGTGGGTAAAATAAAACATACTTAGAATTGCAGAGCCTGTAATTATTAAAGGGAAATTGGACTGAAACATACAGTAGCATAAATTAAATAAGATATTTTTGAAGATTTTTTCCTGTTAATAAATCATTATGTTAATCTGAGTGCAGATGCTGCGAAAGCTTTGTCAGTTTAATTGGAATATGGTGAACTGAGAATTTTACTAAAAGTACAGAAGGCTTGATGTGTAGTAAATGTTCCAAACTTACGGTGTCAAAGCTGTATTCGTAATGAAGGTGCAACCCGAGGTAGTGATGACCATCGACACCTCTGCCGTCGATGGCTGATATTTGTTTTGTTTTTCATCATCAGCATTTAACTATTGATGATGAGCCAGTGATAGGATAAAAAGGATCTCTAAGAAGCAAGTAAGAAGAGCCTCGCTGCAGGCTGCAACCAGACACTTTTCATATAAGAGCTATTTGAGCATTAAACAATCTGATGATTTATACAGCTCTCATTCCCCATTAAAACTCATTTATGTCATACTGGCTGTTCTACACGTTCTTCGCATGGGAGTTTCTGATTTTCATGGTTGTAAAAATAAATGAATGTTAAAAATTTGGTAAATCTATAGAGATGTAAATTTGAGACATCATACATACCTCCCAACTGTCCCAATTTTGGCGGGACAGTCCAGTTTTTTACGGCCTGTCCTGCTGTCCCACCCGCAAGTCGCAGTGTCCCATGGTTAGGGGGCAGTTGGCAGATTCCCCCTGTCACTCGCTGCTCTGAGCATGCACACAGCGTCTATTCATGGCAGAGAGGGACAGGGGGCATGACCAGCAGCTCTCCGAGCGCTGTTCATGCCCCCATAATGACGAAAATGGGAGCGTGGCTTGCGATCGCGGCACTTGCCATGAGGCCATGCCCTCTTTCCGATAGCCCATGACCCCTAATTTCGGGCGTGCGCCTTCGGCACACGATAGTGTCCCTCCCTGGTCTGCAGCAAAGTTGGGAGATATGATCTTAATGTAAGTAAATATTGATCCATGGTTCTTGGCATTACCAGAGGAGCACCCATAGCAGATACTGTAAAAAGTGATGACCATTTTGTAGTTTATTACATACTACACACTGGAGGTACAATCCAAATTTTAATCCGATTGTCCGTTTGAGCGTTATCGTTCACTCAATGCAAGACACACATCAGTAATGATGTCATTATGTCAACTCCCTTTTCATCCCCTTAGGAGAGGTTTATTAAAATTTGAATTACGTAGTTTTCCTATTTCCCACCTGCAGAATACCTATGTTAAATTTCAGCTTCCTAACATATCGGGAAGTAAGAGAAATAGTGATGAGTGTGTGAGTGAGTGAGTGAGTGAGTGAGTGAGTGAGTGCTATCACATTTATATACTTGATTACATATATGTCAATCCCAGTACCACTTAATCTCTATTTTAGCTCATTAACCACTTGCCTGGCATGGTCGCATCAGATGCGACCATGCCTGCAAGTGCTTTATCTGACCTGGTCGCACAGGATGCGACCAGTCAGATAAACTGTGTTAGCAGCGGCAGGGAAGGGAAACTTCCCTCTGCTGCTGCTGTCAGAGGGACCAGAAGGTCACTCTGCCTCCCTGCACCCTCCCCCTGTGTCTGCCGTGCTGCCGATCACTGCTGATCAGTCAGCACGGCAGGATCCCCCAGCGGCTGCAGATAATAGCAGACAATAGCAGCCGCTGGGGAGTGTAAATTAACCCCCCCCCCAAGCCATCCGCATACCCCCCCTGTATACCTGGAGGCTGTCTGGGATCTTAAAAGTAAAGTCGCGATGGTAGCGATATTACCGATGTTCCGATGGTCACGATGTTCCCGATCAATGTTTTGATGTTTGGGGAAAATAATTTAAAAAATATTTAAAAAAAATACATGTTTTATTATTATTTTTAACTAAAATCATTTTGGATAGGGTTAAATTCATGGTCTTCACCTAATTCACTCATAAAAAACCCCAACAATTTCGGAGCCGTTTTTGGGGAAAAAAATCATCAGTTAAGTCGTTAAACTCCCTATATTAACCTAGGTACTTCCCTTACAAAGCTAATACTTTGTGATTCTTTTTGTTCTATGTTCCTGCTTTTCCCCTTGATATAACCACTATTTACACATACTGTATGATTATTCCTGTACTGCATAACCTTAAACCTTAATTTGTTTTTGCCATTTTCCAGCCCTTTATTAAAATTCAGCATTACCCCTTGCGCCTCTGTTATAAGCTTCCATAATACTGTTTTTCATTTTATTTTTTGCTTCCTGTACATACAGTATGATGGTATTTATATAACTGCACCACATTTCATCATAATATAATAGTTTTTTCTTTCTTTCTGCCTATTATTATAACTTGCATTTCCCATTACAACACTATTACATGCTTGTAAACTTTAACTGTCTTTTATTTCTATGTATATGTATCTTTTTTTAGATTATTTTCCCACTTATGTTTAAAACAGCAGACTGTACAGTATTTATCTTTCTGTACTGCATAGCCACATAGTATAACTCTTTTTAACCATCCTTCCTCTGTATTGTCTATTGGCCATTAGGATGAAATCTGTAGCTATCACTAATACAGTCCATATTGTCACACAAAGCAGTATACTTGTGTACTTTACCTTATAAATCAATTTGTAATGTGGAGGGTGAGGTACTTTTATAATGTTTAGGCAGTAGGGCTTAAAGTGGTCCTGGAGAGGTTGGGTGAACTCATCTCCCCCACGACCCCTCCCCCTTAGCGTGCCGCAAAAAGGGGTGTGGTCTCACAAGGAAGGGGCATGGCCACACAAAAGTACCCCCAATTCAAAAGAATGCCTCATAGTAGCACAATCTTCACATTGCCCACCCCACATACTTACAGAAAGTGATCTGAGCATCTGCAATGCAACGTGCACAATAAAAACTACAATGCAATTAAAGAGTACCTGAAGAAAAGCAGTACCCGGTCACAAGATGTAAAATCAGAAGTACATAATAAGCATATACACAGTCAAATGCAAAACTCCCATATCCTAAAGTGTGACAGAACATCTGCACCATAGCAATTAGACAGGTGTGAGCAGCACAACTCCCCTCATCTGCTGCTATATGTCTGCCCGCCTCCTGCATGGCTGAAAGCAGCTGAGGCACAGATGGACACATGCATGGTGTCCTTTACCTGTGTGCAACATACTTTGGAAGTAAAAGATGACCAAGACAAAGGATCACAAGCAAGTGACCAGCACCTGCACATCCAATTCATCCTCATGATCTCCATCAGAGGCTGCTTCATAGCGGCGGCCGGTAGGGGAGGCAGGCAGATGGCATGCGGCGGCGGGGCAGGTGGCAGCAGCCGATGCGTGTGCTGTAGGCAGGGTGCGGATAGCGCACTGTGGGCTCGGAAACTTTCTGCGGGCGAGGTGCTGCCGGGAGGGCTGCGTGCACGGGCTATGCATGTATCCTATCTATGCATGTGTGCGGGGGGACAGTGGAATCACGGGCTGCGGCGGTCCCATTACGCTATGCTGTGGGAAGACAGACTCGCCGGTCCCTGCATCTGTATTGGGGAAGAAGGGGCTGCTCTTTTGAATCTAACGCCGATTGCGCACCAATCACGTATCACGGACTGTTAGCCAATGAGAAGCTGCCACTTGGCAGCTTCTCATTGGCTGGCGGTCCACGAGCCGTGATTGGCTCACGCCAGCTTTTGAAATAGCTGCCTCTTCTTTTTATTGGTGCTGAAGCCGGTCCGTGAGCCGGGATTGGCTGGCGGATGCTGCAAACTTTACAATGCAACCGGGACCTGATGCTGTGGCCGGACAGTGGCGGAACTGGTTCCGCCTGCAATTAGAGGAGACGGAATGCAGTTCCGCCCCGTTCCTGCCTAATTTAACCACTGTTAGGCAGTATAGCCAATTGTTGGGGTTGGGTATGGGTGACCATCGTTTGGGATCTCGCCGGTCACCATACTGACACCGGGATCCTGGGGTGTAGAATGCCAATGGGGGCCGAGCACAACAAAGCCCCGCACGGGCTCACTGCGCTCACCGCTGGCTCTATTCCCACTTTATGGGTGTTGTGGACACCCACGAGTGGGAATAGTCCCTGCTAGTCAGCATGCCAACTGTTGGGATTTTCTCCTGACCGCCGGTCACATAACTACATCCCAATTGTTGTAATGTCTGAATATTGCTGTCATGACTCATGGTGCTGTCCCAGTGACAGTGTATTGCTGAAGGCTGTAGTGTGGGCATGTGTTGTAGACAACTGTTGTGTTGGGGGCATTGTTGATGGCTATAGTGTAAGGGTGTATTGCTGATGGCTGTAATGTAAGGGTGCATTGCTAATGGCTCTGTATAAGAGTGCATTGCCAATATCTGTTGTGTGGGGTGTATTGCTGATTGCTACTGTCTTTGAGGTCATTGTTGATTGTGTGTGTGTGTGTGTGTGTGTGTGTGTGTGTGTGTGTGTGTGTGTGTGTGTGTCGGAGGGTATTTATTGATTTAATTTGGGCACCAGTAAGTAACTTTTGGGATAATTTGGAGAACTAGGTCTATTTGCTAAATGTGAGTGTCATTGATGCAATGTTGGAGCTATTTGGAGGGATGTAGTCAGTTTACCGGCTGTCGGGATCCCAGCGGTCAGGAGACCGACACTGGAATCCCGTCACCTGTTGATAAACCGACAGTCGGCATCCCCATTTTTAAATGCTACTGTTCATATTGTTTCCTAACCTCTTTTGCTCTCTCTCTTTCCTATCCCCTTTTTCCTTGCTGTCCTATATCTATGTCCATCCACCTGCTGTGCTCTACCTTCCATGTTACTCACCTCTTTCCAGGGGCAGATTAGCCCACCAGGACACAATGACAGATTCCGATGGGCCGGTCCCATATCTCTCTTAGCCAGGCCAATTCACACTCAGGCTGGGCTGGCTCACACTGCTTCCAGTTCTTGCAGTTCATTGGAACGCAATCCAGAAGTTACGCTAGCGGGCACTTTCGCGGCTGCTAGCCATGAAAAGTGGTGAAGCTGTTCTACCAAAAGGAGACCTGGAGAAAGTTAACCAGCCCAGCAGCATCCTTTCTCTCTCCACGGCCTAAGGTCTCTTCAGTGAGCCCAGCTCCCACATTCTCACTGAACTGGCCAGAGTGGCAACTGAGCACTGAAGGGGACCCAGAAGAGAGGATATTTTTATTACTTTATTTGCATATTCATGATGGTGTAAAGGATAGGGTGTCCCCAGTCACAGTGTATGGTTTGGGGACTGGACAGGAGCAGGATGTTCTCAGGATACCAGCTGATCAGGCAGCACTCACAGCCTGCCCTGGGACAATCTCTAATGCAAAGTCCTTCAGCCCTATAGCTGCCCAATGTCTGTCCATGATGATGGACCTATTTATGTTATGCAGTGGCTACGTATGTAATGCAGTGGCTACATATGTAGTGCAGTGGCTACGTATGTAGGACCTCATTCCGAGTTGATCTTTCACTAGCTACTTTTTGCAGCCGTGCAAATGTATAGTCGCCGCCCACGGGGGAGTGTATTTTCACTTTGCAAATGTGCGATCGCATGTGCAGCCGAGCGGTACGAAAAAGTTTTTTGCAGTTTCTGAGTAGGTCTGAACTTACTCAGCCCTTGCGATCACTTCAGCCTGTCCGGTCCCGGAATTGACGTCAGACCCCCGCCCTGCAAACGCCTGGACACGCCTGCGTTTTCCCTACCACTCCCAGAAAATGGTCAGTTGACACCCATAAACGCCTTCTTCCTGTCAATCTCCTTGCGATCGGTTGTGCAAATGGATTCGTCGCTAGAAGCATTGCAGAGCAACGATGCTGTTTGCATTGCACAGCAACGATGCAGACTATGCGCGTGCGCATTGCGGTGCATACGCATGCGCAGTAGTAACCTGATCTCTGCGCTGCGAATAACGGCAGCAAACGATCAACTTAGAATGAGGGCTGTAGTGTGGTACTATATGTGTAATTTGTTTGTTTGAGTTTGAGTTTATTATTATCATTAAATATTCAACATGTGAACAGTTAAAGACATTTTGATGTAAGCAAAAGACAAATACCACAAAAATATAAATACCAACAAAGAACAATACCATAAAATATTTTAACAGAGCCGTAAGAACACAAATAAACACATGAACAGGTACGACAGTCGGTTCCGGTATGAAAGATAAATAGTGTCTAGTTAGACAGTCAATAGATAGACACCATATGTTAGACAGACATTAGGTCGACAAGGTCAAAAGGTCGACAGGGTCAAAAGGTCGACATGGAAAAGATCGACAGGTCAAAAGGTCGACAGGGTCAAAAGGTCGACATGAAAAAGGTAGACACCATGTTTTTTGCATTTTTGTGGTTTGTGTGGATAGTTTTGTCATCTGGGACCCCCAATTGTAGAAAGGCATACCATCGCGGGGCTCGCTTCGCTCGCCACGCTTCGGGCACGGTGGCTCGCTGCGCTTGCCACAAGGTTTATAACCAACTCTATGCCGACATGGATAGAGAAAGTATGACATAATCCAAAAACATGTTACATAAAAAAATACATTTGTCTATCTTTTTTATGTCGACCATTTTCATGTCGACCTTTTGACCTGTCAACCTTTTGACCTGTTGACCTTTTGACTCTGTCGACCTTTTGACCCTGTCAACCTAATGTCTGTCTAATACAGGCTTTCCCAACCACGGTCCTCAAGGCACACCAACAGTGCAGGTTTTAGCGATATCCAGGCTTCAGCACAGGTGACTTAATTAGTAGCTTAGTTATTTTGATTTAACCATCTGTGCTTCAGCCTGGATATCACTAAAACCTGCACTGTTGGTGTGCCTTGAGGACCGCGGTTTGGAATGCCTGGTCTAATATATGGTGTCTATCTATTGACTGTCTAACTAGACACTGTCTATCTATCAAACGGAGAGGCGACAGTCCTACCTACATTTAGAACTGTTAAGCATGGTAATTGTAGTTTGATGGAAGCAAAGTCAATTCCCCATAATTAGGATGGGTCACATCACTCAGTATACTCCTAGCCTTCGTAAGGAGCCTCTTTTCATAAATAGACTGGATGCTTGGCAGTTGTAAACAATTATCCTACCAGCAGTTTTTACAATTCTATCAAGTGACTTATGCTCTGCTATATTACAATTTCCAAACCAAACAGAAATACCATAAGTAAGAACACTCTCAGTAATACACGAGTAAAAGGTAACTAAAATTGCCTCATTTATTCCTGCTGATTGCATTTTCCTAAGAAAATATAAACGCTGTTGGGCTTTCTTTATAACAATGCCAGTGTGAAAATTCCATGACAAATCATTGGATATGGTCACGCCTAGAGAGAATGTCATCACCCGAGCCCGGATCCGAGTCAGGCTCAGGTTTTCCCGCCTGAATTGGAAACCAGAAAGAGGCAAAACTTCATCATCCTGCTGTCGGATTCTCGCAGGGTTTGGATTCCATGTAAGTCGCCGCGCGTCGCCGCCATTTTAACTCCGGCATTGGAGAGTGCAGAGAGAGGACGTGTCTCCGTCCTCAGTGTCCTGCATCAGTTCAGTGTTAGTGTCTTGTGCTGCATCAGTCCAGTCACAGTGGTTGTGTCTTCTGTTGCCATATGTCCAGTGCTGCTGCATAAGTCCAGAGCAATGGTGCTGTGTTGTGCTGCATCAATCCAGTGGTGGTGTCTTGTGCTGCATCAGTCCAGTCACAGTGGTGGTGTCCTCTGCTGCCATATGTCCAGTGCTGCTGTATAAATCCAGTCCATTGCAGTGGTGCTGTGTTGTCCTGCATCAGTCCAGTGGTGGTGTCCTTGTGCTGCTGTATATGTCCAGTGGTACTACCGTATATGTCCAGTGATACTTCCGTATATGTCCATTGATACTGCCGTATATGTCCAGCGGTAATGCCGTATAAATCCAGTGATCCTGCCATATAATTCCAGTGATCCTGCCCTATAACTCCAGTGGTAATGGTATATAAATCCAGTCCAGTGATACTGCCTTATGTGTCCAGTGGTGCTGCCATATAATTCCAGTGATCCTGACGTATAATTCCAGTGGCACTGGCGTATATGTCCAGTCCATTGATACTGCCATATATGTCCAATGGTACTGCCGTATAAGTCCAGTGGTGCTGCCGTATAATTCCAGTTATCCTGCCGTTTAATTCCAGTGGTACTGGAATATAAATCCAGTGATCCTGCCTTATAATTCCAGTGGCACTGGTGTATAAGTCCAGTGATCCTGCCGTATAATTCCAGTGGTACTGACGTATAAATCCAGTGATCATGCCATATAATTCCAGTGATCCTGCCGTATAATTCCAGTGGTAATGGCGTATAAATCCAGTCCAGTAATACTGCCGTATATGTCCAGTGGTACTGGCGTATAATTCCAGTGGTACTGGTGTATAAGTCCAGTCCAGTAATACTGCAGTATACTATATGTCCAGTGGTACTGCCATATAAGTCCAGTGGTACTACCGTAAATTTCCAGTGATCCTGCCATATAATTCCAGTGGTACTGGCGTATAAATCCAGTGATCCAGCCTGGTGTAGTATGTGTTGCCGGCAGTCGGGCTCCCAGCGACCAGCATACCGGCACTGGAATCCCGCCCGCATACCGACAGCTGGGTGTGCGCAAATGAGCCCCTTGCGGGTTTGCTGCACTTGCCACGCGGCAGGCACGGTGGTGCGCTATGCGTGCCACGCTATCTATTCTCCCTCCAGGGGGGTCATGGACCCCCAAGATGGAGAAGAACTGTCAGTATGACGGCGGTCGGGATTCCGGCGCCGGTGTGCTGGTCGCCGGGAACCCAACTGCCAGCAAAGTGAACACCACCCATACAGCTGTATAATTCCAGTGGTACTGGCGCACAAAACCAGTGATCCTGACGTATAATTCCAGTGGTACTGGCGTATAAATCCAGTGGTACAGGCGTATAAATCCAGTCCGGTG
Organism: Pseudophryne corroboree; assembly: GCF_028390025.1. Taxonomy (NCBI): domain Eukaryota; kingdom Metazoa; phylum Chordata; class Amphibia; order Anura; family Myobatrachidae; genus Pseudophryne; species Pseudophryne corroboree. Next base: position 392,200,308 of record NC_086447.1, on the reverse strand, counting down.
ATACTGCCGTATATGTCCAGTGGTACTGCTGTATAATTCCAGTGATCCTGCCATATAATTCTAGTGGTACTGGCGTATAAATCTAGTGATCCTGCTGTATAATGCCAGTGGTACTGGCCTATAAGTCAAGCGATCCTGCTGTATAATTCCAGTGATCCTGCCATATAATTCCATTGATACCGGCACATAAGACCAGTGATTTTGCCGTTTAATTCCAGTGGTACTGGCGTACAAATCCAGTGATACTAACGTATAATTCCAGTGATCCTGCTGTATAATTCCAGTGATCCTGCTGTATAATTTCAGTGGTAATGGTGTATAAATCAAGATTAGTGATACTGTCGTATATGTCCAGTGGTACTGCCGTAAAAGTCCAGTAGTACTGCTGTATAATTCCAGTGATCCTGCTGTATAAATCCAGTGATCCTGCCGTATAATGCCAGTGATCCTGCTGTATAATTCCAATGGTAATGGTGTATAAGTCAAGTCTAGTGATACTGCCGTATATGTCCAGCGGTACTGCCGTACAATTTCAGTGGTACTGGCATATAAATCCAGTCCAGTGATACTGCCGTATATGTCCAGTGGTACTACTGTAAAGTCCAGTGATACTGCCATTTAATTCCAGTGGTACTGGCGTACAAGTCCAGTGTTACTAACGTATAATTCCAGTGATCCTGCTGTATAATTCCAGTGGTAATGGTGTATAAATCAAAATTAGTGATACTGCCGTATATGTCCAGTTGTACTGCCATAAAAGTCCAGTAGTACTGCTGTATAATTCCAATGATTCTGTTGTATAAATCCAGTGATCCTGCCGTATAATGCCAGTGATCCTGCTGTATAATTCCAATGGTAATGGTGTATAAGTGAAGTCTAGTGATACTGCCCTGTATGTCCAGCGGTACTGCCGTACAATTTCAGTGGTACTGGTGTATAAATCCAGTCCAGTGATACTGCCGTATATGTCCAGTGGTACTGCCGTATAATTCCAGTGGTACTGCCGTATAAGTCCAGTCCAGTGATACTGCCATATAAGTCCAGTGGTACTGCCGTATAAATCCAATGGTACTGCCGTATATGTCAAGTGGTACTGCCGTATAATTCCAGTGGTACGGGTGTATAAATCCACTCCAGTGATACTGCAGTATATGTCCAGTGGTAATGCCGTATAGGTCCAGTGGTACTGCCTTATAATTCCAGTGATCCTGCCGTATAATTCCAGTGGCACTGGTGTATAATTCCAGTGGTACAGGTGTATAATTCCAGTGATACTACCCTATATGTCCAGTGGTACTGCCATATAAATCCAGTGGTACTGGCGTATTAATCCAGTCCAGTGGTGCTGTCGTATAAATCCAGTCCAGTGGTGCTGTCCTGTGCTGTATATTATTTTCTCCAAATTAAAGGGTTATTAATATTTTATCCAAATAATTTTCACAGGGTTTGCTCTGTGTGGTGTAGAGGTATGCTCTCCTGTACTGCATATTGTTATATAACTCCAGAAAAATAATGGAGAACAAAAATTTGGAGGATAAAATAGGGAAAGATCAAGAACCACTTCCTTCTCGTGCTGAAGCTGCTGCCACTAGTCATGACATAGACGATGAAATCCCATCAACGTCACCTGCCAAGGCCGATGCCCAATGTGATAGTAGAGGGCATGTAAAATCCAAAAAGCCAAAGTTCAGTATAAAGACCCAAAAAATAAAATTTAAATGGTCTGAGGAGAAATATAAACTTGCCAATATGCCATTTATGACACGGAGTGGCAAGGAACGGCTAAGGCCCTGGCCTATGTTCATGACTAGTGGTTCAGCTTCACATGACGATGGAAGCCCTCATCCTCCCGCTAGAAAAATGAAAAGAGTTAAGATGGAAAAAGCACAGAAAAGATCTGTGCATTCTGAGATGGTATCACAAATCCCCAAGGAGAGTCCAAGTGTGTCAGCGGTTGCGATGCCTGACATTCCCAAAACCGGATGGGAAGAGATGGCTCCTTCCATCATTTGCATGTCCCCTGCAAGTGCTGGAAGGAGCACCCACAGTCTAGTTTCTCATATTTAAATTGAAGATGTCACTGTTGAAGTACATAAGGATGAGGATATGGGTGTTGCTGGCACTGAGGAGGAAGTTGATGATGAGGATTCTGATGGTGATGTGGTTTGTATAAATGAGGCACCGGGGGAGACACCTGTTGTCCGTGGGATGAATAACCCATTATGATGCCTGGGCAAAACACCAAAAAAGCCACCTTTCAGTGTGGAATTATTTCTCCACAAATCCAGACAACAGGTGTCAAGCCATGTGTTGCCTCTGTCAATCTGTAATAAGTAGGGGTAAGGATGTTAACCACCTAGGAACATCCTCCCTTATATGTCACTTTCAGCGCATTCATCAGAAGTTAGTGTCAATTTATGAAACTTTGGGTAAGAGCGCAAGCAGTCCACTGAAACCTAAATTCCTTCTTCCTCTTGTACTCAAGCTCCTGCAAGCCACACCACCAACTCCCTCAACATCAACTTCCTCCTCAGTCAGGAACGTCAGTAGTCCTGAGGCCATGTCACTGGCAAGACTGAGGAGTCCTCTCCTAACAGGGATTCCTCTGGTGTATCCTTGAGTGGTATGCCTGCTGTTGCTGCCACTGCTGTTGTTGCTTCTGGGAGTCGATCATCATCCCAGAGGGGAAGTCGGAAGACCACTTGTACTACTTCCAGTAAGCAATTGACTGTCCAACAGTCCTTTGTGAGGAAGATGAAATATGACAGCAGTCATCCTGTTGCAAAGCGGATAACTGAGGCCATGACACTTATGTTGGTGTTAGACGTGCGGCCGGTATCCGCCATTTGTGCAGTGGGATTTAGACAATTGATGGAAGTATTGTGTCCCCGGTACCAACTCCCATCTAGGTTCCACTTCTCTAGGCAGGCGATACCGAGTATGTGCAGAGACGTCAGAAAAAGTGTCGCCAGTGTTCCAAAAAATGCAGTTATATCCAGTGTCCACTTAACCACGGACAAGTGGAACAGGGCAGACTAAGGACTATATGACTGTGAAAGCCCACTTGGTAGATGTATTGCCTCCCGCAGCAACAACAGCAGCAGCGGCACAAGTAGCAGCATATCGCAAATCCAAACTCGTTTCTAGGCAGGCTATGCTGTGTATCACCGCTTTCCATAAGAGGCACACCGCTAACAACCTCTTACGTAAACTGAGGGACATAATCGCGCATTGGCTTACCCCCCTTAGACTCACCTGGGAATTTGTGATATCGGACAACGCCACCAATATTGTGCATGCATTACAACTGGGCAAATTCCAGCACGTCCCATGTTTTGCACATACAATTAATTTGGTGGTGCAGAATTTTTAGAAAAATGACAGGGGTGTACAGGAAATGCTGTCAGTGGCCCGAAAAATTGCGGGCCATTTTTGACATTCTGCCACTGCATGTCAAAGACTGGAGCACCAGCAAACCCTCCTGAACCTGCCCTGTCATTAACTGAAGCAAGAGGTGGCAACGAGGTGGAATTCAACACTCTACATGCTTCAGAGGATGGAGGAGCAGCAAAAGGCAATTAAAGCCTATACATCCACCTACGATATAGGCAAAGGAGGGGGAATGCACCTGACTCAAGTGCAGTGGAGAATGATTTCCGTCTTGTGCAAGGTTCTCCAACCCTTTGAACTTGGAACACGTGAAGTCAGTTCAGACACTGCCAGCTTGAGTCAGGTCATTCCCCTCATGAGGCTTTTGCAGAAGCAGCTGGAGAAATTAAAGGAGGAGCTAAGATGGAGCGATTCCGCTAGGTATGTGGGACTTGTGGATGGAGCCCATCATTCGCTTTGCCATGATTCAAGGGTGGTCAATCTGTTGAAATCAGAGCACTACATTTTGGCCACCATGCTCGTTCCTAGGTTTAATTAAAGCCTACGTTGTATCTCTCTTTCCGGCAGACACAAGTGTGCAGAGGTGCAAAGACCTGCTGGTGAGTAAATTGTCAACTCAAGCTGCATGTGACCTGTCAACAGCTCCTCCTTCAATTTCTCCCACCACTGGTGCTGCAAGGAAAGGGATAAGGTTTCCTAGCCCACCCATTGGCGGTGATGCAGGGCAGTCAGGAGCGAAAGCTGACACGAAGGACCTGCCAACGATTACTGGCATGTCTACTGTCACTGCATATGATTCTGTCACCATTGTAAGAATGGTGGAGGATTATATGAGTGACAGCATCCAAGTAGGCATGACAGACAGTCCGTAAGTATACTGGCAGGAAAAAGAGGCAATCTGGATGCCCTTACACTAACTGGCTTTATTTTACCTAAGTTGCCCCCCCTCCAGTGTGTACTCCGAAAGAGTGTTTAGTGCAGCTGATGACTTTATCAGCAATTGGCATAGGAGGTTACTTCAACAAAATGTGGAGAATATGATGTTCATCAAAATGAATTGTAAATTCCTCCGGGAAGACCTTGACCAGCAGTTTGTCTCCAGAAAGTACACAGGGACCTGTGATGGTGTATTCCAGTGGGGACGAATTAATACTTTGTGAGGAGGGGGATGTACACATTGAAAGGGGTGAGGAATTGGAGTATGAGGTCGACATCTTGCCTCTGTAGAGCCAGTTTGTGCAAGGAGAGATTGATTGCTTCTTTTTTGGTGGGGGCCCAAACAAACCAGTCATTTCAGCCACTGTTGTGTGGCAGACCCTGTGGCTGAAATGATTGGTTTGTTAAAGTGTGCATGTCCTGTTTATAAAACATAAGGGTGGGTGGAAGAGCCCAATGATAATTCCATCTTGCACCTCTTTTTTTCTTTGCATTATGTGCTCTTTGGGGCCTAATTTTTAAAACTGCCATCCTGTCTGCCACTGCAGTGCCACTCCTAGATGGGCCACGTGTTTGTGACATCCGCTTGTGTAGCTTAGTTTAGTTAGTTAGTTATCCAGCGACCTCGATGTAACCTTTTGACCTAAAAGAATACTGTGAGGTGTTCAGAATAGACTGGAAATGAGTGGAAATGAATGTTCTTGAGGTTAATAATACTGTAGGCTCAAATATACTCCCATATTCTGTGATTTTAGCTGTTATTATGGTTTAAAAAAAAATTCAGATCCAAAACCAAAACCCGAAAGGGTGGTTTTGGCAAAACCAATCCAGATCGAAAACACAAATGGAGATCCAGATACAAAACACAAAACCCGAAAAGTTTCCGCCGCACATCTCTAATTGAATCCACCCTGGTTCTACCAATAGGACAAATAATTAGGTTATGTGCCAAAGCTGCTAATGTGACCAAGAATGTGAAGTACACTGGAAGTCCTGTGATTATGGCAGAAGATGCACAGTGCAGCAGCCAGCATTAAATTGAAAGGTTCAGATAATTAATTTATGTGGAAGATCACTAAGGAGGATACAGCTGAAGTGGGAAAAATTATGAAAAATCACAAAATGATCCAAGTAACAATCCAGATCCTGATGAAGCATGTGTAGTCCATAATTCAAAGAAAAGTTTCAGCACATGACACGTGGATAGCCCTGCATTTACCTTATGAAGATAAGGGACTAATGAGGAGAATAAACCTGGTGGCATACACTGTATGGTACTAAACTGAGTGCATGCAGAACATGAATGAGTATATTGACAATGTTATCCATATCTCAGCAAATGACATTTGTAGGAGTCTACAGTAAGTGGATAACAACAAGATGATCGAAATGGAAATTCTAACCTAATGCCTGAATTGTATTGCCTAGTAGTGGCCTTATAATCCTGTGTGACTAAGCTGTCAATGGACATCATAAAGGTTAAACTGTTGCAGCTCCAGGAATGCATACCAGTTGAGACAAGTGCTGAAAGTTCTACTCTACTGACAAGGGATGCTAAGCTCAAAAGGCCTAAGTACAAGTGTTTTGTATGTCACTAAGTGGGACATAAAGCCTCTGAATGCAAACTGAGAGACTCAAGTGGTGGTATATCTGAAGAACTGTGCACCCACAGTAGCTGTAAAAGGCAAAACAATGCTAGAGGCATGGTCTGGAAGTAAGGCAAGCATCAATTATCTCAGAGTCTTTGGGTGTAAAGCATATGCACACATAACTAAGGAGAAGAGATATAAGCTGGCTCCCAACAATTAAGGAAAACTTCATAGGTGATATTATGAAGAGTTTGAAAAGACCTCTTTCTGTGAACCCCAAAATATCCGAGAAACAAATTCATGCTACGACTGGAAGGAAAGGAAGTCAGCAGTAGATAAAGAAATGGTGTCTTTGAATGACAACAATACATGGACTGTTCTTATCAGGCCGTGTAACCTCAAGCCAGTCAAGAACAAGTGGGTCTTTTGTAAAAAGTTAAGTGCAATGCAACAGGGGTGTCACAAGGTGGGTGCGGGGGGTGCGGCCCGCACCCAGATGTCACCTTCAAGGGGGTGACACCAAAAATAGCCACACTCCCACCCTCAACCCCCCCTGCACTAGCAATCACTTATGCCCGCCCCGCACCCCCGCTGACACAATATGCCGCAGTCGCGCTATCAGGACAGTGCTGCCTGGTGAGCTGCAGATGCTCCCTCTCACCTTCCCAGAATGCCAGTGCGGGCGTGACATAATCATGCATGGCATTCTGGGAACGGCTGCAGAGGAGAGAAGACGGAGGAGCACAGCGCAGCAGCACACACAGCGGCCCACCAGTACCCGGCGTGCAGCCTGACTACAGTCTGCCTGCCTGTCTGAAACCCTGGCCCTGAAGAGAAGTCACGTATCCTGGCACCAGACACAGCACCCCCCTATCCCCCTCCCCCATAAGTTATATGCTCCTGTTCTGTTTTAGGTAATATATTAGAAGGGCTGTAATAGCAACACATATTTTACGCATGTAGATAATACATTTTATTTATATTTAGATATATACAATATCTGGATAATTCGGCACTCCTAGTAATATCCAACCGCCTGTGTGCCCTTGTCCAAGCATATACACATAGTGGAGTCAGAACAAGCAATGTTCAGAACGGACACAGCACTCCCGGACTAAGTTTCAATGAAACTTAGTCCTGGAGTGCCGTGTCCGTTCTGAACATTTGCTTGTTCTGACTCCACTATATATATCTTTATATATATATATATATATATATATGATGCCAAATCGACCCGGCACTCGCTGGTCCCTCCAAACATAGAATGATGCTCACGGTGCCTTCCCCCAGGGTTGTAGCCCAGCAATAGAAGGAACAAAACGGGCGGCACTCAGAGTCTTACTCTCAATGAAAGAAGTGCAGTGACTTTAATGTCATCATGGACATCTACGTTTCGGGGTCGCAGCCCCTTCGTCAGGTAGATGTCCATGATGACATTAAAGTCACTGCACTTCTTTCATTGAGAGTAAGACTCTGAGTGCCGCCCGTTTTGTTCCTTCCTTATATATATATATATATATAAAATCACACTGTGGGAATAATATATGAAAAATATCTGATGATATAGGTGAATTTACGTGTATATGTGTCACCACCTTCCTTCCTTCTCCCTCCTCACAGCGGTACCTCTCCTCTAAACCATTTTCTCTTCTTCCTATACCCTCCCTTTCTCAGTGGTGCAAGTAGAAAAAATGTCTTATAGGTGTACTGTGTGCGCGCGCCACTAAAAAAAATGGGTGTGACCAAATGCCACATGTGGCGTGGACAATGAAAATAGGGGCATGATACACATATGGGGGAGGGGCAGATACACATATGATCCCAACAGTACCAGATACACATTGCCCCACAGTGCCAGATATACATTGCCCCACAGTGCCAGATATACATTGCCCCACAGTGCCAGATATACATTGCCCCACAATGCCAGATACATATTTCCTCACTGTGCCAGATACAAAAATGCCCCCAGAGGGCCAGATATATATTGCCTCACAGTGCCAGATACACATTGACCCACAATGCCAGATACACAAATGCCCCCAGAGTGCCAGATATACATTGCCTCACAGTGCCAGATACACAAATGTCCCCATTGTGTCAGATATACATTGCTACCCAGTGCCAGATACAGAAATGCCCCCACCATGCCAGATATGCCCCCAGTGCCAGATACTGAAATGCCCCCAGTGCCAGATACACATGTCCCCCCAGTGCCAGATATGCCCCCAGTGCCAGATACAGAAATTCCCCCACAGTGCCAGATATGCTCCCAGTGCCAGATATGCCCCCAGTGCCAGATACACATTTCCCCACAGTGCCAGATATGCCCCCAGTGCCAGATACACATGTCCCCCCAGTGCCAGATACACATGTCCCCCCAGTGCCAGGTACACATGACCCCCTTCTGCTCATCGCTGCTGCTGTCCTGTGTGTGAGGGGAGGAAAGCGCAGCGTGCGCCTCGCCTGTCCCTCAGTCTTCGGCGGTGATGCAGGTGTCTACCTTCAATTCAGCGTCGATCCGTGAGCCAATTAAAGCTTGCGGTCCGGCATCCAATCAGGAGCCTTGGATGCTGGTCCGCGAGCTCTGATTGGCTCACGGGTCAGTGCTGAGTTGAAGAGAATCACTGAGGGGCAGGACTCGGAGAGGCGCATGCTGCGCTCTCCTCCCCTCAAGCAGCAGCGGCGGTGAGCAGCAGCAAAGGGAGGGAGCGACAGCCCGGCGGCGGTGGGTACGGCGTACCTACGGCTAAATTCTTAAGGGTACGCCGTACCCACCCGTACCCGCCCACTTGCACCGCTGTCCTTTCTTCCATCTGCTTATCTGTTCTCTTCCTTTTATCCCCCTATCAGCCTCCCCAGCATTTGTAGACTGACACCTCCCTGCGGGAGCAGTATGCTTTACTGGCGCATGGGATCCCAGCGGTTGAAAAATTGATGGCGGAATCCCGATGTGTACGAAGCCGACAGGGGTAAGGGGTGTTCTCCCAACTCCGTAACACTCCCGCCCCTTAGCCTAACCCTAACCTCCCTGCTTGGTGCCTAAATCTAACCCCCTGTCCCCGCTGCCTAAACCTAACCCCCCTTCCCGCAGCCTATCCCTAACCACCCAGGGACACTGCCCAACCCTAACCCCCCCCTTCCCCGCAGCTTAAACCTAACCGGCTTACCTGCCTTGCGGCGCAGTCTCTCCTCATTCAGTATTCTGTGATCGGTATTCTGGCGCCGGGATGTTATACCCTTTCTGGATGCCGCTGTCCCCCCCTTAAACAAGCAGATATTGCGAATGTATCGCAATTTCAGCTTGTTAGCAGAAATTAAGGATGCCTCCTGCCATGTTTCCTATCGCGGCGGCTGTGACATCATGCAGCCGCTGAGATCTCGCCCACATTCACGTTACCCCCCCCCCTCCCCATTTTCCGCCCTCCGCCCCCGCAATGCTCTGTCTCCTCCCTGGAAACGGAGCATTGCCGCACCCATGCCCCGCGAGCGCCTCTGCCTGATTGGCAGGCAGAGGCAATCGCATTTTCTGCAGTCCCCCCACAGAAAATGCGGGCACATGTGCAGGAAGGGCACTGCACATGCGCCCGCATATTTTTCTCATTTTTTGCGGTTGTATCGCACACTGTGATCCAACCTGAATGAGGGCCAGTGATCTGAAGCAATTATTGTTAGTTACTATGGATTCGGTGTGGTGTGATATGGGAGAAAGTCCATGGGGGGTGACACTATGAGTTACCCCACTGGGTGACACCAACCCTAGTGGCGCCTCTGCAGTGAAATCTTTGCCCATTATAAAGCCTGTCTTGTAACTACAGGATATACACAGAAAACCGAGATTGACTACGGTGAAATCTTCTTGTCTATACATTACATTTAGTCATTGACATATCTGCTTTGCATGATTAATTGCTGTACCAATTACAGCAGATTTCAATTCAGGTTTCCTAAATGGAGAATATAATTGAATAAATGTACTGTGCATGAAACCTACTGACACACTGGCGTATTTATAATGGGTGCAGTGTGTGCGGTGTACACGGTCCCCCAGGGGTCCATGGGGGCCCACACTGCACAGCCTGCACCCATTAATAAAAATGCTTACCCTCTAGAGTCCAGCGGCGCTGCAGCAGCACTGCCAAAATCAGCGCTATTTTCCCGGTGTTTTGTGTATGCGCAATAGGTAAATCACTGGGAAAATGTCCGCCGCACCATTTTCCCGGAGATCTGCGCATGCGCTGTAGACTCTGGGACAGAGTCTACACAGCGCTGCCAGCTAGAGAAGAGGGGGTCCAGCCGGAGCCTGCACAAGGGCCTCCTCCTCTCTAGAAACGCCCCTGTACTGACCACCACAATGCAGGCATGGTCCAAGAAGGGAAAGTCTGTTATTTTTAAACAAGACATTGTATAGTCTAAAAAACACAGTGGTCATTGTTGGAACGTTAAGCTATATGCTGTACCATTAGAGGGGTGGTCTTCAGTATGCCGAATGTGGGGATCCCGGCGCACATTATACCGGCGCCGGAATCCCGACACCCGGCATACCGACAGCTATTCTCCCTCGTGGGGGTCTACGACCCCCCTGGAGGGAGAACTACACGTGCCACCGTGCCCGCAGCGTGGCGAGTGCAGCGAGCCCGCAAGGGGCTCCTTAGCGCTCGCCACGCTGTCGGTATGCCGGCGGTCGGGCTCCCAGCGCCGGTATGCTAGTCGACGGGAGCCCAAGCGCCGGCATACCGTACCACCCCCCCATTAGAGATAGGCATTCAGAGGCTGATCACTTTCTATACCACAAGATAACAGAGCATAAATGTGTAGTCGTACTGTATATGTGGATGATCTGTTGCTAACAGGTCAGAAAAATTTCATAAGAAAGGTCAAGCATCTGATGGAACACAAATTCAAGTTAAATTAAATAGGGCCTGCACATCGCCTGTTAAGGATCTTACACAACTTGAGTGCATGAATTGTCACAATCGACCAACAGGGATATATTGAAGCAATATTCACAAAGTATGCAATGTCGGACACAAACCATTCAGTGTTCCCATTGACAAAGGCAGAAAGCTTACAAACGCCATGTCATCACACGTTAAGCAGAGATAAAGGAAAGATGAAAACATCTGAAAGCTTTTCTGTCGCCATACAATAGAATGGTAACATCGAAATCATTAGATATTTTCAGATAACATAGAGAAATTTGATTTTTCTCTACGTTATCTGTTTTCATATATACCAAGGTTAGTTGTAACTGTCTAAGAGCGTTGGTCATAGCACCTCTTCTTACTGTACATATCCCCTCATATGTTTTTTGTGACCAGAGATAGCCCTGAGTGAGGAGGGGTGTTGGAGAGGAGTGACTTTCAGGAGTGAAACAAGAGCTGTCAAGAACAGGAGTACACTAGGAGTGGTACAAAATGAGAAGGTCAAAGGTAAAACCTGGTCAGTAGCAAGGAATGGGACCGCTTCAGAGAGGATGTCCTGCCACAACCCAGAGAGCCAGAGAGAGCTAGAGACCACACATAGAAAACACAGAAGCTATCTAACTTACATCCACCATACAGTTAATGCCAAAATATACAGATTAAAAGTTATATCATGATATATCATATCATATATATCATTCAGCAGGCTGAAAAAGCAATGGCCCTCATTCCGAGTTGTTCACTCGCTAGTTGCTTTTAGCAGCATTGCACACGCTAAGCCGCCGCCTACTGGGAGTGAATCTTAGCTTTGCAGAATTGCGAACGAAAGATTTGCATAATTGCGAATAGAAATTTCTTTGCAGTTTCTGAGTAGCTCGGGACTTACTCTGCCACTGCGATCAGTTCAGTCAGTTTCGTTCCTGGTTTGACGTCACAAACACACCCAGCGTTCGCCCAGACACTCCCCCGTCTCTCCAGCCACTCCCGCGTTTTTCCCAGAAGCGGCAGCGTTTTTCCACACACACCCATAAAACGGCCAGTTTCCGCCCAGAAACACCCACTTCCTGTCAATCACACTCCGATCACCAGAACAATGAAAAATCCTCGTTATGCCGTGAGTAAAATACCTAACTTTTGAGTAAAATAACTAACCACATGCGCTCTGCGAACCTTGCGCATGCGCAGTAAGCGACTAAACGCAATATAGCGAAACTCGGCAACGAGCGAACAACTCGGAATGAGGGCCAATGTGCAACAGCTCATATACACAAAATAAGAAGATAAATTGTGTGGTGGGGGAAGGGAATGAACGAAATAGCTAGTGAAAATTGTGCTGTGTGCTTTGTCAGTATAAAAGGAAAATAGACTCAGTTTCAAACAATCATATTTATAGTATAGGCAGAATTCTGAAAAATTATGGTTTTCCAGGCACAGTTGGAAACTACATGTATAGCAATTACCATATGAAATTGCATATACCAAAAAAAGATTTTAAAAAATATATCCAACTCCATTTTAAATTGAAAGAAGACCAAATATATTTGTATTACACTGCACTGTCAGAGTTATAGAAAGGCCAATTTATATGGGTAGCAGACAGTGCCACATCATGCCAACTTGATACTTCCTTCCTACTTACTTATACACATAAAACAAATATTAAATGGTCTTTGAAGACTAACTGACCACAAATATCATTAGTATTTCTTTTTCTAAAATATTGATTAAGCATCTCTCTTGTCCTTCTACTAGATTAATTCCTAAGGTATTTAATAAGTATTTTATAACTGTATTACTGGTGTTCTAACAGAATTGTAATGCATGTGTGATATGGACAGCTAAGATTTATGTAGAACCATAAATAATATTATATTGTGGAGTGTTCTACGTGAAAAAAAATAATATCAAGAAATAAAAGAAATCCTTTCCTGTATGTTTAAAGATAAAATGACTGTGGCAAGCACTTTCTGAAGAAAAGACTTATACAGAGAACACGTCCTGGACAAGAAACTGATAAGAAAATTACTTTCACTAATATATAAAACTTCCTTTGATAACGTTGATTAACCTTTGACATTATATATTTAGATAAATAAATAAATACATACATATGTATTTACCAATACTGGCAATAACTAATGTTAAGGTGCATACACACGGTGAGATTCGGGCTAACTGTGCGATAGGGACTAGGTCGGTATCGCAAGCATATAATGACTGTGCTTGCAATACTGACTATGTACGATTTTGGCTATTTGTCAATTTTTACTATCTTTTCTATGAGATAGTCAAAATTGACTTGCCTGCACAGTCTATCTAGGCTTGCGATGCTGACTGCACAGGACCGCGCATCGGCATCGCATCGGGATCGCAAGGTGACTTTCACCTTGCGATCTGCACTAACTTTTCTTATGATTTTGACTATATAGTCAAAATCGTAAGAAAAAAATCTTACCGTGTGTACACACCTTTAGAGCAAAAAAGATATACTTTACTAAGATATGTTGTATGAAATTACAGAATGTATTACAAATAATGAAATTAACAACATGTGAATATTAAGGTAATTATGACTCATGGGTGACTTAGGATTGAAGTTCAGGTATAGTGTGCTGCTGAGACACATAATTATGTCTTTTGTTGGCTGAATTGCTTTTTTTTTCCTCTCTGTATTGTATTTGCACTCTAATAGTCTGCCATTAATGAATTATTACTTATAAGTAAAATACTGTATATTATTATTATTATTATTATTATTATTACTATGCTCTAACTTTTGACTGGACTTTGAAATATATATTTAATATTTCCTCAGTTCAGTTAACGCTTGAAGAAGGAATAGGTAGTCCTAAGTCATGTAAAAGTAAAGTAAAAGCACGTAAGAAAAATAACACTATAAGGCCTTATATAGCAGTGTGAGAGAAGTAGGTGTTTGACAAGGTTGTCAGGAATTTACATAAAAAGGGAGGTTTGATTTAAAAGTTCTAATTCTGACAAAGATAAGTTATATCAAACAGGGGTCGTATCAACAGCACCCAGAAACCTCTGCACATTCCAACCTCAGCATCTCCAACCTCAGCATCTCCAACCTCAGCATCTCCTACCTCAGCATCTCCTACCTCAGGCACATTTTAGGAGAGGAGAAGACCCATGTGCAGCCTTCATTGTGGTCACCCTCCTCTCTGGCAGCAAATAGACTCTGGCGATATGCCAGAACCTACTGCACGTGCACAGGTCTCCAGGAACATGGCACCCGTATCTCCTTCCCAGGGACATCTACAGTGCACATGCGCAAATCACTTGGAAATGGCTGTGGTGGCCATTTTCCAAATGATTTGTGTCTGAAGTGTAGGGCCGCCGCCGTGGGACTCCGAATGGGTAAGTATAATATATGGGTGCAGGGTGTGCACCCATTGTAGTAATACATATGCATTACCTATCCCCCCACCCAGCACCCAAAAGAATCCATTAATTCTTCCCCCAGAATTATTGGATTCTTCTGGGTGCTAGGTGGGGGGAATCCATTAATTCTTCTCCCAGTATCCATTAGCCCATTCCTCCTCAATAATATATTATTGCATTACCCTTCCATCCCCCATTAACACATTCATCAACTTTTTCAGCACCCATTAGGCTCCACCAGCACCCAGCACCCATTAATCCTTATACCTCCAGACACCATTAACCCTACCCCTCAGCAGTTAACTGCCCCACATTTATCACTGTTTAACGCATTCTTTTCAAAAGCTATACTTCAACCCAACCACTTGCTTACCACTGTCTGAGAGTGGCACTGTGTGCTGGGCATCATTAGTATTCTCAGCCCGACCCAGGCTGGCAGCACACTCTTCTCCAATGGAAGAGGAGATGCATAACCATATACTTGTGCTTGTACGCAGCACACCTCAGCCCTGAAATATCAGGAAGTCATGGTAAAAACCTGGCAAGACTTGCTATGACCAGCTAGGCCATGTGTGGGGTGACGAGTGACAGTTGGGTCTGGAAAAGTTGTGGCTGTAGTTTGTAGAAGAAGGATGTCCATCCAAGGGATGGTACCCTAAGATGCTTAAAGATGCCAAAATGCCAGCCCTACTTCTACAACGCATCTTCTTCAATCCATAATGTGGAGATATGATTCTAGGTAATTCCACTGTGAATTCTGACTGTCAATGTCATGTTTAAGAGCATAATAAGTGTTTTAAAACATTTCATATTTACAGTACAGTATGTTGATGTAATTGTCTGTTGTGTTTCCCCTTATCCCTTTTATTGCTGTTTTTCACTAAAATGTAGCATGTTTTTTAATCAGTTGCTCATATTAAAGGGATATGTACTAAAGAGCACAGAAGTGCCTCCATATTTTTTATTTTATTGTACATCGCAGTGGGGATAATGATTTTTCACATGATTATCCTCGTTACAGTATGCAGTAAACAGCTGTAGCGCTACAGTAACTGCTGTCCCTGCAAGTTACATTTGTGAAAGACTCCTTCTGAGAATATGACATTGTCAGATCTGAGAACTGAATGCATGGTGTAGAAGAGGGATCCTAAGATCATAATATCCCTGTCCTACGAGAATGAATGCATAGGCATAAAGCAGTTTACGCCATCTGGGAAGGAAGTAAATTAAAGGGCCTAAACTCCAAAATGCTTCACTTTTTGGAATTTGGTACATAGAGGTTAGACTGTAGTACCTAATGACATTGGGGGTCATTCCGAGTTGATCGCTCGCTAGCAGTTTTAGCAGCCGTGCAAACGCCCACTGGCAGTGTGCTTTAGCTTAGCAGAAGTGCGAACGGTTGTATCGCAATGCGTCTGCAAATAATTTTTGTGTAGTTTCAGAGTAGCTCAAAACCTACTCAGCGCTTGCGATCACTTCAGACTATTCAGTTCCAGATTTCGCGTCACACACCCGCCCAGCGTTCGCCCAGCCACGCCTGCGTTTTCCCTAGCACATCTGCATTTTTCCGAACACTCCCTGAAAACGGACTAAGAAAAAAAGTACTACCACCTTAACGCGCTATCCAATCACAATATTATGGAAATGCATAAACGTAAATGGGGATATCCCAACATTGAATGATAAGTGTCCCAAATGATGAAAAAGTCTCTTGTCTTGGAAAAAGAAAAATCAATATTCGTGAGGGTTTCTTTTCCCTTCCGGAGTTGACTGACGAAGTATCCGGGGGGGAAGGAGGTTCTTCAAACACGAGTGTATAATTCCCTCGGGGAAAAAAGTGAAGAAACTAATGGTGTAGTATGTTTTTGACCAATTTGGGGATACTGATGATGAAGGAAGTGGGATGCATTCTGAGTATTTATGAGGAGATTTGGCGTACCGAATTTACGTTGGTACGTATGCAAATCCTCATATAAAGGTATCTTTGATGGGTGAATTACAGGAGGGAATATCCTAAGGTACAGGAGTGGTTATTCTTTCTTAGTACACACCGTACTCACATGGATTCCGGATGATAGAAGCTCATAAAGGTTTCTTTTTTTCTGGTCAATGGTTCGTCTGGTTGATGTCCTCTTGGTAGAACTTTATTCGTAGTGATGGATATTTTTTTATTTCCCGAGGGAATTATACACTTGTGTTTGAAGAACCTCCTTCCCCCCCGGATACTTCGTCAGTCAACTCCGGAAGGGAAAAGAAACCCTCACGAACATTGATTTTTCTTTTTCCACGTGAGTATGGGGTTGACCCCGGGGATTCCTCCCCACTTTCAAGAACTCCTTTCCGTGAACCTCTCCTTTCCAAGACAAGAGACTTTTTCATCATTTGGGACACTTATCATTCAATGTTGAGATATCCCCATTTACGTTTATGCATTTACATAATATTGTGATTGGATAGCGCGTTAAGGTGGTAGTACTTTTTTTCTTTGTCCATTTACCCCCTTGGAAATTGTGTGAGATCTCCCTCTATCTACCTTTCGCAGCAGTCCAGAGGGCGCGGCAGGATTTTCTTCTATTCCAAAATTCTTTAGTACTCCCTGAAAACGGTCAGTTGTCACCCAGAAACACCCACTTCATGTCAATCACTCTGCGGCAACCAGTGCGACTGAAATGCATCGCTAGAGCCTGTGCAAAACTGTGTTGTTCGTTGTGCCCGTACGTCACGCATGCGCATTGCACCGCATGCACAGAACTGCCATTTTTTAGCCTGATTGCTGAGCTGTGATCAGATGCAATTAGCGATCAACTCAAAATGACCCCCATTAAGGGGAGCTGTTGTTCGCAATGGTAATTACCATTTTACTGGAGATTTCTGTGCATTATTCTGTTAGTACTGTACATAGGGGGTAATTCCAAGTTGATCGCAGCAGGAAATTTTTTAGCAGTTGGGCAAAACCATGTTCACTGCAGGGGGGGGCAGATATAACATGTGCAGAGAGAGATAGATTTGGGTGTGGTGAGTTAAATCTGCAATCTAAATTGCAGTGTAAAAATAAAGCAGCCAGTATTTACCCTGCGCAGAAACAAAATAACCCACCCAAATCTAACTCTCTCTGCACATGTTATATCTGCCCCCCCTGCAGTGCACATGGTTTTGCCCAACTGCTAAAAAATTTCCTGCTGCGATCAACTTGGAATTACCCCCATAGCCAACATACATAAAACTGCAGTTTCTGCATAAATTTATGAAAAATACAGCTTGAGTATAGTGTTTTTTAGTCACAACATGTGTTCATTATACATTTTAAAGAACTTACATATTTAGTTTCTCGCCCAGCTGATTTTGAGAGAGGCCTTGCTGTCTAGAAAAGAAAAAAGGGTTTATAGTTAACATAAGTGTGTATATGTTATCCTCGTGTAACAAATGTATGTTAATAACAGATACTAACTTTTTTACTAATATCTCTAAGGTTTTATTGGTACTTGCTACATTTGTTCATAAACGACTAGAATGTTTGTTGAACTAGCAGTATGTCATTCCTTCCATTTACATGCTGATAAAGAATCGTACATAGTTTATTCAGTACTATAAACTCAAAATGTGAAATTAGCTATCTTGACCTTAGTTTTAAATTTTAGAAACAGGTCTTATTATTTTCCCTCCTGCCAAATTCCCCACGTTCCCTGTGGGCAGCACCATTGCACAGTGGTTAGCACTACTGTCACACAGCAATGGGGTCTGTGAACAGATTCCCATCAAGGCATAAAACTGCGGCTGTTGTTGGTCCTCCCTGTGTTTGTGCATGATTCCTCCAACTGCTCCGTTCTCCTCACTTGCCCCTCCTCTGGTCGCTGCCTTTCTCTTCCACCTATAAGACTCAGGGCCGGCGCCACCACTAGGCAGCTTTAGGCAGCTGCCTATGGGCGCCGGCCACTTGCGGGCGGCAGCTCACGCTGCCGATGAATGCTTGACGAGCATTAGTGCGGAGAGTAGCGGAAGACAGTTGCTATAGCAACTGTAACAATATCCGGCAGGGCGCTGCTTACTCTATATGCATAGAGCCGCTGCCGATGGGGTCCGTACACTCACACTGTCCGTGCTGGCGGCTGATAACAGTTGGGCGGCTGCGCGCCGCAGCATCCCTTTAGCACGGACAGTGTGAGCGGCTGTGTAACCCATCGGCAGCGGCTCTATGCACATAGAGTAAAAAGCAGCGCTGCCGGATATTGTTACAGTTGCTATAGCAACTGTCTTCCGCTCCTCTGTGGTAACGCCTGTCATACTCCCGCCCCGCACCACAAAAAACAGACTGCCACGAAGCACGAACTCCCCGTGCAATTGTAAGAACTTAAATGTTAAAAGGATGTATGTATAAAGGATCAGGGTGGGGGAGCAGTACATTTATACAGTAAAGTGAAGGGGGGGTGAGGGGGGAAATTTAAATATATAAGAGGTGGAGGTTGCTGGAAGGGGGAAAATAATGACATCTTATATATATATATATATATATATATATATATATATAAAATACGCTAGAATAAAATGACGGAACATTGTAACTGTAATGTCAGTGTCGGTGGCTGTGTGCACCATATAGTCACCGCAAGCATGCAAGCACAGGTGAGGAGCAGCATTGGTATTTTATTACATAGTGGGTGTTTATATATATATATGTATATAGAGTGGTCGAAGTGGGCCGGTATGCGGCAGTATGGCATACCGGTACTTCTCCACAGACCAGGAAGTTGTTGTTTTTTTAAATCAACTCCTGCTATGGCCGATCGTGCTCATGTTCTTCCCACCGCTGCTCCCAGTCATGGCGGTTGGTGCCGGAGCTGTGAGCCACAGTACTCCCCAGCAGTTACGGCGGACACACACTCCCCCTCCCTCCTCCAGCAGCCGCTCGTGCAGAGTGCCTCGATTCCTCCAATTACTCAACCGGGCGCTGCGTCACCATGGGGCTGCATAGAAACTGGCGCTCGGATCCTGCTGCTGCCGGCCTCCTCTTCGGGCTGTGCCTGGATTCACGCCGCGGGACTCCTTTGTTGACAGTGACACCCTGCAGCTCAAGCTAAGGTTGACTGGACATGGTGGCGGTGAGTGACTGCTGGAGAGCCCTGTGCCCTCCTGCCCCCCTCCCATTCCCCATGTGTGTGGACCCTGCCTCTGTGTATGACACCTTGTGCCCCCCTGCTCCCCCGCTGCCTATGTGTGTGTGTCACCCAGTGCTCCCCTACCCTTGTTGCCCTGTGTGATGACAACCTGTGCCCTTATGGTGCTCTGTACACCCCCTGCGTGTGTGACACCCTGTCCCCCATGTTTCGTCTCATACCGTGTGCTATAATGTGAATTTTGGCTCATTCTGTGTGCTATAATGTGAATTTTGGCTCATACCATGTGCTATAATGTGAATTTCGGCTCATACCTTGTGCTATAATGTGAATTTCGGCTCATACCGTGTGCTATAATGTGAATTTTGGCTCATACCGTGTGCTATAATGTGAATTTTGTCTCATACCGTGTGCTATAATGTGAATTTTGGCTCATACCTTGTGCTATAATGTGAATTTTGGCTCATACCATGTGCTATAATGTGAATTTTGGCTCATACCGTGTGCTATAATGTGAATTTTGGCTCATACCTTGTGCTATAATGTGAATTTTGGCTCATACCATGTGCTATAATGTGAATTTTGGCTCATACCATGTGCTATAATGTGAATTTTGGCTCATACCATGTGCTATATTGTGAATTTCATCTCATACCATGTGCTATAATGTGAATTTCGGCTCATTCTGTGTGATATAATGTGAATTTCGTCTCATACTGTGTGGTATAAAGCGAAAGGGGCATCAGTACTAGATAGTATAAGGGGTCCTACTACACTGAAGGACACCCCCCCCCCCAAGGTGCCCTTGGCGACCTGAAGGCTTAATCCAGCCCTGGTCTAGCAGTTCTTGCGCACATTGGGTAGAACGCCTGTAGCATTACAGCAGCAATCTGTCCTGAAGTTCCCACTTAAGGCCCATACACACTGGGTGATTTGGAGCTGAAAGCAGGTCACTTTTGGTGTGTTGAGCTGCTTTCAGTTCAAAACCGCCCAGTGTATATGCCCCCGGCGATGAGCGGTGAGCACTGATGCGCGCTCCTGCTTCATCGCTGGTATTACCAGTAGATGAACTGGGGTGAACGGGGGGGGGGGGGCAGCAGGCTGAAAGTTTGCCTAGGATGCTGAGAAACCTTGCTCCGGCCCTGATAAGACTGTCAAACTGGTTCCGCGACTACATTCATTTTGCCAACCTTTTATGTCCCCATTTTATGTGTGCATCCTTTAGCCCACTGTAAGGTACTGTCGTGCAATATGCCATTTTACAAATGAACAATAATGGTAACAATTGTGACTAATGAAGTTTTATAATAATTGTACATCAATAAATTTTTGCTAAAACATAGTATTAAAACTAATATTATTGCATTGAAAAATATAAAGGTAATTCAAAATTTGTTTAAATAAATCAATGTTATCTATAAGTGAAATTATTTGCTTAAAATGCAGTTAATTTAATACTACAGTATATTCACAACATTGTTTTGTGTACGAAAATGGTATCACTTATTTTTTACTATGATGTCCCCTAACCACTTAACTAGCTAATTTTTTTTTCATCTTATTAAGTCAAAAACATCTTTCTAAAACCAGATAAAAATATTGTAGTGGGAAAAAATCCATAGGGGTATCCAGCACCATCCCCTCATTATATGCACCATTATAACTTTACCACCACAATCCCAGTGGCAATGAACCCTGCGGCAGTATTACACTTTAAACCCAAGTATTAATATTTTAACTATCCAATGTACAATTCATTATATAGTCCTGTGGTTTAACAATTGTTTATAAGAAATGAAGATTAATCTTTAACACACATATGAATTGCTGACATACGGTAGGCTTCTTTCACTTATGCAAGATGTCTTGATATACTGTATTTTTTATTTGATTTTTTTCTCCGCCTGATGGATTTGTAAGACATATTTATGAAATAGTACTAAAGCTGTAAGTATTACCAAAGTTATCAAATTTATTAATAAACAGTATGTGTATTATATATTGCCTGTCATACTGTATCTGCAATGTTATTCTATAATAAGCCTGCCTTAAATTCTGATGACAGAGAGCATTTCCTCACTGTCATTACTCCATGTTCCCACTGATAGATTTGTCATTTTCAATCACATGAAAGCAACAACTCTAAAATGATATCATGTATGATATTTCCACATTGCCAGCTATACATTTGGGCACCATTATACTACTACTTCACATAAAGGAATTAATTTTTTTCTACCTTAAAAGACATTTCCTTTTAATAAGTGGTAGTAGCACTAACAGGAAGAGGATTTACATTGGGATAGATCTAATAGAACAGATATTGGGATGGATGTAATGAAGTCTGAGTTGGCTGAAGGTGCGGATTCCTGGCCAAACTCTGACGCTTTTTATAAAATGGCTTTGTTACACTCCCCCATCCCCCTGCCAGCCATCTAAAAGCCGGGATCCCGTTATTGATATGGTGACTGGCGGTCTACCAACCGCTGGTCACACAAACCCAACCCAGCAGAACCATGCCTTGTACATGCTTGCCGCTTTGAAAAAAACAACCTCCCAGTTCGATCAGGAACCCGCACCTTCAGCCAACTAGGACTTCATTACATCCGGACCAATATATCTAACGTACAAGTGATGGGGTAATTAGGAGATAGTGATCAAAACAAGCAAACTTACTATATGAGTTTCAAGAACATGCAATGTAAACTGAATGTAGCAAAATGTATGATAAGTTTTTAGTGATACAGTAGAAGCTGATAACCACAAAAAAGGGAATTCTAAACCTTGCCTTACAGCAAGCTATATGCTGCTGCATTCAATAAGAGGAACACTACACCTTCTAATGCAATTATAAATGAAATAATACTTATTCTGAGGGCAATATGTTACCAGGGATAATGATCCATAAAAGATTATTTTTCAATCAATAAAGGTGAACCCGTCTCTCAAACTATATGTGGAATCATCTAAAAAAATCATATACTGTATAACATAACATTATTTAATAATTTCTTTAGATGTTCTATTATCAGTAGGGAATACACTCACATGTAGCCAGATAACATAGTGCCCGTAAAGATAAAGATGGGTCCATGTTTATCTTGACCTTTAATAGGATTAACTGAGACTGGGCAGTCAGATTTACTCCCCTGCTGTAATGACTTAATCCCCTGCTGTATTGTTCTCTGTATTGTATTGTAACTGAGAACAATAGATGAAGGGTTTATGTTAATAAACCATGTTGTGCCTAGGCGCAGCAAACTAGCAAAGATAACCGTGGACCCATCTGTACAGTATTCTTGCAACAATGTTGTTAGGAGGGATTGTTGCAAATATTCCTTTATGGGCACTATTTTATTTATCTTGCTACATGTGAGGGCATTCTTTACTGACAAGAGAACATCTAAAGGAATTATTAAAGTGTTACACTCTTCACTCTTTTTTTATATGTTTACACATGTTCTTTGAGAGACTGGTTGATCTGGGGCAATTGAAACACATCCCTTTCATGTATTGTATGGTAACCTATTGCATTCATATTCAATATTGTTTAATTTATAAGTAGCAAAACCAATACAAAATATAAAAAAGTACATAAGAACACGAGAACATTTTTTTTATATGAAATAGAGAAATTCTTTTTTTTTCTGGTATTGTTTGTGGATTTGTGAGTCAAGATAGTGGGGATGTAAGTGGAAGGGGACAGTGCAAAATTGAACTTAAGATTTTGATTGTGGGATATTTTCTTAAATTACGCAATATGCCAGAACAGATGTATATGAAAGCGTCTCGCACTTACAGCATGAGTACACAAACCAGGGGCATAGACAGTACTTTGCTGGCCCCATAGCAATATTTTGAATGTGCCCTGTCCCAATGCTTCTAGAGAGACACCTCTCTGCAGCAGCTGTTAATTTTATGCCCCATATTATTGCCCTAGTTTATTTTCTTAACCATAGTAGTGCCCTAGTTCACATTATTGTTATTATTATTATTATTATTATTATTATT
Source organism: Pseudophryne corroboree (assembly GCF_028390025.1). Lineage (NCBI taxonomy): Eukaryota > Metazoa > Chordata > Amphibia > Anura > Myobatrachidae > Pseudophryne > Pseudophryne corroboree. Next base: position 392,176,944 of record NC_086447.1, on the reverse strand, counting down.
ATTATTACTATTATTATTATCCTTTATTTATATGGTTCCACATGGGATCCGAAGCACCCAATTAGACAAGACAGTAAAGGACAAGTACTGGGTAAATAAACATAGCTACAGTAGCAGATGACACTGATATAAGTACCAGGGTGGCAGAAAACCGCAGGATTTGGTGCCGTCGAAGATGGTTTAAGTAAGAGAAGGGTAAGCACATCAGGGTTGAGAGACCTGCTCATGAAAGTTTACATTCTAAAGGGGAGGGGCAGACAGAGAAGGATGACAGATGGAGTAGACAGTGAGTGAGGGACAGAGGGTTAGGATGAGTTTAGACTGTGTTTGGTGAAGAAGTGGCTCTTCAGAGACCATTTGAAGTTTTGTAGATAAGTGGAGAGTCTGAGGGGGAGAGGTAGAGAATTCCAGAGAAAGGGAGCAGCACATGAGAAATCTTGAAGGTAGGAGTGGGAGGAAGTAATCAGTAGGTAGGAGAGATAAGGTCAGAGATGTAAATGGGAGAAGAGTGGGTGATGGCTTTGTAAGTGAGTATGAGAAATTTGAATTTGATTCTAAAAGGGAATGGAAGTCAGTGAAGGGCTTTTAGGAGAAGGGAGGTGGACGTACTGTGGTTGGTGAGGAAGATGAGCCGGGCTGCAGCACTGAGGATAGATTAGAGTGGAGAGAGGCATTTGTCAGGGATGCCAGTTAGGAGGTGATTACAGTAGTCAAGCCTGGAAATGACCAATAAGTGGATAATGGTCTTAGTAGCATCCTGGGTAAGAAAGTACCTGAACCTGGAAATATTTTTGAGATGAAAATGGCAGGTTTGTGAGAGGTGCTGAATGTGTGGTTTGAAGGAGAGGGAGGACTCAAGGATTACTCTCAGACAACGCACTTGGGGGCTATAGGCCATCAATAGATAAATAAATTGTGAGAGGTGAGGTTGTGTGGGAGGGTGGGAAGATAATCAGCTCAGTCTTAAGTTTAAGAAAGTGCTCGGACATCCAAGAAGAGATGACAGTATCCCAACAGTGGCATCCTGCCTGCCAGAATGCCGGCAGAGGGGCGAGCGCTACAAGTCCCCTTGCAGGCACGGTGGCTCTCTGCGCTCACCACAGGATCTATTCCCACTCTATGGGTGTCGTGGACACCCACGAGTGGGAATTGTCCTGTGAGCCAGTATTTTGGCTTTTGGCATTGTCGGCTGTCGGGATTCCAGCGATGGTATCCTGACCGCCAGGATCCCAACAGCTGGCAAATTGATTGCCTCCCCTTGGCACAATCTTATAAACATACAGCAAGAGCAATTGTACCAAGTACAGTAAGTATCATAGTTTTTAAATGACCATCTCAGAAGTAATAAAACAATAAATTTTTTAACTTAAGTTTAATTGAAAACAACAAATACTGTACAGTAAGTTATTTGGATTGTTTAATTAAAGGACATGCCTACCCTCAAAAAAGGTTATTGATTAAATGTGCCAGCTGTATCTAAAGCTGTCAAAATGTTAAGTTTCATGCAGATCTCCCCGTGCTACAGCTCAGTCATCCTTGGCATGTAGAAATTATCCAAAAATTCAAACCAGTGAAATCTTACATTTTGATGGCCACAAACATGTTCAAGGTACAATAGCCAACTAGTGCTGATTCAGATTTGTAGTTTGTAATTTATGGATTGTGCTTCATTGATCAAAGTTCATTGATAGCCTACACATTTGCATTCAAGGTTCGCCATTAACCCTTGTGACTTGTCCTCAGCAGGTACCTGAAAGTGGTTGAATATAAGAAAATAGAAATAGTGCAGAGCCAAAAGAAGATAGAGGGCATTAAAAGTGTTCAGGCTCCCCAATGCCAGCATCCAAAGACTAGGGGGTTCTTGAAACAAAGGAGCCTCCTCAAACTATGCAACCCCTTTTAGTATATCTGTAACTTCAACCATGCACAGCTGTGCATGTCAGCTGTGCGTTCCAATACTCAAAGCGTTCCTTCTCTAAGCGTCTTGAAAATGAACAGTTAAAAAAACAGATCCTGCATTGGACTGAACTTAACCATCTTCCTTTTTCTTCTCATCCTCAGGTAATCTGCCTATTGCTATCTGCACCTATGCAAATCATCTATATTCCAAATGTATGTTCAAATCTCCCCATGTAATCTGCCTATTGCTATCTGCACCTATGCAAATCATCTATATTCCAAATGTATGTTCAAATCTCCCCATCTAATCTGCCTATTGCTATGTGCACCTATGCAAATCATCTATATTCCAAATGTATGTTCAAATCTCCCCATGTAATCTGCCTATTGCTATCTGCACCTATGCAAATCATCTATATTCCAAATGTATGTTCAAATCTCCCCATGTAATCTGCCTATTGCTATCTGCACCTATGCAAATCATCTATATTCCAAATGTATGTTCAAATCATTTGTTAGACAGTTTTGTGATTTATGCTTTTGTTTGTAATTTAAAATACCTGCGTTTCAAAGCTTGGTCAGTGCCGCATATTTAATTAAGGCTCACTGGGCTGGTGTTTGTTTAGTCAAACACTGTGTAATGTAACACCTTTGATTAGTGGGACATTTGCCTCAGCTGTAGTTGGGTCAATTTCCCATAGTATATCTGTAACTTCAACCATGCACAGCTGTGCATGTCAGCTGTGCGTTCCAATACTCAAAGCGTTCCTTCTCTAAGCGTCTTGAAAATGAACAGTTAAAAAAACAGTTAAACAAACATTGAACAGCATCAAGAAAGAAATCTGGAACATTATGAGGCCTCTCCTCACCTCTGCCATGAGAACACCAGGACCAATGCCTACTACTTCTGTGTCCAAGAACATCATGACTGCCCCCGGGACTACCCCTCAAGCTCAGCAGGGAACTGAGGGACGTGCGCATCAGGACCAGACTTTGCTGGGTCAGTTCCATTGGACATTAGTGTGCACCCCACATTCTCACACCCACCCGCACTGCTCTCATGAGACCAGGACATTTATCTTTTTCACAAAATAATGTTAGTACAGTTTTCCTGCAAATGTGTCTTTCTCTTCTCTTTCTTCTTACACGGTACTTCCACCCCACTGTGTGCTATTCCCGTAATGTGTACCTCCATTGGTTGCACACCCTGCCAGCAGTAACCTATGCAGTGCGCCCCACATGGCTGCCTCGGATGGTTCCCCTGTGGGCGGGGTGTGCTTCATTTGGATCTTTCCATGCAGGGTATAGCATACTCCTACACACGTGTCAGTTCTCCCATACATGCATTTGGCCCCTGTATGGCTCATCTCCCACTGTGTAACCTTGTAGTGCGCCCAACATGGCTGCCTTATCTGGTGCGCTTGTGGATGGGATGAAAAATGCGTGGACCTGATGTTTTTATTGGAACCCTACTCTGAACTTAAGGACTCTGCAAACTCCCCATTTTGTGTTCTCTTCTAGGGGTGGACTATTCCACCCTGGGTAATCCTACGCAGTGCGCCTAAGATGGCTGCCGCACCTGGTGCCTTGTGATGGTGGAATACACAACCCCTGGAGGTTATTACTCAAAATGCCTACACCAATCATGCATTATTCTTTCTGTGTCTTTGTCTGTGTGGTTTATCTTTTGATGTAATACTTAAATCTTCTGTATTATGTGCATTGTGTGAGTTCTAGTTGGCGCCGCGGATGGCTGCCTCGGTGCTGCTCTGCCAAGCAGCCTTAGTTTTTAGTCTTAAATGTATAATATGTCTACTGTACAGTTGCATATGTGCAGTATGAACTCATATGTGTAATGTTTGTAATGTATGCTACGTTTTTTCCTCCATGTTGCTGCTTGGAGATGCATTGTACCACAAAGAATTCCTAGTGTACGTGAGTACACCTGGCCAATAAAGCTGATTCTGATTCTGATTCTGATTATACTGTAGTCCAGTGATTAATCACATAAATATACATACTGTAGCCTTGCCACCAATGCTCCTTGCCTTTTGTCTCTGTTTGCCCCACCTTCATGGCCAAGTCGATTTTCAAGTTCAGGGAACACATTATTTGTTTATCAAAATATTTTATTTTTGTATTTAGTCAGAAATAAAGATTACTGTTCCACTATTTTAATTCATGAGATGGTCAGCAAGCAATTCATCATTTTAAATACTGTATGTTATATTTGAAAACATACTGTATCTCTGGGCCAAGAAACTGGTATAGTTCTACTAATGGTGAACCTAATACATTTCATTGTTAAAAACATTACTCATAATATAATTAATGATTATTTGAATATAAAGTTAAATGTGTAGCTAATCTTGAACTGCTCATTTGAAATACCTTACAAAATACTTACATTGGCAGATTTAGTATCACATTTCATTTTCATAGATCTTGATGTAGATGCAGAGTTACAGTGCTCACAAGAAAAGAAACAAAACATAAAACTAAATGTTATTCATCCTGCATGACAATGAGCACCTGATAGGCAATCATGCAAATGATGTTCAATAAACACTTAACGTGATATGAGTGGCTAAGATTTATTAGTGGAGCTCACATATTCATCACATAGCAATTTTGTTTTGTCACCTACAGTAGAAATAAAAAGAGACAGCGTAATAGCCTTAATTACTTGCCATAGCAAGGTATCACTTAAAAGGGGAGATTTATCTAAGCTTACAATGAGATAAAGTACAGTACCAACTATAATCAGCTTCTAACACCCACTTAACAAGCTGTGTTTGAAAAATGTAGTATTGCATTACCACATTCCACTTTATTTCTCTCCCAAAGAGACCACCTCCATGACCTTAACTCTTGGATCCAGCCCAAACCAGGGACCACCATGGGACTAACAAACCAGCAAGGAGAGTGCCACCCGATGTGCTCCATTACTAAACTGTTGCAGCCACATAGGAGCCCCTCCCTGCAGCAGAGGATGAGGCTACTTAACAACCAAGACTTAGCCAGAACTAGGGATCTGTGCTGCAATAGACATGAAGGAGATTTCATGCTGCAGTAGGAAGGTGATGAAAGGCATTAGGTAAGTGGAGTAGCTGAGGCACATGACTGAAAGGCACAAGCTGTTTGGGAAATTTTAACTTTGTCACAGTATACATCTCTCTTGTCAAGGGGGCCAGATTGGAGTGAAAAATGTGCTAATCCCTGGAGAAAGACCCATTTAAAGGTTTGTCTAAAAGGCAAAGATAGCCATTCAAAATCACTGTCTGGGAAGGATGGTGCAGAAAGACCTGTCTGAGAGGAGCAGAGACTGTGGGAAACAGGTTGATGATTATCACCTGACCACTCTATAGAGCATCAATTCTGAGCAAAAGCAAAGGACCATTCCTCATAGATACTGTGCATAACTGTGCTTTTCATTGATTTTGTTTGAAAGAACTAAAAGTAAAGATTTTTTGAGAGTAAATGTTCTACAAGTCATGTCCAGAAAAAGAATAGTACATTTTGTATTAATGATTATGTCAATTACTGTACTGTGTGTGGGCAGGGGAGCCCTTACCTTTCCTGCTTTGGCAAATCTACTGGTAATCAAATTCCACCTAGTAAAATTGAGAGATCTACTTCTGTGCCACAGATGCACAGGTACTGTACTATTAACATGAATTGTACCATACTTAAGGGGGGTACACACGGAGAGACCCATGCTTAATTTCTAAGCAATCTGACTAGATTGCTTAGAAGTTAAGCATGGATCTCTCCATGTGTATGCCCATAGCGAAAGCGATGCGCAGCCCCGCACGTCACTGTCGCTGGTGCTAGATTGTGCCTGCATGCAGGCACAATCTAGCAGGTCGTTCTCTTCATCGCTTTGTGAGATGAGTCCCCCCCCCCCCCGCGCTCAGCACACATCGCGCTGTGTGCTGAGCGGGGGGGGAGAGATGTGTGCTGAGCGGACTGTGCTAGATCGCTCAGCACACATCTCTCATACCCCTTTTCCACTAGCTTTAGAAATACGGTAAATGCGTGGGGGCGTGCATTTACCCATTTTCTCCTAGTGGAAACACCCCCCCCCCCCCTGCAAATTCCCGGATCAAGTGATCAACCCGGTAAGCTGTGTAGTGTGAATGGAAGCTGTGTCGAGGCGACACGGCTCTCGTTCACAGTGAATGGAAGGGTAGTGCTGGGAGATCATGTTATCTCCCAGCGCCACCCCTGCCGCGTCACTAGCAGCGTCACCAACCCGGCAATATGCTGGGTCGGTGAGCGCTGTGGTAAAGGGGGCTGTAGCATGGGTCGCAGCCATGTCAGGCTCCCGGCTGCGACCCGTGCTACAGGTGGAAAAGGGGTATTAGAGTGTTGGGTTGTTACACCTTACCATAGCTTCACTCAAAGATGATCTTACGTAAAACCCTTTTTCCTACCATAACAAGAATAGTCCTTCCTGGTGGCAGTGGCCCACTGATTCTCTAGCCCTAGCTGGTCTCTTTTTGAGAAAGAATTTTGAATATGTATCTAACTTTGCACTAATATGATACTTGCAAGTTGAATGAGTTGATTATGTATTCTCTGGCTCAACTAATTAGCAGTGTTTTGCAAAGCTGCTGTGACAGGGATGGATAATTGCAAATACATTCTTTGCAGTTTCAAAGGTAAAGAACTGCAACATTTGACTCGAAGATTTGTGCTCCCTCTGTATAAAACATCCACCAAACTAAGTTATACTAAATAGGTCTAATTTAAAAATAATAAAATGTTTTCAGTGCTTATTTCAGTAGAATAGCAGAAACAGAACAGTTGTTGTTCTGTTATTATAACAATTACAAAAGGCGGGGGTCATGTTATACCTCATCAATTTCAGCACAAATTTCCTCCGTCTGTTGCCTCAGTAATGCAGGAGAACACATCTAAAAAATAAAAGTACAAGTACAAATACAGTGAGTAACCAGCCTTGAGCACAATTTAAAAAGAAAGCCATGAAAATGGTATTACTGTACCTCAGTACGAGTTTCCATTTTATCTTCAGTTGCAGTATTTGCTGTGTTTATTCCAGGTTCATCGATTGCCTGAAGTAAAAACAATTTATGGTTAGGATAAACCATATACAATAAATCTGTATTAGTCTATTCAGTGGTGAATACGATTTACAGAATTAACTTAAAAGTTGATTTTAATACAAAATGACAGAAAATATTTACAACATATAGGAATCACTAGATTAAGATTGAAGCTAAACCTAAAGCACAAATGAATAATCAGAGAACATAGCATAGTATATCCCAGCAGTTGGTAATAGCCACAATATGGCACTACACACATTTGTTTATTGTTCTAGATATACTGTATGCAGAATAACACAAATGAGAATGTGTAATGATAATTTACTCCGTATTATATACACCATATTGAATTTAAATTGCTGTGCAACTAGCAAAAAGAGATGGGCAAATTCCATTTCATGGATACTGAAATGTAAGAAAATTGTAGAGTCTATCCACAGGCTTCCATTGAGTAAAAAAGATTGCCAATAATTTACACGGCCTCCCTTAGATAATTGGCCAAAAATATCATTATTTACAAAGAAGCAATGATCAATGAACACTACGGCTCAGAAATTACAGTATGGGAGCTGGATTCTGCAGCAATAAAGAGAGCAGACTTTGCAGAGATGTCAGTGCTAGCCATGGCATCACAGGACCAGCACTGTTTTAGCGCAGTAAATAAATAATTGGCGTATCCTTTTTATACACAGTGGTCCATGTAAAGAAATAAAAAATCTGTGCTATTTTTCAGCAGGAACTCAGTATCTGAACCTCTCATTAAATATAGCATATTCAGGAATGGGGTTCCTGAACCTCTCCTGGGTCAATTGCATTTTCCATAAGATGACTTTTATTTTAAAAATGATCTATCTATCTATCTATCTATCTATCTATCTATCTATCTATCTATCTATCTATCTATCACTTTTATAATAGATCCACCCCCAGACCCGTAGTACCTGAACCTGTTTTTCCAACAAAATAGTACTGTAAAAAATAGTAAAAAAACATAAAATAATAAGACTAGGCACCGTGCCTCACCCCTTAGGGGGTAGATACAGCATGTGGTCCCAGAGGCTAACATCACCAAGATGAAAAAGAGTGAGTTTTAATCAGGTTCTGAAACTGGCCCTGGTGGCTAAGGTAATTTACATGGATGGGACCCTTGGAGTGGCACCTTTGCTCATTATACTAAGTCTTAAAAAATAAATGCAAATTTATTGAATATACCACTTTCCACTCCTTTCTATTTTAGTACCATAAACTATTTTTTACTTACTAGCACTCCCAGCCTATAACTTCCTCTATTTATTTACTAAAAAAGTTAGGGTCTTTTTAGGTTTCTTAGAAAAAAACAAAAACATTTTATATACTTAAAATCTAAGAATCTGTGCACATCTGTGTTTTCATCAATTTATGTAAAATATGGTACCAACAAACAGTACAGTAGTGATAATTTTACAGTGATAACGTTGAATAAGATACAACTCCATAAAACATTCTTGTACCAGCAGGGGCTCTGGCTCTTAATCATCCCGGGCAATGTACTGTGCGAGCACACATGAAAAGGGGGCATGGTCATGGCTTATTGGGGTGTGCCACAAGTAATGGGGGCCTGGCCTCACAGTATGCCCCTGTGTCTCTGTATGTGGGTGGCCCAACAGAGCACCAGGAGGCTGCGCTGCTCGGCCAGCCCAGGTTTCTCTGTGTGGCCAGACTGGCCCTTCTGGAATTCGCCAGAAGTGCCAGTTAGGCAGTCCGGCCCTGTGTACTAGTAATACTATATTAGTGTACAACTGTAACTGTGAAACGAAATAAATACATGTTAAATTGGGTGTAACACATGTTGGTGCTTATGAGTTAATTCTAGAGATGTGCACAGACCCTGGTGTTTTGGTTTTGGTTCTTATTAAATATCATGTTTTTGTTTTGGCAAAACCACCCTCAAGTGTTTTGGTTCGGATTCAGTTTTTGTTTCGGTTTCGGATTCTATATTTTGATTGAAATCAATAAAAACAGTTAAAATCATGTAATGTGGACCTGTTTACATGCAATCCAAAACCCGAGTTAGGTTTTTGAATCTGAGTTCCGAACTGACAACAGACCTGAGCCAGGACTTAGTTCCGCTCGGAACCCCAAACTGATTCTTCCTAACTGGGACTCAGAACCTCCAAGTTCGGGTTTGTTTGTATTTCAGGAAAACTAAACTGCATATCTCTAGTTAAATAATAAAAGATTATTGTTTAGCGTTCAGTTAAACAAAAACCTTTTATGCACTAAATCCTACATATACAGTTGGAAATTAAACATTCAAAATATACTGTAGACACTCATAATATAGACACAATAATGTCGAGAGGTACATTATGTAGACAACCAAAATCGTGACATTGACTATATGAGGGGTTAGCAATAATTTCCAGATGTGCAGTGCATAGGTGGAGTAGACACACTCTGGTTGTGAATTGTAATCTCTGACAAAAGTTCTTGTGAAATGCTAATGCACAGAACCATATATAAGCTGTACTGCACACTGAAGAAGTCAGCATGTTCACTTCCTTCACAACTTATTATGGAGCTCAACAGAAGCCATTGGAGAGCCATGATCTTCGACTATAAGAGTGATCTGCAAAAGCAGAATATTATTGACCGACTGCAAGTTGCTTTTGGGAAGGAAGCACCATCCCGAACCACTCTGAGTGATTTGCAGAATTTTGATATGAGGGAAGGTTCATGGCACTGTGGCGACCTGTGTCCGCCATCACTGAGGACAATGTTACTGCCTTGTGGTCCACAGTTGAGGTAGATGCCAGGGTGACTGTGTTCTAGATAGAAAGGAAATACAGATGTGTTCACGTACATCTAGCCTCCCTGCACGTTAAACAGCCCTTCTAGTCTGACTCGGTAGCGCTAAACATCTTTATGTGTAACTTTTTTCCATTAAAATGCATCTTATTCACAAATGATGTGAAAAGAATGCACAAGCAGCTTATGCTGATTAAAATGATATGTGGCTTGCCTATATTCTATGTGCAACCCTGGCTGTATCTGCATATGAAATATATGAATATATGCTTGCCGCATATCATTTTAATCAGCAGAGTCTGCCTGTGCATCTTTTTTGCATAGTGATGCAAATAAGACACATTATTGTCAAAAAAAATGCACTCAATGCTAACAGAGATGCATGTAACCTGTCAGCTCACTCACGCCAGGTATCTCCCACTGTGTGCCGTATTGAGGCAAGATGTATGAGGACACATCTGTAGTCATCTCATCTGGCTTCATCCACTAGATACTCCACAAAAAGCTTGGCCTAAGTAAGGTTTCTGGATGCTGGGTGCCCCATAAGCTGACTGAAGAGCACAAGCAAGCTATGGTGACTTGGTTCTACAACAGCTTCAATGGCGGTCACTAAAACTTTGTCTGGGAGATCATCAATGATGATAAATCCTGGATCTACAGTTTCGACCCCGAGACCAAACAACAGTCTCGCCAAAGGTCCTCAATTGGAGGTGCACCACAACAGAAGTTCCGACATGAGCAAAACATGGTCAAGTAGACGGGGGCTGTTTTTGTGGCCAAGTCTGGTCAAGAGCTACCATACCACTTATGCAGTAGAGCACCATCACTGGAGACTGGTATGCCAACCATTGCCTGCTGCAAATGCTGGAAGCCATTTCCAGGCACTGTCAATAGAACTCACGTTCATGGTGCACTTCGCCATCACAACAATGCACCTGCCAACAAGTACAGGAAAGTGGTGGATTTTCTGGCCCATGAATGCATCCAGGAGCTTTGTCATCCACCATAAATCCTAGACCTGGCCCCAATTAAGCGCAAACATTTTGATTCAGTGGAAGCTGCAGTGGAGACCTTCATCTAGCATGTAGAAGATATACCTGCTTTGAACTGTTCTAGCAGCTTCACCAAGTGTTTTGAGTACATGCAACTTTGCATAGACTCCTCTGGAAAATACTCTTAAAAAAATGTGATGTTTACTTTGTAAATATAATGATTTTTGTGCATCCAGAAACTTATTGCACACTACTCGTATGTTGGCAATCAATATGTAGTTAGACAAAATGTAGACAATTAATATATAGAGAGAACAAAATGTCAACATGGACAAAAATGACAACAATCAAAATATAGAAATGATCAGATTGTGGACTAGAGATTATGATGGCATTTCAAATATAGACATGACTATGTTATGAATGTCCACATTTTATCCAGGTCTATTTTTTTGATATGGCCACATTGTTGAGAATCAAAATGAAATTTTCTCACTGTAGGGGTAATTTAGAGTTTCACACAATTCTATTTTGCACTGTATATGTTCTGTTGTCAAGATTATGCAACTTTGAGCAAGTACAAGTGTTTCAGAGTTATACATATCTCAGTTGGATCTCCGCTTGCAGCTGAGTAGATGTAACTTGGTAGGAACTATGGATTTGCATGTAGGTTAAGTGTTTAGAGGATGGGTTGTGAAATCATAGAGTTAAGAGTAAGCAGTCATTTCATATGGATGTTTTTGTAAGCACTTTAAGACAGGATTGGGCCCCCACTGCCACTAGTGAATTCAATGAGTAGACTGTGACACTGTGCCATAGTCTATTGCGCATGTGTATATCTACAGGAAAATGGCACCTGAATAATTTTCCTGGTGATTTCACCATTGGAGGAAAGGTAGTATAGTCTATGGGTGCAGGGAGAGCGTGTAGTCCACTCTGGAATCATGGGCTCATGTGCATTGCACACTCTGTGCTCATTATTGGTGGGCTCCTGGATCTCCTGCCTCATAGGGCTGATGCAAATACATGCTAATAACGATGATGGCTACTTTCACAAGCAATGGATAGGCACAGTGCTCTAATGCATAGATGAGGCCAACTCAGAAGATGGGTGGAGATTAACATTTATTTCTGAGCACGCATCTGCAGCCAACTTGTCTGTGACTCTGAATCGGCCACTGTGTGTCTAATGTAAGTAGCATAGAATAACTAAATACTGTGTATGCAGTATATGCAAACATAAATATGTATTTTCTGAGAACCTACTCAAATTTTGAATGAATGTTCTAACACTGCTATCTAAACAATAATATAATTACTAGATTTACACTCCTTGAAAAAAGCTTATTATAGTATGAAATAATTATAGCAACATTTAAATAAATGCTGAAATGGTCACTAACCTTCTGATCCAGTAGCAATGTGTTTGTAGGAATTGCAGCAAAAGATTTGTAGCGTGACTTGATTTTGTATAACTAAAATGCACAAACAATTATCACCAATTATTTCTATTTATTTCATCAAAACAAAAGTTCATTGATTTGCCTTATCCTGTATATTGCTTAGCTTAGATTTTCATTATTTTCTGTGTTGTTTGCTTTGCAAGCACAAGAACATTTTCCAACCTAACAGAAAGTTATTCATATGCAAGTTAAGTCCATTCAATTATGCAGATAATGTGGTTAATATACAATCAATTAACTTGAAAATTGTACAGTATGTTGGTATGAGCTCTTAAGCTCCAAAGTGAAAAGCAGCTTGCCTGGCTGTAAATTCAGTCAAAGCACACACTACACTAATTGCAAGACTATGTTTATAATGAAAACAGTATACAGGTTGGGTATCCCTTATCCAAGATTCAAAATATCACATTTTTGGGTCCCCTACTGAGATAATGACATATATATTATATATTATGTGTATATATAGATATATTATATAGATATATAATATACATATATATGTGTCATTATCTCAGTAAGGGAAATAAAAATGTGTGATTTTGAATTTTGGCTAAGGGATACTCAACCTGTATTAAATAGAAGCTAGATTCCGAAGTCTACAGTATATGTAGTATATATATATATATAGCATGCCATAGAAGGCAAACATTTAAGTAACACTGTAATCATTTTGCGTCAGTAGAGACAAACCCTGTGCCAATATTTGACTTAAAAATAATAATAATAATAATAATAATAATAATAATAACATTAAATCTTTCTTATACATAGGTTTTTGGTTATAAAGTGTTTTTGGTTATAATGTAAAGCATAAATTGCCCTGTTATAGCTATAGGTTATGTATTACTAAGAGCAGAATAAGTATAGTTTGAAATAGAAAAACCAGAACTGTGAAGAATTTTTAAAGCATGCAATATCAAAATTAGGTAATGGGTCAGATTAATGGATTGGGATGTTGCCCTTACAAACAATTCATTTTATCTGCTCTGATATGGGGTAATATTTTACAGCATCTTCAATGTGCAAACAAAGAGGAAGTGTATGAAGAAAAGGACCACTATAATGACTTGAAGTACAAGGAGGTACTAGATCCTACTATTTATAGCAGTTAAAAAATAAAATTTATTAGAAAATAATAAAATATCACATGAATCATGGAACTTTGTGGCACAAGGTTATTAACATATTAAGGGCCCAATGTATGTCCAGTATAGACTATGAAACAAGTTTGTTATCTCTTGGCGGATAATAAACAACAGTTGTAAACAAATATATACAGGGAACAATCCCAGAATGAATGTACAGTAAGACTCAATAACTCAATGGTCACTGGGAACTATCCCAAATATAATATAGTACTACAAAAACAACATAGAAAATAATAAATGTAGGTCAACAGGTACATACTTTATCAGGTGAATAATGATAAAGTGCAAAGTCTCATAAACATAGTACTGTACAGTCAGGGCCGGATTATGGGAGGGGCAACAGGTGCAGTCGTCTCTGGGCCCCCACAGATTAGGAGCCCCCACACATTGTCCCCAGAATCCCCACTGCTATTAACATAAAACCAGAGTACAGCATTTAGCTGTCTCCATTTTTTCCTCTTCGGCGGCTCAGCTGTTACCTGACAGCAGCTGCCGAGGAGCTTTACTGTAGTCAGAGTCTTGCGGGATCATGAGGTAAATCTCGTGAGACTTTGACTGCCTAGGTCATCAGCCGACGTGGCCAGAAGAGCTGAGTATGCCTGCCAAGGCACTCAGCACCGCTGTACTCAGTGGTTGGCTTGTGTCGCCCATGCTTCCTGTGTCTCCCCCATCCAACCCCCCCCAATAGAGCATCGGTACTGCTAGCCCTGACAGAGTGAACTACTTCAGAGGTAAGCAGCAGTGGAGGGTTACAGATATATTATATATATGTATATATATATATATAAATATATGTATGTATATGTGTATATATGTATATATACACTGTATATATATGTATTAATATATGTGTACATATATATTTATATATATATATATATATATACACAGTATATATATATTTATATATATATATATATATATATATAAAATTGGAATGGCACTCCTGGACCCAGGACACCATTTTTCGTCTTTGATAATTTTATTCATAGGGGCCCCCTCAAATTTGTTGCCCAGGGCCCCCCACAGACCTTAATCTGGCCCTGTGTACAGTACATTTCAAATAAGCAAAGTGAATGTGCTGACATGTTCATATCAGGTAAACAGTAAGAATGTGCAAAATTAAATAGACATACATACATACATACATACATACATACATACATACATTCATAGTACATATCAAATAAATATAAATCAGCAAAATTGCATAATCATGGTATCAGATCAACAAAGGGTTAATGTGTGCAAAATCACAAGATTATAGAACACCTAGTAAATTAGGTGACTGACAAAATCTGAGGTACAGAGTTAAAGTAAAACAGTATGGTTAAGATGTGGAAACCTTCATATAGTATGGAGAGAACAGCTACTGCATGTCATGTATCTGAGTAGTGAATGACACGTGAGCCGGCCCTCATGGCTAGTTCATTTGGCTACAGGGAAGACATTCTACTTACACAATATTTTCTATTGGTGTCTTCACAGCTTTTTTTAAAAAAAAATCATTAACCACCTATACCACATATTTTAATTATTCTAGAATAACATTTAGCTTTTTAAAAAGAGACAACCTACATATTCTATATAGTACAGAGTGGTATGTACAGTATAAATTCAAAAGCTGTGCCAGTTTTTTTTTTCTTTTAAATATAGTAGTTAATTTGTACAACTGTACCCTTTAACATTACAATTGCATAGGTAGCCATTACACAAATGTATCTAATTAGTATTATACAATGTGTTAATAAAAACAATTTGATTTATAAACACTTATAATTTAAAATGTAACTTGAAAAAAACACATAACAAAGCAAATAAATATGCCGTTGATAAATTGTTACATTCCAGAAATTTGTAAAATTGTACAAATGTTGTTTATTTATTGAAGGAATAGTTTTCTGCTGTGACATCCATTATATATATATCATATGTTTGATACAATATATCTCTTCCTCAATATAAAGTGCCAGAAAATCTAAATTAACTTTCACTTGCAGTAAATACAATATTCAAAATGTTCCACATACAGTATACACCTTATCTTACTTCATATGAAATCTAAAAAATGTCTAAATCCGATCTTAAGTATTCTTTGTATATCCTATAAGTAGTTTAAATGTCATCAGCATGCCATGCTACAATTGAAATTGTATGATCAATAATTTATATACTTGGATAATTGCTTAAAATAATGAAATTGCAAGTACAGCTAAACTTGACAAAAAGAGGCAACATACTCTTTTTCCAATAGGCTCAGCATAAATAACATTCATTATACTGTATATACCATGTTTTCTATTATATTAAAATGGTAAATGAGTAACATTTGATTGTGCATACAAGATGCATATCAGATGAACAATATATACCTTTTTATTGTCTGGATCAGAGCTCTGGGCTAATGAGCTTGTTGGCCGCAATTCACAGAATCTTGACAAGACTGATTCTGGTAGTTCCAAAGTGTTAGTTGGCAAATGTATTGGTGTATATTTTCTTGATAATTCTTCAGTACTGTAAGAATGACATGAGTAGCTTGGATGCAGTGGAGGCGATATATCCATTTCTGATTCCATATTTTCATGGTATAGTATGTTTGAACAGGGTTGAGGTAAACCATGAATTTGTTGAATGTCCATGGAGGAGCAAGATTTTTCAGAGTTGTGAATTGAACTCTCACTAGAAGCATAAGAGGGAAATCTAATATCTCTGGATGGTTTACATCTTTTTAAATGTGGTATCATGTTTTCTTTTTGCCTGACATATGATGGATTGAAATGTAAAGGAGGTGGAAATAGTGTAACCTTTCTTGATTTGCCAAATACACAATCTTTTTTTATTGGTGAACATATACTTCTGCTTAAAGGAGGTTTATCATTTAGTAATGAAATATTTTCTCTGGTAGAATATGGTGGTGTAATGGACCTGCGGTACAATTGAGAATATGGTGACACAACTCCTTTCCGAGATATGAGTGTTCCTGAAGACGACTTAAAGTTTATTGAGTCTGGGGAAAATGTTCTAAGTGGCTTCTGGTAGAATAAGGAGTCACCACGTAATATGTTGGAATCTGAAGCTGAAGAAAGAATTTCATCTTTCCTTTGAAATGGGAGTATTTTAGATTCTTTTACATAGTTCAGAGAAAAACAGGATAAAGCTTTTCGAGGTGGTTGTGATGTCAAGGTAGCTTTCTGAAATGTTACAGTTTGGGAAGTTGGCTTAAGTTCTGTTTCATACTGATTTGGATCTGGAGAAAGGCCTCTTTCATAATTTGACTTTTTAGATTTTAGCAAAGAAGTTAAAAATGAAAGTCGTGATGACACAGGTGAAGCAGACTCCGGTCTCGGAACTGGTGATGTGCATATATTCCCGCTACATATTGTTGAGGAGGATCCATAAAATGAGCAGTTAAGTGGGCTGGGACTTCGACAAAGAGGATATTTGATAACCTGTATAGGCAGAGGTGACAATGCATTTGACTTTGCACACTTACTAATATTTGGTGCACCATGGCTTGGAATTTCTACATTATTTGAGGAACCTGAGGATTTTGTTAAATAACTGTTGCCTGAAGATTCTGTAGTTAAAATATTAGATGACTTAGATTTTTGTGATGAAAAATGTGTAGGAAATTGGTTCCTAATTGTAGTCTGCTCTTCATGTATATTTGGAGGCACATAAACGGTGGTAAGTTCTTTAGATCCCATTGTCCCTTTCGCTGGGTATGATATATTTGTCATTTGAAGTTTGTATGAATCCAGGCCAACTGTAGGTACCGAACAAAATTGCTACAATAAAGACGAGAAAACACAATAAAAATTGAGAAAGAAGATGCCAATTTGTACCCTGCCTTATTTAGTTGCATCTATCATTACTTTAAAAGGAATTTAGCACTGCTATGTGTACTATAGTTCTAATAGTTACTGTTACCATGCATTTTCTCTGTCTGTTAGGAATCTAATGAATTGCACATACAAACATGAATACTCAGTATTGTAGTTTGTCTATTATTTTGGTTTTATGTATGGTTTTATATGCTAGTGCACATAGAGCCTGATTTTGAGTCAGATGCAGTGGCAATGTTGGATGCTTTATATCATTTTTTTTACTAATGCACATGCATCCAAGTCGTACGGTGCATGCATCCAGATAGCACACACACAGAGTTGGAGTTGCAGTTGAGGCTTATGGGTAATGCACTGCCTCAGAAATGTTTTGAAATTTTACAGTATTGGGTGTTCCTGGGTGGTGACAGGGAGGCGGCTTAGTAGATGTTATGAGAATGTCATTGATATGTCGGTTTCGTACTGATACACACAACGGACACATAGGAGGCCATACTCGGACAGAGCAAGAAAGTTTCGATGGTGAGACCAATGGTATGTCTAAAGACACACTAATCAGTATTTAAGTGCCTACAGATGCTGACAGTGGACGTTTCATTCTTTGCACATTCATACCCATGGGTGTCCACCAGGGAAGCACTTTGTAGCAGCATTTGCATAATGTCATAGATTTGCCATGGGCAAAAGATGCAGAACAGATGTGGCTGCTTCTGAATCAGAATCAGCCCTATAGTTAGCATTACAGTATGCATTTAATATGTAAGATTTCAGTGTACTGTGTTATTACAAGCATATAATAAGATCATACAATAATACAGCATAACTAAACTGCCCCAAATTACATAAGACCAAAGTTATAGGGATCTGAACATAAAGGGGATCACTTGGCTCAAATACAACAGTACAACACAAAAGCCACCATCTACTTCTCTACATTTGCATTTGCACATATCTACAGACTCTAATCATTGTAATAGACTAGTTCTCTGGGTTAATATGACCAAAACTCTGTAACAGGTTTATTCAACATGCTGCTGTGAAACTACACATCCCAGCATGCCCTGCCATAGTTTTAGCATGTCCTAATAGCAAAACTGTGGCAGGACAACTTGGAAGTGTAGTTCCACAGCAGCTGGAGGGTCGTATGTTGGACACCTCTGCTCTATGAAAACAATCTTTTGAAAGTCATAAAATTGATCTGCTCATCTGATCCCCATATTTTGATTAAACAACTTAGGGACTTAGGGAACAAAGTTCTCATCTAGTCCACTGACTTTGCTCAATGCACATGCATCTTATCTTTTATGCTATCATTACTCACTACTTTCAGATGTCACCTCTTTGCCTATTTCCCTGTTGTACATTACATTTCCCTGATTCTGGTCTACATTGTGCAAAAGATTTATACCTTGGCATACATCATTCATTCATTCTTGAGCCCTCCTATTCCTGCCTGCAAAACTCCTTGTGTACTGCATCTATTTTCTGAAACAATCTTACTTTTATCAGATTGACCTTCAATGTTTTATGGAAACTTTTAGAGCACTTTTTTTTCAAGGCAGCTATCCCATTTCTAGCTAGATTATTCAACTGGCCAGCATATCTAGAGTATTTTATGTACTAGTTCCAAAATGTAATGTATCCTAAAGTGCCATTTTTAAATACATTATTTATTTGCCATGGCAGAAACCAGCTGTGCTTGGTAGAATATGAGCGCCTAAGGATTTTTACATTTTGCATACCTATGCATTAATATTTGGCTGTTCAATTGCTCAACAAACGTTAAATGTATCAGTTATTTACTATTATATTTCAAACTCTTGCAAGCAAATTGGGTACAAATTGTTTGGTCTAAATTTATATTCCTATATCATAACTAACCTATTTCCCTCTTATACAGCACTGTATAACATGTTTGCTTATTATACAGATAGATTAAAGATAAAAAAAAAATATTCTAATTCTAGTAAAAGGGCACATCAGAAGAATTAGAATAAAAGGCACTATTGTTTATTAAAGTAATTTTCATTCATGTATTAACACAAAGTATTTATTAGCAGCTTGTACAATTTGGATAGAGGATTACATCCAATTTTATACAGAAAGTAATCCTTTTTGTGATGGAAGCCACATATTGTTCTTGTAAGTATAGCATAATGTTCAAATTGACAATCTCATTACAGTAATTATTTTAATAATCCTTATAGAGGATTTTGTTATTATTAGCTTAATTTCCATACAAATCAATAATAATTATCTATTAACACAGATTATTAGCACAAGTGTGTGCTTTATAAACTGTATTCTCATATATTTTTTCTGATAGCATAACAACACTATATTTATGTATCCACTGTAGCTGATTCCTATTCCTCTGCATTATTAACTGTACTTTGAATGTTTTATCAAATTGTCATAGATAATTATCTGGTACAATGTTTTATAAATGTTTTAGAACTATTAAATTTAAAGTTGACTTATGTATAAATTATGTTAATGGCCATGTGTCTTAACCCAGTATTCTTCTTTTAAAAGACACACCTGAGGAAGTCATGACTGATGAAACGCATTGTGTGATAGTCGTAAGTCCTGATAGTCGTAAGTCCAAAGTGGGATAAATTGTCTGTTTTTGAATCTTCCCATAACAAGGGACAAGAGCCAGGCCCACATAAAGACCGGTCACATGTATGATGTAAGATTTATTTTTAATTCCAGATGGAGCCGCGCTCATCTAATGTGGTTCCATCGCAAACGTACACTCCCGGCATGACTAGGCAATCCGGTGCCTAGTCACGCTATTGGAGTGAACAGAGACACTCCCATTGCAGTGAATGGTGCACAATTGCATCTCACGTGAACACGCGCCCCAGACGCTGTAATAGGCGTGCCTTGGCAGGCGTGCAGCAGTACAGACGGAGCCATTATTAGTGTTGCTCCATCTTTAACTTTGTATTTTTAGTAAAATTATAAAAAATTGGAAATATGTTGATTGAGTGATGTAATGTAATGTATTGGGTGCACTTTGGTATGAAGGTCTCATTTTAGAATACTCATCCGTGGACTGCCTTGAGAAGGGAATACAATTAATATGAATTGGCCAAATAAGTGGGTCATTGAGCTGCTAAAAACACTCTTGATACACTAAGCGCTCCTCAGGACTAACCACTATAAAAGCTTTTCTGGTCCTAACTAGAAAAAGCACTCTACCTGAGGATAGCTGCTGTAACTTCTAAAAGCACATATTTGAAATGCGCTAACAGCTATACGTATACAGTGTATGTATATATATATATATATATACACATATATATATATATATATATATATACACATATATAATTACCCCAGTGCGGCACTCGACTCATAATAAACGGACTCTGGAGACCAGTAAAGTTCAACAACGTTTCAGTGCTCGCAAGCACTATCGTCAGGTTTATGAGATTAAACTGAACATTACACACCTTAAATACACGTGCACCCGTGAAAAACGCCGCGCCGGGAGTTGAGGAAAGACCTTCTCCTTTCCGGCAACAGCTAATTACGTCATCCTAAAGTGACTCCCATCACCATAGTAACATACAAACATTAAAACAGCGAATCTGTAAATGCATAATCACATGATTACTGAATTGAACAGGAAACATATCAACATTAACCACTAACACTGAAATATATTTATAAATATCCGGTCATCCAAAAAGCTAAAACTCAAATATTCATTTAGCCCACGCGGGGCTACTACATCTAGCCGGTGAATCCATTGCACCTCTCGCTGAATTAATATCCGGTTTCTATCACCCCCTCTCACTGTTTTTTTTACCCAGTCAATCATCCGATATTTTATACTTGCAATAGAATGTTTGTATTCTGCAAAATGACATGCAACAGGTTGATCTGATCTTGTACTGCTACTTAACGCTGCTCTTATTGCAGACCTGTGCATCGCCATACAATCTTTAAATCTCCCCTGGGTCTTTCCTATATATGAAAGACCACAGGGGCAGATTATCTGGTACACCACATAACTCGAATTACAAGTAAGGTGGTGACGGATCAAAATTTTTTTGCCCTTATGGGGGTGATAAAATGAATCACCAGGTATCAAATAGCTACAAGTTGTGCAGACACATTTAAAACATCCCAAAGCTTTTCTAGAGAGAAAATGAACAGGTTTACTTTCCTCATAATTTCCTATATCAGCATGTACTAGTAAATCTCTAAGATTTTGCTCACGAGTATAACATGGCATAGGATCCACGTCTACAAACGGTAATTGTCGGTCTGATTTAATAATATGCCAATTATCTTTAATTACCATATTCACCTCCCTTGATTGTGTGTTAAATTGATTAACAATAGGCATCTTATTATTCCGTTGCCTAGTGCTAGTTTTTTTAAGCAAAGTATTCCGATCTATTTTTAGGACCTTATCCCGAGTATGTATTAACATTTCTCTAGAGTAGCCCCTTATTACTAATTTCTCAATGAGGACTTCAATTTGTTCAGCTGCAACTTCACTATTTGAGTTAATCCTCCAGATACGTAACATCTGAGAGTATGGTAATGAGTTCTTTAGTTTGACCGGATGACAGCTATTGTACTGCAACAATGTATTTCTATCAGTTGATTTTATATGCACAGATGTTTCAAATTGACTACCAATTAATCTGATGTCAACATCTAAGAAATCAATTCCTTCCTGACTCATACGATAAGTAAACTTAACCGGGCATTCACTAGAATTGTTATCTTCAATTAACTTCACAAAACCATCCTCAGACCCTGACCAAACAATAAATAAGTTGTCTATGAAACGAGTATATAAAACAATGTTAGACGATATTGCCAAATCTGAAAAGAATATCTTCTGCTCGACCCCAAACATATATATGTTGGCTATTGCCGGGGCTACTGCTGAACCCATTGAGCAACCGCTCATTTGAATATAAGATTTTTTGTCAAACAGAAAATAATTCTTTTTTAGAGTAAACTCTAAAAGAGCCAAACAAAAATCAATAAATGCCAAGTCAAAGGTATTACTTTCAATCAAAAAACATTTCACTGCATATAGACAAGAATCATGTGGAATTATTGTGTACAAACTGACCACATCAGCGCAGACCATCCAGGAACTTTCCGGGATCTCACACAGTGTAGTCAGTTTATTCAAGAACATTGTTGTATCCAACAAAACGTTCTTATGCTGTTGAACTAAAGGTTGAAAAATTGCGTCCAGATATGTAGAAATTGGCTGTGTCAAAGAGCCTCGAGACGACACAATTGGCCGTCCTGGCTGGGGGGTCACCCCCTTATGCACTTTAGGGAGAGTATAAAGAAGCGGTGCCACCAGATGCTTGGGTAACAATACATCTGCTAGCTTTTGGTCAATGATTTCATTCTGAACTGCATTTCTTAAAATATCCCCTAATTCTCTATGAAATGTGTCCACTGGATCACCCGGTAACAGTTGATATGTCTTATCATCCATTAATTGGCGTAGAATTTCATGACGGTAATCTTGGACATCCTGTAGGACAATCGCCCCTCCTTTGTCCGCCGGTCTTATGATTACATTAGTATTCCTAGAGAGGGACTCCACTGCACCTCTCTCCTCTGGTGTCAAATTTGGGTGAATCTCCCTAGGGCGTTTTATAACATTCTGAACTTCCCTATCTACTATGCGCATGAAAGTTTTAAGACTGGCATTATTGGTATTAGGGTCAAATGTCGATTAGGTGCTATCTTTCTAAGTTGTTCAGGGATAAGCCTATTTTGTTCCACTGGTTCCAATGCCTTTCATCTATTAAAAAATTATTTAATTTTAAGTTTTCTAAACAACTGATATTTTTCTTGCTGCCACTTGAAATCATCAAAATATGTGGTCAGGATATAGGATAATCCTTTACTTAACAGAGAGCGTTCTGCCGTAGATAGATCATACGAAGATAAATTTATGATTATTTCTTCCGTGTTGTTGGTGGTTTCTTGACGGGGTTTGAGCCCTTTTGCTTTGGCCCCCCCTCCTGGTTCTCTTGTATCTTTTGCCGATAACTTTGCTCGAGTTTGCGCTCCTAAAGGGACTGACCCAGACGTAGAAATTTCTGAATCACTGTTTGTACTATTAAATATGATATGTTTCCTGTTCAATTCAGTAATCATGTGATTATGCATTTACAGATTCGCTGTTTTAATGTTTGTATGTTACTATGGTGATGGGAGTCACTTTAGGATGACGTAATTAGCTGTGGCCGGAAAGGAGGAGGTCTTTCCTCAACTCCCGGCGCGGCGTTTTTCACGGGTGCACGTGTATTTAAGGTATGTAATGTTCAGTTTAATCTCATAAACCTGACGATAGTGCTTGCGAGCACTGAAACGTTGTTGAACTTTACTGGTCTCCAGAGTCCGTTTATTATGAGTCGAGTGCCGCACTGGGGTAATTATATTGGTGTACAGCAGTACATGTGAAGGCACCGATGCAATAGTGGATTTCATCGAGGAGTGCCGGACCCATGCTATTTTATAATGTGGATTGTGCTTACAGTCCTAATTGTCATGGCACCTGATAATTGAAAAGTATCGGAATACAGGTTTACCCGTTTTTCTTGGTTTGATTCACTCAAAGACACTGGGTGTAATTTTTGACAGCGGACTGTGGCTCTTTGGAGCTTGTGGAGATTAAAGATTGTGATATTGTTCACAGGACTGATAGTGGACATGGTGTATTGAAATGAACCTATAGGATATATATCAATTAGTACTGCTATCACAGATCGTATATTGTGTAATCATGGCTGAAGGTGGCGAAATTGAAACAGAGTATCCCTTTAACCCCGCATTATTTTCTGGTAGCGAGACTTTCGGGTTCACAGATGCCGAAGCTGAGATTATCTTGGAAGCACAGTGTCTTAATGCACAGCCAGAGGCTGCTACTGGTGATACCTTGTATAAAGAATTATGGAAAATGAAAAGAAAAGAAATAGATTACCATTTTCATGCTATGTCATTAAGTGATCATTACAGAGCAAAGATCATACCTAGAGGGTTGCGCATGAAAAATGGCCCAACGGTGGGGAGACAAGATCCGCAATTCTGCAAAAAATGGATTGGAATATTGAACCGTTGTTCATTTGATCTAATGCTTTTGATTATCGAGTTTGCTAAAATGGAACAATCAGTATTGATGGAAAAAATCAAACGATTTGAAACTCAACATGCAGCAGTGTTGAGCACCGATCCAGATGGTGATTGGAAGAAAAAATTGGAAAATCAAGTGGCCACGTATAGACGTGAATTATTGAAGTTTAAAAGAGAGAAATTCTCTAAAGTACAACAGGACTATGAATCACATACTGTTTACCAATGGATATCTGGTGGTAGGAACAACAGTAATAGACAACCATTTTTTCGTCGGGTCCAGAGAAAAGATACCTATGGAGGGTCATCTTCACAAGAGTTTAATAGTACAAACAGTGATTCAGAAATTTCTACATCTGGGTCAGTTCCTTTAGGAGCACAAACTCGAGCAAAGTTATCGGTAAAAGATACAAGAGAACCAGGAGGGGGGGCCAAAGCAAAAGGCTCAAACCCCGTCAAGAAACCACCAACAACACGGAAGAAATAATCATAAATTTATCTTCGTATGATCTATCTACGGCAGAACGCTCTCTGTTAAGTAAAGGATTATCCTATATCCCGACCACGTATTTTGATGATTTCAAGTGGCAGCAAGAAAAATATCAGTTGTTTAGAAAACTTAAAATTAAAGATTTTTTTAATAGATCAAAGGCATTGGAACCAGTGGAACAAAATAGGCTTATCCCTGAACAACTTAGAAAGATAGCACCTAAATCGACATTTGACCCTAATACCAATAATGCCAGTCTTAAAACTTTCATGCGCATAGTAGATAGGGAAGTTCAGAATGTTATAAAACGCCCTAGGGAGATTCACCCAAATTTGACACCAGAGGAGAGAGGTGCAGTGGAGTCCCTCTCTAGGAATACTAATGTAATCATAAGACCGGCGGACAAAGGAGAGGTGATTGTCCTACAGGATGTCCAAGATTACCGTCATGAAATTCTACGCCAATTAATGGATGATAAGACATATCAACTGTTACCGGGTGATCCAGTGGACACATTTCATAGAGAATTAGGGGATATTTTAAGAAATGCAGTTCAGAATGAAATCATTGACCAAAAGCTAGCAGATGTATTGTTACCCAAGCATCCGGTGGCACCGCTTCTTTATACTCTCCCTAAAGTGCATAAGGGGGTGACCCCCCCCCGCCAGGACGGCCAATTGTGTCGTCTCGAGGCTCTTTGACACAGCCAATTTCTACATATCTGGACGCAATTTTTCAACCTTTAGTTCAACAGCATGAGAACGTTTTGTTGGATACAACAATGTTCTTGAATAAACTGACTACACTGCGTGAGATCCCGGAAAGTTCCTGGATGGTCTGCGCTGATGTGGTCAGTTTGTACACAATAATTCCACATGATTCTTGTCTATATGCAGTGAAATGTTTTTTGATTGAAAGTAATACCTTTGACTTGGCATTTATTGATTTTTGTTTGGCTCTTTTAGAGTTTACTCTAAAAAAGAATTATTTTCTGTTTGACAAAAAATCTTATATTCAAATGAGCAGTTGCTCAATGGGTTCAGCAGTAGCCCCGGCAATAGCCAACATATTTATGTTTGGGGTCGAGCAGAAGATATTCTTTTCAGATTTGGCAATATCGTCTAACATTGTTTTATATACTCGTTTCATAGACGACTTATTTATTGTTTGGTCAGGGTCTGAGGATGGTTTTGTGAAGTTAATTGAAGATAACAATTCTAGTGAATGCCCGGTTAAGTTTACTTATCGTATAAGTCAGGAAGGAATTGATTTCTTAGATGTTGACATCAGATTAATTGGTAGTCAATTTGAAACATCTGTGCATATAAAATCAACTGATAGAAATACATTGTTGCAGTACAATAGCTGTCATCCGGTCAAACTAAAGAACTCATTACCATACTCTCAGATGTTACATATCTGGAGGATTAACTCAAATAGTGAAGTTGCAGCTGAACAAATTGAAGTCCTCATTGAGAAATTAGTAATAAGGGGCTACTCTAGAGAAATGTTAATACATACTCGGGATAAGGTCCTAAAAATAGATCGGAATACTTTGCTTAAAAAAACTAGCACTAGGCAACGGAATAATAAGATGCCTATTGTTAATCAATTTAACACACAATCAAGGGAGGTGAATATGGTAATTAAAGATAATTGGCATATTATTAAATCAGACCGACAATTACCGTTTGTAGACGTGGATCCTATGCCATGTTATACTCGTGGGCAAAATCTTAGAGATTTACTAGTACATGCTGATATAGGAAATTATGAGGAAAGTAAACCTGTTCATTTTCTCTCTAGAAAAGCTTTGGGATGTTTTAAATGTGGCTGCACAACTTGTAGCTATTTGATACCTGGTGATTCATTTTATCACCCCCATACGGGCAAAAAAAATTTGATCCGTCACCACCTTACTTGTAATTCGAGTTATGTGGTTTACCAGATAATCTGCCCCTGTGGTCTTTCATATATAGGAAAGACCCAGGGGAGATTTAAAGATCGTATGGCGATGCACAGGTCTGCAATAAGAGCAGCGTTAAGTAGCAGTACAAGATCAGATCAACCTGTTGCATGTCATTTTGCAGAATACAAACATTCTATTGCAAGTATAAAATATCGGATGATTGACTGGGTAAAAAAACCAGTGAGAGGGGGTGATAGAAACCGGTTATTAATTCAGCGAGAGGTGCAATGGATTCACCGGCTAGATGTAGTAGCCCCGCTTGGGCTAAATAAATATTTGAGTTTTAGCTGTTTTGGATGACCGGATATTTATAAATATATTTCAGTGTTAGTGGTTAATGTTGATATGTTTCCTGTTCAATTCAGTAATCATGTGATTATGCATTTACAGATTCGCTGTTTTAATGTTTGTATGTTACTATGGTGATGGGAGTCACTTTAGGATGACGTAATTAGCTGTGGCCGGAAAGGAGGAGGTCTTTCCTCAACTCCCGGCGCGGCGTTTTTCACGGGTGCACGTGTATTTAAGGTATGTAATGTTCAGTTTAATCTCATAAACCTGACGATAGTGCTTGCGAGCACTGAAACGTTGTTGAACTTTACTGGTCTCCAGAGTCCGTTTATTATGAGTCGAGTGCCGCACTGGGGTAATTATATTGGTGTACAGCAGTACATGTGAAGGCACTGATGCAATAGTGGATTTCATCGAGGAGTGCCGGACTCATGCTATTTTATACACACATATATATATATATATATATATATAGTGACAAAACTTGGGTATTTAACTTGGTAGAGGGGTGCATTTGTTCAGTGTCTGGGTGCTTAACCAGGGTCCTAACACAGCTTTTCAGGTAAATAAATTAAAATAATGCTTTGCTGGCAGCATAGATTAAACAGAATCAACAAACAGCCTAACTCAATTCTTTGCTCCTCGCTATACTGGGCAGCTCGTCTGCAAAGTCTTATAGTCTGTTTCTTGCAGGGGTACTGCATACAAAGACAAGGTTGCAGGTGCACAATTTAAACACTAACAATTTATTAATAATAATCATTGCAATAAAATTTTGCATTTTGAACGAGGTTCTTCGAATAGTTATGGCCATAAGTAACGGCTTGCCCACCGCGTCCAGGTGACCTCATTAGTCGGGCAAGTCCCTAGCATTTTGGGGGGGTACAAATCTAGGGCGCGGGACACCCCAAAATGAAACATCAGAGTGGAGTGAACCCAGGGCAACACTAAAGTTAAAAAATCTATAGTGAAAAAGTGAAAATAGGTTAGTGAGAGAGGCTGCTGAAAACAGCAGGGGTAAATTAGTGAGAGGCAAAGTAGTGAAAAGTGAAGGTGGGAAATGAATTACATTGAAACAAAACACACGATAGGGATGAAAGTAAATATGAAAATAAGTGTTAATGTGTTGCTCCTGAGGCAAAACTGCCACAACAGTCCAGGGGGACCCACACTCCGGAAATCCACCCCCATCTGATAATCCAATATACATTTGTGCAGGACTCACCTTGCTCTGCATGCAGTCTAAGAAATGCAAGGAACCTAATTAAAACCAATATATAGGACAGGTGGGCGTGCTGTGTATTTACATACACAATAGAAGGTCAGAGACCCCTTCTGCCTCTCTACCTGTTTTATACCTTTACAAACATGCCTTTGCTGCAGGAGCACACCATTTCACTTGTGTGGGGGTATCCAATCACTTCTCTCTACATAGTGTAAATATATATATATATATATATATATATATATATATATATGATGGCGAGGTGAAGCAGAGCCTTTCCTGTCTTACTAACATGTACACAAGAGTTTTTGTTATATAAAGTATATGAAAAATACAAGGAATATATTAGAAATATCTCTGGAGTGAAAAGTCTGCACATCTCTAATCAAAACTCACCAAATTTCCAGCAGTATATACTGCTGCACCGTATTTGCCTAACCTCCCGGAATGGCCAGGAGGTACCCAAAATGCTTTCATGGTACATCAGTTGGGCAGTACAATGACACAGTGGTTAGCATTGTTGCCTCTCTGTATAACAGTCATTCATTCTATTTTCAACCAGGACCTTATGTTGTGGAGTTTGCATGATCCTACTATGGTTTCATGATTTTCATCCTGTACTCAAAGAACATACAGTAATGGTAGTTTAATTGAGTGCTAACTAAAATATACCCTAGCATGTGTGTTCACATTGTTGTGGAATTTATACTGTATGCTCAATTGGGGAGTAGACTAATGGGAATGACAAATCTTTTCTGTACAGTATTATTATTAAGAGTAGTAGTAGTAGTAGTAGTAGTAGTAGTATTAATAATAATAATAATAATAATAAAAAAACAGTATCATATATTTGATAATTTGACAATGTGAAAATTATATTTAGCAGTGATTAAAACATACTTTTAAGAACATTATATGGCGTTATCTTGCTGTTGCAATGATCAAGTACAGTTTTCCTGCAGGCAGACAAATTCAAGTTTTTAACTGACAAAATGAATAAACCAACAACACTAGAGTGTAATTTGTTGGTAAAGGCCACATAGTAACATAGTTTTGAGGTTGAAAAAAGACAATTTGTCCATCGGGTTCAACCTATTTGTTTTCTCCTACTCTGTATTTAATTTTTAGGAATAATTTAGTCTGTTGCTAATGTCAGCCGTTGTGTTTATTCCTTTTTTATTTAATTTTTAAATAACTATAGTGTACACACTATAACCCTGTATATACTTATCTATTAGGTACTTATCTAGCCCATTCTTAAAAGTGTTGACCGAGTCCACCATTACTACTCTCTCAGGCAGGGAATTCCAAACACGTATTGTCCTTACTGTGAAGAAACCTTTAAGTCTCTGTGTGTGAAATCTCCTCTCCTCTAACCTAAGCGTGTGCCCATGTGTCCTCTGTGTTGATCTTACCAAAAACAGATCCCCCACAAGCTCTGTGTATTGTCCCCTTATATATTTGTAAATGTTGATCATATCCCCTCTTAGCCTCCTCTTTTCCAGTGTAAACATGCCCAGCCTTGCAAGCCTTTCCTTGTATTCCAGGGTCTCCATCCACTTGATTAGTTTGGTACCAGCCTCTGAACCTTTACTAGTTCCAGGATATCCTTTTTGTACTATGGTGCCCAAGAATGTGCACAGTATTCCAGATGTGGCCTCACTAGGGATTTATATAATGGGAGTATAACATTATCATCCCTTGTGTAAATTCCCAGCTTTATACATGCTAATACCTCGTTAGCCTTCTTTGCTGCAATCCTACTTTGGGTACTGCTGCTTAGTTTGTTATCTATGTGAACACCTAAGTCCTTTTCCAGTAAAGAATCACCTATTTTTATCCCATTTAGTATGTAGGTGTTATTTTTTTTCTTGCTCACAAAGTGCATTACCTTACACTTGTCTGTATTGCATTTTGCTGCCCATGCTTCCAGTTTGACTAAGTCATTCTGAAGAGACTCTGCATCTCCCTCCGTATTTATAACCTTACACAATTTGGTATCGTCTGAAAAAAATTGACACCATGATATCCAGATCTACTGCTAGATCGTTATTAAAAATGTTGAACAATAGTGGTCCAAGTACAGACCCTTGTGGCACACCACTTAGTACTTCAGTCCCATTTGAAAAAGTTCCATTTACCACAACGCGCTGCTCCCTATTATCTAACCAATTCCTGACCCAAGTTCATATTGAGCTCCCTAGCCCTAGTTCTTGTAACTTATAGATAAGTCTCATGTGCGATACTGTGTCAAAAGTTTTAGAAAAGTCTAAAAAGATTACATCGACCTCCTTACCCTGATCATGGTTCGCACTAACCATTTCGTAAAAGCCTAGTAAATTTGTTTGACAGATTTATCCTTCACAAATCCATGTTGGTTCCTATTAATAACCTTATTGGCTTCAATGAACTTCTGTATACTGTCCCTTAGAATACCTTCCAGTACTTTCCCCACTATAGATGTAAGACTAATTGGTCTTTAATTACCCGGTTCAGCTTTATTTCCCATTTTAAATATTGGCACTACTTCCGCTATATGCCAGTCTTTGGGAACCGTGCCTGTAGTAAGTGACATATAGGCCCTCAATATACAGAGAGTCCTTGACGCGGCTTGGGGGCTTATTCATACATTTGTGCAAATATATGTAACCAAGATTTCTGAATTCTAATATTGTGTAGGATTTAAATCAGGAAACAAAAGAAAATCTGGTTACTGATGTCATTCAGGGTGCTGGGGGAAACAAAATGCTTTTTTTCTTTCTTATAAATACCCCTTCCTTGCAAGCACCTGAGTGATATCACTAAGCTAATTGAACATCTACCACTATATATGTATGTTGTGAAAGAGGTAGATAGGATCCTGCATTAGGAGGAGGTGCAGGTCCTGATATGCCATATGGAGCACTATGGGGTTGCTTCAAGTTGGGTTGCTCTTAGCTTAGATATATTTAAGTATGGATCCATTATCATGTGGCTGTTTGCTGGTTAATCATAGACCCAGATTGGGGTAATGGAGGTGTGTGGTGCAGTGCCCCTGGATTGGCTGGGCTGGATTCTATTAACACTTATCACTTACTAATTTCTTCACTAGCACTTTTTCTTTATTTTAATTACATCTCATTATATTTGTATCACTTTCTGTACATAGCTTTGGCTTCCTAACACTAATTTATTAACATTATAGTTTTTTCACTGGTATGCTGCCCTGGTCTTTCTGGCTTATGCTAATTTTTGGGGTCCCAAACCCTGCACCTAGATATAGCACTACGGAACCCCAATATACAGAGAGGCCTTGACGCAGCTTGGGGGCTTATTCATACATTTGCGCAAATATGTGTAACCAAGATCTCTGAATTCTAATATTGTGTAGGATTTAAATCTGGTTTCTGATGTCATTCAGGATGCTGGGGGAAACAAAATGCTATTTTTCTTGCTTAGGTATACCCCTCCCTTGCAAGCACCTGAGTGATATCACTAAGCTTATTGAGCAACTACCACTATATATATGTATAAAGATGAACCAGCAGTTCCTGATCACCCATGTTGTGAAAAAAAGCTTGTGATTCGGGGTCATACATGTGATTAATATTTACTACTACTAGAGTTGTATTTGACTGTACCGTTGTTGACTGCTGCATTCTTTTTTCTTGAAAAGGCAGAGGTTGAGTCTTTTTGATGATTATTTCATCTTCACTGTCGTCAGAGTCCATCACTACAACAAATTCTGCTATGAAAAAGTCATCATTTTTTATTGCCTCCGGATCATTTGAGGAAATGTTTTTCCTTGGAAAATTATTCTCTGATCTCAGCCTGTGACATGTGCTTATAACACTTTCAGAGGGTTCCTGCATGTTTTTTTCTGATACATTTCCCATAATCTCTTCAGGCTAGAACAGAGATTTATAGAACGTTAAAGAATATATCAAAACATGAATATTATACAGAGTCATTTTACATTTTCTTATAATGCCTACTTCAGACTTTCTTGAAGTGTCAACCTCACAGTAGTTTGCATTATAACAAGTAACTATAACGTTGTTATTATCACTCACATTAAAATAAATTGGAAAACTTGTACAAAAGATAAAAATGATTGTTTGGAATTACCATTATATTTCTTATCCCCAAAGCAACATTGTATAGAGCACCATAGGATATTACTGATATCCAAACTATTGTACATCACATATACAATGCGTTTTCACACGTTTAAGCCCCATACACACTAGACAAGATATTGACAGACCTCGCTCAGAATGGCCGATCTGAGCGAGATCTTTTACAATCTCGTCCAGTATGTACACTAAATGTCTTTAACTATGCACGCTCCCGTGCATCATTATCAACCCCCTCCCTCATCTGAACATGTACAGATGAGAGAGTTCCTTGTTAACGACAGCCATGCTGCAGATGCAGCATGGCTGTCGCCCCTCCACCGTCGCTGCCGTATCGGCACGTGTGTATGCACTTGGTGATGTCGCCCCCCCCTACCCCACCCTGCCGGTCCCCGACCACCGCCAATATCGGTGGGGATCCAGTAGTGTGTAGGGCCCTTTACACTGTCAGGAAACAAAAGAAAAAGTGATTCTACTGTACTGTATATCAGCAGGTTATTCTAAAGGCCCATACACATTTTGCCCGTTTTGAGCGATTTTGAGCTCAATGTCAACTAGTGTGTATACCCCACTGATGGATGATGATCGATGATGTGCGCTCCCACATCATCGCCAGGGAGGTGGTCCATCATCTTGTTTTTCTGGTATGTTTTACGAAAACCGCTCCTTTTTCATCCATCATCACTTAGTGTGTACCACGCGAGCAGTGATGGATGAAAGATGAACGATTTTCTGCATTGCAGCCCCGCCCTGCTCCCTCCCCAAGCCCCATTTTGTGTCTCAAGCCCACGGAGCACAGCGCAACAGCAGGAGCAGCAGCAGCACAAGGGGGGGAAATAATGTTGTGTACAAAGTGAGTAGCCAGCATCCACTGCCACCAATGTTGAATGTGACTGTCCCCCAGTAATATATACATTACTGGCACAGGCCATTATGTAAATAGCTTTTCTAATGAAAGATTTTCAGCAAAGACTTTAACCTCCTTAAAATCTCTTGCTCTTTGGGAAAATAGCACCTTTAGGCTGCAGGATAGTATATGTTCTTACCGCCCTATCAGGTATGTGTTAAACCGGGGTAACTGCTTCCAATTAAACTGTTATTGTATCTCTTAAAATGTGATTATAATTTTGTATTTGTATTTGCAGGGACCTCATTTCCCCCCTCATCTGGCATGTACGTCTTTGTTGTATGTTTTATGTTTGTTTTGTTTCCTCACAGTCTGGATGGGTGAAAAGTTGTGGCGCCCTTGAAATCAATCTATAATAATAACAGTTAAGAAAATTAGTAGAGTTATGCTTTTAACTTAACAGAAAGCACTGTTTTTATGTTTGTTCTTTTTGTGGCTGTGCATGTAAGACTAAGTACTCCTGACTCCAGTCTCAGATGCAGGCAGTGTGTCTGCTAGCCATTGAAGACGTATACCCAAAATTAAATTAGCAGTGTATCCATTTTTACAGTGCTGGGTGGAATGCTCTTACAGTATATACAGTCACTTTTTAGTTTAATCTCTGATCTAACAGTAAAAATTCATGTCACGTAACAATGTTCACACTCACTCTTAAACATAGCGTCTATAATATATGTCCATAGTGGTACCTTTTGTGTCATTCCTCCTTGGTGCTCAACAACAATTATAGGCAAAAGTTTTGTATTCTTTTCAAGCGAAACCTGACAAGGTAGTCTTCCCGTTTCAGGTACAAACGTAAAAGTCAGAGGGTTTGTTCCACCTTGGTTTGGTGAAGTCTAATAATGAGAACACAAAATAAATAAACAAATACATAGACAGGATTGGTATATATATATATATATATATATATATATATTTACAATGAAATGGTTTACAAACATATATGATGGCTTTAAGAGAAACATCTACATTTTCTTTGGCTAATTAGTTACAAATGTCAAATAAAACAAATCAAAGTACAGTATTGACATTTGCCTATTAGCAGGCTGCTTTGCACTTTTGACACTGTGATTCAATAAACCTTTAATTATAAAATGTTAGGGAACATGTGCGGATACTTTGTCAATAAACTTTAATCTATTATACAATATTCTAAGAAAGTCAAATGTTAAGGGTAAAGCGTGCTTACATATTCTTGTTTACTCATGATCATTATTTTTGACAGATACTGTAACTAGCGCTTAAACCTTTAATGTCCACATCCATTTACAGCATACTTGTATTTCTTGACCTACTCACATCACTAATACACTTTAACTCTTTTCTTATATATAGTGATTGATATAAGATTAAACCAAATGCCCTGTGTAGTTCCATATGTTGAATATATAAAAAGTAGCTATCTCCTGGCACACAGCATTATGGATAGATGTGGTTTTATTTTTATTTAAAGAAATGCCTTTTCCCCAATACCTGTGTATTCTGTTTATTGTACCAATAATACATGAACAGAGATCTGAGATGCGATCATTAATGATGCATTATTTATAAAGGACGTTTCATTTTGGACATTTTCACAAATGCGTACCGTGCTTATCAAATTATTAAACTACCTTCATAATGTTTCTGGGCTTCTCTACCTGATTACCCTGACATGAAAGAGAAACAGCCACAGTGTCTTACATGTGAAGCTACTAGATGCTGCACCTCCATGTCATTTTTACACTGGGAGACTGGCACATGGCTATAATGACAAAATCAAGTCCCATGCTCCCAATCTGGGGAGCCAAGGGTTCCTTTCTTCAGAGGCAGAACTCTGGGAGGCAACGGAGTCATCTGCCGCCGGGCTCCTGCTCTGAAGGGGGGCACCTCTCCGCCCATTCTGTGACACCATTGAATTAAGTTAATTGATAGCTGCCGCTGTCTTTTCAGTGGCTGACTTCCTCACTGGGAACAGGGGCGGAACTGTGGGAGGCAGTGGAGTCGGCTGCCGCCGGGCTCCTGACCTGCAGGGGGCACATCTCCTCCACTGTCTCCCGCTGCCTGATCGCCGCTGCTCAGCGGCGGAACTTGCGCCTGTGCAAGCGGTGCAATGCACCGAGGCTCAGCG
Source organism: Pseudophryne corroboree (assembly GCF_028390025.1). Taxonomy (NCBI): domain Eukaryota; kingdom Metazoa; phylum Chordata; class Amphibia; order Anura; family Myobatrachidae; genus Pseudophryne; species Pseudophryne corroboree. Next base: position 392,141,497 of record NC_086447.1, on the reverse strand, counting down.
CTAAGAAGGGGCCCACAGCCGGAGCAGTGTAATGAGTCACACTGACTCATTACACGCTGCCGCCGCTGCGCTGCACAGGAGGAAGCCGCCGGACGTGAGCGTACAGCGCCAGCAAGTGAGAAGGGTGAGCTCATCACCCTTCATCTCGGCTGCATCTTCCTCCAGAATCCTGGTCTCTGCCACCGCTGCATGCTGGGAGAAGGGGGAGGGAGGAGGGACAGTCACGGCAGCAATGTGTGTGGAGAGTGAGGACTGGGAGACATCGGCTCAGCTGCAGTGAGGAGCCTTACAGGAGCCAGGAGGTGCAAAGTATGTTGTACACACATGCAAATGCTGGCTGTGTGTATTTAGCTGTGTGTGTGTTTTGCTATGGGTGTATGTGTTTTGCTAGGGATGTATGTGTGTGGTTTTGCTATGGGGGTGTGTATGTATTTTGCTATTGGTGTATATATACTGTATTTTTTTGCTATGGGTGTGTGTTTGTGTATGTATATCATACCCTCCAACATTTTACACTGAAAAATCGGGACAAATCCGAAAAAGGGGCGTGGTCGCGGGTAAAGGGGGCGTGGCCATGCCCCTTTTCCTATACTTTCAATGGAAGTTTGGAGAGCCAAAAATCGGTACAGACCATGAAAAAAAGGTACTGTACCTATTAAAAAGGTACAGTTGGAGGGTATGGTATATATGTGTTTTGCTATGTGTGTTTAGTAGTGTGTGTGTTTGTACGTTTTTGCTATGGATGTGTGTGTGTATATGTATTTTGCCGTGCGTGTGTGTTTACTATGTGTGTATATAGAGTAATCTGTATATCCATATCTACAGAAGTAGCCACACTCACGACTGGTGTTCCCATGTCTATGAAATGTGCGTGCACTATAGAGAGAACGTCGGCTGTGACTTAGCGCAGCACAGCGTTCATTGAAGCTTGTCGCAATGCGTACGCCCATACCAACGCATCACGGCAAAAATGAGGCTGGCTACATCTGTTTCTATCTAGCTCACATTCCTCTTAGTTAATCTTGGTGTGCACATCAGGTAGACACTGGCGTAACGTGTATAATGTTCTCTACTGTGTGACGTAACGTGTATAAGCCTCTCTACTGTGTGACGTAACGTGTATAAGCCTCTCTACAATGTGACGTAACGTGTATAAGGATCTCTACTGTGTGACGTAACATGTATAAGGCTCTCTACTGTGTGACGTACCGTGTATAAGCCTCTCTACTGTGTGACGTAACGTGTATAATGCTCTCTACTGTGTGGCGTACTGTGTATAAGCCTCTCTACTGTGTGACGTAACATGTATAAGGCTCTCTACTGTGTGACGTACCGTGTATAAGCCTCTCTACTGTGTGACGTAACATGTATAAGGCTCTCTACTGTGTGACGTACCGTGTATAAGCCTCTCTACTGTGTGACGTAATGTGTATAATGCTCTCTACTGTGTGGCGTACTGTGTATAAGCCTCTCTACTGTGTGACGTAACGTGTATAATGCTCTCTACTGTGTGACGTAACGTGTATAAGCCTCTCTACTGTGTGACGTAACGTGTATAATGCTCTCTACTGTGTGACATAACATGTATAAGGCTTCTACTATGTGATGTACCGTGTACAAGGATCACTACTGTGTGATGTACCATGTATAAGGATCTCTACTGTGTGGCGCAATGTGACATTAGAGTACTATTGTATGGTGACACCATTCTCTGTGAGACAAAACTCAATTTTCTGGGTGATGCGCTTCACCTATTTATAATATGGGAGGGGGGCCCAATGCATATTGTTGCACCTGGGCCCACCATTCTCTAGTTCCGCCACTGCCATTGCTAATTTTTTTTGTTTTATGATTCTTACAGACGGAGGAGCTGTGTCAGTGACACGGAAGCTGCCTCCTGTATATACAGAGAGCTGGCACTGGCTGCAGCTAGGGGTAGCACCAGAGCGCAGCTCCTCCCCGGCCCTTCCAGTTAAGCAAGCCAGCCGAGTGAAGCTCAGGCTGATGATAAGCCAAAAGGTAGGCACTGGCAGCACTTGCCTCAAGCTTTAATAAATGTTGGAAGCACTGTGTTTTGTGTGTGCATGTTTTTAAGTGAGGTGTGTGTGTGTGTGTTTTTAAATAAAGTTGTGTGTTCAAGTAAGAGGCATGTGTGTGTGTGTGAGAGGCGTGTGTGTGTGTGTGTGTGTGTGTGTGTGTGTAAGTGAGAGGCATGTGTGTGTGTGTGAGGCATGTGTGTGTGTGAGGTGTGTGTGTGTGTGTGTGTGTGTGTAAGTGAGAGGCATGTGTGTGAGAGGCAAGGATTAAAGGGGCATTTGAGAATTTCTACAGGACTATGTACAGAGCACACACCTGGTCTGGGTACACGCTACCGTACAAATATATGGAGGGGTGTCAGTTTCTGAATGTGTGTGTGAGAGGCGTGTGTGTGTAAGTGAGAGGCATGTGTGTGTGTAAGTGAGAGGCATGTGTCTGTAAGTGAGAGGCATGTGTGTGTTTAAGTGAAAGCGGTGTGTGTGTATGTATGTGTGTGTGTTTTTAAGTCTAGGAGGTGTGTATGTGTGAGTGAAAGAGCCATGTGTAAGTGAGAGACGTGTGTGTTTTTAAGTGAAAGGCATGTGTGTGTTTAAGTGAAAGGCATGTGTGTGTTTAAGTGAAAGGCATGTGTGTGTTTAAGTGAAAGCGGCGTGTGTGTGTTTAAGTGAAAGAGGCGTTTGTGTGTTTTTAAGTGAATGAGGTGTTTGTGTGGTTTTTTTTAGATATATCGGCACACCGCTGCGCCAAAGCATCTCCATCGAGACCCGCTGGCGGGTGAGGGAGCACTGTAGGTGTACTATAAAGGTATGCTGGTGTCTGTTTTATTGTAATGACTGACTTGGAGTGCCGTCCACTTTGTATGTGTATGTATATTACTATTGGGAAAGGTACCTGAGCACGCTACTACTGTTCACCCTGAGTGCCGGATAGTTACATATGGTATGTTTGTGTATATGTATGGGGGCACCAACATTTATCATGCCTCCGGGCGACTGGGACAAACTTACGCCACTGACTGGGAAGTCTGGTGACTTCCGCACCTTACAAATCACACCCTCTTTATTATACTATATTAAAGAAATGCCACCCCACACCATTACTGACCCACTGCCAAACCGGTCATGCTGGAGGATGTTGCAGGCAGCAGAACATTCTCCTTGGCATCACGTCTGTCACATGTGCTCAGTGAGAACCTGCTTTCATCTGTGAAGAGCACAGGGCACCAGTGGCGAATTTGCCAATCTTGGTGTTCTCTGGCAAATGCCAAACGTCCTGCACGGTGTTGGGCTGTAAGCACAACCCCCACCTGTGGGTGTCGGGCCCTCATACCACCCTCATGGAGTCTGTTTCTGATCGTTTGAGTAGACACATGCACATTTGTGGCTTGCTGGAGGTCATTTTGCAGGGCTCTTTCAGTGCTCCTCCTGTTCCACCTTGCACAAAGGCGGAGGTAGCGGTCCTGCTGCTGGGTTGTTGCCCTCCTACGGCCTCCTCCATGTCTCCTAAAGTACTGGCCTGTCTCCTGGTAGCGCCTCCATGCTCTGGACACTACGCTGACAGACACAGCAAACCTTCTTGCCACAGCTCGCATTGATGTGCCATCCTGGATGAACTGCACTACCTGAGCCACTTGCGTGGGTTGTAGGGAGGTCATACAGGTACGTGGAGGCCACACACACTACTGTGCCTCATTTTGACTTGTTTTAAGGACATTACAGCAAAGTTGGATCAGCATGTAGTGTGTTTTTCCACTTTAATTTTGAGGGTGACTCCAAATCCAGACCTCCATGGGTTAATAAATTTGATTTCCATTGATAATTTTTGTGTGCTTTTGTTGTCAGCACATTCACCTATGTAAAGAACAAAGTATTTAATAAGAATATTTCATTCATTCAGATCTAGAATGTGTTATTTTAGTGTTCCCTTTATTTTTTTGAGCAGTGTATATATACTGCTCACAAAAATGCAGCACAGATATGGAATGGATACTTGCAGTGACACGGATCTGCAAGATACAGCAATGGCCTACTGTACTGTACAACTATATACTGTTGGTCACCAAATTGCTGCACTGTACTACTATATATATTGCTCACAAAAATGCAGCACAGATATGGAATGGATACTTGCAGTGACACGGAGCTGAAAGATACATCAATGGCCCACTGTACTGTACAACTATATACTGTTGGTCACCAAAATGCTGCACTGTACTACTATATATACTGCTCACAAAAATGCAGCACAGATATGGAATGGATACTTGCAGAGACACAGAGCTGAAATATACAGCAATGGCCTACTGTACTGTACTGTACAACTATATACTGTTGGTCACCAAAATGCTGCACTGTACTACTATATATACTGCTCACAAAAATGCAGCACAGATATGGAATGGATACTTGCAGTAACACGGAGCTGCAAGATACAGCAATGGCCTACTGTACAACTATATACTGTTGGCCACCAAAATGCTGCACTATACTACTATATATACTGCTCACAAAAATGCAACACAGACATGGAATGGATACTTGCAGTGACATGGAGATGCAAGATACAGCAATGGCCTACTGTACTGTACAGCTATATACTGTTGGTCACCAAAATGCTGGACTGTACTGCTATATATACTGCTCACAAACATGCAGCACAGATATGGAATGGATACTTGCAGTGACACAGAGCTGCAAGATACAGCAATGGCCTACTGTACTGTACAACTATATACTGTTGGTCACCAAAATGCTGCATTGTAATACTATATATACTGCTCATAAAAATGAAGCACAGATATGGACTGAATACTTGCAGTGACATGGAGCTGCAAGATACAGCAATGGCATACTGTACAACTATATACTGTTGGTCACCAAAATGCTGCACTGTACTTTTATATATACTGCTAACAAAAATGCAGCACAGATATGGAATGGATACTTGCAGTGACACTGAGCTGCAATATACAGCAATGGCCTACTGTACTGTACAACTATATACTGTTGGTCACTAAAATGCTGCACTGTACTACTATATATACTGTTCACAAAAATGCAGCACAGATATGGAATGGATACTTGCAGTGACACGGAGCTGCAAGATACAGCAATGGCCTACTGTACTGTACAACTATATACTGTTGGTCACCAAAATGCTGCACTGTATTACTATATATACTGTTCACAAAAATGCAGCACAGATATGGAATGGATACTTGCAGTGACACGGAGCTGCAAGATACAGCAATGGCCTACTATACTGTACAACTATATACTGTTGGTCACCAAAATGCAGCATCACTGAGCACAGATATTTGCAGCACACTGAGCACAGAAATGGAGCTTTTCAGGCAGAGAACATAGATATTTGCAGCACACTGAGCAGAGATATTTGTAGTAGAGATGAGCGGGTTCGGTTTCTCTGAATCCGAACCCGCCAGAACTTCATGTTTTTTTTCACGGGTCCGAGCGACTCGGATCTTCCCGCCTTGCTCGGTTAACCCGAGCGCGCCCGAACGTCATCATGACGCTGTCGGATTCTCGCGAGGCTCGGATTCTATCGCGAGACTCGGATTCTATATAAGGAGCCGCGCGTCGCCGCCATTTTCACACGTGCATTGAGATTGATAGGGAGAGGACGTGGCTGGCGTCCTCTCCATTTAGATTATAAGAGACTGAGAGAGATTTACTGGAGCTGACTAGGAGGAGTACTGTTACTGTAGAAGTGTAGAGACTGAGTGGAGAGAGTTTACTAGTGAGGACAGTGCAGTTTACTTTATAATCCGTTCTCTGCCTGAAAAAAGCGATACACGGCACACAGTGACTCAGTCACATACCATATCTGTGTGCACTGCTCAGGCTCAGGCCAGTGTGCTGCATCATCTATTATCTATATATAATATTATATATATCTGTCTGACTGCTCAGCTCACACAGCTTATAATTGTGGGGGAGACTGGGGAGCACTACTGCAGTGCCAGTTATAGGTTATAGCAGGAGCCAGGAGTACATAATATATTATATAGTGAGTGACCACCAGACACACAGTGCAGTTTATTTAATATATCCGTTCTCTGCCTGAAAAAAGCGATACACACAGTGACTCAGTCAGTCACATACCATATCTGTGTGCACTGCTCAGGCCAGTGTGCTGCATCATCTATTATCTATATATAATATTATATATATCTGTCTGACTGCTCAGCTCACACAGCTTATAATTGTGGGGGAGACTGGGGAGCACTACTGCAGTGCCAGTTATAGGTTATAGCAGGAGCCAGGAGTACATAATATATTATATAGTGAGTGACCACCAGACACACAGTGCAGTTTATTTAATATATCCGTTCTCTGCCTGAAAAAAGCGATACACACAGTGACTCAGTCAGTCACATACCATATCTGTGTGCACTGCTCAGGCTCAGGCCAGTGTGCTGCATCATCTATTATCTATATATAATATTATATATATCTGTCTGACTGCTCAGCTCACACAGCTTATAATTGTGGGGGAGACTGGGGAGCACTACTGCAGTGCCAGTTATAGGTTATAGCAGGAGCCAGGAGTACATAATATATTATATAGTGAGTGACCACCAGACACACAGTGCAGTTTATTTAATATATCCGTTCTCTGCCTGAAAAAAGCGATACACACAGTGACTCAGTCAGTCACATACCATATCTGTGTGCACTGCTCAGGCCAGTGTGCTGCATCATCTATTATCTATATATAATATTATATATATCTGTCTGACTGCTCAGCTCACACAGCTTATAATTGTGGGGGAGACTGGGGAGCACTACTGCAGTGCCAGTTATAGGTTATAGCAGGAGCCAGGAGTACATAATATATTATATAGTGAGTGACCACCAGACACACAGTGCAGTTTATTTAATATATCCGTTCTCTGCCTGAAAAAAGCGATACACACAGTGACTCAGTCAGTCACATACCATATCTGTGTGCACTGCTCAGGCTCAGGCCAGTGTGCTGCATCATCTATTATCTATATATAATATTATATATATCTGTCTGACTGCTCAGCTCACACAGCTTATAATTGTGGGGGAGACTGGGGAGCACTACTGCAGTGCCAGTTATAGGTTATAGCAGGAGCCAGGAGTACATAATATATTATATAGTGAGTGACCACCAGACACACAGTGCAGTTTATTTAATATATCCGTTCTCTGCCTGAAAAAAGCGATACACACAGTGACTCAGTCAGTCACATACCATATCTGTGTGCACTGCTCAGGCTCAGGCCAGTGTGCTGCATCATCTTTATATATTATATATCTGTCTGACTGCTCAGCTCACACAGCTTATAATTGTGGGGGAGACTGGGGAGCACTACTGCAGTGCCAGTTATAGGTTATAGCAGGAGCCAGGAGTACATATTATATTAAAATTAAACAGTGCACACTTTTGCTGCAGGAGTGCCACTGCCAGTGTGACTGACCAGTGACCTGACCACACTGACCACCAGTATAGTTAGTAGTATACTTATATTGTGATTGCCTGAAAAAGTTAAACACTCGTCGTGTGACTTCACTTGTGTGTTTTTTTTTTTTTTATTCTATAAAAATAAAACTCATTCTGCTGACAGACAGTGTCCAGCAGGTCCGTCATTATATAATATATAATATATACCTGTCCGGCTGCAGTAGTGATATATATATATTTTTTATATCATTTATCATCCAGTCGCAGCAGACACAGTACGGTAGTTCACGGCTGTGGCTACCTCTGTGTCTCTGCACTCGGCAGGCAGTCCGTCCATAATTGTAATACCACCTAACCGTGGATTTTTTTCATTCTTCTTTATACATACATAGTTACATAGACATCTTCTCTTTATCAACCAGTCTATATTAGCTGCAGACACAGTACAGTACGGTAGTTCACGGCTGTGGCTACCTCTGTGTCTGCACTCGGCAGGCAGTCCGTCCATAATTGTATACCACCTAACCGTGGATTTTTTTCAGTCTTCTTTATACATACATAGTTACATAGACATCTTCTCTTTATCAACCAGTCTATATTAGCTGCAGACACAGTACAGTACGGTAGTTCACGGCTGTGGCTACCTCTGTGTCTGCAGTCGGCAGGCAGTCCATAATTGTATACTAGTATCCATCTCCATTGTTTACCTGAGGTGCCTTTTAGTTGTGCCTATTAAAATATGGAGAACAAAAATGTTGAGGTTCCAAAATTAGGGAAAGATCAAGATCCACTTCCACCTCGTGCTGAAGCTGCTGCCACTAGTCATGGCCGAGACGATGAAATGCCAGCAACGTCGTCTGCCAAGGCCGATGCCCAATGTCATAGTACAGAGCATGTCAAATCCAAAACACCAAATATCAGAAAAAAAAGGACTCCAAAACCTAAAATAAAATTGTCGGAGGAGAAGCGTAAACTTGCCAATATGCCATTTACCACACGGAGTGGCAAGGAACGGCTGAGGCCCTGGCCTATGTTCATGGCTAGTGGTTCAGCTTCACATGAGGATGGAAGCACTCAGCCTCTCGCTAGAAAAATGAAAAGACTCAAGCTGGCAAAAGCAGCACAGCAAAGAACTGTGCATTCTTCGAAATCCCAAATCCACAAGGAGAGTCCAATTGTGTCGGTTGCGATGCCTGACCTTCCCAACACTGGACGTGAAGAGCATGCGCCTTCCACCATTTGCACGCCCCCTGCAAGTGCTGGAAGGAGCACCCGCAGTCCAGTTCCTGATAGTCAGATTGAAGATGTCAGTGTTGAAGTACACCAGGATGAGGAGGATATGGGTGTTGCTGGCGCTGGGGAGGAAATTGACCAGGAGGATTCTGATGGTGAGGTGGTTTGTTTAAGTCAGGCACCCGGGGAGACACCTGTTGTCCGTGGGAGGAATATGGCCGTTGACATGCCAGGTGAAAATACCAAAAAAATCAGCTCTTTGGTGTGGAGGTATTTCACCAGAAATGCGGACAACAGGTGTCAAGCCGTGTGTTCCCTTTGTCAAGCTGTAATAAGTAGGGGTAAGGACGTTAACCACCTCGGAACATCCTCCCTTATACGTCACCTGCAGCGCATTCATAATAAGTCAGTGACAAGTTCAAAAACTTTGGGTGACAGCGGAAGCAGTCCACTGACCAGTAAATCCCTTCCTCTTGTAACCAAGCTCACGCAAACCACCCCACCAACTCCCTCAGTGTCAATTTCCTCCTTCCCCAGGAATGCCAATAGTCCTGCAGGCCATGTCACTGGCAATTCTGACGAGTCCTCTCCTGCCTGGGATTCCTCCGATGCATCCTTGCGTGTAACGCCTACTGCTGCTGGCGCTGCTGTTGTTGCCGCTGGGAGTCGATGGTCATCCCAGAGGGGAAGTCGTAAGGCCACTTGTACTACTTCCAGTAAGCAATTGACTGTTCAACAGTCCTTTGCGAGGAAGATGAAATATCACAGCAGTCATCCTACTGCAAAGCGGATAACTGAGGCCTTGGCATCCTGGGTGGTGAGAAACGTGGTTCCGGTATCCATCATTACTGCAGAGCCAACTAGAGACTTGTTGGAGGTACTGTGTCCCCGGTACCAAATACCATCTAGGTTCCATTTCTCTAGGCAGGCGATACCGAAAATGTACACAGACCTCAGAAAAAGAGTCACCAGTGTCCTAAAAAATGCAGCTGTACCCAATGTCCACTTAACCACGGACATGTGGACAAGTGGAGCAGGGCAGGGTCAGGACTATATGACTGTGACAGCCCACTGGGTAGATGTATGGACTCCCGCCGCAAGAACAGCAGCGGCGGCACCAGTAGCAGCATCTCGCAAACGCCAACTCTTTCCTAGGCAGGCTACGCTTTGTATCACCGGTTTCCAGAATACGCACACAGCTGAAAACCTCTTACGGCAACTGAGGAAGATCATCGCGGAATGGCTTACCCCAATTGGACTCTCCTGTGGATTTGTGGCATCGGACAACGCCAGCAATATTGTGTGTGCATTAAATATGGGCAAATTCCAGCACGTCCCATGTTTTGCACATACCTTGAATTTGGTGGTGCAGAATTTTTTAAAAAACGACAGGGGCGTGCAAGAGATGCTGTCGGTGGCCAGAAGAATTGCGGGACACTTTCGGCGTACAGGCACCACGTACAGAAGACTGGAGCACCACCAAAAACTACTGAACCTGCCCTGCCATCATCTGAAGCAAGAAGTGGTAACGAGGTGGAATTCAACCCTCTATATGCTTCAGAGGTTGGAGGAGCAGCAAAAGGCCATTCAAGCCTATACAATTGAGCACGATATAGGAGGTGGAATGCACCTGTCTCAAGTGCAGTGGAGAATGATTTCAACGTTGTGCAAGGTTCTGATGCCCTTTGAACTTGCCACACGTGAAGTCAGTTCAGACACTGCCAGCCTGAGTCAGGTCATTCCCCTCATCAGGCTTTTGCAGAAGAAGCTGGAGGCATTGAAGAAGGAGCTAAAAGGGAGCGATTCCGCTAGGCATGTGGGACTTGTGGATGCAGCCCTTAATTCGCTTAACAAGGATTCACGGGTGGTCAATCTGTTGAAATCAGAGCACTACATTTTGGCCACCGTGCTCGATCCTAGATTTAAAGCCTACCTTGGATCTCTCTTTCCGGCAGACACAAGTCTGCTGGGGTTGAAAGACCTGCTGGTGACAAAATTGTCAAGTCAAGCGGAACGCGACCTGTCAACATCTCCTCCTTCACATTCTCCCGCAACTGGGGGTGCGAGGAAAAGGCTCAGAATTCCGAGCCCACCCGCTGGCGGTGATGCAGGGCAGTCTGGAGCGACTGCTGATGCTGACATCTGGTCTGGACTGAAGGACCTGACAACGATTACGGACATGTCGTCTACTGTCACTGCATATGATTCTCTCAACATTGATAGAATGGTGGAGGATTATATGAGTGACCGCATCCAAGTAGGCACGTCACACAGTCCGTACTTATACTGGCAGGAAAAAGAGGCAATTTGGAGGCCCTTGCACAAACTGGCTTTATTCTACCTAAGTTGCCCTCCCACAAGTGTGTACTCCGAAAGAGTGTTTAGTGCCGCCGCTCACCTTGTCAGCAATCGGCGTACGAGGTTACATCCAGAAAATGTGGAGAAGATGATGTTCATTAAAATGAATTATAATCAATTCCTCCGCGGAGACATTGACCAGCAGCAATTGCCTCCACAAAGTACACAGGGAGCTGAGATGGTGGATTCCAGTGGGGACGAATTGATAATCTGTGAGGAGGGGGATGTACACGGTGATATATCGGAGGGTGAAGATGAGGTGGACATCTTGCCTCTGTAGAGCCAGTTTGTGCAAGGAGAGATTAATTGCTTCTTTTTTGGGGGGGGTCCAAACCAACCCGTCATATCAGTCACAGTCGTGTGGCAGACCCTGTCACTGAAATGATGGGTTGGTTAAAGTGTGCATGTCCTGTTTTGTTTATACAACATAAGGGTGGGTGGGAGGGCCCAAGGACAATTCCATCTTGCACCTCTTTTTTCTTTTCTTTTTCTTTGCATCATGTGCTGATTGGGGAGGGTTTTTTGGAAGGGACATCCTGCGTGACACTGCAGTGCCACTCCTAGATGGGCCCGGTGTTTGTGTCGGCCACTAGGGTCGCTAATCTTACTCACACAGTCAGCTACCTCATTGCGCCTCTTTTTTTCTTTGCGTCATGTGCTGTTTGGGGAGGGTTTTTTGGAAGGGACATCCTGCGTGACACTGCAGTGCCACTCCTAGATGGGCCCGGTGTTTGTGTCGGCCACTAGGGTCGCTAATCTTACTCACACAGCTACCTCATTGCGCCTCTTTTTTTCTTTGCGTCATGTGCTGTTTGGGGAGGGTTTTTTGGAAGGGCCATCCTGCGTGACACTGCAGTGCCACTCCTAGATGGGCCCGGTGTTTGTGTCTGCCACTAGGGTCGCTAATCTTACTCACACAGCTACCTCATTGCGCCTCTTTTTTTCTTTGCGTCATGTGCTGTTTGGGGAGGGTTTTTTGGAAGGGACATCCTGCGTGACACTGCAGTGCCACTCCTAGATGGGCCCGGTGTTTGTGTCGGCCACTAGGGTCGCTTATCTTACTCACACAGCGACCTCGGTGCAAATTTTAGGACTAAAAATAATATTGTGAGGTGTAAGGTATTCAGAATAGACTGAAAATGAGTGGAAATTATGGTTTTTGAGGTTAATAATACTTTGGGATCAAAATGACCCCCAAATTCTATGATTTAAGCTGTTTTTTAGTGTTTTTTGAAAAAAACACCCGAATCCAAAACACACCCGAATCCGACAAAAAAAATTCGGTGAGGTTTTGCCAAAACGCGTTCGAACCCAAAACACGGCCGCGGAACCGAACCCAAAACCAAAACACAAAACCCGAAAAATTTCAGGCGCTCATCTCTAATTTGTAGCACACTGAGCACAGATATGGAGCTTTTCAGGCAGAGAACGTACCCACGTCCTCTCCGTTCAATCTCCAAGGCACGAGTGAAAATGGCGGTGAACCGTGGCTCTTTATATAGAATAAGAATCTCGCGAGAATATGACAGCGGGATGATGACATTCGGCCGCGTTCGGGTTAACCGAGCAAGGCGGGAAGATCCGAGGCTGCCTCGGACCCATGTAAAATAGGTGAAGTTCGGGGGATTCAGATCTCGACGAACCGAACCCGCTCATCTCTAATTATTATATATTGTTAATCAATTGGGGCATTGCTATATATATATATATATATATATATATATATATATATTTATTATACTGGGGGCATTACTATTTATTTATATTATACTGGAGGCATTCCTATATATTTTTAGCCTTGCGTCCAGAGTGCAAAGAAAAGGGACTGTGTCATGTGACTGCGCCACTGGTGTCATGTAGCCACTTCCACTAGTGGCATGTGGCTATACCCCCTCACAACACATGACTCCGGCCATTTTTCTGTACTCGGTACCACTAAGAAAATATTTCTACCTATGCCTACTGTGTGCCTTATATTCTGTAATGCTTACAGTGTAGTGCTCTGCCGCATACTGTAGTTTTGTAAGTGCTTATGGGTTGCTTATGGAGGCAACAACTACATAGAAAGCCACAAAGCTTTTCCTTAAGATGTGCCTGACGCACATATCACTGCTACCCGAACTATTTGTGTAACCCCATGTGCGTTGGAAATGGGTTGTGGTGTGCGAGCACAGGGTTCCTCAAAGCCCAGCTATGGCAGTATTTGGAATCACAGGTACTGTATTTGTACCCAAATCCACAGTATATTTAGGCTCTAAATAACATCATCATAGTTTTAGTGATCCAGTGGAACATTACTGTTAATAAAATATTTCATGCTAATTAAAATAAATTGAATTTTTGATTAATTATCAGCATAAGGAAAATTTTGAATCTTGATCTGCTTTTTCCTTGTTTGCCTTGTAATTATGTTAGAACACCTGATAATTCTGTGGGAATGGATTTAACTTCATAGATAAAGTTTTGGCTTAACAACCTCGTTTAGATTTTTTTTTTAAATGTAGATTAAAAAATAGATCTGTATCCAATATCAAATGATCTTGTAATTATGAAATTAGAAATGAATATCCCTATTTGAATTTCTTTTATGTATTCCTTTAAGGAATCTGCCTCAGTGATTATAGTGATACCTTTTTGGCTAAATAAATCTTTTAAGAATGCTTACAGTAAATTGCTTTATCAAACATGCAGGAAATTTAATATCCTCCAATTTCTGGCATAATTCCGGTGGTTTTGCAAATAACCAGATGTAATAGAATGTGAAAGGCCTCAAATTGACAAGAAAACATACCAGAATGACTAATATCAGTTGTGAGCAAGATTGCATGCCCTTATCAATTGACTAACATCAGGACTTTTTATTCTATTCTATTTATCGGCTACTATTAAATTGTTGATTAGATTTTAACTCTGTTATCTTATTTATAGTATATGGCCAATAAGATAACTCTGTTATCTTATTTATAGTATATGGCCATATATGCTGTATTTGAAAAATTAAATGTATAATTTTTTATTTTGAATTTGACTGGACAGCGCTTCCTATTAAAACTTTGGTTTAAAAAAAAATAATTTCCGTATTAGGAAGCTGCAGCCCAGTCTTAGATATACGTCTGCCAGTGGGAGAAGGATCAGGCACCGAGTATATTTTGTGTTGTGTTTGGTTGTTCTGTATTGCATACTAGGCTGCTAGATCCGCTACCATGTCTAAATTGAAATGTCTAACAGAGAGGTTAGAGAGGAGAGACTTGTATCTGAAAGATAGGTACCCTTCACAAAGTGTAGAAGTTGATAAGGAAAATTTGGAAGATATGCATGGTCTGTTCAACAGATTGGAGAATTTATGTATCAGTGAGACTAATCATTGGTGTGACCAGATCCTGTTACAGAAATATGTGGATCAGGACATAATCCCAAGGGGGTTAAGAATTTTGAAGTCACCCACATTTCAGGATGATAAATTATTTGTTGAGGATTGGAACTGTATTTTAGATACATGCTCAAAAAATTTGATGAAGTTACTCATCAGATATAGAGAAAGGAAAGTGGTGGAATTACCGGGTGAAATAGAGAAAACACAGGAATTATTAAAGGGGTTCTCGGAGGATCCGGCCTTTGACGAAAGGGATCAAAGGGTGAATAGAAAAATAGAGGAATTTGAACATTCCATCATCACACGGAAAAATGGCAAGCTTAGGAGGGATAAGATTGACTATGAAAAAGGAGAGATACATTCCTTTAATAGGTCTAGAAATTATATACAAGGAACCACACAGAGATATAACTCCAGAGACAGGTTTAATAGATTTAGGCAGGGCCCTTCCTCATTAAATAGAAGGAATAGCTATCGAGGGGTAGGTGATAATGGGGTCAGGAGGACCTATAAACAATTTAAAAGTAAGACGAAAGGAGCTGAACCTGTCTCCTCCCTGAGTTTACGAAATAGATATGAAGTGTTCGATACGGTTGATTTGCCCTCAATAAGAAGTAATGTGGATTCTAATAATAAGAAAAAAACTGATTTTTGGGGGGAACGTCACAGATATCAGAACAGACCATCAATAAAAGAACAGGACCAAAGGTGGTCGCAAAAAAGATCAAGAGACCTAGAAGGAGGGGAGCTAGAGGAAAGGGTACAGCCCACAAAAAGTCCAAGACCAAATTAAGAGGAAAGGGCGTGTTTAACCTGTCAACAAAAACACTAGATGAAAATGAATTAAAGCTTTTAGAGAAGGGACTTAATTTTGCACCCACAGCTAAACCAAATCTTTTTACCCTTTTTGTTGATTTAAATAGGTATATAAGGACATTAAGTAGACAGAGATATTTTGCTTTGAAGAAGCTTAAATGTAAGGGGGAAGAAGGAGTACCTATTCTTTTGGATACTCACGACAATATGGCTCTTGAGATTCTAGAAACCCTTGATACTGAGGTACCTACTACTGGTAAATTATATGATATCGGGGGAACTACGGCACCAGGTGGTAATATGAAGTTTAAAAATAGGTCTAACTTCTATCCACTCCAATAAGAGGACCTTACATTGAAAGTTTCTTCAAGGCAACAATGGATCACTTTAGAGTTCTTTGCAGTAAAGAGGAAAGTAATAGAAATATCAGGGATAACCTCACTAAGGAAGAACGGCTGGCAATTAAAAATCTTTGTTCAGATCCGGAGTTGACAATAAAACAGGCAGATAAAGGGGGTGGGGTAGTTCTTCTCAATACATCAGATTATCTGGTCGAGGCAAATCGTCAATTGAATAATCAGGCTTATTATAGGAAGTTAAAAAACAATCCTACGGAGAGTTTTATGAGTGATCTGAAAAGCCTGCTAGATGGGGCAATGGAGGATCGAGCTATTCAGAAGGAGGTTTAACAATTTTTACTTGCTCAATATCCGATAGTTCCTACGTTTTATTATCTTCCTAAGATCCATAAGAGCTTAGATTCCCCTCCCGGAAGACCGATAATATCAGGAGTGGGCTCAATGATGAACAACCTGTCATATTTTGTAGATAGGTATCTGCAGAAGTATGTAAAATCATTAAGATCTTGTATAAAAGATACAACTTATTTTTTAAAATTTATTGAGCAGGTAAAATGGAAACCTACATATTGGCTTATTACATGCTATGTGGAGTCGTTATATTCTAATATTGATTATACATTAGGACTTCAAGCAGTGTAATATTATTTATCACAGGATGACATGAACACTGATGTTCTAAAAATTTTATTTTATCTTCTATTGATTATATATTGAGTCACAATTATTTTTTGTTTAATAATAATTATTACTTACAAACACGGGGTACTGCCATGGGGACCAGGTTCGCCCCGAGCTTCGCCAACCTCTTCATGGGGCGCTTTGAGGAGGAGTATATATGGGCGGAGCTCGGGACGAGCCTGGTCCTATATGGACGGTATATAGATGACCTTTTTATGATTTGGGATGGGGATTTAACTTCTATTAATAAATTTGTAGCTTCACTGAATTGTAACACCTTTGGATTAACCTTTACAAGCATAGCACATCAGTCAGAAATAACGTTTTTGGATATAGCCCTCTCCATAGTAGATAACAAGCTTAATACGAGTACTTACATTAAAGATGTTGATCAGAATAGATATCTCAACTTTAAAAGTGGTCACTATAGTAAATGGAAAACAAATATTCATAAAAGCCAGTTTTTAAGGATTAAAAGGAATTGTTCTTGCCCGGATGTTTTTCAGAAGCAGTCAGAATGCATGTATGAAGCATTCCTTGAACAAGGGTATCCTAGAAAATTATTAGACACTACATTAGCTGAGGTTACTGGTTTGGATAGGAGGTCCCTCCTTGGTGAACAAAGGTCAACATTAAGAATTTATGATGGAAAAAAGAATATCGATAGGAGTGTTAATTTTGTAACACAATATAACTCCAAAGCTTTTGCCATTAAGCAGATTGTAAAGAAGAACTTCCATATTTTAGAATTAGATGAACTTCTGAACAATACTGGTATATTAAATGACAATATTATATTTAGAAAATCTGGAAATTTAAAACAAAAATTAGCCCCAAGTCATTTTAGAATTAAGACTAAAGTAACAGAAGAAAAGAGACCACCAGAGATGTGGCTCTCTAGAAAACCATCTGGCTTCTATCGTTGTGGGAAAATGGGTTGCTTTACATGCAACTGCACAAGTAGGAAAACTGTATCTTTTTCTTCCAATGTATCTGATGAGATATTCTCGATCAAAGATTTTATTAATTGCAGGTCTGATTTTGTGATCTACCTGTTGGTCTGTGGATGCGGACTTCAATATATAGGCCACACCATCAGACCATTGCATATCAGGTTCATGGAGCATAAAAGAAATATTCTAATGAACTCCAGAACCAACTCTCTGTACAGACATTTCTCTGATTGTCAGAAGGGATCTATTAAGAATATAAAAGTTATAGCCATTGAACAGATAAAAATAACAGCGAGAGGTGGAGATAGATATAACCAACTATGTAGATGGGAGGCCTTCTGGATATTTAGCATGAAGACTCTGACACCAGAGGGGCTGAATGATATAATAGAATTTAATAATTTCTGAATATCTACTCCCCATGATATTATAATCTATTATAATTTATTATGCTGTTAATTATTATAATAAACTGCTATAGGTATATGGTGGGACTAGCTGGCAGTCGTATATCTAGATTTTATCTGTGTATTTTATCTGTGTATTATATTGTATTAATATGTTTTAGTAGCTGGAACGCATAAATCCGCAGGTGGAACGCAAGCAGCATGTGACCGGAAGCCGGAAGTAGTCATGTGCTCGTAATAGTGAAAGAATGGTATATCAGTTACTATGACAACGGCTAATTAGAGTTAAGTGGGCCCCAGGTGGTTTGTTGCTGCTTGCTGATTGAGGCAATTAGAGGAGGATAAAAGGACACCTAGCAGGTCAGTAAACATACACGTCTGAGTAAGCCGCCGAGTACCCGGAAGTGGAGAGGCGGAGAAACATGTGACATGATCGGGCTGCAATCGTTGTGAAACTTTGAATCAGTGTTACACACCAGTTGTGTCTTGTGCTGTGGACAAATTGGTAAACTGTGACTCACGCTGCTCAAGGGAGGAAGGAGAGGGAGCGCTCCCCAGTCAGTAAGTCCGTGCTGGATCCGTTTTTCAACAGTTATAAACATTGGTCTCTATATTGCAAAGCCCCCGTAAATTGCTATACACGGGAGGTAGGAGTTAAAATTACCAGTGAATTCTGAGGAACTATCAATTAATTGTACCGGATCCATGTATTAATGGACTGACGTATTAATACGCATGAATGACTAATATCAGTTGTGAGCAAGATTGCATGCCCTGATCAATTGACTAACATCAGGACTTTTTATTCTATTCTATTTATCGGCTACTATTAAATTGTTGATTAGATTTTAACTCTGTTACCATATTTATAGTATATGGCCATATATGCTGTATTTGAAAAAAAAATGTATATTTTTTTATTTTGAATTTGACTGGACAGCGCTTCCTATTAAAACTTTGGTTTAAAAAAAAAAAAATCTGCTTGCTAGAAGGGTTTTTGCAATAAGCCTGTATTAGGAAGCTGCAGCCCAGTCTTAGATATACGTCTGCCAGTGGGAGAAGGATCAGGCGCCGAGTATATTTTGTGTTGTGTTCAGAATGGAACAAGCCTAGATGCAAGTTGGCATTCAAATTTTGTAATGTTAGACATTTGAGTCGATATACAGTATGTACAGTAATAGCCAGGGAGTGTGCATCTCAATATTATTGCACCATAAAAAATCACCAATCAAAAGTGGTCTCTTTGGCTGGTGAGTTTAAATAAAAGAATAAATAAATGAAGACTACCTTCCCAGCGGTTTGATGTAAGTAATACATGGGTAAAAGGGGGTTGCATATAGGTGTTTTACGTCAAAATATTACAATATTCAGTGTGTGTCTGTTTTAGATCTCAGGAAATGCTGGCACTTGTGGTTCTCCAAGTGTAAGCATGTTCTGGAAGTCATTAATATTGTGCATGAAAGACTTGCTGGAATGTGTGCGACAGTAAATATTATTACCCCATACCCACAGTTATTCTAGGGTGGGAAGAGTCTTACTGCTACTGTATCTTCATAGGACTAATTTTTCCTGGTGGAGGGGCAATGTTTTGTAATGTAATGTGCATTTGCTCTCTGTAGGTAATACAGCAGTGTGCCGGCAAGTCAGCGACTGATTGGAAACTTTGGCACAAGGACCCCACACTGTGGGCAGGATATAATGAAGTCCAAGTCCGGCGGCTGTGTGGGATGCCGGCTGAACTCAAACTTTTTTTAACGGGGCAATTATTTACAATACTAAACCATGGGCTTTATTCAGGTCAAATCGCTGATTTGATGCGGCCGCATTCTCCCGTCTCGGGGGCCAGAGCACACTCGCAGGTCCCTTTCTGCATGCTCGGACAATGCGGTTGCACTACAATTCCACAAACACTTTTGTCTGATTGAAAAACGGGACCGCTACACCGTTATGTGTAGCCCTATCCTTATTGTGCGTAGAAGACTGAGATTGGGAATGCCTTCCCTATGGCTTGGCATCCCTGTGCACACACACACACACACACACACACACACACACACCTGTCAAATGGACCTTGAGCCAGACCTGTATTGCAAAATCTTGACATGAGTCCAGAATTGTGTTATATATTAGTAGGAAAAATATCACTAAAAATCAGGGGAAGAGAAAATAAGATGTACATTTGCAGTAATTAGGGGTGTAAAGAGAAAATTGAGCTATGATGTAAACTTAAACCTAAAAACAGAGGTGAGAACTACTCATAGTTAGTGATACAAAATGGTAAAAAAAAGTTCAAGTATATATATATATATATATATATATATAATAAAAGTATATATATATATATATATATATAAAAGTTCAAGTATACAGTATATAATATCTGACACATTGGTTTTCAATATATATATTGAAAACCAATGTGTCAGATATTATTCTCTTGATGAACTCTAATAAACTCTCCTCATGTCCGTGGTGCTAGGTTTTGGATCTTATTTTGGACATGTTTTTGTCTGGGAGCATGCTTGGCATATCCTGGAACAGCTCTGTGTTTAGTTTTTGATTCCCATTTCATGAACTTATCCAATTACTTCTTGATGCTGCACTAAGAATGTGTTTTTCCATATTTGTACTGGTTGGCATATCATCCATGGTGTGTTTTCATGGAGCAGATGCTTGTGCAGATCTGTTTATCTATGCAGCTTTTGCCAGCAATATTTTGTTATCCTGCTGGAAAAGAAGACCTCAGAAGAGATTTACTAGAGTACAATTTTGTTAAACCTCATCGTTTATAAAACCTTAATATTTTCTAAAGAGTAAAGCTGGAATTCTGAAACCGCCACCTTGATTTCTACAAATGGATAGAGTACAATGAGCGATTTACAAATACGCCATGAAAAAAAGGCAGAATGTTAGATGTGGCTCTGATAGGCGAGACTGCTCAAATCGCACATCATTGGACTATAATGCCTATGAAAAGACATAGAAACCTTTCTGCACCTGAGGCAGTGTTAAAATAACCATTGTTGGTAAAATGGCTGGGTTTGTAGGCTTCCCTGTTCTGCAATGTATGGAGAAAGAGAAAAGGGTCAAAAGGAAGGGTCAAAAGGAAAAGGGTCAAAAGGAAGGGTAAATTTAGGATTCCACAGAATCCAAAAAATGTAGCCCTGGAATCCCTGTAAGATCACAAGTCATTCCAATTTTTAGCTTTAAAATAATAAAACTTATGAATCTTTAACTGCATAAGTCAATGTAATTGCTGGTTTGCACACATTTTATGTGCTTTAACCTTGATTATATAATTTAAATGTGTGTGCTCTCAAATGCTCTTCCAGGGGTGACACCAAAACTCCAGGTCCCACGCAGTGACAGAAAGCGGGTGCTGAAGTGTGACATTATCCTACACCAGGCCTGGCCAACCTGTGGCTCTCCAGATGTTGTGAAACTACACACCCCAGCATGCCCTGACACAGTTTTAGCATTCCCTAATAGCAAAACTGTGGCAAAGCATGATGGGACTTGTAGTTTTACAACAGCTGGAGAGCCACAGGTTGACCAGGCCTGTCCTACACTACTGAGAAGGAGCTGGTAGTGCAGACATTAGTCTCCGGGGGCAATCCAGTATTTCCGGGGTTGCTGGACGTGTCCCTGGAGTGATGTCAGAGGGACTTCCATGAGCCCATGCCCCCAAACTGTGAAGCATTGTCCCTCTTGGTCGCTCCTGGTGTCACCAATCCTAGTGCCGCCACTACTGGATGTCACATACACTTACTGTATTTGTTTCCATAGATCGGAGGCACAATGGAACAAGCAAAGTTAACTTTCTACAATCTCTCAGGATACCCTAATGGATTCCCAAACAATCAGAAAGGAGAAGCATTTCAAAATGTGGATGAATAATGTATTCTTTTTTTAAATAGTTATATCACATACTGTATAAATAATGATATTTCCCAGGGGCAACAATAATCCTGTCAAGATGCATAATATAAAGCCTTAAAGGCACCAAAAGATTGTCAAATGTGTTCAATATAAGAGAGCAAGAATGTATGCATGTATAATCATGTACTCAAGTCTCTGACTGTATGTGAGTAGGTTAAGAGTTATAAACATAACAAATGGATACAGACACATATGAATACAGAGTACTGATTAAGCCCTGAACACAAAATGAACAAGTATAACATAGCAGCTATAAACAGAACAAAGAAATTGTGGCATATATGAGGCTAATCAAATCAGTGAACAAGAATCATAATAAGAATAGTTCTGAACATCCTGCACATTCTGCCAGATACATGAACAGAACAATGCATAAGACTAACAACAGGAATCATAATTTATTTTATCAGACATAGAAATATATAAGTAAAAATTGATCAGCTCCCTCAAACCATGGCCAAAGTATGTATATTTGATCCAAAAAGTTGTATATATACATATATATATATATATATATATATATATATGTGTGTGTGTGTGTGTGTGTATATATATATATATATATATATATATATGTGCACAAATGAGGATGCACTCACCAGACTTTTCCAGAGTGAAAACGATAAACTTTAATCCAGACAGCACATACTCACAAAAAGAAGGTTTGTTCGGATTGGACCTGTTCCTGAATTTTGCACCCCAGCCGCTGTGACTATAAACGACATGTGAGTGCGGCTTTTCTACAATATATATATATATATATATATATATATATATATATATATATATACAGGTTGAGTATCCCTTATCCAAAACGCTTGGGACCATAAGTATTTTGGATATCGGATTTTTCCGTATTTTGGAATAATTGCATACCATAATGATATATTATGGCGATGGGACCCAAGTCTAAGCACAGAATGCATTTATGTTACATATACACCTCATACACACAGCCTGAGGGTCATTTTAGACAATATTTTTAATACCTTTGTGCATTAAACAAAGTGTCTGTACATTCACACAATTCATTTATGTTTTATATACACCTTATACACACAGCCTGAAGGTCATTTAATACAATATTTTTAATAACTTTGTTTATTAAACAAAGTTTGAGTACATTGAGCCACAGAAAACAAAGATTTCACTATGTCACTCTCACTCAAAAAAGTCTATATTTCGGAATATTCCACATTTCGGAATATTTGGATATGGGATACTTAACCTGTATAAATAATGTTCTGTAGGCGGCACTCACGGCTCCAAGAAAAAAAGAGACAGAACGCTGTCTGGTTTGTATCAACGTTTCAATGTTTCTAATTAAACATTTTCATCAGGATAACAAAGTGACAGTGGTAAACTTTTGATCCACAAGATAGACTTTAGATAGAGCTAGGGAGTTGTATACAACTCCCTAGCTCTAAACATGACAACACTACCGGCTTTCTAAGTATATCTAAGCCTGGGTGTTTCCGCTGCTTAGGCTGCACCACTTGCAGCCATATGCAGCCGGGGGATTCATTCCATCACCCATATTCAGGTAAACGGTATAAAATATACCATCGGGTCACATGCACAACCAAATTTGTGGTCTACCTCCTTAGTTGCCCCTGCGGGTTACATTATGTGGGAAAGACTGAATGTATGTTTAAAGAAAGGATGGCTGGACATCGAGCTTCCATCAGAGCAGCGCTGGCTGCTGGTCATAGTGACCAGCCAGTTGCTCGTCATTTCGTTAATGCCCGCCACTCTTTGGCAGTATTGAAACATCGAATTATTGATCATATCCCACCACTGACCTGTGGGGGTAACAGGGGGTTACTTTTAGTTAAAGCTGAAGCCAAGTGGATTTTCCTACTTGACACCTTGTCTCCAAAGGGGTTAAACGAACAAACGGGTTTATCATGCTTCTTGTAGTTGCATTATTCTCCACTCTAGCACCTTAGTATTTAATATTGCTGCTATCCTCTGTATTCTGTCTCTTTTTTCATAAGTTGTAACATGTAATATATCTCTGTTACCATTGCACATCAATAGTTACATTTTTGTAACACTTGTTAATCCCTTGCCACTTGAATGTTTGTGTGTATCCAAGCAGTGTGTGTGGTAGTCTTTCCCTCACTGCTTATTGGCTATGTTAATATGGGAATCTGTTATATAATAAGTGTATGTCAATGGTTATTCGATTTATGAATTATCTTGATACTATGATGCCTGCTTTCTAACAGCGATGCAGATTTTTTATTCACTTATTTATATTTTTGTATTGTGATGTCTGTTCTTCATGTTTATTAATCAATTGTAATCACTGCACAGGTGGGTTCCCTCCGTGATGCCGGGATTCGTCGACCCGTGATGACGTCACTTATCACTGAGCGTGGCGGCCGGACCTCTGGCGCCATGGACGGATGAGGGGTATTTAGGTAAGTTTACCACTGTCACTTTGTTATCCTGATGAAAATGTTTAATTAGAAACATTGAAACGTTGATACAAACCAGACAGCGTTTTGTCTCTTTTTTCTTGGAGCCGTGAGTGCCGCCTACAGAACATTTGTTATATATGGGTGACTGCACGGTCACTAATGGAGGGCACCGGCGTTTCACCAGTCTCTGTACTTTGCATTGAGGAGTGCCACTAACCGACTATTTATATATATAAATATATATATATATATATATATATATATATATATATATAGTACGGATATCTTCAGGGGTGCCTATTGTACATGCAAATTTTGTTGGTAACCGATTGGCTTCAATGCAAATGGTATCTTCATACGACCACTGATCTTGCAAACAATTTATTTAATACATGATTTTAAAACATTAAAACATTAAAAATAGTTTTTCATTCCATACAATACATCAGCAGAATGCTTTCTTTAGTTGAAAGTCTATCTTGGGGATCAAAATTTTTTCATTAACATTGGATCTAGTAACCCGCATATCACCCTCTAGATCCGATGTTAATGAAAAAATTTGGATCTACAAGATAGACTGTCAACTAAAGAAAGCATTCTGCTTTCTCAGGCATAACTCAGCCAGAAAACAAATATACAGTATTAGGCTCAACAAGATGATGAAGGCAGAAATTACAGCAATACCTACAGGATGGGGGAGGCAAGAAGGGGGCGGAAAGAGACATAGTAAGAGTAACATGAGCATACTGGTCAGAAACAGATTAATACACGGAAGCAATGTAGAGAGAGAAAAAAGTGACCTAGAGCTTCCGTATGACAAATAAAATGAAAACACAACTAACCAAAGAACCAACCGGTCCAAGTGAGGGGACAGCTAGAAAGCAATACCCCAGGACACTGAAACATGTGGAGAATAATAGCCCCAAAGTAAATAATGAACATATAAATAAATAACAGAGATACAAGCAGCAGAGGTGACTGAAGAAGTGGTTGTATGCTGTCAATAATAAATGTAAACGTTATCAAAAAATGATTTAAAGCAACCAAAAAAAAACACCTCAGGAGGTATATCCGTTCCAATGCAGGAGAGTCAGCCAGTTTGGAGAACCATCTCGGAAACAGACCTTATGCATATTTGAGGGAGGAGAAGACAGTATGTCATAATCAGTGGCGGGAGGGGGGCAGTTATGTACGCCGAGGCAGAATGTGCACATAAATAAGCCAAAGCATCAGCTGGTGAAGTAAAATCCATATGAGAGGAGCCGTCATAGAGTCAAAGATGAGACGCATATAACAAGCCAAACTTTCGACCCTCAGTAGCTAGTTGTGAGCAAACTGGCAATAAAGCTTTTCGGGCCCTAGTCAGTACCAGTGGGTAGTCCTGAAAGATGAAGAGTTTATGGCCTTTCCAACAGGGTCGTGATGCTGACTAAAATGCCATTTGAATAGAGTAACCCAGGGATGGGGTTTATTGGGGGTAGGAGCGGGCCCACTCGAACCCATTCAATGACAAGATTACAACATTCCTGTTCAATGCCTAGTAAGGAGGGGAGTTCTATGTACAAAATGGGAGAGAGATGTCCCCTTAACAGATTCAGGGAGTCCAACCAGCCTTACATTATTCTCCAAGTCATCGAGCCTGTTCCATATTTGATAGTTATCTGTAGTAAGCCCTATCACTGATTGCTTTATATCATCCACATCATGCAGTATAGCAAAACTTTTAGTGTAGGTCACCCTCTGAGCAAGTTCCTGCAGCTGCTGTATGATATCAGCAACTGCCTGTGAGAGAAGGGGGGGGGGGTCATGGTGCTTTTCGTTGCCTCCGCTGTGTCCCCATATGTAACAGGGGAGTTTGCAGTACACCCTAAGTCACTTTCCTGAGAGCATGGCACTTCTGCAGCTGCTTTCTTGGACGCCATAGAGATAGGGCCAGGGCCAGCCTCCAGCACCTCATTACCCGCAGCCTGGCAACTGGGGAGCGGTCCATCATGGGCGCCGGGACTTCAGAGGTACCAGCGGGGGCTAAGAGAGGCTTAATCAGCCTTGTAACGTTATGTCCGGGGGAGATTAGGAGTCGGCTGCAACACTCTAAAAATTGGAACCGGAAGTTCTGCAGATAGTTCTTAATGACACTGGCTTTATGTTTGGGGTCATTGTTCTGCTGTAGAATAAAATTGGATGCCTCCCTGATGATATCGCATGATGAATAAGTGCCTGCCTGTATTATTGAATCTTGGACTGCACTGCAGCCTCTGGAGCTGCCACTGACTGGTTGTAATTAAAAAGATTTTTGAAAACCACCTACATGTGAAGTTTTGTTTATTTATTTATTTTCTGTGACTTCTCTCCATGTATAATTCACATTGCCAGTTTATAATAGCCCTACTGCTTCCTGGATGGAGTATGTGTAGGCCTAATTGGAAGTAATAATAATAATAATAATAATAATTTTATTTATATAGCGCTCTTTCTCCAATAGGACTCAAGGCGCTTACCAGATACATAGCATAATATAGTACAGAAAATAATGAAGTACAGAAAAGCTTTTCATAAAATACAGAAGCATGTAGATACTAAAGGGACATTATGGAAATGCTTGAGTAAACAGAAAAGTCTTGAGTCTACTTTTGAAGGATTCTATAGTTGGGGCCTCTCGCACTGTGCGGGGAAGTGAGTTCCATAGAGTCGGAGCCGCATGACTAAAAGCTCGACCCCCAGATGAATTACGGTAGATTCTAGGTACTGCTAAAAGTCCTTCATCTACAGATTGCAGTAATCGAGTGGGGCAGTATGGGGTCAGAAGCTGTTTCAGGTACCTTGGGCCCTGGTCATGTAGTGCTTTGAAACTCAGTAAGCCAATCTTGAAGATGATTCGCCATCTTACAGGCAGCCAGTGAAGGGAGTAGAGGATGGGTGTCATGTGGGTAGAATGGGGCTGGTTGGTTAATAGCCTGGCAGCTGTGTTTTGCACCAGCTGTAAGCATTGCAATTCTTTTGCTGGTAGACCAAGGTAGAGGGCATTACAGTAGTCTAAACGAAATGATACAAATGCATGTATGACTTTTGGCATATCATCTGAGGGAATTAAGTGCTTTATTCTGGCTATGTTCCTCAGGTGAAAGAATGAGGATTTGGTTGTGGCTGATATCTGATGTTTAAGTGTCAAGCCACCATCCAGAACAACGCCAAGATTCCGCACACGATCACTGGTCTGTAATTCTGAATCCCCGAGTGTAAGTCCAGTTGGTTGGCTATGCTGCAGTCTTGTCCTTTGATGTTGCGGTCGTATCATAAGGACCTCTGTTTTATCCGGGTTCAGTCGCAGCCAACTGGCGCTCATCCACTCCTGTAGTTCAGCTAGACAGCCATTTAGGGTTGCTATTGGGTTTTCAGTGCCCGGAGAAAAGGACAAGTACAGTTGTGTATCATCTGCATAGCAGTGGTAGACCAGGCCATGGCGCCTGATTATTTCGGCCAATGGGAGCATGTATACTGCAAAAAGCATGGGGGATAGTATAGAGCCTTGTGGGACACCACATGGCAATGGCACTGGTGGTGATGAGTATAATCCAGGTGATACTCTCTGTGACCTGCCTGTGAGAAATGATTTGAACCAGCTTTGGACTGTGCCATCCATACCACAGAAGTGTATCAGTCGCTCAATCAGAAGCCCATGGTCCACGGTATCAAATGCTGCCGAGAGATCCAGAAGGATTAATATTGAACAGTCACCTCTGTCTTTTGCCATCAGAAGATCATTTAACACACACACCAGGGCTGTTTCAGTGCTATGTCTTCTCCTGAATCCTGATTGAAATGGATCGTAAATATCATGGGTTGTCAGGCGGGTTTCCAGTTGATTTTCAACGACTTTCTCAATAACCTTTCCTAAGAAAGGAAGGTTTGATACCGGTCTGTAGTTGGTCATGCAGTCAGGATATAAATTAGGTTTTTTAAGAAGCGGTCTAACAATTGCTTCCTTTAGAGGTCCAGGAAAAATGCCTGTCTGCAAAGAGCATTGAACAATTTTTGTAAAGACAGGACCAATTATATCCATACAACCTATTAGAAGCTTGGTTGAGGCTGGGTCCAGATCACAGGTGGTGGGACGCAAAATCCGAGCAATTTCAGCAGTGTCCTTTACATCCACTGGGTCAAAGCTGGTCCATGAAGGCAGGTAGCTTATATTGGCAGGATTTGTAGTTTGGCACTCCTTTGATGGCACTGTGGAGATTCCAGCCCTGATGGTGGATATTTTATCTGCAAAGAAGTTTGCAAACTCATTGCATCTTGCCTGGGAGAGGGTCTCATCAGTCTGCAGGCATGCTGGCTTGCAAAGCATCTCCACTGTGGGGAAAAGTTGAACTGGCCTATTGTTTGCTGCTGTGATCTCATTTGACAGGAACTGTGCTTTCTTACGAGTGATTGTCGATTGATATTCTTCGTTATGCTTTATTAGTTTTATTTTGTCATCCACTAGGTTAGTCTTCCTCCATCATCTTTCCAGTCTACGCCCCCTTTTCTTGAGCTCACTAACACTGTTGTCGAACCATGGAGCTTGACATTGTGGTTTACGAGGTCTTAAACGCACAGGGGCGATAATATCAATTGCAGCCATAACATCCCTATTATAATAACGGACTAGGGAACAGGGATCTTCACAGGCACCCAGTATAGCAGAGAGATCCAGATTTGCTGCAAGAGCCTGGGGAGTCATACCCCTCCTTGGATGATACCTGGTCAACTCCATGGGCAGAGATCTTATTTGAGGGGTTGCAACTGAGAACCAGAGGGAGTAGTGGTCTGACCAGATGACTGGTTTTATTTTTAGGTCAGTGACTTCTAATCCAATCTGAAAGACAAGGTCGAGAGTGTGACCACTTTTATGTGTGGCAGAGGGAATGACCTGTGTGAAGCCCAGACCATTCATTGTGCACAGGAGGTCTTGGACAAGGCGTGAGAGCTCATCATCCTCCCATGCATTGAAATCCCAGAGGATGAGCCATCTTTGATGTTCCAGAACCAGGCCAGCAACAGTGTCTGCAATTTCTTGTAGAAATATCTCTCCATCTCCAGGTGGCCGGTAAATGAGAAGTACTCTGAAACCTAATCCTGTCGAACTACGGGCAGCAATGCACTCGAATGAGAGAGTAGTTTCAATAGGGTGGACCCTAAGTTTAAGTTCTTTTTTGAAGCAGATAGCCACACCGCCACCCCTGCGGTCCAGTCTTGGGTTGTGAATGACAGAGTAGTTTGTTGGTACTGCAGCCTCCAATATAGGTGCTGCATTTTCATCTAGCCAGGTCTCTGTAATACAGGCTAGATCTGCAGATTCAATAAGGTCAGCAATTGTTGCAGTCTTGTTTCTTATAGATCTGGCATTACAAAGGACTGACCTGATTGGGCATACCAGAGGGCCTTCAGTTTTCTTTATGTTAAGTGCAGGAGCTCTGGGTATGGGGGTCACAAAGTGAGAGTTGACAGTTCTGTCCTTCCAAACACAGGGCCGTCTTTTGGGTATCACTTCTATTTGATTGATCTTTGAGTATGGGGGTGAGCAGGTGGGCAAAGGACTTAGATGATTACCGGGGGAAATACATTTCCGGCCTGCTCGCTTCCCACGAATGCGCCTGTGTTTTCTTTTTAAAATGCCAAGGGATTGGAGAATAGAAGCCTGTGATGGTGTGATAGGAACTGCAGAATGTGGTGGGCGGAGTGAAAGAATGAAGCTGGAGCAATATGTATACATTTGGTCATCAATGACAGATTGCTATAAGTTTGAGCTGCATATGATGATGAGAGAGGGAGAGAAAGCAGTGGGGTTTTTTTTTTTGTTCTTGTATTTTTTTTTTTATTTTTTTTCCTTTTTGTGTTTTGTTTTCCCCCAATTCGGTATGTGATCCAAAATTATAATGGGATTATGAACAAAGTTATTGCTATAACCTATTGGGTATATTTGAAGCAAGTAATAAATAAAATAACTGCTGATTTAGTCAATCATCCTAGGATTGGCAGTCTTTTGGAACGGTGTTAGAAGCCAATTCCTGTGTAGGTGTGAAAAGTCTCAGTGTGAGAGGCCTTTGAAGTAGATTTTTTTGTGGGGGTAGTGATAACATGTCCTGGAAATGGATCCTGATTTTAAACAGTGAGCCTTCAGCAATTCAGAGCCAATATACTGATATTAGTAGATTAATGCAATAAGTCAGTTATTTGTTGCTCAGAGAACAGAGGTGGATGATGTCTAAGTGAGGGGCTGGATGTAGCCAAAGATAGGTTGTAATCCACAGTACCTTATCTGGGTAATGTCCAATGCAGAGTACAGCAGCTGCTAAACTGGAGGATTTCTCAGTGGAGATATGCAGAGGATTCAGTCCAGGATTCAATCCAGTGTGTATCTCAGCGCAGGAATGCAATCCGTTGGTTTTGATGAAATGTCCGCGTAGAGTAGTACAAGTTAAAGGTAAGTCCTTGGATATTTATGATGATTCATAGGTCAGCCAGATTTAGAAATAGCTACAATTATAACAATGTGAGCCATATAAAACATACATGCACAAAGTGATGAATGTTTTTACATACCCACTAGCCATTCACTTGCTTATTTCTCAGCTATCAAACTTGTTATCTAAGGATGGCTGTCTCAGGATATAGACTAAGACAATCTGTTACTTTTGCCTATTTGATTAAATGATATACTGTAATCATAACGCAAAATCCAACAATACATTACAAATGTGTCTATTAATAACAGCTGCCACAAATGGAGCAGGTCCCATCATGCCTCATGGTGGGAAGCAGTTAGTTTCCAGGCTGTCGGGATCCTGGTGGTCAGGATACTGACACTGGAATCCCGACAGCCAAGGGATCCAGATGGTCGGAATCCCAACCTGGGCCCAGAATCCCCACTCGGGGGGTGGTCCACGCCACCCCCCGAGGGGTAATAAATTAGTGTGGCGAGCAAAGCTCGCCAACCGGCCAGGAGCGCGGTGAGCACAGCGAGCCCGCAAGAGAACACGCCGCGCACACCAGAGGGATCCCACCTGTCGGGAATTCAGCATCGGTCTTATGAATGCTGGAATTCCGACCATCGGGATCCCATACTGATCCCTACTGAATCCCTTCTGGTAATCAGCTGCTCCAAAAAGGCTTCTAGAAATCTAGGATATGTCTGTTACAGAACAACATACTCCATGCAAATTAACTTTATTTATTGTTTTCCTAAATTATATGAAATTTTTTTTCACTTTTCAGAGAGAAGAAATGTTGTCACAAAGGTAAAGACGGTAAACACATTTGCTTTTAACAAAACTGGAAATACAGTATGAGAGCATGTGTATATCAACACCTTGGTGCCTTTGAGCATTCCATATCTTCTGCCATGCATCTTACATCTTAAAAAAGCTTCAAGTGAAGTTTACCTGCATGTGGCAGAGCAGCCGCATAAATCATTGTGAATGATGAAAATCACACTGCACCATGGTCCTAAGTCCCAGAACAAGACAAACCAATGTAGGATTATCAAGTGGGGATTTCTTCCAGTAATACTGTACTTGTTTATTTAAATAATGATCCAGAATATCTGAGAGAGAAGGCATGATGTTTATATTGAAGCTTTCACTAAACATAAAGTTTGATCTTCACAAACACAAATGTTTAGAGAGGAAATGTTTAATGATCTGTATCACAAGAGCTATGGAAGGTACTTTTGAGCAAAATGTAAGCAACATATAACAGTTTAACAAGGAGATTGTAATGCTCAATGAGACATACAGTACATGTAGTGCCAGTATGTTTGTGCTATACAATTTACAATACATTTAAAATTGCTTAAAATTGTGGAGGAAACTTTCTACATATTTTATGGGACTTGCCAAAGGTGTACTGTTACTGGGAAACTTTATAGAACACATGAAATAGAAATGTGATTGAAGTCCCAGACTAGTACTGTACACTGAGGCGGATATAGGGGTCTGGCATATCATTATTGTCCGCCACACTCCCCCCCCCGAAAAAAATAAAATAAAAATAGTATAAAATATAATGTAAATTACAGGGTTAAGTAATATAAAATTATACATATATGAGCTCATTTAAGATACCCAACAGGGCACAATAAAATGCAGTGTTGACAGAGAGGGGAAGATGGAGGGGAAGGGAGAGAGGGGTGGGCGGTCAGGGGTTCTTAGATGGGGTGAGGGAGTTGTTGGTGCATCGCAACAGGGGAGATGAGAGGGATTGGAGGTGCCGCGATGGGAAGGGAGGTGCCTCGATGGTAGGGGCATTCGGGGGTTCTGCAATGGTGGGGGGATTGGAGGTGACGCAAGAGGTGAGTAGGGGAGGGTCAGGAGTGCCACAATGGGAGGGGTGTTTGAGGGGGGTCAGGGGTTCCACGTTGGGGGTGACCTAATGAAACAGTTGTTTCCACCCCATATCTTCTTGGACCGCTGCCTCTTTGATGCTCCCCTGTCTGGTCTGACCCCCAGCTGGATCTTACCTGCTGGCTGCTTGGCAGGGTGTGAAATCCAAGTGCAGAGAGCCAGCATCATGGGGGGAGAGAGACCTGCTGTGCTGTCCCTGGTAGGTGCCGCCTATAGGCACGTGCCTTACATGCCTAGTGGTAAATCTGGCACTGACTGTACATTTATATTCATCAACCAATAACAGTATTGCTTTAAGTTGGTATTCAAATACATTACATTTTCATAATATAATTTAGTGCTAAATATATTCTGCGCTGACAGTATGCAACATTCTTATCCTATATAGATAACATATCGGGTTTAAAAAGAAGTGGTTAGCTCAGTGGTTCCCAAACTTTTCTGAACCACGGTGCCCTAGAGTATCAAAATTTTGTTTCACGGTACCCCTAGGCCAAAAGTTTCTAATTGAGAAATTTAGAAAGAAATATTAAATTAAGTAAATTGTGTTTATACAGTGTGTCTTCCTTAGGTTCAATTGTGTGGTGAGGGACAATCACAATTTAATCACATATTTTACGATTGGCAGCAACCAGCACTGTTTTGCCTATTACATTGCCCATATATCATTTGAATTTGTCCTGGACCACCAATCCAAGGCACCCCTGCAAGTTTCCAGAGGCACCCCAGGGTGCCACGGCACACAGTTTGAAAACCACTGGGTTAGCTTCTTAAAAGAAAAGTCAATGGGGCAGATGTATTAACCTGGAGCATAAGGAAGTGATAAACCAGTGATAAGTGCAAGGTGATAAACGCACCAGCCAATCAGCTCCAGTATGTAAATTAACAGGAGCTGATTGGCTGGTGCATTTATCACCTTGCACTTATCACTGCTTTATCACTTCCTTATGCCGGCTCCAGGCTTAATACATCTGCCCCAGTGAACCAGAGTGTATGTGGCACTGGTGCTGCTATAAATCAAACAACTTGAGCCCAGTTTCAAGTATATAGGGGAAATTCACCAACGCGCACCCCCGGCAGATTTCTGTGTTGCTGTAGAGATAGGAATTGTTTTCCCTTCTACTGAAGCTTGCACTAGTGCACTAGGCCCGGCCCCCTCTGGCATTAACACCCATTCCCTGCCCTTCCTCGCAGAGGGGGTGGCACCGGCAGTGTCAGACAGTCGGCTGCTTACCTCCTACCTGATTGCCTCCGCTGGTTTACTGGTCTCACATATTCGGATGCTGTGGTTGGTCACTCCGCT
Organism: Pseudophryne corroboree; assembly: GCF_028390025.1. NCBI lineage: Eukaryota > Metazoa > Chordata > Amphibia > Anura > Myobatrachidae > Pseudophryne > Pseudophryne corroboree. Next base: position 392,107,780 of record NC_086447.1, on the reverse strand, counting down.
GCTGCCCTGCTGCTGCTTTGTAGTGAGTAGGCATTGATGTCCACATACCCCCTCCCACCTCCAGGACCAGGCTCGCCCCCTCCTGCTGATATACCCAGCTGCATCCCTCTTTTCTTGTACTCCTCCCATCCCGAGGCCCACCCCTCCTTACCCCCTGTCCTGTCTGAGCCTACCCTCTCTATACTCTGTTCTGGAGGTGGGTCTTCTGTACATGCAGCGGCAACCAGGAACCAGAGGAAAGAGGCAGTTACAGCATCCTCATTAAAAGTAAGTGCATGTGGAGGGTATGCTCTCATGTGATCTCATGTAATGGGAGGGTTAGTGGAGTAAAGTGCTGCAGTGATGTAGTGTGGGGCATTAGTGCTGTTATATAGTGTGTGTGTGTGTGTGTGTGTGTGTGGGGGGGGGCAGGCTAGTTATGTATTATGGGTTGGTAGTGCAGTGACGTAGTGTGGGGCATTCGTGCTGTTATATAGTGTTTGTGGGGGGGGAGGGTAGTTATGTAGTATGGGTAGGTAGTGCAGTGATGTATTGTGGGGCATTAGTGCTGTTATATAGTGTGGGGGGGCAGGGTAGTTATGTGGTATGGGTAGGTAGTGCAGTGGTGTAGTGTGGGGCATTAGTGCTGTTATATAGTGTGTGGGGGACAGGGTAGTTATGTGGTATGGGTAGGTAGTGCAATGGTGTAGTGTGGGTCATTACTCCTGTTATATATATATATAGTGTGTGTGTGTGTGTGTGTGTGTGTGTGTGTGTGTGTGTGTGTGTGTGTGTGTGTGTGTGTTTTGGCGGAGCAGGGTAGTTATGTAGTATGGGTAGGTGGTGTAGTATGGGCTGGGGTGTTAGTGCTGTTATGTAGTGTGTATGTGTGGGGAGGTAGTGCAATGGTGTTGTGATGTGAGGAAGTGTAGTGGTGCATAGTGGGGAGGTAGTGTAGTGCTGTTTTGTAGTATGGGTAGGTAGTACAGTGATGTACTGTGGGAAGTCAGTGCAGTGATACTCATGCGCACAGGGTGTGTCTGGTGTGCACAGGCACACCCTAATGTATAGAGCAACCCATAAGCAGATTCGGGGAAACGGGGGATAATTTTATTTTTATTTCACTTTTATTTTCTGGGGCATTAGTGCTACCAGTCTGCCCTCCACCAGTAAAGGCTGCTGGTTGTCCTTCAGCCTGTAAGCACCTCATCTGGACAGTTATGCATGCAACCCAGTTTCGCCTCACTCTACTGGCTTATACATCATTGTCTCCCTGCACACACTTGACACTATGTGGTGAAGAAGAGCCCAGCAGCCACCATGGGGACTCCAAGACACCATTCACATCCACCTTTGCCAGTCCAGGAGGTGAACACCCTGCGCCGATGGGAGGGACATCACCGACCAGGCGAACAGCCCAGCCACTGGTCAAAGGAATCTGCAGTCTCTGGACTGCCCACCAGGCCAGCCATCCCCAGGAGGACGCCAGTGTCATGGTCCAGACACCCAGCAGGCCACGCCATAAAGAGAATGCCGCACCAGTCGGGACAGGCACACCCCAGCTTTCCCCAGTGCTTTACAATGAGTCCAGTCACTTGAGCTCAGCAGCAGCTTCATTCAGTGGCACAACTCTACTGACTCCCCCTGTGTAACCCTGGCCTATCCCATTACATAGCTGAGAGGGGCCAGGAGGGTGAGAGTAGTGCAAGTGGGTGACTAGGCTGCTATGGGGAGCTGGTGACTGACTAAACTGAAAGGAGCACAGGATGCAAAGTTTGACATGAGGGGGAAGAGGAGGAGAATGCTGGCGTAAGGGGACTGGGTGAGGCTGAGAGGCACAGAGTGAAGGACGGGAGGCTGAGAGGAAGAGAGTGAAGGGTGGGAGGCTGAGAGGCACAGAGTGAGGTGAGAAGACAGAGGCACAGAATGAAGGGTGGGATGCTGAGAGGCACAGAATGAAGGCTGGGAAGTTGGGAGGCACCGAGTGATGAAGTGGGCGGCTGAGAGGCACAGAGTAAGGGGGTATCTGAAAGGCACAGAGTGAAAGGCACATGGTGAGATATGCAGGTGGGGGATGATGGTGTGGCAGAGAGAAGCAGAAGGTAGATGATGGTGCAGCTGAGAGACGACTCATGGAGGATATGATGGTGTTGCTGAGAGACACAAGGTGGAGACTGTGTGGCTGAGAAAAATGCAGCCTGGAGATGTTGGTTTGGCTGGGAGATGCAGGGCGGGGATGATGGTGTGGCTGAGAGATGCAGGATGGACATGGTGTGGCTGAGAGGCGCAGGCGGGAGATGATGGTGTGGCTGAGAGGTGCAGGGGGACATGATGGTGTGGATGATAGTTTTGGGGTGGAGATGATGGCGTGGGTAAGAGAAGTGGGGGGAGATTATGGTGTGGCTAAGAGGTGCGGCAGGAGATGATGGTGTGGCTGAGAGACGCAGGTGGGAGATGATAGTGGGACTGAGAGACTCAGAGGGGAGGCGGTGACACAAGTCTGGCTGAAACTCTTGTATAATGATGACCTTGGTTTTATTCCTATACAAACAGGCCTCTTCCGGATCATGTGATATCCTACCTGATAGTGAATACAGACTGAAGGCGCTGTCTGACCGTGAAGGATACATTTCTTCAGAGGTACACCGTTGTGAGGAACCACCATTTAGGTAAGGTGCATATGGAATGGAAAGGAATGCCAATAGGCGGTGATAGACAAGCCCATCTGACGGTGCAATAAAATGTGCTGTGCATGCCTAAGGATGTAGTATGGGGAGATAGTGTTATAATATTGACCCTGTTGAAGCTGTCCCCTGCCGGAAGGAGGATGCTGGTTAAAAAAAGGGCAGACTAGATGGGTCAAGTGGTTCTTATCTGCCGTCAAATTCTATGTTTCTATTGCAACCTTGCATCCTCCCCCTCTTCTTATATTGATAGGGTACCCACAGGTTTGTTACCCAGAGACCTCACAAACCTTAATACAGCCCTGAAGGTAGCGCAGTATTGTGGTGTGGGAAGGTAATGCAGTAATGTGGTGAGGGAATGTATAAATACTGCAGGAATGTAATCTGGGGAGGTAGTGAAGTGAAATACTGTAGTGTGGAGATGTAATGTGGGGAGGTAGCATAGTGATATACTGCAGGGATGTAGTGTGAGAAGGTAGCATAGTGATGTAGTGTTGGGAAGTAGTTTGGGGAGGTAGATATAGTGAGGGAGTGCAGTGTGGGGAAGTAATGTAGTGGTGTAGTGTGGGGAGGTAGTGCAAGGATAGTGCAGAAATGCAGTGTGGGAAGGTAGTATAGTGATGTAGTGTGGGGAGGTAGTGCAGTTAATGATATGTCACCACAACCCCCTACTCATTGGGAAGAACTTCTCTATGGTTCTGGTCACACAACCTGTGACGGCTCATAATAGGCCCTTCTGAAATTTCATCTCCAGGCCATGTGGACCTTAATCTGGCACTGGCCAGCAGGTGCGAGAACTTCTTTTCAGCTCACTATCCCCAGGGGTGGCAAGCTGAAATGCGCAAAAAGTGACCATTTTGGGTGGCCAAATGGGACTTTTCCCCATTAAGAGTATAATACTTCACTCATAAGACATTTGTTTTATAGCAACACCAGGCCTCTTACTGTACATTCTGATTCACTTTAATAATATACTCATTAAGAAATAAGGACAAACAAAACAATTTGTTACAATTTTAAATTTTGGCAGAATTTGATTGTTTTATGGGTACTGAATGAACTCTCAAAACAAATAATATAAAACATGTGTATCTGCAATTAATTTTGAAGTGCAATATGTTGAACATTGTATAACAATGTACACTGCTCAAAAAAATAAAGGGAACACTAAAATAACACATCCTAGATCTGAATGAATGAAATATTCTTATTAAATACTTTGTTCTTTACATAGTTGAATGTGCTGACAACAAAATCACACAAAAAGTATCAATGGAAATCAAATTTATTAACCCATGGTGTTCTGGATTTGGAGTCACCCTCAAAATTAAAGTGGAAAAACACACTACAGGCTGATTCAACTTTGATGTAATGTCCTTAAAACAAGTCAAAATGAGGCTCAGTAGTGTGTGTGGCCTCCACGTGCCTGTATGACCTCCCTACAACCCACACAAGTGGTTCAGGTAGTGCAGCTCATCCAGGATGGCACATCAATGCGAGCTGTGGCAAGAAGGTTTGCTGTGTCTGTCAGCGTAGTGTCCAGAGCATGGAGGCGCTACCAGGAGACAGGCCAGTACATCAGGAGACGTGGAGGAGGCCGTAGGAGGGCAACAACCCAGCAGCAGGACCGCTACCTCCGCCTTTGTGCAAGGAGGAACAGGAGGAGCACTGACAGAGCCCTGCAAAATGACCTCCAGCAAGCCACAAATGTACCTGTGTCTACTCAAACGATCAGAAACAGACTCCATGAGGGTGGTATGAGGGCCCGATGCCCACAGGTGGGGGTTGTGCTTACAGCCCAACACCGTGCAGGACCTTTGGCATTTGCCAGAGAACACCAAGATTGGCAAATTCGCCACTGGCGCCCTGTGCTCTTCACAGGTGAAAGCAGGTTCTCACTGAGCACATGTGACAGACGTGACAGAGCCTGGAGATGCCATGGAGAACGTTCTGCTGCCTGCAACATCCTCTAGCATGACCGGTTTGGCAGTGGGTCATGAATGGTGTGGGGTGGCATTTCTTTGGGGGGCCACACAGCCCTCCATGTACTCGCCATAGGTAGCCTGACTGCCATTAGGTACTTAGATGAGATCCTCAGTCCCCTTGTGAGACCATATGCTGGTGCGGTTGGCCCTGGGTTCCTCCTAATGCAAGACAATGCTAGACCTCATGTGGCTGGAGTGTGTCAGCAGTTCCTGCAAGACGAAGGCATTGATGCTATGGACTGGCCTGCCCGTTCCCCAGACCTGAATCCAATTGAGCACATCTGGGACATCATGTCTCGCTCCATCCTCCAATGCCACGTTGCACCACAGACTGTCCAGGAGTTGGCGGATGCTTTAGTCCAGGTCTGGTAGGAGATCCTTCAGGAGACCATCCACCACCTCATCAGGAGCATGCCCAGGCATTGTAAGGAGGTCATACAGGCACGTGGAGGCCACACACACTACGGAGACTCATTTTGACTTGTTTTAAGGACATTACATTAAAATTGGATCAGCCTGTAGTGTGTTTTTCCATTTTAATTTTGAGGGGGACTCCAAATCCAGACCTCCATGGGTTAATAAATTTGATTTCCATTGATAATTTTTGTGTGATTTTGTTGTCAGCACATTCAACTATGTAAAGAACAAAGTATTTAATAAGAATATTTCATTCATTCAGATCTAGGATGTCTTATTTTAGTGTTCCCTTTATTTTTTTGAGCAGTGTATATAAATTTACATCACATATTTTTAACCTTAAATGTAATATTAAAAACATAAGGGGTCCATGTACTAATGGGAACTATGGGGCCAAACAAAAAATTCAGAGAAAATTGACTTTTGATATGTACGAAATGGTTTTCTCTGCATGCAGCTGCACTATAGGGGACCCAGGAGAGAGGTGAGTTACACACAATGCAGTGAGGAAATGTGTATGTGCAATCACCGGGCAGTGAGTGACTTTTTTTGTTCACTCTCCTTGGAGGGAGAGTGAACGATACATGGACCCCTTAGTTTGAACTAGAATTAAAAAGATTTATAAATATTTTCAGAGCCAAACAAATCTTATCAGCAGCACACACATTTTTTGAAAGTGAACTACAAAAGACTTGTGCAAGTCCTATTCCATAAGATATATAAACAATGGTTCTGAAAAATAAAAACTAGGGCCTTAATTTAAGGTAAGCTGCAAACGTTTAAGCCAAAAGTAGGCATAACCAACAGCTGAAAAATATATATAGCGCAATATAAAAGTACTTGGGGGGTCATTCAGATCAGATTGCTGGGCTGCGTTTTTTGCTGCCCTGCGATCAGATAGTCGCCGCCTACAGGGGGAGGCTTAAATCGCTGTGCAGGTGTGCGATCGCATGTGTAGCAGAGCTGCACAAACAGATTTTGTGCAGTCTCTGCGCAGCCCAGAACTTACTCTTCCCATGCGATTGTTTCCTGTTGATCGGGGTCGGAGCTGACGTTAGACACCATCCCTGAAAAACACCTGAGCCCGTCTGCGTTTTTCCAGACACTCCTGGAAAATGCTCAGTTGACACCCACAAACGGCCTTTTCCTGTCAATCACCTTGCGAATTCCTGTGCATTTGGATTTTTCGCACCATCCCGTCGCTAGGCACCAATGCCCAGTGCTGTTGTCCGATGTGCCTGCACCTTGCCGGTGCATACGCATGCGCAGTTTGGATCTGATCGCACGCTGTGCGAAAACGCACAGCAGCGATCAGATCTGAATGACCCCCTTGATCAGATATTTTCATAAAACAAAAACAACAATGGGGCATTCAGAGTGTCCCACATCAGTATGTCATGTTTTTAGGAGTTTGGGAGGACATGAACTAAGCAGTGATAACAGTGGAGAAGTGAGCCAGTGGAGAAGTTGCCAATGGCAACCAATCAGCTGCACTGTATATTTTTATAGTATGCAAATTATAAATGTTACATCATTACTGATTGGTTGCCATGGGCAACTTGTCCACTGGCTCACTTCTCCACTTTTATCACTACTTAGTACATGTCCCCTTTGTATGAAATGTCTACAATCAAAATCCCAACAGTCAAAATCCCGACAACGATTGACTGACATTCAAAATAGCGACATTTAAAATACCGACAAGGTCAAAATAGCTACATTCAAAATACCGACAAGGTCACAATACTGACATTTAAAATACCGACAAGGTCAAAATACCGACATTTAAAATGTTGACAGGTCAAAAAGTCGACACAAGTTATTAATTTGTGTGTGTATGTCGACATAGGTCGATATGGACACCATATAAACGCGCTCGGCACACTATTATAGTCTCCCTCCAGGTCCACTGGGATGGTAAAGTATGAACAAGTCTGTTTAAATGAAAAAATCCTGAAAAACTCTTTGACCTGTTGACATTTTAAATGTCGGTGTTTTGACCTTGTCGGTATTTTAACCATGTCAGATTTTGACCATCGGTCAATGGTTGTCGAGATTTTGAGCGTCGGGATTTTGATTGTATGTGAAATTGACTGCATCACATTTTTAGTATACTTTATAAATATCAGCCCTAACTGAATATGTAATTCTTCCAGCAATCCAGCTTTTCAGATTGAATGGGAAAGATAACCAACAGCCATGTACAAACTACAAGCACAAAGCACTTTACTGGTGCATTGTTCTCAACAATATCACATTATAGTAACATTGATATCAACATAAAATATCCTCACAAGATTAAAAAATAGGATTAGTACGATGGGGTATAGACAGGTCCAAAGAAGCCAGTGCACTTTAAATTTCTTCAACTGGGTGTTCTGGCTCCTCCCCTCTATGCCTCCTCCAACAGGTCAGTTATAGGTAAAACAGTGCCCAAAGAATGACATACTTGAGAGATGGAACATAACAACAATAAGTGTGGTGAGATTTACACACCAGCACACCAACATACAATTTAGCCAGCAACGTCTGGCAACATTAACAGCAACAGCTAAACAGGTAACACCTAGCAAAGAATCTACAGAAAGTCACCGCACAGAGGCGGGCGCCCAATATCCCTTATGGATGACAAGAAAAGGATTTACCGGTAGGTATTTAAAATCATATTTTCTCTAGCATCCATAAGGGATATTGGGGACATATTAGTATGATAGGGATGTACCAAAGCTTCCAGAATGGGCGGAAATGTGCGGAGACATCTGCAGCACCGCCTGCCCAAACTGTATATCCTCTTTGGCCGGGGTATTAAACTTGTAGAACTTCACAAAGGTGTTCTTCCCCGACCGGGTAGCAGCTCGGCATAGTTGTAGGGCTGAGACTCCACGGGCAGCCACCCAGGAAGAGTCCACCAATCTGGTAGAGTGGGACTTCAGAGACTGTGGAACAGGTAAGGCTGCTGATGCATAGGCCTGTTGAATAGTAAGCCTAATCCAACGAGCAATGGACTGCTTTGAAGTAGGGCGACCCTTTTTCTGCGCATCATACAGCACGAACAAGGAATCTGTCTTTCTGATCCAAGCCATCCTCTTGACATAGATTTTCAAGGCTCGCACGGCATCCAATGCCTCCGGAGGAGCAAAAGTGTCAGAACTGGATGGAATCACAATAGATTGATACAAGTGAAACACGGAGACCACCTTTGGCAGGAACTGCTGTCTAGTCCTGAGCTCTGCTCTGTTCTCGTTAAAGACCAAGTACAGACTTTTGCACGACAAGGCCCCCAATTCAAAGACATGCCTAGCAGAAGCCAGGGCCAGTAACATCACAGTTTTTCACGTAAGGTACTTATCTTCTACCGTCATCAGAGATTCGAACCAGGAGGACTGTAGAAAACGTAACACTACATTCATATCCCAAGGTGCCATAGGCGGCACGAAAGGAGGTTGTATGTGATGCACCCCTTGCAAGAAGGTCTGAACTTCTGGCAAGAGAGCCAACCTTTTCTAGAAGAAGATGGAAAGAGCTGAAATCTCGACCTTAATGGATCCCAGATGTAAGCCCTGTCCAGCCTGAAGGAACCTTCCCAGGTGGAATTCTGCAGAGGGATATGTGTGTTCCTCGCACCAAGAGACATATCTCTGCCAAATATGATGATAGTGTTTTGACGTCACAGGTTTTTTGGCTTGCAGCATAGTGGCAATGACCTTTTTGTAAAGCCCTTTGTGAGCTAGAATGTTCCGATCAACTTCCATGTCATCAAACGAAGCTGCCGTAAGTCCAGGTAGACAAACGGTCCTTGTTGAAGAAGATCCCTTCTTAGTGGTAGAGGCCAAGGGTCCTCTACAGACATCTCCAGAAGAACCGCATACCACGCTCTTCAGAGCCAATCTGGAGCAATCAAGATTGCTTCCACTCTTTGATATCGGATCTGCTTTAGCACCCTTGGAATCAGTGGAATCGAAGGAAACAGGTAGACCAGCTGGTAATGCCAAGGCGATGTCAGCGCATCCACTGCGCTCGTCATGAGCAATAGCAGCAAAGCTTCTTGTTGAGATGAGAGGCCATCAAGTTGATCTGTGGGCAACCCCACCTGTCAATGATCTGTTGAAACACCTGAGGGTGTAGTCCCCACTCCCCCGGGTGGAGGTCGTGGCGACTTAGGAAGTCTGCTTCCAGTTGTCCACACCCGGAATGAAGATTGCGGACTGTGCTCTTGCTTTTCATTCTGCCCAGAGGAGTATTCTGGACACTTCTCACATGCAGGCCCTGCTTTTTGTCCCTCCTTGTCAATTGATGTACCCACCGCCGTGGCGTTGTCTGACTGTACCTCGATCACCTGATCCCAGAATATAGGGGATGACTGAATCAGAGCATTGTAGATACCACAAAGTTCCAGAATGTTAATCGGAAGTAGGGCCTCTTGGGCAGACCACCTGCCCTGGAACTGTGCCCCTTGGGTGACAGCTCCCCATCCACTCAGGGCCGCATCCGTCATGAGGAGAATCCAATCCTGAATCCCAAAGTGTTGACCTTCCAGCAGGTTGGAAGACTGTAGCCACAACAGGAGAGAAATCCTGGACTGGGGTGACAGCCGAATCATCCAGTGCATCAGAAGATGGGAACCGGACCACTTGTTCAAGATGTCCGATTGGAATGGTTTGGCATGAAACCTTCCAAATTGAATTGCCTCATACGAGGCCACCATCTTTCCCAACAATTTTATACAAAGCTGAATGCAGACTCAAGCAAGTTGGAGCACCATGCGAACCATTTCTTGAAGTGTTCTCACTTTTTGAGTGGGAGGAACACTTTCTGTGCTACGATATTCAGTATCATCCCCAGAAACAGGAGCTGCTGAGATGGTTCCAGGTGGGACTTCTGCAGATTGAGGATCCACCCGTGGTGAGACAGAAGTTGGATAGTGCACTCTATATGGAGCAATGGAAGCTCCCTGGAACTCGCTTTTATCAGGAGATCTCCAGGAATGGAATTACATTGACCCCCTGGACCCTGAGCGAAAACATCATTTCTGACATTACCTTAATGAACACCCTCGGAGCTGTAGACAGGCCAAATGGTAACGCCTGAAACTGGTAGTGATCGTTCAGTAGGGCAAACCTCAGATAGGCCTGATGAGAAGGCCAGATTGGGATATGTAGGTAAGTGTCCTTGATATCCAGGGACACTAGGAATTTCTACTGTTCCAGGCCTGCGATCACCGTCTCAAAGATTCCATCTTGAATTTGAAAACCTTCAGGTACAGATTCAAGGACTTCAGATTCAGAATGGGTCTCACTGACCCATTTGGTTTTGGTACTACGAACAGACTGGAGTAGTAACCCTGTCCTTGTTGTAGAGGGGGTACTGGAACAATGACCTGGGAATGGACCAACTTGTTTATGGCAAGTAGTAGCATGCCACGCATATTTTCCAAAGCTAGTAAGCTTGATTTAAAAAATCATTGGGGAGGAGTACTGTTGAACTCCAGCTTGTAACTCTTAGAGATAAGGTCCCTTACCCAAGCATCTTGGCAGGAACCGTCCCAGATGTGGCTGTAGTGACATAACTGAGCTCCCACCACGAGATCCCCTCGGAGTGGGTGGGCACCGTCATGCAGAAGTCTTTGCAGAAGCAGAGCTGGTGTTCTGAGATGACTGACTACGCTGTTCACATGAGATTGAGTCAGATGAACTAGGAGAGAATCTAGCATTACATACACTGCATAACTTCTGTTTTACCATTGTGAAGCAGAAACAAAATACACATATAACAAAGCCTGATATATATTAAAAGCCAGCCCTATTGCATGTGAGAGGAGACACAGGAGAGAGGACCCCAGCGCACCCAACGTTGCACAGCCCCAGTGAGACTGTCAGTGTTTTATATGTGTAAACAACAGTGAGACTGTAATATGAAAAATCCCTCAGAGGGATGTTAATTGTGCACAAATATAGCGGCTCTCCCCTTCTACATCCAGTACCAGCGATCCAGGGACTTAAATGGAGAAGCTGTTGACGTTGCTGCTGCTGCTATGCAAAGGAAGGCACCAAAATGCAGCTGAGCCCGCTCTCATGTAGCTCTGCCCCCCGCCATGGCGTCGGAGCTACTGCTGAATATTTATACTGCCCATGTCTCCCTATGTTTGTAGCCTCACGTAAATGCTTGGTACAACTTATATTAGCCAGTCTCATGCAGGGGCTACAGTGGGTCCCCCCCAGGAAGGACCCGTATGCCTCACCCACACTTCAGCCGCACATTAAACCGGGTGGCTTCTCTAGCGGGGTCCCCGGCGTGTACTCACCACCGATGATCACCTACAGGCAGTGTTAGGGGTGTGCGGCATGCTGCGGCTGCGACAGCCAAGGCGTCATGCCCCGCTGAACAAACAACCCCTCAGGACAGTGGTCCTGCAGAAATTTAAATTTTGAAGAAATTTAAAGTGCACTGGCTCCTTTGGACCCCTCTATACCCCATCATACTAATCTCTCCCCAATATCCCTTATGGATGCTAGAGAAACAAAGTTTTGCTTATGTGAGTGGGCACCAGACGCTGTTGCATATTCTCATCCCATCATTGTATCGTCTTTGATCACCAAACAAAATAGCCCCCCAACGGATTTAATCTCATCAGTTTCATCAGGTGTCCTGCACCCATCCCTTTCCCTTCCTTCATTTGAAGTAACCAGTATCAGTGCTATTGCCTTGACTGACTGACATTAAAACTGTGGGGCAATGTATGTGGGTAATCAGCAACAACAGCCACCAAGCTGTGTAAAGTCGACATATCACACTACAACAATGATTTAGGTACTTCAGAGATGCATGGGGAAAAACAAACTGTAATGTCATGTAATTATGAAATATAAAAATCAAATAAACCCCATACTTTTGAAAAATAGACACATATAGGCTTTGAAAAAGCCTGATTGCATAACATACATTGACTTTTAAAATCACGTTCTCTTGATCTCTGTAGTTCGAATAACATTATGATTTATGAATGTATGACTGGAGTGAATATCAATAGTTAGATACGTGTATGTGGTGTATATACTTCTGTGGCAGGAGACATTGGAGTGTGACTATGCAATCTTACTGTAAGATGCTGCATATAAATACAGCAGCTCCAGGTACTTCAAGGATATTGATCTCATTGAACAGTATGGAATCACTCTATGATAAGTGAATCTTGTTGGCTTATACAGATTCGATCAAATTATTAGTATAGTTCCCTGGTAGTTAAAATATAAGTTAAAAAAATTATAAAATAATACATAGGAGTATTGCTGGGGAAAGGATATAATATATCTCAATATAACATGTAGAATGAGTTATTCGGTAGTTACAAGTAAACTTGAAAAAAAAATCATAAACAACATTTTTATTACATGTGTATTATTTTATACAATACTGTAAAAATGCCAACCTTATTTTTTCTAACTAAAGTAGTTATTGCAAAACAGCCAGTAGAGATATATATGTAAAGTGAATCTGTCACTAGTTATAGTTGGTAAAACATAGGCGTAACCTATTAATGCATAGACCTAATAAGACAGAAATGGAGTTGTTACTTAATATATGAAGTCTAAATACAGTACTGACAGTAAGATATTTCATTGGAATTCTGTAATAAGGAATATATAGAATTACAAAACTAGGTTACTGTATATACAGCAAACTGTAGATTCCTGTAAAATTCTCTTTACATAATTAGAGGCAGCATGTGAGGATTGTATATTGACATTTTTATTACACATCTTGAACAACCTTTTATTTCAGTTTCTAAAAAAAGAAATTCATTAAATTAAAAAGATAAATTGTTTTATTATCATTATTTTTAATTGAAGCTCTTTAGATAGTTGCCATAATCTTATTAGAGATAGCACCGCATTCTAGACATGTGTATTATAATAATAATAATAATAATAATAATAATAATAATAAAACAGAAGTTATAAAGCATTACAATGTCTGATATAGGTGATTATTTAAAATGATATACCAACTATGGGGTGGATTTTGTTTTTCCTTCAGAGACATTGTGCAGGGTCATCGGCAACCTACCAGGAAGAAGGCAGTGCCAAGAGTACATTATGAACTAGTAGATCAGCCAAATTCATTCACACCTAATATACCACATATTTAGTCATTTAGATATTTTGGCCAGAAACAAAAATTACGTCTGTTCATCCTGAAAGCTGATGTTAGATGTTAAATTAGTTTTTCTAAAGGGATACACATGGTAGCCATTATTACAATAGCACTAATACAAATTACTTGTATCATAAAGTTTATTCTTTCGTCTTCTAAATACTATTTTGTCAGCTCTGCTCCATTATCAGTAGTGAAGCTGAAACCATTCTGAAAATTGTCTTGAACTACTACTGTCATCAAATCTACACAGAGGAACAAAAAACACCTGACGTGCTTGTATAGAAGGGTATATAAATTCAAACTAAGTACACTAAATTACTGTGATTAAAGCAGATGCAATTGGTCAGAGTCTGAATTAAAAATCAGAACAAAAAATAAAAGAAATACACAGGAGTGCTAACAAAAACAGGATTAGAGATTGGGAAGGTGATAAAAAAATTCCTAAATTAATTCAACATAATAGATATTATATAAATTCTCTATCTTAATAGAGTAGCATTGTCTAAAAAAAAAAAAGAACACGTATTCCTAGCAAATAATAAATCAATGATACCTTTTAATGGATAGATCTATATGCAGAGAAAGTTCTCTACATAGTCCATGGGACCAGCCCATAGACTGGTAATAGATGTAAATATATTGCTGTCTAGACATATAAATGGTCATAACAATAGGATAAATCCAAAGCCTCACTGAACAGTAAGACATAAAGGGAATTCATCCTTATTGGAAGACAAAGTGTGTCTTGCAGTGACAACAGCTGCAAGTCAATAGGGCACAAACTGTCAGTGTGCTGGTTGTTATGCAGCTGTAAATAGATGTAACACAGGCTCGGATGTGTCCTCTGATGTTAAGCCTGTCTCCCAAGAGATTCCTCTGATACTTTGGAAATCAGCTGTAGAAGGATAAGGCACTAAATTGAAACACAAGCCTGGGATCTGGCTGAACATAATTAAACCACTAGGTGTATTCGAGCAAGGCCCCTTTAAGACTGTTTTGGTTGCTTATTTACCTTATTGTGATATCAACTGATTGCATGGATATTCATAATTTAGAATTTATTGGTGTGTTTCATTTTGTTTACAAACAGCTGGCCGTTCTCCTTCTTTCTTCTGGAAATACATCCCTCCCTTTTTGTTTTTATTAGTATGTGTTCTGCTGTCCTGTGGCGGTATAACATCTGTGTCATTTTGAATTGTTAATTAGTTATTAGTGGGTGCACTCACCTCCTGATGTTATGGCCAAACAAATGTTACCGCCAGGAGAACTGAACACCAATTTGTATGAGTGTATATGGTTGTCTTGTTTTGTCATCTGTTCTTGTTCCGTCACCATACTAACTTCAATCATTTCATCAGATTAAAATTAAATTCAATTGAAATTGTCAAAATAAAATGGGACCATACTTTTAATACCTACTCCTGTTGTATGTGTCTTTATTTATTAGTTATGTTTTAGATATATGTGTTAAGAGGGTTTATGCGAAGAAGGAAAAGAACAAGGAGTTTTTAATCAGTGTGCCTGACAGTGTTGTAGCCTGTCTCCCTGAAGGCAAATCATTTGGTGTACTTGTAATTAGTAGCAGGAGGACACAACACAAGTCAACGTTGTATCAGCTCACAGTAAACCACAGGTGGTGGGTATGGAGCCCAACTGTGGTAGTTGTTAAAGCTCAGAGGCAGGGCCATCTTAGCAGCATTGTAGGCGCTGTGCAAAACAATGCACTGAGGCCCCTACACACCCATTCACAGGAAAAAATAAAAAAAATCATAACTTACCCCTCATGCAGTCCCGCACTGTCTCTCCACATGCTTACTTACAGTGAATGGCTATCAGCACTCTGTTTGATGGATGGCTCCAGCCATCCACCAATCCGCATGCTTACAGCCATTCACTATCTGTCTGCAGGCGTGGGGGGCAGGTAGAGAATGCTGCCTGGCCACTCTTATTGTGCGTAATTTACAATCAGAACAGCCTGGCATAATTTTCTGCCTGACTCCCAAGAAGCACCAGAGGAACCAGCCTGGGCCCAGCCCACTCCTGCTCAAAGGCCCCTAGAATCGTGGGACCCTGGGAAGCTGCTCAGTGTACCTATACATTAAGATGGCTCTGCTCACAGGTGTTCAATATGGTCTGTCTCGGCAATAAGCAACAATCTCATTGTCTCGACTGTAGTGGGGATAGTGTCTGTACCCCTATTGAAAGTCTGCAAGGTCTAAAAGTCTAACAGTCTCACTCCTCATGTGTTTCCATGCTGCAGGTGCAATTTTTTGAGCTCTGAGTGGACTGTCAAATGTTCTGATATTTAATCCTCCGTTGATGCTTCAACCAGTGTTGTTACTGGGGCATGATGGGCCCACCCAGAAATGCAGTTGAGGCCCATGTTTAGGGGTGTGCACAGTCTTCATTGGAGTGTGGACAGCTGCCATATTAGCTTGCCTAACCATTAGAGAGTGCATGGATGGGCCCTTGATCAATATATATAGTAAATACTGCCAGCAGCAACTTACGCAGTACAACCCAGATGGCTGTCTCAGATGGTTCCTCCATTAGCAGGATGTACTATATGTGGATCTATTCATGCAGAGTATACAGTATCATACTATTACACACATCAGTCTCCCCATATGTCCCTTGGGTCCATATAAAGCTTATTTCTCACAGCATAACCTTCGTATTGTACTTTTCATTTGCTCCGGGCACTGAGAACCAAATAACAACCCTAAATGGCTGTCTAGCTCAGCTCCAGGAGTGGATGAGTACCAGTTGGCTGGGAGTGAATCCAGATAAAACAGAGGTCCTTATGATAGGACCACAACATCATAGGACAAGACTGCAGCATAGCCAACCAACTGGACTTACACTTGGGGACTCAGAATTACAAACCACTGATCATGTGCAGAATCTTGGCGTTGTCCTGGATGGTTGCTTGACGCTTAAACATCAGAAATCAGCCACAATGAAATCCTCATTCTTTCATCTGAGGAACATAGCCAGAATCAAGCACTTAATTCCCTCAGATGATCTGCCAAAAGTCATACATGCATTTGTATCATCACGATTAGACTACTGCAATGCATTCTACCTTGGTCTACCAGCAAAAGAATTGCACCACTTACAGCTGGTGCAAAACACAGCAGCCAGGCTGTAAACCAACCAGCCCCATTCTAGTCACATCCATCCTCTACTCACTTCACTGGTTGCCTGTAAGATGGTGAATCAACTGGCTTACTGAGTTTCAAAGCACTACATGACCAGGGCCCAAGGTACCTGAAGCAGCTTCTGACCCCATACTGCCTCACTCAATTACTGCGATCTGTAGATGAAGGACTTTTAGCAGTTCCTAGAATCTCCTATAATTCATTGGGGGATCGAGCTTTTAGCCATGCGCCTCTGACTCTGTGGAACTCACTTTCCCGCACTGTTCGAGAGGATCCCCACTCTAGGATCTTTCAAAAACAGACTCAAGACTTTTCTGTTTACTCACACATTTCCATAATGTCCCTTTAGTAATGATAGGGCAGATGTATTAACCTTGACAAGTGATAAACCATTGATAAACGCAAGGTGATAAACACACCAGCCAATCAGTTCCTAACTGTTAATTTGCATATTGGAGCTGATTGGCTGGTGCGTTTATCACCTTGCGTTTATCACTGCTTTATCACTTCCTTATGCCTTCTCCAGGTTAATACATCTGCCCCTAAATGCTCTCTGTATTTTAGTAAAAGCTTTTCTGTACATCATTGTTTCTGTACTATATTATGTTCATGCTATCTGTTAAGCGCCTTGAGTCCTATTGGAGAAAGATTGATATATAAATATAATTATTAATACCCAACATGGTTGACTCACTTGGTACACTCGTGGATAGAATAAGAAATTACCTGGATCTGATAATTATGTTGGGACACTAACCCTAGCGCTAGGATGCTGCAACAACCCATTCTGTGTAATCTCTTCTGGGAGTGACCTATTCCACCAAGGGTAATCTACGTAGTGTGCTCAAGATGGCTGCCTCACCTGGTACCTTTCATGGGTGGAATAGGAACCCCTAGGAATTTCTAGGAACCCCTAGAAATTATTACCCAGAATGTCTGTAGCAACCCTGCAGTATGCTTATTGTGTGCTCTAGAGTTTGTTGTACTTAGATATTTCTGTATGTATTTAAATTTGATGTTGCCTAATGCCTTTGTACTACAGTATGTACCATGTTTTTGTAATTATTTAAAATGACTTTGAGTTGTTGTTATTATTATTATTATTATTATTTTATAATATGTTTGAGCTATAATACTTAATTTTGATAAATATGATTGATAAATCAGGTTACCCATTTTCTGTTATTTCACTAATAATTGTTGAAAGTGACAGTGGTGACAGAGGGTCTCACACTTGTCAGATATCAGCGCATTGCACCCTGATGAAATTTAGGGCTGTTGTACAGTATCAAACAGTGAATAGAGTGGAGGAGTGGACCAGTGGAGAAGTTGCCAGTAGCAACCCACCAGCATCTACCTATCATATTATAGAATGTGCTTAAAAAATGCTTTCTCAAAGCTGATTGGTTGCTATGGACACCTTGTCCACTGGTCTACTTCTCCACACTGCTTAACCCCATATTTTCTTGCCAGGGAAACCTGGCTAGTTTTATCCTGCTCTAGTGTTATCCTCCACTTATCAGGGTCACCCCACTCTCCTCAGGTGTAGTGATGCTGAGCTGAATTACAGCACTTAGCCTATTTTTCCTGGCAGGCACCCGGAACACTATTCCATTTTCAGCCCTTGACCTTGGCATGTAAAATTGGCTTTGCTAGTTTATTATCAATAACTCTGGAGTCTGCATTAATACACCATCTGCATTCAGCTATTTATATTACTGTATAGAAGTACCATTGTTTATATTTAATTACATTTCACCATCAGTTTAAATTCTTTTATATTTGCCAGTACTCAATGTGTGTTCCCTGAGAAGATAACTGTGTGATTCATCTGCAACTAAACCTAGCCCCTGCATATCCACTTGCTATTATATTTACACATAGATAGATATTGATAAGACCAAATACTGTCATCCTATTCACTGCCTTTGCTTATATTAGTCAGCTTCTTCTGTTAACATCAAAATGAGATACTCTAACAAAGGAAACCCAGAGATGATTTCCAGAAGAAAAAAGTCCCTTTGTGGAGCACTCTTTTGTATGTATAATTAGTGATTTAATAAAACATAACTTTTATTCACTCTTGTTAAAAAACTAACTAGACATGAACATACAATACAAATACAATAAACATATATATATATATATATAATGCGCTCACCAAATAATAATGGTAGTGGTGGTATTTTAAAGCATCAAATGAGTAAATACATGTAACACATCACTACACCAATCGTTAAACTTTAATTCTAAAACTTTAGATGCTATTTCATAGTCATCTCCAGCTAATGGTACCCTTGAAATGAATCTTAGTGAATTAAACATTTTTCATACAATTCGTTCATAGGCTATCTGTTTATGATAACATACATTAAGTCATAAACGATATGCCACAGGTGCTGCATTTAAACATGAGATCATGATTTACATAAAGCCAAAAGAATAAATCATAACTCATGCTCCCAATGGTCAGAGAAAATTATCCTGAACATATGACTTTAAAAATTATTATCATGCAAGCTACCCAGAAAGCCAAATATCTGCATTAATACTTATTTCTTGTAACAGTTATTGTCATAGCATGGCTTCCATGCCCTCTCCCTTATATAAGTGTCAGGTATAAGTTTCAGTGCACAAAAATAGGATAGAAAGAGACAGCGTGAAGATATGCCGCCCCTTCTACTGCCGCCGTCTTCCGTGAGCGGACGGGGGTGAGAGCGGGACAGACAACCGTTGCTCACGAAACGGGAGATACAGTGATAAGCCCTTGCTCCTCCGTTTGCGGTGTTAGATGGCCCTGATTACACTAGGCATCGCAGGGACCAAATTCGCCACCGGGAGGAGGGCAGACACCGAAATTGATAAGATAGAGACACAAATCACGTATTGAATACTATAATAGTTAATTAATCTGATACTGGTTATGTCAATGGAATTAGTTCCAGACAGACCACGCTGTATGTGTCTAAACTATATCCCAAAAATTAAAATTTATTGTACTGGGTAACAATACATTGAGAGATTTACTGTCTCATCTAATCTAGTGCATTGGATTGAATTAATTAATGAGCAACACAGTATCCCTAGCATGAATGGATTCAAATAAATAACCGGTAGATTGAGAGATAGGGACAGCGTGGGAATCTGCAGCCCTTTCTACTGCCTCCGTCTTCAGTGAGCGGACGTAGGTGAGAGCGGAGCTTGCAGCACGCTGGCCGGAGAGAGAGATACGGTGTGCGGCCCCGTCTCCCGTGTGCGGTGTTAGGTGGCCCTGGTAACACACTGCATAGCAGGGACCAAATGCGCCGCCGGGAGAGGAGAAGACACCTGAAGGGGGAAAGACATGGTACCTGACTGGTTAGCTGGAGGGTGTAGATGTGTGAAGGCTGTTCCCCCTGCAGCGGGGAATCAGCAAACGGCCAGAACGCGTTTCACCACGGAGGGCTTAATCACCTGTGAGCCTTACCAGAGTTAGGAAGTGTGTCAGTATTTGAAGGAGGTATAACCAATCGTGGATCAGGGCCTGATTGCCCGGTGATTATTTGATAGGTTAATTGGTTGATTACCACAATGTCTAAGAATTTAACCCGATATTCAGAGCAGAGAAATTCAAATTAGAACCCTACCCGGATGGGGATACGTTTTCTATCTCAGAAAAATTCATTGAAACATAAAAGCAATCAATTAAGCACTGAAAAGAAAAAGAAAAAAAGGGAAAAAAAGAAAAAAAAAGAAAAAAAGAGAATAAAAATAAAAGATTATATAAAGAAAAATAAAAATAAAAAAGGAAAGAAAAAGAGAAAGAAAGAAGAAGAAAGAAGAATTATATTATTAAAATAAATAAAACACCTAATAATCAGTAGTGCTGTTAATGATAATTTTCTATCACAGGGGCACTTATTAAAGTATATAATCAATCAATTATACATTCAAGAAGAAATAAGGGGATACATAATAATGATAATGTCGGGCAGAATTTTTTATCCAAGATAGTCCACACTGTACGTGTCTTGGCTGTATCCTGGAAAGTGATCTTTGGTACTATGTAATAATACACTAAATAATTTATTAACTGTTTATGAGATCATAATGACTGGATGCTTGAATAGATTACCTACTGAGTGGTGGTGTTATAATTACCACTGAGGTGGATATGTGAATCTATTGACTTATGATCAATATACCCAAAAAGAAGGGGGGGTGGGGGGATTTTTTCTTCTTTATAATAGTATAAACAATTCCTGAATTATAAAGAAGAAAAAATCCCCCCCCCCCCCTTCTTTTTGGGTATATTGATCATAAGTCTATAGATTAACATATCCACCTCAGTGGTAATTATAACACCACCACTCAGTAGGTAATCTATTCAAGCATCCAGTCATTATGATCTCATAAACAGTTAATAAATTATTTAGTGTATTATTACATAGTACCAAAGATCACTTTCCAGTATACAGCCAAGACACGTACAGTGTGGACTATCTTGGATAAAAAATTCTGCCCGACATTATCATTATTATGTATCCCCTTATTTTTTCTTGAATGTATAATTGATTGATTATATACTTTAATAAGTGCCCCTGTGATAGAAAATTATCATTACAAGCAGAAAGCTCCACTAGACCTGAGCACAAAACCCTACTATTTATCCCCATATCTCACAGAATCCATCCAAACCTCGCCCCCCCTAAGGCTGTGAGAGTCCCCCAATACGGTGGAGCAAAGCTGCGGAATCGGGGAGCCGGTATACTGGCTCCCACGGATTGCGGCCTGCCCACCATACTGAAGCCGGGGCCTAAATTAAATTACAGGTGCTGACGCAGCGTAGCGGACCGGACCGTACAGAATACCAAGCCCGGAGGCCCGGAGGTATTCCCCAGACCAGACCGCACCCGCCTGCACCATCAGAGACCGGACCCCCTCCCCGAATCAATACAACACCTTGCTCGAGGAGAGAGAGGAGAGACGCCGGGGACACAGAGCTCCGGAGGTGGCGGCCATCTTGGGTCTCGGGACCTGCACAGCAGAGACGCGACGGGACAAACACACATCCCGGCGGCTGCATACGGCTGCATACAGCTACAGAGGTGAGCCGATCCCCTGCCTCACTCTCCCTCCACTAACACCCGCTCCGCACGTCAGCGGCCGGCCGCAGCTAGCAGCACCGAGCGGACTATTGGGGACACGCAGCAACAACACCGCACTGCGCCCCTGTCCTACAGCTGGCTCTCTTCATTATTATAACCCCGCTGAGATAGCAGACCCCCTGGACCCGCGTGTATACACCTCCCCAGACCCACTGATACCCTGGAACGGGGAATAGGTCCTGGCATCATAGCTGCTACTGGGAACCTGCTTATAAATATTTCCACACAGTCGTGCACTATACCACGCTACATAACTACCTAATCAATACCGAAGGGCCCATCCCCATAACTAATAGCCCTCGGACAGGGACGGGACCTGCCACTGGTCCACCCGCACCCATACTGTGCTGAATTGTATTTCATTCACTCACCCCTCCAACATCCACCGATACGTACACAAAAAGTGTGCAATAAATGACGGCGGCCATCTTGGGTCTTGAAAGAGGAGCTGACCCGGCTGCCCGAGGGATCCCTGGCATCTTGCAGCAAGCCTCTGTTCTCACCTGCTAGCCCCCAGGATCCCGTGTTACCCCCCCCCACACCTCAACTCACCCCAATACAACACAACCGTGTGTAACAAACACCCCCCCCTCTCCTCATCACAAAAACCGAGGCCCCCTACTTCCCAAGACCGAAGTCCAGAACGTTGGAGACCTCAGGCCTCTCTTGGAGGATATATATTCCCCAACATGGAAAGATACGTGGCCAAAACATCCCGTGCGAATAAAAATCCTCAAAACAAAAGTAAACCAACGGCCAAAGATAGAGAATCCAGCATTATCTCCCAGGGATCCCCATATTCACCAAACAGACAACTCTCTGACGATACGATACCTACTGACGTCCATGCTAGCCCGTCCTCAATACAAAGGGCCAGAGAAATTTCAGACATCATATCTCCTTTGTTGGATGCGAAATTAGCACCCCTAATGGAAGCAATTACGTCAGCAGCAGCGCAACTGACCCAACACACCCAACGCCTGGTTGAAGCCGAGGATCGAATATCTACCTTAGAAGACGACTACCAAACTATCCAATCCCAACAACAAACACACGACAACACCTTAGCGGCCATGTCCGACAAGATCGAAGATTTAGAAAATCGGAATCGCCGGAATAACCTGCGCCTGATTGGCCTCCCAGAAACCGTCAGACAAACAGATCTAATGGACTTGGTCACACAATGGCTCCCCACAACCCTTAACCTACCCTCTTCCCCTACCTCTTATCTGGTGGAAAGAGCCCATCGTATTGGCCCGGACAGGCAATCCTCACAATCCTCTCCATCACGCCCTAGACCAGTCATCTTCAGGCTATTAAATTACCTTGACAAAGTCAGGATCATGGAAGCATATCGCAAATGCCCTGACCTACGATATAAGGAATTCAAACTCCTTTTGTTTCAAGACTTCTCTCTTCAAGTCTCAACACAACGACGGGAGTTTTCCCCTATATGCAAAGAACTCCATACTAAAAACATCAGATTTGCCCTCTTATACCCGGCAAAACTGAGAATCCTTCATGACGGCAAGCCCTATTTCTTCGTCACACCAGAAACAGCTCGGAATTTCCTCAAGTCTCTCTCATCATCACCAACTACCCTTCGTATGGATGATGCTGACTGACTTTTCCAGACTCAAGTATCGCCCTCCAAAATTACATCTTTCTCCTTTGTCCAATGGATAACACATGGTTGATTGTTGTTATATGGTTGTTATTACCCCCCCCCCCCCCACACTAACCAACCTAAAGTTTCTGATACAGATGGACGGTTTTCGTTACTGTCTACCTTGGTTCAAAAATTTAAAAAATTGTTATGATTGGTGGCCGATACTACAGTGGCTACAATTTTTCTTTTGCACTATTTTGTTTGGTTATAATATGTATACCCTATCTCCGCTAGCTCGCCCGACACATCACACTAGTCCTCCCCCTGCAAGCTGGGACAGGGGAAAGGACTCTCGTTCGTGGCTTCTCCTGCTGCGTTCCACCAGACTGGGAATTGGATAATGACAGCCCCTAGGGACACTGGGACCTCTACTGAGGGCTCAAAGACGTGCCTTAAGCTAGTCTCATGGAATGTAGAGGGCCTGAACACACCAGTCAAGAGGAAAAAGGTATTAACCCACCTCAAAAAATTTCACCCTGATATAGTATTCTTGCAAGAAACACACTGGCGTCTCAATGATCCCAACACACTTAGAGACGTCTGGGTTGGAGACTTCAAAAGCGCTTCATATACAACAAAAACAAGGGGAGTACTACTTCTATTTCGCAGATCTTTGAACTATACGATCAAAGACGACTGGGTAGACCCCGAAGGCAGGTTCTTGTTCCTAAAGATGGAAATCGAGGGAGAACTCTTTACCTTAGCTTGTATTTACGCCCCTACAGGGCCGAATGCTTCCTTTTTCACAGACATCTATGTTAAATTGCAGGATTGGACGGAGGGAGTCTTGATCATAGGGGGGGACCTCAATATTGTATTAGACCCATTTTTAGATGTGTCCGGTGGCCCCAGACAGCTAAACCACACTAGATCACTTCCACCATCCCTATCACTACTGCAAGACTCCTTACAACTACTAGATCCTTGGAGATTCCTCCACCCTGACTCTAGGGAATACACCTTCTTCTCACACCCACATAAACTATTCTCCAGACTGGACTACTGGCTAGTACCAACCTCTTCAATACACAGAATAATAGACTCCACCATAGCCAATATACTCATATCTGACCACGCCCCCATCACCCTGACAATAAAACTAACCACACCCAGACACTACTCTTACACCTGGCGATTCCCTGAATATCTTGCCCACTCGGAAGACTTCAAACTCTTCTTGACACAATCATATCTCAACTATACACAGGATAATACAGCCCATATCAATGACGTAAATCTTTTCTGGCAGGCTTCTAAACCCGTCCTTAGAGGGCAAATTATTTCCTATGTTGCTGCCAGGAAAAGACAACTTCGAGAGAGGATGGCAGAGGCATCCCTTCAAGTAGCCGCGACCTATTCCCAATTGCTAGCGGACCCATCCGAGACTAACAGGAAACTATATAAAGACACCGAATCAATACATGACACTCTCTGTGCTGAACGGGCCAAACTATTTCTCTCCTTTCAATCTAATAAATACTTTCGCTGGGGCAACCGCCCAGGAAAGCTGTTAGCAAACATGGTGAAAACTCATGCCAAACCAAAATACATCACCTCAATTAGAGACACAGACGGACCCCCCTCAGGGACACAAGAACAGATTAGCGACACTTTCCTAACTTTCTTTGAGAAGTTATACACAGCACCGCCTGACTACCCCACAGCAGGAGAGGAGTTTTTGACACAGGCAAATCTCCCTACACTTTCTGAAGACGACAGAGATTTCCTCACCAGCCCCATTACTGCAACAGAATTGGAATCAACCATCAAATCCCTGACAAATGGGAAATCCCCAGGACCCGACGGTATGTCAGCAACCTATTACAAGCTACTCCTCCCACACATAAGCGAACACCTCAGGCGATTATATAATGCGCTTTTGGAGGGACACCCCGCCCCGACTGACTTCAACACGGCCCGAATCATAGTCCTCCCTAAACCCAATAAAGACCATACCCTAATCTCATCCTATCGCCCAATATCACTGCTAAACCAAGACTTTAAATTATTTACAAAAATTCTTGCCACTCGTCTCCAAGTAATCCTACCAAAACTGCTACATCCTGCCCAAACAGGATTTATGCGTAATAGACACTCAGTACATAATGTTCGCTCATTGCTGGCAGCTATGTATAAAACTCACGATTCAATGGAGCTAGACAATATGGTTTTGAGCTGCGACGCAGACAAAGCATTTGACCGAGTGTCCTGGGCCCACATAGACAGACTACTTAGACTTCAAAACTTTGGTACCGCTTTTGTTAAGATATTTCATATCATCTACCAAACGCCACAAGCCTTCTTGACGGTGAATGGCCACAATTCGAGACTATTCTCCCTATACCGCGGCACCAGGCAGGGTTGCCCTCTATCCCCCCTCTTATTCAATTTAGCTTTGGACCCTCTTCTTCGCCATTTCTACAGAGAAAATAGATGGCAAGGTATCAAACTGGCCAATCATGAAATTAAATTATCAGCATTTGCGGATGACATCCTACTTTACTTCAGCAATCCCCGAAAAGCCATGCCGCACCTACTTGACATTTTAAACTCATTTGAATTAGTATCGGGCTTTAAAATTAATCACTCCAAAACAGAAGCGCTAGCCTTTTTTCCCTCAATTAAAGCAGGCTGGGGGGAAACATTCCCATTTCACTGGGCCACAAACAACTGCATTACTTATCTAGGGATTAAAATCCCTGATCACCCATCCAAGTTATACTCGCTTAATCTCTCCCCATTATTGGCCAGAACATACACAGACTTTGCCAGGTGGTCCCACCTTCCCCTTACATATACTGGCAGGAGTCACTTATACAAAATGATACGTTTTCCCCGCCTCCTTTATGTAATTCAGATGCTTCCATTGATCCCTCCCAAACACACACTAGCTCAATTGGACAAAGCACTGACCAAATTTATCTGGGCAGATAAACGCCCTAGGTTCTCATTATTCAAATTACGCCAACCTCGTTCTATTGGTGGCCTAAATTTACCATGCCTTCACTCCTATGCCTTGGCAGCCAACTATAGAATCGCTTTGGACTGGATTGGCGGTCAAGACATATATGCCAACACACAATTAGAACAATCTTTTACTCCATCTCAGAATCTGGTATCTTTATTACACACCACACCCACCTCCATGCCGAGCTGCGTGGCAGACAATATACTTATCTCCTCTACTTGCGTAGCATGGAGACAGATTCGCTCCCGACTGAAAATATCTCAATATACATCACTATTCTTACCTCTCTGGAATAACCCAAATTTCAAACCTCACAACACCTCCCCTATATTCCAGACTTGGTACGAGGGCGGTCTAAAATTCATTCACCACTTCCTACATACCGAAACTCTAACCTTATTAACACATTCTCAACTTATAGCACGTTTTCCATCTTTAATGATCCCAATTTTCCCCTTCTTGCAGGCATGTAGCTATGTACAAAAGGTTACCTCCTCAATATCCCTACAGGATAGCTCCCATACCCTGGACAAAACACTACGACGCTCCCAAAATAGTAACTTTCCCACAGCACTCATATACACATACTCCCGTACTCTACTAGATGTGGAAACCGGCTCAGTAGGCCTCCTAAAATGGAAACTGGAATTCCCAGACCTCACAATGAAACTGATCCTTGAGGCCAATATTTACTTAGACAAAACATTAGGCCCAGTCACATACTCTGAAATGCATCAAAAAATCCTGCATAGAGCATACGTCACCCCAAAACTACGATACCTTATCGGAGCAGCTTCCTCCTCTCATTGCTTCAAATGCACCGAGCCAGAAGCAGACCTGATACACTGCCTATGGTCGTGCCCAAAGGTACAAGCACTATGGCAAGCGCTCCAATCATACATCACAACAGACTTACAGCTACAATTTACCATTACTAAGACGTGGGCATTTTGGGGCATAACCCCGAAACAACACACCCCCGATCTGTCCAAAGGGCAATGCATTCTGTTAATTAAACTGGCAGCTGCCACAAAAAAAACGATTCTCTCACAATGGATATCCACTGACCCCACCCCCATCTCACTACTACACCCTAGGATCTCTCACCTATTCCATCTAGACTGGACCAACACCGTTTTACAAAAAGATAAACTGACCGAGACATTTTTCCACACTTGGCTACCTTACGTTCAGACCCTCACCCAGGTCACAAAAGAAGCTCTACGGAAATGTTTCAAAGATACGAAATGGTACCTGCTAGAAACTATAGACTCAACACCTCCCCCCTTTTGAATTTTTGAATTTTTGAATCTTTGAATTTTTGAATTATTGAAATTAGAATTTTTGAATTTCTGAGATTTTGAGCGCTTAAGCGTAAGACTCCACACCACTTATATACACCAGCTAAACCTCACTCATCCCAGATGTTGACACACACCCTCTACTGTTCCAAATTATTATTACTCAGGGCTTAAGCGGAGTAAAAGTATATTTACAGTGTATAAATGTTAGTGCAATACTATTTATGCAATGTTTATTGTAAAACTTGCCTTACTGTTACCTCGCTGATCAATAAAAAACACATAAAAAAAAAAAGAAAATTATCATTAACAGCACTACTGATTATTAGGTGTTTTATTTATTTTAATAATATAATTCCTCTTTCTTCTTCTTTCTTTCTTTCCTTTTTTTTATTTTTATTTTTCTTTATATAATCTTTTATTTTTATTCTCTTTTTTTCTTTCTTTTTTTTTCTTTTTTTCCCTTTTTTTCTTTTTCTTTTCAGTGATTAATTGATTGCTTTTATGTTTCAATGAATTTTTCTGAGATAGAAAACGAATCCCCATTCGGGTAGGGTTCTAATTTGAATTTCTCTGCTCTGAATAGCGGGTTAAATTCTTAGACATTGTGGTAATCAACCAATTAACCTATCAAATAATCACCGGGCAATCAGGCCCTGATCCACGATTGGTTCTACCTCCTTCAAATACTGACACACTTCCTAACTCCGGTTAGGCTCACAGGTGATTAAGCCCTCCGTGGTGAAACGCGTTCTGGCCGTTTGCTGATTCCCCGCTGCAGGGGGAACAGCCTTCACACATCTACACCCTCCAGCTAACCAGTCAGGTACCCTGTCTTTCCCCCTTCAGGTGTCTTCTCCTCTCCCGGCGGCGAATTTGGTCCCTGCTATGCAGTGTGTTACCAGGGCCACCTAACACCGCACACGGGAGACGGGGCCGCACACCGTATCTCTCTCTCCGGCCAGCGTGCTGCAAGCTCCGCTCTCACCTCCATCCGCTCACTGAAGACGGAGGCAGTAGAAAGGGCTGCAGATTCCCATGCTGTCCCTATCTCTCAATCTACCGGTTATTTATTTGAATCCATTCATGCTAGGGATACTCTGTTGCTCATTAATTAATTCAATCCAATGCACTAGGTTAGATGAGACAGTAAATCTCTCAATGTATTGTTACCCAGTACAATAAATTTTAATTTTTGGGATACAGTTAAGACACATATAGCGTGGTCTGTCTGGAACTAATTCCATTGACATAACCAGTATCAGATTAATTAACTATTATAGTATTCAATACGTGATTTGTGTCTCTATCTTATCAATTTCGGTGTCTGCCCTCCTCCCGGTGGCGAATTTGGTCTCTGCGATGCCTAGTGTAATCAGGGCCATCTAACACCGCAAACGGAGGAGCAAGGGCTTATCACTGTATCTCCTGTTTCGTGATCAGCGGTTGCCTGTCCCGCTCTCACCCCCGTCCGCTCACGGAAGACTGCGGCAGCAGAAGGGGCGGCATATCTTCACGCTGTCTCTTTCTATCCTATTTTTGTGCACTGAAACTTATACCTGACACTTATATAAGGGAGAGGGCATGGAAGCCATGCTATGACAATAACTGTTACAAGAAATAAGTATTAATGCAGATATTTGGCTTTCTGGGTAGCTTGCATGATAATAATTTTTAAAGTCATATGTTCTGGATGATAATTTTCTCTAACAATTGGGAGCATGAGTTATGATTTATTCATGTGGCTTTATGTAAATCATGATATCATGTTTAAATGCAGCACCTGTGGCATATCGTTTATGACTTAATGTATGTTATTATAAACAGATAGCCTATGAATGAATTGTATGAAAAATGTTTAATTCACTAAGATTCATTTCAAGGGTACCATTAGCTGGAGATGACTATGACATAGCATCTAAAGTTTTAGAATTAAAGTTTAACGATTGGTGTAGTGATGTGTTACATGTATTTACTCATTTGATGCTTTAAAATACCACCACTACCATTATTATTTGGTGAGCGCATTATATATATATGTTTATTGTATTTGTATTGTATGTTCATGTCTAGTTAGTTTTTTAACAAGAGTGAATAAAAGTTATGTTTTATTAAATCACTAATTATACACACAAAAGAGTGCTCCACAAAGGGACTTTTTTCTTCTGGAAATCATCTCTGGGTTTCCTTTGTTAGAGTATGTGATATTCAGTTCCGTGGAGCAACTCCGGCGTTGATATTAAATTAATGTAAGAAAATTCTTGAACAAGCTGGTTTAAATACAATTGTATCCATTTATTATTGTTTATGTTCTGTGCGGGATACAAAATTTCCTTTTTATAACATCAAAATGAGTTAAGTTACAGTCATATGTATTTATAAAGTATAATAATGCCTAATTAGTGATAAGCCTCTACTATTTGGAGTTGAAGTCCTGTGGGCATCTTTTATTTGTTTTAGAACAGTGGATCTTTCAGCCTCAAATTCTCCCAACAAAACATGATCTGTTGGTGATGCGTGAGGACTGGAGTTAAGAAACAATGGGGGTCATTCTGAGTTGATCGCTAGCTGCCGTTGTTCACAGCGCAGCAATCAGGCTAAAAATCGTCATTTCTGCGCATGCGTACGGGCCGCAGTGCGCACACAAAACTATACAGTTTCACACAAGGTCTAGCGACGCTTTTCAGTCGCACTGTTGATAGTTGAATGATTGACAGGAAGTGGGTGTTTCTGGGTGGTAACTGGCCATTTTATGGGAGTGTGCTAAAAAACGCAGGCGTGTCAGGCAAAAACACAGGCGTGCCTGGGCAAACGGGGGAGTGGCTGGCCGAACGCAGGGTATGTTTGTGACGTCAAACCAGGAACCAAACAGACTGAAGTGATCGCAAGGAAGGAGTAGGTCTGCAGCTACTCTGAAACTGCTTGAAAAAATGTCATCACTATTCTGCTAACCTTTCGTTCGCACTTCTGCTAAGCTAAAATACACTACCAGAGGGCGGCGGCTTAGCATTTGCACTGCTGCTAAAAGCAGCTAGCGAGCGATCAACTCGGAATGAGGGCCAATGTTCTAGAGGTTTTATCACTCCAATATGAGTATTACTCATAACAATAAGTGTGTTGATTCTTGTTTCTAGATACTCTACTTTGTGTCACTAAAATATTTTTTGTCAACTTTAATTATTGAAATATTTTCAAAAGTATGAAGCAAGGAAAGCAAGGAGGGGGAATGAAAGAAAGGGCTAAAGGGGGAGGGTATACTGGATAAGACAAACAAATAAAAAAAATCTGAAGTAGAGATGAGTGGGTTCGGTTC
Organism: Pseudophryne corroboree; assembly: GCF_028390025.1. NCBI lineage: Eukaryota > Metazoa > Chordata > Amphibia > Anura > Myobatrachidae > Pseudophryne > Pseudophryne corroboree. Next base: position 392,077,002 of record NC_086447.1, on the reverse strand, counting down.
CTCGGAATCCGAACCCCCCCGAACTTCACCCATTTTATACGGGTCCGAGGCAGACTCGGATCCTCCCGCCTTGCTCGGTTAACCCGAGCGCGCCCGAACGTCATCATCCCGCTGTCGGATTCTCGCGAGATTCGTATTCTATATAAGGAGCCGCGCGTCGCCGCCATTTTCACTCGTGCATTGGAGATGATAGGGAGAGGACGTGGCTGCGTTCTCTCAGTTGTGTTCAGTGTGCTGCAAATATCTGTGCTCAGTGTGCTGCAAATATCTGTGCTCAGTGTGCTTGCAAATATCTGTGCTCAGTGTGCTGAAAATATCTACGTTCTCTGCCTGAAAAAACGCTCCATATCTGTGCTCAGTGTGCTGCAAATATCTGTGCTCAGTGTGCTTTATTGTGGGGACTGGGGACCACCAGTATTATACAGTAGGAGGACAGTGCAGAGTTTTGCTGACCAGTGACCACCAGTATTATACGTTCTCTGCCTGAAAAACGCTCCATATCTGTGCTGCATTGTAGTATATAGTAGGAGGACAGTGCAGAATTTTGCTGACCAGTGACCACCAGTATTATATCAGTACGGTACAGTAGTCCACTGCTCTACCTACCTCTGTGTCGTCAAGTATACTATCCATCCATACCTGTGGTGCATTTTAGTTGTTGTGCGCAGTAGTAGGAGGACAGTGCATAATTTTGCTGACCACCAGTATATAATATATAGCAGTACGGTACAGTAGTCCACTGTTCTACCTACCTCTGTGTCGTCAAGTATACTATCCATCCATACCTGTGGTGCATTTTAGTTGTTGTGCGCAGTAGTAGGAGGACAGTGCATAATTTTGCTGACCACCAGTATATAATATATAGCAGTACGGTACAGTAGGCCATTGCTATTGATATTTTACTGGCATATAATTCCACACATCAAAAAATGGAGAACAAAAATGTGGAGGGTAAAATAGGGAAAGATCAAGATCCAGTTCCACCTCGTGCTGAAGCTGCTGCCACTAGTCATGGCCGAGACGATGAAATGCCATCAACGTCGTCTGCCAAGGCCGATGCCCAATGTCATAGAAGAGAGCATGTAAAATCCAAAAAACAAAAGTTCTGTAAAATGACCCAAAAATCTAAATTAAAAGCGTCTGAGGAGAAGCGTAAACTTGCCAATATGCCATTTACGACACGGAGTGGCAAGGAACGGCTGAGGCCCTGGCCTATGTTCATGGCTAGTGGTTCAGCTTCACATGAGGATGGAAGCACTCATCCTCTCGCTAAAAAACTGCAGTGCCACTCCTAGATGGGCCAGGTGTTTGTGTCGGCCACTTGGGTCGCTTAGCTTAGTCACACAGCTACCTCATTGCACCTCTTTTTTTCTTTGCATCATGTGCTGTTTGGGGACTATTTTTTAAATCTGCCATCCTGTCTGACACTGCAGTGCCACTCCTAGATGGGCCAGGTGTTTGTGTCGGCCACTTGGGTCGCTTAGTTTAGTCACACAGCAACCTTGGTGCACCTCTTTTTTTCTTTGCATCATGTGCTGTTTGGGGACTATTTTTTGAAGTGCCATCCTGTCTGACACTGCAGTGCTACTCCTAGATGGGCCAGGTGTTTGTGTCGGCCACTTGGGTCACTTAGCTTAGCCACCCAGCGAGCTTGGTGCACCTCTTTTTTTCTTTGCATCATGTGCTGTTTGGGGACTATTTTTTGAAATGCCATCCTGTCTGACACTGCAGTGCCACTCCTAGATGGGCCAGGTGTTTGTGCCGGCCACTTGGGTCGCTTAGCTTAGCCATCCAGCGACCTTTGTGCACCTCTTTTTTTCTTTGCATCATGTGCTGTTTGGGGACTATTTTTTTAAGTGCCATCCTGTCTGACACTGCAGTGCCACTCCTAGATGGGCCAGGTGTTTGTGCCGGCCACTTGGGTCACTTAGCTTAGTCATCCAGCGACCTTGGTGCAAATATTAGGACTAAAAATAATATTGTGAGGTGTGAGGTTTTCAGAATAGACTGGAAATGAATGGAAATTATGGTTATTGAGGTTAATAATACTATGGGATCAAAATGACCCCCAAATTCTATGATTTAAGCTGTTTTTGAGGGTTTTTTGTTAAAAAAACACCCGGATCCAAAACACACCCGAATCCGACAAAAAATTTTCAGGGAGGTTTTGCCAAAACGCGTCCGAATCCAAAACACGGCCGCGGAACCGAATCCAAAACCAAAACACAAAACCCTAAAAATGTCCGGTGCACATCACTAATCTGAAGGCGGCCGGGGGGAAGGGGGGGGGGGTCACCACACAAGTAGACCTGCTCAGAGGCCATGTGAGAATGGAGAGTTCAGTATGCTCCATAATGATCCAGTCAGGGGTCCAAATTCCAGAATGTTTATGAGGAGAATTGGAGATTACACAGAAGATATACTTCATTTTGTAAACAAACTAAACTTTCTAAACAATGGACCCAAAGGTGTGTATGTCTGGTCATGTTCAAGCAGTTGGTATCTCACAATGGGTTGCATTCAAACTTTGCAGGTCATATTAAGAGGACGTTGTCCATGAACAATGCTGTCTTATACTGAAGCAAACTGATCCCTATCCCAGAATTATCTAGGTTAGCCCAGCAGCTTTTAAAGAAATTGAACAACCAAACTACAGTTGATGCCATTGACACTTAAAGATAGGAATCTTAAACTCATGACTGGGATGTTAAAAATGTAAAGCATAAAGAGAGAGGGAGTCAGTGCCCATCCCAATTACAGTACAGGTAAACAAAATACAGTGCTCTCAAGGGGAGGGAAGGAATTGGAGACATGGAGGCAATGAAACAAGTCTGTAGCTAAAACAGACTAAAGAGAAATGAGGATCCAAGTAGGTTCAGGTTACAGCAATGGTCCTGAAGGCCGCTTTATAGTGGTTTGAGAGATCTGCTGTGGTGGTTTTAATGGACTATATAAAAACTAGGGTAAGGGACACTTAGTAAAGTGGGAGAGGGGATGGGGGAGCAAGACTTGCAGGAAAAACCGAAACAGAAACATTGCAATGGCCAGAAAAACTGCTGTAAACTATAAAACTTAGTATAGAAAATAGTAAGAGGACCAAATACTGTGCCAGGACACCACTGGGTCAATGTAATAGGGTCCAAGTTTGCTGGAGGTTGGAATTTTGTAAGAGAATGCATGTGTTTTTAAAGCAGCAATCATTTACAATGCAAATGGTTGGATTGCCACTTTTAGAATACGTGCATTCTCAGCCGAATCCCGTACCTCCTTCAAACTTGTATTATATTACATTTACCAGCTTATGATAAATTAAGCATATAGACAAAACATTAGAACAATTGATAATACTATGTGGGTCATTCAGATCTGATCGCTGCTGTGCATTTTCGCACAGCAGGCAATCACATACGAACTGTGCATGCGCATGCACCACAATGCGCCTGCGCATCGGATGGCTACAATGGGCTTTGACGAGCAGCGATGGGATGGTGCGAAGGATCCATTCTCACGGGTGTTTGCAAGGTGATTGACAGGAAGAGGCCATTTATGGGTGGCAACTGACCATTTTCAGGGAGTGTCCAGAAAAACGCAGATGGGCTCAAGCGTTTTCAGGGAGGGTGTCTGACATCAGCTCTGGCCTCAATCAGCCTGATGTGATCGCACTGGAAGAGTAACACCTGGGCTGCGCAGAGACTGCACAAACTCATTTTATGCAACTCTGCTATACATGCGATCGCACACTTGCACAGCAAAAATACACTCCCCCTGTAGGCGGCGACTATCTGATCGCAGTGCAGCCAGAAATGCAGCCCAGCGATCAGATCTGAATTAGGCCCTATACTACAAAAAATCCAAAGTGACAAAAAAGAAAGGTTAATTGTCATGTAAACTAACAGTGTGAATCAAATGGAAAGATATGCAGGTGTGGATGGAAAACCCAGTGTTAGTACAAATACACAATCACAAGATAAACTGAAAACAAGATAACTATAGGAACAAAAAACCCACATTGGGTCTGTCTGGGCTGAACTAAGCAAGACATTTAGGGAGGGACAGTTCAGATAAAGCTGGAGGGATGGACCATGCAACAGATAACAGCCCTATAGCAAGGTAAGGACAAACATGTTCAGTCATAGGATAGGCAGTTGGCAAGCTTATCTCACCAGAAATGAGGACAATTCTGTAGCTCTGAAGACATAATCTTATGTTATACATGAACCACAACCATGCAATGGTTACTAAATAAAAGCATGTCTAATTGTCTGCAAAACATTACAGCAATGTAAACAATTACACAATTCATGTATTGGGCCTAGTTAAAAAATCCATATGAGAAAGAAGAAATAGAAACAAGTTCATACTGCAGAGTCTGTATTTCAAGTCCTTAATGGAAATTGTCTGCTGGTTTTTAAACTGTGGTGGTTATTCAAAAGTCTATGGACAGAGCAAACTAAAGGTGAGAGTGAGCACAATTACTACCTATTTCTCATAAACCTCCAAGAGAGAAAGCAGCTATGGCACAATGTCACTCAGGCACTCCCCATTGGTCCCTGGTGTTGTCTTTAGGGTAGGTGTGCTGTTATGGGTATGCAGTGTTTCCTGATTGCCTGTGGTCACCACCAGCAAATCTCTTGCTGGCGGGATAGGCTGCATGTGGTGCTTGGCCGTCCAATGGTACCAAGGCTGAGTGCTGTTGCTGGGTGTGTGGGTGCGTCCAATACATTTTGCCTGGTCAGTGGTGTAAGGCTTTGTGAGTGATGTGCTGGGGGCGTGTGTCTTTACATGGTAACTCTGTTTTTTTATTGGGTAAGGGGATTAAGCCCTTTACTCCTTAATGGTATCGAATTGTTCTTGACCTTTTTTTTCCCTTTAAGGATTTCACTATGTCTTTTACTTGAATATATATTGCTGCCAAACACATTCATAAAGTAGATCTTTGTCAATTTCATCTCTTGATGTTTTACTCAGCTCCACCAACTGCGGAAAGACCATACTATTTTCACCAGCCCAGTTTATACCATATGGTTGTATAGAGAAGCCATACATTATTCTTAAAAGGGGAAATTACAATTGTAGTAGTGAACATAATTTTTATGGGATTAGGGGATTAGGAATAAATATTTATGCTGTTATATACAGTAAGTATAAGGTATATGAAATGGCAGCCCGATTCACACCCTTCACCCAGCAGATTTGCACGCCTATCGCTCAAAAGTGCTTGATCCTCTATGGGCTAGTGAACACTATGAGCGAGATCCCAGCATTTGAACTCCTTTCAGAAATGCATCAAAATCCCGGGTTTATGTGCGTGAACACAGTATACCTGAATGCAAATATGTCCTTGGTCCATGACCCTTCTCTCGACCAGGATCATGGAGCTCAGACCCGGGAACTTGCCAGCATGCTAGACACTGCAATTTCCTGGGTCTGAAAGGGATCTGACAGGGAGAGAGTGATATTTCTGGTAAGTTTCCCGGAAGGCATCCAGCACTGATATACAGCACTCGTCAGCGGCTCTCACTGCTGCTTATACAGTAGAAGGCTCTCTGTCTAAGGCACACTGTGGCAGATTGTATCATACGACCTGCAACTTACACTGCTTGCTGCTTGACTGCTTTGGATATGAATATTAACTGAACAGATACTGTACTTTATACATTTTGAATTGATACATTGTCTTTGTAAATAATAATTCTCTATATAAAATAGACTGTGTTCTACTTGACAAATTAGTATATAAAGAATGTGTCAAACTCTTGCTACAATTAACAAGATCTAAACCACATGCACTTTGTGGTTTTTGATTAAATCAATTTGATACACTTGCTTTAGTAAGCTAGAACACATTATTAATTGAATGTATCTAATTTGTGTGTTTGATCCTGTTTCATTTATAATTAATGGTTTATTTAATACATATATGTGTAATATTTAATAAATACTATCTTTTTTTATATAAAGCTGATTACATTGCCTATTAGTGTGGAACATGACAACGCGGTTGTTTTTAAAATTTATAAGGTATTCAACATGTATTTTTAGCACCTTGACAATATATTAAGTTTATTGGGGAATTCTCTCTATTGGGGTGTCTATAAATAATGTACAGTATTCACATTTATTGGCATAAAAGTTTCTAGTTTCCATAGTGTGCATATAAAGATTCTTGCTGTATACTACTGTTTTAATTAAACAATTTTTGTTACAGTATTTAAAAGTTATACTTGAGATATTTCTTACTATCACATACTGTATCTGTATAGAATATTCTGGAGATTCTAAATAAGTACTTAGGACCCTATTCAGGTTGAATCACTAATCTTGCAAAAAAGCAGTTGCTGCGATCAATTAGTTGCAGCCCAGAAATAGAGAAAAAAAGCCAACTGTAGAAATTGCGAATGCATCGCAATGCACGATGTGATCTCATAATCATATGCAAATACAGGAACATTGAAGAGTTTTTCCATCTGTGCCAGGCAAGGTCGTCCACAATTCGGCATACGCAAGAGGCTGCAAGTGGTCATTGCTGACATCAGAGAACCACCCAAAAACATCCTTGCCACGCCTGCATTTTTACAAACACACCCACAAAATAGTATGTTTCCTCCCCTAAATGCTGACTTTCTATCAATCAAAATGCGATTGCATCGACGCACAATGCGTTCGCAGAAATAATCGCTAATGCAAATGCTGCACATACGCAGTTGTTTGATAATCGGATGGATTGCATTTTCTCAAATTTTGCAATCCAACTTGAATAGGTTCCTTAGTACCTTCATGTAAAGAAACCGCTTTAGCTCATAGCTGTTATATCTATACAACTGGGCTGAAGTGAGGTCTACACCTCTAGTTAATATTGCCCACTTGTACCCCTTTATTATGCTGGTTCTTGGACTGGCACAATATAATGCAATCCTTCAACAGTATTTAAGAATTATGCTGGCTCTCTATATTCCCACTTGTGCGGATAATATATGTTACATGGTGATTGATCACAGAGCATAGAACATCAGGTAGCAGTTAGTATGTCAGGCATAGACATATGAATGACAATCTACAGTTATGCATGATTCAGTGCTGCAGGCCATCAGGTCTTTATAGTACAATGTGCAAAGATTAGCCTCTCGATAATAGAGCATTTATGGAGACATTAGTAAATCACAGTAGTAAAAGACGCAGTGTCACACACATTTCACTGTAGCGTTAGCAAGGCTAACAGGGTTAAAATTATTTTCAGTTTATCTCATCTACTGCTTTACCCTCTTCCTTTCTGCAAAATTTACAACTACATTAAGCAGCTGAGGGGTAAAGAAATGAATGAAGATGGGAGAAGTGAAAGATAAGCAGGAGAATGTGTGGTGCAAAGTTGCTTGAATGGGTGGTCTTCAGGTTTCCGACTGTTGGGAACCCAGCGCACAGTATACCGGCGCCGGAATCCCGACAGCCGGCATACCGACAGATTTTCTCCCTCGTGGGCGTCCACGACCCCCTTGGAGGGAGAATAAATAGCGTAGGGCTCATTTGCACTCGCCACGCTGTCGGTATGCCGGCGGTCGGGCTCCCGGTCCCGGCCGCTGGCATACCATACTACACCCGCTTGAACCCCAGGGTGATGCAGCACAGTTTGGGAACCACTGGTACTATTGGGTGATGCCATTATTATAACTAGAGCTCAGCATAGACAGTGTGTACACTGTACAGTCTTTCCTATTTCTGCATTCTGACTCTGAATTTTAACAAGAATTTATATATTTTATATGAGCTATATTATGATTAGTTCTACATTATTTGTATCCACTAGATCAGGCAATCCCAAGCATAGCCTTCCATGTACACTAACAGCCAAGATTTTTAAGGATAGACATATTTGAACACAGGTGACTTTCTTAGTACCTCAGTTATTTTGATTTAACCATCTGTGCTCAAGCATGGACATCACTAAAACCTGGACTAGTCTGTGTGCCTTGAGGACCGAAGTTGGGAAACACTGCACTAGATTGTCACTGTTTTGTTTACATGCTTAGTACAGTACCCGCGCAGATTCCAGTTTGTTTAATCATATCTGACATAACATGGAACTAAACTTTTTCTGCGGTTTCCCCTGTATTACTTTACTTATTGTGTACATAACATTATATCAATGATACATGGTAAGAATTAAAAAGAAAATCTCATTCAGATTAACCCACAATGATTTTATAGAAACGTGTATCCCTTTAAGTAGTAATCGTTAATAAACCCTATAAACTAATCTGGAACAACATTAAGAATCTATCATGTCAATTATATTTAGTTATCATTTGACATTCATCATGTTTAAGAATTCCTTGGTGTAAATTGTATATTTCTACAAACACAATCCCACATATTTCCACAAACTTAATTCCACATCAGTTGTTTTTGTATATGTTTGATATTCAAAAAGGTCTCATCTCATCAATATATATCTAGAACGCAAAGAGAATAATGTTTCTCTAAATTTACGCATGGGCTACTTCAGATGTGGTTGGAGTTGCTATCTGCTGCTCACATACAAGCAGCGATGGCACTAATATAACGTCACTCCTCCTGCTGCATTATTGATCTGAACTGCATCCAAAGATGCAGTGTCGAATCTTCCCTCACACCATTGGGTAGCTTGCAGTACCCATGGGGATGCACAAGGTGCACGTTGTAGAGGCTAGGAAATCTCCATGCAATGACAGAGATCCCTGGCCTCTTCCCTCACCCTAAATGCTAATGACACACTTCTATTTTCAAAAACTGGAGTCTGTGGTCTCCCCCACCCACAAACAGCATCTGTCTGTCAATCACTGAACATCGGACTGTAGAACATCGGTACTTTGTGCATCAGAGACCTGAATGAGATCCCTCTAACTGACTGATACCCCATTCACCTTAAGATGATGTGCCGTCACAAACTCAAGGCATTGAGTTGAATAAGCAGCCCCATCAAAATGTGCATCCGGGTTTCTGTGGCGGCTGCTAACTGTAATTAAATTCAGTGTTCATCAAATGTTATGATTGTTAATTGTTGAACCTCACTAGGAGACTATTGTTATACAATACTGAGCAGATGTATTATTAGACAGACTGTCTAACACTTTATTAATACTAATGTCTTTCCTAATCACATATTGTATTTTTGTATTATTTTAATCACACCTATCACTTACATAGCACCTATGTGCTTCTTACTTAACCCTTGCTAATTTCTTTTATTTTCACCTGCCCTGGGGTGGCTGGCCTGCGGCATGATGGGGTCCTGCGCCCCAGACCCATATCTAGTGTTTAGGGACCCCCCAGTAAGACAAATACGCCTTGCTGTTCGGCCTGGGGGCTTAGCCCTATATCTGCAGATGTAATCAACCAAGATCTCTGCGTTTTCTGATATTATGTTGTGTTATTTTTCACTCAGTGTGCATTAGGGATACCAATATGTTTTTTCAGACTGTAATACGGAACCTGCTAGGAGAGGCTTCAAAGACGAGCAGGCACACATAATGAATATGCTGAGTGAATACCAGGAACATGCAGTCAGGGGACGCAGAGGATGAAGTGCCACCCCTGTCATAATTATTAAAACAATAAAAAGAAGATATTTATAACACAGATTCTGTGATAAATATCTTATTTTATTATTTTAATCATTTCCCCCTGTGTATATGCCTGCATCTTATGGTGGGAGGAAGCAGGGAGGTGCCTCCCACTGCTAATGCTAAAGTTCGGGTAGCGGGGGCAGGCAAGGGGCAGGGCCAGGCCATGGGCTTTAAAGCCCATTGAAAATGTATGGGGAAGCGGCACCAGTACAGGTGCCTCAATGACAGGGGCATGCATTCAGCCCACATGAATGCACACCCCTGTCAGTCCCCCAGATGTTATTGGACCAGTGGATCCACTGGATCCACTGGCCATTGGGCACCTGCGGCAGCGAGACGTGGCGGGCATCGTGGTGGCGAAATCCGGCGGAGAAAGTGTGCCTGGCGGCAGACCTGGATCTGAGAGCCATTCTGCAGAGTTCAGCAGCGGAGGGCATCATCGTCCCACCCCCTCAACTTGATTATATAAGCCACTGGCAAGGTGGCAGCGGGGAGGGAGCAGGCAAGAGCTCCCGAAGACAGAAGATGCCAGAAGCCCTGGGCCCATGAAAAAGAGATTACAGGCCGCCTCCCCAGGTGAAGGTGCAGTACAATAAATTATTTAAACATCAAGTGTTGTGGTTTTTATTTTAATATTTTCTTTACAGGCGGACTGTAGGTGCCAGCAGGCCCTTAATGTCCGGGCATGCTGGCACTTGTGATTCTCCAAGTTCCGGCATGCTTAGGCAGACTTGCTGGGACCTGTAGGCCGACTGTAAAAAACAATATTAGTATGCCATGAATCCCACACCCAACGCCACCAGGTGTGCGGGACATAGCACTGGGCTTTCAGCCCAGTGCTGGTTCTTGCTCAGGAGGGGGGACCCCATTTCAATTTTTGGGGTCCCCACTTCCTGAGGAATTCCACCCCTGGGCTAACTGGTTTGGGGGGTGTTTAATGCTATGGCAGGGGGGCCCCTTACTGAGTGTCTCCCCTGCTATGGCATTACTCCCCCTGGCTGGTTCAGCCTAGTGCTGGTTTTGCTTAAATAAGGGGAACCCTATGGGTTTTTTTTTATTTGTGGGGTTTTTGTATTGGGGAGGGGTGGAAGTTGGTGCTAGTGCCTCACCAGTCACTGTCCTCACCGCATGCCACTGGTGAAAACATACTTACTGTAGCTAATATTATTGTAATACAGTATAAAGCATGCATAGAGATGTTATTTTTTGAATGGGAAAAACCTACCATATAAGTGAAACACCAATATAACTGAGCTCTACTCTTGATTATAAACACAGTCAGAAATGATGTTGCGTTGATAACAGTTACAATTGCAGAAAGTACTACACTGAAGTAGACTAACCACTGGGGAGGTAACGAATGGATAATCCTCTGAAACATAGAGCTGTCACACTGTACCACTTAACTGGCATGGTCAGATTTCTTGCAACTGTGCCGTGTGCCGTCCCACCCTGTCCCCCCGTCTTTGACGAGGAGATCCGTTCTGCAGATGTGCATAATATAATGTTTCATTATTGAAAAAAAAACTTTCAACTTTATTAAATAAAATATATTTTAAAAAACTATGTTGTTAATGCTTTTGAAGGGAAAAATTGTCCGTTAAGTGGTTAAAGTAAGCATTAATTCACTGCATCAAAATAAACCAAGTTCTTGAGAGGCAAAAAAAAATCCTTGAACCTTTGAGATGCAGAACTGTTATTGTTTGCAGTTTGTATCAAACCATTGTAGTAGTTATTAGTCAGTATATTGTCTGCAGCTTGTATCAAATCACTGCAGTAAAGTAACTTCCATAGAGGTAAATAAAATCTCTAATCATGTTGTACAGAGCTGGTAAAATGTCCTTCTTTTGTATTCAAACTTAGTATTGAAGGAACAAAAATAGCAATGAAGCACCGTTGAGACAGCAAATAATAAAAGTGGAGGTCTGTTATATAAATGACCTTCTCTTCTAGCTCTACTTCAGTGGAATGAAGGTCTGTAAACGGCATATGGCAATCCAGACATGCTGCACATGTAGTGTATATGTCTTCCTTCTCATTCTGACATATGTTGAGATTTTTACAGTGATATACTGTACTATTAACTGCTTTATTTGTGCATTTTATACATTTTATACATTAAATCTACATAAAAGACCTCCACTGTAACTAGAATTTAGTAGCCTGTTGTTATAACTTTGTGAGAAGCTTTAATGGCCCCATACACTACCACGACATGTCCGTCTGACATGTCACGGGCGATCACCCCTGACAGCCTCCCGGGGGACAGGATTGCCCAAGATACATCGTATGCTGTCCTTTTGCATACGATGTATCTTGGGGGATCCTGGCCGATCCAAGTCACGCCTGCGGGGTCGGACCAGATTGAATGTATAGCACATCTGAAGGATCCGATCCGATGCTCACGGGAATGCACATCGGATCGGAAATGCCTCCAAAATGTCCGATTTCATCTGATATATCAGATGAAATCGGGCATTATTGTCCTAGTGTATGGGGACCTTTAGAGACAGTCTTGCATTCTAGTGCATACTCTAGATCAGCGCACTAGTTCTCTTTTTATCCATTGTATTGAATGAGACTGAGCTCTGGGAGGTAATAAATTCTGAAACACAGAGATGTAGCACTGGGCCTGATTCATTGATTGACACAATGTCAGTTTTGTAGACTGTGGAAAACTTTTATACATCACACTGCACATGTGCTGTAATGGGCTTGTGATAGCAGTCACAATGAGGATTTAACACCAAGTGAGTGACAAGCGGGGAGTGTGTTTTGGAGGTGACAGGGAAGTGATGACTCAAATGCAGGCATGTCACAACATTTCATGTCACAGCTTGCGACTGCGATCCTGTGTGCAGTTACAATGGCTCCAGCATCTTACTTCCTGCAGGTGTGCTGCTCGACCATAGGGGAGGCATTTGATATGCCAGCTGTCGGGATCCTGGTGCTCAACTCCCAACAGCCGGCATACTGACAACTATTCTCCCTCTTGGGGTCAGCAGTTTCCTTTGGTGATCAGTACCAGGGAGAATCAGATTGAGTGGTGGTAAAAAGAACATTGAACAGCTCTGTTAAGGCACATTTCTACAATTAAAATTTCAGTGTTTCCTACTTTACCAGCATTTTTTATGTTTCCGAGTTTCTGAGGAGAAATGGTCAATTATTACTGAAATCAGACTGAAACTGACCTTTATTAAGGACTGTAAATTAAATTGGATTCTCCTTATGTGGATTGCTAATAGGGGATTTCATGATTAATTTATATATATACAGATGGGTCCTCCGTTATCTTGACTGTTTCTGTGCCTAGACGGAGGTTTAGTCATGCCTAGGCGATAGCTTAGGTTGCTGAGTTTAATCACGGACAGGCGCGTTGAGGCGTGACTAGATACTCAGCATGCAATACACATCTCCACCACTGGGTGGCTAATGCTCCACTAATCCAGTACTTTAGATCGAATAGCGGCGGATTGATCTACAGCTCTGGCAAATGGTCAGTGACTGTAATGTTACTAGATGGTGACTAAATGGTCAGACGGAGAGAGTTAAAAAAAAAAAAAATAGTTTATATAGACACAAACAAACATGTTAAAACACTTGTGTATGCAGATGCAAGATTGTGTATGCAGACGCAACTAATGTGTGAAAGGAAGTATGTACAGTGCATAAATACCGTGCTTTTGAAATATATATATATGTGTGTCCGAGTACCCTAAGGCATAAACCAACACCAGTGGGAAGGAGCGCACCAATGGGAAGAAATCGCCCTTTGCAGTACTTTTACACATGAAATTGTGAATCTCCTATGAAGCATCAGGGGCTAGCAATGAAGGCTCCCACCTCCCACGCTGAGAGTCCCGGGTTCGAGTACCAAAGTGTCAACCTTTTTTTTTTTTTTTTATGTGTTCCCGTGACATTCACTTTATTATTATTTTTTTCTTTTTTATACATTCAATAGAAGGGTGCACACAGGTTTCACATAAATCAGAGTAAATCTGCAGAAGCGACTTATTCCACTATAAATTAGTGTTTTCTGACACAACTAACTGAGCAACACAGTACTGTAGATCGTCTGCGTTTGTGTATTGTACCTGACCTGAACTCCATCCCTGTCTACTGCATGAACTGCGCAGGCTCCCAGGGGGGAAGGGCGATGGGAGTAGGGGTAGGCGGTGGAAAATACCATGCTTTTGAAATACATGTACTGTATGAGCATCCAAATCCCCTAAAGCATAAACCAACACCAATGGGAAGAAAGTGCCAACCTTTTTTTTATGTGTTCCCGTGACATTCACTTTATTATTATTTTTTTCTTTGTTATACATTTAATGGAAGGGTGCACACAATTTTCACATACTGTAAATCAGAGTAAATCTGCAGGAGTGACTCAAACCACTATATACAGTACAATACACAGTGGTAACGAGTATAAATTAGTGTATTCTGATGCAACTAACTGAGCAACACAGAACTGTAGTTCGTCTGCGTTTGTGTATTGTACCTGACCTGCACTCCCTCCCTGTCTACTGCATAAACTGTGCAGGCTCCCAGGAGGGAAGGGCGATGGTGGTAGGGGTAGGTGGTGGAAAATACTGTACCGTGCTTTTGATATACATGTACGGTATGAGCGTCCGAATCCCCTAAGGCATAAACCAACACCAATGGGAAGGAATCGCTCTTTGCAGTACTTTTACACACAAACTTTTGAATCTCTCATGAAGCATCATGGGCTAGCGATGAAGGTTCCTGCCTCCCACGCTGAGAGTCCCGGGTTCGATTCCCAAAGTGTCAACATTTTTTTAATGTGTTCCCATGACATTCACTTTTTAATTATTTTTTTTGTAATACATTTAATGGAAGGGTGCACACAGGTTTCACATAAATCAGAGTAAATCTGCAGGAGCGACTCATTCCGCTATATACAATACATAGCGATAATGAACACGCATAGACATAAAATACCAGTAAATATAAATGAGTGTATTCTGACGCAACTAACTGTTCGAGCAACACAGTACTGTAGGTCGTCGGCATTAGAGAATCTGTGTTGTGAGAATCTGTGTTGTATTTAATGAGAAGGGATCACTGATACTGTACCATTTACACATCTACACAGTATTAATGCGACTGCAGTTCTCTATGTGATTTTCCTACATAGTATACTGTTGCACATGTCTTGTAACCTGATCTGAACTCCCTCCCTGTCTACTGCATGAATTGTGCAGGCTCCCAGGGGGGAGGGGAAGTGGGATGGGGGTAGGGCGAGGCAGTGGAAAATACCGTGTTCAAAGAAAAGGCATAATCAAAACCAAGGGAAACTGATGTAACAACCTGGGATACCTGGAACGCACGATGTCTGAGACGCACGACATCTGAGATGCACGACGTCTGAGATGCACGACGTCTGAGGCGCTCATTGCGGTTTAGTACTACAGTACTGTATACAGCACTGTAATATTTCTCCGAGGGATCACCCCTATTAACTTGGGGAGCTCCATCTCCTCTTTTGCTGGCGGGACAGACCTCTCGCCAGCAATGAGGAGAAGATTAGGGCCTATCGGAGGGCTCGCAAGGAGATCCTCCGGAAGTACAGCCGGAGTAGGACCATAAGGTCACTCCAAAGGCGGTGGAGTAACCTTGTCCAGAGGACCTCAAGGTGCCTGCAGGCCATTCGTGATTGTAAGTACAGTACAGTACTGTAGATTGCTGTACTTTAAGTTACTGTAGTTACAGGTACTGTATAACACGGGCTGCTGTAGCAGCAGGTATCCGGTCTATACAGTACTGTACCTGTGGTAACAAATGGTTAAACAAGGCGCAAACGTTAAACAGGGTCAAAAGGTCAATTTTTTTACACTTTTCCTATTTTTTTTGCATTAACTATCCATGTCAAAAGTGACACCATCTAGGTTGACACACCATGTCAACCTATATCTGGTGTCAAACAATTGGTGTCAACCTAAGGTGTGTCGACCTAGATGGTGTCGCTTTTGAAATTGGTTGACACCAGATATAGGTTGACATTGCGAGAAAAGATATATCAAAATATATCTAGACAGGCGCTACTATGAGCTTGTTTTCCTAGCAGCTGTTGGGGGAGATAGTCACTCTCCACTCAAAGGTTATACATAAAAAACAGAAAGAAACAGCGCTAAAGTGCTCAATTTATATAGAGGTTATAGACATCATGGTAATCTAAAAAATTTAATTTATTAAAAAATATATATGCGTATATTTATATGATTGGCTAACAAGCCTATATCAATAAACAATACAATTAAAAACAATTCAGTGCATATGCAAATTCACTATGCATCATAAATGCAATGGTATTATGCAACTCTGGGATAGCGTCCTCCTTTTTAGGTCTTATATAAGGGCTTTTTAGCAGAGTGTTTATAGCTCACATGTGAATATAAATGGTGGTCATGGACCTATAGCAAAAGTCCCAAGAGTTTTTGATAGTAACCGGTCCTAGGTATTTATGGAAAGGCAAGTCCTGTTAGCGTTGATCCTTTTCATACGATGTTTCACCGGATTGGCAAGGATTACAGCGCATTTGTTGGAGTCCCTCTAAGCTTTTGGAGCTTGGACCAAATGTAACCCGATTTCTCCAATAGATGACCAATTGGTGGAAGTCCACAAACTCCCTTAGACCAAGGAGGAGCAGGATGTCTATAACCTCTATATAATTGAGCACTTTAGCACTGTTTCTTTCTGTTTTTTTGTGTATAGGTTAACATGGCCATTAAGTTGACATGGCAAAAGGTCGACATGAGTTTTTGAAAAAAAAAAATTAAACTTGTTTATACAGTTCTTTACAATCCACGTGGTCTACGATTGTGCAGTGTATTATGCAGTGTACAGTATATGCAGTGTATCACATCATGCAGTGTATCGTGCTGTGTAATTGCAGCGTGTCATGCAGTGTACATTCAGTGTATGGTATTGTGCAGTGTAATGCATAGTGAATCACATCGTGCAGTGTACTGTATATGTGGTGTGCTGTGTATTGTGCAGTGTAATTGCAGTGTTTTGTGCAGTGTACAGTACATGCACTGTATGATATTGTGCAGGGAAATGTGCAGTGTATCATGCAGTGTAATGTGCAGTGTATCACATAGTGCAGTGCATATGCAGTGTCGTGCAGTGCATCGTGTGGTGTAATTGCAGTGTGTCGTACAGTGCATCGTGTGGTGTAATTGCAGTGTGTCATGCAGTGTACCTGCATCGTATTGTGCAGTGTATCGTACAGTATCATTCAGTGTAACGTGCAGCTGTAATTGCAGTCTCCTGCATCCCACGCTGAGAATCCTGGGTTTTATTCCCAAAGTGCCAATCTATATTTTTTGTTATAAGGAAGATTTGTGTTTCAGATAGTATTCTAAGGGACGTTACTGTGGCAGAATTTATTCTAAGGGATGTTACTGTGGCAGAATTTATTCTAAGGGATGTTACTGTGGCAGAAATTATTCTAAGGGACGTCCCTTAGAAGCCCCCTGTGTTTTTTAACTACCGTATTGAGATGCACATTTCTAGGCCTACAGTATTTAATATACAGTAAGCAGCATTGCTGGTAGGCAATAATTGAAGAATTTACATACAGTAGTGACATGTACTGTATGTAATGCTGGTACATTGTGTCAGTCGTCCCTTATGCTGTACAGTACTATAGGTCTCACAGGGCCCATCCACTTCCAAGGAGGGTTATTTACTGTATCTGTTTTATACAGGAAAGTAATTGCAGTCCATAAGACAGCTTTTATCATAAAACTGTTGCAAATTTTCAGATGTGTAAATTTTAGACTACAGTATTCACAAATGTTTTTTCTCCACACAGGAGTTACGGTTGGACAACATGCCAGTAACTATCAACAAAACTATGAGCAAGATAATCGCCAACATGAAAAAAGAAAATAAAAGCATTAAAGAGATCCATGCATGGCTCAAGGAAAGTGGCATTATAGTCACTTTAGAAACAGTACGCTATCATGCTTTCGAGAGAACAACGCCCAGATTTGCATTTCCTACAAAATGCACATGGTACGTACTGTACAGTACTGTAATGTTTAACTGACTAACTGTATACAATAGACAATTTTGTTGTAAGAAAAAAGAACACTTCATTTTACTGTGATTGTGCTGTTCATTAATTCATATTTTTCATACTGTATTGTACTGTGGGAGAGTGCAAGAAATTGTAGAGGAACTAACTCGTGAGGATGATGAGCCTACTACTTTGCAAATAAAACAAATTCTCCATTCCAAGTATGACCTGGACATATCAATCACCAGCGTTAGAAGGATGCAACGGAAAATGGGATGGGCCTTTGGTGCTACAAGGTAAAATACTGAAAGCAGTATTAAGCATAAATGCACACTTATTCAGTGGTAATAATCCTTTGATAAGTGATATAACAATGACGTAAATCATTATACAGAGTGTGTACTTTATACTGTATATAATAGAGTATGTATATATATATATATATATATATATCTATATAGCGATAGCAGTAAGTGCGGCACTTGGAGTCTTGCAATGAAGTTGAAAAAAGCGTGTCTTTATTGCATCTACGTTTCGGGGACGCAGCCCCTTCGTCAGGATAACCACACAGTGAACAAAACAGTGTTTAAATAACATACAAGAGAGGAGGTACTCACCGCTGCCTCCGGCCACGCTGCCCGGGTCCCGGTCCTGACGTCACCCCGCGCACCGGAAGTGACGCGGCTCCGGTCCGTGCGGCTAGCGTACTGGGGCTAGGGAACAAGTAACCATGGAAACAAGTTACAACAACAATAAAATTAAGTAAAGTGCATCGTGCTCTCATAGTGTCAAATGGTGAACCATTACAACATCATAAGTATATTTGCGGAACAACCACAAGGTAATAGGTGTAAAACATTAATGGGTGTGAGATATGGAAATACATATAAAATGATATGTCACCAAATGATGTCCATACTATAAAGTGCTAGCTGCTGCGGGAATGTATTTATATCTTGCAACCAATTGGCAAAGAGATTTAGTAAATAAATAAATAAGTTTAGCTCAGGATACCTCCATCAAACCATATATCAGTAGGAGATATCCTGAGCTAAACTTATTTATTTATTTACTAAATCTCTTTGCCAATTGGTTGCAAGATATAAATACATTCCCGCAGCAGCTAGCACTTTATAGTATGGACATCATTTGGTGACATATCATTTTATATGTATTTCCATATCTCACACCCATTAATGTTTTACACCTATTACCTTGTGGTTGTTCCGCAAATATACTTATGATGTTGTAATGGTTCACCATTTGACACTATGAGAGCACGATGCACTTTACTTAATTTTATTGTTGTTGTAACTTGTTTCCATGGTTACTTGTTCCCTAGCCCCAGTACGCTAGCCGCACGGACCGGAGCCGCGTCACTTCCGGTGCGCGGGGTGACGTCAGGACCGGGACCCGGGCAGCGTGGCCGGAGGCAGCGGTGAGTACCTCCTCTCTTGTATGTTATTTAAATACTGTTTTGTTCACTGTGTGGTTATCCTGACGAAGGGGCTGCGTCCCCGAAACGTAGATGCAATAAAGACACGCTTTTTTCAACTTCATTGCAAGACTCCCAGTGCCGCACTTACTGCTATCGCTATTTATGGGATCCAGGCCCTAAGAGGTGAGGGCACGGGAGCATACTGTTGATACGCTGGGGAGCGTGAGGAGTGCCGGGTCTTCTGTATCATATATATATATATATATATATACTGTATATATATATATATATATATCCATACAGACTGTGTATCTATCTATCTATCTATCTATCTATCTATCTATCTATATATATATATATATTGATATACACACATGTGTATATATACACAGTATATATATCTTAATGTTTGTTTCAAGCAGTACTCCCAATAATCAGATAAAGTAGCTGGTGCCTTCCTACAGTAGGTACAGTAACACAGCGTGTCCAATCTATGGAAACAGTCAGGCAGCACACAGATGAATATACAGGCAACAGGCAGTTGTAATTTTAACATTTCTAATCAGTTTAATTTGTCATCAGGTCGAAGCAAACTGCTTCAAAACTTTGCATTAACAACTGCCTGTTTATTCATCTGAGTGCAGCCTGACTGTTGACCAGACTGTTGATATACAGTGCATATACTGTGTGTGTGTATATATATATATATATATATATATATACAGTACAGTATATACTGTATTGTGTACACACTGTATACAGTGTATATATATATATAATATACATATACTGTACTGTGTGTGTATATATATGTATATATATATGTATACAGTACTGTGTATATACTGTGATGTATATACAGTTTAATGTATACAGTAGGTAAATAGTACAGTATCCAGTACAAACAGTCTACTGTATATACTGTAATCTCTTTCATTACTGTATCTGATTAATTATTTTTGCTCTTCACAGGATATCTCCCATGATAAGAGATGTGAATAAAGAAAAGAGAGTTGAACAGGCATGGCGATGGATTGAGAGTGGTGAAACATTTCATGATATAATTTTCACAGAAGAATCGTCTGTTGCTCTTGAGCAGTTCTCCAGTCATTCCGGAAACATCACCATATCTCATTAAAACCACGCCCAAAGCATCCATTGAAGGTCCATGTATGAGGAGGCATATCACGATTAGGAGCTGGTGCCCTATTATTTTTCGAAGGTACTATACTTTATTCTGTGCCTGTGTTCTGTAAAAATACATGCTGTACTGTACAGTACATGTAACTGCACAATAAAATGAGTTGCCTATTAATGAACAACATTTTTTTATTTCTGTAGGGATCATGGATAAGGATTTCTTCCAAGAAAAAATAGTAGAGGGATGTATGGTGCAAATTGTGAATAAATATTACCCATCTCATCACAGGATATTCCAAGACAATGACCCTAAATACTCTGCCTCAGTCAAATTAATGGAAGAGAAAGGTATCAATTGGGAACGCACACCACCAGAGTGAGTATTATTTTAATACTGTACAAGTAAAATTATGGATAGCACTCTAGTACTGTAAATGTATTTTTTGGTTTAATGAATAGTACAATACCGTATGTTTCATTTTCTCTTTTTAACTTCATTAATTAACAAACATTTTTTTCTGTACTTTTTTTTTTAGATCACCAGACATGAATACAATTTAATTAGTGTGGGCTCAATTGAAGTGGTACATTAGGAGTGTTGCGAAGCCAACAACAAAACAGCAGCTGTTGGATGGGATCCATAAATTTTGGCTAGAAGTACTCACACCTGAACATTGTAATAATTATATAAATCACCTGTATAAAGTATTACCTGTTATAGTTGAAAGAAATGGTCAAGCCACAAATATGTAGTTCTGTACTGTATTTTCTGTATAAAATTTTAATTGATGCATTATTAAAAATGTTTATAAAATTGCCTTTGTCTGAATAATGCATAAGCTAATGTACAATATTATACATTATACTATACAGTATACTGTTATTGATCTGTATGAACAGTTTTTTACAGTTTTATAAGTCCTGAATAATAGAGTACTGTACATTTTTGATCAGTACAGTACATGAAATTGGATGTTGTAATAAATACTTTTTTTACATTAATACATGATGCTTTTCCAATAAATATTCCATTATACAGTACGGTATGGTACAGTACAGGGGGGTAAATGTACAGTATTATGTGCCGTTTTGGGGGAGAGGTACTGTATACACTAAATGTACAGTAAAATGTTTTTTTTATTACAAACACACAAATGCATCCAAGACGGAAATCTGCTATACACAGCAGACAGCTTAGTTGTGGTGTATTTTAGATAGCGTAATGAGACACTCCTGCAGCATTGCACTGATTCATGTAAAACCTGTGTGCAAACAGTATCTCAATTGAATACAAAGTACAGTAACAGTACAGTACAGTATATTGCCGGAGCCATCCCTAACCAATATGATCCCCTAGGCAAGATTTTGGCTGATGTCCCCTTGCACAGATGCTAGTTCCACCTCTGACCCTGTACCCCTTTCCCAGCACCATCACCCCTCACCCGTAGCAGTCCTCATTTTGGTGCTCCTACCCTTATATTTTAAATAGGAACAGTGTGCACATTCAGTGCCAGCCCAAAACGGTGCATGTTCTTGCTGTGAAAGGGCATGGCCACACAATAACACCCCCAGTTGAAATTACACAACACAGTACTGCAACTTTAGTCACATTATATCATGCAGTAGTGTCTCTTATTCTCGTTACATCACATGGCAGTACCACATTACTCCTCACAGTAGTGCCCCTTATTCACATTACACCACACCATATTGCTCTTTATTCACATTTGACCACGCAGTAGTGCCCTTTCTTTACGTTACACCACAAAGTACTGTAGTACACATTATACACATAATGCCGCACATTAGTAATGCATTTCATATTTAAATTTTCAAATTTCATTTCATAGAGCCCCAGTTACACACAGAATATAGGCATGATGCATATCATTTTAATAAGCAGAAGCTGCTTGTGCCCCATTTGCCTAGTTTGCATATGCCGACTCTGTATATTACAATAGAAAAAAAATAGTGTCAGGGAAAAAAACACCTCATCACAGATACACAAGCTCATGTCTAAATGTACAGTAAGCAGTGATCCCTTTCCATTGGTTTTAGATTAAGCCCTAATGGCTAGAGGACTTGGCCGCTGACTTACTGTACTGTACCATATCCCTGACTTCAATAGACCGCACTGTTGCTTAAACTCCTTGTTTTGCATCTGTATACTGTACACTATACAGTATTTATTAATTGATCATTCTACGGGACCTCATTGCCCCTGTGTATTTTAGCTAGGGGATTGTGACGCTCCTTCAGCATTGGCCCATAGCCTGCAAAACCTATGCTGTCACTCGCTCCATATCCAAGTGCTGCCATGAGGTAGGGGTTCACGGGCGGTGGCCATTTTGTCAGTATGCTATGCAATCGAGTCCGGTGTACTGTACTGTGCATAGAGCTAGCTTATCCCCATCGCCACTGTGTATTTTAGCTAGGGGATTGTGACGCTCCTTTAGCATTGGCCCATAGCCTGCAAAACCTATGCCGTCACTCGCTCCATAGCTCAGTGCTGCCACAAGGCGAGGGTTCACATGCCTCGACATTTTGTCACTTTGCAATGCGATCGAGTCCGGTGTACCGTAATGTGCATAAAGCTCGCTTATCCCTATAGCCTCTGTGTTGTTTTGCATCTGTATACTGTACACTATACAGTATTTATTAATTAATCATTCTACATGACCTCATTGCCCCTCTGTATTTTAGCTAGGGGATTGTGACGCTTCTACAGCATTGGCCCATAGCCTGCAAAACCTGTGCTGTTACTTGCTCCATAGCCGAGTGCCTCCATGGGGCAAGGAGTCACAGGCGGTAACCATTTCAATTGAGTCTGCTCTACTACAGAATTGTATGTGTACCGTATGGTGCATAGAACCTTAACAGTAGAAACGCTCCTGCAGCTTTGCCCTGCTTTATGTAAAACTTGTGTGCACACTTGTATTGAATGTGAAAGTATACTACAATATGATAGATATAAAAATAAAAAAAATTATAAAGTGTCTGGAAGAAACTAACATGCATTCGTACTTTCGGAATCGAACCCGGGACTCTAAGTATAGGAAGCGGAACACTTCACCACTCGGACACTTCGCCACCGACAGATGAATAAGTCCATTGGTTTTGATTATGCCGTAATGGCTATGGGATTAGGTTGCTAACATACAATATCCCTAACATCAATAGGCAACAATGTGCATGTACTGTACAGTAACACGTCTGTTTGAGTCTGTTTGAACTACTGGTTTTATGTTGATTTATCTGACTTGGACGCACACATATTTCTAAAGTACTGTAAATGGACCATACTGTGGCTTTATCACATTTGTTTGCATCTGCATATGCTGTACTATTTGTGTCTGTACTGTTATATACTGTATGAAATAATGTAGCGTAATGAGATGCACTAGTAAAGTAGTTCTTACTATGAATTTCAGTATTGTATTTTATGAGAGACCACACGCATGCACAGTGTTGATTGTAAATAGCAACATCTGGTGGATGATCGCAGGTATTACACTTAAAGGTAATGACAAACACTCTGTGCGCCACTCTGCGACTAGGCGCGCCTCTCTGCGATTAGGCACGCCTACCTGCGCCCC
Organism: Pseudophryne corroboree; assembly: GCF_028390025.1. NCBI lineage: Eukaryota > Metazoa > Chordata > Amphibia > Anura > Myobatrachidae > Pseudophryne > Pseudophryne corroboree. The sequence goes on along the minus strand of NC_086447.1, from coordinate 392,053,179 downwards.
GGTACGCTGCGTATGCCCGATCGCGACTAACACCTCAGCCAGCCAAGATAACGGAGGACCCATCTCTATACATGTATATATATATGTGTGTGTGTGTGTGTGTGTGTGTGTGTGTGTGTGTGTGTGTGTGTGTGTGTGTGTGTGTGTGCAGCATGGTTCATTCTTACTGTTTACCCTGAGGGCTCACTAGCAGCCCTGAAATATTGGTACAATGATATATTAGGAATTATATTTGTATTTTATATACAAAAAATACATGGAGTACTAAGTGAACTCATCATTTGAGAGATGACCCCCCTCCCTCAATCCTCTTTCTAAAATGGGTTACCCTGAATTTAAGGGTGCAAGGTTGGATGGAGAACATCCCCCATCCCCGGACTCCATGATTTTGCAGTGGGGCAGGGGGTTTTGTCAGATTATCACACAATACAATAATCTTTATGGGGCACAAAGGTTGAAAGAAGGGATGTCCCTCTGTGTAGGTGGTAAAGGATCAGGAGATTCCACAGCATTTACATAGATTGGGGTACCCATCTCTGTGGGTGGTATCGGTTCATGAGATAGAAGGACACACACAGACAGCATTTTCTTATCTGGTATAGTGGCTTCCAGGAGTTCCCACTGGTAAATAGGAGCAGTGGGCAAAGCAAAAAATAAATAAAAAAATTGTAGTCCCTCACTGCAGAAGACAAGTTGGGCTTACCCTCTGCAGTCTAACTGTATATCCAAAGGATGATCTCCACCAGCGACGTGCGGTTGGGTGAGGCAGAGCCTTTTCTGTCATACTAACGTTTGTGCCAGAGTTTTGACTGCATAAAGTATATGAAAAATACAAAGAATATGTTAAAAATATCTTCTTTGTACTATTCTAATCATTTTTATAGTCAAATTTCTGAAGTAAAAAGTCTATGGCAGGTGAGGCAGTGCCTCACCTGCTTATCTTTTCCACCCATCTCTGATCAAAACTCTCCAAATTTCCAGAAGTTTATACTGCTGTACCTGTGTATAATGCCCACATGAACCATTTGGATCATATATTGTGTGTAAATCTCGCTCTGGTATTAACCAGTGCCTCCTGAGATATTTACACTACCACACATCCCTGATCTCCACTCCTCCTATGCAGTACAGGAGTTAAAAAGGATCAGTAGAGTATTTAAGAGCTCAGCACATATCAGAGTACTCTGTATCATTGGACTGAGATTGAGCACCTGGTAGGTCTCTGGTGTCAGCCCATTGCTATCGCACACTAATCTCTCACATGCACTTCTATAGTCAGTTCAAGGCTCTGGTTTAAAAAGCGAATGCTTTAAACTGCCATGAGCACCAGATGACAGACTTAGTGTAAGAATACATCTGCAGATGGCCCCCTCTGCCCCTCCACAATCCAGCTCTGAGCATACAGAGGTGAGATGCCAATTTCAGTCAGATCTTGTGCATCCAGTATGGAAAAAGAGTGGGCTGAGCAATGCGTATGCATAAAGCCACATAGATAATTGCATATACAGTTTATACTCAACATTAGCATAATGTAGTAATTCTGGCAGCCGCAACTCTCCATCCATCTCACAATCAGGAAGTGTATGTTCAATTTTCATGAAATTGTTCTAGCATTCATTTTACTTTGCTGAATTACACATTTCACTTTGCTGCATTAAAGAAACTGCATGGCAGATGTCAGCTTGTCTCTATAGAATGTTCTACAGTATAAACATCAAACTGCTAAATATGAATTTATACTGTATATTTCCTGTTATTATAAAATTTGCTGTTGTTCTCATCACTATAATTGTTAGATCAAACATTATTGTAATTATTTTTAGCACATGTAATACATTTCAACAATAATAATTTTCTAGCATTTTTATACCAAACCGATTAAGTTACTCCAACAGTCATGGTTTATTCTTTTGTAGATGTCACTGCTAACATGGCTTTTGATTTACTTCAAGTTTTCATATTATTTCCCTGTCAATAATTTTGGCATGCAAAATCCACTCATGTCAAGTCATTGACTTACACTGGGAAATAAACAGAAACAGATTTTATGCCAACAAAATAATTTACACAGTACATTACAACATCTCTATATTGATTAAAATGTGAATTATTATTCTTGTATACAGGCAGAGGAACCACCACACAATAGCGCACACAAATACTTAGTGTAAACAGTCCTTCTAGATAGAAGAGTTCTCTGTCTTTAGATACAGTTCTCGCTCAGTACCTCAAACAGATTACAAAACAAAAATCATAGTGTAATACTGTAAACACAATTGTCTAAAGGTTTTTTTTTTCCATGGGGAAATTGTATTCGTACCAGATGGTATGGTCTGTCAATTGCATGGCAGACGATTTTGCATAGGGGGACGGACCTCAGCCATATAGATGTGCTTGATCTCTATTGTTCTTCCTCTTAGGTTTTTCGTTATTCCAGTAGAAATTCATAAAAAGGAAGAAAACTTTCCATAGTGTAAAACTGCACATAAAATTTTATTTAAAAGACCAAACATCCGTCATGCGTACCAGATAAAAAAAAAGTCTACTATGGCAGGTAGACTATAATAACAACAAACAGATAATCCTGAAAAAACAAATGGTGAGACTCCTACCAGATGGATTTGTCCACTGCAAAGTAGACAAATAGGGCTAGATTTTTTTGGAAGTCGCCAGGCGTCCCGGGAAGCTAGCTTCACGATCCTTCGGTACGAAGTTCCACCACCTGTGTTCCTTTCCTCGTCAATGCGTTTTGATACTACTGTATCTTTTTCAAGGCATGAGGAAGGTCCCACGGGTGGGGGAATTTATACCCCAACACTTTCCATAACACCAAATGCCAAAGTCTGTTCCATAGGAACTGACCTGGGTTTGAGAGTATAATATCCACAAGGGTATCCCTATCCTGAGATCCGTTTCTCCTATTATTTCACATTATAATTACATCACATCCTATTTAAAAACGTCATATCCTATTTGAAACCGCCAAAACATAAGTTCAAGAAGTGTTCACCACCTCTATACTTCCCCACCGGAAGTGCACTAAGTCCGCACATGAAACCGCCAAAACATAATTTCAAGAACTGTTCACCACCTCTATACTTCCCCACCGGAAGTGCACTAAGTCCGCACATGAATCCTTCCCCCATCATCAACAGCCGGAAATTCATGGCCACGGTCACCAATCCATTCTCCCACAGGAAATGTTCCCTGAGTCAAGTCCCCACAGAAAATTTCCATGGCCCCATCTTCGCTGTCCCCATTGATCACAATGAGGTAGATCATCTCTAAGTTCTGGGGCTGTGACCGGAAGTACGTTACACCCGGAGGTGTGCATCGGGTCCGGAAGTTGACTGTACATCCTTCTTTTTCGTTCCCCGCTGCTCTGGGTGATTTCCCACATATGTAACCAGGGGACTAGTGTTAGTGGTTATCCTCAAAGAGTATAATGGATTATTTCAGAGGTCCCGAAAAGTCTACGTCCACCATCACCAAAAGTAAACACTATAACTTCCAAAGGCTTCTATAGGTGTGGCTCTTGCATGGGGTGTAAGAACATAAAAAATATGTTTGGTAATAAGAAGGAAGTGTAGAGATTAATAGTAAAAAGTGCACTATTAGAGAATATATCACATGTAATTCCCAGAATATCATTTATGGTTTGGAGTGTTCTTGTAATCTCTTTTATATAGGGAGAACAAGCAGATCACTTAAAATACGAATTAGTGAGCATTTTACGGAATATTAGAAAATGTATAGAAACATGCACTTTCTCTTCATTTTAGGTAAAAACACAACAGCAATGTGAAACATCTAATTAATTTTTATGGATTGAAGAAAGTTGATGGAGATGTCAGAGATAAGGATATCAGTAAAAAACTTGCTAAGAACGAAATTAAAATGATATATCATTTCAAGACCCTTAACAAGGATTTTGAACTTAAATGGTTTCTTTAATTCCTTATTCCTATTGTGTTTTTCCTTTAATTTTATTCTTTTAAACCGTCCTTAGTGCTTTTTTATTCAATTTTTTTATTTTTTGATATTGTTAATATGGGTTGTATATATAACTTATATTTTGTATTTTGTATTTATGCTAGTGGGAATATATGATCCTCAAAAAAATGGAGAACAGAATGAGTCCCTATGGAAATGTCCATTCAAAGATGGCCGCAGGCCGTGCAGTGATAGAGACACCATATTTGAACGTCACTTTCGGGACCTCTGAAATAATCCATTATACTCTTTGAGGATAACCACTAACACTAATCCCCTGGTTACATCTGTGGGAAATCACCCAGAGCAGCGGGAAACGAAAAAGAAGGATGTACAGTCAACTTCCGGACCCGATGCACACCTCCGGGTGTTTCGTACTTCAGGTAACGGCCCCGAAATGTAGAGATGAATTACCTCATTGTGATCAATGGGGAAAGCAAAGATGGGGCCATGGACATTTCCTGTGGGGACTTGTTGACTCAGGGAACATTTCCTGTAGGAGAATGGATTGCTGACCGTGGCCATGAATTTCCGGCCGTTGATGATGGGGGGAGGATTCATGTGCGGACTTAGTGCACTTCCGGTGGGGAAGTATAGAGGTCGTGAACACTTCTTGAACTTATATTTTGGCGGTTTCAAATAGGATATGACGTTTTTAAATAGGATGTGATGTAATTATAATGTGAAATAATAGGAGAAACGGATCTCAGGATAGGGATACCCTTGTGGATCTTATGCTCTCAAACCCAGGTCAGTTCTTACGGGACAGATTTTGGCATTTGGTGTTATGGAAAGTGTAGGAGCATAAATTCCCCCACCCATGGGACCTTCCTCATGCCTTGAAAAAGATACAGTAGTATTGAAATGCGTTGACAAGGAAAGGAACACAGGTGGTGGAACTTCGTACCGAAGGATCGTGAAGGTAGCTTCCCGGGAGGCCTGGCAACTTCCCAAAAAAATCGAGCCCTATTTGTCTACTTTGCAGTGGACAAATCCATCCGTTAGGAGTCTCACCATTTGTCTTTTCAGGATTATCTGTTTGTTGTTATTATAGTCTACCTGCCATAGTAGACTTTTTTTTATCTGGTACGCATGACGGATGTTTGGTCTTTTAAATAAAATTTTGTGTGCAGTATTACACTATGGAAAGTTTTCTTCCTTTTTATGAATTTCTGCTGGAATAACGAAAAACCTAAGAAGAAGAACAATAGAGACCTGTGCATATCTATACGGCTGAGGTCAATCCCCCTATGCAAAATCGTCTGCCAAGCAATTGACAGACCATACCATCTGGTACAAATACAATCTGCCCAAGGAAAAAAAAACCTTCAGACAATTGTGTTTACAGTATTACACTATGATTTTTGTTTTGTAATCTGTTTGAGGTACTGAGCGAGAACTGCATCTATAGACAGAGAACTCTTCTATCTAGAAGGACTGTTTACACTAAGTATTTGTGTGCGCTATTGTGTGGTGGTCCTTCTGCCTGTATTTGTTTGTATCTGAGTGTTGGGTGATACTCTTCTCCACTGGACACAATAGCAGCCTTTGCGCAGCTGTGATATTTATTTTTTCTATTCCATATTATTCTTGTATGTTGCATGTGCATTAGCTTATAAATATTTACTTTCTTATACATTTATTTTATTAACTTAATCATGCTTTATTTTATAATGATTGTAATATTAAGTGTATGTTATACTTACTCAGACCATGAAGCAGCTTAGTTGTGTTGTAGAACATTGTATAAAATTAAATATTGTTTAAAGTAGCAATTGATCTAATGAAGTTGTAAATATTACAATGTAATTTTATGCATTGCTTTCAAATGATGGCAACCCTAATTAATATACTGTATTACACATACCAACTAACAGGTTAAGGGAAAATCAATACTTGGTGAATCTTATTAGCTGTTGTAAGCAAACACAGGTCAGCCAAGGTAGAGAAAAATGCATTAATTAAGAATTTAATTATCCCAGTCTTAATAGCTGGACACTGTTAAGTATGTGGTAAACAATACCTACTGCACTATGTACTAGTACTGGAGATGAGAAAATCACTCAAAATTCGATTTACGACCAATTTAAATTTGTTTAACTCAGCAGATAAGTTGATTGATCGCTCAGTTGAAATGCTATTCCCTGCAGGGAATTTCTGTCTAGTTAGGCTTCTTCACTTAGAGACTCATCTTTGATTGCCTCTGGTGCGACTCTGGTGTGACTGAATGATAGCTAGGGAGTGTTTATTAGCATAATTTTTCAGCAGCAATTTCACATATTTGTTATCAATGACATTCCCCATTTTCTTATTTATTTTTTTAAATTTAGCTAATTATGTAAATTGTTGGTCAGAAATGTTTCTGTAGCACTGTATTTTCAATCATTTTAGCCAAACATTATTCTATTTGATGAGAAGGGGCATATGGCAAAGAATACATTCTCTTTCAGTTGCTAGAAAGATTGATACAGTAATTAGAACCATGGGCCTTTTTCAAAAGCACACTAATGGGCAAAACCATGCTGTATTGCAGGTGGGGCAGATGTAACGTGTGCAGAAAAATTTAGATTTGGGTGTTGTGTGTACAAACTGAAATCTAAATTGCAGTGTAACAATAAAGCAACCAGAATAAACCATGCACAGAAAAATAAACCAAGTACAGAAAACAATATAACTCACCCACATCTAAATCTCTCTACACGTTGCATCTGCCCCACCTGCATGGTTTTGCCCATTAGTGTTCTTTTTGGTGTGCTAACAAACCGAAAAAACCCCTCCTATCCTATTTTTTATTGGAGTACAAAAAAGAAGTTAAGTATGGAGATAGTTTTCTATATCAAATGGTATGTAGAATATTCAAATAGCTTCAGTTATTTAGTGCAGTATTTAAGTGAAAAGGTGATTAGAAAAATACAAATTATGTTGAAGCTATTAAAACAGTCAAAAACAAGTGTAGAAGAGACATATTTTATAGAGGTGAGTGGTTTAGTTTTGCCAAAAACCAAACACACCTGAACTTTGATGTTCCAAGTAGAATTGAGTACCTATTTTGGATATTTCCGCAAGGTCATATCTGAGATCTTAAAACTGGATCTCATGTTTTGGATTGCTTTTCAGGTGCCATTTCACACAGGAGAATGTATGTTGAGGTGCTCAACATTGAATGGAAACAAGGGTGTAGCTATGTATATGGATTCCCGACGGACGGGATACAGGCTGTCAGTATCCCGACATTGGCATCCTGCCAGCCAGTATGCTGGCAGCGGGGTGAGCGGACAAGTCCCCTTGCGGACACCCATGAGTGGGAATATCCCCTGTGAGACAGTATTCCGGCTGGCGGCATTGCCAGCTGTCGGGATTCCGGTTTCAGTACCCTGACCGCTGGGATCCTGACAGCCAGCAAATTGATTGCCTCCCATAGCTACCAAAGGTAAAGAGAGTGCAGCTGCTATAGGGCCCAGAGCTGAGAGTGGCCACCATCCCTGTCCCAGTTGCATAGGTTATATACAAGGGCTTAGCTACCATAAGTGCAGGGAGTTCAGCTGCTATGGGTCCCAGAGCTGAGAGGGGCCACTTTCCCTGTTACAGTTACATGTGTTATATACAAGGGCATAGCTACCATTGGTGCAGGGAGAACAGCTGTTATGGGGCCCAGAGCTGAGAGGGGCCACCTTCCCTCTCACAGTTACATGTGTTATATACAAGGGCATAGCTACCATAGGTGCAGGGAAAACAGCTGTTATGGGGCCCAGAGCTGAGAGGGGCCCACCTTCCTTGTCACATTTATTTACAGCATTATATACATTTTTCACCATTGAGTGGTACATAGGGGCAGGGGCATAACTCCCAGAGGCAATAGAGACTCCTGCCTCTGGGCTCCAAGCCCTGATTGGCACCTGCATGTACAGCAGCACCTGTGTGGTTTACAGTGGGATCCAAGTATGACCACTAATATTCCAATGGATCTCTGCAACACACCCATAGAGTTAATTGGCTCTGTCTCAAGAGTTCTGCTAACACCTGCAATAGAGTACAAGATGGCTGCTGCCTGGTACCGCTCAGCCTCCACTGCAGTAAGAGATGGTGCACACACTGCTGGTGTGTGGTGACCCACCGGTGAATGCTGATTGTACAGACGGCTGAGTCCCACCCAACCCCCTGTCAATTCACCATGTGCTCCGGTTCCTGTAGATCAGCTGAGAGCGCTTTCTATATAATTCACTAAGTTGTGTGTGTTGATATATTTTATACAAATATATATTAGAGATGTGCACCGGAAATTTTTCGGGTTGTGTGTTTTGGTTTTGGATTCGGTTTCGCGGCCGTGTTTTGGATTCGGACGCGTTTTGGCAAAACCTCCCTGAAAAATTTTTGCCGGATTTGGGTGTGTTTTGGATTCGGATGTTTTTTTTTTTTAAAAACTCAAAAACAGCTTAAATCATAGAATTTGGGGGTAATTTTGATCCTATAGTATTATTAACCTCAATAACCATAATTTCCACTCATTTCCAGTCTATTCTGAACACCTCACACCTCACAATACTATTTGCACCGAGGTCGCTGGATGACTAAGCTAAGCGACCCAAGAGGGCGGCACAAACACCTGGCCCATCTAGGAGTGGCACTGCAGTGGCAGACAGGATGGCACTTATAAGAATTGACCCCAAACATCACATGATGCAAAGATAAATAAATAAAAAAAGAGGTGCACCCACCCTTATGTTGTATAAACAGGACATGCACACTTTAACAAACCCATCATTCCAGCGCCAGGGTCTGCCACACGACTGTGGCTGAAATGACTGGTCGATTTGGGCCCCCACCAAAAAAGAAGCAATCAATCTCTCCTTGCTCAAACTGGCTCTACAGAGGCAAGATGTCAACCTCATCATCATTCTCAGATTCCTCACCCCTTTCACTGTGTACATCCCCCTCCTCACAGAGTATTAATTTGTCCCCACTGGAATCTACCATCTCAGGTCCCTGTGTACTTTCTGGAGGCAATTGCTGGTGAATGTCTCCACGGAGGAATTGATTATGATTCATTTTAATGAACATCATCTTCTCCACATTTTGTGGAAGTAACCTCGTATGCCGATCGCTGACAAGGTGACCGGCTGCACTAAACACACTTTCGGAGTACACATCAGCAGGTCTTTGTCTGCCAGAAAGAAAGATACAATGTATGCTTTAAACCTAGGATTGAGCACGATGGCCAAAATGTATGCTCTGATTTCAACAGATTGACTACCCATGAATCCTGGTTAAGCGAATTAAGGGCTCCATCCACAAGTCCCACATGCCTAGCGGAATCGCTCCATTTTAGCTCCTCCTTCAATCTCTCCAGCTGCTTCTGCAAAAGCCTGATGAGGGGAATGACCTGACTCAGGCTGGCAGTGTCTGAACTGACTTCACGTGTGGCAAGTTCAAAGGGTTGCAGAACCTTGCACAACATTGAAATCATTCTCCACTGCACTTGAGTCAGGTGCTTTCCCCCTCCTTTGCCTATATCGTAGGCAGATGTATAGGCTTGAATGGCCTTTTGCTGCTCCTCCATCCTCTGAAGCATATAGAGGGTTGAATTCCACCTCGTTACCACCTCTTGCTTCAGCTGATGGAGGGGCAATTTCAGGAGTGTTTGCTGGTGCTCCAGTCTTTGGCACGCGGTGGCTGAATGCCGAAAGTGGCCCACAATTCTTTGGGCCACCGACAGCATCTCTTGCACGCCCCTGTCATTTTTGTTTTAAATTCTGCACCACCAAATTAATTGTATGTGCAAAACATGGGATGTGCTGGAATTTGCCCACATGTAACGCATGCACAATATTGGTGGCATTGTCCGATGTTACAAATCCCCAGGAGAATCCAATTGGGGTAAGCCAATCTGCGATGATGTTCCTCAGTTTCCGTAAGAGGTTGTCAGCTGTGTGCCTCTTATGGAAAGAGGTGATACAAAGCGTAGCCTGCCTAGGAATGAGTTGGCGTTTTCGAGATGCTGCTACTGGTGCCGCCGCTGCTGTTCTTGCTGTGGGAGGCAATACATCTACCCAGTGGGCTGTCACAGTCATACAGTCTGCCCTGCTCCACTTGTCCACATGTCCATGGTTAAGTGGACCTTGGGTACAACTGCATTTTTTAGGGCACTGGTGACTCTTTTTCTGACGTCTGTGTACATTCTCGATATCGCCTGCCTAGAGAAGTGGAACCTAGATGGGATTTGGTACCGGGGACACACTACCTCAAGAAATTCTCTAAGTCCACGTGAATTAACGGTGGATACCGGACGCACGTCTAACACAAACACAGCTGCCAAGACCTGAGTTATCTGCTTTGCAACAGGATGACTGCTGTGATATTTCCTCTTCCGCGCAAAGGACTGTTGGACAGTCAATTGCTTACTGGAAGTAGTACAAGTGGTCTTCCTACTTACCCTCTGGGATGACAATCGACTCCCAGCATCAACAACAGCAGCGCCAGCAGCAGTAGGCATTACACTCAAGGATCCATCGGAGGAATCCCAGTTAGGAGAGGACTCGTCAGACTTGCCAGTGACATGGCCTGCAGGACTATTGGCGTTCCTGTCTAAGGAGGAAATTGACACTGAGGGAGTTGGTGGTGTGGTTTGCAGGAGCTTGGGTACAAGAGGAAGAAGGGATTTAGTTGTCGTCAGTGGACTGCTTCTGCTGTCACCCAAAGTTTTTGAACTTGTCAATGACTTCTGATGAATGCACTCCAGGTGACGTATAAGGGAGGATGTTCGTAGGTGGTTATTGTCCTTACCCCTACTTATTACAGCTTGACAAAGGCAACACACACGGCTTGACACCTGTTGTCCGTATTTCTGTTAAAATAATTCCACACCGAAGAAGTGATTTTTTTTGTAATTTGACCAGGCATGTCAATGGCCATATTCATCCCACGGACAACAGGTGTCTCCCCGGGTGCCTGACTTAAACAAAACACCTCACCATAAGAATCCTCCTTGTCAATTTCCTCCTCAGCGCCAGCAACACCCATATCCTTATCCTGGTGTACTTCAACAGTGACATCTTCAATTTGACTATCAGGAACTTGACTGTGGGTGCTCTTTCCAGCACTTGCAGGGGGCATGCAAATGGTGGAAGGAGCCACCTCTTCCCGTCCAGTTTTGGGAAGGTCAGGCATCGCAACCGCCGACACAATTAGACTCTCCTTGGGGATTTGTGATTTAGAAGAACGCACAGTTCTTTGCTGTGCTTTTGCCAGCTTAACTCTTTTCATTTTTCTAGCAGGAGGATGAGTGCTTCCATCCTTATGTGTAGGTGAACCACTAGCCATGAACATAGGCCAGGGCCTCAGCCGTCCCTTGCCACTCCGCGTTTTAAATGGCATATTGGCAAGTTTACGCTTCTCCTCAGATGCTTTTAATTTAGATTTTTGGGTCATTTTACTGAACTTTTGTTTTTTTGGATTTTACATGCTCTCTACTATGACATTGGGCATCAGCCTTGGCAGACGACGTTGATGGTATTTCATAGTCTCTGCCATAACTAGTGGCAGCAGCCTCAGCACTAGGTGGAAGTGGATCTTAATCTTTCCCTATCTCACCCTCCCCATTTTTGTTCTCCATTTTTTAATGTGTGGACTTATATGCCAGTAATATTATTATATCAATAGCAAAGGCCTACTGTACTGTACAACTGTATACTGTTGGTCACCGAAATGCTGCAGTGTACTACTATATATACTGCTCACAACAATGCAGCACAGATATGGATACTTGAAGTGACACGGAGCAGCAAGATACAGCAATGGCCTACTGTACTGTACAACTATATACTGTTGGTCACCAAAATGCTGCACTGTACTACTATATATACTGGTGGTCACCAAAATGCTGCACTGTACTACTATACTGCTCACAACAATGCAGCACAGATATGAATACTTGAAGTGACACCGCAGAGCTGCAAGATACAGCAATGGCCTACTGTACTGTACAACTATATACTGTTGGTCACCAAAATGCTGCACTGTACTTCTATATATATATATATACTGCTCACAACAATGCAGCACAGATATGGATACTTGAAGTGACACCGCGGAGCTGCAAGATACAGCAGTGGCCTACTGTACTGTACAACTATATACTGTTGGTCACCAAAATGCTGCACTGTACTGCTATATAAACTGGTGGTCACCAAAATGCTTCACTGTACTACTAATCTGCTCACAACAATGCAGCACAGATATGGATACTTGAAGTGACACAGCGGAGCTGCAAGATACAGCAATGGCCTACTGTACTGTACAACTATATACTGATGGTCACCAAAATGCTGCACTGTACTACTATATATACTGGTGGTCACCAAAATGCTGCACTGTACTACTATATACACTGCTCACAACAATGCAGCACAGATACGGATACTTGAAGTGACACAGCGGAGCTGCAAGATACAGCAATGGCCTACTGTACTGTACAACTATATACTGTTGGTCCCCAAAATGCTGCACTGTACTACTATATATACTGCTCACAACAATGCAGCACAGATATGGATACTTGCAGTGACACAGAGCTGCAAGATACATCAATGGCCTACTGTACTGTACAACTATATACTGTTGGTCACCAAAATGCTGCACTCTACTACTATATACATATATACTGCTCACAACAATGCAGCACAGATATGGATACTTGAAGTGACACGGAGCTGCAAAATACAGCAATGACCTACTGTACTGTACTACTATACTGGTGGTCACCAAAATGCTGCACTGTACTACTATATATATATAGTATATACTGGTCACACGACAATGCAGCAGATATTGAGCACTGATGATCAGGATACTGTCTAGAACTGAGTCTGACATGGAACTGCAAGATACAGCAATAGCCTACTGTACTGTACTACTATAATTATATACTGGTGGTCCCCACAATGCAGCACACTGAGCACAGATATTTGCAGCACACTGAGCACAGATATGGAGCTTTTCATGCAGAGAACTTAGAAATTTGCAGCACACTGAGCACAGATATGGAGCTTTTCAGGCAGAGAACGTAGATATTTTCAGCACACTGAGCACAGATATTTGCAACACACTGAGCACAGATATTTTCAACACACTGAGCACAGATATGGAGCTTTTCAGGGAGAGAACGTAGCCACGTCCTCTACGTTTAATCTCCAATGCACGAGTCAAAATGGCGGCGATGCGCGGCTCTTTATATAGAATACGAATCTCGCAAGAATCCGACAGCGGGATGATGATATTCGGCCTCGTTCGGGTTAACCGAGCAAGGCGGGATGATCCGTGGCTGCCTCGGCCCCGTGTAAAATAGGTGAAGTTCGGGGGGATTCGGATCTCGACGAACTAAACCCGCTCATCTCCAATATATATATATATATATATATATATATATATACACACACACACACACACTTACACACGTATTTGTTTCCCTTTTTTTAAAACCACTGAACTGATGATTTTCCCCCCCCAAAAAAAACGCTCAGAAATTGTTGGGGGGTTTTATGAGTGAATTAGATGAAGAACTTTAAATTAACCCTATCCAAAATGATTAAATAATATATATTTTTTAATTCCCCGCCCCCCAAAAACATTGAAACATCGATTGGGAACACCGTGACAATGGAACATCAGTAACATCTTGACCATCGCAACTTTAGTTTTTAGAGCCCGGACAGCTGCCAGGTACACCGGGTGGCCTGGGGGTGGCTTGGGAACAATGATTTACACTTACCAGCGGCGCAATTGTCTGCAGCCACTGGGGGTGGGGGTGGGGGATCCTGCCGTGCTGACCGATCAGCAATGACATTACTGGTGTACAGAGGTGGAACTGCCATTGGTGCAGCTGGTGCATTGCACCAGGGATCCTGAGGACTAATAGGCCCACTGCTGCCCAGACCAGCAATCAGTTATGTCCTGTCACCCTGCAGACCATTTTGAGTATTGTCAGATGATTGGCCCAGTGCAGAGAGCAGGGTGGGCCCTACTGCCTGAGGGACCTGTCCCTTACCTTAGAAAGGCAGAGCTAACCTTGAGTGTACCAAACTTATAGAGGAGTTCTGCCACCTATCAGAGCTGATGAAGACAGCCACATACTACTAATTAACAGAAAACTGTATATTTTTTCTGATTCACTGTTGTCTGTTCCTGCCCCCACCAAGGTACATGCCCCATGTTCTGTGCACCGTGTAGGACATTGTGCTTGTACCCCTGTCGCCCACTGTCTCTCTCTGTCCTCCTCTCCATGTCACCCCCTACCACCCTCTGCCTTCTGCTCTTACCCAATGCCTCCCCCTGCCTTATGCCGTCACCCTCTGCTTTTCCCCATCACCCACTGCCGTGTGGCGAACTGTGATCTTGGGTTGGAGTGAAGGAGGGGGCCAAAATAATATTTTTGCACCTGTTCCCACCACTCACAAGTTCTGCCAATGCTGGTGTCCCTCAACTTTGCACCACCGCCCCTTCCCATAGTGGTCACACACCCTTGAGCCCCTGTACCTACTGCGTTTCTTCCCTTTGGAAAAAGACACCACAAACTTTAATTGTTGTATAATAAAGGGGGAATGTAAGAAGATATGCTTTATTCTCCAAAATAATACATATCTAAATAATTTGCTCAGATTTTGATAAACATTAAAGTACAATGTTTCATTTTATTTTATTATACAGTTTAACACTTTTACAAATTTTCTGTTCTTTGAAACCAAAAAAAGCCCAAAATATTAATGCTTAATACGCACAATGATCTGTCAAATAGCATGAATTCATTATTATTTATAAAAACATCACAGTATACTACTCTTAAAGGTTCTAAAAACGTATTTAAAACACACACAAGAAAAACAACTCACTTCCATTCAACCAATATGTGGTATAGCATATATTTATATAAATATTTTCATACAGGAAATAGTGTGTGTATTTTAACCAATCAGATGTTTTTACATCTCTCATTGCAAGCCGTAATTAATTAGGTTAAACATTTTTCCACATGTTTACAACTAAGATGTGATTGTAATGCATGGCATTTAATGACACTTGTAATATATCATATGTAGTAATGTAGGCACATATGACCTTGACTATACGAGCAAAGTCCAATCACAATCTCCAGTCCACTAACTACTGTATGTTTAATAGAAAATATGAACCAGTATAATGTACAGCATTTGTATTCAAGAAAGCAAAAATATCAAACTTTTCCTAGAAAATTCTTTAAGGAATTCTACATGATGATTCCATATAAATATTTCATTATTTTTGGAGGTCACAAAATTATTCTTGTCCGCTGAGATTTATCACATCGCACATGTCTCCATTGAAAGATGAGGAAAGTGTTAGGCATGCCTACAAAAAATCTATCTTATGCACTGATAGCACCATTCTTTATTGTAATGTCACAGTGTAAACTATTCACCTGCAAGTGGTAGTGCAGAACAGCTACTGAGACACAGTAATCATTTTATGGTTTTAAGATATTAACATTTTTTTTCTTTATAAAGGAATTAAGGTATTGTTTTATTTTATGAGGTCAAACAGTGATTATAGATGCAGCAATGTTGGAGTCCCTTTTTTTTTTTTTTTTTTTTTTGTTTGTTTTGTGATTGAAGTACTGTAGCTAATAGCTAATCTTCACCTGCACACCCTAAGGAGTAAATTTACTAAGGTGGGTGTTTTTTTTTAGAACTGGTGATGTTGCTCATAGCAACCAATCAGATTCTACTTAACATTTATTTAGTTGCATCTAGAAGATAATATATATAATCTGATTGGTTGCTATGGACAACATCAGCAGTTCTAAAACAAACTCTCACTTTACTAAATTTACCTCAAAATGTCTCTCCGTTTTCTTCCATGTGCATCTTATGTGTCTCTACCTGGGCCCCAGAAAGCTCTATTCACTGTACACATTAGCCTGATAAACTAATTTGCTCATTTGGCCTCTAACACCTCCTCCACATTGTTGACTGCCAACTGTCTTTCGTCCCTTCCCTTCACTTATCTCGAATCTCATGTGATCAATTGTTTCTCTACTATTTGCTCATGGAGGCTAGTGTCTGACTGGTGCATGAAGGGCCTACCAGGGGAATGCTGTTGTAGTGGCCCATGCTTAAGGCTGTGTCCAGCCTCCACTGGGGAGAGGCCAGCCACCATTGAGTTTGGCTAACCATTACAGAGCACATGTTCTGTGCCCCTTGGTAAATATATAATAAACCATATTCCTTGTGAAGTATAATGTAACATAAGTATAATGCATAATTCAAGTGCACTAGGATAGAGCCTGGAACCTGATCCCTAGATGGAGGTGGGGGACCCACAAGCCGTGGGGCCTACTGGGGGTTTCCTCTGTTCCCCTGTGGGTCAGTCGGACCCTGATGGAGCCACTACCTTCCTTCAAATCTTCCTCATCACAAATAACACCACAGTTTCCTCAGTCTCCTACCTCTTTGTTACAGTCTACTCTACTCTCACATGCAGTCTTGATGTGGTCCCAATCTCCACACCAAGGCATGCTCTTTTTTCTTGTCTCAGCTCTTCCCTTATTTCTCAGTGTGCTTTCTTTCTAGCGTGGTCCACCCTGACATTTCATTTTATACTTGCACTTGCTCTGTGGGGCTTTACAAATCCTTGGTAACAGTAAAATGAATCACTAAGCTGGAAAAAAATGCATAACAATACTAACAGATACTACAAAGATCCATACCACATTCTATGCAGATGACATTACTGTTGCTTTGAGTCTGATAAGGACTGCACAATTCTAGGAGACTTTGAGCAGGGCAGGTGGTGGTCATACAATCAGAGCGGTGAAGCAGCATTCTCTACCTGCCTCCCAGCCTGCATCCAGACAGATGGACAGTCATTCACTGTATAGAAGAATGTGTAGAGCAGTGATGTGCAGTGAGGCAGGTGAGGTAGAGCCTTTCCTGTCATACTAATGTATATATATATATATAAAGTATATGAAAGAATATATTAGAAATAGATATATTAGTAATATATTCTTTGCATTATTGTAATAATTTTTAAAGTCTATGCTGCTGCACCTGTGTTTAATGCCAACATGAATCCTTTGGGTCATATATTGTGTTTAAATCTGGCTCTGGTATTAGCCAGTGCCTCCTGATCCATTTACCTCACCTCAAGTCCCTGGTATAGAGATGGCACAGGAAGGGCATTTTTTTTTTTAAATAGTTCCTGTGAGTTGGTGATTAGGGGCCCAAGTCCATTGCTTTGCCCTGGGTCTAAAATGCTGTTAAGATGGGCCTACCCTTGTGTTAGCCTTATTTCAATAGCTGAGCCCAATTTTTATTCTTAAAATATTTCTAGGTTGACAGTTCTATAAAACTGTCAGTTAAACTTGAAATGTTTAAAGTGTTTCAGTCCAGGTTAACTTGCAGCAGCTATTTGTAATAGTGTGTATTTTGTAGTGTTCAGTCATTAATAACACCTGTATGTTAATAAATATGCGTTAATAAAAATACATGTTCAACAAAAGAAATGCAAAGTATTTTAGTTTCTTAAAAGAAGTCAAACTGGCAGCCTTTGTTCATAAAAATAAGTGATAATGAACCTTATAGAAGTAGGTTGATTAGAAAAGATGCAAATTGCCTATTTAAATTAATGTAATTAAATAATTAGAGATGTGCGCCGGCACAAGTCTTGGGTTTGGGGTTCTTGTTTTGGATCTGTGTCTTCTTCGTGTTTTTAATCTGTATTTGTTTTGCTTCTAACTCCCTTGCAAGTTTTGGATCAGTATTTATTTTGGATCTTTTTTTTTTAATCACAAAAATAGCTAAAACCACATAATTTGGGCCTGTTTTTTTTCCTGCAGTATTATTAACCTCAATAACATTAATTTCCACTCATTTCCAGTCAATTTTCACCACCTCACAGCTCACAATATTGTTTTCATCCAGTTTAGGCCAAAAAGCTGCACTGAGGCAGCTGGATGACTAAGCTAAGCGACAGCAGTGGGTGGCACAAACATGTGGCATTTAAAGTTCCAACATGGCACATCTAGGAAACAGAGTGGCACTGCAGTGGCAGACAGGGTGGCAGTTTAATAAACTATACATATGTTTGTTGTCACAGTCAGCAATGCTCCAAACAGCACACAATGCAAAGAAAAGAGGTGCAAGATAGAATTGTCCTTGTACCCACCCTTATGTTGTATATATTAAACAGAACATGCACAGTTTAACAAACCAATCATTTCAACAACAGGGACTGTCACTTATGGCTGAAATTATTGGTTTGTTTGGGCCCCAACAAATCATTTTTTTTTAGAAGGACTAACTCAGATCAGTAATGAGGATGTTGATGATGAGGGTGTTAATTACATTATAATCTTGTAAAATAAAAATGTCATGTCTTTGCCGCAAATTACATAACATGGAGGAATTGCCTAGATGGCTAACGTTCATAACTCTACTAACTTTGGCCTCACAAATGGAGCCACAAATTTGCTGTCACAAACATTGTCAGAATTGGGGTAAAAATAATGCCACACCCAAGAGGTGGCTTTTTTGGTCTTCTTCCAAGGCATCGCAATGGCTTTCTTTTTATCATGGTCAATAACTGCAGCCACTGGTGGTTGACTTACACAAACAACATCCTCAGTGTCTGATAGTAGTAGTACACACATATCCCCTTCATTCTGTTCCACTTCCACACACAAATCCTCAATTTCTATTATGACCTCCTCATCATCACCATCTTTATTTGTACTACTCCCCACATGTGCAGATGGTGCAGATAAAGTTAAGGAGGTGAAAGAGGCTTCTCTATGAGTACACCCCTAGACGCTCCTCAAGAATATTTGATGGTTCTGATTCTAATGCATTTTGTCTTTCTGCCTCTGAAGCTAACTTTCCTTTAGTTTTTTTGTTTTTTCAACCACTCTAAAATTAAATGATTTTACATGACCTGACTTAAGCCCTCTATGCACCTGGGCATCAGCCTTAGTAGATGACGTTGACAGACTTTTATCATTATGACTGCTGGTAGCACCTGCACTACTAGTATGTGCTTCCTGATCTCCTCTCAATTGCAACTCGATTTTGATTTAATTCTTTATCTTGTTCCTTCTCTTGCTTCTGAGAAATGGTGGATACCTGTCAGGAGTGATCACCAGAGCTAGAGAAAGAGAACTTTACCCTACCTATCAAGAGACAGCGCTTTTTGGACCAGTCTTCCTGTATATTGTTTGTATTGTGTAAGGGGGTGGTGCCCCTAAGTGTGGACCTTAGCTGCAGTCTGATGGCACAGCTTATTTTGTCTGTCTTTTTTACTCTCCAAGTCCAGATAAATGAGCTCCATAGTGATACAATTATCATTATAACCATTTTATATTAGCACTTAGCAAAATAGAGGCAGCACAGCAATCAACTACGTTATGACTAGTCTCAGTAAGAGCTAATAGCATAACTGAGTCTGTCTATTAGCATAATTTGTGTATACGTATAAAATATTTATGCCCCATTTCTGTTATTAGACAAATTAAAATGAAGTGAGCAGCAGGGTCACTTTTTAAAACTCTCAAAAGATTTTGAAGTGAGACCACATGCAGTAAAATAATGACACATGACAGCAATACATAAACGTTATAAATGTAACCTATGTAACACTCAGTGAAGTGTCATCCTTTTAAACATAATATAGTGATTACAATTATTAATTACATCTCTTTAGTCTTTTAAACATAATATTATTATCCAGATTATTAATTACCTCTGTTTAGTAAAATGTATTTTTATTTTTATTTTTTAGTAGAATCACATTTTTATATACATCAAGCACCTTTAGAACATAAGTCCTATTTTACTTTCTATTAAGAATATTAATAAATTAATAAATTACATTAGGAGGAATATGTGTGCTAATATACGGTATAAAAAACTATTTACTTAAAACTGTAACAAAAAAGGAGAACTTAAACACTCTACAATCACAATACATATGGCAATAGTAGGATTTGAGGAAGAAATGCTTTAATAAAATTAATTCAATAAAGATATTGAAAAGCGATACAATCTGGATTGGTAAATACTGCAGGTGGGTTTAGCAAGTGCTGAATTATCAACTTGGAATATTAATGATGATAAAAAAATAATATAATGAGGAAATTGGCAATTCAAGCAGTGACACAAAATATGACACAGTCCATTCTGCTAGTACATTTATAAATTTTATATGATATATTTTATTTATGGTATAAAATAATTCACTCTTTAGAAACGTAAACAGAAATGTACTGTAACTATCAGGTGTTTGAAGGACCTTTTATAAGTTTAATATAAATATAAGTATTAAAAGGGGTAAAACATAGCTGATTAATGCATATAGAAGTTTCTGCTATATATTTTAGTCAGACAACATCAATTAATAATTTGATTGAAATGTACTGTACCCTAGTCCACAACAAATATTGGTGACAACCTATGTATCAATTATTCTGATTAGTTGGTAATTGACACTATTTTAATATATGAAGGTGAGAAATCAAAACATTCATTGTTACAGAATATGTTGTGCTTGCAGGGTTCAATTGCACAACTGAACCCGGTAATGCAGAGTAAAGGCCCGTACACACTGGTCGATGTATCGGCCGTTCTCTTGAACGGCCGATACATCGCGGGACCGTCGGCCAGTGTGTATGGGCGATACGTCTGTGAACTCCGTCGTTCACAGACGTATCGCGTCGGCCGCGCAGCACAGCCGACAGCCAATATATCTAACGATATATTGGCCCGTCGCTGTGTGTGTACGGGGCGGTCGTCCGACCGCCCGTACACATGCTGCGGCGGCCGGCGGTGATTGACAGGTGAACTGGGCGGGCGCGAGCGCCCGCCCGCCCAGTTCATGACGTCAGTCCCCCGACGGATCGGGCTGTGTGTATGCACAGCACACTGCCCGATCCGTACATAGATATATCTGCAGATCAATTGATCTGCAGATATATCTAATAGTGTGTACCCACCTTAAGAGGAGATGGGGACTACTGCCAGGCCAGTCCAACACTGGGGTAAATTTGCTAAGATGTGATGTTGCCCATAGCAACCAATCACATTATATCTATTAACTTCTAGAAGCAGATAGATAAATGTTAAGTAGAATCTGGTTGCTATGAGCAACATCACCGGTTTTAAAGAAACTCCCACCTCAGTAAATTTACCCCTTTGGGTCTGAATTGCTACCATTGATGCAATTACTATTCTTAATATGATGTTACTCTGAAAATAGAGAAATATCAAAGCTGCCGAGCCATGTAACTGCTTTGCAGTGGTGTCACAAGGGGGGTGATGCCCGCAACTCGGGTGTCACCCACCGAGGGGTGACACCAAAATGCCGGCTCTTACTCAGTGACAGGAGCCGAGTGCTGCACTGTTACATTATGTGCAGCACTCGGCTCATGTCAATATGTAGGAGTCGCCACTGCCAAAACAGCACTCTGCGTGAGGCAGACTGCACCTCCCAAACCCTCTAAGTGATGGAAAACGGGGTCGGAACGTGAAGCCCCGCCCCTCCCACGAAGCCACGTCCACTTCCAGGAAGCCACGTCCCCCGTTTTTGCCATCGTCGCACCGGGTGTTCTGAAGAACTGATGCCCCTGCTGCTTTGGGACTCAGATGGAGCAGTATACACCCTCTTCATTGTATCAATGTTATTTTGACAAGATGATTAGTCATATCAGGGGTATGACAATGGGGGAGAGGGGTGTCATATCTTGGATCTCTGTCTTTTTACATAATTAAGAAAATACAAATACTGGAAATTATAATGTATAACCCTCAACTATCACAGATAATACTAACCTCTGTGACTAAAAGTGGGATAAGTTTAAGTAATTGTTAAAGTCAGGAGGGTAAGGAGAACTTTTGTTATGTACACACAAAAAGGAGCTGATTTACTGTTTCTGAATGTTTTGAGAATAGGGAAGGGAGGA
This sequence comes from Pseudophryne corroboree, assembly GCF_028390025.1. Taxonomy (NCBI): domain Eukaryota; kingdom Metazoa; phylum Chordata; class Amphibia; order Anura; family Myobatrachidae; genus Pseudophryne; species Pseudophryne corroboree. The sequence goes on along the minus strand of NC_086447.1, from coordinate 392,031,209 downwards.
CTAGATAACAACAGAAGGCATGATATTCCTGGAGAGTGGGCATATTCTCTGTGTAGTGTGGCAGTCACAGTGATGCGCACTGCATTGTATTGTAGTCACTAGGACGCGCTCTGTATTTTGTGGCTGTCACAGGGATGCTCTCTGTATAGTGTGGCAGTCACAGGGATGCTCTCTGTATTTTGTGACATTCACAAGCATGCTTTCTGTTTGTGGCAGTCACCAGGATGCTGAATACTGGTCAGATGAGGCAGATAGCTGTTGTAATTTAGGGGAGATGTACTAAGTAGTGATAAAAGTGGAGAAGTGAGCCAGTGGAGAAGTTGCCCATGGCAACCAATCAGCTGCTCTTTATAATTTTATAGTATGCAAATGATAAATGTTACGTCAATGCTGATTGGTGTCATGGGCAACTTCTCCACTGGCTCATTTCTTTACTTTTATCACTGCTTAGTAAATACTCCCCTTAGTTCCTTGTTATAACAAAGTTTGCATATTTGATTGGCTGTACAGTATATAACCACACTGACATTAGACAAGCCACATCGACATATTTGTCATGTCATTTGCCTGTTGCTGGCTCGTTGGCCCACTTTTTTATATACATATTTATATATATACAGCTCAAAAAAATAAAGGGAACACTTCAACAACACATCCCAGATCTGAATGAATGAAATATTCTTATTAAATACTTTGTTCTTCACATAGTTGAATGTGCTGACAACAAAATCACACAAAAATCATCAATGGAAATCAAATTTATTAACCCATGGAGGTCTGGATTTGGAGTCACACTCAAAATTAAAGTGGAAAAACACACTACAGGCTGATCCAACTTTGATGTAATGTCCTTAAAACAAGTCAAAATGAGGCTCAGTAGTGTGTGTGGCCTCCACGTGCCTGTATGACCTCCCTACAATGCCTGGGCATGCTCCTGATGAGGTAGTGGATGGTCTCCTGAGGGATCTCCTCCCAGACCTGGACTAAAGCATCCGCCAACTCCTGGACAGTCTGTGGTGCAACGTGGCGTTGGTGGATGGAGCGAGACATGATGTCCCAGATGTGCTCAATTGGATTCAGGTCTGGGGAACAGGTGGGCCAGTCCATAGCATCAATGCCTTCGTCTTGCAGGAACTGCTGACACACTCCAGCCACATGAGGTCTAGCATTGTCTTGCATTAGGAGGAACCCAGGGCCAACCGCACCAGCATATGGTCTCACAAGGGGTCTGAGGATCTCATCTCGGTACCTAATGGCAGTCAGACTACCTCTGGCGAGCACATGGAGGGCTGTGCGGCCCCCCAAAGAAATGCCACCCCACACCATTACTGACACACTGCCAAACCGGTCATGCTGGAGGATGTTGCAGGCAGCAGAACGTTCTCCTTGGCATCTCCAGACTCTGTCACATCTGTCACATGTGCTCAGTGAGAACCTGCTTTCATCTGTGAAGAGCACAGGCACCAGTGGCGAATTTGCCAATCTTGGTGTTCTCTGGTAAATGCCAAACGTCCTGCACGGTGTTGGGCTGTAAGCACAACCCTCACCTGTGGATGTCAGGCCCTCATACCATCCTCATGGAGTCTGTTTCTGATCGTTTGAGTAGACACATGCACATTTGTGGCTTGCTGGAGGTCATTTTGCAGGGCTCTGGCAGTGCTCCTCCTGTTCATCCTTGCACAAAGGCGGAGGTAGCGGTCCTGCTGCTGGGTTGTTGCCCTCCTACGGCCTCCTCCACGTCTCCTGATGTACTGGCCTGGCTCCTGGTAGCGCCTCCATGCTCTGGACACTATGCTGACAGACACAGCAAATCTTCTTGCCACAGCTCGCATTGATGTGCCATCCTGGATGAGCTGCAATACCTGAGCCACTTGTGTGGGTTGTAGACTCCGTCTCATGCTACCACTAGAGTGAAAGCACCGCCAGCTTTCAAAAGTGACCAAAACATCAGCCAGAAAGCATAGGAGCTGAGAAGTGGCCTGTGATCACCACCTGCAGAACAACTCCTTTATTGGGGGTGTCTTGCTAATTGCCTATAATGTCCACCTGTTGTCTATTCCATTTGCACAACAGCATGTGAAATTGTATGTCAATCAGTGTTGCTTCCTAAGTGGACAGTTTGATTTCACAGAAGTGTGATTGACTTGGAGTTACATTGTGTTGTTTAAGTGTTCCCTTTATTTTTTTGAGCAGTATATATATATATATATATATATATATATATACAGTATATATAGACAAACATAAGGCGGCACTCTGGACGGCTTGTACAAAACAATCAGCTTCCCATGTTAAATATGAACGTTTCAATGCTTTATTGGTGCGTTTTCATCAGGATCCTGATGAACGCACCAATAAAGCATTGAAATTTTGATATTAAACATGGGAAGCTGATTTTTTTTTTGTACAGAGTTAGACCACTGTGCCTCATATCACTCATACTGTCAAAGCTGTAAGATGGTGGGGCTGGTCGAACATGGTCCAACATTGAGATGTGTAGTGTAGTCAGATTTCTGCATGTAAAGGGGACATCATCATTGAAATTCACTGGCAACTTGTTAAGATGTACGTTGATAACATCACGAAGACAGGTTTGAGTTTGGTGCACTGCCTTTGATAATGGCAGGACAGACATTGAAGATGAGTAGCGATCCGCACGTTATTTAATAGGTATGGCTATTAAATAATGAGACTGTACTTGCAAAAGATAAACAATACTGTATGAATTAAAAGGGAATAGTGGAACATTGACCTTGGGCTATCCCAAAACAGTTTGCAAGTTTCAACCCTTTCGCACAGATAGTTTGCTGTCACACTTTGTTCGAAGAAGTAGTGTATTTCTCAGGTGCCATAAAAATGCTTAGTTCAAAAGTAGATCAATGTGTTAACTTAACCTTTTTAGTTAAACTGCCCATCAAATCTTTTCATATGGTAACCTGTGTTTACGTGGCTAATGGTATGTCTTGTGCATCTGAGTGGCACAGAATATTTAGTGACAGTTATGAGGATGTCAAAGATGATGGACGTCCTGGAAGGCGTTGCACATCAAAAGCAAACAAAATGTGGAGCAAGTTGTTCAAATTGACCGTTGACTCTGCATCCGAATGATAGAAGAAATTGTAAACGTCAACAAAGACACTGTTAGACAAGTTTTGCATAAAAATCTTATCATGTCAAAAGTTGGTGCTAAGATGGTTCCAAGGTTTCTCACTTCCGAGCAGAAAGAAAATCAAAAGAAAATTTGCAGAGACATTTTCGAACAAAGTCAAGAGGATTCACATTGTTTAGATAAAGTTATTACCTGTGATGAAACATGGATCTTGCAGTATGGTCCTGAGACAAACTGCCAGTCCATGCACTGGAAAACACCATCATCACCAAGAATGAGGAAAGCACATCAAGGCAAATCCAAATTCATAGCCATGTTAACTGTTTTCTTTGATATCAAGGGTGTTATTTTGGCAGAATGGGTACCAAAAAGCTCTACAGTGAAACAAAATGACTACAAAAATGTTCTATGAAACTATCATAAGAAATAGTTGTGAGAAAATGTTTTTTTCCTCCATTAGGACAACAAACCAGTCAGCACAGCTCTCCCTCTGAAGCACTTTTGGCCAAGAATCAGACTGCAGTGCTAGAACACCCTCAATACTCATCAGACCTAGCAACATGTGACTTCTTTCTTTTCCCTAACATCAAATCTGTACTCAAGGGAACGTGTTTTGCATGGGTTACTGATGTAAAGAAGAAAACGACAGAGCTGTTGAGACAGATGATGAGCTAAAGCATGTATTTGACTGATGGAAAATAAGAATGCAGTGGTGTGTGGATGCAGAAGAGAAGTACATAGAAGGTGAACAGAGGGAACAGGCACTTAATATAATTAAACATAAATTATAGCATCAGTCTCGTTATTTACACTAATAAGCCAAAATATTCTGACCACCAGCCGAATATGCTGTTGGTCCTCCATGTGCCACCTGTAATGATTGTACTTGTTTTTCCAACACTTACAGTACTTGGTAGATTTACAGAGTGGACTGTTGCACAAAATTGGTTATTATCTTATGCAATAAGAAAGCATCCATTGCATTTAACTAGGATTAAATTATGACTACAGTAGGTCACTTTAGAGTTGATGTTGAGTTGAGTGCTATGCAAAAACAAGCAAGTAATTTTGTGTGAACTTGCAAAATTTTAGTGTGGACACACCCCACCTTAGACTAAAGGTGCATACACACTTTCCAAGAAAATGAACAACGTCGCTCATTTTAACCCTCCATGAGCGACGTTATCCACTTTCTCGGCAAGTGTGTATGCCGCCACCGCCGAGCGATGCGTGACCCCGTTTGCCATTAACAACCCTTGCTGTCGGCCGTGCATGCAGCTCAATTTGGACTGTTGTCCAAGAGCTGCATGCACGGCCTGGCCGCTGCATGACATCACTGAGCGATATGGTCATCATATCACTCCATGTGTATGCCCTACCGCTGACCACCCCGGCCCAGGAGGGAAAACACTAGGCGACGTCGCACATAGAGTGTACTCAACTTTAGTCTATCTGCACCACTTGCAGTGCATCATGGTTTTGCAAAAGTGCAAAGGTACTTGTTTTTGTTTGCTTTGTTCCCAACTTTGAATCAGCCGAGTCAGGCCCCTTATGTGTGGAATTTCTGAGGTTTCCCAATGTTTGTATGGGTCTTGTCCTGGTACTCCTGGTTCCTCACACATCCAAAAAAATGTTATATTTATTATATTTATCTGCAAATGACAAAAACCCCTATTATGTTTTTGCTCAAGACAGACATGGACTAATAAACATTCTCAGTAATGAATCTGTTTTTTTAACAGAACTGTATGGCCCATACCTATAACCAAATTACTTTGAACATATTAGACTGGAAGGTAGAATTTCACAAAATTGACATTAAAAAGACTGAATTAAAAAAATAGAGCAACCATTTTTTAATAAGGAAAGTTAGCTTACTGTATATAGCCATGGATCTCACATGGGAATACTGACTACAGTACATGTATTGATGCCTGATTTTCCAAAATTGCTACCAGAGTAATCCGTAGTAAAATGACTTAATTGAAGTTATTTAAGTACCTTCAACCTTCAAACATGTGTTTGATGTCACTTTTAAATATATGACTCTCTTACTACTTCAATTAGAATTCATTTCTATATGTTCAAACATATTGCTGGTTTTTGCCTGTAAGCTATGTGCATTAATAATGATATTGGCTACAGACTTACAGCTACAGATATGCCATTCTGAAATAAAACATTTCATCCCTTTGAAGATGCTCCTTAATGGAAAATTAAATTTTTTAGAGTTGAAGGTAAATATAATATGTATTCTGGTAGATGTCATTTTAAATACTTTTTGTGAAGTTATTTACTTTACACAATGAATTTGAGTACAATTCATGCATCAGAAAAGGAAATAACCTTCAAACAGATTATGTAGACAGATTCCATAGACAGTATAATAATAATAAAAGTTTTAATTTTCTCATAAACAAAAATATGATATAATTTGCATGCAATAATAGTAAACAGTGGAAACCAATAGTGGAAACCTGTCAAAATCAACAGTTTGTTGTTGTTTTTTTAAAGAATAAATTCATATCAAGCAAAAAATTTAAACTTTATTTGACTGACAAAAAATTTTTACAAATTCATTTTCATTCAAAGACTTCAGTAAAGACAATATTATGAGTCTATCCATTTGTTGGCAGGTAATCCAGATCATAGCCAGATTAAGGGGGGGATGCAGGGCATACTGTACACCGAGCCCCCCTTTGTCAGGGGGCCCCCCAGCCAGAGCACACTAACATCAGTAGCTTTCCCTCTTAAGCAGCAGAACCAACAGACAGAGTGCAAGCAGGACAGTATGCTGTGCAGGCAGAGAGACAGGAATATCATGTTTCATGAGCTACCGACAGAGCTATTTGACCAGAGGAGAGATAGGAGGGCAGAGAGAGCTGTAAGTGACACAGGTGTCCCAGCTTCTCCTCCTCCCCACCTGGGTGTCTGAGTCCTGTTTAAACTGTTATGCAGCTAAAACATTTGGGTCTAGAATAGAAACACACACACACAGTCCTCCTGAGTCCTGTCCCATTGTGTAAGTAGTACAGAGGCTGCTGCTATTCTTGCATGTGACAAGATAAATTATTTTATTTTTTTATGTGTATTTTAAAGAGAAGTTGTCTTTGTTCTACTACAAGAAAAGTTTATAAAATAATTGTCTTTCAATTAGGTGGAGCTATAAACAGTACCCAGGCATGATTAAACTATTAGTTAAAACTAATATACACCATTGGTTTAAATTTAATATATACAATCAATACCTCCCGCCATGACCTATTCCAGGAGGGACAAAATGCTCTCAACCCTGACTTCCTTCTTAACTTATGATTGCAATCACCTGTGTTGAAATACCTTTCTTATCAATTAAATAGTTAAACACAGTGACGCCAATCATATATTAAGTGGGAAGTCCAGGTAGAGAGCATTTTGTCCCTTCTGGAGTGGGACATGTTAGGAAGTATGCACAATTTAATATACATCCCCCACCTTCCATTGGGGCCCCCCTGTCTTAAGTGCCCTGGGCACACCCAAGGCTTAATCCAGCCCTGATCCAGATGCATCTTTGTTATACCTCTTTCACACTGCCAATGCCGGATCCCACCCAAGAATTGGAAACGGGTCTTTCCCGGGTGGGATCCGGCATTGGCCGCTGCTGCTGGTTTCCCCGACCCAGCAATATGCCGGGCGGGTTGCCATAGCAGCAGGGGGCGGAGCTGGTGGCGGAGGTGGAGGCGGCGCTGGGAGATGAGATCATCTCCGCGCCGCCTCTCCCTGCTGTAGTAATCGACCCGGGAGCCCGTTTACGCAGCCACTGACCCGGTATTCAACACAGGTATAACACTGCTTTATTCCCGGGTTGAATTGCAGGGTCAGGCGACCCGTGATTTCGGCTATGCCCCTTTCACACCGCATGCCGACCCGTGTCGACTCGGCAATATGCCGGGTCGATACCCGGTTATTTGTGTGGTGTGAAAGGGGTATAAGTGATCTTTACTGCAACAGAATCCGTTGCTCTTGCTCAAGATAGGGAAATGTAGAGCATTCCATGTGAGAAGACTGGTTCTGGCAGGTATATTCTGACTTTGGCAAGTGCCTGCCCTTGACTCTTATTTATTGTCATCGCAAAGGACAATATGAAAGTGCTGTTGCTTGGAGTCAGCAGAATGTGTGGCAATATGTGCAAAGAGCTCTTATGTTCTCCACACCAAATTTCCACAGAAATTATTTTTCGGAAGAGCGACTTTACAATCATACGTGTGCCTTTCACTAAGCCTTTCCTTGTGTCCAGGTTCCTGATGAGCGTGCACCTTTTTTCAGTCATAAGGTGGCCATACAGTACATACGACTTGCAAATGAGCGATGTCCCAAATGGTTTCCCTTAAACTCCCCGGCAGCTCTCTGGCAGTCCCGGACTCACAATATAGTGAATACACATAAGATAGATCTTTAAGATCTTGCAAAAGATCTGAGGAGTGACCACATCCAGGAGCATGCTGTCGTTGACAATAGCTTCAGATTGTGCCTGCAGCAGGGGAGATCTGAAGATATAACAAATGACCCGCAGGACCACGCATTGGATCGTTATTGCTAGTGAAATGTACATGATTTGCAGTTTTACTAATGATATATCTATCCGATGTGTCAAAATCGTGCGCATCGTGTGCAATATTGTTCTAATGTGTAGAGGTCTACAGAATGTGAAGCGAAAGTCCACTCATCTCGATCGTGTGCAAAAATTAAACTGGATAGTGCATTCTCTCACTCTCATCTACAGACATAACTGTGTTGAGACTGTGGAAAATGCATTCTTCACCTGGAAGTTGTTCAATAATAACATAAGCACAGCAGCATCCGTTAGTCACTTTACATCACCTAGCAGCGTCTGTTAGTCAAATTACAGCATCCAGCAGCATCATTTAGTCACATTACACCGCACAGCAGCATCCGTTAGTCACATTACACCATCCAGTAGCATCCGTTAGTCACTTTACACCGCCCAGCAGCGTCTGATAGTCAAATTACATCGTACAGCAACGACTGTTAGTCACATTACACCACACAGCAGCATCCGTTAGTCACATTACACCATCCAGTAGAGTCCGTTAGTCACTTTACACCGACCAGCAGCATCTGTTAGTCAAATGACAGCATCCAGCAGCGTCCGTTAGTCACATTACACTGCGCAGTAGCATCCGTTAATCACATTCCAGCGCCCTGCAGCATCTGTTAGTCACATTACAACATCCAGCAGTTCCCGCTAGTCACATTACACTGCACAGTAGCATCCATTACTCACAAAACAGCACCCAGCAGCATCCATTAGTCACATTACACCGCCCAGCAACATGTGTTAATCACATTACACAGCCCAGCAGTGTCCGTTTGTCACATTAAACCTTCCAGCAGCATCCATTGGTCATATTACACCATGAGTTAGGAAGGGGGATGTGCCGTGAGTGGGGGAGGAGGTGCCACGGTTTGGGAAAGTGTCACGAGTGTGGGCGGGTATCGCAAGTGGGGGAGGGAGCAGACGGGGGGTTGGAATGTGTGTGAGAATGGGTCGGGGGATAGCAGAGAAAGCAGGAAGAGGAGAGGAAAGCAAAGGGGCCATCCAAGGGAGAAGAGATATCACTCATCGTGTGTGTGCGCGCTGTAGAGCTGCCAGGAACTGGTGACTGGAGGAGCTCTGTCACGTAAGATGACAGTCTACCCTCGCAGTGTCAGAGCTCCCCCAAGCTGCAGCCTCTGACAGGTGCTGGTGGCTGCCAGATATAATGGTGAGTGACACACTGCTGAGGGTGGAGCCACATGAGGCAATCGTCCACACTGTGTGGTCGGCCTCCCGGAAACCATTCCAGTAACTGTAAAGGCCAAGCCGTCCCTGAATATACCTCAAACTTTAAAAGTAGTTCCTTCATAAAATGAAAATATTCTAATGTGGGACTCAAACTCTTGTGTCCCACATGGTGCACAATACAAGTTTACTCTAATTTACAAGACATTTATCACAGATTTTTGTCCTGCAGGTCCTCCACTCCGAGTGTTTAGGATGCAATGACGGAACAATGTATTCTTATGGACCAATATTATTATTATTGACAGTTTCTTATATAGTGCAGCATTTTCCTTTGCACTTTATAATTGGAAACAACTGTAATAGAACAAAACTGGGTAATAACAGACAGACACGGAGGTAGAAAGGCCCTGCACACAAGCTCACAATCTATAAGGTAAATCAGAATACAGGTAAATCAGAATGTAGGCCTTAGCTGATATGTATCTCAAACGTCCTCCTGTGCCTACTTATGCATTGTAAGCACCTGCTGTTTGGTGTTCATTTACAAAGGCCTTGACATACGATCTGAAACTGGCACCTGAACTTAGTATTAGCCCATGTTACCAGATACCTAGAGAAAGGAGACCAGACACCTGCTACTAATACCAATTATGTGCTAAAAAAAAGGATCTGGACACTAGGACTTTGGTGGTGACTCTGGTAAAGAGCACTCTGCTTTTTAGAATGATAGCAGATGTAACAGGAGACTTTTGAGAGTCCCAGATGAGTGAGTTGGAAGCAAGGCCCAGTGGAGCCAGGATGCACACATGCAATGCAGTAGCAGAGTCAACCTTAGTATATACAGAGAGATAAAGCACTTAGGGAATATAGAGTCTATTTTACTAAGCCTTGGATGGAGATAAAGTGGATGGAGATAAAGTACCAGCCAATCAGCAACTACCTGGCATGTCACAGGCTGAATTTGAAAATGACAGTTAGAAGCTGGTTGGTTGGGACTTTATCTCCATCCAAGGCTTAGTAAATAGACCCCATAGTCGGTGTTGGTACTTTTGGATTCAGCAGGAGAGCAGATGAAGCAGGAATCTATTTACAGCACAAAGAGGTCTATTCAAGAAGCAGTGAAAAGTGTGGAGAAGTGAGCCAGTGGAGAAGTGGCCCACGGCAACCAATCAGCATTGAAGTAACATTTATCATTTGCATACTATACAATTGTATGGAGCAGCCATGGGCAACTACTCCATGGTCTCACTTCTCCACTCTTATCACTATTTCATTCTTATCACTACTTATCTCACTTCTTCACTCTTATCACTACTCCCTAAGAGAGAATAGCAGGAGTGTTGGTAATTGTGGGTAAAACAGAACTGATGCAGCAGGAGACCGAGCACTAGTGTACAGCAAACGGACTAATGTAGCATGAGACTGAGCATTTGAAGATACAGCAGATAAACTAGATGTAGCAGGAACCCAGATTCAGCACTTAGAGAGAATATCAGGAGTGCTAGCTCTGAGGGATTTATACTGTTGTGGATGGTGTCTTTTTGTTTAGTAATTTGATTGTTCTAAAATAGAGGCAGCAGTCTGGGAGGTATCTCCTCTGGGTAAAAGGTTTTACTGGGACTTACTGTCTCCACAGCAGATACTGTTTGTTTCACTACATCTCTTAGCATGCTCCTATGTGATTTCCTGTTTATGTAGCAGTTACTACTCAGTAGTACTACATCTATCAACATGTTTCTCTAGGATTTCCTGTTTCGCTGACTCTGAGAAGCAAACACACTGCTAGTCCTGTTTCAAGGTGATTTTAAAAGGGAACAGGGGTGTGTCAGTTTCTCCAAATCCAGTGCTACTGGAACTTGTGGTCATTTGGCAGCTTCAGATAAATGAGAGGCAGCAGGTGCTCTTTATGCTAGCAGAGCCAAGACAGCAGGTATTCAGAAGGTGCTGGGATGTTGACTAGTGTATACCTGTAAGCTGCAGATGACAGGGTAAAGTTGCTTGGACCATAGTGGCTGTGTGGCCTGGACACTGGTCTGCTGGAGTTGTTTACCTGGTAGGAGCTGTATTAAACTGGGGTAGCTGCCTCTGAAGAGTTTTGAGAACCCTGCTGGGACTTTTGGGGAGATTAGTTTTTAGTCTGATAATTATTAGATGTTGTTACAAGCCCTTTTGTGATTGTGTGATGTTGCCTAGGAGGCTGGTGTTGTTTTTACATTACCTTTTAATAATTGTGTAATTATTAGGCACCTTCTCCTTAACAGTCTGTACACCATGGCTGTAACTAGGTATGTGCGAAGTGTGCCACCACACATAGCGCTGCAGGGTAGGGTGCACTGTTGGCAGCAATTATGGTTTAATTACTTTCACTTGTAGCTTGCACCCTTTTTGAAGCCCAAAGCAAAGGGGCATCATAGCATAGGCTTACTCTGGGATCATCCCCACGAGGGAATGTGCCTTATGTGACTATTGGAATATGAGGTGGGGGGCACCAATTCTCTTTCTGGCACACCAAAAAGTCTAGTTATGGCTCTAATGAGCACAGTGTTTAAATGGGTCCAAGAATAAAGGTGGCCTTTATGTCCTAAATCCAGTGCCTCCACACTGGCAGGTGTGGGTTTAAAAAGAGAACCGATACTTGCAAATGCAGCAGTGAACTTGATGTACCGTAGCAGTAGACTGAGCACTTGCAGATACAGATTAACTTCATGTAGCAGGAACTACTGTAGATCCAGCACTTAGAGATAACAGCAGTTCTGGCAATTGTGGATTTACCAGGCAAACTGACACTTGCAGATGCAGCAGAACCCAGAACCAGGGTGAACCAAAGTGTGTTGCTCTGGCAATGAGGAAATGACAGAGGCAGGTTTAAATAGGGTATTACTGTATAAAAGACAATAAGCTAAGCTGGTCATGTGGACATGGCTGCTGAGAAGTGTAGGACTGAGGGATCACATGACAGAATCTAATATGGCCACACCCATGCCTCCAGACATCTGATGTATTTATATCTGATAATGTAGTGCTCAAGCATGTTGGAGAAAGAAAAGGGGATGCATGGAGATTGTGGCAAACCTCCAAACACCAAGTTTTGGGAGATTTGGCCACATTTACTAGTATGTCCCTCACTTATGAACAGATGCAATCCTAGTGTAACTGGTAATAATAAGATTTTAAACCTACCGGTAAATCTATTTCTCCTAGTCCGTAGAGGATGCTGGGGACTCCGTAAGGACCATGGGGTATAGACGGGCTCCGCAGGAGATAGGGCACCTAAAAAGAACTTTGACTATGGGTGTGCACTGGCTCCTCCCTCTATGCCCCTCCTCCAGACCTCAGTTAGAGAACTGTGCCCAGAGGAGATGGACAATACAAGGCAGGATTTAGCAATCCAAGGGCAAGATTCATATCAGCCCACACCAATCATACCATGTAACCTGGAACATACATAACCAGTTAACAGTATGAACAAAACAACAGTAACGGTCCAAGTCCGATGTCAACTGTAACATAACCCTTATGTAAGCAACAACTATATACAAGTCTTGCAGAGTTTCCGCACTGGGAGGGGCGCCCAGCATCCTCTATGGACTAGGAGAAATAGATTTACCGGTAGGTTTAAAATCTTATTTTCTCTTACGTCCTAGAGGATGCTGGGGACTCCGTAAGGACCATGGGGTTTATACCAAAGCATCCAATCGGGCGGGAGAGTGCGTATGACTCTGCAGCACCGACTGAGCAAACACTAGGTCCTCATCAGCCAGGGTATCAAACTTGTAGAATTTAGCAAAAGTGTTTGACCCCGACCAAGTCGCCGCTCGGCAAAGTTGTAAAGCCGAGACACCTCGGGCAGCCGCCCAAGAAGAGCCCACCTTCCTAGTGGAATGGGCCTTAACCGAATTTGGTACCGGCAATCCAGCCGTAGAGTGAGCCTGCTGAATCGTATTACAGATCCAGCGAGCAATAGTCTGCTTCGAAGCAGGAGCGCCAATCTTATTGGCCACATACAGGATAAACAGAGCCTCTGTTTTCCTAACTCTAGCCGTCCTGGCTACATACATTTTTAAGGCCCTGACTACGTCCAGGGATCTGGAATCCTCCAGGTCACTTGTAGCCACAGGCACCACAATAGGTTGATTCATATGGAACGAAGAAACCACTTTAGGCAAAAATTGCGGACGTGTCCTCAATTCAGCTCGATCCACATGAAAAATCAAGTAGGGGCTCTTGTGTGACAAAGCCGCCAACTCTGACACTCGCCGTGCTGATGCTAAGGCCAACAACATGACCACCTTCCAGGTAAGAAATTTCAACTCAAACTTGTTAAGCGGTTCAAACCAGTGTGATTTTAGGAACTGCAACACCACGTTCAGGTCCCATGGTGCCACTGGAGGCACAAAAGGGGGCTGGATGTGCAGCACTCCCTTTACAAACGTCTGGACTTCTGGAAGAGAAGCCAATTCCTTCTGAAAGAAAATCGAGAGGGCCGAAATCTGTACCTTAACAGAGCCTAATTTCAGGCCCATATCCACTCCTGTCTGTAGGAAGTGGAGAAGACGACCCAGATGAAAATCTTCCGTAGGTGCATTCTTGGTCTCACACCAAGACACATACTTTCGCCAGATACGGTGATAATGTTTTATCGTCACCTCCTTCCTAGCTTTTATTAACGTAGGGATGACCTCTTCCGGAATCCCCTTTTTTGCTAGGATTCGGCGTTCAACTGCCCTGCCGTCAAACGTAACCGCGGTAAGTCTTGAAATACACAGGGCCCCTGCTGCAACAGGTCTTCCCTCAGAGGAAGAGGCCAGGGGTCTCCTGTGAGCATCTCTTGTAGATCCGAGTACCAAGCCCTTCGAGGCCAGTCTGGGACAACGAGTATCGTCTGTACTCTTCTTCGTCTTATGATCCTCAACACTTTTGTGATGAGAGGAAGAGGAGGAAACACATAGACCGATTTGAACACCCACGGTGTTACTAGAGCGTCCACTGCTATTGCCTGAGGGTCCCGAGACCTGGCGCAGTACCTAATAAGTGTTTTGTTAAGATGTGACGCCATCATGTCTATTTGAGGAGTTCCCCAAAGACGTGTTACGTCTGCAAAGACTTCTTGATGAAGTCCCCACTCTCCTGGATGGAGATCGTGTCTGCTGAGGAAGTCTGCTTCCCAGTTGTCCACTCCCGGAATGAAGACAGCTGACAGAGCGCTTACATGATTTTCCGCCCAGCGAAGGATCCTTGTGGCTTCCGCCATCGCGACTCTGCTTTTTGTACCGCCTTTGCGGTTCACATGAGCCACTGCTGTGACATTGTCTGATTGAATCAGAACCGGTAGGTTTCGAAGAAAATTCTCCGCTTGTCGAAGGCCGTTGTAAATGGCCCTGAGTTCCAACACATTGATGTGTAGACAGGACTCCTGGTCTGACCACAGACCCTGAAAATGTTTTCCCAGTGTGACCGCTCCCCATCCTCGGAGGCTCGCGTCCGTGGTAACCAGGATCCAATCCTGAATTCCGAACCTGCGACCCTCCAGGAGGTGAGCACTTTGCAACCACCACAGGAGGGACACTCTGGTCCCTGGGGACAGAGTTATTTCCGATGTAAGTGCAGATGGGACCCGGACCACTTGTCCAGAAGGTCCCATTGAAAAGTCCTTGCATGGAACCTGCCGAAGGGAATGGCCTCGTAGGCCGCCACCATTTTCCCCAGAACTCGAGTGCATTGGTGAACAGACACCCTTTTCGGTTTTAGCAGTTCTCTGACCATGTTCTGGATGTCTTGGGCTTTCTCTATTGGGAGGAAGACCTTCATTTGTTCCGTATCCAGTATCATACCTAGGAACGGCAGTTGAGTTGTCGGAATCAACTGTGACTTTGGTAGATTTAGAATCCAACCGTGTTGTTGGAGCACTCTCAGAGAGAGCGCCACACTGCTCAGCAATTTCTCTCTTGATCTTGCTTTTATCAGGAGATCGTCCAAGTATGGGATAATTGTGACACCATGCTTGCGCAGGACCACCATCATTTCCGCCATTATCTTGGTGAAAATCCTCGGGGCCGTGGAAAGTCCAAACGGCAACGTCTGAAATTGGTAATGACAATCCTGTACAGCGAATCTCAGGTATTCCTGATGGGGGGCATATATGGGGACATGAAGGTACGCATCCTTTATGTCCAGAGACACCATAAACTCCCCCTCCTCCATGTTGGCTATTATCGCTCTGAGTGATTCCATTTTGAATTTGAATCTTTTTATGTACAGGTTTAGGGATTTCAGATTCAAAATCGGTCTGACCGAACCGTCCGGTTTCGGGACCACAAATAGGGTTGAGTAGTAACCTCTTCCCTGCTGGTGCAGGGGAACCTTGATTATCACTTGCTGTATACACAGCGTTTGAATTGCAGCTAACACTACATCCCTTTCCGATGTGGAAGCTGGTAGGGCCGATTTGAAAAATCGGCGCGGGGGCACCTCCTCGAATTCCAGTTTGTAACCCTGGGAAACTATTTCCAGCACCCAGGGATTCAGGTCCGAACTGACCCAGGCCTGACTGAAAAGTCGAAGACGTGCCCCCACCGGTGCAGACTCCCTCAGGGGTGCCCCAGCGTCATGCTGTGGGTTTTGAAGCAGCCGGGGAGGACTTTTGCCGCAGCAGGTGCTCTCTTGCCTCTGCCCTTACCTCTGGCGAGGAAAGAGGATCCCCGACCTCTTTTAGACTTGTGCGACCAAAAGGACTGCATCTGATAGGGTGTTACTTTCTATTGCTGTTGGGGAATATATGGTAAAAAAATTGATTTACCTGCTGTAGCTGTGGAAACCAGGTCCGTCAGCCCATCCCCAAACAATACATCCCCCTTATAGGGTAGTACTTCCATATGTTTCTTGGAATCCGCATCACCCGTCCATTGGCGAGTCCATAAGGATCTTCTCGCTGAGATAGCCATGACATTGGCCCTAGAAGCTAGCAATCCAATGTCCCTTTGAGCATCCCTCATAAATAAGACTGCGTCTTTTATAGGGCTAGAGTTAGGAATATAGTGTCCTTATCCATAGTATCAAATCGATCTGTCAGCTCATCTGTCCAAGCTGCAATTGCGCTACACACCCATGCCGACGCAATCGTCGGTCTTAGCACAGCACCCGTATGAGAATAAATACCCTTTAAGGTAGTTTCTTGCCTGCAATCTGCTGGGTCTTTAAGGGCCGCTGTGTCAGGAGACGGTAGCGCCACTTTCTTGGATAAGCGCGTCAGGGCATTGTCCACAGTGGGGGGTAATTCCCCAAATCTCCCTGTCCTGCTTAGGGAAAGGGTATGTCATAAAAATTATTTTGGGGATCTGCGGTCTCTTATCCGGAGTCTCCCAAGCTTTTCCAAAGAACTCATTTAATTCATGAGATGTGGGAAAATTAATAATCTGTTTCTTTTCCTTAAACATGTGTACCCTTGTGTCGGGGACCGAGGGTTCATCCACAATATGCAAGACATCCCTTATTGCCACAATCATACCCTGAATAGTTTTAGTCACCCTAGGGTGCAATTTTACTTTGTCATAGTCGACACTGGAATCAGAATCCGTGTCGGTAGTAGTGTCTTGTGTTAAGGGACGCTTTTGAGACCCCGACGGGCCCTGTGAGTCGGTCCAATCTGAGGAGGATTGACCGCCTGATGTCCCCCCTAAATCAGCCTTATCAAGCCTCTTATGTAAAGATGCCACACTTGCATGCAACGTATGCCACATGTCCATCCAATCAGGAGTCGGCACAACTGACGGGGACACAACACTCATTTGCTCCACCTCCTCCTTGGAGAAGCCTTCCGCCTCAAACATGTCGACACACACGTACCGACACCCCACACACACACAGGGATTAACCTTTAAGGGGACAAAACCCAAACCAGGTCCTAAGGAGAGACAGAGAGAGAGAGTATGCCAGCACACACCAGCACTTAAAAACACTGGAAAAAATATGTCCAGATAGCGCTTTTTTATATATAATAAGCCAATTCCCACTCACTGCGTCGCTAATGTGCCCCCCTCCTCTTTTTTCCAGCCTGTGAAGTTCAGCAGGGGAGAGACCAGGGAGCCAGCGTTATCCTCATGCAGCTTCTGTGGAGAAAATGGCGCTGGTTAGTGCTGAGGATCAAGCCCCGCCCACCCGACGGCGGGCTTCGGTCCCAGTGATTTTTCAATAAAATGGCGGGGGATCATAGATTTACTGCCTCCGCAGCCTAATCAAACTGTATTTGGCCAAAATGTGAGGTTTATTGCTGCCCAGGGCGCCCCCCCCCTGCGCCCTGCACCCTTCAGTGCTGCTCAGTGTGTGTGTGACTGGGAGCAATGGCGCGCAGCTTACCGCTGCGCGCCTTACCTCATGAAGATCTGATGTCTTCTGCCGCCTAAGATGTCTTCTGTCTTCTCATCCGGCTTCTATCTTCGGCATCTGTGAGGAGGACGGCGGCGCGGCTCCGGGACGAACCCCAGGTGAGACCTGTGTTCCGACTCCCTCTGGAGCTAATGGTGTCCAGTAGCCTTAGAAGCAGTGCCCAACTTGACAAGCCAGCTCTGCTTCTCTCTCCTCGGTCCCACGATGCAGGGAGCCTGTTGCCAACAGGACTCCCTGAAAATAAAAAACCTAACAAAATTATTTTTCCACAGAAAACTCTGGAGAGCTCTCTGCAGTGCACCCATTCTCCTCTGGGCACAAGATCTAACTGAGGTCTGGAGGAGGGGCATAGAGGGAGGAGCCAGTGCACACCCATAGTCAAAGTTCTTTTTAGGTGCCCTATCTCCTGCAGAGCCCGTCTATACCCCATGGTCCTTACGGAGTCCCCAGCATCCTCTAGGACATAAGAGAAAAAGTTAAAATATATTACTGATGTATTCTAATCCTCATTGAAAATGAAAATTGCACATTACAGTTTGCAATAAATACATGTGTTTAGAGATGAGTTGAAAACCAAACCCACCCGAACTTTGGGGTGTCAAATAGAACTGAATCCCGGGTCAGGTCCCTGTGGGGTTGGATCTTGAATCTAAAAACCGAATCTTGCATGTATTTGATGGCATGTAAATCCCTCCCTTTTGATTTAAGGGGCAATTTCACACTGGAAATTACAAGAAATTAATGTTATTGATGGTAATATTACAGTAGGAACAATGACAGGACCAAAAATTGCATGATTTTATGTGCTTTTATAAATTTTAAATGAATCCAAAACGGAACCAAAATACTCGAGGGTGGTTTGGCCAAAACTAAACCAAAACATGGGGTTCTGCGCACTTCTCTACAGATGACTCACAGGAGTTGCTATTAATTGCCTTCCCTTCATCAAAATCAGCTTTTCCAATGCTACGGATGGAGAGGAAAAAAAGGGGTTACACTAAGCGCTCAGGTGAGTGAAACTGCAATATGATTGTCAGCGGCCTCTTGTAAAAGGGAATTGCCAATCCCTTAACACACAGAAATACCAAAGAAAACCAAGTGGCGCTTAACAATCATGTAGTATGAAACATTTAATAAAAATGCAAATAAAATACAATGCAACAACCTCCCGGGGGTGTGTTTTAACATTGTATCACACCCCCGGGAGGTTGTTGCATTGTATTTTATTTGCATTTTTATTAAATGTTTCATACTACATGATTGTTAAGCGCCACTTGGTTTTCTTTGGTATTACGGATGGAGAGGCACTGAGTAATAAACAAAAGAGATGTTGCAGCAGTGTACAATGCAGGATCTAGGAGATTTGTTTTTTACAGTTCTTTATAACAAAGTGTTAGTCAAACTACTGTACATGTAACATATGGACTGCTAATCAGATTTTTAAAAACAAATTTGAAATATTGATTCCTTACTTTAGTTGGTTTGGCTGTGTGTATAGTATTGTGCCCAAATAGCAGTATTCCATATTTGGGGTCTTCATTTGTAATTATTTTTATACTGAATTTAAATTGTGGGAGAGGGTAGGGGGAAATATTGTCCTGGTCAGTGTTGCTGATACATTGTAGTCAGATCAGCTAAGCAACTCAAGTTAGCACAAAAGCTCATCCCCACTAAACTCAAATTGAATACTATCTATTACAATAAACTTGTTTTTGTCTATCTATCATCCCCAAACTTGCTGCCTAATTTTCTGTAACCCAGAACCCACTGAATATGGTGCTTGCATGATGTTTACCTTGAATCTGCCTGCCTGTGTATGCTGACTTCATATGTGATCTGAATAGAACAGAGGTTCGATATAGCACCTGTGGCCTTGGTTCTACAATGGACTGGGGTGAAAATGTTTCCTATTAGATTTATTGTCAAGATGACCAACGGTAAAAGTTAGTTATTATACCCTCAGGGGGTGTCAGCAATTTTGCCTGTTGGAGGTGCTCCCAGAGTCAGCAGTATTAGTCAAAAGAAAGACTCTTTGTTGGGGCACACTTAATACAGTAATGAAAAATATTTAAAATTACCTTTTAATCATTTATTAAAAAGACAGTAAGATTATACACAGAAATTTACAATGATAAAGTTACTATGTAAAAATTAGAATGAGTGAGCATCTCCAATGGACCCTCTAGTATGTCGTCTATAGTGATCTAAATATTAATTTTGAGGTGTTTAGAATTTAATATAGATGAACAAAGTAATTTGGATATCAATATCAGTTTCTTAATCGTGCCAATAGATAATCATTCCTAGTTGTAAACAAAGATCAAGGGGTCTATTTAATAAGCCTTGGATGGAGATAAAGTTGCTGGAGATAAAGTACCAGCCAATCAGCCCCTAACTGCCATGCCACAGGCTGTGTTTAGAAAAATGACAGGAGCCGATTGGCTGGTACTTTATCCCCAGAAACTTTATCTCCATCCAAGGCTTAGTAAATAGACCCCTTAATGTTCTGTCAAAAGAAAGGGCTTGATTGTCTGCATGGGGGACGTGATAGACCTATACCTATTCATGGAATAGTAGGTAATAAGTGTGTGGTTTGTAAATAGAGACTGCAAGGTAAAAATGTGTAGGGCTACCTTCTAGTGGAGAGGATAGAGTAAAAGCTCAGGTTGAGGGTTTCTCCACTACTTCTGCTTTCAGTGTCAAAATGATATAATTACTGCACCTGGTATTCTTAGGTTTGTTTCCCATCCAAATACTAACCAGGCCTTTCACTGCATAGCTTTCAAGATCATATGAGATTGGGCATAGCTAGTGAAGTATGGCAGTACTGATTATAATGTCCCAGCTGAGTGAGTGTGGTTAACAACTGTTTAGCAGCAGGGTGTACATCTGCATTCCAGGTATTGTGTGCTCAGAATCCCTGTTACATTTGCATTGCAGAGATTAGTAACTGGCTTTATATGGGGACTGACTTCCACCCTCTGCCGTTCCTCCAACCAGTCACTTCCAGCACCAGAGCTGTCACTGCTGGCCTCTCTCCAAACCACTTGCCCCACAGTTCTCAATGACCCAGGACTCCAGCAGATGTAACCTGAATCCTGCCACTAAATCTGTCAGCCGATGCTGCTACTCCTGCTAGAGGAAAATTAGGTGGCGGTATGTCAGAGGCAGAATTCTGGGAGGCAATGGAGTCATCTGCCGCCGGGCTCCTGCTCTGAGGGGGGCACCTCTCCTCCCATTCTGTGACACCACTCAATTAAGTTAATTGATAGCCGCCACTATCTCTTCAGTGGCCAACTTCCTCACTGGTCCATACACCTTACAAATCACACCCTCTTTATTATACTGTAGATACACATTTTACAAGTGTCATACCTGGGATAAGAAACCACAGCCTAATACACTGACAACAGACACTTTACAGATTAAGCTATTTGCTCTTGTATAGGAAATATGAGAATTCTAACTATATGATGTTACTTCTCAGACAATTACACATAACTTCATATAGTTAGAATTCTCATGCTTCCTCTACAGGAGCAAATAACTCCATCAGTAAAGTGTCTGCTGTGATCGTAACAGGTCATGGGTTCTAATCCTGGGTATGACTGCTAAGAAATGTGTGATTTAAAATAAAAGACAATTAAATGTGACAGTATATAATTTTTTTTCAGAACACCACACACACACACACACACACACACACACACACACACACACACACACACCTTAATATAGGAAATAGGGTGGTACCAACATTTATCTTGCCTCCGGGCAACTGGGACGAACTTACGCCACTATGGTATGTCATACCACCGTATTCCTCTCCACTTAGAGCACTGTTTGTATAGAATTTGTTGTGGAACAGTGATTCCCAACCTCAGTCCTCAAGGCACATTAACAGTACAGGTTTTTATGATAGCCATTCCTGAACACAGATTGTTAAATCAAAATAAATAAGGTACTATTTAAGTCACCTGAGCTCAAGTATGGCTATTGAGAACCCCTGCTGTAGAATTTAAAATGTTGAGACTATAGTTGCTGTACTTGTGTTTGCATTTTTTTTTTTTATTAAATAAAATAACCTTTAATAAAACAAAAACTAGGACAGGCTCTTGATATGATTTTCATTTAACCTCATCTCATTTAGACAAGAAATGCCGGTCAGGCAAACAGTGCATTCTGGTATATACTCTACAATTACCATGTTGCTCCAGTCCTGCATTCTAGATAAAGAAGAATATATGTTTAAGGAATGTGAATTATGAAAATCTTTTTCTTTAATATTTAGTCAGCTTAATGTTCAAGATATGTAATATTTGAATATACAAAGAAGTCATGGTTACATGCATGGTCATGGCAATGAACAAAGCAGTATTATCAGAAATAGAAATCTCATCAAAAAGAAAATACAGTATCAACACAAAAAGATGCAGTATATATTTTAACATAGTTGATAGTGTCCTTTTATTCTATAATCATAGGAAGATAATATTTTAAAAATTCTAAAGGCAAATTCAGTTTCACTAAAAGAAAAACAATATTATATATATATATATATATATATATATATATATAATTTGCAGGAGCTAAAGATAAAACAGATTTCTACATACTTTTCACCAGCTGGTGTGTATTGACAAAGAGGCAGAGCCCTCGAAACATTGACTTATTAACAAAGACAAGTTTCTTTCACCTTCAAAATGCCTTTTGAGTACCATTATTGGTCCACGGTTCGATAAAATGTATATATATATATATATATATAAAATATTTACACTGGGTATGTATTTTAGAATGTAATAATATGGTATGTAATAATAGCAGATAACATACAGTGTTTATTTAAATAACATGAATCTTACTGACAGCCATCAGTGATCTTGCATTTGAAAAACTGACATTGTTTATTATTACTCATCTTTGTATTTTATATGAAATGTCCTCATAAATAAATTGTTTACATTATTATTTCACGTTACAGTTGCAGGGTTTATTTATCATCTGGAGATTTAAGGAATCTTTGGAAAAATTGTGTTAAATTTTGTTGCAGTTTTTTCTTACCCCTAAAACGCATTGTGCTAAAAGCTATAAAATGTTTCTTCCACAGTAGTGGTTTATAAAATAATATTATGACAGATGTGATAAAACTACATAATAACAAAAATGATCCTTATTTGTGAAGACGATGAATAAAATCCTTATTAATATATTAAATATAAACACTTTATGTTTTTTGCTCGATCATGACCAAACCTTTTAATTGATTGACTTGACAATTGGTAAAAGAATAGTTTAGAGACTGGATTAGAACACAGGCTGTGTGTTTTCCCACACAGCTCCCATTCACATTTCAGTTTTTTTCAGCATCTGCCACACACAGCACAGAATAGGGAGATCTGTAGTGTACAGTAGTTACTTTGTATCAGAGAGATAATAAGGTCAAATAAAAGTTTCAGAGAGATACTAGGCTCAAGTAAAAAATATATACAAAACAATCACACAGGTTTCAGGCAATGTGCTGCACAGCAGTAAGTAAGTCTGCAATTGTTTACCATAGTAGGAATAGAGCAGCTGCACATCCTAAAAACCACAATGTTTGTAGCTTATAGTGTGTCAGCATTTTCGGTCAGAATGTGTAGACGTCTGCTACAATAAACATGTCATGTCTACTGATTACTGTTACTTATACAAAGTCTGTAGCCATAAATGATGATTAAGACACCATCTGAGACCACTATTCATAACTGACAGACCTCACAATACAGATAACTTGAAAGAGGCTATGCATTACAAGAAAATCTGTTGGAGATGTTGGGATCTGTTTTATAAACACTGCTGACACAGCCCTGGTACTTTCAGCTCCTAAGCACTGCCATCTGGCATATTACTTGCATCTACAGGCAAACACTACTGTGCCATCCAGGCTCTCTGTTCACATTCACTTTTGGAGGAACTGGCATACAAACTTTAATAGCATATGCGGACACATAATGAGAAGAGTGCTGACAGATATATTACTGACAGTCGAATGGCCATGTGCAGTGATGGTACACACCAGTTTAGGCATAGCACTTTTTCATTCAAATCTTAACAACAGAATGGTGAACTTCATTACTATTGTTTTTGTCCTTCAGAATATTACTTTAACTGTCACTCAGATGACCAATAACAAAATTTCCATTTAATGTTATTCTAATGATGACTGGACACGAACTTGCCCAGGCAATGTTGGGTACTACAGCTAGTCAGTAATATAATCAAATTAACAAAAACAGAAAATAGCCAAGCACCTGAGTGCCACCAGAGACCAAAGATATTTTTCTACAGCAGTGATCGGAAAAAGAGGTCATTGCCAAATTCACATGTAAACCATAACAAAAAACAGGTAGAACACTGCACTTCACTTTATCTTGTATATTAACACCCCAATAAGGACCAATGTTGCATCAATTATAACACCAAACATTGAATTATAAAGAATTAAAAAAAAATAAATAAAAAAAAATAAAGATAATTCAGAAAACAACTGTAAAATGGACAATATTCAATCCTTGATATACAAGCTTGGTTACAAGAACAATGTCAAAATATACAGTAGTCTCCAGGGATATTCTGGAAAAAATATAATATATATTTAAATTATAAAAGAGCACCATGATTATTCTGTATGTGCATAAGGCACAACAAGTAATTAATATGCAATGTAATTAATCTGCAAAGACAAGTAGATATTGGAGTCACTCTTTACAAAGTTTACCGCCAAAACCACTGAAATCTGCAGTCACAGGTGTCTATGAACACATTACTCATTCACAGAACACAGGAGCAGCACCGGCATATCAGTGCATAAACTGCTGGGAGGTCCAAAGCAGATAGCAATTAGTGGGTGGGAGGCACTATCCTCAAAAATGTCATCTAACCAAAAATGACATTTTCAGTGATTTGACCGTATTCCTTATATGCGTGGATTGCAAACCTTTCCAGAACTTGTTCCCAATAGGCAACGCCATCTATGTTTGTTGTTACCTAATAGAAGCCTATGGACATCTAACTGCAGACTTCCAGGAGAGGGATCTAATAGGATCTTTTTCAGTGTCAACTGTGGTTCGCGCATGCACTGGCCTTTGGCCATACAAGTGCAGAACTACTCCCGGGATATAAATCCAGAAGTCCTCTAAATCACAAAGGACAGTTCCTATTGTATAATAATGTGGATAAGATGACTATAAATATTATTTAGATTAAGGGGGAGATTCATCAAAGCTTGGAGAGAGATAACGTGAAGAGAGATAAAGTACCAACCATTGAGTTTCTAACTGCCAGTTTACAGTCTGTGTTTGAAAAATGACAGGAGCGGATTGGTTGGTACTTTATCTTTCTCCAAGCTTTCATAAATCTCATAGCCCATATGTTAATGCAACTGTTAGTCTGCATTTGTGATGTGTATGAATTTATAATATGGTCGAGTCTTTTCTAATTAAATCCTTGCTTGTACTAATAAAATATATTAGAGGAAGATATTTAGTAAGTATACAGTAGCTGACAGTTCTGATAAATAAAGCTCAATTTATCAACAATATAATGGTGCATAAAGCTCCGAAATCCAAACTAATTAATGCCTCATACACTGAATTTTCACTTTACTAGATAGATCTAAATTTGCAATAGTAAAGTTCTGACAATATCTGGCTTGTTTTCATATAAGTCAATGGTTTTAAACTTTAAAACTATCTACATGCTATGTGATTTTTTGATCAAAACAAAGGTTCCCCCATTGACTTCAATGATGGAAACCACTCCATTGAAGTCAAAGGTGGGAACCGATGCATTGTAGTCAATGATGGGAACCGAAAGGTTACTAGAGGTCAACCTTGTAGTTCCCATCATGGACTACAATGTATCGGTTTCCACCTTTGACTTCAATGGAACGTTTCCATCATTGAAGTCAAAGGGTTAACCTTTGATTGAGAGTTTGGCCACTCACAATCAGCAGGCGCTCCTACGGAGGCACCCACTGATTTGCTGGCAGCTCTTAGAATGACAGAAGCCATGTGGATCCCGGCATTTGCGTATCCAGCATGGAGCATGGTCTTGCATTTTTATTAACCCCTTGGATGCCTACTTGGAATGAAGAGGACCTGATCTACACTAGGAACTGGGATGCTTATATTGACAAGTGGATATGAATGGCTACAGGGAGTGTAGGTATGTGTGAGTGTGAGTCAGTGTGTAAATTAAAGTTGCACTTTCATGGCGTGTGTCTTGGGTTTACTTTAATTGAAACTTAATGAATAGAGTATCAACTTAGCACTCACAGCCCAGGGGTGCCAGGGATAGCCCTGGGGCTTCAGCCCTGGCCTAGGATGCCCTGGAGAGGGCACCCCCATGTATTGGGTGGATCCCCACTCCCCAGGAAACCTTGGCCTGGGCTGTCTAGTTAAGGGAGAAAATGCTATGGACACAGGGACCAATATAAGCATGTTACTTTCCCACTAGTGGAGCCCAGTTCTGGTTTTAAAAATATCAAGAGCCCCTGTCTTTTTTTCCAGATATTTTTGTAACCAGGACTGGCCCAAGAGCCTGGTGCTGGTGCTTAATATACGGGGAACCCTACACAATTTTTCCCCTGTATTTTTGGAATCAGGACCGACTTAAAGGGTCGGATTGGTTATGCTTGTTGGTGGAAACCCCACACCATTTTTATTTTTATTTGTAACCATTCAATGTCACTTACACAGAGAAGCACTGCACAAATCTCACTAATATGTGCCGGCTTCTCTAAACATGCTACTAAGAGGGCTGTCTATTTGAAAAGTATATTTTGGTTCGAATTTTCGCAATTCGCTGGTATGTTTGCAAACACAATTCTAGGTAAATTCCTGTGTTTCAGTGTTGTCTATGGGAAGTACTTCCAGTTTGAATGATGGTATTTGATTCTATTTGCAGGTTCTCCCATGCATTGAAATTCTGTGTGAGCCAACACTCCCGTGTTTGTACTTTGGTAAATTTCCGTGTTTGTAAAAATGACGAAACACTCCTGTGTTTACAAGTTTGGGCAAACACGGAGCTTAGTAAGTGAACCCTGAGGAGTATATACAAAACATTACTAATACTGTGTAATGACTTGGTTAGCATCATCCAGTGCTCCCAGTACTATGAGTCAGCAAGGCATTATGGCCCTCATTCCGAGTTGTTCGCTCGCTAGCTGCTTTTAGCAGCATTGCAAATGCTAGGCCGCCGCCCTCTGGGAGTGTATCTTAGCTTAGCAGAATAGTGAACGAAAGATTAGCAGAACTGCTACTAAATAATTCCCTGCAGTTTCTGAGTAGCTCCATACCTACTCCTAGACTGTGATCACCTCAGTCCGTTTAGTTCCTGGTTTGACGTCATAAACACGCCCTGCGTTCGGCAAGCCACTCCCCTGTTTCTCCAGCCACTCCTGCACTTCTACCTGGCACGCCTGCGTTTTTTTAGCACACTCCCTGAAAACGGGCAGTTTCCGCCCAGAAGCACCCACTTCCTGTCAATCACACTACGATCACTCGAGCGATGAAAAAACATCGCTCGAGCTTGTGTAAATCTACAAAGTTTTGTGTGAAAGTACTTAGCGCATGCACGCTGCATACCATGCGCATGCGCATTTTTGCAGTTTTTTCACTTGATCGCTGCACTGCGAAATCGGCAGCGAGCGAACAACTCGGAATGACCACCTATATGTGCTAACGATAATCATTTTTAGAAACAAGAGATATGATTATGATCTTTCGCTGGATTCTAGGTTTTTTTCATTTCTAGATAAATACACTTGAAATTTGGTTAGTGGTATGTTACATAACAGGTGAGGACAACATATTAAATAAATTCAATGAATCCCTCCTCTGTTGAATGTTTTTTCACTGCTTGTGCTTAGACTGCTTTGGTGGCATTTGCACTAATCACATTTCAACATGAAAATTACAACTTTTTATTCAGTAACCACACATACAGTACACCCATCTTTTTTTTTCAGAAGTTTTTAAATTTTTAGAAAATACCCTTTATTTGCTTATACACATACAGCAGGTTATATTAAATACAATTATACAATTGGTAAGATTCCCGTGTTATATTTAATAGCCACATTTTGACAAAAGCCCCCCAAATCTGTTTAAACCCAAGAACAACAACCTAAAATGTATTTACAATTGGAAGGATATGATACCCCCAAATGTATCAGGAAACAGGTATTGCAAATCCCCTATAGTTATTAGAACTGTGTCTAGTACAGAATTATTCTACAAGCAGGACTTCAAAATTAAATCTGCACTTGAAACGAATTTCTGTAGTTGAAGGTAATTTTGTCTGGAAATCACAAGTCATCACCAGACAATAACTACAGCACTAAGCTGCATATTTACTAAGCAGCAGTGGATTTACAAGACTCTCAATTTTATTTTACAGATTGTGCATGCAATATTTAAAAGGGCAATAATACTTAAAGCAAAACAAGCCTGATTTTGCATCTACTATTATTGCCCTTTTAAATATGGTAGGCAAAATCTATAAAAATCAAATGTTTTGTAAATCCAGTACTTCATAAATATGTCCCTAAGAAATGTAAAATAGGGGACTCCACTTTTTCAAATGCGGTATCCCTGAGTTACTGCCAGCCAGTCAGAGATACGTATGATTTATCGGAGGACGGGATGCTGACTGTAATGATCCCGACAGCGGGATCCTGTCCACCAGAATGCCGGCAGCAGGGCGAGTACTAGAAAGCCCCTTACAGGCTTGCTGCTCTCTCTACCCTGCGGGCATGGTGGCTCGCTGCACTCACCACAAGTTGTATTCTCCCTCTATGGGTGTCGAGGACACCCACAGAGGGAGAAAAGACTGTGTTGCCGGTATTCCGGGGGAGGCATTTCACCGCATGTAGGGATTCCAGTGGCAGTATTGTGACCACGAGGATCACGACTGGTGGTATTTTAACTGCTTCCCGCTTGTCAGAATGGTGGAGATATTCCCCATCCTTGACAATTTCTGTAGCATAGCGGATTCTCATCTCATTAATACACCTATAACCAGGTAACATAATTTATGGGTACACACAGTTTTAAAAAGAAGAATCTCTTCTCTTTCAAACAAGAGTGCCCCCATGTTTTTTAGGTGACAGTATGGAGTAGTTAGGTGACTTTGAGTACAACACATACACACATAGTCATCCCCTGTACTAATGATATTTTAGTTTCATGTCTTTGGGGGTGATTCAGACCTGATCGTAGATGTGCTAAATTTAGCACATCTATGATCAGTTTCTCTGACATGCGTGGGGGACGCCCAGCACAGGGCTAGTCCGTCCCGCATGTCAGGCCTTACCCCCGTGCACGGGTGTGAAAGAATCGCGCAGCGGTGATTCTTTCACACCCGCCAAGTAGTTCCCTACCTGCGCAGCCTAGCTGTGTTGGCAGGCGGTTACCCAATGCATTCCGGGTCGCAGTGGCTGCGTGTGATGTAATGTAGCCACCGCAGCCTGCCCCTGCAATGGTTTCGGACACGTCTTCATTGTCCGGACTGCACCCACCAACGGCATTCAAACGCCAATGGCTTGCCCCCTCCCGCCCCGCGATCGCCTCTGCCTGTCAATCAGGCAGAGGTGATCGCAGCCCCGAGATATCACTGGGCCTCACAGGGTGCACCCGCGCGGCGCGCCTGCGCGAATGCACTCCCCAAAGGGCTTCAGACAGAAATTGCTGCCATTGCAGCTATCGGGGCTGAATTAGGCCCTTTATCACGGCCCAGCACAATGATATCCTAACCCTGAAGTCTCCTCCCAAGTCCCAAATCAATATCGGTTAAGTTTTTTCAATTTACTCTAACGTTTGAATTTTTTATGTATATGTGGAGGACAAGTCTCAATCATCATCACCAGAGGTTAAATGCAAACATATATTTTATTCCTCTTTAAACAAACATGGGAATATCATTTAGAATAGCAGAAGTCCTAGTGAATACAGTATATGTTCCTGAAACTAACACACTGTTGATATTTGGAAGGCACAATAATACTGTTTTAGTCACATATACCACTAGTAGTGCTATGAAAAGTGGTGCATGCTATACTTTCATAACAGCTCATATACTGTGTATGACAGCTCTTGTGTGAAAGTTTAGAGGAACATGAGAAGAAGGCAAAGGGGTCAGGTACTAAACTAGGGAGACGATGATGTCACAGTGACTAAGACATTATAGAACAGTCTGACTTGTATAAAAAGTTTTCTGTTCACTGAATGCAATCATTAAGGCCAAATATATTACACTCTTTGTACCATCTTAAAAACACGTTTTACATATTTGCAATCAAGTCACTATCAATAAGTGTAGTAAGATATACATTTTCTTAGATCTTTACATTTATATGAAGTTACATACATAATTACAACAATATAAATTAGTATAACACTGAATGTTCAATAACTTATTTTCACATTAGCCTAAGATCACTGTACTGTATTTTTATTTAAACATTTATGAGTGACCTGTCCATGAGTCAACAGAGAAAATAAGCAGGTGGATTCAAAAAACAACTTAGAGTTTATTAATAGTTTATTCTGTCTGCCATCTAGAATTCTGTGCTGTGTGCACCCCAGTTTGTAGAGCTACTTCTTATTAGCAGGTGTGTACAGCTGCAGTCCCAGAACCCCAGGAGAGAATGTAAATAACATACAGAACTCCTACACTGCAGCAAGTGTCTAGCTTGACAAGTTTTATTTGCACACGGCTAATGCAAAATGTGGTCAGTCTTACCGTAGTTGTCTCTCTTACAGTCTTGTTTGATAGGGTTTTAATTCTATGTTTTCCTAAATCCATTTTCCAGACATAAATCCTTAGTGAAATAAAACCATCTTGTTACTGGTTGGTTATCTTGGTTCTCTTCAAGCTGCTGTCTTCATAGTGTGTCCTACAGATAACTTCTTCTTAACAGTACTTTCCAATTATAGTTCCATGAAGCACACAAATAGTACTGAGTCCCTGGAGGAAGGAGACAGCTGGCTTCAGATAACAATTCATGTAAAGCCAAGTTCTATTTCAAAGCTATATCCCATTATTTTCTTTAAGGAAATGTAAACATCTGTATTTTTAATTGTCAATTCCTCTGTGATCTGTAGAATGCAATTATATATCCTAAGTGTAAAATATGTTTATTCATATTTAGTTTGTGGTGTGAGATCAGACAGAGAACTCCTAAAAATAACTAAGTAAATAGAACCAATGTTGTAGTTTCCAAGCCAGAGCAATGATGTGTCGGCATGCTCATCTCTGGCATTGTACATTTTATGATATGTGTAATTCGAATTCGAGGGTGAGTGGGAGATCTTTATCACTAGTGGAGTGAATATTGTAGAATAGTGTATATATATATATCTATCTATCCATAATGTGGTCTCACCAATTCCATAAAAGTATACGTTTTCATAGGTCATCATCACCATCAAAATCTGCAAATCATTTTGACCCCTTAGGGCCATTCTCAGTGCAAACAACTTAGCAAGTGGACAGTTCAGCATGAAGACAGAAAGGAGTACCCCTTGCAGTGACAAGTTATGAATGTGAATGCGGATATCTACATTGGATAGATAGATAGATAGATAGATAGATAGATAGATAGATAGATAGATAGATAGGTAGATAGATATGTATACAATTTGCTTATAGTCACTTCAATAGCATTGAGCTAGTAGTATTTTGTGTGCCGGGGCATCCCTGAATATATATATATATATATATATATATATATAGTTCCAATATGACCGGCACTCCAAACAAAAGTTTTAAATACCTGGGTGCCCTCCACGGTCCAAACGGAGCAAACACAGAGAGAGAGATCCTGACGAAAGGTGTGATTAAACAGCACCTGAAACGTTGACATTTAAAGCTTGTGTAGCTGTCTCTTTTTTGAAAACCCGTGGAGTGCCGCCAGTATCTCTCTCTCTCTCTATATATATATATATATATATACACACACAGATACAAAACCACAGCACTCGCCACCCCAGAAGCGGGGTACATGGCTGCTCTTACCACTAATATGGTGGGATGCATGTAGCCCATGACCACATTACTTAAATACATACAAACAGAAAGCTCAGCACTCACCATAGCAAGCTCACTTATCCTCAACACATCAATAAATAAATGATGGGGTTTAGTTAGTGAACTGGCCAATGCACAGAAGCCTGCAAACCAGATGCCAAGATAGTGTAGGACCTGCAAGAAGGTGGGGTACCTTGGCAATCGGTTTGCTGGCTTCTGTGCATTGGCCAATTCAACAACTAAACCCCCATCATTTATTTATTGATGTGTATATATATATATATATATATATATATATAGAAACAAAAAGTTCAGCACTCACCAAAATGAGCTCACTTATCCTCACAACATCAATGAATAAATGAATAAATGATGGGGGTTTAGTTAGTGAATTGGCCAATGCACGGCAGCCTGCATACCGCTCGCCAAGGTACCCCACCTTCATGCAGGTCCTACACTATCACAAAATCATAAAAATTAAAACCTGGCAACTGTATCACATAATATAACTGCAAATATGCCCACTTGGTGTAAGGTGTACCTGCCATGAACTGCATGGCTTTTAAAAGGTACACTAGTCACCTGACACTGGCTGATAAATGACTAAAGGGCAGCTGACACAGGTTTAAGATAATTGGGGTGCATGAACAAAGTTTGTGCCCACAGTTAATGAGTTAACCAAGGATTAACCCTGAAATATACCAGCAAATGGAAAACCACAGCACTCGCCACCCCAGAAGCGGGGTGCAGAATCCGTACTCGCCACTAGTAGGGTGGGGTGCATGTAGCCCATGGCCACCTACTCAAAAATATAGAAACAAAAAGTTCAGCACTCACCAAAATGAGCTCACTTATCCTCACAACATCAATGAATAAATGAATAAATGATGGGGGTTTAGTTAGTGAATTGGCCAATGCACGGAAGCCTGCATACCGCTCGCCAAGGTACCCCACCTTCATGCAGGTCCTACACTATCACAAAATCATAAAAATTATAACCTGGCAACTGTATCATATAATATAACTGCAAATATGCCCACTTGGTGTAAGGTGTACCTGCCATGAACTGCATGCCTTTTAAAAGGTACACTAGTCACCTGACACTGGCTGATATATATATATATATATATATATACACAAACTTGTCGTCTGGCACTCTGGACACTTGTCTTGATGCCGGGGTGCCTTCCTTAGATTAATATACAACCAATTCTCCCATACCTGTAGTCAGGTGCTGGAAGGAAAAAATAGAGGAGGTACTCCATGGACTTGGTGTTAAAAGGCTTGCAATAAAACTTCATATCAAATACAAAATGTGCTCCAAGAAGCGTTAAATGACAACAACGAATATATATATATATATATATATATATAGCAGACAGACGGGCGGCACTCAGAAATAATGACATGCAACAAGTAGGATAAAGCAACGTTTCGAAGTGTATTACTTCTTCATCAGGATAACAAAGACAGTATAAAACATACCTTATATAAGCTCACCACAGCGTGTCAAACAGCTCCGGCGCGGGACGCGAGTGCAGACGCCCACAGATGACGTCATCACTGCTTGACGTGTAACCGGGGCAACTGTAAGCAAAAGACTCCACAGTTTAAGGCAAGATCAGTGGAACACCGATCCGTGAACAAAAAATACAAACATAGTACAATAATACATATACAATTAAAAACATACTGAAGCTATTGGAAACATAGAGACTGCTGTCGAGCATTACTGATAGATTACAGGGGAAGAGAATAATAATTGCAAACAAGAACAAAAACACAACAAGGTATAGATGGTAAACTGATGTTACAACTAAGAAACACCTACAGGAAACAATGTAATCCTAGGGATTCATTGAGGCCACGGGGCACAAGAGTTTGTAACTCATGAATCCACCTGGATTCTTTTTGTAGCAATCTACGAGATCTGTCACCTCCGCGAGACCTCAGTGGTTCATGATCAATGATCATGTATTTTAGGCAGGCAACACTGTGTTTTACCTGAAAAAAGTGACGAGCAACTGGTTGGTCACTATGGCCATTTGTAATTGCATTCATAATGGCTAATCTATGATTGGCAATCCTCTCGCGTAATGTACGGTCGGTTTTGCCAACATAGTTGTAGCCACATGGACATGTAATCATGTATATGATAAATTTGGTAGTACATGTAACCCTATGCTGAATGTAATATTTCCTGCCACTGAAAGGATTGCAAAATTTTTTACCAGTAGTAAGGGCTCTACAGGTCGTACAATTAAAACACCTGAAGCACCCTTTTTGAAGTGTCAAGAAAGTGTTTTGTTCACTTTGAACGCTGTCTAGGCCAGTAATGTCAGTCTTGACCACCCAGTCCCTGATGTTCCTACCTCTAGTGTATGACGACATTATGGAAGTTTCCTGTAGTTGTAGGCTGGTGTCAGTACTGACAATGGGCCAAAGTGTCTTTGCAGTATGTGAAATATTGTTACTCAAGGTATAAAAATGATTAATCCAAGGTAATTTCTTGTTTTTTGTCAAAGAATGTCTTGGGGACAGAAGTGTCTCCCTAGTACAACACAAAGCCTTAGATTTTGCCTGTTGGAGAGATTTATATTCATAGCCCCTTTGAACAAATTTATCAATCATCCGATCGATCTGGGCACTAGCAGTGTCAGAATTACTGCAAATCCGTACTGCCCTAAGGAATTGCGAGTACGGTAGGCCAAATTTAAGTGGTTTGGGGTGACAGCTATCTGAGTGAAGAATAGTGTTTCTGTCCGTCGGCTTTTGATACAATGCAGTCACTAAATGTCCCTCAACTAGACGGACCAGAACATCTAAATAACAAACAGTGTCAAAACTGATGTTATATGTGAATTGTACGGGGTGACCAGAGGAATTATGTGCCTCAATGTTCTCAATGAAAGACTCGGGTATTGTTCCAAATAATAAATAAATCATCTATGTATCTCGAAAAAAACACAATAGATTCCGAAAACTGAGGATTGTCAAAGAAAATCTCTTGTTCAACCAAGAACATGTAGGAATTGGCGTACGATGGGGACACAGGGGACCCCATCGCACACCCAGATGTCTGCAAATAAAATTTTCCATTAAACATAAAATAGTTAAATGTAAGTACCATCTGTAATAAATCAAGAAAAAAGTCTACATCTGGACCCTGATATAAGGGATTGTTAGTAATCAATTTCCTTACTGCATTCAAACCCTCACTGTTAGGAATCACCGTATATAGGCTTGAGATATCAATGCTGCACAAAGAACAGCCTGGTGGTATATCACCCAACATTTTAAGCTTGTTAAGAAAAGAGGTAGTATCTAACAAATACCTATCATTAACAGTGATACATGGCTGCAGCATAGCATCAAGAAAAGTAGAAACTCTCTGAAACAATCCATCACGGGCTGAGATTATTGGACGCCCGGGTGGATGCACCAGTGATTTATGCACCTTAGGCAAGGCATAAAGCACCGGTACAATTGGTGACTCAATAGTTAACGCTTTCATAAAGGTCTCAGAAATCACACCAGTTTGCAAAGCCCTTATGAAAGCGTTAACTATTGAATATATAAACCACCTAAGGATGAAACATGTTGGGACAAGGACTTAACACTCACCCAGGACTCCCATAGCAGACAGATAAGCTGTTTTAACATTTTTATCTTGTACGTTTGATACCTGCATTTGCTACCGGATTGTGTATATTAAAAATATTTTTTTTATAAATATATATAGTCTGCTCTTAATGTGTTTTGCTGGGACCAGCATGGTTCCTAAATAAGAGCTACTATGTTAATATAATCAAAACGGTATACACTATGTTCTATTTGCTTTGTTTTTTAATCTATATGTCCCTGCACCTATGGGTCATCTGACCGAAGATCTCTTAAACAAGATAAGTCATTGTTTTTTTAATATTATCTTTTCGCACACTTCACAGGGTGAATTATCTCATCATATTCAGCTGCTAAACACTATTAGGCACTGCTTTGCACTTCATATGTTCAATTTGTATGTGTTTATTGGTTAGGAGCTGCCGCTTATTTACTGCATTTGTATGAGGAGTGTTGCACCTCACTAAAGGAAAGCACTGATCTAATACACTGATACTTGTGTCTTTTGAGGATACACCTGGGCACTACTCTATAATATATATATATATATATATATATATACAGGTTGAGTTACCCTTATCCAAAATGCTTGGAACCATAAGTATTTTGGATATCGTATTTTTCTGTATTTTGGAATAATTGCATACGATAATGAGATATCATGGCGATGGGACCCAAGTCTAAGCACAGAATGCATTTATGTCTCATATACACCTTATACACACAGACTGAAGGTAATTTTAGCCAATATTTTTAATAACTGTGCATTAAACAAAGTGTG
Source organism: Pseudophryne corroboree (assembly GCF_028390025.1). Classification (NCBI taxonomy): domain Eukaryota; kingdom Metazoa; phylum Chordata; class Amphibia; order Anura; family Myobatrachidae; genus Pseudophryne; species Pseudophryne corroboree. The sequence continues at coordinate 391,995,458 of NC_086447.1, read as the reverse complement.
TGTACATTCACACAATTAATTTATGCTTCATATACAGCTTATACACACAGCCTGAAGGTAATTTAATACAATATTTTTAATAACTTTGTGTATTAAAGAAAGTTTGTGTACACTGAGCCATCAGAAAACAAAGATTTCACTATCTCAGTCTCACTCAAGAAATTCCGTATTTCGAAATATTCCGTATTTCGGAATATTTGGATATGGTATACTCAACCTGTATATATATACATATATATATGTCCACAGAAGAGAGATGTGTACAGGTGCGCTGGTGATTAGTTAGTCTCAGTCCACAGGTATAAGCACAACACTGGGCTGTAGCACCGGAGTATATTCACAACGCAGCAGTTCTCCTCATATAGCTCTGACTCTCAAGAGCAAAGTATCTGGAAATAGCAAAAGAAGGAGAATGCGCTCATAGTGCAAATCAATTTAATTCATAAACCACATATATACACAGGATAGGTCAAATGAATAGCAGTGGACTCGTACCCTGATAGCCCACTCTGTGGGCTGTGTATCACATGAAAAGTAAAACCACAAGGCAAAAGCTGCAGCCCGCTGCACCTGGATCTGGGACCACGCACCGCATCAGCATCAGCGACCGATCCGTCAGGACACCTGTACCGGGTGAAGTCGGGGATGACAGCTCATGTGGAACAGGAATCGCCTGGTAAGCCCCACCTCAATGCATTTCGTAATCACTTCGTCAGGAGGTTGGCTTACCAGACGTCAGCACGAGCTTTATATAGCAGTCACATATCAATAATGGTACCATTAATTGTTAATTACCATCAGCCGCTCTAATTCTCAGCAGCAGCAGCCTCACTTAAAAGTACTAGACAGCAATCATTAATGCAATCTGATTTAAAAAAAAATTTGTAAATAGACGCTAATTTCATAAAAACTACGCTAGAGCTACAAAACTAGTGGCTCGTCAGCGACAATTTTCAAAGCTAAAAAGCACACACAATTTAACACAATGCATAAATACAGAATACAAATAGACTTATTTAAAAATGCAATAAAAAATTAATTAATGCACACCGATATAAGCATTTTGTTTAAAAAGCACCAATATAGACATTTTGTATGGAAAACAGCAATGTAGTATCATCTCAGCGGTAGTACATCCAATATACAGAGCATTAATACACATACTAAATAACATGCATAAAGCATTAACTATAAAGTCCATGTCATACCATAAATGCTACAGGCACTATTTAAAGTGACATGAGCATATATTAAAAAAAAAAAATTACCTGCATATAAGAAAATCTCCAGTACCCTATATATTTATATAACCATCTTCACAGAGAAAAGAACGATCCTCAAGTATGTAAAAGTTACACAGGGATTCTAAATTAGCTCAGAACGAATAGTATGAGACCCCCACTCATCTCTCCCTAATAAAGGGGGTGATCTCATAGCTCTCATTAAGCCCATGGGGCATAAGTGTATTAAGAGAGAGTATCCAGAAAGTTTCTCTTCTAAGGAGTTGTTCTTCCCTATTTCCACCATTAGTAGGCACTGTAACATGTTCTATTCCCACAAACTTCAGGAGAGAGGGATCCGCATTATGTAGCTCAGAAAAGTGACGTGGGATACTATGATTCATAACCCGATTTTTTATGTTACGAGTGTGCTCTAGAATTCTAATTTTCAGCACCCTTTTAGTTTTTCCGACATATCTTAAGCCACAAGGGCATGTTAGAATATATATATACAGAAATTTGTATTGCAATTGATGAAGGATCGAATGATATTAGGACGTGGGTTATTACAACCAATAAAAGATTTTACATTTTTTTCTGCCAGAGTACACATCTTACAATTTCCACAGTGATAAAACCCTTTAGTTTGGGTCAAAAAGTGGTTGGTCTTCTCACTCTGTACTGTGGTTAGTTTGCTTTTAGAAATGATCGATTTGACAGTCCTAGCTTTCCAATAAATAATGTCTGGTTTATTGGGAAGTTCTGAACCAAGAATCGGATCTAACTGCAGGATATGCCAGTCCTTCTTGGCAATTTTTTCTAATTCTCTGAAGCCAGTACTGAACTGTGTAACTAGTGGGCAGAACATTTTTTTCCCCTGTTCATCCTTTTTCTTATAATTCACAAGTTCATCTCTTTCCTTATTCCTGGCCCTTACCATTGCTTTATGTGTTAATTCCTCAGGGTACACTCTCTGTAGAAATCTATTAGTATAGATTTCTGCCTGTTCGTCAAACTTCGTCAAACTGGTACAGTTTCTCCTTAGCCTTATATATTGAGAGTAAGGAATATTTTCCTTCCACCTAGGAAGGTGGCAGCTACTAAATTAAAGATAACTATTAGAACCTACTTGCTTGAAGAATGTAGATGTTTCAATCCCCCCATGTGTTGTCAAAGTTCTCAGTAGACAGTACTAGATCTAAAAACTCCAGTCGGTTAGGAAGAAAAGTGCAAGTAAATTTTAGATTGAAGGTGTTTACATTAATTTTGGCCTGGAACTCGTTCCACTCCTGTTCACTTCCATTCCACACAATCAGTACATCATCTATATATCTTTTATATAGGACAATGTTAGACCTGAGCTCATGAATGAGAGTCTAAGTCTCCCACTGTCCCGTATAGATGTTGGCAAGGCTTGGAGCACAGATATACAAACAGAAAATTCTGCACTCACCATAGCAAGCTCACCTGCACCCTACCCTATGAGTGGTGAGTGCAGACATTGCACCCCACTTCTGGGGTGGGGAGTGCTGTCTTTTCATATTTGTTTGTGTGTATATATATATATAAATATATATATATATATGTATATACAAAGAGAGAGAGAGAGAGAAATGGAAAAGACAGCACTCAATGAAAGATATGACAAACAAAAAAAATTGTGGTGCAAGGTCAAACAAGGGTTAGTAGTATTAACACTCACTCACTAGGTAATGAAAAAAAAGAGATACCAGCACTCACTTTTGGAGATGAAAAATGATGAAAACTCTGTGCTGCTTGAGTGCTGGTATCTCTTTTTCCATTACCTGGCAAAAGTGAGTGTTTGTTTATATATATATATATATATATATATATATATATCGTCAAAATGTATAAGTGTGCACTCATGTGGATCAAATATAATCTGTAGTAAAATATTAAAATATTTTGTTATAATTAAAACATTTTCACATGCATTCCTCACAAACATGGGTGGCAGCTGATAACAAATTATGGCGATTAGAATGTGTAAAAAATAGAAGTAATCAGCGCCTAATAATGCCCAGAAAATGACGGTGGGGACATAGAATGAAATTTAGTGGAAAAAATGGGACAAGCACTTATCTCAGGAATCTTCGGTCCTCAGACCAATATCATCACAGTGATATGCAAAAGAGAAAAAGAAACAACCAATAGTGTGTACCGTTTAAACCTATATGTACTTATAGCATTTTTCTACTTAGTGAGTGTTAATTGGAAATGCTCCCAGAATATCACACTCCACAATAGCGTAGTAGAAAGATAATTTTTTACATTTAATTGAGTGCATAAAATATATCCACGGTTTAAAATGAGCAGGTATCGCACGTACAAGAAACAAATGACATAGAAGCTTATCTGTCCATAAAAATAGGGTCCAGGATATCTCCGTTCACATTTACTTTAGTACATAAATTAAACCCACGGTTTAAAATGAACAGGTATCACACGTACAAGAAACAATTGATATAAAAGCTTATCTGTCCATCAAAAGAGGGTCCAGTGTAACAGTACACCCGACGTGTTTCGTCCTAATGCAAAGGACTTCATCAAGGGGATCCCCTTGATGAAGTCCTTTGCATTAGGACGAAACACGTCGGGAGTTACCCTAGACCAACATAGACAAATGATCTCTATAAATTATTCCAGTGGTAGCAGGCGAAATATTTGTTAATACAGTAGTAGATAAGTGATGAGTTCCCTTTTAACCTTTTGCAGCAAAATTGGTGATTATTCACATTATTTTTTATGGACAGCAGTCACTGTTAATTTAATGTACTAGATCACTGAGAGACTAGAACATAGATTATGCAGTATGTGTCATTTACACAATATGAACTACTATTTGATATAATTCTTAAACATTGCATTCAAACTGCTGTAACTCAAATGGCACAAGCTATTAACAGGGCCTGATCAATCAATAGGCTGATCAGGCTGCAGCCTGGAGTGCTTAGTCCCGGGGGAGGGTGGAGGGGGGGGGGGGGGGGTGCAGCGCCAGCACAATAGATTACTTAGGGTTTTTTGTAGGTTTTTTTTACAGTGCGATCCTGCAGAAGTGTGGCTGCACCTAACACCAGCACCGTAATTGTCTGTGCCACTCACCCACTCACTTCTGCAGACAGTCTGCAGTGTAGCGATGACTGATTCAGTCATCATCGCTGCTGAGCACTGCCTGAGCTGCAGCATCTTCTGCGTCTGCCCCCCCCCCCCCCACTCCATCCTACTTATGCTGCTGCACAATGACAGAGAATCTGACATGCGCAGTAGTCATTCCACTACAGTACACTGAGAGGCCATCAGGGCGCCATTTTCAGCAGCAGAGCGCAGTGCCTCACAGCTCTTATACTGTTATTCGTTGATAGTGACTTCCTGAAGAACTTGAAGTTTGATAATATAATCAACAAGTTTGCAGCTTCGAAAGCAAGAAAAATGACCTTGCTGTAAACCGTTGATGTAAATGTTGAGTTTGATGACTATTTTTAATGTATCATTTCTTATTATTGTCATTGGTCTATGTTTCTACAGAATTAAAAAAAATACAATTTGTATCAGCAAACAATAATTGAATCTGTGGTAAATGTTGACACATAATTACCAATTTTTAGCTGAATATGAGCAAAAAAATTGTTGGTGGGGACGGGGGTGGCCACTTCTGTATTAGCCTAGGGCGGCTGGAACCCTTAATCAGGCCTGTCCATTAATGTGTGTGTGTGTGTGTGTGTGTGTGTGTGAGTGTGTGTGTGTGTGTGTGTGTGTGTGTGTCTCTCTGTGCGTGTGTTTGTGTGTGTGTGTGTGTGTGTGTGTGTGTGTGTGTGTGAGTGTGTGTGTGAGTGTCTGTGTTTGTGTGTGTCTCTAATAAAATATATTTTAGTAAGATAACTCATGGCTCTTCAGGTCATATTCCAATTTAACATTCATGGAAGGTCTTCATAAATTGTATAGATAACTCTTTTAAATATATAATGGGTTAATATGATGTTATAAAATAATTTATGATAAAATCCAGGTCCTATAACCAATTTATTCATATTGACGAATATATTAATTTCTATAATTTTTCGAATAGCAAGGAGAAATACATATTTTCCAAGTAAGGGGTAATTTTCTCATTCTTTATTTTATTAATGTTTCTCTATATAGTAACAAGAAGTATATTTAGCATAGGAAAGGTAAGTAATTATTACTTTTATTCAGTCCATTTGCTGTCAGACTTCCCATTAGGAATATCCATCGTGTCATAATACGGAGGATTTACTACAGTGTCTGAGTTAGTATAATGGAATTTTTTTTATTATCTTATGATATAATTATCATTATGAGCTAGTTATGGTAAGAAAAACTACCAAGCAGAATCAAATATATATGTTTGTATTATCAAGACATATAATGAGGTACTTTAAAAAAGTAAAATGTGTTTCAAGAGACTTTTCAATAACAATAAATTCTACCCTCTTGAGATCAAAATGCTGAATCTGACCTGGGATTTTGAACACAGGTCCAAACCGGGTTGGACCTGGCTCAGTCCCATTTAACACTGGAGACTGGTCATTCCCGGGTCCAGTTGTTCACATGGGACTCGGGTCATCAGTGACCCAGGTCTATTTGTCTTTGCAGTGGTCACTTGGAGATGATGTCATCTCCAAGCACTACTGCAGGCAGCCAATCCAGTGGTATGTGGCATGGCCCAGGTCATCGTGACTCTGGTTGGTCCATTCACACTGGTCACTACCAGGTTGGATTGCTGGGTCACTCGACCTGGGTTATTTTTCCTGCCCTTTTACAGACTGAGATGCAAATCAGGTCGATCTGGCAATAACCCTGGTTATTGAGGCAGTCTGAAAGGGGAATTATGTTCAGAAAATTGACCTATCATGAAAGTATAAAAATACTTCAAATGAATTAGAAAAATAAAACAACTCTTGAATAAAACAAGTAATCAAAAGGATTATTGTCAAGTATATATCATTTAGTCATCAAGAGGAGCTCATCATCCTTGCAAATAAGGTATATGGGAGCTACTGTATATGAATCACAAGTAATCACTGGTATCCACAGAATATTACCCTTCTAAATAATAGTTATAGGTAATCCTTATGAGCATATGTAGAAGTGTATATAATCAAATATCATCTTATCAACAGGAGAAATACATTCTTTTGGTAATCTTACTAGTATGATGATTACCAGAATGTTGGGTCCAACCCAGGATTTTTAACACAGGTCCAACCCAGGTAGACCTGGTTCAGACCCCTTTCACACCAGCAGCTGGACCCGTGTTATCCTCATGTCCAGCCATTCACACCTGGACTCAGGTCATCAGTGACGCAGGTTGATACGTCTTTACAGTAGCACTTGAAGATGATGTCATCTCCAAGCGCTACTGCAAGCAGCCAATTCTGTGGTATGTAGCACAACCCGGGTTATCAACAGGAGAAATACTTTCTTTTGGTACTCTTACTAGCATGATGGTTACCTGAACAGAACACATGCAGCAATACGTTGACATGATGTATCCATCAAAGGAGCGTCAAACTACAAAACCTGCCAATATAAGCCACCTGCCTTCATGAACCAGCTTTAACCCAGTGGATGTAAAGGACATTGCTGAAATTGCTCGGATTTTGCGTCCCACCACCTGTGATCTGGACCCTGCCTCAACCAAGCTTCGAATAGGTTGTATGGATATAATTGGCCCTGTCTTTGCAAAAATTGTTCAATGCTATTTGCAGACAGGCATATTTCCTGGACCTCTAAAGGAAGCAATTGTTAGACCTCTTCTTAAAAAACCTAATTTAGATCCCAACTGCATGTCCAACTATAGACCGGTATCAAACCTTCCTTTTCTAGGAAAGGATATTGAGAAAGTGGTTGCAAATCAACTGGAAACCCACCTGACAACCCATGATATCTATGATCCATTCCAATCAGGATTCAGGAGAAGACACAGCACTGAAACAGCCCTGGTGTGTATGTTAAGTGATCTTCTGATGGCAAGAGACAGAGGTGACTGTTCAATATTAATCCTTCTGGATCTCTCTGCAGCATTTGATACCATGGACCATCGGCTTCTGACTGAGTGGCTGATACATTTTTGTGGACTGGATGGCACAGTCCTAAGCTGGTTCAAATAATTTCTCACAGGCAGGTCACAGAGAGTATCGTCTGGATTATACTCATCACCACCAGTGCCATTGCAATGTGGTGTCCCACAAGGTTCTATACTATCCCCCATGCTTTTTGCAGTATACATGCTCCCGCTGGGTGAAATAATCAGGTGCCATGGGCTAGTCTACTACTGCTATGCAGATGATACACAACTGTACTTGTCCTTTGCTCCGGGCACTGATAACCCAATAGCAACCCTAAATGGCTGTCTAGCTGAGCTACAGGAGTGGATGAGTGCCAGTTGGCTGCGACTGAACCTGGATAAAACATAGATCCTTATGATAGGACCGCAACATCAAAGGACAAGACTGCAGCATAGCCAACCAACTGGACTTACACTCGGGGATTCAGAATTCCAAACCACTGATCGTGTGCGGAATCTTGGATGGTGGTTTGACACTTAAACATCAGATATCAGCCACAATCAAATCCTCATTCTTTCACATGAGGAACATAGCCAGAATCAAGCACTTAATTCCCTCAGATGATCTGCCAAAAGTCATCCATGCATTTGTATAATCTCGATTATACTACTGTAATGCCCTCTACCTTGGTCTCCCAGCAAAGAAATTGCACCGCTTACAGCTGGTGCAAAACACAGCTGCCAGGCTGTTAACCGACCAGCCCCGTTCTAGCCACAGAACACCCATACTCTACTCACTTCACTGGCTGCATGTAAGATGGTGAATCATCTTCAAGATTGGCTTACTGAGTTTCAAAGCACTACATGACCAGGGCCCAAGGTACTGACCCCATACTGCCCCACTCAATTACTGCAATCTGTAGATGAAGGACTTTTAGCAGTACCTCGAATCTCCTGTAATTCATCTGGGGGTCGAGCTTTTAGTCATGCGGCTCCGACTCTATGGAACTCACTTCCCCGCACAGTGCGAGAGGCCCCAACTATAGAATCCTTCAAAATTAGACTCAAGACTTTCCTTTTTACTCAAGCATTCCCATAAATGTCCCTTTAGTATCTCCATGCTTCTGTATTTTATGAAAAGCTGTTCTGTACTTCATTATTTTCTGTACTATATTATGCTATGCATCTGTTAAGCGCCTTGAGTCCTATGGGAGAAAGAGCGCTATATAAATAAACTCATTATTATTATTATTATTATTATTATTATTATTATTATTATTATAACTTTCAATGCAGTAACAGAATATCAGCAAGTGTATAATAAGATACATGATAAAAGGCCAACAAATTAACATGTTTCATAGAGATAGTATCACATCAATGCAGCCACAGTTAGCTCTCAGCTTATGTGATAATTATATAGAGCAGAATTAATGATAACATTACAGCAGCATAAATGCATTTAATATCAGCATGTGTGTTAAAGGAGATCTGAAAACAGACTGCAAGGTGTAATAAGGTAGTTCTGCTTCTGCTGCACCACCATGTGCAAGGCATTGAACAGTGAGGTGAGAGAGTAGAACACCTAACCTTGACCATAAGGAATATCAGGACTCACGTCTGCTGTCAGGTGAGATATCCTAACAGAACCCTAATGACAATGTCAGCACAAGACTGATGAAGGTTACTACACTGATGATAGTGAGGTTGAGGAGAGGGGAAACCTATAGTGAATGTTGTATTGATACCAGTGCTGTGCATACGGGGCCTGCTTCAGAGACTGACACAGTTTGTACAGCAGCTGTATAAATACACACTTCTGGCAGACTTCTGTGATTCACTGCAGTATACAAAGATTCAGAATCAACCATCTGACTAACCCTCAGGCTGTCATGTCCAAGAAATCTGCTTTGTAAGATGCAGACCCTGGCATAGACATGCCTCCAATGTATTGGACTTGGCTGCTTTTATAAAGCTCATAGATTATTTGAACTCTGTCCTTTTTGGCAAGTCGTCACATGTTTTAATCAGTTAATTAGTTAATTGATAAGAAAGGTGTTTCAAGTTAGGTGATGGCAATAAGAAAGCTGTGTCAGCAGAGGTAATGGCAATCATAAATTAAGAGTGAAGTCCAGGGACTGAGCATTTTGTCCCTCCTGGAATGGGCCATTTTGGGATGTATGAAATGACGGATATGTAGGATACTGTATGTTGGAGCAGGCTACAGTTACACTGGAACTGGGTGCTGGGAGCACAATTGAAGGAAACTGCAGGAACCCTGGCAAACGGTGCTGGAAGCACAGCTGAAGCAGACTGCAGGAATCACTGGAACTAGGTGCTGGAGCACTTGTGGAGCGGGCTATAGTTATATATACTCTGAAGCAATACTGAAGCCGGTTTGCTGGTTACACAGGAGTGAAAAGCTGGGAAGCAAATACTGAAGTAGGTTTGATAGAACACACCAAGGCAGAATGTTGTGAAGCAAAATTGGAGCAGGTATTGAACCAGGAGCCAGGGTACTGATCCTCTGAGAGACATTGTACTAGCCACATGCTGCAAGCACTTCCTGGTTTAAATAGGGTGCCCGCAACATGAATAGGCTGGGTGAAACATGTGACCAGCGATGCTGGGAACTGGTTTGACAGAGAAGATCATGTGATACAGACTAAGATGATGGCACCTCTGATACATAACAGCAGGGACTGCCGGGAGTGGAATGCCAGACACATTTACAGATACATCACTATTGACTTTGGGGATGCCACAGACTGAAGACAGATGCATGTAAGATGGCACCACTGAACCCCATAAGAGGGACTCAGACTCCATTGTGTGATAGGGAGGCATTGGAAGGGGCAATTTCCCTCACTGAATAATCCAAAAATCTCATCCTTCCTGATATAAATTCTTTATTTGATACAGTCACTCAAAGATTTGATTCACTACCTGAATGTTTGTGGAGACAGTGTTGTCTACACTAGCTCTAGAGCAGTGTTTCCCAACCACGGTCCTCAAGGCACACTAACAGTCCTGGTTTTAGTGATATCCAGGCTTGAACACAGGTGACTTAATTAGTACCTCAGTTATTTTGATTTAACCATCTGTGCTGAAGCCTGGATATCACTAAAACCTGCACTGTTGGTGTGCCTTGAGGACCGCGGTTGGGAATGCCTGCTCTAGAGTCTTATTAGCTCCTGCACTTAAGACCAAAGTCATCTGGAGTCTTTTTTTTTTTTTCAAAGTGAAAAATACCCTCAGAAAACCATGATCTTGTTGGTTGGTACTTCAGCTCTTTAATACCAGTTGCACTTCCTCTAAACATCTTCAACAATGCTCCTTGTAACAATATTGTCTATTATGGAGCAACTTCCATATTATCCCTGTATTTAGACTCAATTGAGATCAGAAGTTCATTGATTGTCCTATTTTGTCTTTCTGGAGAAGCTCACTTCATTGGACATCTGGGAACCAACCATAAAAGGGTGGTAATGTCAGGAAATATTTATTTTGTGAAGTTGCAAGAAAAAACAACTACAGAGAGAAGAAATTAGCTCTTTTGTTAAACCTTTGTCAGTGATTTTTCAGCACCTCTGGAGTTAAGACTAAATAAGACTACCCCTCCTGTTCCAGCTTGGCAGTTATTGTCTCCATTAAATAGCAGGGTTTGGATTCTGCACAATGTGGGTTCATCAGTTGTCCTTTGCCCTCCATGTTCTAAGACATTCCAGTACCTCCAGTGTTCCTTCTTCCAACCAGCTTCATTTTTGATCACAGCAAGCTACCATACATTTTGCAGCAATCCTTGTGTTTTCTTTTAGCTCAAGTTCATTTACAGGGCAATTTCTTGCATTTTATTGTATTGGCTGCTTTCATAAAGCTCCTTGGGTTAACATTTTTCTGCTATATTACATTTTTGGTCCTATTCTTTGAACTGTGACCTTTGAGTCACTCGGAAAATTTTCCCTTAAGACTGCTCTAATCAACCATCAGACTGTTTTTATATGTTTAGGACTCTTGGGACATGTACATCTAGTGCTATTTGTATTTATTACATCATTTTCCAGCACATTTGTGCTGTATATATTTCTGAAATACCATTAAGCAATTTCTGCATGTTTAGGAATCCTGGAACTTGTAGTTCTAGAGTTACCTTCACTACATCATCCAGCTATACTACATATTCTGTGTTATACATTTTGTTAACATTGTCCTGTTTCAGTTTACCTGTTTCAGCCCATGCTGCTACCTACCACTGGGAGTTTCTCCCTCTCCCTATCAGACTCTACCGCTCTACATACTTTCAAACAGGCTCTAAAAACTGCGAGTCCAAAGCCTGCCAGCTCTGATCCTAACTCACTGCTCCATGCACCTTGATCACGATCTCTCCCCTCCGTGTCACTTCTGCCAGTCTCCCAATCCCCCTTTAGATTGAATTCTCTGATGAACTGCGCCCTCTTTCATCTTGTGCCTTTCTTACATATTTGTACTATCATCTCTTCAGTGCCACCAACAGCACCAAACCTTTGGGTTTGGCCATCCCACTGCCTGCGATGCAGAAAAGTTTAGATACCTTGTCCTTGTTCTGCAATGTTTTGTGCTGTAAGTCAGGTGTTTTCTTTTGTGTGTGTGTTCATATGGTTCCTGTTTATGTACATTGTAAGGCACTGCAGATGCCTAATTGAGCCATATAAATGACAATAATAATAAAAATAATATACTCCTCTGCATATGCAAAGTTTGGGGCAGATGTATTAAGCCTAGAGAAATGATAAAGTGGAAGGTGATAACGAAGCAACCAATCAGCTCATAACTGTCAAGTTACAGGCTGGGTTTAAAAAATGACAGTTAGGAGCTGACTGGCTGGTGCGTTATCACCTTCCACTTTATCCCCTCTTCAGGCATAATACTGAACATCTGCTCTTTTGTTCAGTGTCGCTTCATATTTACCAACAATCTAATTATTGTATCTGAGTATCCTGTATAATTTCTCTTAATACATCCACTATTACTTCTAAGCAAGTCTCCTCAGAATTTGAGGGTTTCTCTCCTCAACAAAACTGTGACACGAATGAGCACACATTGGATTTGGAAAAGATTAAGACTTGAATCCATTGGCGTTTCTATAACGGGTGCAATGTAGGCAGTGCAAACAGGCCCCTGGGTCCGAGGTGGCCAACACATTGCACCCATGTTTTATTACTTACCCATCCTGAGTCCCATTTCAGAGCTCCCGTCGCGGTAAAAATTGCTTGCAAAATGGCTGCCGCTCATGAGCAGTAGGAATTTAGTCTCCAAAACATGGCAGGTGCCATGCTACTGGAGACCTGCGTATGCGCAGTAGACTCTGGAACAATGCCAGAGTCTACAGCACTGAAAGAGGAGGGAGCCCATCCAGTCTGCACACAGGCCCTCTCCACTGTAAAAATGCCCCTGCTTGATTCAGAAATTATGTCAATTTCCATTATATTTATCAAAGCTTGAAGATAGATAAAATTGTAAAAGATAAAATACCAACCAATCATCTCCCAAGTGTCAATTTTCAAACACAGCCTGTATAATGTAAGGCAGAAGCTAATTGGTTAGTTATTTCTCTCTCACAATTTTATCTCTCTCTGATCTTTGATAAATACCCTAAATATCTATGAAATATAGAATTGTGTTATGAACTGTTAAGCCTTTCTTTCATTGTTTCAATATTGCTTTAATACTATGGGATATAATAAGCTCTATTGCAATCCAAGATAGAAATGCATTAAGTACTACAGTATATTAACAGAATTGTTCTTTTCACTCTTTTATGGTTTAATATATAGGAAAAACATCACCTTTATATAAATAATCTACTTCATAGCTGAAGATTGTTGATGGACAGCGATATAACATAATAAGAGGTGGTTATATAAAGAATAATATCAAAAGCTCTGAATTTGAAGGAATAATCGTGCATGAGATCAATTTGCATGGCTCAATGGGAGAGATTGCACTAAAGTAAATAGATTTTCATCTGCTTTTGTGAAAGAAATAACTTGTTCACTTTTATTCCTATGCAAACCTGACCTTTGTATAATTAATGTTTCAGTTAGGATAATAAGTTAATGTGAACTGTTTCTTTTATTAATAACTATAAACAGAACTCAAAAAATAAAATAACCCCTGCTTATGTGGGCTGTGATTCAATTCAGTATTTTCTAAAAATATATCAGCACTAGCACATATAGTACACTTATCTCAGTAATAGGATATATATCGATATACATAATTTGACACTAATTGCAACATACATTGAATAGGGGTTTCATTAACTATTTGTGTCATGGCTTCCACTGAGGGATAGCTCTTTATGACAATGGTAGATGCCATATAGTACTATAGATTCTACCTGTAATACACTGAAAGTATATATTAGTATATATTTATATTTCATAATTATTTTTAAATAATATTAGATAGAGATGAGCGGGTTCGGTTCTCTGAGAACCGAACCCACCCGAACATTGAGATCTGAACCAGGATCCAAGCCTGGCTTGGGTTTTCCCACCAGCCTCAGATCCGTAAGTGAGGCAAAATGTCATCATCCTGCTGCCGGATTCTCACAGGTTTTTGATTCTATATAAGTCCCTGTGCATCGTCACCATCTTCACTCCAACACTGGAGATTGTACAGTGTTCATGTGCTGCCTGTCTGTGCTGTGCTGTGTGCTATTCTTTAAGGGGGAAGGGGCTGTCTGAACTTAAGCAAGGGGCTGCTGTTGTACTCTGGTGAAAACATGGGGCTGCTGCAGGAGTGCTCTGTCCATAACATAGGTGCTTTGGGTGTCCACAAACTGGGGCTGTACAGTGTACATGTGCTGCCAGTCAGCGCTGTGTGCTATTCTTTAAGGGGCTGTCTGAAGGAAAGGGCTGCTCTAGTACACTGGTTTACACAAGGGGCTGCTGCAGGGATGCTCTGCCCATAAAATGGGTGCTTTCGGAAACCAGTGCTGTGCTGTGTATATTCTTTAAGGGGCTGTCTGAAGGAAGGGGATGCTGTGGTACTCTGTTGTACACAAGTGGCTGCTTCAGGGGTTCTCTGTCCATAAACTAAGGTTATCTGACTGAAAGGGGCTGCTCTGTCTGTCCATCTAGGGCTGTGTCCTCCAGGGGTGCAGTGTGTGACATAAAAAAAATAATACATATTTCTGACTCATTTGTACATCATGGTTGGATAAGCTAAACCGCAGTGTGTAAAAATAATATATATTTCCTACTTGTTTATGCAACACTGTAATTGCCGGTGTGTGATATAAAAGAATAATAATACATATTTCTGACTTGTTTGTGTGACACTGTCGGTGAAGCTAAACCACAGTGTGTAATAATATGTATTACTGACTAATTTGTGTGACACTGTAACCACCGGTGTGTGATACAAAAAAATAATAATACAGGTTGAGTATCCCATATCCAAATATTCTGAAATACGAAATATTCCGAAATACGGACTTTTTTGAGTGAGAGTGAGATAGTGAAACCTTTGTTTTTTGATGGCTCAATGTACACAAACTTTGTTTAATACACAAAGTTATTAAAAATATTGTATTAAATGACCTTCAGGCTGTGTGTACAAGGTGTATATGAAACATAAATGAATTGTGTGAATGTACACACACTTTGTTTAATGCACAAAGTTATAAAAAATATTGGCTAAAACTACCTTCAGGCTGTGTGTATATGGGCCCTCATTCCGAGTTGATCGCTCGCAAGGCGAATTTAGCAGAGTTGCTCACGCTAAGCCTACGCCTACTGGGAGTGTATCTTAGCTTCTTAAAATTGCGACCGATGTATTCGCAATATTGCGATTACAAACTACTTAGCAGTTTCAGAGTAGCTTCAGACTTACTCGGCATCTGCGTTCAGTTCAGTGCTTGTCGTTCCTGGTTTGACGTCATAAACACACCCAGTGTTCGCCCAGACACTCCCCCGTTTCTCCGGCCACTCCTGCGTTTTTTCCGGAAACGGTAGCGTTTTTATCCACACGCCCCGAAAACGCTGTGTTTCCGCCCAGTAACACCCATTTCCTGTCAATCACACTACGTTCGCCAGAGCGAAGAAAAAGCCGTGAGTAAAAATACTATCTTCATTGTAAAATTACTTGGCGCAGTCGCAGTGCGAATATTGCGCATGCGTACTAAGCGGAATTTCACTGCGATGCGAAGAAAATTACCGAGCGATCAACTCGGAATGAGGGCCTTGGTGTATAAGAAACATAAATGCATTCTGTGCTTAGATTTAGGTCCCATCACCATGATATCTCATTATGGTATGCAATTATTCCAAACTACGGAAAAATCCGATATCCAAAATACCTCTGGTCCCAAGCATTTTGGATAAGGGATACTCAACCTGTACATATTTCTGACTCACTTGTGTGTCACTGTCGGTGAAGCTAAACCGCAGTGTGTAATAATATATTTTTCTGACTCATTTGTGTGACACTGTAACTGCAGGTGTGTGATATAAAAAATAATAATACATATTTCGGACTCATTTGTGCAACACTGTCGGTAAATCTAAACCGTAGTGTGTAATAATATATATTTCTGACTCATTTATGCAACACTGTAACCACCGGTGCGTGGTATAAAAAATAATAATACATATTTCTGACTCATTTGTGTTACACTGTAACCGCAGTGTGTGATATAAAAAATAATGATTATTTATGACTCATTTGTGTGACACTGTAACCACAGTGTGTGATAGAAAGAATAATACATGTTGAGTATCCCTTATCCAAAATTCAAAATATCACATTTTTGGGATAATGGCATATATTATATATTATGTGTACACACACATATATATATATATATATATATATATATATATATGTATATTATAGATATTATATATATATATATATATATATATATATATATATATCATTATCTCAGTAGGGGAATCAAAAATGAGTGATTTTTAATTTTGGATAAGGGATTCTCAACCTGTACATATTTCTGACTCATTTGTGTGACACTGTAACCGCAGTATGCGATAGAAAAAATAATACATATTTCTGACTCATTTGTGCAACACTGTAACCGCAGTGTTTAATTTAAAAAATAATATATATATTTTGATTTAAATTAATATTTTGTGCTGTGTCATCCCAGTATACATCCAGGGACTGCAGCTGCTCTGTCCATCTAGGGGTGTTCTGTTAGTCCACCCAAAATAAAAGACATATTTTTTAATATTTTGTGCTGTATCCTCTCAGTATACATCCAGGCTTGCTCCATCCATTTCAGGGTGCTGTGTCCATAGCTCATATTCTTATAACTTATTATCCTATTTTCATAACTCTTCTTCAAATTAATATTATTAATGATAAAAATAATGATAAATTAACATTTTAATTAAATTAATATAACTAAACTCTCCACACTTGAATAGCGAACCTTCTGCGTTTCGAAGATTTACTTCAGCAACAGAAGAACTTGATACATAATAAATTAAAATCATGATTACAGCATCTCAAATATTGTCTTTTTTATTCTTCTTTACCTAATTCATCTGTTTAAGAACTGAAATCTTGAGCCTTGCCTAATGTGTCATTTTTTTAAAAAACATTATTAAAAAAAAAATGTGTGCTCTGTCCATCCTCCCAGTATATACATCCAAGGGCTGCTGCTCCGACCATCTAGGGGTGTTCTGTCCAAACAGACAGGGGCTTTGGCCCAGTCTTAAAAAAAAATATGCTGTATCTCAGTATCCAATTAATCCAGGGGCTGCTGCTTCACCTTCCAGTGACAAGGGCTGTGTTTTGTTCTGTCCTTCCGTACATTTAAAAAAAAAAAATGAAAAGTATTTTTATACATAATATAAAAAAATATATATTGTATTTTTTGCTGTACCCCAGTATATTGTACATCCAAGTTCCTGGATGCATTAAAAACTCTTTCTGACTACACACTGGAGGGTGGGCAACTTAAGTAAAGCAAAGCCAGTTTTTGCATGGGCCTCCAAATTTGCTTTTTTTTCCACCTACCAGAATTGGGACAGACTGTCTAACATGCCTATTTGGAATGATATGACTAAAATAATCATCAACCATTTTCTGCATGGTGGCCGTATCATGGCCCTCATTCCGAGTTGTTCGCTCGCTAGCTGCTTTTAGCAGCATTGCAAACGCTAGGCCGCCGCCCTCTGGGAGTGTATCTTAGCTTAGCAGAATAGCGAACGAAAGATTAGCAGAATTGCTACTAAATATTTTCTTGCAGTTTCTGGGTAGCTCCAGACCTACTCCTAGATTGCGATCAGCTCGGTCCGTTTAGTTCCTGGTTTGACGTCACAAACACGCCCTGCGTTCGGCCAGCCACTCCCCCGTTTCTCCAGACACTCCCGCGTTTTTCCCTGGCATGCCTGCGTTTATTAGCACACTCCCGGAAAACGCTCAGTTACCACCCAGAAACGCCCCTTTCCTGTCAATAACTCACCGATCAGCAGTGCGACTGAAAAGCGCCGCAGGATCAACAGCAAAACTGCTAAGTTTCTAGTTAAATAACTTAGCGCGTGCGCGCTGCGTACCATGCGCATGCGCATTTAGCAACAAATCACAGCATAGTGAAAATCGGCAACGAGCGAACAACTCAGAATGACCACCCATATGCAGTTATAGTAGACATGTAAGTAATAATTGTAGGCAGTTCCTTCAGCCTAGATCAGATGACAAAAGTTTTTGCTGAATGATCTGCATCACTGTCACTGTGTCTCTTAGAAAAAACTTGCAGAATGACAAAAATGTCCCAAAATTTTCCAAGCTCATGACAAAAAAAGGTTTGTAATTTGTTTTTGTGTGATTAGATGGGACAAGTAGTACTTAACTGATGTCAAATTCATTCTAGGCAAATCCTTTATTTCTTACTTTGACAGGATTTTCAGGAATTTTGAAATGGAGACTGTTCGCTATTTGAGGGTGTAGAGTTTAGTTTCCTCAGCCAGCTTTATGCACAGTATGTACCATGTAAACATACTGTATGTATGTGTTTGACCAATATACACAACTCATTTTTGTAATAAATAAATAAATATATTTCCTTTCCGTTTTATTGCAGACTTCCTGGACAAATGACAAGACCTGCAAGATCCAATGCGTGGGTGATGATGTTTTGGTTTTTATTTGGAATTGGAATCTGGTGGCAAACCCCAAGATGTCACCCACATTTCTAAACCCTCCTCCCTCATAAAGTTGCTTCGGAAAAAAATAATAATATTAAATTTACTATAATCAATTATTCCTTCCTTTACCTGCCTTCCACTATATACAGACTTCGGGGTATATGCAATTGCGGTCGAATTCCCGAAATTGTCGAATTTCGGGTCATTTTCGACCAAAAAAAAAAATCGCCTATGCAATTCAGTGCTTTCCGACCAAAAAACGGACTTTCAAAATTCGACTTTTTGAAATTCGACTTTTTGCAAATTCGACTTTTCTGCAATGATACAAGTGCTGCAATTCGACCAAAGCATATTCAATTCAAGTTTGGAAATTCGACAGCAGTGCTTTTAGACAGCAAATTCGTCATTTTCAATCCGCCACACTTTGGAGGGTGAAAACAAATAAAAAAATTTTAAACATGTTTTTTTTTGTGTTTTTTTTGGGGGGAATAGCAGATCTATTTATATTAGAAGGGATTAGGTACTTTTTTTTTTTTTTTTGGAGGCACAAATATTATTTATATATTTTTTAAAATATATTTTTTTTTTTTTATGCTGGAACGGTGAAATCATAAAAAAAAATGGCGTGGGGTCCCCCCTCCAAAGCATAACCAGCCTCGGGCTCTTCGAGCTGGTCCTGGTTCTAAAAATGCGGGGAAAAAATTGACAGGGGATCCCCCGTATTTTTAAAACCAGCACCGGGCTCTGCGCCTGGTGCTGGTGCCAAAAATACGGGGGACAAAAAGAGTAGGGGTCCCCCGTATTTTTAACACCAGCATCGGGCTCCACTAGCTGGACAGATAATGCCACAGCCGGGGGTCACTTTTATGCCGTGCCCTGCGGCCGTGGCATTAAATATCCAACTAGTCACCCCTGGCCGGGGTACCCTGGAGGAGTGGGGACCCCTTCAATCAAGGGGTCCCCCCCCCAGCCACCCAAGGGCCAGGGGTGAAGCCCGAGGCTGTCCCCCCCCATCCAATGGGCTGCGGATGGGGGGGCTGATAGCCTTTTGTGATAATAAAAAGATATTGTTTTTTCCAGTAGTACTACAAGTCCCAGCAAGCCTCCCCCGCAAGCTGGTACTTGGAGAACCACAAGTACCAGCATGCGGGAGAAAAACGGGCCCGCTGGTACCTGTAGTACTACTGGGAAAAAAATACCCAAATAAAAACAGGACACACACACCGTCGACAGTAAAACTTTATTTCATACGTCGACACACACATACTTACCTATGTTCACACGCCGACATCGGTCCTCTTCTCCATGTAGAATCCACGGATACCTGAAAAGAAAAGATCAATATACTCACCTCAGCCATGGTCCAGAGATAAATCCACGTACTTGGCAAAAAAACAAACCGAACACCCGCTCCATGCCGGACTGAAAGGGGTCCCATGCTGACACATGGGACACCTTTCCACGAATGAGACCTGTCAGTGACAGCTGTCACAGAAAGGTCTCTAAGCCAATCAGGAAGCGCAACTTCGTTGCGCTCACCTAATTGGCTGTTCGCTGTCTGTACTGTGACAGCACATCGCAAAGCCGCTCCATTACTTTCAATGGTGGGAACTTAGCGGCTAGCGGTAAGGTCACCCGCCGGTCAGCGGCTGACCGGCGGGTGACCCCACCGCTACCCGCAAAGTTCCCACCATTGAAAGTAATGGAGCGGCTTTGCGATGTGCTGTCACAGTACAGACAGCGCACAGCCAATCAGGTGAGCGCCACGGAAGTAGCGCTTCCTGATTGGCTGAAGGGACGTCAGTGACAGGAGTCACGTGATGTCCCGGCATTCGGGAGAAAGGGGTCTGATGTGAAAACATTGGACCCCTTTCTAGTCCGGTATGGAGCGGGTTTTTGCGTGTTTTTTTTTTAAAACAAGTACGTGGATTTTACTCTCTGGACGTGGATTTATCTCTGGACGCTGGAAGGTGAGTATAATTTTTTCACAGGTACCCTCGGATCGTCGGAGACCGTGGCAGTCGGCGTGTCAACATAGGTAAGTATGTGTGTGTCGGTAGTGTGTAATAAAGTTTTACTATCAAGGTGTGTGTGTCCTGTTTTTATTTGGGTATTTTTTTCCCAGTAGTACTACAGGTACCAGCGGGCCCGTTTTTCTCCCGCATGCTGGTACTTGTGGTTCTCCAAGTACCAGCTTGCGGGGGAGGCTTGCTGGGACTTGTAGTACTACTGGAAAAAACAATATCTTTTATTATCACAAAAGGCTATCAGCCCCCCCATCCGCAGCCCATTGGATGGGGGGGGACAGCCTCGGGCTTCACCCCTGGCCCTTGGGTGGCTGGGGGGGGGGACCCCTTGATTGAAGGGGTCCCCACTCCCCCAGGGTACCCCGGCCAGGGGTGACTAGTTGGATATTTAATGCCACGGCCGCAGGGCACTATATAAAAGTGACCCCCGGCTGTGGCATTATCTGTCCAGCTAGTGGAGCCCGATGCTGGTGTTAAAAATACGGGGGACCCCTACTCTTTTTGTCCCCCGTATTTTTGGCACCAGCACCAGGCGCAGAGCCCGGTGCTGGTTTTAAAAATACGGGGGATCCCTGGCCAATTTTTCCCCTGCATTTTTAGAACCAGGACCAGCTCGATGAGCCCGAGGCTGGTTATGCTTTGGAGGGGGGACCCCACGCCATTTTTTTTTCGGGTTTTTCACGTTTTTTTACCGTTTTTTAAAATCGCGGCAAAATCCGCCAAATCGGCCGATTTTCGCCCGCGACTCTGGCGAATCCGTTTTTCATTAAATATGGTGAATTCCGGAAGCCACCTTCCGGGATTCACCTGTCGAATTGAGTCGAATTAAAAAACGGCGAAAATTGCCGCGAATTCGACCGCAATTGCATATACCCCTTCAACTGTTATGGGCCTCTAATCTAGTTATTATTTATTGATTAATGAAAGCTTTCTTGGTTATGTTCTATGGGGTCATATAGTTTATTAAACTGCCACTCTGACAGCCACTGCAGTGCCACTGTTTCGATGTTGGAATTTTAAGTGCCACATGTTTAGACCGCCCACTGCTGTCGCTTAGCTTAGTCATCCAGCTACCTTGGTGCAACCTTTTAGTCTAAACTGGATAAAAACAATATTATAAGCTATGAGGTGGTCAAAACTGAATGGAAATGAGTGGAAATTAATGTTATTGAGGATAATAATATGGTATGAACAAAAACAACCCCAAATTATGTTATTTTAGCTGTTTTTATGATTTTTTTTTAAATACATATCCAAAACACGAAGGAGATACAGATCCAAAACCCAAGATCTAGAGCAAACCGTTACAAGACTGAGGGATATTCACAATCTCGAGCAAAGCTTAGATAAAACGCTGGAGGAGTTACAGGGACACACACCGGTAGACGAGGATAACCAGGTAGCCAGCTGGGTCACAGTTAGAAGGAAGAAAAAGAGTGGGAGGCAAGACATCTCTGAATAACCAAACCCCAATAAATTTGCCCGTCTAGACAAAGAGTCTATGGATGGTAGTGAGGAAATGACGGAGCTGGAGGAGACTGTTCCCTCTAGCAACCAGAAGAGTGGTCCCTCCAGCACAGATGGGATTAAAGAAAGCAAAGTACCTAGCCAGATTGTGGTGGTAGGGGATTCTATTATCAGGCACCATGATTGCTGTACAGTCTGTTGTCTTCTGAGTGCTTGGGTATGACACATTAAGAACCAGGTAGAAAGATTGTTGGCAGGGTCTGGGAACGATCCGGTGGTCGTGGTGCATGTTGGCACCAATGACAAAGTTAGTGGTAGGTGGGCTGTCCTTTATAAAGATTATAGGGACTTAGGCAAGAAATTAAAGTCAAGGACATTTAGTGTAATATTCACCGAAATATTACCTGTGCCACGCATTAGCCCAGGGAGGCAGAGGGAGATTAGGGATTTGTGTTCCTGGAACACTGGGTGGACTTCTCAGTCAGGCGCCATCTTTGTTGTTGCAATGGATTACACCTGAATGAGGAGGGGGCAGCAGTGCTTGGGGGAATGATGGTTGGAGGATAGTTTAAACTACAGATGGAGCCACATCAATCTTGGCTCTGTCTGTGCCTGGGTGCGCCTGCCCGGGCACTCCTATCAGCAGAGCATCTCCATCCACACGTCCATGATGGAGACATGCCCCATTCACAAGAATGGGAGAGCGTCTTTGTGCACTCCCGGCGGGGCTAGGCGGACAGATCACCTAGTCATGCTGGGAGTGCATGCCTGTGATGTAGCCACACTGGATCAGTGCAGCTCGATCTGTAGGTGCCTGGGGGGGAGGGATTAGCTAGAAACTATGGGTCAAGCAGTGAGAATAGTAAGGATGGAGGTAGTTAGATAAATGGGGGTGGAGAAGGGGTGAAGGAAAGAGCAGCTGGAAAGGGTATTAATAAGGGTATTACCAATGGTATTGCCAAAATACTAACTAACAACGATTATGGGTCATCAATACTGCATATAGTTAGTGATGTTCCTATCATAAGAGGGAATACTTATCTTAATTGTATGTATGTAAATGCTTGAAGCCTAACAGGGAAAAAGTGTGAACTAGAAGTCCTTGCAGCAAACAAACAGTATGATATTATAGGCATTACTGAAACTTGGTGGGATGAATCTCATAACTGGACAGTCAATCTGGAGGGATACAGTATATACGCTGTTCAGGAGAGACAGATTCAATAAATGGGGGGTACGGGGTATGTCTTTACGTAAAGCTGTTTTTTAAACCTAATATACAGGAAGATATTCACGAGGGGACTGCAAATACTGTTGAGTCTTTATGGGTAGAAATTGCATATGGGGAAAGGGAACTAAAAAGATACTATTAGGGCTATGCTACAAGCTGCCTGATATTTATATGACTGATGAGGAATTGTTACTGAAATAAACTGAAAAAGCGGCAGGATTACAAGACGTGATAGGGCAAAATGTAATAGGTAGCGGGTTTTTGAAAGTTTTGCTAAGGTAGCAATCTGTTTTAAAGCAGCAATTTATATTAAGGCAAAACCTACCAGCATTTGCTTTAATAAACATTGCAGCTTTAAATAGGACTATTCAAAATCTTTGCACTTTAAAAAAAACAAAAAACCCTACAAATATTATTTGGCCCATAGTATAGGACAGTCACTCAGCAGTTTAGCAAGACAATATTTATTTATCATCACACAGGTTCTAAAGTTTTACATCATACAGTAAATTAGAATCTGGATGTATAGCTTCAATTGACTCTTGTGATAACATTTCATTTTATATAATGTGGAATACACTATGAAGTGTCTTTCATTTTTAAAATACAGCTGTTGTGAATTTTACATCATTCTGGAAAATGCCAATAACTAACTTCCTTATGATCAAAGCTCTTTTACCTACAGAAAGGATGACTGTAAATGATTTACCCAAATATTTCTGAGGTTGGGTACAGGAGGTCAACACTCACTTTGTGTACAGTAAGTATGTCTACCTCACAATGGAGGTTTTGGGATCCTGGCATAGGTTTATTGCCTCATAGACCACAGACCCATAGATGTGCAGGTGCTAGAACTGTAAATGTGCATGTAAGCTGCATGTTTACAATTATATCATGTGTTACCATTTTTTTAAAAACTGTTTAGAATATTTTTTTTCCAAAAATGGCCTCAAAGTTTTCTTTTTTATGTCAAATTTACTAAGCAATAGCTACATATATTTGATTCATCATAAATGTTTTCACAAATCTACATATTTGTAAAATTAAAATTATACTGAATCAGGTTTAAAATAAATAGCTAGTAAATGTACATAATTCAATCATAAAAAAAGAATTGCCAACATTTTTGAAAAGAAAAATAAATAATAAGCCGGTTAAGTGGTTATTCAACATTTCACTATTCATTTTCTCTGTCATGTGTTGAGATCCTGAGCAGAAACTACTTTAATATATTGTTTTGAGTATAACTATGTCCTCTCTTCTCTTTAGACTACTGTAATTAATTGCATGTTCCCACAGGAGGTTAAAACATTTGTCTGGAGTATTGGAGGATTATTGACCTTTTCATTAACGCTTTTTGTGCTACTTTACAAAATATAAATGTAAGAATAATAAAATAAATTTTCAGCACAAAATAACTTCTTAATTTCATCACATTCTACTCATTTTGAATATCTCATTTAAATATCTGGCAATAATGTGTAAAGATTACATTAAACATTCTAAATCTGAAATATACATAAACCACAGTAATCAAAACTCCATATCAAAAAGTGTTAAAGATTATTTAAATTCAACCTTTTTTATTATCAGCCTTGAACAAAAAAGGGACTTAAGGGCCCTACACACTGCGCGACCCACCGCCAAGCTGCCTGACCGCCGACACAGCAGACAGGCGACCCAGCGGCGAAGGGGAGGTGACAGGGGGCGTGAAGTTTCTTCACTCCCCCGTTACCCGGCTCCATAACTGTGTATGCAAATATGGACGAAATCGTCCATATTGGCCTGCATGCACAAGTGACGGGGCACCAACGATGAACGAGCGCGGTGACGCACATCGTTCATCGTTGCTGCCTCCACACTGAAAGATATGAACGGTATCTCATTCATTAATGAACGAGATTGTTCATATCTTTCAGTAATATCGCCCAGTGTGTAGGGCCTTTTACTGTAATTAGATTTTTTTATGTACTGTACTTTTGTATTCCAATCCTTTTAAAATTACCTTTAGCTATATTTTTTGAGACAATAATCCTTTGCATTTGCAGCTCCTTTCCATGTGTCACTTTCATAATTTCATAAAAACAGATTTTCTACCTTTTCCACAGGAATTCCTAAAGTAAATTGCTTGCAGGTAACTCAGATAGTTTTTTATTTTTTTGATAAATTTGATGGACCACTAGATATCACGTTTAGAAATATTCTTGTTAACTTGTCAACACTCAACCATGTACTTTTAAAAATGTGGTTCTGATTGTAAATATGTAGACAGATAATATGTTTGCTGTAATGTTACAAAAGAATAACTTGCCATTAAAGCATGAAAGCATATTTATTTAGTCTTTTATAACTAAAAGAACTTTGAAAAGTTTTCTACTGACAGATAAAGGATGGTTATGTCAGCTAGCTTGGTGTTAATTGTAGTAAATTGTTCACTTTTATCATGTAAAAAAAACCTAAAACAGGTTGAGTATCCCATATCCAAATATTCCGAAATACGGAATATTCCGAAATACGGACTTTTTTGAGTGAGAGTGAGATAGTGAAATCTTTGTTTTCTGATGGCTCCATGTACACAAACTTTGTTTAATACACAAAGTTATTAAAAATATTGTATTAAGTGACCTTCAGGCTGTGTGTATAAGGTGTATATGAAACATAAATGAATTGTGTGAATGTACACACACTTTGTTTAATGCACAAAGTTATAAAAAATATTGGCTAAAATGACCTTCAGGCTGTGTGTATAAAGTGTATATGTAACATAAATGCATTCTGTGCTTAGATTTAGGTCCCATCACCATGATATCTCATTATGGTATGCAATTATTCCAAAATATGGAAAAATCCGATATCCAAAATACTTCTGGTCCCAAGCATTTTGGATAAGGGATACTCAACCTGTAGTATGAATGAATAAAGTCTGAAACAAATGGTAATCTTACATAACTTAAAACAATATTCAAGGCCCTATAAAAATTATAGTCTATCAGCTAGATAAAAAAAAATGTCCTCATCTAAAGGGGGTATGTGCAACTTGTGTACTAGTGTTTATCATATATATAGTATCACAAAAAAATACTTTGCCCAGTCTTAATTGATAGTTTTGGAATATGGCAAGCTACATAAAAAAATTTGTCCATGAATCTCAATTTTTCATTAGTTGTTAATATAAAATGTAATTACTTGGGGGTATATTTACTAAAGATCGTTTTTCAGTTTCAGTCCAGGTATGTACTAATACTAAAGGCAAAAACAACTCAAAATCCCCTCAAAATCACTAGAAATAAGACTTCACACTCAAATAGAACTTCAAATAAACCATTGGTATTGTCCCATAGGCAGAACACATTTAGAACTTGAAATAGAAATCACATAACCCAGCAAACTCAAAACGGACTTTTAGTAAATGAGCTATTTGGACTAGAAACACTCCGAGATGATTTTGTGTGGATGCAGGTTCTATTATGGTCGATCTTAAACATACCCAAAATCGACTTTTAGTAAATATAACCCTTAGTGTTGATAATAATGTTTTTAGGTCAATCAAGCTGTTTTTGAATACAAATATACAATGAACTGTAAAAATAGTTTTTGTTATTTGGGTAAACTTGATTACAATAGCTTCAAACTATAATAAAAATTACACTTATTTATTCTTTGTTCAAATTCTTTATCAACAATTGTATGACAATAGCAAAATATTAGATTAAAGCTAGTACATTTATTTCAGTAATTAATGTACTAGAAAGTAAAGTAACCAACTTAAAAAAAACTATATATATATATATATATATATATATATATATATATTAAAATTGAAACTCTAATAACTATCTTCATCACAGTCACTAATTATTTCTTCCTCAGGGCTAAAGTCCATCTCTTTCTCCATA
This sequence comes from Pseudophryne corroboree, assembly GCF_028390025.1. Lineage (NCBI taxonomy): Eukaryota > Metazoa > Chordata > Amphibia > Anura > Myobatrachidae > Pseudophryne > Pseudophryne corroboree. Next base: position 391,968,412 of record NC_086447.1, on the reverse strand, counting down.
TTTTCATATTTAATCTTGCAAAAGTCAGTACACACAGTTCCAGCTTGCACACACGAGCAACCATTCACATTCAGCTCTGATGTACAATTGTAGAAATTAAGTTCCAATATTTCTTCTGAAGCTGGCTTCCCATCAATCCACTTAAAAGTAAGATCCAAACTATTAACAATCCAACTATGCCCATTTGGAGACAGAACATCTGGTTTTGCCTGAAGGACTCTTCTCCATACATTATCTCTGAGAATATGCAATCTGAGTTAAGAACTACAAAGGTGGTAAGCAGGTGTTACAGTGGGGGGGGAATGAGGTGGAACTGAGTTCCACCACCCATAATTGCAGGTGGAACTAGTTCCATATCCTCCACAGCCTTGCATAGTAATTCATAACATGTATAAGTGGTACAACTGTGTAGCAAAACTAAATAGAGGGCACCACTGAGTGACGTACTATGAATAAGGGGCACTACTATGCGGTGTAATATGAATCGGGACACTACATGTGGTGTAATGGGAATAAGACTGTGCTACTCTGTTGTGTCATTTGAATTGGGGGTACTATTGTGTAACCACACCCCTTCCTTGTGAGACCACTGTCCTTTTATAAAGTATGGGAAGCAAAGCACGAATGTATAATTTGTCGGGGAGTGACGAAAACCCTAGCACTGGCCCTAACTCCGCCTAGTTGGAGATGGAGGCGGGGTAGGTGGTGGGGTAAATGAGTTCCTCCACCTCTCCAGGACCACCTTAAACCCTGGTGGTAAGCCTTCAGGTTGAACATTGCACCATTTCACACAATGCAGTGCAATTTTAAGTTTGGAACTGGTTTGTAAAATCCATGTATTATTAGTGTTGTACATCGTTGTTTAATAAATTGGTGCATTTTTGTATCCTAGCATCCAAAACTCAAGGAGATATTTCTTGACACCAGAACTTGCTGCCATGCCTGTTGAAATACTAACAACATAAGTACCATGCCAATGATTTGCTATTGTTTTGTAAATTAAGTCAAGGCTATAATTCACTGCTTTAATGTCTGCCTTTATGGAAGCATGTGGTAACTGCTTATGCTTGTACTGCTCTGTTGATGTTTATGTCAAATGTGTATTCAGAACTTTCTTGAAAGCAGCTTTACTTGAGGAATTGAGAATCCATAGACTTGTCAGCTTTGTTTACTCAAAATGGATTAGACTCTCTCATCTGAATGCTGAATTCACCTCTCTTAAATGCCTCACATATTTCAGGGTTGGACTCAGGCAACTCCATCATATAATTGCAGTAAATTAGTAGGTAATACAAATCCCCAGTTTTTATTTAAAATTCAGTGATAATTCAACAAGGTATACTGAATCCATTGGTATATCTGATCCAAAACCTTACCAAATCCAAATCAGTTCCAGACTGTTCCAAATTACTAATGAAGTGTAGAAGTACTGTATATTCATTCATTCATTCATTCATTCATTCATTCATTCATTCATTCATTCATTTGTATAACAATTCTTCAGAGTTGATTCATATGAAGTTTGGCATGTGTCTATTGCCAACCATTCATTAAGTATCTGAAATTGTCTAAAAAAGGCTGTTCTACAATCAGTGCTGATTGCTGATATTCTCTTATTAACAAAATAACAATAGATTTGTACACTAACTTATGCATCCTGATCACTCTATTAGAATTTTCCCCACTATTTACTAAGCCTTGGATGGAGATAAAGTCACTGGAGATAAAGTACCAGCCAATCAGCTCCTAACTGTCATTTTTCAAACACAGCCTGTAACATGACAGTTAGGAGCCGATTGGCTGGTACTTTATCTCCAGTGACTTTATCTCCATCCAAGGCTTAGTAAATAGACCCCTTAATGCATTATCAACTGAGCCTTCTGCAACAATTCCACTGTGAACAACAAGCTCTCACAAACCTGCCTCTGGAAATATATGTCCAAAAATGCCTAATAGCATTAGTATTATTTTATATTATATTTCAACTTCTCCCAGGCAATCTTATAGCACTTACAGTAGGTTCACTCAGTTCCCCTTCATGCAACATGCAAATAATGCATGTTTTATTTTCCGCCATTTCTTATCTGAAAATAAAGTGATATTAAAGATTAGAAGGAAATACTAAAATAATAGGAAAAAAAGAACGAGAAAACAAAATTATTTTCTAAGATTGTAATATGTATAATATCATTAAAACATGTAAAAAAAAAGGCAAGTATACATATTTTTACTAGTGATGTGCACCGGAAATTTTTCGGGTTTTGTGTTTTGGTTTTGGATTCGGTTCCGCGGCCGTGTTTTGGATTCGGACGCGTTTTGGCAAAACCTCCCTTAAAATTTTTTGTCGGATTTGGGTGTGTTTTGGATTTGGGTGTTGTTTTTAAAAAAAAACTAAAAAACAGCTTAAATCATAGAATTTGGGGGCAATTTTGATCCTATAGTATTATTAACCTCAATAACCATAATTTCCACTCATTTCCAGTCTATTCTGAACACCTCACAATATTATTTTTAGTCCTAAAATTTGCACCGAGGTCGCTGGATGACTAAGCTAAGCGATCCAAGTGGCCGGCACAAACACCTGGCCCATCTAGGAGTGGCACTGCAGTGTCAGACAGGATGGCACTTAAAAAAATTGGCCCCAAACAGCACATGATGCAAAGAAAAGAGAAAAAGAGGTGCACTGTGGTCGCTGGATGGCTAAGCTAAACGACACAAACACCTCAATATCACAGGAATTATTTGTTCTAATCAATGGTATTATTGGTCCAAATCACTGGAAGAAAATGACAAAATCACAGGAATTATTCATTCTAATCAATGGTATTATTGCTCCAAATCACTGGAAGAAAATGACAAAATCACAGGAATTATTCGTTCTAATCAATGGTATTATTGGTCCAAATCACTGGAAGAAAATGACAAAATCACTGGAATTATTTGGCAAGATCACTGTAATTAAAATTATAAATCACTGATATTAATTGGTAAAATCTCGCTATCGCCTGCCTTGTGAAGTGGAATCTAGATGGGATTTTGTACCGGGGACACAATAACTTCATCAATTGTCTAAATCCCAATGCACTAATGGCGGAAAACGGGCGCACGTCTAACAGCGCACTGATTATACTGATCACTGATGATACTACGGAGAACTGACACTGAGCAGCGAGAACAGCACTGGACTATTGTACTGTGGTATACTGGTCACCACAATGCAGCACTGACACTGAGCACAGATATTAAGCACTGATCAGGATACTAGAAGTGACATGGTGCAGCAAGATAATGCTATGGCCTACTGTACTGTACTACTATATACTGGTGGTCACCACAATGCAGCACTGTACTACTATATACTGGTCCCCACAATGCAGCACAGATATTGAGCACTGATCCGGAGAATAGAACTGAGTCTGACATGGAGCTGCAAGATACAGCAATGGACAACTGTACTGTACTACTATATACTGGTGGTCCCCACAATGCAGCACTGTACTACTATATACTGGTCCCCACAATGCAGCAAAGATATTGAGCACTGATCTGGAGAATAGAACTGAGTCTGACACGGAGCTGCAAGATACAGCAATGGACAACTGTACTGTACTACTATATACTGGTGGTCCCCACAATGCAGAACTGTACTAGTATATACTGGTCCCCACAATGCAGCAAAGATATTGAGCACTGATCCGGAGAATAGAACTGAGTCTGACATGGAGCTGCAAGATACAGCAATGGACAACTGTACTGTATTACTATATACTGGTGGTCCCCACAATGCAGCACTGTACTACTATATACTGGTCCCCCAATGCAGCAAAGATATTGAGCACTGATCCGGAGAATAGAACTGAGTCTGACACGGAGCTGCAAGATACAGCAATGGACAACTGTACTGTACTACTAAATACTGGTGGTCCCCACAATGCAGCACTGTACTATTATATACTGGTCCTCACAATGCAGCATAGATATTGAGCACTGATCCGGAGAATAGAACTGAGACTGTCACGGAGCTGCAAGATACAGCAGTGGACAACTGTACTGTACTACTATATACTGGTGTTCCCCACAATGCAGCACTGTACTACTATATACTGGTCCCCACAATGCAGCAAAGATATTGAGAACTGATCCGGAGAATAGACCTGAGTCTGACACGGAGCTGCAAGATATAGCAATGGACAACTGTACTGTACTACTATATACTGGTGGTCACCACAATAATAATAATAATAATTTTATTTATATAGCGCTCTTTCTCCAACAGGACTCAAGGCGCTTTGCAGCACTGTACTACTATATAGTATTACTGGTCCCCACAATGCAGCACACTGAGCACAGATATTGAGCTTTTCAGGCAGAGAATGTAGCCACATCCTCTCCGCTCAATCGACAATGCACAAGTGAAAATGGCGGCGACACGTGGCTCTTTATATGGAATCCGAATCTCGCGAGAATCCGACAGCGGGATGACGACGTTTTCCCCCATTCGGGTTTTGCGTCTTAGGCGGGAAGAACCAAGGCTGCCTCTGACCCGTCTAAACCACGTGAAGTTTGGGGGGTTCGGATCTCGACGAACTGAACCCGCGCATCTCTAATTTTTACATACAAAATCAGAATATATGTACCCAAGGAAAACAGTAATACAGTCTAATAACAAGATTTTGATTTTATTTCAAAAGTTACAATGTTTTAAACATTACAATGGCCATTTTGTTTTTGACATCTATTTTTGGTAAACTGCCATTTCAGAGTGGACAACATGCTTTTTCTAATTCCTGGCATCATATGGAATACACCTAGATATGCTGCAGCTATTCCCTATTTGTGAGGACTAATTCCATATATTTGTGACTACATGACAGTCTGATAATGCCAAACCCATAAAAGAATATCTAACACCAGAACTTCGTTATGATTAAAAACTGAACTATATGGCCATAAATATGTATAAACCACTTCTAATTATTCATTAATCCATTTCAGCCAGACCTATTGCTTACAGATGCATACAATCAAGCATACAGCCCATACTTGCTTACCTGACCCTCTCCATGAGGGAGAAAATGCTCTGTTCCTGGACTTTTCTGGTAATGTATGATTGCCATCACCTCTGGCGGAACACCTTTCTTATCAATTAACTAGCTCACCACAGGTGATGGCAATCATACAATACCAGGAAAGTCCAGGAACAGAGCATTTTCTCCCTCATGGAGAGGATCAGGTTGGCAAGTATAATACAGCCATACAGTCTCCAGAGTCAAACAGTAGTAGTAGAATGGGTCATAATGAAGAGCTCAGTGACATTCAGTATGTCACTGTCACAGGATGCCACCTTCCCAACAAGTAAGTTTATCAATTGTCTTCCATACTGGAGCTGCTCTAGTCAATTGGTACATATTGTGAAGTGAAAATGTCCAAGAAAAATGACAGTCTAGTTTCAAAGCAGTAGACCACACATGCTCAAAGAAAGTATTAAAAGAAAATATTGTAATTGTGAAGTGTAATTAGCATAATTGGAGTTTCACAGTCCTAAAAATTCTATTGGCAAATTCAAAGTAAAGAGTACCGCCAATACACAAAGTGCATGTGAAGTTGAAATCAATTCAAGGCTTCAGTCCTGAATGTACTGATTTCTAAAGGCCAGTACTCACTGGCCGATGTGGGAGAGATGTGTGCTGAGCGAACCTCTCAGCACACATCTCTCCCACCGCTCAGCACAGCTCGATGTGTGCTGAGCGTGCGGGGGGAGGAGGGGGGGCCGCTCATTTCACCCAGCTGGTGAAATGAGCAACCTGCTAGATTGGCCTGCACGGCAAGCCAATCTAGCACCAGCGATAGCGATGCGCGGGGCTGCGCATCGCTATCGTGAGAGGGGTACACACGGAGCGATCTTGCTTAAAATCTAAGCAATCTAGTCAGATTGCTTGGATTTTAAGCAGTGATCTCTCCGTGAGCACCCCCCTTAAGGGTCAGTGTAGTCATATTTCAAAGATAACCATCAAATAGTACACAGGGAATAAAGGGGCAGATGTATTAACCTGGAGAAGGCATAAGGAAGTGATAAACCAGTGATATGAGCAAGGTGATAAAGGCACCAGCCAATCAGCTCCAATATGTAAATTAACAGTTAGGATCTGATTGGCTGGTGCCTTTATCACCTTGCACATATCACTGGTTTATCACTTCCTTATGTCTTCTCCGGGTTAATACATCTGCCCCAAAGTCATTGGACTCAGGTAGGGATCTGTATATAGTCAATGTCAGATAGGTCAGGATCTTCTCCTTTGTCTGAGTGGCTGGATCTTGATAGAGCCTAAAGGTCCTGCTGGAGGAGCATTCTATGCTGCATTTCCTTTGTCTTCCATTATTGTGTACAGGTGTAAGGGGTGAAGGGCAGGGACATTCAAGCATTACATGATTACATTTCTAGAAGCATTACCTACTATACAATTATATAAGCATCTGATATGCAGTATATGTGTACAAAATACAATGTGCAGTAAGTCATTGCAAGCTGATTAAAATAAGTCCAAACATCAATAATATAGTTATGGAAATTAATAGAATTGCAAAATTACTAATGTACAGAAAGTGGTGATTGTTATTGTACTTTGTTACATTTTTATATTTGGCTTTAATAATAGGGATTACGAAGTGATATAACTCCTAACACATGAAAATTGCCTGCCTTCAGCTGCCACACTTACAATAGGGATTGCACTTTGGAAGCAATGTCAGTACAAAAACTGGATTTAGGGGGTAATAAAGTTGATCGCTGCTACAAATCGCATCGCAAGCGGCGGATTTTTGCTGAATGCGCACGCACAAAGCCACGAGTGCGCATGTGCTAGCCTCGCCGTGCGACAAATGTGCAGACATACACATGAAATTTGTGAACGCAGGCAGGCAGCGACAAAGAGGCGTGGTGTAAGGTGTAAGCGATGCGGGGGCATGGCTTTGCAGGCTAACGAAAAGGGGCCTGAAGGTGGGTGTGTAGCGGGGGAGTGTGCTATGGGCTGCAGGCGTGTTTTTTGTACGGCTTCAAAGCAAATCGCTGGCAGTGCACACTAAGCATTTGCAGGTGCCGAGTAAGTCTCGGGCAGTGCACAGCATGCGAACGCTTAGCACAGGTGCCCGGTCAGCGGGCTGCCTGCAAATAATTGCAAATCACACATACCTGTTAGCAATGCAAATGCCTCAACATGTCATTACAGCTCTAGCTCTTTGTGAAAAGGTATGTAGCCTCACACTCCCTGGATATGTGCAACACACAATCTCCACACATTTGTTTACAAATAATAAGTGTGTACTGCACATGTGCTACATGTGTCGTTTGACAAACAATTGTACACATTACACACAACACATTAACTCAGTTTAAAGGACCTCTTTCTAGTGTTCACATTGCTTTAAGCTGTCTATCAAGCTGCATTGTGCTAACAAAATACACATACTGTATGGCTCACACACACATACATGCCATGTTTTCACTCCCAACACTTGACTTGTGTGACATATTTTAAATGCCCTCTTTCTGTGTTCACATTGCTTTAAGCTGTCTACCAAGCTGCATTGTGCTAACAAAATGCACTTACTGTATGGATCACACACACATACATGCCATGTTTTCTTGAGGAATACACTTGTGTGACTCATATTACAACATTCCCACCATACTGCACGTTACATTAGGGATGAGCGGGTTCGGTTCCTCGGAATCCGAACCCGCCCGAACTTCATGTTTTTTTACACGGGTCCGAGCGACTCGGATCTTCCCGCCTTGCTCGGTTAACCCGAGCGCGCCCGAACGTCATCATCCCGCTGTCGGATTCTCGCGAGGCTCGGATTCTATCGCGAGACTCGGATTCTATATAAGGAGCCGCGCGTCGCCGCCATTTTCACACGTGCATTGAGATTCATAGGGAGAGGACGTGGCTGGCGTCCTCTCCGTTTATAGAGAAGAGAGTGAGACAGTAGAGAGAGACACAGTAGTAATTTTGGGGAGCATTAGGAGGAGTACTAGTTACTTGCTGAAGTGATAGATAGTGTGACTGTATATTATCTGACTTGTGGGGGAGACACTGACAGTGGGGAGCAGTTAGAGTCTGAGAGCAGGACTCAGGAGTACATATAACGTACAGTGCACACTTTTGCTGCCAGAGTGCCACACTGCCATTGTGACCACACTGACCACCAGTATAATATATATTGTGATTGTCTGCTTAGGAGTACTACTTGCAAGTTGCTGATAGTGTGACCAGTGACCTGACCACCAGTCACCACCAGTTTAATATATATATATATATATATAATTGTATATAATATATATATAATATTGTATACCACCTACCCGTGTTTTTTTTTTTTTTTTTCTTCTTTATACATACTACTATAGTAGCTTACTGTAGCAGTCTGCGGTGCTGCTGAGCTGACTGTGTCCAGCAGGTCCGTCATCAGTCATTACATAATAAATATATATACCTGTCCGGCTGCAGTACTAGTGATATTATATATATATATATTGATTTCATCTCATTATCATCCAGTCTATATTAGCAGCAGACACAGTACGGTAGTCCACGGCTGTAGCTACCTCTGTGTCGGCAGTCGCTCGTCCATCCATAATTGTATACCACCTACCCGTGTTTTTTTTTTTTTTCTTTCTTCTTTATACATACTACTATAGTAGCTTACTGTAGCAGTCTGCGGTGCTGCTGAGCTGACAGTGTCCAGCAGGTCCGTCATCAGTCATTACATAATAAATATATATACCTGTCCGGCTGCAGTACTAGTGATATTATATATATATATATATATTGATTTCATCTCATTATCATCCAGTCTATATTAGCAGCAGACACAGTACGGTAGTCCACGGCTGTAGCTACCTCTGTGTCGGCAGTCGCTCGTCCATCCATAATTGTATACCACCTACCCGTGGTTTTTTTTTTCTTTCTTCTTTATACATACTACTATAGTAGCTTACTGTAGCAGTCTGCGGTGCTGCTGAGCTGACAGTGTCCAGCAGGTCCGTCATCAGTCATTACATAATAAATATATATATACCTGTCCGGCTGCAGTACTAGTGATATTATATATATATATATATATTGATTTCATCTCATTATCATCCAGTCTATATTAGCAGCAGACACAGTACGGTAGTCCACGGCTGTAGCTACCTCTGTGTCGGCAGTCGCTCGTCCATCCATAATTGTATACCACCTACCCGTGGTTTTTTTTTTTTTCTTTCTTCTTTATACATACTACTATAGTAGCTTACTGTAGCAGTCTGCGGTGCTGCTGAGCTGACTGTGTCCAGCAGGTCCGTCATCAGTCATTACATAATAAATATATCTACCTGTCCGGCTGCAGTACTAGTGTGATATAATATATATTGATTTCATCTCATTATCATCCAGTCTATATTAGCAGCAGACACAGTACGGTAGTCCACGGCTGTAGCTACCTCTGTGTCGGCAGTCGCTCGTCCATCCATAATTGTATACCACCTACCCGTGTTTTTTTTTTTTTTTCTTTCTTCTTTATACATACTACTATAGTAGCTTACTGTAGCAGTCTGCGGTGCTGCTGAGCTGACAGTGTCCAGCAGGTCCGTCATCAGTCATTACATAATAAATATATCTACCTGTCCGGCTGCAGTACTAGTGTGATATAATATATATTGATTTCCTCTCATTATCATCCAGTCTATATTAGCAGCAGACACAGTACGGTAGTCCACGGCTGTAGCTACCTCTGTGTCGGCAGTCGCTCGTCCATCCATAAGTATACTAGTATCCATCCATCTCCATTGTTTACCTGAGGTGCCTTTTAGTTGTGCCTATTAAAATATGGAGAACAAAAATGTTGAGGTTCCAAAATTAGGGAAAGATCAAGATCCACTTCCACCTCGTGCTGAAGCTGCTGCCACTAGTCATGGCCGAGACGATGAAATGCCAGCAACGTCGTCTGCCAAGGCCGATGCCCAATGTCATAGTACAGAGCATGTAAAATCCAAAACACCAAATATCAGTAAAAAAAGGACTCCAAAATCTAAAATAAAATTGTCAGAGGAGAAGCGTAAACTTGCCAATATGCCATTTACCACACGGAGTGGCAAGGAACGGCTGAGGCCCTGGCCTATGTTCATGGCTAGTGGTTCAGCTTCACATGAGGATGGAAGCACTCAGCCTCTCGCTAGAAAAATGAAAAGACTCAAGCTGGCAAAAGCACAGCAAAGAACTGTGCGTTCTTCGAAATCCCAAATCCACAAGGAGAGTCCAATTGTGTCGGTTGCGATGCCTGACCTTCCCAACACTGGACGTGAAGAGCATGCGCCTTCCACCATTTGCACGCCCCCTGCAAGTGCTGGAAGGAGCACCCGCAGTCCAGTTCCTGATAGTCAGATTGAAGATGTCAGTGTTGAAGTACACCAGGATGAGGAGGATATGGGTGTTGCTGGCGCTGGGGAGGAAATTGACAAGGAGGATTCTGATGGTGAGGTGGTTTGTTTAAGTCAGGCACCCGGGGAGACACCTGTTGTCCGTGGGAGGAATATGGCCGTTGACATGCCTGGTGAAAATACCCAAAAAATCAGCTCTTCGGTGTGGAAGTATTTCAACAGAAATGCGGACAACATTTGTCAAGCCGTGTGTTGCCTTTGTCAAGCTGTAATAAGTAGGGGTAAGGACGTTAACCACCTCGGAACATCCTCCCTTATACGTCACCTGCAGCGCATTCATAATAAGTCAGTGACAAGTTCAAAAACTTTGGGCGACAGCGGAAGCAGTCCACTGACCAGTAAATCCCTTCCTCTTGTAACCAAGCTCACGCAAACCACCCCACCAACTCCCTCAGTGTCAATTTCCTCCTTCCCCAGGAATGCCAATAGTCCTGCAGGCCATGTCACTGGCAATTCTGACGATTCCTCTCCTGCCTGGGATTCCTCCGATGCATCCTTGCGTGTAACGCCTACTGCTGCTGGCGCTGCTGTTGTTGCTGCTGGGAGTCGATGGTCATCCCAGAGGGGAAATCGTAAGACCACTTTTACTACTTCCACCAAGCAATTGACTGTCCAACAGTCCTTTGCGAGGAAGATGAAATATCACAGCAGTCATCCTGCTGCAAAGCAGATAACTGAGGCCTTGGCATCCTGGGTGGTGAGAAACGTGGTTCCGGTATCCATCATTACTGCAGAGCCAACTAGAGACTTGTTGGAGGTACTGTGTCCCCGGTACCAAATACCATCTAGGTTCCATTTCTCTAGGCAGGCGATACCGAAAATGTACACAGACCTCAGAAAAAGAGTCACCAGTGTCCTAAAAAATGCAGCTGTACCCAATGTCCACTTAACCACGGACATGTGGACAAGTGGAGCAGGGCAGGGTCAGGACTATATGACTGTGACAGCCCACTGGGTAGATGTATGGACTCCCGCCGCAAGAACAGCAGCGGCGGCACCAGTAGCAGCATCTCGCAAACGCCAACTCTTTCCTAGGCAGGCTACACTTTGTATCACCGGTTTCCAGAATACGCACACAGCTGAAAACCTCTTACGGCAACTGAGGAAGATCATCGCGGAATGGCTTACCCCAATTGGACTCTCCTGTGGATTTGTGGCATCGGACAACGCCAGCAATATTGTGTGTGCATTAAATCTGGGCAAATTCCAGCACGTCCCATGTTTTGCACATACCTTGAATTTGGTGGTGCAGAATTTTTAAAAAAACGACAGGGGCGTGCAAGAGATGCTGTCGGTGGCCAGAAGAATTGCGGGACACTTTCGGCGTACAGGCACCACGTACAGAAGACTGGAGCAACACCAAAAATGCCTGAACCTGCCCTGCCATCATCTGAAGCAAGAAGTGGTAACGAGGTGGAATTCAACCCTATATATGCTTCAGAGGTTGGAGGAGCAGCAAAAGGCCATTCAAGCCTATACAATTCAGCACGATATAGGAGGTGGAATGCACCTGTCTCAAGCGCTGTGGAGAATGATTTCAACGTTGTGCAAGGTTCTGCTGCCCTTTGAACTTGCCACACGTGAAGTCAGTTCAGACACTGCCAGCCTTAGTCAGGTCATTCCCCTCATCAGGCTTTTGCAGAAGAAGCTGGAGACATTGAAGGAGGAGCTAACACTGAGCGATTCCGCTAGGCATGTGGGACTTGTGGATGGAGCCCTTAATTCGCTTAACAAGGATTCACGGGTGGTCAATCTGTTGAAATCAGAGCACTACATTTTGGCCACCGTGCTCGATCCTAGATTTAAAACCTACCTTGGATCTCTCTTTCCGGCAGACACAAGTCTGCTGGGGTTCAAAGACCTGCTGGTGAGAAAATTGTCAAGTCAAGCGGAACGCGACCTGTCAACATCTCCTCCTTCACATTCTCCCGCAACTGGGGGTGCGAGGAAAAGGCTCAGAATTCCGAGCCCACCCGCTGGCGGTGATGCAGGGCAGTCTGGAGCGACTGCTGATGCTGACATCTGGTCCGGACTGAAGGACCTGTCAACGATTACGGACATGTCGTCTACTGTCAGTGCATATGATTCTCTCCCCATTGAAAGAATGGTGGAGGATTATATGAGTGACCGCATCCAAGTAGGCACGTCACACAGTCCGTACTTATACTGGCAGGAAAAAGAGGCAATTTGGAGGCCCTTGCACAAACTGGCTTTATTCTACCTAAGTTGCCCTCCCACAAGTGTGTACTCCGAAAGAGTGTTTAGTGCCGCCGCTCACCTTGTCAGCAATCGGCGTACGAGGTTACTTCCAGAAAATGTGGAGAAGATGATGTTTATTAAAATGAATTATAATCAATTCCTCCGTGGAGACATTGACCAGCAGCAATTGCCTCCACAAAGTACACAGGGAGCTGAGATGGTGGATTCCAGTGGGGACGAAATGATAATCTGTGAGGAGGGGGATGTACACGGTGATATATCGGAGGATGATGATGAGGTGGACATCTTGCCTCTGTAGAGCCAGTTTGTGCAAGGAGAGATTAATTGCTTCTTTTTCGGTGGGGGTCCAAACCAACCCGTCATTTCAGTCACAGTCGTGTGGCAGACCCTGTCACTGAAATGATGGGTTGGTTAAAGTGTGCATGTCCTGTTTATACAATATAAGGGTGGGTGGGAGGGCCCAAGGACAATTCCATCTTGCACCTCTTTTTTCTTTAATTTTTCTTTGCGTCATGTGCTGTTTGGGGAGTGTTTTTTGGAAGGGCCATCCTGCGTGACACTGCAGTGCCACTCCTAGATGGGCCAGGTGTTTGTGTCGGCCACTAGGGTCGCTTATCTTACTCACACAGCTACCTCATTGCGCCTCTTTTTTTCTTTGCGTCATGTGCTGTTTGGGGAGTGTTTTTTGGAAGGGCCATCCTGCGTGACACTGCAGTGCCACTCCTAGATGGGCCAGGTGTTTGTGTCGGCCACTAGGGTCGCTTATCTTACTCACACAGCTACCTCATTGCGCCTCTTTTTTTCTTTGCGTCATGTGCTGTTTGGGGAGTGTTTTTTGGAAGGGCCATCCTGCGTGACACTGCAGTGCCACTCCTAGATGGGCCCGGTGTTTGTGTCGGCCACTAGGGTCGCTTATCTTACTCACACAGCTACCTCGGTGCAAATTTTAGGACTAAAAATAATATTGTGAGGTGTGAGGTATTCAGAATAGACTGAAAATGAGTGGAAATTATGGTTTTTGAGGTTAATAATACTTTGGGATCAAAATGACCCCAAAATTCTATGATTTAAGCTGTTTTTTAGGGTTTTTTGAAAAAAACACCCGAATCCAAAACACACCCGAATCCGACAAAAAAAATTCGGTGAGGTTTTGCCAAAACGCGGTCGAACCCAAAACACGGCCGCGGAACCGAACCCAAAACCAAAACACAAAACCCGAAAAATTTCAAGTGCACATCTCTAGTTTACATATAATGTTCAGTAATGATGCTTCAGGTACTAGTTTAATATTGTGTTTTTTTGTAAAACGCATAATAAATAGTCAAAGCATTACGTTTTAAAAAAAATATTTAATCGTTGCTATGCATCACAATCAAATCAACACTATTTTTGGACAAAGTGTAAGGAGTGCTAAAGTGTTTAATCATAAATCATAAATTCTGCTGCGGGGTACACTGGAATTACACAGGGATAACATCGGGGTGTAGAGTTGGATCTTGATCCGAGGCACCAACAGGCTAAAAGCTTTGAAAGGATGCATTGCGCCACCTCCTCTATATCACCGTCTCCAGGCACTGGAGCTCAGTTTGTAAGTTGGTGCCTGCAGTGCAGGCAGCTAACAGGGAGGGCTGCGCTAAGCAGCCCTGAAAAGAGCTTTTATAGAAGACAGAAGACTTCAAGGGCCGCAGCATAGGCACTTACAAGTGCTATATGTCATACTGATTTATCATGCTGCGGCTCCCTCACCTTCCCCCGCGGCACTGTATACTCCCGTGCCCTGGTTGATGGGTACTTACAGTGGAGGGCTCCGGTTTTCTTTAGGGCACACACACACTTGCCGCTGCTCTCCAGGATCGCGTGGCCGCATCAAGGGAGGAGGTAAGATGGTCCCCCAGGAAGGACCCGCTGGAAATCGCGATCCGGCGCGGTCTTTAGGAGATGGACCACACGTGCTGGCGTGGACACTGTGGCTGTACAGGGACCCCACTAGACCACCAGGGCAAGGGCACAGGTCAGATAATACAAAAATCCGTTTTACTAAGGCCTGCAGTACCCGGTGGTGAAATCCTGCAAGAGGATAAGTTTCTGACCTGTAGCCCCTGCCCCAGACCCAGGCACCATTTACTGCTAATGTTCCCGCCCTGGAGCTGCATTTCTCTGTCTCCCACACTCCCTGTCAGCATTTGGGCGCCATTAATCCCATCTACATTGGTATTGGTTCTGCCTACAGTTGATTTGGTGCTGCCCACATAAGGTCACTTCTAGAAATTTTTCCAAGGCCACTTTCAGTTCCCAATCCGCCCCTGCCTGTGAAGCAGCTGCATTACTGTATATTACTATGTCCCTAGCTGCCCCAATGGCTGTCAAATAAATGCAATATTATAGTTGTAATCTCACCCTTTGGCATGGCTTCACTCCCACTGGATGACATGGTAACTCCCCAGAGTCCTGTCACCTCCCTCACTGAGAGGGAAAATTTCAGGTTCACCACACTGGTTGCCTATGGTCTCAGTCCCACTTCCTCCTGCCATCACTCAATCAGCTGCTGCCATCTGCTCCCTTCAAGCCTCTGCTGCTGTCACTACAACTCTCTGCTACCCGATTGGCACCTCTACTCAATGTCAACCCTCTGTAGCTCCTGTGGCAAAACCTGTCTCCCTTCCTGGCTTTACTCTCCCACAGCTTCTGGCTGTTGCTGGTTTACAGGCTCAACTACAGTGGCAGCCCAAGGAGCGGATAGGTAAGCTCAAGGGGGCTGCAGACCGGCCAGCCACCAAAGGAGAGTGCAGGGCCTGAACAACCAATAGGCTGATCAGGCTGCAGCCTGGAGCGCTGAGTCCTGGGGGGGGGCACAGCGCCAACACAATAGACTAATTATTTTTTTTTTTTATTTTTTTTTTTTTTTTACTTCTAAGCAGCGACGACAATGATCAGGGGCAGCCCACTCATCTGCCCTAAGCTGTCATCGGGGCTGCCTCTGGTTTCAAGGGAGTGGGCCCTGTCTGTCACTAAAACCCAGGCTAAAACATGCAGGCAGCTAACAGCAAATCCTATGCTGTTAGCTGCCCTAGGGCCTAATTCAGACCTGATCTCTGGGCAGCGATTTTTGCTGTCCTGCGATCAGATAGTTGCCACCTACAGGGGGAGGGTATTTAAGCTGTGCAAGTGTGCAAACGCATGCGTAGCAGAGCTGCACACACTGATTTTGTGCAGTCTCTGCGCAGCCCAGGACTTACTCAGCAGCTGCGATCACATCAGCCTGTCCGGGACCGAATTTAATGTCAGACACCCTCCCTGAAAACGCTTGGACACACCTGCGTTTTTCCAGACACTCCCTGAAAACGGTCAGTTGCCACCCACAAACACCCTCTTCCTGTCAATCTCCTTGCGATCGCCCATGCGATTGCTTTTTTCGCACCATCCCGTCGCTATGCATCGATGCCTTGTGCAGTCATCCGACGTGCCTGCACATTGCGGTTCACATGCATGCACAGTTCGGACCTGATCGCAAGCCATGAGAAAACGCAACCTAGCGATCAGGTCTGAATTACCCCCCTAGTGTGGTACTTATGGTGCCCATACACTTGTGCGATGCCCTGCGACGCGACATCGCGGGGCATCTCACCAGCAGTTCAGGTGCGATGAAATCACACCTGAACTGCCAAAATGATTACCATGCGATCATGCAATAGATCGCATGGCAATCACGTGATGGGCACATCACCGCCGAGTGGGAGTGGCCTCTGGCTGCTCCCGTCGGGTGCCCATTGCGCATCGCAGTGCGATATATTGCATGTGTTTTTAAACACACATGCGATCGCACTGCGATGCGATAAATATTAAGTGCAGCACATACTATCATGAGACGCGATATTCGAGCGGCGTGCCCACGCAACGCGTCGCATGGTACCTTAAATGTGCATACAATCCTTCGATTTCTCTCACAGATGTGGTCGAAATTGAAGGATTGTATGCCATATCTCACAAGTGTATGGGCTACATAACTCTCAGCTTGGTCTTGTGAGTAATCTCTCGAGATCAGGCTAAGCACACAGACTGCACCTGCAGATAACAGCATCACTTATGCTTCCAGCTGTTTGTTTTACAACATTTAATTGCACATTTTTTATGAAAACAATTCAGTTTAACTTCTATGCAGTTGTGTAGCCTGATAGCCAATTTTTTGTGCTATAGAAACCATTGAACGGTGAGTTTGATGACTATATTTAATGTATCATTTCATATTATTGTCATTAGTCTATGTTTCTATAGAATTTTAAAAAAATACAATTTGTATCAACTAGTGATGAGCGGGTTTGGTTTCTCGGAAACCGAACCCCCCCCCGAACTTCACCCATTTTACACGGGTCCGAGGCAAACTCGGATTCTCCCGTATGGCTCGGTTAACCCGAGCGCACCCGAACGTCATCATCCCGCTGTCGGATTCTCGTGAGATTCGGATTCTATATAAGCAGCCGCGCGTCGCCGCCATTTTCACTCGTGCATTGGAAATGTTAGGGAGAGGACGTGGCTGGCGTCCTCTCCGTTTATTCATTGTTGAGTTGATGCAAATATTTGTGCTTGCTTATATCATTGTGGGGACTGGGGAGCAGCTTTATATTTATATAGGAGGAGTACAATGCAGAGTTTTGCTGATCAGTGACCACCAGTTTTATCCGATCTCTGCCTGAAATAAACGCTCCTTATCTGTGCTCAGTGTGCTGCATATATCTGTGCTCACACTACTTAATTGTGGGGACTGGGGAGCAGCTGTATTATATAGCAGGAGTACAGTGCAGAGTTTTGCTGACAGTGACCACCAGTATACGTTGTCTGCCTGAAAAACACTCCATATCTGTGCTCAGTGTGCTGCATATATCTGTGCTCACACTGCTTTATTGTAGGGACAGGGAACCACCAGTATAATATTATATAGGAGGAGTACAGTGCAGAGTTTTGCTGACCAGTGACCACAAGTATACGTTGTCTGCCTAAAAAACACTTCATATCTGTGCTGCATTGTGTAGTATATAGTTGTACAGTGCATAATTTTGCTGACCACCAGTATATAATATATCGGAGTACGGTACAGAAGGCCACTGCTGTACCTACCTTTGTGTCGTCAAGTATACTATCCATCCATACCTGTGGTGCATTTAAGTTTTGCACAGTTTGCTGACCACCAGTATATAATATATAGCATTACAGTACAGTAGGCCACTGCTGTACCTACCTCTGTGTCGTCAAGTATACTATCCATCCATACCTGTGGGCATTTCAGTTTTGCACAGTTTGCTGACCACCAGTATATAATATATAGCATTACGGTACAGTAGGCCACTGCTGTACCTACCTCTGTGTCGTCAAGTATACTATCCATCTAGATTCTATACCTGTGGTGCATTTCAGTTGTGCAGTTTGCTGACACAGTGACCACCAGTATATATAGCAGTACGGTACGGAAGGCCACTGCTGTACCTACCTCTGTGTCATCAAGTATACTATCCATCTACATTCTATACCTGTGGTGCATTTTAGTTTTGCAGTTTGCTGACAGTGACCACCAGTATATATAGCAGTACGGTACGGAAGGCCACTGCTGTACCTACATCTGTGTCGTCAAGTATACTATCCATCTAGATTCTATACCTGTGGTGCATTTCAGTTGTGCAGTTTGCTGACACAGTGACTACCAGTATATATAGCAGTATGGTACGGAAGGCCACTGCTGTACCTACCTCTGTGTCGTCAAGTATACTATCCATCTACATTCTATACCTGTGGTGCATTTCAGTTGTGCGCAGTATATATAGTAGTAGGCCATTGCTATTGATACTGGCATATAATTCCACACATTAAAAAATGGAGAACAAAAATGTGCAGGGTAAAATAGGGAAAGATCAAGATCCACTTCCACCTCGTGCTGAAGCTGCTGCCACTAGTCATGGCCGAGACAATGAAATGCCATCAACGTCGTCTGCCAAGGCCGATGCCCAATATCATAGTAGAGAGCATGTAAAATCCAAAAAACAAAAGTTCAGTAAAATGACCCAAAAATCAAAATTAAAAGCGTCTGAGGAGAAGCGTAAACTTGCCAATATGCCATTTACGACACGGAGTGGCAAGGAACGGCTGAGGCCCTGGCCTATGTTCATGGCTAGTGGTTCAGATTCACATGAGGATAGAAGCACTCATCCTCTCGCTAGAAAAATGAAAAGACTTAAGCTGGCAAAAGCACAGCAAAGAACTGTGCGTTCTTCTAAATCACAAATCCCCAAGGAGAGTCCAATTGTGTCAGTTGCGATGCCTGACCTTCCCAACACTGGACGGGAAGAGCTTGCGCCTTCCACCATTTGCACGCCCCCTGCAAGTGCTGGAAGGAGCACCCGCAGTCCAGTTCCTGATAGTCAAATTGAAGATGTCAGTGTTGAAGTACACCAGGATGAGGATATGGGTGTTGCTGGCGCTGGGGAGGAAATTGACAAGGAGGATTCTGATGGTGAGGTGGTTTGTTTAAGTCAGGCACCCGGGGAGACACCTGTTGTCCGTGGGACGAATATGGCCATTGACATGCCTGGTCAAAATACAAAAAAAATCAGCTCTTCGGTGTGGAATTATTTCAACACAAATGCGGACAACAGGTGTCAAGCCGTGTGTTGTCTTTGTCAAGCTGTAATAAGTAGGGGTAAGGACGTTAACCACCTAGGAACATCCTCCCTTATACAGATGTGTCCACTATTACCTTTCTGAAAACAGTGCCATGGTAGTAAATTTGGCATGACATATATTCCTTGTGTTTTTGTGCCGTCATATTGTGCCGTGACAAATCGTGACAATTCATAGTTTCACCACTGGGTGGCCAGTGCATCACGTAACATAGCTTTGCACTAACATTGCTGTTAAATAGACACTGTAATCAGTATGGTCAGCTTTAAAGTCTAATTGCTAATTGTGTAGGTGTGAAAATCTCAGTGTGAGAGGCCTTTGAAGTAGACTCCTTGGGGGGTACAGATTTTATCCTGGCTGGGGGATGTTACTATCAGTGAAGTGCGGTGGGCACGTCCCTGCTTACTATACAGTATGTTGCTCAAAACACAGAGGTGAATAAAGTCTAAAGTGAAATTAAATAATAAGTTAATAAAAACCTTAGTGCTATAGAGTAAAAGAACATATTATAAGATTTTGTAATGATAAAATATTTCCAAATAAAGGGCCTCATTACGAGTTGAGCAGACGCAGCTGCTTTTTGCAGCCCGTGCGACCAACTAACCTCCGCCTATGGGGGTTGTTTTTTTTCCCATAGCAAGGCTTTGATCACTTGTGCAGGCCTGTTATGGTAAAAAATGTTGTGCAGTTTCTAAGTAGTTCTGGACTTAGGGGGTCATTACGACCCAATCGCAGCGTGTCATCATTCGCACAGCTGCAATCGGGTCCCTACTGCACATGCGCGATGGCCGCTATGCACACGCACGGCAGTCGCCGGGAAACGATGCTGGAACCGAAAAAAGCGATCGCTGCAACGATCGCACGAAGATTGACAGGCGGAGGGGGTACCTGGGCATCAACTCACCGTTTGCAGCCGTTTTCGGGGAGTGGTAAGAAAAACGCAGGCGTGGTGAGATTAACGCAGGCGTGTCCAGGACGGGTGTTTGACGTCAGAGCCAGGACCGAACAGGCTGAAAATGTTGCAGCAGGTAAGTAAGTCACCGGAACCCCTGCGCTGAGGACACCGCCGGCGCTGCCCACACTGCCGACACTGCCGGCACCCCTGCACTGGGGATGCTGCCAGCACTCCTGCGCTGAGGACACCTCCTGCACTGCCGACACTGCCGGCACTTTTGCACCGAAGACACTTCCGGCACTCCCACACTGCCGGCACCCCTGACTGCTGACACTGCTGGCACCCCTGCGCTGGGGAAACTGCCAGCACTCCTGCACTGAAGACACCTCTCACACCGAGGATACTTCTGGAACTCCCACACTGCCGACACCCCTGAACTCCTGCACTAAGGACACCTCCAGTACTCCCGCACTGCCGACACTGCCGGCACCCCTGCACTGAGGACACCGTCGGCACTTCCCGCACTGCCGACACTCCTGCACTGGGTATACTGCCATCATTCCTGCACTGAGGACACCTCCTGCACTGCCGACACTGCCGGCACCCCTGCACAGAGGACACTTCCGGCATTCCCACACTGCCGGCACCCCTGAACTCCTGCAATGAGGACACCGCCCGAACTGCCGGCACTCCTGCAATGAGGACACCTTTTGCACTGCCGACACCCCTGCCCTGCCGGCACACCTATTGCTAGCACTCATGGACTGAGGACACCTCCCGCACTGCCGGCACTTCTGCACCGAGGACACTTCCGGCACCCCCACACTGCCGGCACCCCTGAACTCCTGTAATGAGGACACCTCCCGCACTGCCGACACTGCCGGCACACCTGCACTGGGGATACTGCCAGCACTCCTAGACTGAGAACACCTCCCGCACTGCTTGCACCCCTGCACCGAGGACACTTCCGGCACTCCCACACTGCCGACACTGCCAGCATCCCTGAACTCATGCACTGAGGACACCTCCCACACTGCCGGAACCCCTGCACCGAGGACACTTCTGGCACTCCCAAACTGCCGTCACCCCTGAACTCCTGCACTTAGGACACCTCCAGTACTCCCGCACTGCCGACACTCCTACACTGAGGACACCACAGCACTGCCTGCACTGCTGACACTCCTGCACTGGGGATACTGCCAGAATTCCTGCACTAAGGACACCTCCTGCACTGCCGGCACCCCTGCACCGATGACACTTCCGGCACTCCTACACTGCCAGCACCCCTGAACTCCTGCAATGAGGACACCGCCCACACTGCCGGCACTCCTGCAATGAGGACACCTCCCGCACTGCCGACACCCCCGGCCTGCCGGCACACTTATTGCTAGCACTCCTGCACTGAAAACACCTCCCACACTGTCAACACTGCTGGCACCCCTGCACCAAGGACACTTCTGGCACTCCCACACTGCCGACACTGCCAGCACCCCTGAACTTATGCACTGAGGACACCTCCCACACTGCCAACACTGCTGGAACCCCTGCACCGAGGACACTTCTGGCACTCCCAAACTGCCGACACCCCTGAACTCCTGCACTTAGGACACATCCAGTACTCCTGCACTGCCGACACTGCCGGCACCCCTGCACTGAGGACACCGCCGTCACTGCCTGCACTGCTGACACTCCTGCACTGGGGGTACTGACAGAATTCCTGCACTAAGGACACCTCCTGCACTGCTGACACTGCCGGCACCCCTGCACCGAGGACACTTCCGGCACTCCCACACTGCCAGCACCCCTGAACTCCTGCAATGAGGACACCGCCCGCACTGCTGGCACTCCTGTAATGAGGACACCTCCCGCACTGCCGACACCCCCGGCCTGCCGGCACACCTATTGCTAGCACTCATGGACTGAGGACACCTCCCGCACTGCTGGCACTTCTGCATCAAGGACACTTCCTGCACTCCCACACTGCCGGCACCTCTGAACTCCTGCAATGAGGACACCTCCCGCACTGCCGACACTGCCAGCACACCTGCACAGAGAACACTTCCGGCACTACCACACTGCCAGCACCCCTGAACTACTGCAATGAGGACACCGCCCGCACTGCCGGCACTCCAGCAATGAGGACCCCTTTCGCACTGCTAACACCCCCGCCCTGCCGGCACACCTATTGCTAGCACTCCTGCACTGAAGACACCTCCCACACTGTCAACACTGCTGGCACCCTTGCACCAAGGACACTTCTGGCACTCCCACACTGCCGACCCCCTGACCTGTAATAATTATGTAGACCATTTATTTTCTGTGCTGACAGTGATTATAGAAAGAAATGGACAAGCCAGCTGCATGTAATTGGAATGGGTCATATTGTCGACATTAAGAAGGTCAACAGTCATTAGGTCGACCAATATTGGTTGACAGGCCATATGTCGACACATCAAAAAAGACAGTACGCAAACGAATAATGCATAGAATTTGCATAAAGGGCCCTTTACCTATCGTACTCATCCTTTCTACAAATGCTTGAAATATCAAAATTAGACTACCTGCTTAAATTAATTTGCTATATTTTATCTGTAACATGTACTTCACCCTAGTATTACATTTGTTATGCAATCTTGAAAATTGTTTAAAAAAAAAAAGTAGTCACCTCTGCAACACTGTATACTGCAATTGTGTATGGATTGTACAAAGCATCTAAGTGATTGCATTAATTTTCGTCATTACAGTATATTTATACTCTTTATTTGGAATTATTTTATCATTGCAAAGTCTTATAATATGTTCCGTTACTTTGTAGCACTATTAGGTTTTAATTAACTTATTCTTTAATGACACTTTAGACTTCATTCACCTCTGTGTTCTGAGTAACAAATAACTCCAATTTTTGCATTAATAAACTGAGGCTCTGAATTGCTAAAAGTTCACTGTTTATTTCAAATTCCAGGACAGCAGCCCTTCCCCCACCCAGAATACATGTTACTGTGCTGTATCTCTATCCCCCAAGGAATCTACTTCAAAGGCCTTTCACACTGAGATTTTTACACCTACACAATTAGGAATTGGACTCTAAAGCTGGCAATACTGTACATCAGAACGACCTGAATACAATCACACACACATAGTGATTTGGGCTGCTTTTCTAAGAGATTTGGCTGAGTCACTTAGAAATTCAGCACAAATTGCTATGTGTGTATGGACTATAGCGATAGTGATGCGCGTCCCCGCTTGCGTGAAAGATCTAGTCATCGCCCATGTTTTCTCTACTGCGAACACGGGTAGTGACAGATCGCTCAGCAAACATCGCTGGTGCAGCTCTGTGTGCTGAGTGATCTTGGTGAGCCCGTATGATCACCGATATAGCTGGGCAGAAAATCACTCAGCGCATACACACTGAGAGATTTTTCCCCTGCCCAGTGATGTCAGTGGGAGTGAATGGTTTTCCATAGCAGGACGCCTCCTGCTGAGGTGTCCTCAGTGCAGGAGTGCTGGCAGTATCCCCAGTGCAGGGGTGCCGGCAGTGTCGGCAGTGCAGGAGGTGTCCTTCATGCAGGAGTTCAGGGATGCTGGCAGTGCGGGCAGTGCCAGCGGTGTCCTCAGTGCAGGGGTGCCGGCAGTGTTGGCAGTGCGGGAGTACTGGAGGTGTCTTTAGTGCAGGAGTTCAGGGGTGTCGGCAGTGTGGGAGTGCCAGAAGTGTCCTCGGTTCAGGGGTGCCATCAGTGTTGGCAGTGAGGGAGGTGTCCTCAGTGCAGGAGTTCAGGGGTGCCGGCAGTGTCGACAGTGCAGGAGGTGTCCTTCTTGCAGGAGTTAAGGGGTGCTGGCAGTGCCGGCGGTGTCCTCAGTGCAGGGGTGCCGGCAGTGTCGGCAGTGCGGAAGTACTGGAGGTGTCCTTAGTGCAGGAGTTCAGGGGTCCTGGCAGTGTGGGAGTGCCAGATGTGTCCTTGGTGCAGTGGTGCCAGCAGTGTTGACAGTGTGGGAGGTGTCCTCAGTGCAGGAGTTCAGGGGTGCCGTCAGTGTCGGCAGTGCAGGAGGTGTCCTCCTTGCAGGAGGTCAGGGGTGCTGGCAGTGCTGGCAGTGCCGGCAGTGTCCTCAGTGCAGGGGTGCCGGCAGTGTTGACAGTGCGGGAGTACTGGAGGTGTCCTTAGTGCAGGAGTTCAGGGGTCCTGGCAGTGTCAGCAATGCGGGGGTACTGGAGGTGTCCTTAGTGCAGGAGTTCAGAGGTGTCGGCAGTGTGGGAGTGCCAGACATGTCCTTGGTGCAGGGATGCCAGCAGTGTTGGCAGTGAGGGAGGTGTCCTCAGTGCAGGAGTTCAGGGGTGCCGGCAGTGTCGGCAGTGCATGAAGTGTCCTCCTTGCAGGAGTTCAGGGGTGCTGGCAGTGCTGGTGGTGTCCTCAGTGCAGGGGTGCCGGCAGTGTCGGCAGTGTGGGAGTACTGGAGGTGTCCTTAGGGCAGGAGTTCTGGGGTGTCGGCAGTGTGGGAGTGCCAGAAGTGTCCTTGGTGCAGTGGTGCCAGCAGTGTTGACAGTGTGGGAGGTGTCCTCAGTGCAGGAGTTCAGGGGTGCCGTCAGTGTCGGCAGTGCAGGAGGTGTCCTCCTTGCAGGAGGTCAGGGGTGCTGGCAGTGTGGGCAGTGCCGGCGGTGTCCTCAGTGCAGGGGTGCCGGCAGTGTTGACAGTGCGGGAGTACTGGAGGTGTCCTTAGGGCAGGAGTAATGGGGTCCTGGCAGTGTTGGCAATGCGGGAGTACTGGAGGTGTCCTTAGTACAGGAGTTCAGAGGTGTCGGCAGTGTGGGAGTGCCAGACATTTCCTTGGTGTAGGGATGCCAGCAGTGTTGGCAGTGAGAGAGGTGTCCTCAGTGCAGGAGTTCAGGGGTGCCGGCAGTGTCGGCAGTGCAGGAGGTGTCCTCCTTGTAGGAGATATGGGGTGCTGGCAGTGCCGGCGGTGTCCTCAGTGCAGGGGTGCCGGCAGTGTCAGCAGTGCGGGAGTACTGGAGGTGTCCTTAGTGCAGGAGTTCAGGGGTGTCGGCAGTGTGGGAGTGCCAGAAGTGTCCTCGGTGCAGGGGTTCCAGCAGTGTTGACAGTGTGGAAGGTGTCCTCAGTGCAGGAGGAGTTCAGGGGTGCCGGCAGTGTCGGCATTGCAGGAGGCATCCTCCTTGCAGGAGTTCAGGGGTGCTGGCAGTGCGGGCAGTGCCGGCGGTGTCCTCAGTGTAGGGCTGTCGGCAGTGTTGACAGTGCGGGAGTACTGGAGGTGTCCTTAGTGCAGGAGTGCAGGGGTGCCGACAGTGTCGGCAGTGCAGGAGTACTGGAGGTGTCCTTAGCGCAGGAGTTCAGAGGTGTCGGCAGTGTTGGAGTGCCAGACGTGTCCTCGGTGAAGGGATGCCAGCAGTGTTGGCAGTGTGGGAGGTGTCCTCAGTGCAGGAGTTCAAGGGTGCTGGCAGTGCGGGCAGTGTCCTCAGTGCAGGGGTGCTGGCAGTGTCGGCAGTGCGGGAGTACTGGAGGTGTCTTTAGTGCAGGAGTTCAGGGGTGTCGGCAGTGCAGGAGTGCCAGAAGTGTCCTCGGTGCAGGGGTGCCATCAGTGTTGGCAGTGAGGGAGGTGTCCTCAGTGCAGGAGTTCAGGGGTGCCGGCAGTGTCGGCAGTGCAGGAGGTGTCCTCCTTGTAGGAGATATGGGGTGCTGGCAGTGCCGGCGTTGTCCTCAGTGCAAGGGTGCCGGCAGTGTCGGCAGTGCGGGAGTACTGGAGGTGTCCTTAGTGCAGGAGTTCAGGGGTGTCGGCAGTGTGGGAGTGCCAGAAGTGTCCTAGGTGCAGGGGTTCCAGCAGTGTTGACAGTGTGGGAGGTGTCCTCAGTGCAGGAGTTCAGGGGTGCCGTCAGTGTCGGCATTGCAGGAGGCATCATCCTTGCAGGAGTTCAGGGGTGCTGGCAGTGCGGGCAGTGCCGGCGGTGTCCTCAGTGTAGGGCTGTCGGCAGTGTTGACAGTGCGGGAGTACTGGAGGTGTCCTTAGTGCAGGAGTGCAGGGGTGCCGACAGTGTCGGCAGTGCAGGAGTACTGGAGGTGTCCTTAGTGCAGGAGTTCAGAGGTGTCGGCAGTGTTGGAGTGCCAGACGTGTCCTCGGTGAAGGGATGCCAGCAGTGTTGGCAGTGTGGGAGGTGTCCTCAGTGCAGGAGTTCAGGGGTGTCAGCAGTGTCGGCAGTGCAGGAGGTGTCCTCTTTGCAGGAGTTCAGGGGTGCTGGCTGTGCGGGCATTGCCGGCGGTGTACTCAGTGCAGGGGTGCCAGCAGTGTCGGCAGTACGGGAGTACTGGAGGTGTCTTTAGTGCAGGATTTCAGGGGTGTCTGCAGTGTGGGAGTGCCAGAAGTGTTCTCGGTGCAGGGGTGCCATAAGTGTTGGCAGTGAGGGAGGTGTCCTTAGTGCAGGAGTTTAGGGGTGCTGGCAGTGTCGGCAGTGCAGGAGGTGTCCTCCTTGCAGGAGTTATGGGGTGCTGGCAGTGACGGCGGTGTCCTCAGTGCATGGGTGCTGGCAGTGTCGGCAGTTCGGGAGTACTGGAGGTGTCCTTAATGCAGGAGTTCAGGGGTGTCGGCAATGTGGGAGTGCCAGAAGTGTCCTTGGTGCAGTGGTGCCAGCAGTGTTGACAGTGTGGGAGGTGTCCTCGGTGCAGGAGTTCAGGGGTGCCGTCAGTGTCAGCAGTGCAGCAGGTGTCCTCATTGCAGGAGTTCAGGAGTGCTGGCAGTGCAGGCAGTGCCGGCGGTGTCCTAAGTTCAGGGGTGCCGGCAGTGTTGACAGTGCGGGAGTACGGGAGGTGTCCTTAGTGCAGGAGTTAAGGGGTCCTGGCAGTGTCGGCAGTGCGGGAGTACTGGAGGTGTCCTTAGTGCAGGAGTTCAGAGGTGTCGGCAGTGTTGGAGTGCCAGACATGTCCTTGGTGCAGGGATGCCAGCAGTGTTGGCAGTGAGGGAGGTATCCTCAGTGCAGGAGTTCAGGGGTGCCGGCAGTGTCGGCAGTGCAGGAGGTGTCCTCCTTGCAGGAGATATGGGGTGCTGGCAGTGACGACGGTGTCTTCAGCGCAGGGGTGCCGGCAGTGTCTGCAGTGCGGGAGTACTGGAGGTGTACTTAGTGCAGGAGTTCAGGGGTGTCGGCAGTGTGGGAGTGCCAGAAGTGTCCTTGGTGCAGTGGTGCCAGCAGTGTTGACAGTGTGGGAGGTGTCCTCAGTGCAGGAGTTCAGGGGTGCCGGCAGTGTCGGCAGTGCAGGAGGTGTCCTCATTGCAGGTGTTCAGGGGTGCTGGCAGTGCAGGCAGTGCTGGCGGTGTCCTAAGTTCTGGGGTGCCGGCAGTGTTGACAGTGCGGGAGTATGTGAGGTGTCCTTAGTGCAGGAGTTAAGGGGTCCTGGCAGTGTCGGCAGTGCGGGAGTACTGGAGGTGTCCTTAGTGCAGGAGTTCAGAGGTGTCGGCAGTGTTGGAGTGCCAGACGTGTCCTCGGTGCAGGGATGCCAGCAGTGTTGGCAGTGTGGGAGGTGTCCTCAGTGCAGGAGTTCAGGGGTGCTGGCAGTGCGGGCAGTGTCCTCAGTGCAGGGGTGCCGGCAGTGTCGGCAGTGCGGGAGTACTGGAGGTGTCTTTAGTGCAGGAGTTCAGGGGTGTCGGCAGTGTGGGAGTGCCAGAAGTGTCCTCGTTGCAGGAGTTCAGGGGTGCCGGCAGTGTCGGCAGTGTGGGAGGTGTCCTCCTTGCAGTAGTTATGGGGTGCTGGCAGTGCGGGAGTGCCAGAAGTGTCCTCGGTACCACCAACCAAGTGCAAGGAGGACATCTCCCGCACTACCGACACTCCTGCACTGGGGATACTGCCAGCCCTCCTGCACTGATTACACCACCTGCACCTCTGCACCGAGGACACTACTGACACTCACACATGTATTGGAGATATATTAATACTTCACAATTAGCTGCCGCTGCTGATATTCCCGTGTGCCTGATGGATAAATTGCCCTGCACATATGGATGTCCATGTTGCTGCCCACGGTGCTGTTGGTGGCTAGAGGTGGGAGGAGAAGCCACCGGCATCCGTGATTCTGCTGACCGGAAGTCGGACCCGGTCACATGCTCGTTGCCAGGGGTTACATGCTCGTTGCCAGGGGTTACATATGCTTGTTGCCATAGGGGTTACATGCTTAGTACCAGGGGGTTACATGCTCATTCTGGGTAGCGCTGGGTAATGGTCTAGTAATGCCCTGGTATCTGTCTCCTAGAAGGGCCGTCTTCCATGCTGGAGCTTCCAGTAGTAGGTAGAGCCTAAGCATCTATTGTGCCGGTGCTGCACCCTCCCCCCCCCCCCCCCCCAGGACTCAGCCATCCAGGCTGCAGCCTTATGGATGATCAGGCCCTGGGTCTCATGTGTCTTCACCTGCTTGTATGGGAGACAGAGCACCCAGTGACTTATTATGGAGCACAGCCCAAGCACTGGACTGATTTGTGGCAGACAGGTGCAGCACCCACTTGTATGGCAGACAGAGCACCCGGTTACTTATTATGGCAGCACAGCCCAAGCACTGGACTGATTTGTGGCAGACAGGCACAGCACCCACTTGTATGGCAGACAAAGCACCCAGTGACTAATTATGGCAACACAGCCTCAGCACTGGACCGATTTGTGGCAGACAGATGCAGCACCCACTTGTATGGCAGACACTGTCGATCTTCAGACCGGATCCCAGTGAAATATATGCGGTATTGAATTACCAAAAATTCTCTCTACTCACACCTTAACCACCAAACAATTGCAAAAAATTACAAGTATCAATAGTGCCTTTTAGTTAGTATCATAATTTCCATATCAAATCTCTGTGTGGAGTTTGTATGAACTCTTCATCAGCACATTATCAATCATAAGGGAAAAGATTTTTTTAAACATATAGGCAACATTGAGCCAGGTACATGTTGGAAGTTAAAAAAGAAAGAAGCATCTGAATCTCTGTGCGCACTATGCTGCTAGTGGTACTATATCTCAAAAAGAGGTATTCCCAACCCTCCACCACAAGTTAATAGACAAAAAAGTAGAAAAACAGTTCCACCAGCGCAGACAATAGTAAAGAATGGATACTTATTCCAATACTGTTGATGGTATTTGCAACTTTGTTTTTTCTCCCAATCAGATGTCATGGAATTTGCAAGAGAGAAAGTTGAAATACCATAGTGTAATACCGTTTTTTTAATTAAAAAGAATCAACAGTCAATTAAAATATCCCTGCAAGGATATTAAATAAAACAAAATGAAACAGTTTTTGCTCAAATTTTTACACTGAACAGTAGATTAAAAACAGCTAGGTGTTGGTTGTAATTACCAATGTCAAATGAGAACTGTGTTACGAGTTCTCAAACAAGCATGCACCAAGTACATTCCATGTGTGTCAGCAACATGCAAAAACACCTAACAAAGCTGGGATATCCAAAACTGATCCGTGAGGTGGATAATTACCAGTTCCAGGTGAAGAACTGGCAGCGCTCAGTTCTTAAAAGCTTTTGGAATCTAAAAGAGTCCTGGGCTGCAGCTCCAAGTTCCTCCGTTCCGTCCGCACTCAGGATCGTCCGGTTCTCCCAGCGGCGGCACCGCCGCTGGGAGAACCGGACGATCCTGAGTGCGGACGGAACGGAGGAACTTGGAGCTGCAGCCCAGGACTCTTTTAGATTCCAAAAGCTTTTAAGAACTGAGCGCTGCCAGTTCTTCACCTGGAACTGGTAATTATCCACCTCACGGATCAGTTTTGGATATCCCAGCTTTGTTAGGTGTTTTTGCATGTTGCTGACACACATGGAATGTACTTGGGCCCTCATTCCGAGTTGTTCGCTCGGTATTTTTCATCGCATCGCAGTGAGAATTCTCTTAGTGCGCATGCGTAATGTTCGCACTGCGCATGCGCCAAGTAACTTTACTATGAAGAAAGTAATTTTACTCACGGCTTTTTCATCGCTCCGGCGATCGCATTGTGATTGACAGGAAATGGGTGTTACTGGGCGGATGTATGGCGTTTTATGGGCGTGTGGCTGAAAACGCTACCGTTTCCGGAAAAAACGCAGGCGTGTCTGGAGAAACGGTGGGAGTGCTTGGCCGAACGCTGGGTGTGTTTCTGACGTCAGCCGGGACCGAAAAGCACTGAACTGATCGCACAGGCAGAGTAAGTCTGGAGTTACTCAGAAACTGCTAACTCGTTTTTGATCGCAAAAATGCGCATACATCGGTCGCACATTTAAGAAGTTTAGATTCACTCCCAGTAGGCGGCGGCTTAGCGTGTGTAACTCTGCTGAAATCGCCTTGCGAGCGAACAACTCGGAATGAGGGCCTTGGTGCATGCTTGTTTGAGAACTCGTAACACAGTTCTCATTTGACATTGGTAATTACAACCAACACCTAGCTGTTTTTAATCTACTGTTCAGTGTAAAAATTTGAGCAAAAACTGTTTCATTTTGTTTTATTTAATATCCTTGCAGGGATATTTTAATTGACTGTTGATTCTTTTTAATTAAAAAAACGGTATTACACTATGGTATTTCCACTTTCTCTCTTGCAAATTCCATGACATCTGATTGGGAGAAAAAACAAAGTTGCAAATACCATCAACAGTATTGGAATAAGTATCCATTCTTTACTATTGTCTGCGCTGGTGGAACTGTTTTTCTACTTTTTTGTCTATTAACATGTTGGAAGTTAGTATGAGAGATGTATTGGAAAAATATTAATACTTCACAATTAGCTGCTACAGCTGATATTCCCGTGTGCATGATGGATAAATTGCCCTGCACATATGGCTCATGGGGGTCATTCTGACCCGATCGCTGCTGCTGACCAGCTGCTGCGGGCCGTGTAGCGATGAGTAGCTCCCGGCCAGCACGCTAAAGCTGCGCTGGCCGGGAGCTACTCCTAAAGTACAAAAGCATCACCGCTGTGCAATGCTTTTGCACTTCTGCGGGGGGGGGGGGGGGAGGGGCGGAACTGACCTGCGGGGCGGACTAGCCCTGTGCTGGGCATCACTCCGCATGACTCTGTTCCTGATCGTAGCCCTGCAAAATTTTGCAGGGCTGCGATCAACTCGGAATGACCCCCCCATAGCTGCAATTTTGTTAGCAGATGGGCAAAACCATGGGGGTCATGCAGACCTGATCGCACGCTAGGTTTTTTCGCTGCGCTGCGATCATGTCATAACTGCACATGCGTGTGCACCGCAATACGCAGGCGCATCGCACGGGTACAAAGAGGATCGTTGCTGAGCAATGGATTAAATAAAGAATCCATTCGCACAGACAATCGCAAGGAGATTGACTGGAAGAAAACATTTGTGCATGTCAACTGACCGTTTTCTGGGAGTGTTTGGAAAAACGCAGGTGTGTCCATGCATTTGCAGGGTGGGTGTCTGACGTAAATTCGGGGCAATCACTTTAGCCTGTTCGTGTCCGGAATTGACGTCAGACACCTGCCCTGCAAACGCTTGGACACGCCTGCGTTTTTCCAAACACTCCCAGAAAACGTTCAGTTGCCACCCACAAATGCCCTCTTCCTGTCAATCTCCTTGCGATCTGCTGTGCGAATCGATTCTTCATTAAATCCATCGCTCAGCAACGATACGTTTTGTACCCGTACGACGCACATGCGCATTGCGGTGCATACGCATGTGCAGTTTCGACCTGATCGCACTGCTGCGAAAAAACCTAGCATGCGATCATTTCGGATTGACCCCCATGGTTTTGCCCATTTGCAAATAAAATGCTGCTAGGATCAGGTCAGAACTACTCCCTCTAGAATCTCTCTATCAGACTTTCTGCTTACTCAGTTTCTGAAAATGCCACCTGCTGTCTGAAAAATGGTACTGCACTATATTTCAGACGAGATACACATGGCTCGCCGTGTATATCTTGAGAGGAAAGCTTATCTCGTGCCATGAACGGCAGGCCATGATACTTTTTTCAGAAAGGTAATAGTGGACACATCTGTACGTCACCTGGACCGCATTCATCAGAAGTCAGTGACAAGTTCAAAAACTTTGGGTGACAGCGGAAGGAGTCCACTGACAACTAAATCCCTTCCTCTTGTAACCAAGCTCCTGCAAACCACACCACCAACTCCCTCCGTGTCAATTTCCTCCTTACACAGGAAAGCCAATAGTCCTGCAGGCCATGTCACTGGCAAGTCTGACGAGTCCTCTCCGGCCTGGGATTCCTCCGGTGCATCCTTGAGTGTAACGCCTACTGCTGCTGGCACTGCTGTTGTTGCTGCTGGGAGTCGATCATCATCCCAGAGGGGAAGTCGGAAGACCACTTGTACTACTTCCAGTAAGCAATTGACTGTCCAACAGTCCTTTGCGAGGAAGATGAAATATCACAGCAGTCATCCTGCTGCAAAGCGGATAACTCAGGCCTTGGCAGCCTGGGCGGTGGGAAACGTGGTTCCGGTATCCACCGTTAATTCAGAGGCAACTAGAGACTTGATTGAGGTACTGTGTCCCCGGTACCAAATACCATCTAGGTTCCATTTCTCTAGGCAGGCGATACCGAAAATGTACACAGACCTCAGAAAAAGACTCACCGGTGTCCTAAAAAATGCAGTTGTACCCAATGTCCACTTAACCACGGACATGTGGACAAGTGGAGCAGGGCAGGGTCAGGACTATATGACTGTGACAGCCCACTGGGTAGATGTATTGCCTCCCGCAGCAAGAACAGCAGCGGCGGCACCAGTAGCAGCATCTCGCAAACGCCAACTCGTTCCTAGGCAGGCTATGCTTTGTATCACCGCTTTCCAGAAGAGGCACACAGCTGACAACCTCTTACGGAAACTGAGGAACATCATCGCAGAATGGCTTACCCCAATTGGACTCTCCTGGGGATTTGTGACATCGGTCAACGCCACCAATATTGTGCGTGCATTACATCTGGGCAAATTCCAGCACATCCCATGTTTTGCACATACATTGAATTTGGTGGTGCAGAATTATTTAAAAAAACGACAGGGGCGTGCAAGAGATGCTGTCGGTGGCCCGAAGAATTGCGGGCCACTTTCGGCATTCAGCCACCGCGTGCCGAAGACTGAACCTGCCCTGCCATCATCTGAAGCAAGAGGTGGTAACGAGGTGTAATTCAACCCTTTATATGCTTCAGAGGATGGAGGAGCAGCAACAGGCCATTCAAGCCTATACATCTGCCCACGATATAGGCAAAGGAGGGGGAATGCACCTGACTCAAGCGCAGTGGAGAATGATTTCAACGTTGTGCAAGGTTCTGCAACCCTTTGAACTTGCCACACGTGAAGTCAGTTCAGACACTGCCAGCCTGAGTCAGGTCATTCCCCTCATCAGGCTTTTGCAGAAGAAGCTGGAGACATTGAAGGAGGAGCTAAAACTGAGCGATTCTGCTAGGCATGTGGGACTTGTGGATGGAGCCCATAATTCGCTTAACCAGGATTCACGGGTGGTCAATCTGTTGAAATCAGAGCACTACATTTTGGCCACCGTGCATGATCCTAGATTTAAAACCTACGTTGTATCTCTCTTTCCGGCAGACACAAGTCTGCAGAGGTTCAAAGACCTGCTGGTGAGTAAATTGTCAAGTCAAGCGGAACGTGACCCGTCAACATCTCCTCCTTCACATTCTCCCGCAACTGGGGGTGCGAGGAAAAGGCTAAGAATTCCGAGCCCACCCGCTGGCGGTGATGCAGGGCAGTCTGGAGCGAGTGCTGACATCTGGTCCGGACTGAAGGACCTGCCAACGATTACTGACATGTCGTCTACTGTCACTGCATATGATTCTCTCACCATTGAAAGAATGGTGGAGGATTATATGAGTGACCGCATCCAAGTAGGCACGTCAGACAGTCCGTACGTATACTGGCAGGAAAAAGAGGCAATTTGGAGGCCCTTGCACAAACTGGCTTTATTCTACCTAAGTTGCCTTCCCTCCAGTGTGTATTCCGAAAGAGTGTTTAGTGCAGCCGCTCACCTTGTCAGCAATCGGCGTACGAGGTTACTTCCAGAAAATGTGGAGAAGATGATGTTCATCAAAATGAATTATAATCAATTCCTCAGTGGAGACATTCACCAGCAGCAATTGCCTCCAGAAAGTACACAGGGATCTGAGATGGTGGATTCCAGTGGGGACGAATTAATAATCTGTGAGGAGGGGGATGTACACAGTGAAAGGGGTGAGGAATCGGAGGATGATGATGAGGTGGACACCTTGCCTCTGTAGAGCCAGTTTGTGCAAGGAGAGATTGATTGCTTCTTTTTTTGGTGGGGGCCCAAACCAACCAGTCATTTCAGTCACAGTCGTGTGGCAGACCCTGTCGCTGAAATGATGGGTTCGTTAAAGTGTGCATGTCCTGTTTATACAACATAAGGGTGGGTGGGAGGGCCCAAGGACAATTCCATCTTGCTCCTCTTTTTTCTTTCATTTTTCTTTGCATCATGTGCTGTTTGGGGACAATTTTTTTGAAGTGCCATCCTGCCTGACACTGCAGTGCCACTCCTAGATGGGCCAGGTGTTTGTGTCGGCCACTTGGGTCGCTTGCTTAGTCACACAGCTACCTCATTGCGCCTCTTTTTTTCTTTGCATCATGTGCTGTTTGGGGACTATTTTTTTGAAGTGCCATCCTGCCTGACACTGCAGTGCCACTCCTAGATGGGCCAGGTGTTTGTGTCGGCCACTTGTGTCGCTTAGCTTAGTCACACAGCAACCTTGGTGTGCCTCTTTTTTTCTTTGCATCATGTGCTGTTTGGGGACTATTTTTTGGAAGTGCCATCCTGTCTGACACTGCAGTGCCACTCCTAGATGGGCCAGGTGTTTGTGTCGGCCACTTGTGTCGCTTAGCTTAGTCACACAGCGACCTTGGTGCGCCTCTTTTTTTCTTTGCATCATGTGCTGTTTGGGGACAATTTTTTTGAAGTGCCATCCTGCCTGACACTGCAGTGCCACTCCTAGATGGGCCAGGTGTTTGTGTCGGCCACTTGTGTCGCTTAGCTTAGCCATCCAGCGACCTCGGTGTAAATTTTAGGACTAAAAATAATATTGTGAGGTGTTCAGAATAGACTGGAAATGAGTGGAAATTATGGTTATTGAGGTTAATAATACTATGGGATCAAAATGACCCCCAAATTATATTATTTAAGCTGTTTTTTAGGGTTTTTTGAAAAAAACACCCGAATCCAAAACACACCCGAATCCGACAAAAAAATTTCGGTGAAGTTTTGCCAAAACGCGTCCGAATCCAAAACACGGCCGCGGAACCGAATCCAAAACCAAAACACAAAACCCAAAAATTGTCCGGTGCACATCACTAATTATTATTGGTTGTTGGTTGTGTTGACACACTGGTTGTGTTACATGTCTCTCAGCATGTGGCTGTGTACCATACCGTTGGCTGGTATTCTATTAAATGTCACGTTCTGCGGTATGTTCGGGGTGTGAGCTGGTATGACACTCACCGTGTTTAAACAATAAATTCTTTCCTCGAAATGTCCGTCTCCCTGGGCACAGTTTTCTAACTGAGGTCTGGAGGAGGGGCATAGAGGGAGGAGCCAGTTCACACCCATTCAAAGTCTTATAGTGTGCCCATGTCTCCTGCGGATCCCGTCTATACCTCATGGTCCTTACGGAGTCCCCAGCATCCTCTACGGACTAAGAGAAAAGGATTTACCGGTAGGTATTAAAATCCTATTTTAATGTCTCCAGCTTCTTCTGCAAAAGCCTGATGAGGGGAATGACCTGACTCAGGCTGGCAGTGTCTGAACTGACTTCACGTGTGGCAAGTTCAAAGGGTTGCAGAACCTTGCACAACATTGAAATCATTTTCCACTGCACTTGAGTCAGGTGCATTCCCCCTCCTTTGCCTATATCGTGGCCAGATGTATAGGCTTGAATGGCCTTTTGCTGCTCCTCCATCCTCTGAAGCATATAGAGGGTTGATTTCCACCTCGTTACCACTTCTTGCTTCAGATGATGGCAGGGCAGGTTCAGGATTGTTTGGTGGTGCTCCAGTCTTCTGTACGCGGTGGCTGAATGCCGAAAGTGGCCCGCAATTCTTCAGGCCACCGACAGCATCTCTTGCACGCCCCTGTCGTTTTTTAAATAATTCTGCACCACCAAATTCAATGTATGTGCAAAACATGGGACGTGCTGGAATTTGCCCAGATGTAATGCACGCACAATATTGCTGGCATTGTCCGATGTCACAAATCCCCAGGAGAGTCCAATTGGGGTAAGCCATTCTGCGATGATCTTCCTCAGTTTCCGTAAGAGGTTGTCAGCTGT
Source organism: Pseudophryne corroboree (assembly GCF_028390025.1). Lineage (NCBI taxonomy): Eukaryota > Metazoa > Chordata > Amphibia > Anura > Myobatrachidae > Pseudophryne > Pseudophryne corroboree. The sequence goes on along the minus strand of NC_086447.1, from coordinate 391,931,873 downwards.
GTGCCTCTTCTGGAAAGCGGTGATACAAAGCTTAGCCTGGCTAGGAACGAGTTGGCGTTTGCGAGATGCTGCTACTGGTGCCGCCACTGCTGTTCTTGCTGTGGGAGGCAATACATCTACCCAGTGGGCTGTCACAGTCATATAGTCCTGAGTCTGCCCTGCTCCACTTGTCCACATGTCCGTGGTTAAGTGGACATTGGGTACATCTGCATTTTTTAGGACACTGGTGAGTCTTTTTCTGAGGTCTGTGTACATTTTCGGTATCGCCTGCCTAGAGAAATGGAACCTAGATGGTATTTGGTACCGGGGACACAGTACCTCAATCAAGTCTCTAGTTGCCTCTGAATTAACGGTGGATACCGGAACCACGTTTCTCACCGCCCAGGCTGCCAAGGCCTGAGTTATCTGCTTTGCAGCAGGATGACTGCTGTGATATTTCATCTTCCTCGCAAAGGACTGTTGGACAGTCAATTGCTTACTGGAAGTAGTACAAGTGGTCTTCCGACTTCCCCTCTGGGATGACGATCGACTCCCAGCAGCAACAACAGCAGCGCCAGCAGCAGTAGGCGTTACACTCAAGGATGCATCGGAGGAATCCCAGGCAGGAGAGGACTCGTCAGACTTGCCAGTGACATGGCCTGCAGGACTATTGGCTTTCCTGTGTAAGGAGGAAATTGACACTGAGGGAGTTGGTGGTGTGGTTTGCAGGAGCTTGGTTACAAGAGGAAGGGATTTAGTGGCCAGTGGACTGCTTCCGCTGTCACCCAAAGTTTTTGAACTTGTCACTAACTTATGATGAATGCGCTGCAGGTGACGTATAAGGGAAGATGTTCCGAGGTGGTTAACGTCCTTACCCCTACTTATTACAGCTTGACAAAGGCAACACACGGCTTGACACCTGTTGTCCGCATTTGTGTTGAAATAATTCCACACCGAAGAGCTGATTTTTTTTGTATTTTGACCAGGCATGTCAATGGCCATATTCGTCCCACGGACAACAGGTGTCTCCCCGGGTGCCTGACTTAAACAAACCACCTCACCATCAGAATCCTCCTTGTCAATTTCCTCCCCAGCGCCAGCAACACCCATATCCTCATCCTGGTGTACTTCAACAGTGACATCTTCAATTTGACTCTCAGGAACTGGACTGCGGGTGCTCCTTCCAGCACTTGCAGGGGGCGTGCAAATGGTGGAAGGCGCAGGCTCTTCCCATCCAGTGTTGGGAAGGTCAGGCATCGCAACCGACACAATTGGACTCTCCTTGGGGATTTGTGATTTAGAAGAACGCACAGTTCTTTGCTGTGCTTTGCCAGCTTAAGTCTTTTCATTTTTCTAGCGAGAGGATGAGTGCTTCCATCCTCATGTGAAGCTGAACCACTACCCATGAACATAGGCCAGGGCCTCAGCCGTTCCTTGCCACTCCGTGTCGTAAATGGCATATTGGCAAGTTTACGCTTCTCCTCAGACGCTTTTAATTTTGATTTTTGGGTCATTTTACTGTACTTTTGTTTTTGGGATTTTACATGCTCTCTACTATGACATTGGGCATCGGCCTTGGCAGACGACGTTGATGGCATTTCATCGTCCGGCCATGACTAGTAGCAGCAGCTTCAGCACGAGGTGGAAGTGGATCTTGATCTTTCCCTATTTTAACCTCCACATTTTTGTTCTCCATATTTTAATGTGTGGAATTATATGCCAGTATCAATAGCAATGGCCTATTACTATATATACTGTGCACAACTAAAATGCACCACAGGTATAGAATGTAGATGGATAGTATACTTAATGACGACACAGAGGTAGGTACAGCAGTGGCCTTCCGTACCGTACTGCTATATATAGTATACTGGCGGTCACTGTGTCAGCAAACTGCAAAACTAAAATGTACCACAGGTATAGAATGTAGATGGATAGTATACTTAATGACGACACAGAGGTAGGTACAGCAGTGGCCTTCCGTACCGTACTGCTATATATAGTATACTGGTGGTCACTGTGTCAGCAAACTGCAAAACTAAAATGCACCACAGGTATAGAATGTAGATGGATAGTATACTTAATGACGACACAGAGGTAGGTACAGCAGTGGCCTTCCGTACCGTACTGCTATATATAGTATACTGGTGGTCACTGTGTCAGCAAACTGCAAAACTAAAATGCACCACAGGTATAGAATGTAGATGGATAGTATACTTAATGACGACACAGAGGTAGGTACAGCAGTGGCCTTCCATACCGTACTGCTATATATAGTATACTGGTGGTCACTGTGTCAGCAAAACTCTGCACTGTACTCCTCCTATATAATATTATACTGGTGGTCCCGACTCCCCAGTCCCCACAATAAAGCAGCACACTGAGCACAGATATGGAGTGTTTTTCAGGCAGACAACGTATAACGGTGGTCACTGTCAGCAAAACTCTGCACTGTACTCCTCCTATATAATATTAATTATACTGGTGGTCCCCAGTCCCCACATTAAAATTAGGCAGCACACTGAGCACAGATATGGAGTGTTTTTCAGGCAGACAACGTATACTGGTGGTCACTGTCAGCAAAACTCTGCACTGTACTCCTGCTATATAATACAGCTGCTCCCCAGTCCCCACAATTAAGCAGTGTGAGCACAGATATATATGCAGCACACTGAGCACAGATATGGAGCGTTTTTTTCAGGCAGAGAACGGATAACTGGTGGTCACTGATCAGCAAAACTCTGCACTGTACTCCTCCTATATTATACAGCTGCTCCCCAGTCCTCCCCACAATGAATTAAGCAATAATGCACAATCAAGTTCAACAATAACGGAGAGGACGCCAGCCACGTCCTCTCCCTAACATTTGCACTGCACGAGTGAAAATGGCGGCGACGCGCGGCTGCTTATATAGAATCCGAATCTCGCGAGAATCCGACAGCGGGATGATGACGTTCGGGCGCGCTCGGGTTACCCGAGCCATACGGGAGAATACGAGTTTGGCTCGGACCCGTGTAAAAAGGGTGAAGTTCGGGGGGGTTCGGTTTCTGAGAAACCGAACCCGCTCATCACTAATAATAATACACCGCATGCCAAGGCATGCACAACGTCAGCAACAGCCTGACAGAAAAAAACACCACAAGAGTGTATCCATCATCAACATGGCAGTCAACAACAACGCATGCAACTGCATGACCAACGACAGTCACAAACTGACTGAACTCAACGCAACATGAGCATAACTACAACCAATACTGCAGACACAGTACACACTGGGACGGGCGCCCAGCATCCTCTACGGACTAAGAGAAAAGGATTTACCGGTAGGTATTAAAATCTTATTTTCTCATACGTCCTAGAGGATGCTGGGGACTCCGCAAGGACCATAAGGTTTATACCAAAGCTCCAGACCGGGCGGGAGAGTGCGGACGACTCTGCAGCACCGATTGAGCAAACATGAGATCCCCATCAGCCAGGGTATCAAACTTGTAGAGCTTAGCAAAAGTGTTTGAACCCGACCAAGTATCCGCTCGGCAAAGTAGAACCGCCGAGACTCCTCGGGCATCCGCCCAAGAAGAGCCCATCTTCTTAGTAGAATGGGTCTCCACCAACTTCGGTAACGGCAATCCAGCCGTAGAACGAGCACGCCGAATCGTATCACAGATCCAGCGTGTAACAGACTGCATACACGCAGGCGCCCCAATCATGCTGGGAGCATACCGGACAAACAGAGCCTCTGTTTCCCCAATCTGAGCCAAATTGGCGACATAAATATTCAAAGCCCCGACTACCTCGAGAGACTTTGAATCAGCCAATGCTTAAGTAACCACAGGCATCAAAATAGGCTGGTTTCTGCGAAACACAGAAACCACTTTTTGGCAGAACTATTATCCTAGTTCTCAATTCCGCTCTATCCACAAGGAAGATCCAACAGGGGCTCTTGTGAGACAAAGACGCTACTTCCGACACCCGCCTTGCGGATGCCAAAGGCAATAGCATGACCACTCTTCAAGAGAGAAATTTTAAACACAACCTTTCATAAAGGTTTCAATCAGTGTGACACAAGAAAACGCAACTCCACGGTGCCAATGGGTGCACAAATGGAGGTTGGATGTGCAGTACTCCTTTCATGAAATTCTGAACTTCCAGAAAGGTGGCCAATTCTTTTTTTTTTTTTAAGAAATTTATAAGGCCAAAACTGCACTGAAATGGAGCCTAACTTTAGGCCTGCATCCACACCTGCTTGCAAAGCATGGAGAAGAATGATCCAGCTGAAAGTCTTCCGTAGGAGCCTTCTTGGATTCACACCAAGACACATATGTACGCCAACTACGGGGTGGTAAGGCTGTGCCGTTACTTCTTTTCTAGCCTGAAGAAGTGTGGAAATGACTTCACTGGGAACACACTTTCGGGCTAGGATATGGCATTCAACCGTCACAACGTCAAACGCAGCCGCGGTAAGTCTTGATACACGCCCAGGTCTTGCTGTAACAGTTCCTCGCATAGAGGAAGAGGCCAGGGATCTTCTATGAGTAAATCATAAAAAACTGGCTACCAAGCCCTCCTTGGCTAGACCGGAGCAATGAGGAACACCTGAACCTTTGTTCTTCTTACGTTTATCACCTTCAGAAAGAGTGAAAGCGGAGGGGACACATATACCTACTGAAAACACCCAAGGTGTCACAAGGGCATCCACTGCTACAGCTTGAGTGTCCCTTGACCTGGAACAATATCCCTGAGGCCTCTCGTTGAGGCGAGATGCCAACATGTCCAATTGAGGCACTCCTCAAAGACTTGTCACTTCTGTGAAAACTTCTCGATGATGACTGTATTTCTCCCGGATGGAGATCGCATCTGCAGAGGAAATCTATTTCTCCGTCGTTTACCTTCGGAACGAAGACTGCTAATATAGCGCTTACCAGTCTTTTCACCCAGCGGCAAACATTTGCATCATCTGCCATTGCTGCTTTGCCCCTTGTTCCGCCCTAGCGGCTTACTTACGCCACTGCTGTCAAGTCGTCCGACAGAACTAACACGGGCAGATCACGAAGAATATGTTCGTCGAAAATAGCTATTAATTCAAGCAAGCTTATTGCAGACAAGCATCCTAGCTTGACCTTTTCCTCTGGAAATACGTCCCTTGCAAGGACTGCTCCCCAGCCTCGGAGATCTGCATGCATGGACACCAGGATCTAATCCTGGATCCCGAACCTTCGTCCCTCTAGAAAGTGGGAACCGAGCAGACACCACAGGAGCGATGTCCTGGCCAATAGGATTATATTCCGGTGCATGTGCAGGTGAGACCCGGACCACATTTTCCACTGGTCCCTTGAAAGCCACTCTGTCATTTGACCTGCTCACCGAAAAGGCCTCTTAGGCCGCACCCATCTGCTTCATTAACAGAACATATTGATGGATTGTCACAGCAAATCTGATCCGACTCTGGATCCTCAGACCTCTTTCTACAGGAACAAATATAGAACCTCAACCGGTCATTATCTACTCTAATACCCACCTCCGACATCTGCGTCGTTGGGAACAACAGCCATTCCCTGTGTTGATGAACAGTCAGAGAGAAACAACGATTTGTACCACTTGTTTCATAACCTCGCCTTAATCAGGAGAGTGTCTCAGTACAGAATAACAATGGCTCTTACTATTGAAAGAAAACGATCATACTGCCATCAATCCGGTGAAATGGCAAAGACAATCCTGGATATCCACCCAGGTAATCTGAATGCGGAGATTTTTTTCTTTTTTTTTTTCTTTCTTTTTTTAACAGGGACAGCAGGACAATGCCCTGAACCTGACGCACCTCTGTATGGCGTCGCGTATTACCTCCCCTTCCAGAGGGGAAACGGCAAGATCTATTAGAAAATCAGTGAGGGGAAATATCTGTAACTCAGAATGTCCCCCTTTGGATTCTATAATTAACTCACAGGTCCTAGTCTATTCCCGGACTAACTGAAAATTAGTAGACGAGTCCCCACCGGAGTGGGGTCCAGCCAGATAGACTCAGCGACATGTGGTGGATGTGGTAGAAACAGAAAACGACATCCGCTTCCGTGAACCTAACAAGGCTGCAGAACTCTTACCTTATCACCTTCCCCTGTCTGCACAGAAAAGGAAAAAAGTACGGTATCGAACCAGTTAAAACGACTGCATCCCACAAAAGACTGCGTCACCAACCGTTTTGAAGGAGTCTAACTCACAAAGTTAGATTTACCAGTGGAATCCGCCGAGATTGACTGAACTGAGGCATCCCCAAACTCGGAGACATCCTCAGCATTTCCCCGGCCACACCTCCTGCCGTCACGCGGCAGCCTGCTGCAATGTTATAGAGTAGAATCAACATAATCAACCTTACCCACTCTCTTTAGGGTAAATCTATCGGATGCCTATCCGAAAATAACACTCCCCCATGTGCATGCAATGCAAATAAGTCCAAAGTATAGAAATAAAATATCACTTAGCTTCCTGTGTATGATCCTTTGCGGCCGCTGCATTACACTGGCGGGGGTATCGTACGCGGTGCCCAGGCACCTACTATGTCCCTCTTGCCAGCGATTTTAGCCCTCAGTAACTTGAAGCCCAGAGCGCTCCCCCCCAGCGCCCTGCACCATGTGAGTGCCGTTGGTGTGTGGGAGCATGGAGCGCAGCGCTACCACTGCGGTTACCTCAGTTACTGAAGTCTTCTGCAGTCATTGAAGTCTTCTTTTCTTCCAATACTCACCTGGCTTCTTTCTTCTGGCTTCTGTGAGGGGGGTGACGGCGCGGCTCTGGGAACAAGCAGCTAGGCGAACCAAGTGATCGAACCCTCTGGAGCTAATGGTGTCCAGTAGCCTAAGAAGCAGAGCCCTTAACCAAGAAAAAGTAGGTCTGACTTCTCTCCCCTCAGTACCTCGATGCAGGGAGCCTGTAGCCAGCAGGTCTCCCTGAAAATAAAAAACCTAACATAAAGTCTTTTAGAGAAACTCAGTAGAGCTCCCCTAGTGTGTGTCCAGTCACTCCTGGGCACAAAGTCTAACTGAGGTCTGGAGGAGGGGCATAGAGGGAGGAGCCAGTTCACACCCATTCAAAGTCTTATAGTGTGCCCATGTCTCCTGCGGATCCCGTCTATACCCCATGGTCCTTACGGAGTCCCCAGCATCCTCAAGGACGTATAAGAAATATCATCCAAAAACCGATGACCACTTTCTACTGATTTTGTATTGGCCTAAACATACCACATGCAATGTAAGCATCACAAACCACTTATACAAACGCTGAAACACGCCCAAGCACACTGTGTGAGTGAAGTTCAGAGAGAGAAGATAGATGCTGCCAGGAGAGAGGAGTTTATTGAGTTTGGTGACTGATACTGTGATTGTTGAAAGTTTTCTTGTGTCTCTTTGTAGTTAATAGCATCTTTGATGAGTTCAACAGTTCTCAAACTGTGGTTTGCGACTCCAAAGTGGGTCGTGACTATCTCAGCATGGGGTCGTGACTCCATGTTGCTGACTGTCAGGCTGATGACTCCTCTGATCTCTCAGTTAGTGATCTGAGAAGTCTGAAAAGTCAGTTGAATTGTCTGATACTTTAGACTCCTCGACTCCCAGGTTTAGAGATACAAGGAGTCATCAGGCAGCTTTGCCACCACCTCAGTGCTCTGTCTTTTCTGTCCTGCCCAGCAGCCACTGATGCCACTTCTGCCACAAGCAAGTTGCACTCCTGGCTCTCTCATTTAAATGCAGATATCCAAAAGGGGACATGGCTGACAGGGGATGTGGTCAATTTACCTACAATCAAAATCCCGATGGTCAAAATACTGAAAACCATTGACAGACTGACAAAATACCGACAAGGTCAAAATCCTGACATTTTCAAAATACAGACATTTAAAATACCGACACAGTCAAAATACTGACATTTAAAATGTTGACAGGTACAAAATATGGGTCCAGTATGGTATGCCGCCGGCCGGGCTCCCGGCGACAATCATACAGGCGCCCGGAGCCCGACCGCCGGCATACCGACAGTGTGGCGAGCACAAAGGAGCCCCTTGCGGGCTCGCTGCGCTCGCTACACGTGCCACGCTATTTTATTCTCCCTCCAGGGGGGTCGTGGACCCCCACGAGGGAGAATAGCTGTCGGTATACCAGGTGTCGGGATCCCGGCCCCGGTATACTGTGCGCCGGGATCCCGACATTCGGCATACTGAAGACCACCCACAAAATATATATATCTAAAGTGTTTGGCACTCCTATAACAACTTGCTCCTGTGCCCGACCTGGAAAAAATCCTATATGCACAGTGTCAGCTGGGCGGCACTCATGGAGACTCTCAGCAGTGAGAAAAAATCACAGCACAGTGGCTAATTTATTTCCAACATTTCAGAGATGGCACTCTTTGATAAAGACAGCTGCTGCTGCTGCTACCAGGCTGGTCACTCCTCCCTCCCGCTGCTGCTGCTAGCAGGCTGACCACTGACCCCTCTTCTTCCCTCTCTGTCTCTCCGCCGCCCTCACCCTCACTACACGCTCTCCTTCTCCCAAGCACACAGCCCTCAGTGACCTGAACCAGATTGGACGCAGCTACTGAGCCCACATGACCCCAAGATGACAGGGGGCTGGGCGTGCGGGAGCTGTCACTCAAATCCCGTAAATGCATACACATACACAGCCACTGCTGCGAGCACAGAGCGCTGTGCGGGGGCCATATCTGCGAGTGTCACAAGGGGTGTCACACAGGTACAGGCCCTTACGGCTCTCCTCAGCACCGGAGCTGCCTCTTCTGTCAGGTTCAGGATATAGGGTAGCTGTGTCTGGGAATGGGAGGCTGAGCTTTGCCTCCCACCCAAGGGGCGGCTGCTGGAGGAGGGGAGGGTGCCAGGACTGCTGGCGGGAGGGCGTCACAGATCTCCGGCATCATAGAAACATGGAATTTAACAGCAGAAAAGAACCACTTGTTCCATCTAGTCTGCCCTAACCTCATGTCACAGCCTTCTGTTCCCGTTGCTGCATGCAGGGTTCAGAAAAACACAGTGTACAGCATGTCACAGGGTGATGCAACACTACGTCCAAACTCATGGGGACACTAGTTACCCCCAATAGTGGTCCTCTCCTCTCTACCCGTCTGACCCCAAGGGTCCCAACACATTGCCAAAGCCAATGCCCAGAAATACGTCACTCCCCATCCCCGCAGCAGGAGACTAATAAAGGATGCTGGAAAATGGCGCTTCTCCTCTCACACCCCTTCCAGGGGCAGAACAGCAATGATGATTTGGCCTATGGGACCATCCTGTCACATATAACTGCCACTTCAGCAGAATTGGGGGCTAATACCACAAGCACTGGACAAGGGCCACAGTGACTGAATACAACCCTCTCACTGAAAGATATGGTTCACAAGCTGGACCCCACTCACAGGACTCTTACCCTGGGGGCAGGATCTCCATCACCTCTAATACCCCCTGGGACCCTAATCCTGCAGCACACAGCCACCCCCCACCCCCAACAGAAGATTGATATTCATACCATGTCTTAAATAAATGCTCTAATTTTTTGTTCTCCCCCCCCCCCCTTTTTCCCTAAGGGCAAGAAATATTATGCAAAATAGTAGAATTGGAAAAAATATGATTCAGAATGATACAATTGAAAGAGAAATATGATACAGAATAGTAGAATTTGAAAAAAAAAAAAAACAACAATGAGGAACAACAAAAATTTTATCAACATGGATAAAGAGTATACAGGGCAAAAATACAATTAATATCCTCTACTTCTACATCTATTTCCCAACATATTGTTTAATTTTATTATACCTCAATAGAGGCCTTGACGCAGCTTTGGGACTTATACATACATTTGCGCAAATATATGTAACTGAGATCTCTGAATTCCAATATTGTGTGGGATTTAAATCTGGTTACTGTAATTACTCAGGGTGCTGGGGGAAACAAAATGCCCTCTTTTTCTTGCTTAGAAATACCCCTCCCTTTCAAGCACTTGAATGATATCACTAATGTCAAAATCCTGACTGTAGGTTTTATATTTGGTGACTTACCCCTGCCATCTGTCCTGGATCCTGTGTCTTTTCACTCACGGAGTTAAACAGCTTGTCAGTTTTCCTGAGTTCTCTGCCTGAGAGGTAATAGTTAATTAGCTCCACCTGTGGTGATCTCCTGTGTGAGGCTGAATTCAGTAATCTAAAAGCAAGCATCCTGTGTTTTGCAGAAGTCCAGGCTTCAGTGTTCTCTTGGCCTGCTAGGCCTCATTCTACATCACAGCCTTGGCTAGAGTAGTCACATGACAGTGACATCACCTAATCCTGCCCACCAATCATCAAGGACCAGGAAGTATAAATCAGGAGGCTGAGTTGGAATCTGGGCCAGTTCCTTGTGTCACATACAGCCTTGTGTGGGTCTTAAGCTGAGCTCCCTAAAGGTAACCTTTGTACCTAAGGTCCTGTGGAAACTCTGTTCCCTTGTTACCGTTTGGTTTATTTGTGTGTTGCCATTTGATTTCACCATTTCCCTGAGTCTCAATGTAAAGGTACAGCTGCAATGTTTCGTCTTAAAGGCACAGTACTGAATTCCGTGTTCTCCACTGAAAACCACAGCTGTCGTGTTTCAGTTTTACTACTGTTGTAGTTGGGATCTCCAGGCCTCAGTACCTCCGTGCTTCCAGCACCTCAGTATCTCCGTGCCTCAGCATCTCCGTGCCTCAGCACCTCAGTGCCTCAGCATCTCCGTGCCTCAGTGCCTCAGTACCTCCGTGCTTCCAGCACCTCCGTGCCACAGCACCTCCGTGCCACAGCACCTCCGTGCCTCAGCACCTCAGTACCTCCGTGCCTCAGTACCTCCGTGCCTCAGTACCTCCATGCTTCCAGCACCTCAGCACCTCCGTGACTCAGCATCTCCGTGACTCAGCATCTCCGTGCCTCAGCACCTCAGTGCCTCAGCATCTCCGTGCCTCAGTGCCTCAGTACCTCCGTGCTTCCAGCACCTCCGTGCTTCCAGCACCTCCGTGCCACAGCATCTCCGTGCCTCAGTACCTCCGTGCCACAGCATCTCCGTGCTTCCAGCACCTCCGTGCCTCAGCACCCCTACGCACCCCAGTGTCTCTACGCACCCCAGTGCCTCCACGCACCTCAGTGCCTCCGCGCACCTCAGTGCCTCCACGCACCTCAGTGCCTCCACGCACCTCAGTGCCTCCAAGCACCTCAGTGTCTCCAAGCACCTCAGTGTCTCCAAGCACCTCAGTGTCCGCAAGCACCTCAGTGTCTCCAAGCACCCCGTGCCCTTTAGCACAATTATACCTGGTATTCTTCACTGATTCATCAGTGCCTTTCCAGTTCTGTCTTTCAGGAGACCTTCAGCATGCCTCCTGTCTGCCGACCTAATCCTGCATGAGGAGAACCTAGATTCGGCCATCTCTGCTGCGGTTCCTCTTCCCAGTCTCCGGAGGAAACCCAGAGTCCACGGCATTTCCAAACCAGGTCAGTGGTAGTATTCACATAATCCTCCAGTCGCCCGCACAGACTTCACTACACCGGGTTCACAAAAACCTCAGTCATGACAGTAGGAACTGGCCACATGGACCCGGCCGAAAGTGTTAGTCTGACGCATGACCTCCTAAGCAATATTGCAGGACGCTTGGAAGGTCTGGAGTCGACTCAGCATCGATTGGCACAGTGTCTGCAGCGGAATTCGTCCTCCAGAGATTCTATGACCTTCTGCTCTAAGACTCCTGACCAACTGCAGATTTTCTACCAGATGTTACTACAGTTACAAGAACTTTTGTCTAGTATTCTCTCTGTGATGCCTGATCTCCTCAGGAATACTACCAACGTTGTTGATCCTGTTTTGTCCCATCCAGTTAATAGAGTCTCTTCCTCTGCGCAAGGGAAAGTTTTTCATCAGAGCTATCCACGGCCCAAGCTCTCTGAAGCTGAACGTCAGCGGCGTAAGGAGCTACATCTCTGTCTTTACTGTGGAAATTCTGGTCATTTTGTTAAAGACTGCATTCTTCGCAAGCCAGGTAATAGTGACAAATCTCAGTATCATAGTGCTCATGTCTACAAGTCATCCACAGTATCCGATTCTTCTGCTGCTGACGGGGGTATCAAGAAGGCTACTCTTCTGAGAGAGACTCAAATTTATGACTGGGGTCCGGTGGTTAAAAGACCTTATCCCAAGTTGGGTGTCCAGAGAAGAATGTTCAAGCCATTTACAGTCACAGAGGAGTCCGTGTCCACAGACCCAGGAGGGGCGTTTTCAGAGCGTCCAGCCCCAGGAGGGGCGTTTTCAGAGCGTCCAGCCCCAGGAGGGGCGTCTTCAGAGCGTCCAGCCCCAGGAGGGGCGTCTTCAGAGCGTCCAGCCCCAGGAGGGGCGTCTTCAGAGCGTCCAGCCCCAGGAGGGGCGTCTTCAGAGCGTCCAGCCCCAGAGAGTCTTCAGAGTGCTGCCCAGCCAGTGAGTCTTCAGAGTGCTGCCCAGCCAGTGAGTCTACAGAGTGCTGCCCAGCCAGTGAGTCTACAGAGTGCTGCCCAGCCAGAGATTCTACAGAGTGCTGCCCAGCCAGAGATTCTACAGAGTGCTGCCCAGCCAGAGATTCTACAGAGTGCTGCCCAGCCAGAGATTCTACAGAGTGCTGCCCAGCCAGAGATTCTACAGAGTGCTGCCCAGCCAGAGATTCTACAGAGTGCTGCCCAGCCAGAGATTCTACAGAGTGCTGCCCAGCCCCGTGAAGAGGGGGCTCTTGCCTCAGCCCAGCCCCGTGAAGAGGGGGCTCTTGCCTCAGCCCAGCCCCGTGAAGAGGGGGCTCTTGCCTCAGCCCAGCCCCGTGAAGAGGGGGCTCTTGCCTCAGCCCAGCCCCGTGAAGTGGGGGCTCTTGCCTCAGCCCAGCCCTGTGAAGAAAGGGCTCAGCCCGTCCCGGTTCCAGCCGGTCCAGCAATATTCCAGGCCCTGCCTGGTCAGTCCATCCCGGTTCCAGCCGGTCCAGCAATACTCCAGGCCCAGCCTGGTCAGTCCGTCCCGGTTCCAGCCGGTCCAGCAATACTCCAGGCTCCGCCTGGTCAGTCCGTCCCGGTTCCAGCCGGTCCAGCAATACTCCAGGCCCAGCCTGGTCAGTCCGTCCCGGTTCCAGCCGGTCCAGCAATACTCCAGGCTCCGCCTGGTCAGTCCGTCCCGGTTCCAGCCGGTCCAGCAATACCCCAGGCTCCGCCTGGTCAGTCCGTCCCGGTTCCAGCCGGTCCAGCAATACTCCAGGCCCAGCTTGGCCAGTCCGTTCCGGTTCCAGCCGGTCCAGCAATACTCCAGGACCAGCCTGGTCCGTCTCCTTTGGCTCCAGCCAATTCAAGTATCCTTGGATTCAATCCAGTCCTACTCGTCCAGCCAAAGCTTTCTTCAGTTTCATCCTCTAAGCTTTCGTCTGATGGTTTTCCACCTATTTACTTTGATGGAGATTTATTGCAATATGCCGCTCTGGTTGAACAATTTCTCTCTTGGATGGAGTCTGATCCTTCAGGTGCAGTAACTCTTTCCAACGTTACTCGATATCTGTTCCTGGCATTCAGAGGAAGAGCTTTGGAGTGGGCCAACATGCTCTTTGAGAGTAATGATCCTGTGTTCCATGACTTACAGACTTTCAGTAACGCTGTAGTTAAAGAATTTAGTCCTAAACCTTTGGAATCTGCATCAACGAAGGTCCTAAATTCTTCTGTATGAATTTCTCAAGTTCCTCTAAGATTCAAGATGGGTGTCCGGAGTCCACCCTTGAAGAGGGGGATACTGTCACAATCCTGACTGTAGGTTTTATATTTGGTGACTTACCCCTGCCATCTGTCCTGGATCCTGTGTCTTTTCACTCACGGAGTTAAACAGCTTGTCAGTTTTCCTGAGTTCTCTGCCTGAGAGGTAATAGTTAATTAGCTCCACCTGTGGTGATCTCCTGTGTGAGGCTGAATTCAGTAATCTAAAAGCAAGCATCCTGTGTTTTGCAGAAGTCCAGGCTTCAGTGTTCTCTTGGCCTGCTAGGCCTCATTCTACATCACAGCCTTGGCTAGAGTAGTCACATGACAGTGACATCACCTAATCCTGCCCACCAATCATCAAGGACCAGGAAGTATAAATCAGGAGGCTGAGTTGGAATCTGGGCCAGTTCCTTGTGTCACATACAGCCTTGTGTGGGTCTTAAGCTGAGCTCCCTAAAGGTAACCTTTGTACCTAAGTTCCTGTGGAAACTCTGTTCCCTTGTTACCGTTTGGTTTATTTGTGTGTTGCCATTTGATTTCACCATTTCCCTGAGTCTCAATGTAAAGGTACAGCTGCAATGTTTCGTCTTAAAGGCACAGTACTGAATTCCGTGTTCTCCACTGAAAACCACAGCTGTCATGTTTCAGTTTTACTACTGTTGTAGTTGGGATCTCCAGGCCTCAGTACCTCCGTGCTTCCAGCACCTCAGTATCTCCGTGCCTCAGCATCTCCGTGCCTCAGCACCTCAGTGCCTCAGCATCTCCGTGCCTCAGTGCCTCAGTACCTCCGTGCTTACAGCACCTCCGTGCCACAGCACCTCCGTGCCTCAGCACCTCAGTACCTCCGTGCCTCAGTACCTCCGTGCCTCAGTACCTCCGTGCTTCCAGCACCTCAGCACCTCCGTGACTCAGCATCTCCGTGACTCAGCATCTCCGTGCCTCAGCACCTCAGTGCCTCAGCATCTCCGTGCCTCAGTGCCTCAGTACCTCCGTGCTTCCAGCACCTCCGTGCTTCCAGCACCTCCGTGCCACAGCATCTCCGTGCCTCAGCACCTCCGTGCCTCAGCACCCCTACGCACCCCAGTGTCTCCACGCACCTCAGTGCCTCCACGCACCTCAGTGTCTCCAAGCACCTCAGTGTCTCCAAGCACCTCAGTGTCTCCAAGCACCTCAGTGTCCGCAAGCACCTCAGTGTCTCCAAGCACCCCGTGCCCTTTAGCACAATTATACCTGGTATTCTTCACTGATTCATCAGTGCCTTTCCAGTTCTGTCTTTCAGGAGACCTTCAGCATGCCTCCTGTCTGCCGACCTAATCCTGCATGAGGAGAACCTAGATTCGGCCATCTCTGCTGCGGTTCCTCTTCCCAGTCTCCGGAGGAAACCCAGAGTCCACGGCATTTCCAAACCAGGTCAGTGGTAGTATTCACATAATCCTCCAGTCGCCCGCACAGACTTCACTACACCGGGTTCACAAAAACCTCAGTCATGACAACTAAGCTAATTGAGCATCTGCCACCATATATGTCTGTTGTGAGAGGCAGAGAGGTTCCTGCATTAGGAGGAAGTGCAGGCCCTGACATGCCATATGGAGCATTATGGAGTTGCTCCAAGGTAGGTAGCTCTTAGCTTAGATATATTTAAATAAGGAGCCATTATCATGTGGCTCCTTGCTGGTTAATCATAGACCCAGATTGGGGTAATGGAGGTGTGGGGTGTGGTGCCTCTGGACTGGCTGAGCTGAATGGCTTTAATGTGGCATACCTTTACATTCTATTAACACTTATCACTTACTAATTTCTTTAACAGTATTTCTCCATTTTAATTACATCTAATTTTTGTATCACTTCCTTTATAGATTCGACTTCCTAACACTAATTTATTAACACTATAGTTTTTTCATTGGTATGCTGCACTGGGATTTCTGGCTTATGATGATTTTTGGGGTACCACACCCTGCACCTAGATATAGCGCTAGGGACCCCAAATATATAGAGAGGCCTTGACGTGGCTTTGGGGCTTATTCATACATTTGTGCAAATATATGTAACTGAGATCTCTGAATTCCAATATTGTATGGGATTTAAATCTGGTTACTGTTATTATTCAGGGTGCTGGGGGAAACAAAATGCCCTTTTTTCTTGCTTAGAAATACCCCTCCCTTTCAAGCACCTGAATGATATCACTAAGCTAATTGAGAATCTGCCACTATATATGTATTTTATTATACCTCAATAAAGATATATATTACAAAATAGAATATTCTATCCAATAGTGATTATTCATGAGACCAAGAAATATGTGTTTATTATAGAGTAAATTTTTCTCAATTATATAATTAATACTTAGTGCAATTAATAATGTAGTCCTTTCGGATGATCTTTTATTCATATTGCTGTCAGTAGTATCAGTGGCTGAACAAATTCTTTAGCTGGTACCTTAATGGTAAACACTAATTAATTCCATGAGTTTACATTTACAAACAGAATTTTAAAGAACGTGAAAAGCGTTTAATCATACAGATTACCTTCTATCCTATATTACTCATCTTAATATGGGACAGGAGGTAAGATGGAAAATGGTGCCCCCCCCCCCCCCGAAAAAAAAACACAGCAAAAGAAGCATGTGCGCGCGCTGCAAAAAAATGGGCATGGCCACACACCAGAAGGGGTGTGGCCACTGAAAATGGCCCACAGTGCCAGTTACATTGCCCCATAGTGCCAGATACAATGCCCCACAGTGCCGGATACATGCCCCACAGTGCCGGATATAGGGGCGGAACTCTGGGAGGCAGTGGAGTCGGCTGCCACCGGGCTCCTGACCTCAAGGGGGCACATCTCCTCCACTGTCTCCCGCTGCCTGACCCTGAAGATCGTTCGCTGCGAGGAGCTTACGTGTCAGTGACACGGAAGCTGCCTGCTAGTATATACAGAGAGCTGGCTGTGGCTACAGCTAGGTAGAGCTCCAGAATGCAGCTCCTGCCAGGCCCTTCCAGATGAGCTGGCTGAGTGAAGCTCTCTGTTCTTCCGTTGGACTGATAGCAGCAGGTAGGCACTGGCAGCTCTTGCCTCAAGCTGCACTGTGGGGGTGTGTGTAGTTGGAAAGAGGAGGGGTGCTGGGGGGTCTGTAATAAATGTTGGCAGCACTGTGTTTTAAGTGTGCATGTTTAAGTGAGGTGTGTGTGTGTGTAAGTGAAGGAAGCATGTGTTTGTTTTTGTTTGTGTGTGTGTGTGTTTTTAAGCGAAAGAGGCGTGTGTGCGTGTAAGGGAGACGTGTGTGTGTGTGTGTGTGTATGTGTGAGAGAGGCATGTGTGTGTGTGTGTGTGTGTGTGTGTGTGTGTGTGTGTGTGTGTGTGTAAGTGAAAGAGGCAAGTTTGTGAGTTTAAATGAGGGAGGCGTGTGTGTGAGTTTAAGTGAAGGAAGCATGTGTAAGTGAGAGGCATGTGTGTAAGTGAGAGGCGTGTGTGTTTAAGCGAAGGAGGCATGTGTGAGTTTAAGCTAAGGAGGCGGGTGTAAGTAAGAGGCGTGAGTGTGAGAGGCGTGTGTGTGTTTAAGTGAAAGAGGCGTTTGTGTGTTTTTTATATATGTATACTGTATATCGGCACACCACTGTGCCAAAGCATCTACATTGTGACACACTGGTGGGTGAGGGAGTACTGTAGGTGTACTATATAGGTATGCTAGTGTCTATTTTATTGTGATGACTGACTTGGAGTGCCGTCCACTTTGTATGTGTATCTGTATTACTATTGGGAAAGGCACATGAGCACGCTACTACTGTTCAACATGAGTGCCGGATACATATGAAGGGTGTGTGTGTATACAGTATGTAGGGGGGCACCAACATTTATCATGCCTCCGGGTGACTGGGGCGAACTTACGCCACTGGCCGGATACATGCCCCACAGTGCCAGTTACATTGCCCCACAGTGCCAGATACATGCCCCACAGTGCCAGTTACATGCCCCACAGTGCCAGTTACATTGCCCCACAGTGCCAGATACAATGCCCCACAGTGCCAGTTACATTGCCCCACAGTGCCAGATACAATGCCCCACAGTGCCGGATACATGCCCCACAGTGCCGGATACATGCCCCACAGTGCCAGATACAATGCCCCACTGTGCCAGATACAATGCCCCACAGTGCCGGGTACATGCCCCACAGTGCCAGTTACATGCCCCAAAGTGCCAGTTACATTGCCCCACAGTGCCAGATACAATGCCCCACAGTGCCAGTTACATGCCCCACAGTGCCAGTTACATTGCCCCACAGTGCCAGTTACATTGCCCCACAGTGCCAGATACATGCCACACAGTGCAAGTTACATGCCCCACAGTGCCAGTTACATTGCCCCACAGTGCCGGATACATCCCCCACTGTGCCAGATACATGCCCCACACTGTGCCTGATACATGCCCCACTGTGCCAGTTACATGCCCCACTGTGCCAGTTACATGCCCCACTGTGCTCTCTCCCCCCCCCCTCCCCCTCCCCCGGTCGCTCACCGCTTGCTCTGATATGTGAGGGGAGGAGAGCGCAGCGCAGCGCCTCTCCTTCCCCTCACCGCTCCAGGTCTCCGGCGGCTGTGTGACGCCGGTTCGCTAGCCAATCAGAGCCCGCGGACTGGCAGCCAATCAGGAGCCGGTCCGCCAGCTTTGATTGGCTAACGCCGCCGGAGACCGGACACAGCAGCGCTGCTAGTGCTGGCAGCGGCGGTGAGGGGAGGGAGAGATGGTGCGCTCTCCTCCCTCACATTTCGGCTTGACGGGGGCAAGTGGGGCATGATGCCCTTGCCGGCGCCCCCCTATCCTGGGCCTGCCAAGGCGCCCAGGGCACGTGCCCCACTCGCCCTACCCTAAATACGCCTCTGCTGCTGAGATCCTGACTGTCGGATTTCCGGCGTTGGTCTCCTGACCTCCAAAATCCTGACTGCCGGGATCCCATACTGATCCCATATATATATATATAGAACCGGAATTCCACAAAGGTGGAAGGGGCACTCACAATCTCAAAAAATCATACAAAAAAATCACATTTCATAAAATGTCATAGTTTAATAGTTGGATCTTCTGTTACACCAACTCGCCCTTAATCGACGTTTCGACCCTAATCCTGGGTCTTTTTCAAGATAGGCAGATTCGGTGAAGATTCAAAGAGTTCACAGACATTAATGTTACAACATCAGTAGAGATCTAGAAAAGACATAGAACATGAAACGACACACTCAGTGCCTCCCAGGCCCCATTGTTGCAAAACAAACACTTAATTACAACTATAGGCACAGTCATCCATTACACCTTAAGCCCAGTGAGTATACACAAACATACTGTCGTGGCCACCCATAAGGAGTCAATATACCAAAGGCTTACATGAACATAACTCTCTCTGGGAGAAATCCAAACAGCGCCTGTCCAATCAAAAGGTAGTCAGTCCGCAGACATCTACAATCAATGTGTATAAAGCGTCAGCTATATAGAAAGAGGACATCACTAAATTACATTAAATCCCAAAAAGACACGAAAGACCACATACTGTGATAGCCATGCTTCCTCATCAGTCAACCTGTTATTCCTCTAATTAATACTATAGGCTCTCTCTAAAGACAAAGAAGAGGGTAACATTAGCCGATCACTAAATATATACACATAATAGACATAAAAATGCTAATGTTAATCACTCCAACCACTCACTATTGTCAAAGTCAGAAAAATATCACGCTACACACTGCCATATATGCACCTCATGCGAGTGCCTGCTGCGAGTGCATGAGCTCTCCCGTGCGTGCGCATACTCGCTGTTGCGTGCACCCGCAGGCGCACGGTATGCGCATTTACGGTAAAGTTTATGTGCGTCTAGCGGGCGACTCAATCGTTACATATTTTAACCATATAATGTATTTTGTAGATTATGGTCCCTTTGATAGAATCTGAAAGTTTAGTTAAAGTAGCATGTTCATAGACAAAGAGATCCCTCTTTGTTTGATACGAAGGGTCAGACAGGGGTTATACAGTGATGTTTAGTATCCATCGGAAGAGTATTTAATTAGCAATATTCCGGTGTTGGTTTGAAGCAGATTAATCGCTCGTGCGAATAGTTATGGACATAAGAAGTTTATGGACATTTACTATTATTTGCACTTTATTATCCATGCGGCGGGAAACCTAGTTTCCCACCCACCTGAGCAGTTGGAAATAGTCACAGCCCACCTGTATGAATCAACCTATGACCTTTTGTTATAATGCGAAGACGAATTCCTGTGTCCAATGAACAATAAGAATATAGGGACCATTGTACTGTATTGTGTGTAGTGTATAAAAGGACAAGCCGATCTGGGCCAGCTCTCTATTCTCTTCAACGGTTCTCATTGCTGATAATCGGGAGCTGGATATCCAGAAGGCGCATGCGATTGTTTCCCTTTGTGCGTAAGTTTCTCTGCAATCATATTGTCTTTATTGTTATAAGCCATTCTCTCTCGTTCTCTCTCACTTTCTCTCTCTCTCTCTCTCTCTCCTTCCCCTTTAGAAGTAATTGTATCTTTATTGTATTTTATGTGTAGTTACTTGGTTAGATATTCTATGTTATTTTGGTAGTGTATAATTTGTATTGTATTATTCTTTTTGAACGTTCATTCATTTCCTTAAAAGGCGTTAGACCCTTAGACCGGTATTTGACTGTTTATTATATTGCTAAGGGGTTCTCTGAGCGTCACATACGCTCATACAGCTTTTAAACTAACAGGGTTACACTGTGTTGCATTTACATCTTATCACTGCATAAGGGTTTACAGTATATGTACATTGTTTATGGTATAGTTAAAAAGGTTTAACATTGTGAGTGTCAGCGCCGCTGGTGATCTCCTCGTGGTCCCGAGCATCCGCTACGCTAATAGCGTATCATTACGTTAGTCGGCAGCCTATAGCATGCTTGCCTGTACGCTCTAAGCCGTGAGCGAACGTGCCGCTCGTGCGTCTCGACCACGGCTAAGCGTTAGATACGCAACGTGCGTACCCTTACGGTATTCCATACGCCAATAGCGTACTGTGTTCTTTAACCTTTTAGAGGGTTTTCAATAAGATAAATATTAGGCTTTAACAATTGGTGGCTCGTCCGTCCTTCACATATCTGTACTAGGTAATTTCAGCAGACATTATCGATCAGCAAAGGGCGGGAGGTAATATTCCTCGTAGTGCTGACCCGATAAGCGTCTGCTTCGCTTAGTAAAGGGTGCTGAAGGAATCCGGAACCGGAGGTAAGAACAATACGCTAGTATCTTTTAAAACTGTTTTTTTTTCTCTCTCTGTTCTGTCTTGCGTACGCACACACGCACGCATACATCTGCATTTCTTTTCATTTGTGTATTTTCACATATCACTCTCTTGGTTGCCATTTCACAATTGATAACGTGCTAAGAAAGATTTGTTGCTATTAGTAGTTAAAGAGTAAAAGTAATACATTAAGGGGTAATTTGTAAAGCACGCACACAGCTTTGAGAGACCTGTGTGGTGCTCGGTAGATGAATACAATTAAAGATCATCTACATTGATAAACGTGTTAATTGTATTTCTGTGGACATATCTGGCTGGCATACACGTGTCTCTAACAAAAGGGTGAGACAAGCGTACGCAAATCAAAGGCCGACGCACGCAGCGTATATTACGCAACGGAGCGTCCGGGTACGCCCACATAATTCAAATCACACGATAGTATTATTTTTAACAGGCGAAAAAGGAGGCAACGCGATAAATAGCGCAAGTCAATTTTAGTGTCCAAAATTTTAAGCTAATAGATCCTTCTCCAATTTGCGACTCATCTGGTCTAGACTATTTACTGAATGAAAGGAATTTCTGCGCAGAAATAAAATTAATGTGTACATGTGGTGAGTGTTTGTATATATAAGTTTTTACAATTTTTGGGTTGAACCACAAGAAGTCGAGTTCTCGTGAGGTACATACATGTAAGTGACGTGCATGGTGGCTGGGGAGGCATCCCTTGTTAAACATAAATTTGAGCATTAGAGTATAGCAGACCAGGAGGTCTACTGTAGCACAGACCAGGAGGTCCGGAACAGACCAGGAGGTCTAGGTACAGCAGACTAAGAAGTCCGCTATATAGAAAAGTAGCACAACACCAGGAAGGGTTGGTGCGGAACCCATATAGGCCATTAAAGCTTTGGCTGAAGGAATTCGCAGCCGCAATTTTCGATTCCACTGGTCGCTCCGCACATAAGATTAGTTGCTTATGTGCAGAACGATTGAACCGCACGTAATTGTGTGCATTAGTTAGTAACCTGACCAGTACCATTTGCGTACGAAAGGGGTCATAAACGCTATTTGTACACTCTAACGTGATTTGTGTAATCTTTTTTATTTTAAGGGAGGTTCGCTGGTCACTCAGGAACTATCCAGCAACCAATAGTTACTGGAAAGGGTTAAGTGCTCTGCGGATCACACTCGCATGTTCCAGTAAATAGCGGTTCAGGTCGCAGGGGCCCTAGGTCGAGTACGCCAGCGCTAAGGCAGTGTGTGGGCGTATTGGTCGGCGTGGGCGAGTGAGTGGAGTACTCGGTAAACTGCCACCGTCGGCCTACCCCGAACATCTTGGTTTTGTAAGGGTTCGCTGAAGACCCTGATTTGAAGGTCAGAGGTAGTGAAAGCAACACCTGAAAGTATGGGGGCCAGTTGTTCAGGTAGGGGGCGATCAACCTCGGTTCGGGTTGATTCAGTAAACCGGCCAATCGGGTCGGCAAGGTATGTAATGTGTGAAAAATACGGTTCACACACAGAGGTTTTATGTGATGAATGGGAAAGAATGACTGTGCATGACGGGGAGAAGTTTCCCCGGGTAGGTAGCTTTAGCCCAGATGTGTTACAAAATCTTAGGAGAAGGATATGTCTCATTAAATCAACAAAGAGACGGATCAAACATTATGACTACTTACAGTTATGGCAACAGGAGGGTGAAATTCAGAGAGGATTGGCTCAGGCGGCTGGATCTAACCCTATCAGGAAACTGATAGCTACGGCACCACCGCCACCTTACATAACGGGAGAGAAGTTGGTTGCAGAGAATGACGCACTAATGTGTAATAAACAGGCACTTAGTAACGGTATAAATGTTAAGGATAATATGAATAAGATGAGTAATGCAAATATTAACCCGTGCAAGTTGTACCCTGTTTTAAACTTTCCCCAGGAGTGTGATCAAGAGGACGAGTCAACAACACTATCGGCACTCTCTCTAGCAGCCACCATATCAGAAACAGCAGTGGGCACGACCCAACCCGTAAGATTAGTATCCAAGGCCCCTAGCGGAGGGACAGGTGAGGTCGTATCAACGGGTAAGTACGGCACCATACACTATGCTGAAACCATTTCACCACAAGCTGTAGAATCTATTCAGAATGATGTTAGTAGACTTAATCCCGTTAGGGTAATAGCAGTGCCAAATGGGAAAACGGATACTTCAGGAGTTACTCCTGTCAGAAACATTGCCATGCACTGTCCATTTTCCCGAATGGAATTAAGAGCAATAGTGTCTGAATTCCCTGATCCTAGGAAGGATCTTGTTGCTAGCCAGAAATACATTAGAGATCTAGGGAATACTGTAGAGCCCAATAACAAAGACTGGCAGATATTGCTGAGGGCATGTTTACCCTCCAATGTCGACTCAGCACAATTCTTAGCTGACTGTAAATTAGATGAGGATGTACCCCTTACGGATGTGTACAACCAAGACAATGTAAAGAGGATAAATTTACAGTTAAGAGAGTATTTCCCAGCTGTTGTCAAATGGAACAAGATTTTCTCCATTAAACAAAAAGAGTCAGAAACAGCTGCTGAGTATTTTCATAGAGCACTACTGGAAATGGCTAAATACACAGGCATAGAAGACATTATGACAAACGCAAATCATAGAGAGGTAGCAGTATCTGTGTTAATGGATGGTTTAAAAGAGGTGTTGAAGACAAGGGTACAGACCACGCAACCATGTTGGCGAGGTCTGTCGGTGGCTACTTTGAGAGAGGCTGCTATTGATCACGATCGAAATATCACCAGACACAGGGAGTCACAAAGTGATAAGTTAATGGCCGTAAGTATACAGGCCCTGACCACAAGGCCACCTTTGTATAAATCTCCAAACCCTGTGGGTAAGTCAAATGTGGTAACCTGTTATTACTGTCATAAAGAGGGACATTTTGCACGAGACTGTAGATCGAAAAACACACAAAAATCATATCAACCCCCTAGACAACGACATGACACACGAAATTGGGATCAGGGACCGCAGAGACGGAGTCATGAGCCACATGCAGGGGAAACAAAAAGGTATCCCCCAAAAAGAGACTGGCAAGTCTCTGGTAGTTCCCATTTACCCCCTTCTCAAGTAGTTGCTGCCAGCGCGATTCAGGGAGGTCACCATACCCAATAGGGGTGTGGCCATACCTGTAATCTGCAGCCAGTGAAATTGATTGCAAGCCTTGGAAGTGAACCCGAGGTCACAATTGATGTAGCTGGTAAATCATTAAACTTCCTTGTAGATACGGGGGCGGCCAAATCAGTGATAAATTCGACAGTGGGCATGAGAACCACTGGTAAGACAATTCCAGCCATGGGAGTAACGGGAGTAGTCCAGCACTACCCTGTTAGCAAACCAGCAGAGATTACAATAGGGCCTTTGCATACCAAGCATTCCTTTTTGCTGGCGGCGTCGGCACCGACTAATCTTCTGGGAAGAGATTTATTGTGTAAAATGGGGTGCGTCATTTATTGCACTCCTGAAGGTGTATTCTTAGACATACCTGAGAATCACGCTCAGGAAGTGCGAGACATGCTAGACTCTCCATCAAAATTAATGTCCCACACTGTTATGTTAAATAGGAATCCATCCCAGGTAGAAGAAATGACATCCCAAATACCAGAGTCACTGTGGACTAAAGATGGACAAGACACTGGATTAATGGCAAACGTAGCTCCAGTAGTTGTGCAAGTAAAAGATGGTAGGATAGCTCCAAAAATCCCACAATACCCTCTGAAGCCAGAGGTGGAATTAGGAGTATACCCCGTAATAGAGCGCTTGCTACAACAGGGCATTCTGGTAAGAACATCCAGCACTGCCAATAGTCCCATCTTCCCTGTGAAAAAGAGTGGGGGGAGGGGTTACAGGCTAGTACAGGATCTAAGGGGGATTAACAAAATAGTTGAGAGTCAGTTCCCCGTAGTGCCAAATCCAGCTGTCATCCTTATGCAGATCCCTCCCACTGCAAAATTTTTCACTGTTATTGACCTCTGCTCCGCCTTTTTCTCGGTACCCCTGCATCCTGACAGCCAATATTTGTTTGCATTTACATACAGAGGAGTCCAATACACATGGACTCGATTACCGCAAGGTTTCATAGACAGTCCAAGTATATTTTCACAGGCTTTGCATGATTGTTTAGTCTTTCCAACCAGAGAGTGGATCAGTATTGATACAGTATGTGGATGATTTACTCCTGTGTTCAGATTCACTGGAAGCGTCCCTGAAAGATACGAAACAGCTCCTGTTTCATCTTTCAGACACAGGACACAAGGTTTCCAAAGACAAATTACAATTATGCCAGCCTAAAGTAAAATATCTGGGACACTGTCTAACACAAGGACTGAGACACCTGACCGCTGATAGAATTCAAGCAATTAGAGACATGACTCTACCACAAACCCAGCAACAGATCAGAACGTTTTTAGGAATGTGTGGGTATTGCCGTAACTGGATCCCAGGGTTTTCCATTCTAGCATTACCTTTGCAGGAGATGGTTTCATCAAACAAACCTGATCGGATTTCGCATACAGACGAATCCGAGAGGGCATTTGAGAGACTCAAACAGTGCCTAACGCAGGCACCAGCATTAGGTATGCCAGACTATGGGAAACCCTTTGAGCTGTACGGAACAGAAAGTGCTGGTTGCGCGGCAGGCGTCCTAACCCAAAAGCACGGTGATGCCAGCAGGCCGGTAGCATACTACAGCGCTCAGCTAGACACGGTAGCGCGATCCCTCCCCACATGCTTGCGGAGTGTCGCTGCGATAGCATTGCTAGTTACAAAAAGCGAAGATGTAGTGCTAGGACACAACCTCACAATTCATACGCCACATGCAGTGTCAGCCTTGTTGAATTCTGCCCAAACCAGGCACGTCTCATCAGCGCGGTTTACAAGATGGGAATTGGCATTAATGGCCCCCGTAAACATCACCATAAGGAGATGCAGTGCATTAAATCCTGCAACATATCTCCCAGGTGTGCCTGGACAGGCACAAAGGGTGGAGGACGAGAGTGATGGGGAAGGAGGATTTAAAACAAGGGATGACACACATGATTGTATGGAATATTTGACCCAAAATTTCACGGCAAGGCCTGACATCAGTGACAACCCACTGGAAGATGTAGATTTTACTTTCTACACTGACGGTAGTTGTCACAGACAGACGGACTCGGGAGACTTGTGTACTGGATACGCAGTCGTAGATGACCAAGGCACCATAGAAGCAGAACCGCTAGGCCCACCTCACTCAGCCCAGGTTGCTGAACTGGTTGCCCTAACCAGAGCATGTGAATTGGCTAAGGGAAAGTCAGCCAATATCTACACCGATTCTAGATACGCCTTCGGGGTAGTCCATGATTTCGGAGCCCTATGGCGCCTCAGAAATTTCATGACGGCAGCTGGTACACCAGTAGCGCATGCAGCCCACATCAAAAGACTTCTAACAGCGATACAGGAACCTGACAGAGTGGCTGTTATCAAGTGTAAAGCACATACATACAGTATAGCCAAGACCCAGTATCACTTGGTAACAGCCGAGCAGACGAAGCTGCTAAGTTAGCAGCTGGTACCCCCAGACAGACAGACACCACACAATTGATGGTATTCAATACCATCAACACACAGAAGTTGTGTGAAATGCAAAATTTGTGTTCCACACAGGAAAAGGCAGTTTGGAGGTCAAAAGGATATGGCCAGGAGTCCTCAGGACTCTGGACAGATGGACAGGGTAAACCAGTGGCACCCAGAGCATACCTTCCATGCTTAGCTGAAGCAGCACATGGGTTGACTCATCTGGGCAAGGAGGGAACGTGCAAGTTGGTAAGAGCATATTGGTGCGCCCCAGGATTCTCATCCCATGCAGGTAAGAGAGCAATGTCATGCCTTACCTGCTTGAGGAAGAACATCGGAAAGGCAATACCAACAGAACCATCTCATATCCCACCTACAGGCGGCCCTTTTCAGGTAATACAGATTGATTTTATACAATTACCCCCTTGTCGAAATTTGAAATATGTACTTGTTTGTATAGATGTGTTTTCAAATTGGGTCGAAGCATTTCCTGCGGCCACAAATACCGCTATGTTTACTGCTAAGAAAATTGTGCAGGAATTTGTGTGTAGATACGGTATCCCTAGAATAATTGAAAGTGATAGGGGTACCCATTTTACAGGTGATGTCTTTCAAGGAATGTGTAAGTTGATGGGAATTGATAGTAAGCTGCACACTCCGTACCGCCCCCAGGCGAGTGCGAAAGTAGAAAGAGTGAACAGCACTATTAAAAATAAATTGAGCAAAGTTATGGCAGAAACAGGATTAACATGGCCTGAAGCTTTACCCATTGTACTATACAGCATCAGAACCACTCCCAGGTCCCCTCTTAATCTGTCCCCCTTTGAAATTCTGTTTGGTCGACAACCGCATGTTATGATTAACCCTCAGGATGATTTGAAGTGTAACAATGAAGTGACTGTAAAATACCTGGTTAACATGAGTAAACAGCTAAGGAATCAGAATGACAATCTGAAGTTAGTGATTCCTGATTTGCCAGATAGTAATTGTCTTGACATTGAACCTGGGGATTATGTAATGATACGGAATTTTCTACGCTCAGGTTGCCTTATTGACAGATGGGAAGGACCATACCAAGTCTTATTGATTAGCACGACAGCATTAAAGGTTGCCGAGAGAGAGACTTGGGTTCATTCGTCCCATTGTAAGAAGGTTGCTGATCCAGAGAGGTCCCGTGATAAAGAACAGACGGTAGAGGAAGTTGTATCACTGGAGTGTCTGTTTCAGGAGGACTGAGACGGCACCTGAGCATTGAGAATAATAAGATCGGAGGCAGTTGTCGATTCCCTGTTCCCTTTTATTGTTTTTCTCCACTTCCCATCCCATCTCCCTCAATTGTTTCTTTCCCCCTTCTCATTCTTCTCCATTTCCTCCTATAAGATGGACTTGCCCCAAGAGACTGTGATCCGGATTTTCCTGTTGACCATGATGTTGACCAGAGCAGTCTGTTCCGGCGAGAGTACCATGGAGGTCGAGAGAGGTTCTGGAATGGGTTCAGATGACAGAGATGGAGGCGTAGATTTCCAAGAACAACATAATCACAGAGTAAAGGCGAGTATCAGAAAACGATCTGGTAGCATTGACAATAGAAGAAATTGTGAAGGATTGTTAGCTGAAGAGAACTGTATCTGTAGACTCTGTGACAGTGTAGTTGAGGATGGGTGTATCAAGAAATGCCAATCCAGTTTTAATATCCACATGGACCGGCATCCATTGAGTGACTATCACTCCTTAGTGGGTAAAGTGTTAAATCAGACAGATTGTTGGGTATGCTCTCAAGTACCTCAAGGCCATAGCAAATCAGGATTAGTGCCCTTCCCGTTAACTATAGGGGAGGTACTTGAGCTAAGTGGTGGGAGACCGGTGGACAGGAGGTTTAATATCTCCAGTCCTCCTAGTTTGAAGCTCCACCAATATCTTGTCTAGTATGTTTTAACATTTCCAATCCCCGAAAGCCGGGAAATTGGGAAGTGTCATGGAATAACCAAACCATGACCTTTTCATACAGAGCTGATAGAATGCCTACAGATACAGAACTTATACGCCACATAGCCGGTAGTGGAAAATATTTCCGATATAGGTATACCCTAGGAAGTAGGACCATGAGAGTTGGAGAGGTATCACCAGGATACTGTGCACACATCGTACAAACCGATACGTGTACTAAACAGATGGAAGAATTAGGGTTAGGAAATTTCATATGGAAAATGTGTAATATGGTTATGTCCTACTCTGTCCCCTATGTTCTCCCCGATGATGCATATTTCGTATGCGGGAGGAAGGCGTATAAGTGGCTTGCCCCAAACTCAGAAGGATTATGTTATATTGGAAAAGTACTGCCTGAAGTAATGACTGTATCACATACTAAAATGAAAGATATTCACCGCAGTGCCCAAGCTCCTTATACTCACACTCATTACGAGCACATCGTTAAACGGCACCTGATAGAGAGAACAGAGCATCCGGCCTCTGACCTGATCAGTGAATCCACCGGGATTCAATTCCTAATCGCGTTAGATATCACTCGTACCGCCAGAGGAGTGATAAATTATAAATATATATCTGCGCTTGCAAATTTATTAGACAACTTCACTGAAATGTATGATGACACATTCAGGTATACTGGAAGGGAGCTCCAAGCTTATAAAACAGAACTGGTTCAGCATAGGATGATTCTCAATTATCTCACAGCTGTGACGGGTGGGTATTGTGTCACCCTAGCAACTCAGTATGGAATAAAGTGCTGCACGTATATCACAAACAGCACCGAGGACCCGGTCGAGGTCATAGACCAAAAGATGGACAACATTCTCCAATTAAAATGGGAGTTCCGAAGGAAACACAATCTCACCCTTAATGCTGTGTGTAATGAGCTGACCAGTTGGGTGTCATGGTTGAACCCGCGAAATTGGTTCTCTGGTTTAGGAGAATGGACCCAAAGTATTATCATGGATGTAGGGAAATTCCTTTTGTGTGTTCTGGGTGTCATCATATTAGTTGGTCTGATATTTAGATGCGTTCGGGTTTTAACAAAGTGTAAACGTAGCGCCCGAGTGATGAGTTTAAGGAGTGAAGATACTGTAATAACAACGACTGATGTGATTTATGACCCAACGATAGAGACAATGTTGTGATGAAAATGTGATTCCACGGTCCGTTTCTTTCACCCGTTTCTCCTTTGTTTTTCTCCAAGGTAAAAAGACCCGCTTTGAAGAGGATTTTTACGACCTTGTATGCAGACAACAGATGGACTAAAGAAGAATTTGACAACCTTGTACACAGACAACTGATGGACTATGCCATAGACCCCCATATCCCTAGTACTTTTAATTTTACGCTAGCCCAACACTTTTTGTAAGTCTATGGACATTGATAAAGCTTTGCTTGCGTTTATTGGCAAAAGCACAAAGAGACTACAGTCAACATGTACATCGAGACAAGACAAGACAAGACACAAGACAAGACCTCAATCGGCAAATGTATATTAAACTCACATAGTTTATCACTGCATTTACCATAATTGTTCTTTATCTTCATCACTACAACCTTCAGGTAATAACACACATAGTCGATAGGGAATATAGGCACAGATATCAGCACTCACATATTCCCCCATTCATGTATCATCAACTAAAATGTGCTCCCCCATTTTGTTGCAACCAAAAGCCGAAGAGAGCTCGGTAAAGTTTGACAGCCCATCCACAGACCCGTACCACGGGATAAGAAGGAATTCAAATGTATACTTCGCAATACCTCGAAGCTTGATTTAAAACACGTACGGCACGATGATACATGACCCCCCAAACATGGATTCATACACACATGCTTCTGCTATCTCACTAGGTCATACCCTTTTCCTACCTTCTCCTCTCCTCCCCTACCCAATCATAGAAATGTATTTACACATGACATATATTTTTCTCTTTTTGAAATGTTTTAGAAAGTGGCAGTTATTGGTGACTGCCAAAGGGTGGACTGTCAAAGTCAGAAAAATATCACGCTACACACTGCCATATATGCACCTCATGCGAGTGCCTGCTGCGAGTGCATGAGCTCTCCCGTGCGTGCGCATACTCGCTGTTGCGTGCACCCGCAGGTGCACGGTATGCGCATTTACGGTAAAGTTTATGTGCGTCTAGCGGGCGACTCAATCGTTACATATTTTAACCATATAATGTATTTTGTAGATTATGGTCCCTTTGATAGAATCTGAAAGTTTAGTTAAAGTAGCATGTTCATAGACAAAGAGATCCCTCTTTGTTTGATACGAAGGGTCAGACAGGGGTTATACAGTGGTGTTTAGTATCCATCGGAAGAGTATTTAATTAGCAATATTCCGGTGTTGGTTTGAAGCAGATTAATCGCTCGTGCGAATAGTTATGGACATAAGAAGTTTATGGACATTTACTATTATTTGCACTTTATTATCCATGCGGCGGGAAACCTAGTTTCCCACCCACCTGAGCAGTTGGAAATAGTCACAGCCCACCTGTATGAATCAACCTATGACCTTTTGTTATAATGTGAAGACGA
This sequence comes from Pseudophryne corroboree, assembly GCF_028390025.1. Taxonomy (NCBI): domain Eukaryota; kingdom Metazoa; phylum Chordata; class Amphibia; order Anura; family Myobatrachidae; genus Pseudophryne; species Pseudophryne corroboree. Next base: position 391,900,762 of record NC_086447.1, on the reverse strand, counting down.
ATTCCTGTGTCCAATGAACAATAAGAATATAGGGACCATTGTACTGTATTGTGTGTAGTGTATAAAAGGACAAGCCAATCTGGGCCAGCTCTCTATTCTCTTCAACGGTTCTCATTGCTGATAATCGGGAGCTGGATATCCAGAAGGCGCATGCGATTGTTTCCCTTTGTGCGTAAGTTTCTCTGCAATCATATTGTCTTTATTGTTATAAGCCATTCTCTCTCGTTCTCTCTCACTTTCTCTCTCTCTCTCTCTCTCTCTCTCTCTCTCTCCTTCCCCTTTAGAAGTAATTGTATCTTTATTGTATTTTATGTGTAGTTACTTGGTTAGATATTCTATGTTATTTTGGTAGTGTATAACTTGTATTGTATTATTCTTTTTGAACGTTCATTCATTTCCTTAAAAGGCGTTAGACCCTTAGACCGGTATTTGACTGTTTATTATATTGCTAAGGGGTTCTCTGAGCGTCACATACGCTCATACAGCTTTTAAACTAACAGGGTTACACTGTGTTGCATTTACATCTTATCACTGCATAAGGGTTTACAGTATATGTACATTGTTTATGGTATAGTTAAAAAGGTTTAACATTGTGAGCGTCAGCGCCGCTGGTGATCTCCTCGTGGTCCCGAGCATCCGCTACGCTAATAGCGTATCATTACGTTAGTCGGCAGCCTATAGCGTGCTTGCCTGTACGCTCTAAGCCGTGAGCGAACGTGCTGCTCGTGCGTCTCGACCACGGCTAAGCGTTAGATACGCAACGTGCGTACCCTTACGGTATTCCATACGCCAATAGCGTACTGTGTTCTTTAACCTTTTAGAGGGTTTTCAATAAGATAAATATTAGGCTTTAACACTATATCAACATGGCCTTATCAGACCAAATTTGCATAAGTCCAAGCTGGCCACTTAGTAGGTCTTCAAATAGGTCATAAGGAACACTAAAATATAAAACACTATATATTAGCCTTTAAATACCAGAGACAAGGCGATAAATAATAAACACCACCACTGAAGTAGATACTCACACAGCTGAAGTCAAACTGTCCTCCTGCACATGGCTACACAAACACTGTCTCAGCGCCAGGAGTTTTAAACCCGGGCACCCGGAAGTGGAAACAACATCACTTCCGATCATTCGATCTCTCAAAAACTCACATTTAAACCACCGAATATCCACTGGGCCAACTCCCCATCTCTTGGACAATGTTGCTAGCTATTGCGACTTAAATCCCTCCAGTATAGCTAACCTTTTCACCGGGTCCAATAGTGTCACGGTCCGAGACGCACTTTGCGTTCCACGGACCGGAAGTATCACCCGCAACGTGATCCGGGACGCGTCATGCGTACCGCCTCCCGGAAGTAGATCATGTGTTCCACCGAAACAAGGTGAGACGCATCGCTTCCTACTCAATCATCACTCAACTAAAGCCTAAAGCAAAAGATGCTCACAGGGGTTTTACCGGCCATCATCTACATCTTAATACCAACAAAACAACCCCAATACCGGGATCAATATAACAAAATGGAATGTAGATCAATACTGAGACACTCAAGATATACTAACTGGGCTTAAAAAATGCTGTACCAATAAAGTAAGTATTGCATTCCCAAAAGGGAGTGCATACTTAATAACCATGCATAGTTTTTATACTTTATTATAATTTTTTATATTTTTATTAATTTTATAGATTTTTATATAAAATATAAATGTATATGAAAAAATATTTGATATTCATAAAAAATTATGCAACAATAGGACCTGAGGACTTAGTGTGGGGCATACCTCCCGCCTGTCCCGCCCTCTGGACCCAAGCCTAAAGTTTTAACAGTTCAAATCAATATTATGCATACAATAATCAATATTCCATCTATTACGTGCAACAATAAAAAATCATACAGATAATCCACTGACCATAGATCCCCAAAGAGGATCTCACACCCAGAGCCGGCCCTAACCAATATGATGCCCTAGGCAAGATTTTGGCTGGTGCCCCCTAGCACCACCGCTAGTTCCGCCTCTGACCCTGCACCCCTTTCCCAGCACCATCACCCCCCACCCATAGCAGTCCTATTTTTTTTTCCTACCCCCTGTAATTTAAATAAGAACAGTGTGCACATTTGTTCTTACACATATGCCGCACATTATTAGTGCCCTTATACACATAATGACACACATAGTGCCCCTAACACATATGTTACACATTATTAATGCCCTTATACACATAATGACACATGTAGTTCCCAGCGTGAGTCAACTGGCAGCTCTGCTAACGTCGGGTGCCTATTTTTTATGAAAATGCATCTTATTTGCATTGCTATGTGGCTAGGATACACAAGCAGCTTCTGCTGATTAAAATGATATGCAGCATGCCTATATACTGTGTGCGACTGTGGCTGTATCTGCGTACGAAATGCTACACACAGAATATAGGCATGCCGCATATCATTTTAATCAGCAGAAGCTGCTGATGCCCCTAGGCATACCAGATGCCCTAGGCAATTGCCTAGTTTGCCTATACCTAGGGCCGGCTCTGCTCACACCCCCCAGAAACTTACATGGAAAATACATTGTCAAAACACAAATTCATAGTAGACAGAATATACATACAATATTAATATATCACAATCCATGTACATTTCCGCAAGGTGTGACACATGAGTCATACATTTAATGTTGCATAGAATATGAAAATATAAAAAAATAATTCCATACATTTCAGTTCCTTTTTATACAATATTCAAAATTTCAAAAAAAATGGAACAGAAGGCGAAACCAGAGACATATGCCATAAGGACATGCATCTCCAAATAGGGTCATGATACTTGGTTGATGGTTCACTATCATAAGGACCAAGTGGGTGCTCCTACCGATCTATAAACATCAAAATTAGACAGAGAGATAATGGAATATAGTCACCAAAATGAGCTCTAAGGGAGTTTACCTCTTAATAAAAAGATTCAATGGATTATATTCATTCATACCCTTAGGTGCAACAGTGTCCAGGGTGTAAATCCAATAACTCTCGCGCTGTTTAAGCGCGAGCACCCTGTCTCCCCCACCCAGTTTAGGTGGGACCCAATCTATCAATTTACATCTCAAGCTGGAGACCTGATGTCTATTCTCAAAAAAGTGTCGGGCCACTGGTTTATCAGAGTACCCGACATCAAAAGCTGCACGTATGGCGGTGCAGTGGTTGGCCATTCGATCTCTAAAGGCCCTCGTGGTGAGCCCCACATAGTATAAACCACAGGGACAAATTAATATATAAATAACGTGATCAAGGCGACAATGCAGATGATATGTGATCTGTATTTTCCTCCCAGTTTGAGGATGTATTACATTGGGACCCACCACCATGGACCTACAGGTCACACAACCCCCGCAAGAGAAACATCCACTTCCGGGTGCCCGGGTTTAAAACTCCTGGCGCTGAGACAGTGTTTGTGTAGCCATGTGCAGGAGGACAGTTTGACTTCAGCTGTGTGAGTATCTACTTCAGTGGTGGTGTTTATTATTTATCGCCTTGTCTCTGGTATTTAAGGCTAATATATAGTGTTTTATATTTTAGTGTTCCTTATGACCTATTTGAAGACCTACTAAGTGGCCAGCTTGGACTTATGCAAATTTGGTCTGATAAGGCCATGTTGATATAGTGAGTGGTTGGAGTGATTAACATTAGCATTTTTATGTCTATTATGTGTATATATTTAGTGATCTGCTAATGTTACCCTCTTCTTTGTCTTTAGAGAGAGCCTATAGTATTAATTAGAGGAATAACAGGTTGACTAATGAGGAAGCACGGCTATCACAGTATGTGGTCTTTCGTGTCTTTTTGGGATTTAATGTAATTTAGTGATGTCCTCTTTCTATATAGCTGACGCTTTATACACATTGATTGTAGATGTCTGCGGACTGACTACCTTTTGATTGGACAGGCGCTGTTTGGATTTCTCCCAGAGAGAGTTATGTTCATGTAAGCCTTTGGTATATTGACTCCTTATGGGTGGCCACGACAGTATGTTTGTGTATACTCACTGGGCTTAAGGTGTAATGGATGACTGTGCCTATAGTTGTAATTAAGTGTTTGTTTTGCAACAATGGGGCCTGGGAGGCACTGAGTGTGTCGTTTCATGTTCTATGTCTTTTCTAGATCTCTACTGATGTTGTAACATTAATGTCTGTGAACTCTCTGAATCTTCACCGAATCTGCCTATCTTGAAAAAGACCCAGGATTAGGGTCGAAACGTCGATTAAGGGCGAGTTGGTGTAACAGAAGATCCAACTATTAAACTATGACATTTTATGAAATGTGATTTTTTTTTGTATGATTTTTTGAGATTGTGAGTGCCCCTTCCACCTTTGTGGAATTCCGGTTCTGTATTTGTGGCTGACTTAGTCAGTTCCACTGGGTGCACCCAAGCATGTGTTTGTTTATTTTTGATGTGAGTGCGGATTTCCAATGATATATATATATATATATATATATATATATATATATACATACATACACAATGGGTGTAGTTGGCACTCAGAGACAAATGTATTGACCGGGGTGCCCTCCTTGAAGAAATGCACAATATGGGTGTCTGCAGTGTCAGAAGCCACAGTCCACTGACCCCTCTGCCACAGAAACAGGCGGCACTCCACGGATTTGGTGCAGTATGAAAACTTTCTGAGACAAACAGCATGAAGAGGACTCTTGATGCTGTTTGTCTCAAAGTTTTCATACTACACCAAATCCGTGGAGTGCCGCCTGTTTCTGTGGCAGAGGGGTCAGTGGACTGTGGCTTCCGACACTGCAGACACCCATATTGTATATATATATATATATATATATATATACACACTATATAATATACACTGCTCAAAAAAATAAAGGGAACACTAAAATAACACATCCTAGATCTGAATGAATGAAATATTCTTATTAAATACTTTGTTATTTACATAGTTAAATGTGCTGACAACAAAATCACACAAAAATTATCAATGGAAATCAAATTTATTAACCCATGGAGGTCTGGATTTGGAGTCACACTCAAAATTAAAGTGGAAAAACACACTACAGGCTGATCCAACTTTGATGTAATGTCCTTAAAACAAGTCAAAATGAGGCTCAGTAGTGTTTGTGGCCTCCACGTGCCTGTATGACCTCCCTGCTACCCACACAAGTGGCTCAGGTAGTGCAGCTCATCCAGGATGGCACATCAATGTGAGCTGTGGCAAGAAGGTTTGCTGTGTCTGTCAGCGTAGTGTCCAGAGCATGGAGGCGCTACCAGGAGACAGGCCAGTACATCAGGAGACGTGGAGGAGGCCGTAGGAGGGCAACAACACAGCAGCAGGACCACTACCTCCGCCTTTGTGCAAGGAGGAACAGGACGAGCACTGCCAGAGCCCTGCAAAATGACCTCCAGCAAGCCACAAATGTGCATCTGTCTACTCAAACTATCAGAAACAGACTCCATGAGGGTGGTATGAGGGCCCGACGTCCACAGGTGGGGGTTGTGCTTACAGCCCAACACCATGCAGGACGTTTGGCATTTGCCAGAGAACACCAAGATTGGCAAATTCGCCACTGGCGCCCTGTGCCCTTCACAGATGAAAGCAGGTTCTCACTGAGAACATGTGACAGATGTGACAGAGTCTGGAGACACCAAGGAGAACGTTCTGCTGCCTGCAACATCCTCCAGCATGACCGGTTTGGCAGTGGGTCAGTAATGGTGTGGGGTGGCATTTCTTTGGGGGGCCATGTGCTCGCCAGAGGTAGCCTGACTGCCATTAGGTACATAGATGAGAACCTCAGACTCCTTGTGAGACCATATGCTGGTGCGGTTGGCCCTGGGTTCCTCCTAATGCAAGACAATGCTAGACCTCATGTGGCTGGAGTGTGTCAGCAGTTCCTGCAAGATGAAAGCATTGATGCTATGGACTGGCCCGCCTGTTCCCCAGACCTGAATCCAATTGAGCACATCTGGGACATCATGTCTCGCTCCATCCACCAACGCCACGTTGCACCACAGACTGTCCAGGAGTTGGCAGATGCTTTAGTCTAGGTCAGGGAGGAGTTCCCTCAGGAGACCATCCGCCACCTCATCAGGAGCATGCCCAGGCATTGTAGGGAGGTCATACAGGCACGTGGAGGCCACACACACTACTGAGCCTCATTTTGACTTGTTTAAGGACATTACATCAAAGTTGGATCAGCCTGTAGTGTATTTTTCCACTTTAATTTTGAGTGTGACTCCAAATCCAGACCTCCATGGTTTAATAAATTTGATTTCCATTGATAATTTTTGTGTGATTTTGTTGTCAGCACATTCAACTATGTAAATAACAAAGTATTTAATAAGAATATTTCATTCATTCAGATCTAGGATGTGTTTTTTTAGTGTTCCCTTTATTTTTTTGAGCAGTGTATATATATATATATATATATATATATATACATACTATATATATATATATATATATACATACTATATATATATATATATATATATATATACATACTATATATATATATATATATATATACATACTATATATATATATATATATATATATATAAATTGTTATTTACAGTTTAATAGCACAGTTAATCTTTTTTCCACCTCCATTTAATTGGGTAGCTGGTCACTAGGATGAACTAGCCTCCAATTACATCATTTGTAGAGCAGGTCCTCTACAACCCAAGCCAGTCCAGATAACATGAAGCTGGCCAAACATGGTCCAATATGGGTGGAAAAAATGAACACAAAAGATCACAGAAATAGGAGAGCAGATGATACTGTGGGCCACTATTACCCTGGTCATCCCATCCACCCCTATTATAATCTCCAACTGCATGCACATTTTAAGTTACTATATGCTTTTGGTTTTGAATGGCAATCAATTTATTGAAAATAAAAAGCCTGTATTATCTGTGTTTCAGTGATTCATGCAGTCTGCTGCCTTTGCCTACACCACAGCCCACGCACCCTTCCATGTATGCTGCAGACAGGAGAAGCACGTGCCTTATGAAAAAAGCATCCTTAGTAGGAGTGAAGAGAATCTGTGATGTCTGCTGAAATCTAGGAATACTATATTCTTGCCAAGGCTATCTATTGTTTCTAAATACAGTACGTTGTCAATCAACATGTTGTTGACAGAAACAAGGACAGTCTGCAATGCATGACGAGGATCACTGGAATCCAAGGAAATCAAATTTAGCATTCATATTTTATTCAATGAGTTCCAGTTTTGGGTGAGATAAGCCTTTAACATTTGTAACCATGATGTTTAGTCTTATTTTATTATATTATATTAGAATTAAAGTTCTCATTTACATTTTTTATGTTATCCTGAGAGCAGGAGGCATGTGCTACCCCAGGCATAAAGAGATGAGGACATAAAAAGTGTGCACATGGGGATTTGCACATGAAATATGAGGATTTTGGAAATATTACAGAGAAAAATATTCGACCGGCTTTGTGCACAGGGTTATTAGAAGAGAAAAAGAGAATTCAAAGGCAATCCCTACACGTGTCCAAAGGTGTTATTTCTGTTCATTAACAGCAAACGTGATGTAAGCTGTCCAGTTCAGATTTTGCTGCACAATTTATATTAATATCAATAATCTCTAAACTAAATACATTTTTAAAACACTCATTAGCTAAAGTTAACTTTATTCTGTTTTTTATTTAAAAAACCATACAAAAATGTATTTCTGGAGGCAACAAATGTTAACACATTTGTATTGTAGCATTTTTGTTTAGAAAACAAACAAAAACATTATTTGTTTTATTGTAGATTTAAAATACATTAAAACTGGGGTCTATGAGCGGTTCCGGTATGAAAGATAGATAGTGTCTAGTTAGACAGTCAATAGATAGACACAATATGTTAGACAGACATTAGGTCGACAGGGTCAAAAGGTCGACAGGGTCAAAAGGTTGACAGGGTCAAAAGGTCGACATGAAAATGGTCGACGTGAAAAAGGTAGACACCATGTTTTTTGCATTTTTGTGGTTTGTGTGGATAGTTTTGTCATCTGGGACACCCAATTTTAGAAAGTCATACCCTCGCGGGGCTCGCTTCGCTCGCCACGCTTCGGGCACGGTGGCTCGCTGCGCTCGCCACAAGGTTTATAACCAACTATATGCCGACATGGATAGAGAAAGTATGAAATAATCCAAAAACATGTTACCTTAAAAAAAACATGTGTCTATCTTTTTATGTCGACCATTTCATGTCGACCTTTTGACCATGTCGACCTTCTGACCTGTCGACCTTTTGACATTGACCTTTTCCATGTCGACCTTTTGACCCTGTCGACCTAATGTCTGTCTAATATATGGTGTCTATCTATTGACTGTCTAACTAGACACTGGGGTAAATTTACTAAGATTCGTATTTTCCCGTTTCAGGTCAAAGTTCAATCACGAATGACATCGAAAGTGTAAAACTGCAACTTTTTGAATTTATTACGACTAATTTACTAATTTTGCCTTTTCGGGTTTTCCGATGTCGATGTCATTCGTTTTTTTTTCCAGTTTTTTACGGCAGTGATTAGCAAAACACTGCCGACTTTTTAAAAATGAATCTCGGCCGGATCTGTGTGATCCGTGCTGGGGTTCCTTTTTTTTATTTTTTTTAAATTAAACAGTGTAAAATCAAAAAAAAAATTGCGTGGGGTCCCCCCTCCTAAGCATAACCAGCCTCGGGCTCTTTGAGCCGATCCTGGTTGCAGAAATATGGGGGGAAAAATGACAGGGGTTCCCCCATATTTAAGCAACCAGCATCGGGCTCTGCGCCTGGTCCTGGTTCCAAAAATACGGGGGACAAAAAGAGTAGGGGTCCCCCGTATTTTTAAAACCAGCACCGGGCTCCACTAGCTGGACAGATAATGCCACAGCCGGGGGTCACTTTTATATAGTGCCCTGCGGCCGTGGCATCAAAAATCCAACTAGTCACCCCTGGCCGGGGTACCCTGGGGGAGTGGGGACCCCTTCAATCAAGGGGTCCCCCTCCCCAGCCACCCAAGGGCCAGGGGTGAAGCCCGAGGCTGTCCCCCCCCATCCAATGGGCTGCGGATGGGGGGGCTGATAGCCTTTTGTGATAATGAAAAGATATTGTTTTTAGTAGCAGTACTACAAGGCCCAGCAAGCCTCCCCCGCATGCTGGTACTTGGAGAACCACAAGTACCAGCATGCGGCGGAAAAACGGGCCCACTGGTACCTGTAGTACTATTACTAAAAAAATACCCAAAAAAAGACAAGACACACACACCGTGAAAGTAAAGATTTATTACATACATGCACACAAACATACATACATACTTATCTTATGTTCACACGAGGGTCTGTCCTCTTCTCCAGTAGAATCCAAGGGGTACCTGTTGAATAAATTCTACTCACCAGATCCCGGGTCCCAGGGTCCTCGGGGCAACCATTTGTAATCCAGGTACTTGAATAAAATAACAAAACGGAGAGCCGAGCCACGAACTGAAAGGGGCCCCATGTTTTCACATGGGACTCCTTTCCCCGAATGCCAGAAACCCACTCTGACTTCTGTCTAAGTGGGTTTCTTCAGCCAATCAGGGAGCGCTACGTTGTAGCACCATCCTGATCGGCTGTGTGCTCCTGTACTGAGTGACAGGCGGCACACGGCAGTGTTACAATGTAGCGCCTATGCGCTCCATTGTAACCAATGGTGGGAACTTTCTGCCCTGCGGTTGACCTAAAGTGACGTCACCGCTGAGCAGAAAGTTCCCACCATTGGTTACAATGGAGCGCATAGGCGCTACATTGTAACACTGCCGTGTGCCGCCTGTCAGTCAGTACAGGAGCACACAGCCGATCAGGAGGGTGCTACAACGTGGCACTCCCTGATTGGCTGAAGAAACGCACTTAGACAGAAGTCAGAGTGGGTTTCTGGCATTCGGGGAAAGGAGTCCCATGTGAAAACATGGGGCCCCTTTCAGTTCGTGGCTCGGCTCTCCGTTTTGTTATTTTATTCAAGTACCTGGATTACAAATGGTTGCCCCGAGGACCCTGGGACCCGGGATCTGGTGAGTAGAGATGTGCACTTGAAATTTTTCGGGTTTTGTGTTTTGGTTTTGGGTTCGGTTCCGCGGCCGTGTTTTGGGTTCGACCGCGTTTTGGCAAAACCTCACCGAATTTTTTTTGTCGGATTCGGGTGTGTTTTGGATTCGGGTGTTTTTTTCAAAAAACCCTAAAAAACAGCTTAAATCATAGAATTTGGGGGTCATTTTGATCCCAAAGTATTATTAAACTCAAAAACCATAATTTACACTCATTTTCAGTCTATTCTGAATACCTCACACCTCACAATATTATTTTTAGTCCTAAAATTTGCACCGAGGTCGCTGTGTGAGTAAGATAAGCGACCCTAGTGGCCGACACAAACACCGGGCCCATCTAGGAGTGGCACTGCAGTGTCACGCAGGATGTCCCTTCCAAAAAACCCTCCCCAAACAGCACATGACGCAAAGAAAAAAAGAGGCGCAATGAGGTAGCTGTGTGAGTAAGATTAGCGACCCTAGTGGCCGACACAAACACCGGGCCCATCTAGGAGTGGCACTGCAGTGTCACGCAGGATGGCCCTTCCAAAAAACCCTCCCCAAACAGCACATGACGCAAAGAAAAAAAGAGGCGCAATGAGGTAGCTGTGTGAGTAAGATTAGCGACCCTAGTGGCCGACACAAACACCGGGCCCATCTAGGAGTGGCACTGCAGTGTCACGCAGGATGTCCCTTCCAAAAAACCCTCCCCAAACAGCACATGACGCAAAGAAAAAAAGAGGCGCAATGAGGTAGCTGTGTGAGTAAGATTAGCGACCCTAGTGGCCGACACAAACACCGGGCCCATCTAGGAGTGGCACTGCAGTGTCACGCAGGATGTCCCTTCCAAAAAACCCTCCCCAAACAGCACATGACGCAAAGAAAAAAAGAGGCGCAATGAGGTAGCTGACTGTGTGAGTAAGATTAGCGACCCTAGTGGCCGACACAAACACCGGGCCCATCTAGGAGTGGCACTGCAGTGTCACGCAGGATGTCCCTTCCAAAAAACCCTCCCCAATCAGCACATGATGCAAAGAAAAAGAAAAGAAAAAAGAGGTGCAAGATGGAATTGTCCTTGGGCCCTCCCACCCACCCTTATGTTGTATAAACAAAACAGGACATGCACACTTTAACCAACCCATCATTTCAGTGACAGGGTCTGCCACACGACTGTGACTGATATGACGGGTTGGTTTGGACCCCCCCCCAAAAAAGAAGCAATTAATCTCTCCTTGCACAAACTGGCTCTACAGAGGCAAGATGTCCACCTCATCTTCACCCTCCGATATATCACCGTGTACATCCCCCTCCTCACAGATTATCAATTCGTCCCCACTGGAATCCACCATCTCAGCTCCCTGTGTACTTTGTGGAGGCAATTGCTGCTGGTCAATGTCTCCGCAGAGGAATTGATTATAATTCATTTTAATGAACATCATCTTCTCCACATTTTCTGGATGTAACCTCGTACGCCGATTGCTGACAAGGTGAGCGGCGGCACTAAACACTCTTTCGGAGTACACACTTGTGGGAGGGCAACTTAGGTAGAATAAAGCCAGTTTGTGCAAGGGCCTCCAAATTGCCTCTTTTTCCTGCCAGTATAAGTACGGACTGTGTGACGTGCCTACTTGGATACGGTCACTCATATAATCCTCCACCATTCTATCAATGTTGAGAGAATCATATGCAGTGACAGTAGACGACATGTCCGTAATCGTTGTCAGGTCCTTCAGTCCGGACCAGATGTCAGCATCAGCAGTCGCTCCAGACTGCCCTGCATCACCGCCAGCGGGTGGGCTCGGAATTCTGAGCCTTTTCCTCGCACCCCCAGTTGCGGGAGAATGTGAAGGAGGAGATGTTGACAGGTCGCGTTCCGCTTGACTTGACAATTTTGTCACCAGCAGGTCTTTCAACCCCAGCAGACCTGTGTCTGCCGGAAAGAGAGATCCAAGGTAGGCTTTAAATCTAGGATCGAGCACGGTGGCCAAAATGTAGTGCTCTGATTTCAACAGATTGACCACCCGTGAATCCTTGTTAAGCGAATTAAGGGCTGCATCCACAAGTCCCACATGCCTAGCGGAATCGCTCCCTTTTAGCTCCTTCTTCAATGCCTCCAGCTTCTTCTGCAAAAGCCTGATGAGGGGAATGACCTGACTCAGGCTGGCAGTGTCTGAACTGACTTCACGTGTGGCAAGTTCAAAGGGCATCAGAACCTTGCACAACGTTGAAATCATTCTCCACTGCGCCTGAGACAGGTGCATTCCACCTACTATATCATGCTCAATTGTATAGGCTTGAATGGCCTTTTGCTGCTCCTCCAACCTCTGAAGCATATAGAGGGTTGAATTCCACCTCGTTACCACTTCTTGCTTCAGATGATGGCAGGGCAGGTTCAGTAGTTTTTGGTGGTGCTCCAGTCTTCTGTACGTGGTGCCTGTACGCCGAAAGTGTCCCGCAATTCTTCTGGCCACCGACAGCATCTCTTGCACGCCCCTGTCGTTTTTTAAAAAATTCTGCACCACCAAATTCAAGGTATGTGCAAAACATGGGACGTGCTGGAATTTGCCCATATTTAATGCACACACAATATTGCTGGCGTTGTCCGATGCCACAAATCCACAGGAGAGTCCAATTGGGGTAAGCCATTCCGCGATGTTCTTCCTCAGTTGCCGTAAGAGGTTTTCAGCTGTGTGTGTATTCTGGAAAGCGGTGATACAAAGCGTAGCCTGCCTAGGAAAGAGTTGGCGTTTGCGAGATGCTGCTACTGGTGCCGCCGCTGCTGTTCTTGCGGCGGGAGTCCATACATCTACCCAGTGGGCTGTCACAGTCATATAGTCCTGACCCTGCCCTGCTCCACTTGTCCACATGTCCGTGGTTAAGTGGACATTGGGTACAACTGCATTTTTTAGGACACTGGTGAGTCTTTTTCTGACGTCCGTGTACATTCTCGGTATCGCCTGCCTAGAGAAGTGGAACCTAGATGGTATTTGGTAACGGGGGCACACTGCCTCAATAAATTGTCTAGTTCCCTGTGAACTAACGGCGGATACCGGACGCACGTCTAACACCAACATAGTTTTCAAGGACTCAGTTATCCGCTTTGCAGTAGGATGACTGCTGTGATATTTCATCTTCCTCGCAAAGGACTGTTGAACAGTCAATTGCTTACTGGAAGTAGTACAAGTGGGCTTACGACTTCCCCTCTGGGATGACCATCGACTCCCAGCGGCAACAACAGCAGCGCCAGCAGCAGTAGGCGTTACACGCAAGGATGCATCGGAGGAATCCCAGGCAGGAGAGGACTCGTCAGAATTGCCAGTGACATGGCCTGCAGGACTATTGGCATTCCTGGGGAAGGAGGAAATTGACACTGAGGGAGTTGGTGGGGTGGTTTGCGTGAGCTTGGTTACAAGAGGAAGGGATTTACTGGTCAGTGGACTGCTTCCGCTGTCACCCAAAGTTTTTGAACTTGTCACTGACTTATTATGAATGCGCTGCAGGTGACGTATAAGGGAGGATGTTCCGAGGTGGTTAACGTCCTTACCCCTACTTATTACAGCTTGACAAAGGGAACACACGGCTTGACACCTGTTGTCCGCATTTCTGGTGAAATACCTCCACACCGAAGAGCTGATTTTTTTTGGTATTTTCACCTGGCATGTCAACGGCCATATTCCTCCCACGGACAACAGGTGTCTCCCCGGGTGCCTGACTTAAACAAACCACCTCACAATCAGAATCCTCCTGGTCAATTTCCTCCCCAGCGCCAGCAACACCCATATCCTCCTCATCCTGGTGTACTTCAACACTGACATCTTCAATCTGACTATCAGGAACTGGACTGCGGGTGCTCCTTCCAGCACTTGCAGGGGGCGTGCAAATGGTGGAAGGCGCATGCTCTTCACGTCCAGTGTTGGGAAGGTCAGGCATCGCAACCGACACAATTGGACTCTCCTTGTGGATTTGGGATTTCGAAGAATGCACAGTTCTTTGCTGTGCTGCTTTTGCCAGCTTGAGTCTTTTCATTTTTCTAGCGAGAGGCTGAGTGCTTCCATCCTCATGTGAAGCTGAACCACTAGCCATGAACATAGGCCAGGGCCTCAGCCGTTCCTTGCCACTCCGTGTGGTAAATGGCATATTGGCAAGTTTACGCTTCTCCTCCGACAATTTTATTTTAGGTTTTGGAGTCCTTTTTTTACTGATATTTGGTGTTTTGGATTTGACATGCTCTGTACTATGACATTGGGCATCGGCCTTGGAAGACGACGTTGCTGGCATTTCATCGTCTCGGCCATGACTAGTGGCAGCAGCTTCAGCACGAGGTGGAAGTGGATCTTGATCTTTCCCTAATTTTGGAACCTCAACATTTTTGTTCTCCATATTTTAATAGGCACAACTAAAAGGCACCTCAGGTAAACAATGGAGATGGATGGATTGGATACTAGTATACAATTATGGACGGGCTGCCGAGTGCCGACACAGAGGTAGCCACAGCCGTGAACTACCGCACTGTACTGTGTCTGCTGCTAATATAGACTGGTTGATAAAGAGATAGTATACTCGTAACTAGTATGTATGTATAAAGAAAGAAAAAAAAACCACGGTTAGGTGGTATATACAATTATGGACGGGCTGCCGAGTGCCGACACAGAGGTAGCCACAGCCGTGAACTACCGCACTGTACTGTGTCTGCTGCTAATATAGACTGGTTGATAAAGAGATAGTATACTCGTAACTAGTATGTATGTATAAAGAAAGAAAAAAAACCACGGTTAGGTGGTATATACAATTATGGACGGGCTGCCGAGTGCCGACACAGAGGTAGCCACAGCCGTGAACTACCGCACTGTACTGTGTCTGCTGCTAATATATAGACTGGTTGATAAAGAGATAGTATACTCGTAACTAGTATGTATGTATAAAGAAAGAAAAAAAAACCACGGTTAGGTGGTATATACAATTATGGACGGGCTGCCGAGTGCCGACACAGAGGTAGCCACAGCCGTGAACTACCGCACTGTACTGTGTCTGCTGCTAATATAGACTGGTTGATAAAGAGATAGTATACTCGTAACTAGTATGTATGTATAAAGAAAGAAAAAAAAACCACGGTTAGGTGGTATATACAATTATGGACGGGCTGCCGAGTGCCGACACAGAGGTAGCCACAGCCGTGAACTACCGCACTGTACTGTGTCTGCTGCTAATATATAGACTGGTTGATAAAGAGATAGTATACTCGTAACTAGTATGTATGTATAAAGAAAGAAAAAAAAACCACGGTTAGGTGGTATATACAATTATGGACGGGCTGCCGAGTGCCGACACAGAGGTAGCCACAGCCGTGAACTACCGCACTGTACTGTGTCTGCTGCTAATATAGACTGGTTGATAAAGAGATAGTATACTCGTAACTAGTATGTATGTATAAAGAAAGAAAAAAAAAACACGGTTAGGTGGTATATACAATTATGGACGGGCTGCCGAGTGCCGACACAGAGGTAGCCACAGCCGTGAACTACCGCACTGTACTGTGTCTGCTGCTAATATAGACTGGTTGATAAAGAGATAGTATACTCGTAACTAGTATGTATGTATAAAGAAAGAAAAAAAAACCACGGTTAGGTGGTATATACAATTATGGACGGGCTGCCGAGTGCCGACACAGAGGTAGCCACAGCCGTGAACTACCGCACTGTACTGTGTCTGCTGCTAATATATAGACTGGTTGATAAAGAGATAGTATACTCGTAACTAGTATGTATGTATAAAGAAAGAAAAAAAAACCACGGTTAGGTGGTATATACAATTATGGACGGGCTGCCGAGTGCCGACACAGAGGTAGCCACAGCCGTGAACTACCGCACTGTACTGTGTCTGCTGCTAATATAGACTGGTTGATAAAGAGATAGTATACTCGTAACTAGTATGTATGTATAAAGAAAGAAAAAAAAACCACGGTTAGGTGGTATATACAATTATGGACGGGCTGCCGAGTGCCGACACAGAGGTAGCCACAGCCGTGAACTACCGCACTGTACTGTGTCTGCTGCTAATATATAGACTGGTTGATAAAGAGATAGTATACTACTAATATTATATATACTGGTGGTCAGGTCACTGGTCACTAGTCACACTGGCAGTGGCACTCCTGCAGCAAAAGTGTGCACTGTTTAATTTTAATATAATATTATGTACTCCTGGCTCCTGCTATAACCTATAACTGGCACTGCAGTAGTGCTCCCCAGTCTCCCCCACAATTATAAGCTGTGTGAGCTGAGCAGTCAGACAGATATATAATATATATAGATGATGCAGCACACTGGCCTGAGCCTGAGCAGTGCACACAGATATGGTATGTGACTGACTGAGTCACTGTGTGTATCGCTTTTTTCAGGCAGAGAACGGATATATTAAATAAACTGCACTGTGTGTCTGGTGGTCACTCACTATATAATATATTATGTACTCCTGGCTCCTGCTATAACCTATAACTGGCACTGCAGTAGTGCTCCCCAGTCTCCCCCACAATTATAAGCTGTGTGAGCTGAGCAGTCAGACAGATATATATAATATTATATAGTTTCAAAGAAAAGCAGCGGCACTCAGCAGACTGATTTGCAGAAAAAAAGCCGTTTATTCCGGTCCTACGCCGTTTCGGGGGTGTACCCCGTCTTCAGGGACAATACAGAACATTATTATTAATATTATATATAGATAATAGATGATGCAGCACACTGGCCTGAGCCTGAGCAGTGCACACAGATATGGTATGTGACTGAGTCACTGTGTGCTGTGTATCGCTTTTTTCAGGCAGAGAACGGATTATAAATAAAACTGGTGGTCACTGGTCACTATCAGCAAAACTCTGCACTGTACTGAGTACTCCTAATGCTCCCCAAAATTAGTAAATCAAGTGTCTCTCTAATCTATTCTAAACGGAGAGGACGCCAGCCACGTCCTCTCCCTATCAATCTCAATGCACGTGTGAAAATGGCGGCGACGCGCGGCTCCTTATATAGAATCCGAGTCTCGCGATAGAATCCGAGCCTCGCGAGAATCCGACAGCGTCATGATGACGTTCGGGCGCGCTCGGGTTAACCGAGCAAGGCGGGAAGATCCGAGTCGCTCGGACCCGTGAAAAAAAACATGAAGTTCTGGCGGGTTCGGATTCAGAGAAACCGAACCCGCTCATCTCTACTGGTGAGTAGAATTTATTCAACAGGTACCCCTTGGATTCTACTGGAGAAGAGGACAGACCCTCGTGTGAACATAAGGTAAGTATGTATGTATGTTTGTGTGCATGTATGTAATAAATCTTTACTTTCACGGTGTGTGTGTCTTGTCTTTTTTTGGGTATTTTTTTAGTAATAGTACTACAGGTACCAGCGGGCCCATTTTTCCGCCGCATGCTGGTACTTGTGGTTCTCCAAGTACCAGCATGCGGGGGAGGCTTGCTGGGCCTTGTAGTACTGCTACTAAAAACAATATCTTTTCATTATCACAAAAGGCTATCAGCCCCCCCATCCGCAGCCCATTGGATGGGGGGGGACAGCCTCGGGCTTCACCCCTGGCCCTTGGGTGGCTGGGGGGGGACCCCTTGATTGAAGGGGTCCCCACTCCCCCAGGGTACCCCGGCCAGGGGTGACTAGTTGGATTTTTGATGCCACGGCCGCAGGGCACTATATAAAAGTGACCCCCGGCTGTGGCATTATCTGTCCAGCTAGTGGAGCCCGGTGCTGGTTTTAAAAATACGGGGGACCCCTACTCTTTTTGTCCCCCGTATTTTTGGAACCAGGACCAGGCGCAGAGCCCGATGCTGGTTGCTTAAATATGGGGGAACCCCTGTCATTTTTTTCCCCATATTTCTGCAACCAGGATCGGCTCAAAGAGCCCGAGGCTGGTTATGCTTAGGAGAGGGGACCCCACGCAATTTTTTTTGAGAAAATAATCACTTTCCCACCCCTTCCCACTGATATACATGCACGGATCTCATGGATCCGTGCATGCCTATCCAATCACGAATAAAAAAAGCAGGTCTGTTTTTTTTAAGCATTTTTTTACGAGTTGTAATTTTTCACGGCAGTTTTTTGTTTTGTTTTGCTTTGCACTTCTTAGTAAATGACCGAGATTCATACTTAAACAGCCGCGTTTTGACCGATGGTGTATTCATTCATGATTTTTTTCCTAGGACTTCCAAATATTACGAATGCCCTCATCACTGCCGTGATTATTGCTTAGTAAATTACCGAGATGACACTTTGATGAAAAAACGGCATCTCGGTCAAAATCGGGACCTTAGTAAATTTACCCCACTGTCTATGTATCAAACGGATAGGCTACGAGCCTGATTCAGCTTGGATCGCAAAAGCAATATCTCTCTCTATTGGGCAAAACCATGGCCCTCATTCCGAGTTGTTCGCTCGCAAGCTGCTTTTAGCAGCTTTGCACACTCTAAGCCGCCGCCTACTGGGAGTGAATCTTAGCATAGTAAAATTGCGAACGAAAGATTAGCAGAATTGCGAATAGACACTTCTTAGCAGTTTCTGAGTAGCTCCACACTTACTCGGCAACTGCGATCAATTCAGTCAGTTTCGTTCCTGGTTTGACGTCACAAACACACCCAGCGTTCACCCAGACACTCCCCCGTTTCTTCAGACACTCCCGCGTTTTTCCCAGAAACGGCAGCATTTTTTCAAACACACCCATAAAACGGCCAGTTTCCACCCAGAAACACCCTCTTCCTGTCAATCACATTACGATCACCAGAACGAAGAAAAAACCACGTAATGCCGTGAGTAAAATTCCTAACTGCATAGCAATTTTACTTGGCGCAGTCGCAGTGCGAACATTGTGCATGCGCAATTAGCAGAAAATCGCTGCGATGCGAAGAAAATTACCGAGCGAACAACTCGGAATGACCACCCATGTGCACTGCAGGTGGGACAAATATAACATATGCAGAGAGCGTTAGATTTGGGTGGGTTATATTGTTTCTGTGCAGTGTAAACACTGGCTGCTTTATTTTTACACTGCAATTTAGATTTCAATTTGATCACACCCCACCCAAATCTAACTCTCTCTGCACATGTTATATCTGTCCCACCTGCACTGCACATGGTTTTGCCCATTAGAGAAAGATTCTACTTTTGAGATCCATGCTCAATCAGGCCCTTTGTGCGAAGTAAATTATATGGAAAGAGAACTTAGTTTAAATAAATCTTACTATAAGATGCTATACATGAATTCATGACTAAATGCAATTTAAACAAATGTTATCTTTACTTTTATAACCTTGCTCATTTATTCAAACATAGGAATTATTTCCCTTTTGAGGCTAGTGCATGCCATCTATATAAATGTTCATGTAAGTCCTACAAAAATTCCACCATGATTGGCTGCATAAAGATCAGTTATTCCTGGGCAATAGGTTTTAATAAGTTCACTGATTACATTATAGTTTGCAGAGACTGTTGTTAGAGTCTAGAAATAATAGAGGTTACAGTTTGTGAAAACTATTTTTTCAGCCTTTACAACATCAACATTCCAATGACTATTTTATTCATACACCAGATTTGATCAAACTTTGCACAATAATGTAATAAAAACTCAAGTACTGTAGCATGAATAGGTAAATGAAATCTCTGAATAATAAAGGATTATGAAATGTCATAAAGACCTCTGCTGAATCCCTTTCACATTTTGTGCTAATTCGTTGGCTCAGAAGGTGGTAAGATAAATAAATTACAAAAACATCAGGGGTCAGTTTCTGAGTCCCATGCAATGGCACAAATGGACTATGTTTTACAGCTTTGCTTGCATCCAAGTCGCTAAAAAGTTCTACAGTCATGCCTCCTACTGTACGGTGTGTAGCACAAAGGCACAGTAGTGATTGAGACACACAGTCTCGGAAATGTATAAGAAATGCAGTGGGCATTCCTGAGCGGTGACTGGGAGGTGGCTAGTCAGATGCATAGAGATGCACTATTTTATGGGCATGTTATGGGATTGTTGCAGGCATGTCACATTACTGGCTGCACAAACAGTTGATTAATTGCTTGCATTAGAGGAAACTCTGGCAGAAAATCTGCACCTAGCAAGGAGCTGGCGCAAGTTTCATTGGTGTGTCTGTTAGCTGCTTCTAAAGATGCACCAAGTGGGATTGTTGCATATAAAGATGTGCAACGTGGAGGTATCATTCCTGGCACATCAGATGCACACAAGGATGGACCGCCCCTTTTCCATGGAGTGGGGCAAGGTGGCGGGGGTATTGCACGGCCTTCCGGCTCTCTTTGTGACAGAACCAGCCCACCAGCTCATCTGGCATTTGCCAGAAGTGCCAGAGAGGCAATCTGGCTCTGGATGCACACTTGTTCGCCAGGGAAAGAATTATATTAGCATTAGCATATACTCACAGCTGCAACTACAGCAAGGACAGCATGTGTCTCTGGGTGTGCCCCTAAAGCCATACATACATTTTACACTGCTCTTTACTCCTTAATGATTGAAAATGGGACACGCCTCCAGGATCTGGCCCACATTAACATTGTCATGCTTTGTTGGTTTCCTCAGGATTACTTTTTTTGTTGTAAGCTAAGCAAATGTTAACATTATTTTTTTTATTTTTTGATAGAATATTGGTATATAAAGCTTTTATTTTACAGAGACTTCAGTTCACAAAATATAATTTTGCATAACAGTTTCCCATCTTCTGTCTATATGTGGTAACATGGATGTTGTGGTCTGGTAGGATAATCGCTGGTGACATGACCCTGCTGGCCATAGTGCTATAACACTAATGGTTATGTATGGTGTCTGCAGAGCCTAGCCACCACAGAGATGCAAGTCTTACCCAAAACAGTTACTGATTTTTTTCTTTCTCACACACTCAGTATTCTGAATGTACTGTGTACTGTATGTGTAGCTGGTTTATTCTAATTTTGTTATGTACTAATAAAGTTCAATGTTGCCTGCTTTCTCTTTGAATAGTCTTCCCTTCAATGCAGTGTATCAGTTATTGTTACACTTGGGCTAATTACAGTTATTATGACTCTCTTTTACTTTGTTGTATAATAGAGAGCAGGCATGAATGTAGCTTAATGTATTCACCTTGTTATCCTAATAGGGATCTATTGAAAAGCTCTCACCTGCAATGCAATTAAGTCGGTCCATTCTCTCAAGTTGCTATATTGTATCTCTTCCATTTGTTCATGCCATTCAGCAGTTTTCATCAGTATTGTTAGTTTACAGACTATCTTTTGTATCATTACATCGTAAACTAGTATTTGTCTACTAGACAGTTATACTCCTTTGCAGTTGGTTACCTCCTCTATTTGGTCTTGATAAGTTTGTCTCCTCCGTATGTCCCCTCCTAAGTTGTCTCTTGCTTCTCCCCTGTATTGTGTCCTCCTCTGTCTTTTCTATTTAACAGTCCCGCTCAGTTACCCTCTCCTACTAACTGTCACTTCTCAACGGCTTTTTTTTTATTTTATATTACAACTTTATTTAAAATGGTGCTGGCCTCTACGTCCATTTCAAAATGGTTTTATTTTAGTGTGATATCACACTGAGGGGTCTATTTACTAAGCCTTGGATGGAAATAAAGTGGATGGAGATAAAGTACCAGCCAATCAGCTCCTGTCATTTTTAAAACCCAGCCTGTGACATGGCAGTTAGGAGCTGATTGGATGGTCATTTATCTCCATCAAAGGCTTAGTAAATAGACCCCTTAGAGCAGGCTTTTTCAACCAGTGTGCCGTGGCACACTAGTGTGCCGCGACCAGTTGCAAGGTGTGCCGCGGAGCCAGAGCAGCTTCCAGCACCTTCAGAGTGAACTGTTGGCTCAGGCTCTTCTTAGAGGATCAGTCGTGCTCCGGCCATGACCTATACCTTGAAAACGGTGTGATATCATAGGTCACGGCCGCCGTGTCTCACCACCCAGCCAGCCCACCTGCCTGCATACACATCTTCCAGTTCCCGCCTGCATACACAGCTTTCCTTGCCAACCCACATCCACACCTGACCGACCGCCCGCTGCTCAGTATTCACAGAACTCCACTATGAACAACTCCCGCCACTGAGGGACAGGGAGGACAGCTGATAATATTTGTTATTTTATTTCTCCTGTGGGGAACAATAGGATTTCAATGGGATTTATGTGGGGAGAATAAGAATTTATGGATTTATGGGGGGAACAATGTGAATAATTCATGTGGGGAGCAATGTGATTGTTTTTTCTGTGTAAGCCAATGTATGTGTGGATTTTTTTTTTTACTGTGTGTGTTTTGTTTTTTTCTGTGGGGAACTGATGGTGTGCCTTGGCAATTTTAAAATGTTGTTCGGTGTGCCACGAGTAAAAAAAGGTTGAAAATCACTGCCTTAGAGCAATCCTAGAAATTGTATCTGAAATGTGTTTAAACACAGGTCTACCAAATATATTTTGTGGGGATCTGAATCAATTTTCATACGGGATCCAAGGCACAGATTATGGCTGGCACTCCCAAATTATTGACAACAAATGAAATAGATTAAAACTGATACTTAACCATTATCCATATACAGTACAGTAATAATCCCGCACCAGTGGCCTTACATCGAAAGTAAAGGATAGCTCGCATCCAACATACAGTATTTTTCTTGTCCATTAAACAACCTCTAGAAGGATGGAAACTTTTGTACTTTGGGGGTCATTCCGAGTTGATCGCTAGCTGCCGTTGTTCGCAGCGCATCAATCAGGCTAAAAATCGGCATTTCTGCGCATGCGTATGCACCCCAATGCGCAGGCGCGTTGTATGGGAACAATGAGCATCGTGGGTTTGCACAGAGTCTAACGAACATTCCAGTCGCACGGCCGAATGCAGGAAGATTGACATGAAGTGGGCGTCTCTGGGTGTCAACTGACCGTTTTCAGGGAGTGCTTAGAAAAACGGAGGCAGGGCAGAAAAAACGCAGGCGTGGCTGGGATTTCGCTGGGTGGGTGTGTGACATCAAAAGCCGTCCCTCCGTCGCTAGAATCAACGCACACGAAGAGTAACTACAGGGCTGGTCTTGTTTTGCACAAAAAGATTTTGCAGGCGCTCCTCTGCACAAGCGTTCGCACTTCTGCAAAGCAAAAATACACTCCCCAGTGGGTGGCAACAATGCGTTTGCACGGCTGCTAAGAACTGCTAGCGAGCAATCAACTTGGAATGACCCCCTTAGTTCACATTTTTGCCACAAATACCAAAATGTTATCTATTTATAAAAGTACGCTGTCTTCCCACTAATGAGAAAATAAGTTTAAGATCCAAAGAGATACTAACTGATTTTTAATTTGTTTTAGGTTTTCTTTTGAGAAGAGAATTGATTTACTACTGAAAATCGTGCTGACCATGAAAAACTAGGGATTTACAACTATAATAATCTAAAGGCAAAAAAAATATGTTTCAAAGTTATAAATCCTCCAATTCAATAAAAAGGATTTATTTCTCTTTCAGAAAACATTCCTTTATGGACAAGTACTCGGATAGTTCATATTTCTATTTTGCAAAGAACAGACCAGAGTTGATTATTTCTTGTAGGAGAATTTGTGGTAAAAACAAAACTTGATAAAATTGCTCTTTTTTTGTAATAAAACTTTTGAACCTGAATGTGCAACCTCAGTGAATCCACAGTCGGCATGGGTGGTAATTCCCAATCATTGTAATAGTCACACATGCTCATAAGAGGCCCCTGATCTATTTATCCAACAGCAGAGCAAGGTCCTCTGGAGGGATTGGTATTCGGAGACTGACATTTGGGATCCCGGAGGTCACCATACTGACCCTGGGATCGCGGTCCCCAGAATGCCGGCGGTGGGGTTGTGGAGGGGGGGAGGCAAGCGCAACGTAGCCCCTTGAGGGCTTGGTGGCTTGCTGCATTTGCCATAGATTCTTTTTCCACTCTATGGGTGTCATAGAAATCCACGAGTGGGAATAGTCCCTGTTAGTCGGCATTCTGACTGTCGGGCTGTCCAAAGCTCAGGATTCTGGCGTTGGTATAGTGACCGACGGTCACATGACTACATCCCCTGGGAAGGGTGATCTGGCACTCCTGATCACTTTCTCCACTGGGCTCCACAGCAGCAATACCTAGTGGTGGTAGAATTATATATAAACACACACACATACATACTCTACATATACAATACCTAGTGGTGGTAGATTTATATATGAACACACACACATACATACTCTACATATACAATTCCTAGTGGTGGCAGAATTATATATAATCCAACCTGGTAGTGTGGAATTACATTTTTCTTTTTGAACATTCTTCAATGTGTATAATAATTCTTCTGATCTTTCTGTTTCCTCTGTTGGAAGGAATAAAATATTTTGGAATTTTCATTTCAATGAAATCTTTTTTTGCAGCAATATATGTACAATCTTCAGAGAAATATGACTTCCCTTTTATCTGCTCCAGCAGAAAACCTACATAACTGTTTTAAGTGACATCATGATTAATTACATTTTTCACTTTTCCAGAAAACATACCTGGCTAAATATTTGAAATCTCAGTAACGTTACTGTATTGCCTGAAGCAAATACAATTGTGTGCAAATGTGAAATACTATATTGGTTAGACCAGGCCTTAAGAGAAGGCTTTTCTATGCCTGCACAAATAATACTAACCAACCCCCACCCTCTCATTTACCATGCTGGGGGGTTTAAATGATGAGCTGCTTTGGTTCTACACTAAAAAATGTTAATTGAACTAGAAAGTCTGCTTGTATGTCCTGCCAGGAGAGCAGGTATACTATGGCAATCTGCCCTCAGATGAACTGCTCTTTTTTGGAACTCTTTACTATTGTCAGTGGCGTAACTAGAAATTTTTCTCCCCCAAGCCAAAAAAATATCCCCCCCCCCCATCCCCCATAATTGGCACTAGTAAAGGGACAAACATGCGCGCGTCACAAAAGGGGTGTGGCTTCATTGAAATGGGCGTGGCTTTGCATAAAGGGGTGTGGCATTGCAGGAAAAGGACTACCTTATACCCCAGTTTTGCAACCTGCACGCCCAGACGTTAGCCACCACAGGAAAGAAAAATAATCCTGATTCATGCCCCTTACATTATTTGTCATTTTTCCTCCTTATAGTAAAGCCCAGTATACATTATGCCACATACTGCAATGGCCCTTAGACATTATGCCGCACACAATAATGCACATGACACAATATGCACACACCATAATGCCCCCGACACATTATGCCACACACCGCAATGCCTGTGACACATTATGCTACACACTGCAATGCCCCGATACATTATAGCACATACAATGTCTGTGACACATTATGACACACACCGCAATGACCCTGAGCCATTATACCACATACCACAAAGCCCGTGATATAGTATACAACACACCGTAATGCCTGACACATTATGACACACACCGCAATGTCCGTGATACATTATGCCACACACTGCAATGACCCTGAGACATTATATCACTTATCACAATGCCCGTGATATAGTATACCATACACCGTAATGCCTTTGACACATACCGCAATGCCCGTTATACCCTATGCCACACACCGCAATGCCCGTTATACATTATGCCACACTGCAATGCCCCTGAGACATTATACCACATACCACAATGCCCGTGATATAGTATGCCACACACCGTAATGCCTGTGACACATTATGACACACACCGCAATGTCCGTGATACATTATGCCACACACCGTAATGCCCATTACACATTAAGTCCTACAGTAAGGCTTCTAATTACTTTTAAATTACCTGCTCGTTGCCAGGGGTTTCATGCTCTTGGTTCCATGCACAGTGCCAGGGGTTTTCATGCTCAGGGTGTCATGCTCGTTGCCAGGGGTTTCATGCACTAGGTGTCATGCTCGTTGCCAGGGGTTTCATGCACTGGGTGTCATGATCGTTGCCAGGGGTTACATGCACTGGGTGTCATGCTCGTTGCTAGGGGGTAGTGCTTGTTGCTAGGGCTGTGCTCCCAGTGCCACATATGCCCCCAGTGCCAGATATTCCCCCACAGTGCCAGGTATTCACATGCCCCCAGTGCCAAATATAGTCCCCCATGTGCCAGGTACACATATACCCCCCCAGTGCCACATATGCCCCCAGTGCCAGATATTCTCCCACGGTGCCAGGTACTCACATGCCCCAGTGCTAAATATACCCCCCCAGTGCCACATATGCCCCCTCAGTGCCACATATGCCACCTCCCCCTGTGCTGCATATGCTCTTCCAGTGCTTCTCCCCCCGGCTTCCCCGCTGTTTTGTGATGGAGGGACACGGAGGGAGCAGCGCGCGCATCTCCTGTGTCCCTCCTGAGTCTCCGGCGGGTCTGTTAAAGGAAGTGCCGGTTCGTGAGCCAACCAGAGCTCACGAACAGCACTTCCTTTATTAGACCCGCCGGAGACCCAGGAGGGACACAGGAGAGGCGCGCGCTGTGCCCTCCGTGTCCCTCCTTACAGCAGCGGAGGGTTAGTGAGAGCAGATTGACATGCGGACACTCGTCCGCATTTCAATCTGCGCTAAAGCAGTGGCGGCGCCTCCGCAGCCCCTCGACCCCAAGCCACCGCGAGGGCTGCGGGGGCAGTAGTTACGCCACTGACTATTGTGACTATGGGCTCAGCCAGTGGCGTAACTAGAAATTTTTCTCCCCCAAGCCAAAAAATTCTTCGCCCCCCCACCCATCCCCCATAATTGGCACTAGAAAAGGGATAAACATGCGTGCTCTGTAAAAGGGGCGTGGCTTCATTGAAATGGGCGTGGCTTCACACGAAGGGGCGTGACATTGCTGGAAAAGACTACCTCATACCCCAGTTTTGCAACCTGCACACCCAGACGTTAGCCACCACAGGAAAGAAAAATAATCCTTATTCATGCCCCTTACATTATTTGTCCTTTTTCCACCTTATAGTAATGCCCAGTATACATTATGCCACATACTGCAATGGCCCTTAGACTTTATGCCACACACAATAATGCACACACCGTAATGGCCCCGACACATTATGCCACACACCGCAATGCCCGTTATACATTATGCTACACACTGCAATGCCCCTGATACATTATAGCACATACAATGTCTGTGACACATTATGACACACACCGCAATGACCCTGAGCCATTATACCACATACCACAAAGCCCGTGATATAGTATACAACACACCGTAATGCCTGACACATTATGACACACACCGCAATGTCCGTGATACATTATGCCACACACTGCAATGACCCTGAGACATTATACCACATATCACAATGCCTGTGATATAGTAAACCATACACCGTAATGCCTGTGACACATACTGCAATGCCCGTTATACCCTATGCCACACACTGCAATGCCCGTTAAACATTATGCCACACTGCAATGCCCCTGAGACATTATACCACATACCACAATGCCCGTGATATAGTATGCCACACACCGTAATGCCTGTGACACATTATGACACACACCGCAATGTCCGTGATACATTATGCCACACACCGTAATGCCCATTACACATTAAGTCCTACAGTAAGGCTTCTAATTACTTTTAAATTTTACCTACTCGTTGCCAGGGGTTTCATGCTCTTGGTTCCATGCACGGTGCCAGGGGTTTTCATATTCAGGGTGTCATGCTCGTTGCCAGGGGTTTCATGCACTGGGTGTTATGCTTGTTGCCAGGGGTTTCATGCACTGGGTGTCATGCTCGTTGCCAGGGGGTAGTGATTGTTGCTAGGGCTGTGCTCTCCCAGTGCCACATTTGCCCCCAGTGCCAGATATTTCCCCACAGTGCCAGGTACTCACATGCCCCCAGTGCCAAATACAGCCCCCTTCCCCCCCATGTGCTAGGTACGCATATACCCCCCCAGTGCCACATATGCCCCCAGTGCCACATAAGCCCCCCTCCCCCTGTGCCACATATGCCCCCAGTGCCACATAAGCCCCCCTCCCCCTGTGCCACATATGCCCCCAGTGCCACATAAGCCCCCCTCCCCCTGTGCCGCATATGCTTCCCCAGTGCCCCCCATACTCCCCCAGTGTGCCCCCCGCTGTTTTGTGTTGGAGGGACACGGAGGGCACACGGAGGGCACAGCGTGCGCCTCTCCTGTGTCCCTCCTGGGTCTCCGG
Source organism: Pseudophryne corroboree (assembly GCF_028390025.1). Classification (NCBI taxonomy): domain Eukaryota; kingdom Metazoa; phylum Chordata; class Amphibia; order Anura; family Myobatrachidae; genus Pseudophryne; species Pseudophryne corroboree. The sequence continues at coordinate 391,872,559 of NC_086447.1, read as the reverse complement.
CGGGTCTGTTAAAGGAAGTGCCGGTTCGTGAGCCAATCAGAGCTCACGAATGGCACTTCCTTTATTAGACCCACCGGAGACGCAGGAGGGACACAGGAGAGGCGCGCGCTGTGCCCTCCGTGTGCCTCCTTATAGCAGCGGAGGGAAGGAGGAGACCGCAGATTGACATGCGGACGGCTCGTCCGCATGTCAATCTGCGCTAAATCAGTGGCGCCCCCGCAGCCCCTCGCCCCCAAGCCACCGCGAGGGCTGCGGGGGCAGTAGTTACGCCACTGGGCTCAGCAATGATTCAGGTACTGGTTTAGATTGAACATAAGGTGGTCAGTGGCTTGGTAGATTCTGAGTAATTATACAGGGTTTTCTCCCAGATTACAAAGTATCTTATGACCAGCCTATTCATATTAGCTGTATACATGGGGATCTGCAAACATATACCACTTTCCTAGTACCTTTCGTTGCTTAAAGGGATACTGCCATATTAACAGTAAGGTTTTGCCCTTCTGTTGGACCCTGTGTTGTGTTAACTGGCTAACATTGTTCTCACTTTGTAAAGAAAAGGACTTCCATTGATATTGCCATACGAAACACCTGGACAGGCATTTTACCTTTCCCATGATCTGTTTTCTAACCGGGTAATGATTGCAAAGTCCTGGAAAGAGAACAAAAAGGTCATATGGATTGGGTCTCTAAGGAAGAGCTAATGGTAGAGGACATTGGTATGCACAAATCTGAAGATATTGTTGACTTGCATAAAACTATGGAAACCAACACTAATGTGCAAGAATTGTTTTTATTGATATACTGAGACATCCTGGAAGTGGTCTGCACTGACGTCAGAGACCATCCCTAAAAACGCCTGGGTACGCCTGCATTTTTTCTTACACACTCAGAAAACGGCAGTTTTCCACCCAGACAAGCCGGCTTTCTGCCAGTCAAATAGAGGCTACATTGCGTTTATGATCTGTACGCAATTTCTGTCGCTATTACCCCTCACACGTGTGCACAATGCGAATGCTATTCATGTACAGTCATTCAATAATCGCTCAATTGGTGAAGTCTCTAATTAGTGATCCATGGTGAATTAGGCCCTGTTTCGGTTAAAAATCTATCTATGAAGTTGGTAGTTATTTCCTAGAGTTGGTCTTCCAAATATAAACCTTACAGATAAAGGTACTAATTTATTTAAGATCCCACTTAAAAGGTGTCAAGAAGTCTAAAAATTATGCTCAAAAAGACACTAATTCATCAACTTCAAACTGATGAATTGGTGGAGTGTTTTATTGCACTTTAAAATCAATGTTGAGATGTTACAGTATATGTCAACAGAGACATTGGGACAAACTTCTTCCGTACTTACTGTCTGCTGTCCAAGAGGTACTTCAAGCTTCTATGAGTTTTTTTCACCCTTCATCTGCAGAAACTTCAGGGTATCCTGGATGTCTTGTGAAAATCCTGTATGGAACAGCTGATAGAAGGACAGAATGTCCTACAGTATGTTATGGACTTGCAAAGATTTCATTGGTCACTTAGCTAGAGAGAAATGGTTAAAGAGGAAAAATACTTTGGTTACATGGTAGGCAATGATTGTCTTCAGCCAAACAGATAAAGTGCTTACCTTAAGGATTGCTGTAGTGACCAAAGAAGCAGTTGCATACGTTTCTGTGATTGGCCGGACATTACAGGAGGATTACTGCTCAATTTTCAATGGTGATAGCAACCTTAAGATATTTATTAAAGACATCTGCTGCAAATAATCTGAATTGGTCTCCTGAATGTAATTTACCTTTTGATTCTGTCAAACAACTGCTCTCATCAGAGGGTATTGGGCTTCCACTTCAGCAGCACAGTATTAGGGCGACACTATGCCCTGTGTCAGACCCCTATCCTGTTATGTAACACCTAGTGGGCGGAGCCACTGACTTTAGCAAGTAGAGCTCTTAAGGACACTCCAGGCTACTCCAAAGGCTGCAGGGTGCCTGTACTGAGCTCTGCAGTAGCACTACTGGCTACAGGGTGCCATTCCAGGTACCTTGCAAGCCACATGCAGGTGCCATGGGGCAGTGGTGGTGGTGCCCACAGGGCCCTGCATTCTAAGTGATGGCACAACTTGCACACCTCTAGTTCTGGCCCTGTGCTTTGGGTTGTCAAGACTTTCCTCTAAGGGGTGGTGTGTGTGTGTGTGTGTGTGTGTGTGTGTGTGTGTGGGGGGGGGGGGATATGTGGCACATTATCAGGAGGGTATTAACCTCGTGGGATTCAGTTGGTGACTCCACCTTTCCATCACACCTGGTTAATATATTGTCTAATTAAGGTCTGGTAGCTGAATTGTGTTTGTTTTGTGATGGAGGTCTATACCTGTGAACATCTATTTGGTATGCTGTAAGCCTGTTATGTTATGACACTTTATGCTGATATATGACTAAGCTGATATTACTTTGCTATAATACTACTGTGCTGCGAAACTGTTATGCATACCACTATGCTCCACTATTCCTAAAATTATGCTGCTCTCCCTATACTTGTAAAACATTGTTTATCTACAGGTATATTGATTTATAGAGGTTGTCATTGCCCTTGAAACCCATGTAATTCAAATACAGATATGTCCTCATGCACTATTGCTGCAGTCAGGGGTGGATTGGGGACTAAAAGTGGCCCTGGAAATACTTCTGGCAGTGGCCTCATGTAGGCGGCACCAAATCAACTGTAGCCAACATCAAAGTAGATGAGATTAGTACTTCACTATACCTGGGAAATGGTATGCTTATATAGGGTGGATAACATAACAGGATAACAATTTAAATAAAATCCTTTGCATATAAGTAAGGAAAGCAGTTGTTAACTGTTTGGGGATAGGTTACTTTTCCCACATCATTTACAACAAATAGACCTTAAAAAAATCCTGATATTACACTATGTTTATGGCTGATATAACGAAAAAACGTAAGGAAGAAATATAAAGACACAAAGGAAGTAAACAATTTGAAACCACACATTTCTCTTACTTTTTCACTTACTTCCTCTATTTTAAAATAGCAATTAATTTAGGATGATACACCATTTTAAAATGGCTTTAAAAAAGGTTAAGTTAACTAATGGAGGATATCTATACATCAATACAAATTAAAATAATAACAATTTGGGGTTAAACTTCACCTAGTTACTCCTAGAGTGCACTGCAAGCAGAGGCATGGCTAGGCCTGATGGCACACAGGGCAAATAAAAAAAATGGCATCCCTTTAAAACTGTTCTATACTTGGGTACATGCAGTCTCTCTTAAAGAGAATAGTTTATCTTCCTTTGGACAACTTTCTGCCAACACTTAAAAAATATTTCAACTGACCACGTTATTAAAATTTAAGGACAGCATTTTAACTGACATTTTAACATGCTGCATGTTATGATGCAACAAGTTAATTTTCCATGGCCTAATATTTATGTTGACTAGTAATTATTTTATAATATAGTAATATAATTTTACAATTAACTACGATTGGGTATCAATTTGAAATAGCAGATCCTCAATACATATTATTAAGAAAAAAGATAATGACAGACAGGAAAGAGGGGTGAGAAAGACAGTATGAGAATGAGAGAGCATATCCTCCAACATTTTACACTTACAAATTGGTACAAATTGGGAAAAGGGGCGCGGTCACGGGTAAAGGGGCATGGCCACTACCCATTTCCTATACTTTCAATGGAAGTTTGAAGAGCCAAAAATCGGTACAGACCATAAGCAAAGGTACTGTACCTGCCACAAAGGTACAGTTGGTATGAGAGAGAAATATGGAATAAGAGGAGGACAGAAAGAGGCACGGTGAAGAGGTGGGAGAGAAGGTGAATGTCCCCACTTTTACAAGCTGCCACTCCCAGCTCATGTCCCCACTTTCACCAAACCCAGCACATGTCCTGACTTTGACTACCTGCCACTCCAAGCTCCTGTCCCCAATTTTACTACCTGCCATTCCTATCTCCTGTCCCCACTTTCACTGCCTGCAGTTACCAGCTCCTGTCCCCACTTTCACTGTCTACCATTCCCAGATTCTGTACCCGCTTTCACTGTCTGCCACTCACAGCTGCTGTCCCTGGTTTCACTGAGAGCCCCTCACAGCTCCGGTTCCCATTTTTACTACCTACCATTCCCAGCTCCTGTCCCTACTTTCACTACCTGTCGCTCTCACCTCCTATCTTCATTTTGGGTTTGGTATGTTAGGTAGATTAGACTTAGGTCGACAGTGTCTAGGTCAACCACTTTTGGGAGACAGTAAGTAGGTCGACATGATTTCTAGGTCGACAGGGACCCTAGGTCGACATGTAGTAGGTCGACATGAGAAAAGCTCGACATGAGTTTTTTACTTTTCATGGTGTCGTTTTCTTCATAGAGTGACCGGGAAATCCAATTAGTACACCGCTTTGCTCGCCATGCAGGTTACCGTTCCCAGTCGTAGTCCACATGGACCATAAATAATGAAAAAGTATAAAAATTTTGAAAAACTCATGTCGACCTTTTGTCATGTCGACCTAGAACATGTTGACCTAGAGTCTCTGTCAACCTAAAAACCATGTTGAGCTACTTACTGTAGACCTAAAGACCGGATCCCCCTTACTTTCACTACCTGCTGTTCCCATCTCCTGTTCTCAGTTTCTCTGTCTCCACTCACAGCTCCTGTCCACACTTTCACTGCATGCATTTCCCAGATCCTGTCTCCACTTTCGCTGACCACCTTTCCCAGATCCTGTCTCCAATTTCACTGCTAGCTGTACCCAGCATCTGTCGCCACTATCACTGCCTGCTATTCCCAGCTTCTGTCCCACTGTCACTGCCTGCTATTCAAAGCACCGGTCCTGACTTTTGCTGCCAGCCATTTCCAGCTCCTGTCCCCACTTTCACTGCCTGCCACTCCCAGCTCCTGTCCCCACTTTCACTGCCTGCTATTCCAAGCACCTGTCCCCACTTTCAGTGCCTGCCACTCCCAGTTCCTGTCTCCACTGTCACTGCCCGCCATTCCAAGCACCTGCCCCCACTTTCACTGCCTGTCATTCCAATCCCCAATTTAACTGCCCACCTTGCTCAGCTACTGTAACCCACTTTCACTGCCTGCCACTCCCAGCTCCTGTCCCCACTTTCAATGACTGCTATTCCCAGTTCCTGTCCCCACTTTCACTGCATGCATTTTCTAGCTCCTGTCCCCACTTTCACTGCCTGCTATTCCCAGCTCCTGTCCCCGCTGATATACAATAGGATATAAGAGCTTTAATCAGCACAGTGCCCAAAAGCCATTTTTTCCCCTGTCCCCACTGTCAATGCCCACCTTTCCCAGTTCTTGTCCCCACTTTCACTGCCCGCCATTTCAAGCACCTGTCCCCACTTTCAGTGTCTGCCATTCCAAGCACCTATCCCCACTGTCACCGCCCGACACTCCCAGCTCCTGTCCCCACTGTCACTGCTTGCCATTCCAAGCACCTGTCCTCACTGTCACTGCCCGCCACATCCAGCTACTGTCCCCACTGTCACTGCCCACCATTCCAAGCACCTGTCAACACTTTCACTGCCTGCCACTCCGAGCTCCTGTCCCCACTTTCACTGCCCGCCATTGCAAGCATCTGTCCCCACTTTCACTACCCGCCACTCCCAGCTCTTGTAACCCACTTTCACTGCTCGCCATTCCAAGCACTTGTCCCCACTTTCAATGTCTGCCATTCCAAGCACCTGTCCCCACTTTCACTGCCTGCCACTCCCAGCTCCTGTCCCCATTTTGACTGCTCGCCATTCTAAGTACCTGTCCCCACTTTCAATGCCTGCCACTCCCAGTTCCTGTCCCCACTGTCACTGCCTGCCATTCCAAGCACCTATCCTCACTGTCACTGCCCGACACTCCCAGCTCCTGTCTTCACTGTAACTGCCCACCATTCCAAGCACCTGTCCCCACTTTCACTGCCCGCCACTCCCAGCTCCTGTCCCCACTTTCACTGCCCGCAATTCCAAGCACCTGTTCCCACTGTCACTGCCCGCCACTCCCAACACCTGTCCCCACTGTCACTGACCGACACTCCCAGCTCCTGTCCCCACTGTCACTGCCCACCTTTCCCAGCTCCTTTCCCTACGTTGACTGCCCGCCAATTCAATCACTACTTTCACTCTCCACCTTTCCCAGCTCCTGTAACCCACTTACACTACTTGCCACTCCCAGCTCCTGTCCCCACTTTCACTGTCCACCTTTCCCAGCTCCTGTAACCCACACTCACTGCCTGCCACTTCCAGCTCCTGTCCCCACAGCCACTGCCTGCCATTCCAAGCACTTGTCCCCAATGTCACTGCCCGCCACTCCTAGCTCCTGTCCCCACTGTAACTGCCCGCCACTCCCAGCTCCTGTCCACACTGTCACGGCCTGTCATTTCAAGCACCTGTCATTACTTTCACTGCCCGCCACTCCCATCTCCTGTCCCCAATTTCACTGCCCTCCAGTCCCAGCTCCTGTCCCCACTTTCACTGCATGCATTTCCCAGATCCTGTCTCCACTTTCATTGCCTGCCATTCCCAGCTCCTGTCCCCAATTTCACTGCTTGCTATAGCCAGCTTCTGTCGCCACTGTCACTGCCTGCTATTCACAGCATCTGTCCCCACTGTCACTGCCTGTTATTCAAAGCACCGGTCCTGACTTTTGCTGCCAGCCACTCCCAGTTCCTGTCCCCACTGTCACTGCCTGCCATTCCAAGCACCTATCCCCACTGTCACTGCCCGACACTCCCAGCTCCTGTCCCCACTGTAACTGCCCGCCATTCCAAGCACCTGTCCCCACTGTCACTGCCCGACACTCCCAGCTCCTGTCCCAACTGTCACTGACCGCCATTCAATGCACCTGTCCCAACTGTCACTGCCCGCAACTCTCAGCTCCTGTCCCCACTGTCACTGCCTGCCATTCCAAGTACCTGTCCTCACTGTCACTGCCTGCCACATACAGCTCCTGTCCCCACTGTCACTGCCTGCCATTCCAAGCACCTGTCCCCACTTTCACTGCCCGCCACTCCCAGCTCCTGTCCCCACTTTCACTGACCGCAATTCCAAGCACCTGTCCCTACTGTCACTGCCTGCCTCTCCCAACTTCTGTCCCCACTGTCACTGCCCGACACTCCCAGCTCCTGTCCCCACTGTCACTGCCCACCTCTCCCAGCTCCTTTCACTACGTTGACTGCCCGTCATTTCAATCCCTGCTTTCACTCTCCACCTTTCCCAGCTCCTGTAACCCACTTATACTACTTGCAACTCCCAGCTCCTATCCCACTTTCACTGTCCACCTTTCCCAGCTCCTGTAACCCACAATCACTGCCTGCCACTTCCAGCTACTTTCCCCACTGTCACTGCCTGCCATTCCAAGCACCTGTCCCCACTTTCACTGCCTGCCACTCCCAGCTCCTGTCCCCATTTCCACTGCCTGCTGCTCCCAGCTCCTGTCCCCACTTTCACTGCCTGCCACTCCCAGCTCCTGTCCCCATTTTGACTGCTCGCCATTCTAAGCACCTGTCCCCACTTTCAATGCCTGCCACTCCCAGTTCCTGTCCCCACTGTCACTGCCTGCCATTCCAAGCACCTATCCCCACTGTCACTGCCCGACACTCCCAGCTCCTGTCCCCACTGTAACTGCCCGCCATTCCAAGCATCTTTCCCCACTGTCACTGCCTGACACTCCCAGCTCCTGTCCCAACTGTCACTGCCCGCCATTCAATGCACCTGTCCTCACTGTCACTGTCCGCAACTCCCATCTCCTGTCCCCACTGTCACTGCCTGCCATTCCAAGCACCTGTCCTCACTGTCACTGCCTGCCACATACAGCTCCTGTCCCCACTGTCACTGCCCACCATTCCAAGCACCTGTCCCCACTTTCACTGCCCGCCACTCCCAGCTCCTGTCCCCACTTTCACTGCCCGCAATTCCAAGCACCTGTCCCCACTGTCACTGCCCGCCACTCCCAACTCCTGTCCCCACTGTCACTGCCCGACACTCCCAGCTCCTGTCCCCACTGTCACTGCCCACCTTTCCCAGCTCCTTTCCCTACGTTGACTGCACGCCAATTCAATCACTACTTTCACTCTCCACCTTTCCCAGCTCCTGTAACCCACTTACACTGCTTGCCACTCCCAGCTCCTGTCCCCACTTTCACTGTCCACCTTTCCCAGCTCCTGTAACCCACATTCACTGCCTGCCACTTCCAGCTCCTGTCCCCACAGCAACTGCCTACCATTCCATGCACTTGTCCCCAATGTCACTGCCCGCCACTCCTAGCTCCTGTCCCCACTGTAACTGCCCGCCACTACCAGCTCCTGTCCACACTGTCACGGCCTGCCATTTCAAGCACCTGTCCTTACTTTCACTGCCCGCCACTCCCATCTCCTGTCCCCAATTTCACTGCCCTCCAGTCCCAGCTCCTGTCCCCACTTTCACTGCAAGCATTTCCCAGATCCTTTTTTACCAAGTGGTAAAGAGGAATGAAGCGCTAATGGATGTTGCGTTTCTTATGCTGCTGCTAAAAAATTGGGGTAGTCAAACCCAAAAATACATACAAATATACAAACACAATAGCAGCGCTAACGGAATAATTAATTAAAGAATAAGAAGGATTGAGTGAGAAAAAACTGATCACAATTTAATTAGACATATTGTTAAAACACATTAAAAACCATAACATGGCCACTAGTTCAATATAAACACTTAGTCGAATAGCTGCCTATCTAGTGTAGTCTGTTCCTATTTTTAGTGGACTGGTAGAGAATTGGGTGAAAAGACTGGAGGTGGACCAAAGATGCAGTCCCACATAGATTATTACCACATAAAGCCGCTGGAGGTGTAGTCCCTTGAGAGTGTCACTTTGATAAACTCAAACCCAAGCAAGGTTTTTTTGGGGTCCTCACTGCATTGCGGTATCCTCCTGTTGTGGAGAAGATTGATGGTATTCCAGATGGATTGTTCACCTCGATTTCTCTGCAATGTTTAGGATCCAGTCCTGGTCCGGGCACACAAAGGCAGCAATAATACCAAAAAATAGTGGCCAAGCAAGCCTACTGACGCGTTTCGCTGCAGGCACTGCAGCTTTTTCAAAAGCTGCCTGCAGCGAAACGCGTGACACTCTCAAGGGACTACACCTCCAGCGGCTTTATGTGGTAATAATCTATGTGGGACTGCATCTTTGGTCCACCTCCTGTCCCCACTGTCACTGCCTGCCATTCCAAGCACCTGTCCTCACTGTCACTGCCTGCCACAAACAGCTCCTGTCCCCACTGTCACTGCCTGCCATTCCAAGCACCTGTCCCCACTTTCACTGCCCGCCACTCCCAGCTCCTGTCCCCACTTTCACTGCCCGCAATTCCAAGCACCTGTCCCCACTGTCACTGCCCGCCTCTACCAAACTTCTGTCCCCACTGTCACTGACCGACACTCCCAGCTCCTGTCCCAGCTTTCAATGACTGCTATTCCCAGTTCCTGTCCCCACTTTCACTGCATGCATTTTCTAGCTCCTGTCCCCACTTTCACTGCCTGCTATTCCCAGCTCCTGTCCCCGCTGATATACAATAGGATATAAGAGCTTTAATCAGCACAGTGCCCAAAAGCCATTTTTTCCCCTGTCCCCACTGTCAATGCCCACCTTTCCCAGCTCTTGTCCCCACTTTCACTGCCCGCCATTCCAAGCACCTGTCCCCACTTTCAGTGTCTGCCATTCCAAGCACCTATCCCCACTGTCACCGCCCGCCACTCCCAGCTCTTGTAACCCACTTTCACTGCTCGCCATTCCAAGCACTTGTCCCCACTTTCAATGTCTGCCATTCCAAGCACCTGTCCCCACTTTCACTGCCTGCCACTCCCAGCTCCTGTCCCCATTTTGACTGCTCGCCATTCTAAGCACCTGTCCCCACTTTCAATGCCTGCCACTCCCAGTTCCTGTCCCCACTGTCACTGCCTGCCATTCCAAGCACCTATCCTCACTGTCACTGCCCGACACTCCCAGCTCCTGTCTTCACTGTAACTGCCCACCATTCCAAGCACCTGTCCCCACTTTCACTGCCCGCCACTCCCAGCTCCTGTCCCCACTTTCACTGCCCGCAATTCCAAGCACCTGTTCCCACTGTCACTGCCCGCCACTCCCAACACCTGTCCCCACTGTCACTGACCGACACTCCCAGCTCCTGTCCCCACTGTCACTGCCCACCTTTCCCAGCTCCTTTCCCTACGTTGACTGCCCGCCAATTCAATCACTACTTTCACTCTCCACCTTTCCCAGCTCCTGTAACCCACTTACACTACTTGCCACTCCCAGCTCCTGTCCCCACTTTCACTGTCCACCTTTCCCAGCTCCTGTAACCCACACTCACTGCCTGCCACTTCCAGCTCCTGTCCCCACAGCCACTGCCTGCCATTCCAAGCACTTGTCCCCAATGTCACTGCCCGCCACTCCTAGCTCCTGTCCCCACTGTAACTGCCCGCCACTCCCAGCTCCTGTCCACACTGTCACGGCCTGTCATTTCAAGCACCTGTCATTACTTTCACTGCCCGCCACTCCCATCTCCTGTCCCCAATTTCACTGCCCTCCAGTCCCAGCTCCTGTCCCCACTTTCACTGCATGCATTTCCCAGATCCTGTCTCCACTTTCATTGCCTGCCATTCCCAGCTCCTGTCCCCAATTTCACTGCTTGCTATAGCCAGCTTCTGTCGCCACTGTCACTGCCTGCTATTCACAGCATCTGTCCCCACTGTCACTGCCTGTTATTCAAAGCACCGGTCCTGACTTTTGCTGCCAGCCACTCCCAGTTCCTGTCCCCACTGTCACTGCCTGCCATTCCAAGCACCTATCCCCACTGTCACTGCCCGACACTCCCAGCTCCTGTCCCCACTGTAACTGCCCGCCATTCCAAGCACCTGTCCCCACTGTCACTGCCCGACACTCCCAGCTCCTGTCCCAACTGTCACTGACCGCCATTCAATGCACCTGTCCCAACTGTCACTGCCCGCAACTCTCAGCTCCTGTCCCCACTGTCACTGCCTGCCATTCCAAGTACCTGTCCTCACTGTCACTGCCTGCCACATACAGCTCCTGTCCCCACTGTCACTGCCTGCCATTCCAAGCACCTGTCCCCACTTTCACTGCCCGCCACTCCCAGCTCCTGTCCCCACTTTCACTGACCGCAATTCCAAGCACCTGTCCCTACTGTCACTGCCTGCCTCTCCCAACTTCTGTCCCCACTGTCACTGCCCGACACTCCCAGCTCCTGTCCCCACTGTCACTGCCCACCTCTCCCAGCTCCTTTCACTACGTTGACTGCCCGTCATTTCAATCCCTGCTTTCACTCTCCACCTTTCCCAGCTCCTGTAACCCACTTATACTACTTGCCACTCCCAGCTCCTATCCCACTTTCACTGTCCACCTTTCCCAGCTCCTGTAACCCACAATCACTGCCTGCCACTTCCAGCTACTTTCCCCACTGTCACTGCCTGCCATTCCAAGCACCTGTCCCCACTTTCACTGCCTGCCACTCCCAGCTCCTGTCCCCATTTCCACTGCCTGCTGCTCCCAGCTCCTGTCCCCACTTTCACTGCCTGCCACTCCCAGCTCCTGTCCCCATTTTGACTGCTCGCCATTCTAAGCACCTGTCCCCACTTTCAATGCCTGCCACTCCCAGTTCCTGTCCCCACTGTCACTGCCTGCCATTCCAAGCACCTATCCCCACTGTCACTGCCCGACACTCCCAGCTCCTGTCCCCACTGTAACTGCCCGCCATTCCAAGCATCTTTCCCCACTGTCACTGCCTGACACTCCCAGCTCCTGTCCCAACTGTCACTGCCCGCCATTCAATGCACCTGTCCTCACTGTCACTGTCCGCAACTCCCATCTCCTGTCCCCACTGTCACTGCCTGCCATTCCAAGCACCTGTCCTCACTGTCACTGCCTGCCACATACAGCTCCTGTCCCCACTGTCACTGCCCACCATTCCAAGCACCTGTCCCCACTTTCACTGCCCGCCACTCCCAGCTCCTGTCCCCACTTTCACTGCCCGCAATTCCAAGCACCTGTCCCCACTGTCACTGCCCGCCACTCCCAACTCCTGTCCCCACTGTCACTGCCCGACACTCCCAGCTCCTGTCCCCACTGTCACTGCCCACCTTTCCCAGCTCCTTTCCCTACGTTGACTGCACGCCAATTCAATCACTACTTTCACTATCCACCTTTCCCAGCTCCTGTAACCCACTTACACTGCTTGCCACTCCCAGCTCCTGTCCCCACTTTCACTGTCCACCTTTCCCAGCTCCTGTAACCCACATTCACTGCCTGCCACTTCCAGCTCCTGTCCCCACAGCAACTGCCTACCATTCCATGCACTTGTCCCCAATGTCACTGCCCGCCACTCCTAGCTCCTGTCCCCACTGTAACTGCCCGCCACTACCAGCTCCTGTCCACACTGTCACGGCCTGCCATTTCAAGCACCTGTCCTTACTTTCACTGCCCACCACTCCCATCTCCTGTCCCCAATTTCACTGCCCTCCAGTCCCAGCTCCTGTCCCCACTTTCACTGCAAGCATTTCCCAGATCCTTTTTTACCAAGTGGTAAAGAGGAATGAAGCGCTAATGGATGTTGCGTTTCTTATGCTGCTGCTAAAAAATTGGGGTAGTCAAACCCAAAAATACATACAAATATACAAACACAATAGCAGCGCTAACGGAATAATTAATTAAAGAATAAGAAGGATTGAGTGAGAAAAAACTGATCACAATTTAATTAGACATATTGTTAAAACACATTAAAAACCATAACATGGCCACTAGTTCAATATAAACACTTAGTCGAATAGCTGCCTATCTAGTGTAGTCTGTTCCTATTTTTAGTGGACTGGTAGAGAATTGGGTGAAAAGACTGGAGGTGGACCAAAGATGCAGTCCCACATAGATTATTACCACATAAAGCCGCTGGAGGTGTAGTCCCTTGAGAGTGTCACTTTGATAAACTCAAACCCAAGCAAGGTTTTTTTGGGGTCCTCACTGCATTGCGGTATCCTCCTGTTGTGGAGAAGATTGATGGTATTCCAGATGGATTGTTCACCTCGATTTCTCTGCAATGTTTAGGATCCAGTCCTGGTCCGGGCACACAAAGGCAGCAATAATACCAAAAAATAGTGGCCAAGCAAGCCTACTGACGCGTTTCGCTGCAGGCACTGCAGCTTTTTCAAAAGCTGCCTGCAGCGAAACGCGTGACACTCTCAAGGGACTACACCTCCAGCGGCTTTATGTGGTAATAATCTATGTGGGACTGCATCTTTGGTCCACCTCCTGTCCCCACTGTCACTGCCTGCCATTCCAAGCACCTGTCCTCACTGTCACTGCCTGCCACAAACAGCTCCTGTCCCCACTGTCACTGCCTGCCATTCCAAGCACCTGTCCCCACTTTCACTGCCCGCCACTCCCAGCTCCTGTCCCCACTTTCACTGCCCGCAATTCCAAGCACCTGTCCCCACTGTCACTGCCCGCCTCTACCAAACTTCTGTCCCCACTGTCACTGACCGACACTCCCAGCTCCTGTCCCAGCTTTCAATGACTGCTATTCCCAGTTCCTGTCCCCACTTTCACTGCATGCATTTTCTAGCTCCTGTCCCCACTTTCACTGCCTGCTATTCCCAGCTCCTGTCCCCGCTGATATACAATAGGATATAAGAGCTTTAATCAGCACAGTGCCCAAAAGCCATTTTTTCCCCTGTCCCCACTGTCAATGCCCACCTTTCCCAGCTCTTGTCCCCACTTTCACTGCCCGCCATTCCAAGCACCTGTCCCCACTTTCAGTGTCTGCCATTCCAAGCACCTATCCCCACTGTCACCGCCCGCCACTCCCAGCTCTTGTAACCCACTTTCACTGCTCGCCATTCCAAGCACTTGTCCCCACTTTCAATGTCTGCCATTCCAAGCACCTGTCCCCACTTTCACTGCCTGCCACTCCCAGCTCCTGTCCCCATTTTGACTGCTCGCCATTCTAAGCACCTGTCCCCACTTTCAATGCCTGCCACTCCCAGTTCCTGTCCCCACTGTCACTGCCTGCCATTCCAAGCACCTATCCTCACTGTCACTGCCCGACACTCCCAGCTCCTGTCTTCACTGTAACTGCCCACCATTCCAAGCACCTGTCCCCACTTTCACTGCCCGCCACTCCCAGCTCCTGTCCCCACTTTCACTGCCCGCAATTCCAAGCACCTGTTCCCACTGTCACTGCCCGCCACTCCCAACACCTGTCCCCACTGTCACTGACCGACACTCCCAGCTCCTGTCCCCACTGTCACTGCCCACCTTTCCCAGCTCCTTTCCCTACGTTGACTGCCCGCCAATTCAATCACTACTTTCACTCTCCACCTTTCCCAGCTCCTGTAACCCACTTACACTACTTGCCACTCCCAGCTCCTGTCCCCACTTTCACTGTCCACCTTTCCCAGCTCCTGTAACCCACACTCACTGCCTGCCACTTCCAGCTCCTGTCCCCACAGCCACTGCCTGCCATTCCAAGCACTTGTCCCCAATGTCACTGCCCGCCACTCCTAGCTCCTGTCCCCACTGTAACTGCCCGCCACTCCCAGCTCCTGTCCACACTGTCACGGCCTGTCATTTCAAGCACCTGTCATTACTTTCACTGCCCGCCACTCCCATCTCCTGTCCCCAATTTCACTGCCCTCCAGTCCCAGCTCCTGTCCCCACTTTCACTGCATGCATTTCCCAGATCCTGTCTCCACTTTCATTGCCTGCCATTCCCAGCTCCTGTCCCCAATTTCACTGCTTGCTATAGCCAGCTTCTGTCGCCACTGTCACTGCCTGCTATTCACAGCATCTGTCCCCACTGTCACTGCCTGTTATTCAAAGCACCGGTCCTGACTTTTGCTGCCAGCCACTCCCAGTTCCTGTCCCCACTGTCACTGCCTGCCATTCCAAGCACCTATCCCCACTGTCACTGCCCGACACTCCCAGCTCCTGTCCCCACTGTAACTGCCCGCCATTCCAAGCACCTGTCCCCACTGTCACTGCCCGACACTCCCAGCTCCTGTCCCAACTGTCACTGACCGCCATTCAATGCACCTGTCCCAACTGTCACTGCCCGCAACTCTCAGCTCCTGTCCCCACTGTCACTGCCTGCCATTCCAAGTACCTGTCCTCACTGTCACTGCCTGCCACATACAGCTCCTGTCCCCACTGTCACTGCCTGCCATTCCAAGCACCTGTCCCCACTTTCACTGCCCGCCACTCCCAGCTCCTGTCCCCACTTTCACTGACCGCAATTCCAAGCACCTGTCCCTACTGTCACTGCCTGCCTCTCCCAACTTCTGTCCCCACTGTCACTGCCCGACACTCCCAGCTCCTGTCCCCACTGTCACTGCCCACCTCTCCCAGCTCCTTTCACTACGTTGACTGCCCGTCATTTCAATCCCTGCTTTCACTCTCCACCTTTCCCAGCTCCTGTAACCCACTTATACTACTTGCCACTCCCAGCTCCTATCCCACTTTCACTGTCCACCTTTCCCAGCTCCTGTAACCCACAATCACTGCCTGCCACTTCCAGCTACTTTCCCCACTGTCACTGCCTGCCATTCCAAGCACCTGTCCCCACTTTCACTGCCTGCCACTCCCAGCTCCTGTCCCCATTTCCACTGCCTGCTGCTCCCAGCTCCTGTCCCCACTTTCACTGCCTGCCACTCCCAGCTCCTGTCCCCATTTTGACTGCTCGCCATTCTAAGCACCTGTCCCCACTTTCAATGCCTGCCACTCCCAGTTCCTGTCCCCACTGTCACTGCCTGCCATTCCAAGCACCTATCCCCACTGTCACTGCCCGACACTCCCAGCTCCTGTCCCCACTGTAACTGCCCGCCATTCCAAGCATCTTTCCCCACTGTCACTGCCTGACACTCCCAGCTCCTGTCCCAACTGTCACTGCCCGCCATTCAATGCACCTGTCCTCACTGTCACTGTCCGCAACTCCCATCTCCTGTCCCCACTGTCACTGCCTGCCATTCCAAGCACCTGTCCTCACTGTCACTGCCTGCCACATACAGCTCCTGTCCCCACTGTCACTGCCCACCATTCCAAGCACCTGTCCCCACTTTCACTGCCCGCCACTCCCAGCTCCTGTCCCCACTTTCACTGCCCGCAATTCCAAGCACCTGTCCCCACTGTCACTGCCCGCCACTCCCAACTCCTGTCCCCACTGTCACTGCCCGACACTCCCAGCTCCTGTCCCCACTGTCACTGCCCACCTTTCCCAGCTCCTTTCCCTACGTTGACTGCACGCCAATTCAATCACTACTTTCACTATCCACCTTTCCCAGCTCCTGTAACCCACTTACACTGCTTGCCACTCCCAGCTCCTGTCCCCACTTTCACTGTCCACCTTTCCCAGCTCCTGTAACCCACATTCACTGCCTGCCACTTCCAGCTCCTGTCCCCACAGCAACTGCCTACCATTCCATGCACTTGTCCCCAATGTCACTGCCCGCCACTCCTAGCTCCTGTCCCCACTGTAACTGCCCGCCACTACCAGCTCCTGTCCACACTGTCACGGCCTGCCATTTCAAGCACCTGTCCTTACTTTCACTGCCCACCACTCCCATCTCCTGTCCCCAATTTCACTGCCCTCCAGTCCCAGCTCCTGTCCCCACTTTCACTGCAAGCATTTCCCAGATCCTTTTTTACCAAGTGGTAAAGAGGAATGAAGCGCTAATGGATGTTGCGTTTCTTATGCTGCTGCTAAAAAATTGGGGTAGTCAAACCCAAAAATACATACAAATATACAAACACAATAGCAGCGCTAACGGAATAATTAATTAAAGAATAAGAAGGATTGAGTGAGAAAAAACTGATCACAATTTAATTAGACATATTGTTAAAACACATTAAAAACCATAACATGGCCACTAGTTCAATATAAACACTTAGTCGAATAGCTGCCTATCTAGTGTAGTCTGTTCCTATTTTTAGTGGACTGGTAGAGAATTGGGTGAAAAGACTGGAGGTGGACCAAAGATGCAGTCCCACATAGATTATTACCACATAAAGCCGCTGGAGGTGTAGTCCCTTGAGAGTGTCACTTTGATAAACTCAAACCCAAGCAAGGTTTTTTTGGGGTCCTCACTGCATTGCGGTATCCTCCTGTTGTGGAGAAGATTGATGGTATTCCAGATGGATTGTTCACCTCGATTTCTCTGCAATGTTTAGGATCCAGTCCTGGTCCGGGCACACAAAGGCAGCAATAATACCAAAAAATAGTGGCCAAGCAAGCCTACTGACGCGTTTCGCTGCAGGCACTGCAGCTTTTTCAAAAGCTGCCTGCAGCGAAACGCGTGACACTCTCAAGGGACTACACCTCCAGCGGCTTTATGTGGTAATAATCTATGTGGGACTGCATCTTTGGTCCACCTCCTGTCCCCACTGTCACTGCCTGCCATTCCAAGCACCTGTCCTCACTGTCACTGCCTGCCACAAACAGCTCCTGTCCCCACTGTCACTGCCTGCCATTCCAAGCACCTGTCCCCACTTTCACTGCCCGCCACTCCCAGCTCCTGTCCCCACTTTCACTGCCCGCAATTCCAAGCACCTGTCCCCACTGTCACTGCCCGCCTCTACCAAACTTCTGTCCCCACTGTCACTGACCGACACTCCCAGCTCCTGTCCCAGCTTTCAATGACTGCTATTCCCAGTTCCTGTCCCCACTTTCACTGCATGCATTTTCTAGCTCCTGTCCCCACTTTCACTGCCTGCTATTCCCAGCTCCTGTCCCCGCTGATATACAATAGGATATAAGAGCTTTAATCAGCACAGTGCCCAAAAGCCATTTTTTCCCCTGTCCCCACTGTCAATGCCCACCTTTCCCAGCTCTTGTCCCCACTTTCACTGCCCGCCATTCCAAGCACCTGTCCCCACTTTCAGTGTCTGCCATTCCAAGCACCTATCCCCACTGTCACCGCCCGACACTCCCAGCTCCTGTCCCCACTGTCACTGCCTGCCATTCCAAGCACCTGTCCTCACTGTCACTGCCCGCCACATCCAGCTCCTGTCCCCACTGTCACTGCCCACCATTCCAAGCACATGTCAACACTTTCACTGCCTGCCACTCCCAGCTCCTGTCCCCACTTTCACTGCCCGCCATTGCAAGCATCTGTCCCCACTTTCATTACCCGCCACTCCCAGCTCTTGTAACCCACTTTCACTACTCGCCATTCCAAGCACTTGTCCCCACTTTCAATGTCTGCCATTCCAAGCACCTGTCCCCACTCTCACTGCCTGCCACTCCCAGCTCCTGTCCCCATTTCCTCTGCCTGCTGCTCCCAGCTCCTGTCCCCACTTTCACTGCCTGCCACTCCCAGCTCCTGTCCCCATTTTGACTGCTCGCCATTCTAAGCACCTGTCCCCACTTTTAATGCCTGCCACTCCCAGTTCCTGTCCCCACTGTCACTGCTTGCCATTCCAAGCACCTATCCTCACTGTCACTGCCCGACACTCCCAGCTCCTGTCCCCACTGTAACTGCCCACCATTCCAAGCACCTGTCCCCACTTTCACTGCCCGCCACTCCCAGCTCCTGTCCCCACTTTCACTGCCCGCAATTCCAAGCACCTGTTCCCACTGTCACTGCCCGCCACTACCAACTCCTGTCCCCACTGTCACTGCCCGACACTCCCAGCTCCTGTCCCCACTGTCACTGCCCACCTTTCCCAGCTCCTTTCCCTACGTTGACTGCCCGCCACTTCAATCACTACTTTCACTCTCCACCTTTCCCAGCTCCTGTAACCCACTTACACTACTTGCCATTCCCAGCTCCTGTCCCCACTTTCACTGTCCACCTTTCCCATCTCCTGTAACCCACACTCACTGCCTGCCACTTCCAGCTCCTGTCCCCACAGCCACTGCCTGCCATTCCAAGCACTTGTCCCCAATGTCACTGCCCGCCACTCCTAGCTCCTGTCCCCACTGTAACTGCCCGCCACTCCCAGCTCCTATCCACACTGTCACGGACTGTCATTTCAAGCACCTGTCATTACTTTCACTGCCCGCCACTCCCATCTCCTGTCCCCAATTTCACTGCCCTCCAGTCCCAGCTCCTGTCCCCACTTTTACTGCATGCATTTCCCAGATCCTGTCTCCACTTTCACTGCCCGCCACTCCCAGCTCCTGTCCCCACTTTCACTGCCCGCAATTCCAAGCACCTGTTCCCACTGTCACTGCCCGCCACTACCAACTCCTGTCCCCACTGTCACTGCCCGACACTCCCAGCTCCTGTCCCCACTGTCACTGCCCACCTTTCCCAGCTCCTTTCCCTACGTTGACTGCCCGCCAATTCAATCACTACTTTCACTCTCCACCTTTCCCAGCTCCTGTAACCCACTTACACTACTTGCCATTCCCAGCTCCTGTCCCCACTTTTACTGTCCACCTTTCCCATCTCCTGTAACCCACACTCACTGCCTGCCACTTCCAGCTCCTGTCCCCACAGCCACTGCCTGCCATTCCAAGCACTTGTCCCCAATGTCACTGCCCGCCACTCCTAGCTCCTGTCCCCACTGTAACTGCCCGCCACTCCCAGCTCCTATCCACACTGTCACGGCCTGTCATTTCAAGCACCTGTCATTACTTTCACTGCCTGCCACTCCCATCTCCTGTCCCCAATTTCACTGCCCTCCAGTCCCAGCTCCTGTCCCCACTTTCACTGCATGCATTTCCCAGATCCTGTCTCTACTTTCATTGCCTGCCATTCCCAGCTCCTGTCTCCAATTTCACTGCTTGCTATAGCCAGCTTCTGTCGCCACTGTCACTGCCTGCTATTCACAGCATCTGTCCCCACTGTCACTGCCTGTTATTCAAAGCACCGGTCCTGACTTTTGCTGCCAGCCATTTTCAGCTCCTGTCCCCACTGTCACTGCCTGCCACTCCCAGCTCCTGTCCCCATTTTCACTGCTCGCCATTCTAAGCACCTGTTCCCACTTTCAATGCCTGCCACTCCCAGTTCCTGTCCCCACTGTCACTGCCTGCCATTCCAAGCACCTATCCCCACTGTCACTGCCCGACACTCCCAGCTCCTGTCCCCACTGTAACTGCCCGCCATTCCAAGCACCTGTCCCCACTGTTACTGCCCGCCACTCCCGGTTCCTGTCCCAACTGTCATTGCCCACCATTCAATACACCTGTCCCCACTGTCACTGCCCGCAACTCCCAGCTCCTGTCCCCGCTGTCACTGCCTGCCATTCCAAGCACCTGTCCTCAATGTCACTGCCTGCAACATACAGCTCCTGTCCCCACTGTCACTGCCCACCATTCCAAGCACCTGTCCCCACTTTCACTGCCTGCCACTCCCAGCCCCTGTCACCACTGTCACTGCCTGCAATTCCAAGCACCTGTCCCCACTGTCACTGCCCGCCACTCCAAACTTTTGTCTCTGCCTGACACTCCCAGCTCCTGTCCCCACTGTCACTGCCCACCTTTTCCAGTTCCTTTCCCTACTTTGCCTGCCCGTCATTTCAATCCCCACTGTCAATGCCCTCCATTCCAAGCACCTATCCCCACTGTCACTGCCCAACACTCCCAGCTCCTGTCCCCACTGTCACTGCCCGCCATTCCAAGCACCTATCCCCACTGTCAATGGACGACACTCCCAGCTCCTGTCCCAACTGTCACTGCCCACCATTCAATACACCAGTCCCCACTGTCTCTGGCCGCAACTCCCAGCTCCTGTGCCCGCTGTCACTGCCTGCCATTCCAAGCACCTGTCCTCAATGTCACTGCCTGCAACATACAGCTCCTGTCCCCACTGTCACTGCCCACCATTCCAAGCACCTGTCCCCACTTTCACTGCCCGCCACTCCCAGCTCCTGTCTCCACTGTCACGGCCTGCAATTCCAAGCACCTGTCCCCACTGTCACTGCCCGCCACTCCCAACTTCTGTCACTGCCTGACACTCCCAGCTCCTGTCACCACTGTCACTGCCCACCTTTTCCAGTTCCTTTCCCTACTTTGCCTGCCCGTCATTTCAATCCCCACTTTCACTGTCCACCTTTCCCAGCTCCTTTAACCCACTTACACTACCTGCCACTCCCAGCTCCTGTCCCCACTTTCACTATCCACCTTTCCCAGCTCCTGTAACACACTTTCACTGCCTGCCACTTCCAGCTCCTGTCCCCACAGCCACTGCCTGCCATTCCAAGCACCTGTCCCCACTGTCACTGCCCACCACTCCTAGCTCCTGTCCCCACTGTAACTGTCCGCCACTCCCAGCTCCTGTCCACACTGTCACAGCATGCCATTTTAAGTATCTGTCCTTACATTCACTGCCCACCACTCCCAGCTCCTCTCACCACTTTCACTGCCTTCCACTCCCAGCTCCTGTCTCCACTGTCACTGCCCGCCACTCCCAGATTTTGTCCCCATTGTCACTGCCTGCCATTCCAAGCACCTGTCCCCAATTTCCCAGCCCACCACTCCCAACTCCTGTCCCCAATGTCACTGCCCACCTTTCCCAGCTCCTGTCCCTATTTTGACTTCCCACCATTCCAATACCCACTTTCACTGTCCACCTTTCCCAGCTCCTGTCACCTATTTTCACTACCTGCCACTCCCAGCTCCTGTAACCCACTTTCACTGCCTGCCACTTCCAGCGCCTTTGTCCACTGTCACTGTCTGCCATTCCAAGCACCTGTCACCACTGTCACTGCTCACTACTCACAGCTCCTGTCCCCACTGTCACTGCCTGCCACTCCCAGCTCCTGTCTCCACTGTCACTGCCCGTCGCTCTCAGCTCCTGTCCCCACTGTCACTGCCTGCCACTCCCAGCTCCTGTCTCCACTGTCACTGCCCGTCGCTCTCAGCTCCTGTCCCCACTGTCACTGCCCGCCACTCCCAACTCCTGTCCCCATTTTCATTGTCCACCTTTCCCAGCTCCTGTAACCCACTTTCACTGCCTGCCACTTCCAGCTCCTTTCCCCACTGTCACTGTCCGCCATTCCAAGCACCTGTAACCACTGTCACTGCCCTACAGTCCCAGCTCCTGTCCTCACTGTTACTGCCCACCACTCCCAGCTCCTGTCCCCACGTTCACAGCCTGCCATTTCAAGCACCTGTCCTTAGTCGCTGCCCGCCACTCCCAGCTCCTGTCCCCATTGTCACTGCCCACCACTCTAAGCTCATGTCTCTACTGTTACTGCCCACCACTCCCAGATTCTGTCCTCACTGTCACTGCCCACTATTTCAAGCAACTGTCCCCACTGTCACTGCCCGCCATTCCCAACTCCTGTCCCCACTGTCACTGCCCACCTTTCCCAGTTCCATTCCCTACTTTGACTGCCCACCATTTCAATACCCACTTTCACTGTCCACCTTTCCCAGCTCCTGTAACCCACATTCACTACCTGCCACTTCCAGCTCCTGTCCCCACTTTCACTGCCCACCTTTCCCAGCTCCTGTAACCCACTTTCACTGCCTGCCACTTCCAGCTTCTGCCCCACTGTCACTGCCTGCTATCCCAAGCACCTGTCCCCACTGTCACTGACCTCCAGTCCCAGCTCCTGTTCCCAATGTCACTGCCCGCCACTCCCAGCTCCTGTCCCCACTGTTACTGCCTGCCATTTCAAACACCTGTTTCCAGTCACTGCCTGCCACTCCAAGCTCCTGTCCCCATTGTTACTGCCCACCACTCTCAGCTCCTGTCCCCACTGTTACTGCCATTTCAAACACCTGTTTCCAGTCACTTCCTGCTATACCAAGCACCTGTCCCCACTTTCACTGCCGGTCATTCCAATCCCCAATTTAACTGCCCACCTTGCTCATCTACTGTAACCAACTTTCACTGCCTGCCACTCCCAGCTCCTGTCCCCACTTTCAATGTCTGCTATTCCCAGTTCCTGTACCCACTTTCACTGCATGCATTTTCTAGCTCCTGTCCCCACTTTCACTGCCTGCTATTCCCAGCTCCTGTCCCCACTGACATACAATAGGATATAAGAGCTTTAATCAGCACAGTGCCCAAAAGCCATTTTTTCCCCTGTCTCCACTGTCAATGCCCACCTTTCCAAGCTCTTGTCCCCACTTTCACTGCCCGCCATTCCAAGCACCTGTCCCCAATTTCAGTGTCTGCCATTCCAAGCACCTATCCCCACTGTCACTGCCCGACACTCCCAGCTCCTGTCCCCACTGTCACTGCCTGCAATTCTAAGCACCTGTCTCCACTGTCACTGCCCGACACTCCCAGCTCCTGTCCCAACTGACACTGTCTGTCATTCCAAGCACCTGTCCCCACTGTCACTGCCTGCCATTCCAAGCACCTGTCCTCACTGTCACTGCCCGCCACATCCAGATCCTGTCCCCATTGTCACTGCCCACCATTCCAAGCACCTGTCAACACTTTCACTGCCTGCCACTCCCAGCTCCTGTCCCCACTTTCACTGCCCGCCATTCCAAGCATCTGTCCCCACTTTCACTGCCCGCCACTCCCAGCTCTTGTAACCCACTTTCACTGCCCGCCATTCCAAGTACTTGTCCCCACTTTCAATGTCCGCCATTCCAAGCACCTGTCCCCAGTTAACTACCTGCCACTCCCAGCTCCTGTCCCCATTTCCACTGCCTGCCGCTCCCAGCTCCTGTCCCCACTTTCACTGCCTGCCACTCCCAGCTCCTGTCCCCATTTTGACTGCTCGCCATTCTAAGCACCTGTCCCCACTTTCAGTGCCTGCCACTACCAGTCCCTGTCCCCACTGTCACTGCCTGCCATTCCAAGCACCTATCCCCACTGTCACTGCCCGACACTACCAGCTCCTGTCCCCACTGTAACTGCCCGCCATTCCAAGCACCTGTCCCCACTGTCACTGCCCGACACTCCCAGCTCCTGTCCCAAATGTCACTGCCCGCCATTCAATGCACCTGTCCTAACTGTCACTGCCCGCAACTTCCAGCTCCTGTCCCCACTGTCACTGCCTCCCATTCCAAGCACCTGTCCTCACTGTCAATTCCTGCCACATACAGCTCCTGTCCCCACTGTCACTGCCCACCATTCCAAGCACCTGTTCCCACTTTCACTGCCCGCCACTCCCAACTCCTGTCCCCACTTTCACTGCCCGCAATTGCAAGCACCTGTCCCCACTGTCACTGCCCGCCACTCCCAACTTCTGTCCCCACTGTCACTGCCCGACACTCCCGGCTCCTGTCCCCACTGTCACTGCCCACCTTTCCCAGCTCCTTTCCCTACGTTGACTTCCCGTCATTTCAATCCCTACTTTCACTCTCCACCTTTCCCAGCTCTTGTAACCCATTTATACTACTTGCCACTCCCAGCTCCTGTCCCCACTTTCACTGTCCACCTTTCCAAGCTCCTGTAACCCACAATCACTGCCTGCCACTTACAGCTCCTGTCCCCAAAGCCACTGCCTGCCATTCTAAGCACTTGTCCCCACTGTCACTGCCCGCCACTCCTAGCTCCTGTCCCCACTGTAACTGCCCGCCACTCCCAACTCCTGTCCACACTGTAACGGCCTGCCATTTCAAGCACCTGTCCTTACTTTCATTGCCCACCACTCCCATCTCCTGTCCCCAATTTCACTGCCCTCCAGTCCCAGCTCCTGTCCCCACTTTCACTGCATGCATTTCCCAGATCCTGTCTCCACTTTCACTGACTAACTTTTCCAGCTCCTGTCCCCAATTTCACTGCTTGCTATAGCCAGTTTCTGTCGCCACTGTCACTGCCTGCAATTCCCAGTATCTGTTCCCGCTATCACTGCCTGTTATTCAAAGTACCGGTCCCGACTTTTGCTGCCTGCCATTCCCAGCTCCTGTCCCCACTTTCACTGCCTGCCACTCCCAGCTCCTGTCCCCACTTTCAGTGCCTGCCACTCCCAGCTCCTGTCCCCATTTTCACTGCTCGCCATTCTAAGCACCTGTCCCCACTTTCAATGCCTGCCACTCCCAGTTCCTGTCCCCACTGTCACTGCCTGCCATTCCAAGCACCTATCCCCACTGTCACTGCCCGACACTCCCAGCTCTTGTCCCCACTGTAACTGCCCGCCATTCCAAGCACCTGTCCCCACTGTCACTGCACGACAATCCCAGATCCTTTTCCAACCGTCACTGCCAGCCATTCAATGCACCTGTCCCAACTGTCACTGCCCGCAACTCCCAGCTCCTGTCCCCACTGTCACTGCCTCCCATTCCAAGCACCTGTCCTCACTGTCACTGCCTGCCACATGCAGCTCCTGTCCCCACTGTCACTGCCAACCATTCCAAGCACCTGTCCCCACTTTCACTGCTCGCCACTCCCAGCTCCTGTCCCCACTTTCACTGCCCGCAATTCCAAGCACCTGTCCCTACTGTCACTGCCCGCCTCTCCCAACTTCTGTCCCCACTGTCACTGCCTGACACTCCCAGCTCCTGTCCCCACTGTCACTGCCCACCTTTCCCAGCTCCTTTCCTTACGTTGACTGCCCGTTATTTCAATCCCTGCTTTCACTCTCCACCTTTCCATGCTCCTGTAACCCACTTATACTACTTGCCACTCCCAGCTCCTGTCCCCACTTTCACTGTCCACCTTTCCCAGCTCCTGTAACCCACATTCACTGCCTGCCACTTCCAGCTCCTGTCCCCACAGCCACTGCCTGCCATTCCAAGCACTTGTCCCCACTGTCACTGCCCGCCACTCCTAGCTCCTGTCCCCACTGTAACTGCCCACCACTCCCAGCTCCTGTCCACACTGTCACGGCCTGCCATTTCAAGCACCTGTCCTTACTTTCACTGCCCGCCTCTCCCATCTCCTGTCCCCAATTTCACTGCATGCATTTTCCAGATTCTGTCTCCACTTTCACTTACTACCTTTCCCAGCTCCTGTCCCCAATTTCACTGCTTGCTATAGCCAGCTTCTGTCGCCACTGTCACTGCCTGCTATTCCCAGCATCTGTCCCTACTGTCACTGCCTGTTATTCAAAGCACCGGTCCCGACTTTTGCTGCCTGCCATTCCCAGCTCCTGTCCCCGCTTTCACTGCCTGCCACTCCCAGCTCCTGTCCCCACTTTCACTGGCTGCCATTCCAAGCACCTGTCTCCACTTTCAGTGCCTGCCACTACCAGCTCCTGTCCCCACTGTCACTGCCCGCCATTCCAAGCACCTATCCCCACTGTCACTGCCCGACACTCCCAGTTCCTGTCCCCACTGTCACTGTCCGCCATTCCAAGCACCTGTCCCCACTGTCACTGCCTGACACTCCCAGCTCCTGTCCCCACTGTCTGCCATTCCAAGCACCAGTCCCCACTGTCACTCCTGTCCCCAATTTCACTGCTTGCTATAGCCAGCTTCTGTCGCCACTGTCACTGCCTGCTATTCCCAGCATCTGTCCCTACTGTCACTGCCTGTTATTCAAAGCACCGGTCCCGACTTTTGCTGCCTGCCATTCCCAGCTCCTGTCCCCGCTTTCACTGCCTGCCACTCCCAGCTCCTGTCCCCACTTTCACTGGCTGCCATTCCAAGCACCTGTCTCCACTTTCAGTGCCTGCCACTACCAGCTCCTGTCCCCACTGTCACTGCCCGCCATTCCAAGCACCTATCCCCACTGTCACTGCCCGACACTCCCAGTTCCTGTCCCCACTGTCACTGTCCGCCATTCCAAGCACCTGTCCCCACTGTCACTGCCTGACACTCCCAGCTCCTGTCCCCACTGTCTGCCATTCCAAGCACCAGTCCCCACTGTCACTGCCCGACACTCCCAGCTCCTGTCCCCACTATAACTGCCCGCCATTCCAAGCACCTGTCCCCACTGTCACTGCACGACAATCCCAGCTCCTTTTCCAACTGTCACTGCCAGCCATTCAATGCACCTGTCCCATCTGTCACTGCCCGCAACTCCCAGCTCCTGTCCCCACTGTCACTGCTGCCATTCCAAGCACCTGTCCTCACTGTCACTGCCTGCCACATACAGCTCCTGTCCCCACTGTCACTGCCCACCATTCCAAGCACCTGTCCCCACTTTCACTGCTCGCCACTCCCAGCTCCTGTCCCCACTTTCATTGCCCGCAATTCCAAGCACCTGTCCCCACTGTCACTGCCCGCCTCTCCCAACTTCTGTCCCCACTGTCACTGCCTGACACTCCCAGCTCCTTTCCCCACTGTCACTGCCCACCTTTCCCAGCTCCTTTCCTTACGTTGACTGCCCGTTATTTCAATCCCTGCTTTCACTCTCCACCTTTCCATGCTCCTGTAACCCACTTATACTACTTGCCACTCCCAGCTCCTGTCCCCACTTTCACTGTCCACCTTTCCCAGCTCCTGTAACCCACATTCACTGCCTGCCACTTCCAGCTCCTGTCCCCACAGCCACTGCCTGCCATTCCAAGCACTTGTCCCCACTGTCACTGCCCACCACTCCTAGCTCCTGTCCCCACTGTAACTGTCCACCACTCCCAGCTCCTGTCCACACTGTCACGGCCTGCCATTTCAAGCACCTGTCCTTACTTTCACTGCCCGCCTCTCCCATCTCCTGTCCCCAATTTCACTGCATGCATTTCCCAGATTCTGTCTCCACTTTCACTTACTACCTTTCCCAGCTCCTGTCCCCAATTTCACTGCTTGCTATAGCCAGCTTCTGTCGCCACTGTCACTGCCTGCTATTCCCAACATCTGTCCCTACTGTCACTGCCTGTTATTCAAAGCACCGGTCCCGACTTTTGCTGCCTGCCATTCCCAGCTCCTGTCCCCGCTTTCACTGCCTGCCACTCCCAGCTCCTGTCCCCACTTCACTGGCTGCCATTCCAAGCACCTGTCTCCACTTTCAGTGCCTGCCACTACCAGCTCCTGTCCCCACTGTCACTGCCCGCCATTCCAAGCACCTATCCCCACTGTCACTGCCCGACACTCCCAGTTCCTGTCCCCACTGTCACTGTCCGCCATTCCAAGCACCTGTCCCCACTGTCACTGCCTGACACTCCCAGCTCCTGTCCCCACTGTCTGTCATTCCAAGCACCTGTCCCCACTGTCACTGCCCGCAACTCCTAGCTCCTGTCCCCACTGTCACTGCCTGCCATTCCAAGCACTTGTCCTCACTGTCACTGCCCGCCACATCCAGCTCCTGTCCCCACTGTCACTGCCCACCATTCCAAGCTCCTGTCATTACTTTCACTGCCTGCCACTCCCAGCTCCTGTCACCACTCTCACTGCCTGCCATTCAAAGCATCTGTCCCCACTTTCACTGCCCGCCACTCCCAGCTCAAGTAAACCACTTTCACTGCCCGCCATTCCAAGCACTTGTCCCCACTTTCATTGTGCGCCATTCCAAGCACCTGTCCCAACTTTCACTACCTGCAACTCCCAGCTCCTGTCCCCATTTCCACTGCCTTTTGCTCCCAGCTCCTGTCTCCACTTCACTGCCTGCCACTCCCAGCTCCTGTCCCCACTTTCACTGCTCGCCATTCTAAGCACCTGTCCCCACTTTCAGTGCCTGCCACTCCCAGTTCCTGTCCCCACTGTCACTGCCCGCCATTCCAAACACCTATCCCCACTGTCACTGCCCAACACTCCCAGCTCCAGTCCCCACTGTAACTGCCCACCATTCAATACACCTGTCCCCACTGTCACTGCCCGCAACTCCCAGTTCCTGTACCCGCTGTCACTGCCTGCCATTCCAAGCACCTGTCCTCACTGTCACTGCCTGCCACATACAGCTTCTGTCCCCACTGTCACTGCCCACCATTCCAAGCACCTGTCCCCACTTTCACTGCCCGCCACTCCCAGCTCCTGTCCCCACTGTCACTGCCCGCAATTCCAAGCACCTGTCCCCACTGTCACTGCCCACCTTTCCCAGTTCCTTTCCCTACTTTGACTGCCCGTCATTTCAATCCCCACGTTCACTGTCCACCTTTCCCAGCTCCTGTAACCCACTTACACTACATGCCACTCCCAGCTCCTGTCCCCACTTTCACTGTCCACCTTTCCCAGCTCCTGTAACACACTTCCACTGCCCGCCACTTCCAGCTCCTGTCCCAACTGTAACTGCCCGCCACTCCCAGCTCCTGTCCACACTGTCATGACCTGCCATTTCAAGTATCTGTCCTTACTTTCACTGCCCACCACTCCCAGCTCCTCTCCCCACTTTCACTGCCCTCCACTCCCAGCTCCTGTCTCCACTGTCACTGCCCGCCACTCCCAGATTTTGTCCCCACAGTCACTGCCTGCCATTCCAAGCACCTGTTCCCAATGTCCCTGCCCACCACTACCAACTCCTGTCCCCACTGTCACTGCCCACCTTTCCCAGCTCCTGTCCCTACTTTGACTGCCCGCCATTCCAATCCCCACTTTCACTGTCCACCTTTCCCAGCTCCTCTCACCTATTTTCACTACCTGCCACTCCCAGCTCCTGTAACCCACTTTCACTGCCTGCCACTTCCAACGCCTGTGTCCACTGTCACTGTCTGCCATTCCAAGCACCTGTCACCACTGTCACTGCTCACCACTCCCAGCTCCTGTCCCCACTGTCACTGCCTGCCACTCCCAGCTCCTGTCCCCACTGTCACTGCCCGTCGCTCTCAGCTCCTGTCCCCACTGTCACTGCCCGCCACTCCCAACTCCTGTCCCCATTTTCATTGTCCACCTTTCCCAGCTCCTGTAACCCACTTTCACTGCCTGCCACTTCCAGTTCCTTTCCCCACTGTCACTGTCCGCCATTCCAAGCACCTGTAACCACTGTCACTGCCCTCCAGTCTCAGCTCCTGTCCTCACTGTTACTGCCCACCACTCCCAGCTCCTGTCCCCACTGTCACAGCCTGCCATTTCAAGCACCTGTCCCCAGTCGCTGCCCGCCACTCCCAGCTCCTATCCCCATTGTCACTGCCCACCACTCTAAGCTCATGTCTCTACTGTTACTGCCCACCACTCCCAGATTCTGTCCCCACTGTCAGTGCCCTGTCCGCAAGCACCTGTCCCCACTGTCACTGCCCGCCACTCCCAGCTCCTGTCCCCACTGTCACTGCCCACCTTTCCCAGCTCCTTTCCCTACTTTGACTGCCCACCATTTCAATACCCACTTTCACTGTCCACCTTTCCCAGCTCCTGTAACCCACATTCACTACCTGCCACTTCCAGCTCCTGTCCCCACTTTCACTGCCCACCTTTCCCAGCTCCTGTAACCCACTTTCACTGCCTGCCACTTCCAGCGACTGTCCCCACTGTCACTGCCTGCCATTCCAAGCACCTGTCCCCACTGTCACTGCCCTCCAGTCCCAGCTCCTGTCCCCACTGTCACTTCCTGCCACTCCCAGCTCCTGTCCCCACTGTCACAGCCTGCCATTTCAAACACCTGTTTCCAGTCACTGCCTGCCACTCCCAGCTCCTGTCCCCTTTGTCACTGCCCACCATTCCCAGCTCCTGTCTCCACTGTTACTGCCCTCCACTCCCTCCCAGATTCTGTCTCCACTGTCACTGCCCGCCATTCCAAGCACCTGTCCCCACTGTCACTGCCCGCCATTCCAAGCACCTGTCCCCACTGTCACTGCCCGACACTCCCAGCTCCTGTCCCCACTGTCACTGCCCGCCATTCCAAGCACCTGTCCCCACTGTCACTGCCCGGCACTCCCAGCTCCTGTCCCCACTGTCACTGCCTGCCATTCCCAAATACTATCCCTACTGTCACTGTCCACCTTTCCCAGCTCCTGTCCCTACTTTGACTGGCCACCTTTCCAATCCCTACTTTTACTCTCCACCTTTCCCAAATCCTGTAACCCATGTTCACTACCTGCCACTCCCAGCTCCTGTCCCCACTTTCACTGCCCACCTTTCCCATCTCCTGTAGCCCACTTTTACTGCCTGCCACTTTCAGCTCCTGTCCCACTGTCACTGCCCGCCATTCCAAGCACCTGTCCCCACTGTCACTGCATGCCACTCCCAGCTCCTGTCCTCACTGTCACTGCCCACCACTCTCAGCTCCTGTTCCACTGTTACTGCCCACCAGTCTCAGCTCCTGTCCCCACTGTCACTGCCCGCCATTCCAAGCACCTGTCCCCACTGTCACTGCATGCCACTCCCAGCTCCTGTCCTCACTGTCACTGCCCACCACTCTCAGCTCCTGTTCCCACTGTCACTGCCCACCAGTCTCAGCTCCTGTCCCCACTGTCACTGCCCACCATTCCAAGCAGCTGTCCCCACTGTCACTACCCACCTATTCCAGCTCCTGTCCCTACTTAGACTGCCTGCCATTCCAATCCCCTCTTTCAGTGCCCACCTTTCCCAGCTCCTGTATCTCAGTTTCACTGCCTCCCACTCCCAGCTCCTGTAACCCACTTTCACTACCCGCCATTCCAAGCACCTGTCCCCACTTTCAATGTCTGTTATTCCCAGCATGGCCTTCAACCACCAATTAACCTGTCTTTAACAGCTAAAGCTTTCATGTTCAGTACCTTGTAATTTAAAGTCCATTCACATTCAGTGAGAATCATCCACTGCCTCTGATAAAGGCTTTACCCCCAAATTGGACCCAGCTCCGCCCCCTCTAGTCCGAACCTAGATCTGACTCCTCCAACTTTGACATCTTAAGTTCTTGCAGGGGAGGAGGGGGGGGGTAAATAATGTAGATGGGGAGTCAAGGACCTCACAGTAAGAGGCACAGGCTGTGCAGCTACAGTTTTGCAGATGATTATTTGAGCCCCATATACACACACAGTAGTGGGCGGGGCTCTGAGACAGTGGGCAGGGGTCTAATCTGATACAGATAGAAGCGATGCCCCCTCTGCTATAGCACTTTGGCTGCAGCTGTGAAAGCAGTGGACCTGGATGCTTATGCTTGTCGCTATATTTAATAGTGGGCAACTTGCCTTTCAGTACTCAGAGTGCTGGAAGAGGTGACTGGGAGCACAGCCTCTTCCTGCGATGTCAGAAACACAGAGCTCCTCCAGGCTGCAAGTCATTGACAGGCACCGGCCGGCTGCCTGTCAGAAAGAATGTGAGTAACTCAGTACTGGGGGCGGGGCCAGCGGCATCAATCGGCCCCACAGTTTTGTCGGCCTCTCAGGAAAGTTCCCAGTGACCTTTATGGCCAATCCGGCTCTGGCTGCAGTTGTGCCAAACATCCACCAGGTCCTGTTAGTCTCTGCGACTAAGTCTCTGAATCTGTATACAAAGTGCCACAAAGCAGCGGCCGCTGCTTCTTTCCGTGGCAAGTTCCATTGTGCTTTGTATACAGACCCAGCCGCACACAGAGATATTAAACTGTTGCACATGAAATGTATCAGCATAGTGTACTGGTGCATCCTAGCCACTACACGTTGCATGTCATATTGAAGCTAGATGTATGAGAATACATCTTTAACCTACTGAATGTAAATAACTAAATAGCATTTATTTTTTTTACTCACTATAACTAAAAATCTATTTTATTTAGTGCCTAGTACACTGATTTACAATGATTGGAAAACTAGAGGGAACACTTTTATACATTGTTTTGCAATAACATGAACTTGAATTTTGTTTTATAATGAGAAAACATTACAAGAGAAGCAAAATAAAATGTTAACTAAAATGTTTTCTGTTTCACTCATATTCAACATCAGATGTAGAAACAAAACAACCATAAGTCAAAACTGACACACTAACTCCAACTTGGAAGCATTTTCTTTTGTAATCCTGTTGAATGCTTGTCAATATAAGCTGTGGTTATTTTAGATCCGAATGGCAAGTTTTAGATAAGCTACAAGAAAATCTGTTTATTGTGTTCGTACAAAAAAATACCCTAAAACTACTGTGTCAACATATACTGAGAAGAAAACATTGAATAAAAAAAAATGTGCAGTTTAGTTTGGAGTGTGACAGTATGTTACTAATTCCTTGATTCCTGGCAATTCCAAGTTTTTGTTTCAGCAACAATGGCAATGCTATTTGTCATCATGTTAAAACATTGGGGTATATTTACTAAGGTCCCGATTTTGACCGAGATGCCGTTTTTTCTTCAAAGTGTCATTTCGGCAATTTACTAAGCAAAAATCTCGGCAGTGATGAGGGCATTCGTAATATTTTGGAAGTCCTAGGAAAAAATCACGAATCAATACACCATCGGTCAAATACGCCTGCAATTTGGTAGAAATCGGTAATTTACTAAAAAGTGCAAATCACAAACACTGCCGACAATAGCCAAACACTGCCGTGCAGAAATACAATTCGTGAAAAAGTGCTAAAAAAAAAACAGACCTGCTTTTTTATCCCGTGTTTGGATAGGCATGCACGGATCCATGAGATCCGTGCATGTTTATCAGTGGGAAGGGGATGGGAAAGTGTTATTTTCTTTAAAAAAAAATGCGTGGGGTCCCCCCTCCTAAGCAAAACCAGCCTCGGGCTCTTTGAGCCGGCCCTGGTTGCAAAAATATGGGGGGAAAAATGATAGAGGTTCCCCCATATTTAAACAACCAGCACCGGGCTCTGCGCCTGGTCCTGGTTCAAAAAATACGGGGGACAAAAAGCGTAGGGGTCCCCCGTATTTCTGAAACCAGCACCGGGCTCCACTAGCCAGATACATAATTCCACAGCCGGGGGACACTTTTATATAGGTCCCGGCGGCCCTGGCATTACATAACCAACTAGTCACCCCTGGCCGGGGTACCCTGGAGGAGTGGGGACCCCTTCAATCAAGGGGTCCCCCCCCCTCCAGCCACCCAAGGACCAGGGGTGAAGCCCGAGGCTGTCCCCCCCATCCAAGGGCTGCGGATGGGAGGCTGATAGCCGTTTTGTAAAAAAATGAATATTGTTTTTAGTAGCAGTACTACAAGTCCCAGAAAGCCTCCCCCACAAGCTGGTACTTGGAGAACCACAAGTACCAGCATGCGGAGGAAAACCGGGCCCGCTGGTACCTGTAGTACTACTACTAAAAAAATACCCCAATAAAAACAGAAGACACACACCTTGAAAGTATAACTTTAATGCATACATCCACACCTCCATATACACATACTTACCTTATGTTCACACGAGGGTCGGTCCTCTTCTCCATGTAGAATCCATGGTGTACCTGTGGAAAAAATTATACTCACAAAATCCAGTGTAGAAGGCTCTTCTTCTTGTAATCCATTTGTAATCCAGGTACTTGTCAAAATAAAAAAATGGACACCCGACCTCGCACTGAAAGGGGCCCCATGTTTTCACATGGGACCCCTTTCCCCGAATGCCAGAAACCCCCTCTGACTTATGTCTAAGAGGGTTCCATCAGCCAATCGGGGAGCGCCACATTGTGGCACCCTCCTGATTGGCTGTGTGCTCCTGTACTGTATGACAGGCGGCACACGGCAGTGTTACAATGTAGCGCCTATGCACTCCATTATAACCAATGGTGGGAACTTTGTGGTCAGCGGTGAGGTTACTTTTGGTCAACCGCTGACCACAAAGTTCCCACCATTGGTTACAATGGAGCGCATAGGCGCTACATTGTAACACTGCCGTGTTCCGCCTGTCATACAGTACAGGAGCACACAGCCAATCAGGAGGGTGCCACAATGTGGCGCTCCCTGATTGGCTGATGGAACCCTCTTAGACATAAGTCAGAGGGGGTTTCTGGCATTCGGGGAAAGGGGTCCCATGTGAAAACATGGGGCCCCTTTCAGTGCGAGGTCGGGTGTCCGTTTTTTTATTTTGACAAGTACCTGGATTACAAATGGATTACAAGAAGAAGAGCCTTCTACACTGGATTTTGTGAGTATAATTTTTTCCACAGGTACACCATTGATTCTACATGGAGAAGAGGACCGACCCTCGTGTGAACATAAGGTAAGTATGTGTATATGGAGGTGTGGATGTATGCATTAAAGTTATACTTTCAAGGTGTGTGTCTTCTGTTTTTATTGGGGTATTTTTTTAGTAGTAGTACTACAGGTACCAGCGGGCCCAGTTTTCCTCCGCATGCTGGTACTTGTGGTTCTCCAAGTACCAGCTTGCGAGGGAGGCTTGCTGGGACTTGTAGTACTGCTACTAAAAACAATATTCATTTTTTTACAAAACGGCTATCAGCCTCCCATCCGCAGCCCTTGGATGGGGGGGACAGCCTCGGGCTTCACCCCTGGTCCTTGGGTGGCTGGAGGGGGGGGACCCCTTGATTGAAGGGGTCCCCACTCCTCCAGGGTACCCCGGTCAGGGGTGACTAGTTGGTTATGTAATGCCAGGGCCGCCAGGACCTATATAAAAGTGTCCCCCGGCTGTGGAATTATGTATCTGGCTAGTGGAGCCCGGTGCTGGTTTCAGAAATACGGGGGACCCCTACGCTTTTTGTCCCCCGTATTTTTGGAACCAGGACCAGGCGCAGAGCCCGGTGCTGGTTGTTTAAATATGGGGGAACCTCTATCATTTTTCCCCCCATATTTTTGCTACCAGGATCGGCTCAAAGAACCCGAGGCTGGTTTGGCTTAGGAGGGGGGACCCCACGCAATTTTTTATTTTATTTTAACACTGTTTTTTTTTTAACAAGGTGCACAATGAAGCCCAGCACGGATCTCTCAGATCCGGCCGAGATTCATTGTATTAAAGTCGGCAGTGTTTTACAAGTCACTCACGTAAAACACTGCCTAAAAAAACGAATGACATCGACATCGGTAAAACCAAAAATGAAGAATACGGCAGCTTAGTAAATTAGTCGTACTAAATTCAAAAAGTTGCATATTCACACTTTCGATGTCATTCGTGAATGAACTTTGACCTCAAACGGGAAAATACGATTTTAAGTAAATATACCCCATTGTGTTATATACTAACTAGCTGTTCTACCCGTTTTTCGCACAAGAGTTTCTGATTTTCACGGTTGTAAATATAAATGAGTGTTAAAAATGTGGTAACTCTTAGGAGCTGTAAATTTGAGACGTCTTAATCTAAATAAATATCAATCCATGGTTCTTGGTGTTACACGAGGAGCACCTGTAGCAGATATGGTAAAAAGTAACAGGACCATTTTTGTAGTTTATTAAATTCTACAGATTGGAGGTGCAATCCAAATTTTGATCCGATTCTCTGTTTGGGCGTTATCGTTCCAGCAACGCAAGCACGCACTGATAATGATGTAATTATGTCAACCCCCTTTTCATCCCCTTAGTGAAGGTTTTTTAAATTTCTGATTACGTAGTTTTCCTATTTCCCACCAGAAGAATACCTATGTTAAATTTCATTGTCCTATCATATCGGAAAGTAAGAGAATTAGTGGTGAGTGAGTGAGTGAGTGAGTGAGTGAGTGAGTGAGTCAGTGAGTCAGTGAGTGAGTGAGGGCTTTCACATTTCTCTCTCTCTCTCTCACTCTCTATGGGGGGGTCATTCCGAGTTGATCGCTAGCTGCCGTTGTTCGCAGCGCAGTGATCAGGCTAAAAAGTGGCTTTTCTGCGCATGCATATGGGATGCAATGCGCACGTGCAACGTACTTTCACAACAAACAATGCAGTTTCACACAAGGTCTAGCGACGCTTTTCAATCGCACTGCTGGCCGCAGAGTGATTGACAGGAAGTGGGTGTTTCTGGGAGGTAATTGACCGTTTTCGGGGAGTGTGTGTTAAAATGCAGGCATGTCAGAAACAAACGCAGGTGTGCCTGGGGAAATGCGGGCGTGGCAGGCCGAACGCAGGGCGTGTTTGTGACGTCAAAACAGGAGCTAAACAGTCTGAAGTGATCGCAAGCTAGGAGTAAGTCTGGAGCTACTCAGAAACTGCTTGAAAATATTTTGGTGCCGTTCTGTCTTTCGTTCGCACTTCTGCTAAGCTAAGATACACTCCCAGAGGGCGGAGGCTTAGCGTTTGCACAGCTGCTAAAAGCAGCCAGTGATTGATCAACTCGGAATGAGGGCCTATAATATATATACACAGTATATATATACAGGGCCTTTTCTAGACAATTTGGCTCCCAGTGCGAGATTTCAAAATGCGCCCCCCCCCCCCCCCTATTGCTCTAAAAAAAAAAATGTGTGCCCCCCCCCCCATATAGCCATAAAAAGAAAAAGCATGCGCGCGCCTTAGGCGCGCGCGCTCCCGACAAGGGTGTGTGGCCTGATTAAAATGGGCGTGGTCTAATTAAAGTGGGCATGGCCTCATCTGATATCACACCCACCACAGGGGGGAAAAAATAAAAATAAAAAAGTCCCCTTTTTACACATTACAGCAGGCAAGTGTCCCCATATTACACAGCGCGGCAGGCAGGTGTCCCCATTTTACACAGCGCGGCAGGCAGGTGTCCCCATTTTACACAGTACGGAAGGCAGGTATCCCCATTTTACACAGTACGGTAGGCAGGTATCCCCATTTTACACAGTACGCAGGCAGGTGCCCCCATTTTACAAAGTGCAGCAGTCAGGTATCCCCATTTTACACAGTGCGGCAGGCAGGTATCCCCATTTTACACAGCACGGCAGGCAGATATCCCCATTTTACACAGCACAGCAGGCAGATATCCCCATTTTACACAGCACGGCAGGCAGATATCCCCATTTTACACAGCACGGCAGGCAGATATCCCCATTTTACACAGCACGGCAGGCAGATATCCCCATTTTACACAGCACGGCAGGCAGATATCCCCATTTTACACAGTACGCAGGCAGATATCCCCATTTTACACAGTACGCAGGCAGATGCCCCCATATTACACAGTACGCAGGCAGATGCCCCCATATTACACAGTACGCAGGCAGGTGCCCCCATATTACACAGTACGCAGGCAGATGCCCCCATATTACACAGTACGCAGGCAGATGCCCCCATATTACACAGTATGCAGGCAGATACCTCCATATTACACAGTACGCAGGCAGATGCCCCCATATTACACAGTACGCAGGCAGGTGCCCCCATTTTACACAGTACGCAGGCAGGTGCCCCCATTTTACACAGTGCGGCAGGCAGGTATCCCCATAGGCAGGTGTCCCCATTTTACACAGTGCGGCAGCGGGAAGGCAGGTTTCAAGTTGAGGGGAAGGAAGGGGGAGAGGGGGGGAGAGAGAGAGAATACTTACGTCTTCCCGCTCTTCGGTCCCGCCGCCTCACGTCCCTCGCGCCGGCCGCCTCCTCCTTCATGCTTATCTCCTTCTCGCCTCTCCCGAGCGCTCCTGCTCGGGGGGCGGGGCTTCGCGGAATGACGCGTTTGCGTCGTGACGTCACGACGCAACGCGTCATTCCGCGAAACTCCGCCCCCCGAGCAGGAGCGCTTGGGAGAGGCGAGAAGGAGTATCAAAGTGCCACGGCGGGCGCCCCGTGCGGTTGCACGGCTCGCCCGCCGCTAGAAACGGCACTGTATATATATATATATATATATATATATATATATTGTTTCATCATATAACTGATAAAAAGAGATTAGTTTTATCATCACAAAACCATTCTGATGATAATGCTCTATTCCACTGCCTACATTAAGTAGAGATGAGAAGTTCTCTGAGAACCGAACCCTACCGAACATCACGTCCCGAGCCCGGATTGGAGTCCGGCTCGGGTTTTCCCACCAGACTTGAAAACCAGAATGAGGCAAAACATCATCATTCCACTGTTGGATTCTTTGTATTCCATATAAGGTGCTGCGCGTCACCACTATTTTCACTCCAGTTCTGGAGAGTGTAGCGAGAGGATGTGTCTCCTCAGTGTCTGTGTGGGAAAGTGGTGGCGCTAGGGGTGGTGACCTGCTCTTATGTGTCATTCCTGTGCTGTCTTGTGCTGCATCAGTCCAGAGGTGGTGTCTTGTGCTGCATCAGTCCAGTCACAGTGGTGGTGTCCTGTGCTGCCATAAGTCCAGTGCTGCTGTATAAGTCCAGACCAGTGCAGTGGTGCTGTGTTGTGCGGCATCAGTCCAGTGGTGGTGTCCTGTGCTGCCATGAGTCCAGTGGTGGTGTCCTGTGCTGTCATAAGTCCAGTGGTGCAGCCGTTCAGGGGTACTGCTGTATAAGTCCATGGGGTACTGCTGTATAAGTCCAGTGGTACTGCCGTGTAAATCCAGAGGTGCTGCTTTATAAGTCCAGTGGTACTGCCATATAAGTGAAGAGGTACTGCCATATAAGTCCAGTGGTACTGTCGTATAAGTCCAGTCCAGTGGTACTGTCGTATAAGTCCAGTGGTACTGTCGTATAAGTCCAGGGGTACTGCCGTATAAGACCAGTGATACTGCCGTATAAGTCCAGTGGTACTGCCCTATAAGTCATGGGGTACTGCCATAAAAGACCAGTGATACTGCCGTATAACTCAGGAGGTACTGCCGTATAAGTCCAGTAGTACTGCCGTAAGTCTAGTCCAGTGGTACTGCCATATAAGTCCAGTGGTACTGCTGCATAAGTCCAGAAGTATTGTTGTATAAGTCCAGTCCAGTGGTACTGCTGTAAAAGTCCAGTGGTACTGCCGTATAAGTTAGTGGTACTGCCATGTAAGTAGTGATGTGCACCGGAAATTGTTCGGGTTTTGTGTTTTGGTTTTGGATTCGGTTCAGTGGCCGTGTTTTGAATTCGGACGCGTTTTGGCAAAACCTCCCTGAAAATTTTTTGTCGGATTCGGGTGTTTTTTTTACAAAAAACCCTCAAAAACAGCTTAAATCATAGAATTTGGGGGTCATTTTGATCCCATAGTATTATTAACCTCAATAACCATAATTTCCACTCATTTTCAGTCTATTCTGAACACCTCACACTTCACAATATTATTTTCAGTCCTAAAATTTGCACCGAGGTCACTGGATGACTAAGCTAAGCGACCCAAGTGGCCGACACAAACACCTGGCCCATCTAGGAGTGGCACTGCAGTGTCAGACAGGATGGCACTTCAAAAAAATAGTCCCCAAATAGCACATAATGCAAAGAAAAAAAGAGGCGCAATGAGGTAGCTGTGTGACTAAGCTAAGCAACCCAAGTGGCCGACACAAACACCTGGCCCATCTAGGAGTGGCACTGCAGTGTCAGACAGGATGGCACTTCAAAAAAATAGTCCCCAAACAGCACATGAAGCAAAGAAAAAAAGAGGCACAATGAGGTAGCTGTGTGACTAAGCTAAGCAACCCAAGTGGCCGACACAAACACCAGGCCCATCTAGGAGTGGCACTGCAGTGTCAGACAGGATGGCACTTCAAAAAAATAGTCCCCAAACAGCACATGATGCAAAGAAAAAAAGAGGCGCAATGCGGTAGCTGTGTGACTAAGCTAAGCGACCCAAGTGGCCGACACAAACACCTGGCCCATCTAGGAGTGGCACTGCAGTGTCAGACAGGATGGCAGATTTAAAAATAGTCCCCAAACAGCACATGAAGCAAAGAAAAAAAGAGGCGCAATGAGGTAGCTGTGTGACTAAGCTAAGCGACCCAAGTGGCCGACACAAACACCTGGCCCATCTAGGAGTGGCACTGCAGTTTTCTAGCGAGAGGATGAGTGCTTCCATCCTCATGTGAAGCTGAACCACTAGCCATGAACATAGGCCAGGGCCTCAGTCGTTCCTTGCCACTCCGTGTCGTAAATGGCAAATTGGCAAGTTTACGCTTCTCCTCAGACGCTTTTAATTTTGCCTTGGCAGATGACGTTGATGGCATTTCATCGTCTCGGCCATGACTAGTGGCAGCAGCTTCAGCACGAGGTGGAAGTAGATCTTGATCTTTCCCTATTTTACCCTCCACATTTTTGTTCTCCATTTTTTAATGTGTGGAATTTTATGCCAGTATCAATAGCAATCGCCTACTACTATATATACTGCGCACAACTGAAATGCACCACAGGTATGGATGGATAGTATACTTGACGACTCAGAGGTAGGTAGAGCAGTGGCCTACTGTACCGTACTGCTTTATATTATATACTGGTGGTCAGCAAACTGTGCAAAACTGAAATGCACCACAGGTATGGATGGATAGTATACTTGACGACACAGAGGTAGGTAGAGCAGTGGCCTACTGTACCGTACTGCTATATATTATATACTGGTGGTCAGCAAACTGTGCAAAACTGAAATGTACCACAGGTATGGATGGATAGTATACTTGACGACACAGAGGTAGGTAGAGCAGTGGCCTACTGTACCGTACTGCTATATATTATATACTGGTGGTCAGCAAACTGTGCAAAACTGAAATGCACCACAGGTATGGATGGATAGTATACTTGACGACACAGAGGTAGGTAGAGCAGTGGCCTACTGTACCGTACTGCTATATATTATATACTGGTGGTCAGCAAACTGTGCAAAACTGAAATGCACCGCAGGTATGGATGGATAGTATACTTGACGACACAGAGGTAGGTAGAGCAGTGGCCTTCTGTACCGTACTCCTATATATTATATACTGGTGGTCAGCAAAATTATGCACTGTACTCCTGCTATATACTACAATGCAGCACAGATATGGAGCGTTTTTCAGGCAGAGAACGTATAATACTGGTGGTCACTGGTCAGCAAAACTCTGCACTGTACTCCTCCTATATAATACTGCTGGTCCCCAGTCCCCACAATAAAGCAGTGTGAGCACAGATATATGCAGCACACTGAGCACAGATATGGAGCGTTTTTCAGGCAGACAACGTATACTGGTGGTCACTGGTCAGCAAAACTCTGCACTGTACTCCTCCCATATAATACTGCTGGTCCCCAGTCCCCACAATAAAGCAGTGTGAACACAGATATATGCAGCACACTGAGCACAGATATGGAGCGTTTTTCAGGCAGACAACGTATACTGGTGGTCACTGGTCAGCAAAACTCTGCACTGTACTCCTCCTATATAATACTGCTGGTCCCCAGTCCCCACAATAAAGCAGTGTGAGCACAGATATATGCAGCACACTGAGCACAGATATGGAGCGTTTTTCAGGCAGACAACGTATAATACTGGTGGTCACTGGTCAGCAAAACTCTGCACTGTACTCCTCCTATAATACTGCTGTTCCCCAGAATAAAGATATGCAGCCCCCTGAAACAAAGTGAGAGGACGCCAGCCACGTCCTCTCACTATCATTTCCAATGCACGAGTGAAAAATGGCGGCGACGCGCGGCTCCTTATATAGAATCCGAATCTCGTGAGAATCCGACAGCGGAATGATGCCGTTCGGGCGCGCTCGGGTTAACCGAGCCATACGGGAGAATCCGAGTATGCCTCGGACCCGTGTAAAATGGGTGAAGTTCCTCGGAATCCGAACCCGCTCATCTCTACATGTAAGTCCAGTATTACTGCTGTTTAAGTCCAGTGGTACTGCCGTGTAAGTCCGGTGTTACTGCTGTTTAAGTCTAGTCCAGTGGTACTGCCATATAAGTCCAGTGGTATTGCCGTATAAGTCCAGTGGTACTGCCGTATAAGTCCAGTGGTACTTCCGTATAAGTCCAGAGGTACTGCCGTATAAGTCCAGTGGTACTGCCATATAAGTCCAGTCCAGTGGTACTGCCATATAAGTCCAGTGGTACTGCCGTAAGTCCTGTCAAGTGGCACTGCCATATAAGTTCAGTGGTACTGCCGTATAAGTCCAGTCCAGTGGTACTGCTGTATAAGTCCTATGATACTGCCGTATAAGTTCAGTGGTACTGCCATACAAGTCCAGAGGTACTGACGTTTAAGTCCAGTGGTACTGCCGTGTAAGTCTAGTATTACTGCCGTATAAGTCCAGTCCAGTGGTACTGCCGTGTAAGTCCAGTGGTACTGCCATATAAGTCCAGTGTACTTCCGTATAAGTCTAGTATTACTGCCATATAAGTCCAGTTCAGTGAGACTGCCATATAAGTCCAGTGGTACTGTCGTATAAGTCCAGTGGTATTGCTGTATAAGTCATGGGGTACTGCCATATAAGACCAGTGATACTGCTGTATAAGTCCAGCGGTACTGCTGTATTAGTCCTGGGGTACTGCCGTAAAAGACCAGTGACACTGCCATATAACTCAAGAGGTACTCCCGTATAAACCCAGTGGTACTGTCATATAAGACCAATGACAGTGCCATATAAGTCAAGATGTACTGCCGTATAAGCCCAGTGGTACTGCCATATAAGTCCAGTTGTACTGCTGTATAAGTCCAGTGGTACTGTTGTATAAGTTCAGAGGTACTTCCTTATAAGTCCAGTGGTACTGCCATATAAGTCCAGTGGTACTGACGTATAAGTCCAGAGGTACTGTCATATAAGTCCAGTGGTACTGCCGTATAAGTCCAGTGGTACTGTTTTATAAGTTCAGAGGTACTTCCATATAAGTCCAGTGGTACTGCCATATACGTCCAGTGGTACTGCTGAATAAGTCCAGTGGTACTGCCATATAAGTCCTGTCCAGTGGTACTGCCATATAAGTCCAGTGGTACTGCCATAAAAGTCCAGAGGTACTGACATATAAGTCCAGTGGTACTGCCATAAAAGTCCAGAGGTACTGCCATATAAGACAACAAAAACTGGGAAGAAGATCTGCACTCTCCAATTATATGTTAAGAAATAGTGAAGTGAAAAAGATCACTTCTAATGACCCCAATATATGCTTTTAGGGATTAATATACATCAATCTTGGGGGTGCTACCTAAGACAACCAATTAGCAACACATAATATAGACAAAAGAGAATGGGGTTGTACTAGTAAGGTGCACAAGGAGTAAAATAAAATATAACTTTTATTATCACATTAAGAGGCCGTAAATCGGTCAGCATAGCGAAATATATGGTTAAAAATACGTATAAAGAAAAAATTGAAGTGCTCTAAGATAGAAAAGTGATGAGATTAAAATTGTCTCCACTTCGATGGATGCAAAAACTACGGATGGGTATTATTAAGAATTTGTTCAA
This sequence comes from Pseudophryne corroboree, assembly GCF_028390025.1. NCBI lineage: Eukaryota > Metazoa > Chordata > Amphibia > Anura > Myobatrachidae > Pseudophryne > Pseudophryne corroboree. Next base: position 391,828,833 of record NC_086447.1, on the reverse strand, counting down.
TTTTCAAGTAAGTTTATTATATAAACATATAAATAAATCAAACCCACAATTAATGGCTGCTGAAAACTTCCAATTCTCTGTGTCCTTTCTGATATATGTCTCTATTGTAGATTTTTTGTATGTCTCACACCATACACCTTCAGATATCCATATGTGTCAAAAAGATTTCTCAAGATTACTCAGATTTGAGATAAAGCAAGGGGTTAATATGTATACCAATTTGTATACCCTGGATTTGCTGTTCTATATCGCCCAGGCAATCACTCCCATTACATAGCCATGTCATCAGTAGTATATTGAACAATTTGGTTACAATACAACTTGATCACAAGTGTGTCCTTCTGTTGTGTATATACTGCAATCGCAGGAATTATTGTCTCTACCCCACCAAGGCAGAGAAACAATTGTATCTAGATGGAATTAATTGTATTGCTCATCTAAGGTGTGCAAACAGATAATGGTATCTTCTTTAGTACTCCTATGTGGGATGATTTCTAATCCCTACCAAAGACTATTTGCCACTCCTCAATGGTACTTAATATACCTGTTAGTGATAATATGGTATAGTCGCATATCCCTTTAACTGCATTAACTGATTCAGTAATCAATTAGATCCATTATAGATCCAGATTATTTTGACTTAATGTCCCTGTCAGTGGAAGAAAGGATATATACTGTGAGCTCGATACACAGCTCATTGGACCACTGATTTGCCTTCAAATTTGATACTCTTAATGTTGGTATCCCTTGTGGTCCTAAGCTGACCACATTAAAATATATTAGCCCCCCGTATTCACAGATGAAAAAATGTGTACGGTGGCACTCGTGAAGATAGATTTGTGTAATTGATTGTAATCCAATTATTGGATGCTTCCTATTCACAATATAATGATATCCTTTATTATCGTAAACCTATTGCGTATTGACTGATTTTTAAGACATTTGTGACTGTAAGGTATATGGAAAGATGTGCTACTGCGGCATATACCCAGTCAATATTTATCCACTTATTTCACCTAGTCTAATATCAAACCCGGTGAGTACATGCTATAAAGATAGAATTCATGGCATTATATGGGTGAGCATGCTGTATCAGCATCTAATGAGTCAAATATTTTCCCATTTCGGTACAGCAGTTCTACCCCTAAACGTTAGAGCCCACATCAAATGAATGGAGCAGGGAGCACTTGAGATTAACTCAATCGGCATATATAAAGACAGCGTATGTGTTCTCTATTCATCATATACTGATATTTTTACTGCTCTAATAAACATTTGGTATAGTCAGTATTGTCAGTACCCCGAGAGACACATACGGTTGTGGTTTACAAAGGTAATTGTATTTTGATAGCTCTATTAATCGTATACTGGTGTTTTTTACTCCTATAATGAGCACCTGGTATGATCAGTATAATCAGTATCCTGAGAGACACATGTGGCTGTAGGTTACAGAGGTGAGTATATTGTCACGGCATATATTGAATCAGCATTCATTTGTTTATCTGGCATACCCGTGCCTGCCGTTTAGCAATACATCAGATCTTATATATGGACAATTTACAAATAGACATAATACACGAGAAACTGGGAGACTGAACACGCTGCAGCGGCACCTAAGGAATCGGCATTTGTCCGATAAATGGGTAATCCCGTTTGGCCGTGCAGCAGTCCAACTCCCTATTATATATGGAGGTTGACAGATAACGTAGTTAATGCAAAAGCATCTCAGTGGAGAGAGATGCCGATGCGCGCATTTCGCATATAGCTTTGTCGAGGCAATTAATTCCATCTAGATACAATTGTTTCTCTGCCTTGGTGGGGTAGAGACAATAATTCCTGCGATTGCAGTATATACACAACAGAAGGACACACTTGTGATCAAGTTGTATTGTAACCAAATTGTTCAATATACTACTGATGACATGGCTATGTAATGGGAGTGATTGCCTGGGCGATATAGAACAGCAAATCCAGGGTATACAAATTGGTATACATATTAACCCCTTGCTTTATCTCAAATCTGAGTAATCTTGAGAAATCTTTTTGACACATATGGATATCTGAAGGTGTATGGTGTGAGACATACAAAAAATCTACAATAGAGACATATATCAGAAAGGACACAGAGAATTGGAAGTTTTCAGCAGCCATTAATTGTGGGTTTGATTTATTTATATGTTTATATAATAAACTTACTTGAAAATTTAACAAATTCTTAATAATACCCATCCGTAGTTTTTGCATCCATCGAAGTGGAGACAATTTTAATCTCATCACTTTTCTATCTTAGAGCACTTCAATTTTTTTCTTTATACGTATTTTTAACCATATATTTCGCTATGCTGACCGATTTACGGCCTCTTAATGTGATAATAAAAGTTATATTTTATTTTACTCCTTGTGCACCTTACTAGTACAACCCCATTCTCTTTTGTCTATATTATGTACTGCCATATAAGTCCAGTGGTACTGCCATATAAGTCCAGAGGTACTGCCGTATAAGTATAGTCCAGTGGTACTGCCATATAAGTCCAGTGATACTGACATATAAGTCCAGTGGTACTGCTGTATAAGTCCAGTGGTACTGCATTATAAGTCCAGTGGTACTGCCGTATAAGTCCAGAGGTACTGCTGTATAAGTCCAGTGGTTCTGCTGTATAAGTCCAGTGGTACTGCTGTATAAGTCCAGTCCAGTGGTACTGCCATATAAGTCCAGAGGTACTGCTGTATAAGTCCAGTGGTGCTGCCGTATAAGTCCAGAGGTACTTCTGTATAAGTCCAGTGGTACTGGCATATAAGTCCAGTGGTACTGCCATATAAGTCCAGTCCAGTGGTACTGCCATATATGTCCAGTGGTACTGCCATACTAGTCCAGCGGTACTGCCATATAAGTCCAGTGGTACTGCCATATAAGTCCAGTGGTACTGCCAGAGCCGGCCCTAACCAATATGATGCCCTAGGCAAGATTTTGTCTGGTGCCCCTAGCACCGCCGCTAGTTCTGCAAGAGATGCCTGCCATGAGTCAGCTGGCAGCTCTGCTAATGTCGGGTGCCTTTTGTTTATGAAAATGCATCATAATATTTGCATTACTATGTGGCTAGTATGCACAAGTAGCTTCTGTTGATTAAAATGATATGTGGCATGCCTATATTCTGTGTGCGACTGTGGCTGTATCTGCATACAGAATGCTACATTACAGTGATTTCCAGGAATACACTGCAACATAGCATTTCATATGCAGATACAGCCGCAGTCACACACCGAATATAGGCATGCTGCATATCATTTTGATCAGCAGAAGCTGCTGGTGCCCCTAAGCATACCGAATGCCCTAGGCATTTGCCTAGTTTACCTATGCCTAAGGCCGGCTCTGGGTACTGCCGTATAAGTCCAGAGGTACTGCCATATAAGTCCAGGGTTACTGTCATATAAGTTCAGTGGTGCTGTCCTATGCTGTACATTATTTACTCCAAATAAAGGGGTTATTAATATTTAATCCAAATAATTTTTACAGTTTTTGCCCTGTGTGGTGTAGGGGTATGCTCTCCTGTGCCACATATTGGTATATAACTCCAGAAAAATAATGGAGAACAAAAATTTGGAAGATAAAATATAGAAAGATCAGGAAACACTTCCTCCTAGTGCTGAAGCTTCTGCACTAGTCATGATATAGAAAATGAAATGCCATCAACATCGTCTGCCAAGGCCTATGCCCAAAGTGATAGTAGAGGGTATGTAAAATCCAAAAAGCCAAAGATCAGTAAAATAACCCAAAAAAATAAATGTAAATGGTCTGAGAAAAAACGTAAACTTGCTAATATGCCATTTACGACACGGAGTGACAAGGAACGGCTAAGGCCCTGGCCTATGTTCATGACTAGTGGTTCGGCTTCAAATGATGATGGAAGCCCTCATCCTCCCGCTAGAAAAATGATAAGGAGTTAAGCTGGCAAAAGCATAGTAAAGAACTGTGTGTTCTAAGATGGTATCACAAATCCCCAAGGAGAGTCCAAGTGTGTTGGCGGTTGCGATGCCTGACCTTTCCAACACTGGACGGGAAGAGGTGGCTCCTTCCACCATTTGCACGCCTTCTGCAAGTGCTGGAAGGAGCACCCACAGTCCAATTTCTGATATTCAAATTGAAGATGTCACTGTTGAAGTACACCAGGATGAGGATATGGGTGTTGCTGGTGCTGAGGAGGAAGTTGAGGAGGAGGATTTTGATGGTGATGTGTTTTTTTAAAAATCAGGCACCATGGGAGACAGTTGTTGTCCGTGGAATGATTAAGCCCATTGTCATGCCTGGGCAAAATACCAAAAAAGCCACCTCTTCAGTGTGGAATTATTTCTCCACAAATCCGGACAACAGGTGTCAAGCCGTGTGTTGCTTTTGTCAATCAATAATAAGTAGGGGTAAGGACATTAACCACTTAGGAACATCCTCCCTTATATGGCAGCTGCAGCGCATTCGTCAGAAGTCATTGTCAAGTTCACAAACTTTGGGTAGGAGCGTAAGCAGTCCACCTAAATCCTTTTTTACTCTTGTACCCAAGCTCCTGCAAGCCACACCACCATCTCCCTCATCATCAATTTCCTCCTCAGTCAGGAACGTCAGTAGTCCTGCAGGCCATGTCACTGACATCACTGACGAGTCCCAACTGGGTTTACTCCGGAGGATACTTGAGTGGTACACCTACTCCTGCTGCTGCCACTACTGTTGTTGCTGCTGGGAGTCAATCGTCATCCCAGAGGGGAAGTCGGAAGACCACTTGTAATACGACTAAGCAATTTACTGTCCAACAGTCCTTTGAGAGGAAGATGAAATATGACAGCAGTAATCCTGTTGCAAAGTGGATAACTGAGGCCTTGACAGCTATTTTGGTGTTAGACGTGCATCCGGTATCTGCCACTTATGCAGTGAGATTTAGACAATTGATGGAGGTAGTGTGTACCCGGTACCAAATCCCATCTAGTTTCCACTTCACTAGGAAAGCGACTCCCGGGCTGTACAAGGACATTAAGGAAAGTGTCCTCAGTGTCCTGAAAAATGCAGTTGTACCCAGTGTCCACTTAACCACATACATGTGGATAAGTGGAGCAGGGCAAACTAAGGACTACATGACTGTGACAGCCCACTGGGTAGATGTATTGCCTCCCGCAGCAACAGCAGCTGCGGCACCATTAGCAGCATCACACAAACGCCAGCTTGATCCTAGGCAGGCTACGCTGCATATCACTGGTTTCCGTAAGAGGCATACCGCTGACAACCTCTTACGGAAACTGAAGGACATCATCGCACAATGGCTTACCCCATTTAGACTTTCCTGGGGATTTGTGATATTAGACAACGCCACCAATATTGTGTGTGCATTACATCTAGGCAAATTCCAGCATGTCCCATGTTTTGCACATACAATTAATTTTGTGGTGCAGAATTTTTTGAAAAATTACAGGCGTGCAGGAGATGCTCTCGGTGGCCCAAAAATTTGCTGGCCACTTTCGACATTCAGATACTTTGTGCCAATGACTGGAGCGCCAGTAAACACTCCTGAACCTGCCCTGCCATCACCTGAAGCAAGAGGTGGTAACGAGGTGGAATTCAACACTCTATATGCTTCAGAGAATGGAAGCACAGCAAAAGGCCATTCAAGCCTATACATCCACCTATGATATAGAGGGAATGCACCTGACTCAAGCACAATGGGGAATGATTTCTGTTTTGTGCAAGGTTCTTCAACCCTTCAAACTTGCCATACGTGTAGTCAGTTCAGACACTGCCAGCTTGAGTCAGTTCATCCCCTTCATCAGGCTTTTGCAGAAGCAGCTGGAGAAAATGAAGGAGGAGCTAAGATGGAGCAATTCCGCAAAGTATGTGGGACTTGTGGATGGAGCCTTTCACTCGCTTTGGAGGATTTTGCAGGATTCAAGGGTGGTCAATCTGTTGAAATCAGACCACTACATGTTGGCCACCGTGCTCGTCCTAGGTTTAAAGCCTACTTTGTATCTCTCTTGCCGGCAGACACAAGTCTGCAGAGGTTCAAAGACCTCCTGGTGAGACAATTGTCAACTCAAGCAGAACGTGACCCGTCAACAGCTCCTCCATTTTCTCCTGCAACTAGGGCTGTGAGAAAAAGGATAACATTTCCGAGTCCACCCACTGGCAGTGATGCAGGGCAGTCAGGAACAAGTGTTGACATCAGGTCCGGACTGAAGGACCTGCCAACGATTACTGACATGTCTACTGTCACTGCATATGATGCTGTCACCATTGAAAGAATGGTGTCACGATCCGGGTATCTGGACGCCATTACTTACCCTTCAGATGCCTCCTAAGGCTGGCTCAGCGTTCCAGGACCGGATCCCGCTGTTCCTGAGTTTCCACATGCAGAATGTCAGAGTGGTGATTTCATCAGCCGCGGCCTCCGCTGTGCCCGCGTGGTTAAATGTGCGCTTGTCAGTCTGGCGTCTCCTGTCTCCTGTGGCCGGCGTCGCCATTACTGTTTCAATTCTCACATGGATTACAAACCAAACTTCCCTCCAAGTGTCTGCATGGGCGCAGCCATCTTGGATTTTGTCATCTGAGCATTTCCACCAATCTGCTGTCTGTATTGTTGATTTGCATAATTGCCTAGCCAACCCCTTCCTTGCTGCAGGTATAAGTAAGCTGTGCCTGAGCAAGGAAGGCGTCAGTGCTTTGGTTGTCTAACCTAGTTCCAGTTTGTCTCTCTCCTGTGGTTGTCTTCCAGGTTCCAGCTCCTGTCTCCAGACTTCTGCTATAGAGACCCGCACCAGCATTCCATCTGCGGTGTAGCCTGACTCCCCGATCCATTCTGGACTCACCTGTTTCCAGCTACAACAATCACCTGCTTCCAGCCCAGCTTCCAGCAGTGTATAGCTTCTCTTAAAGGGCCGGTGTCCTTTTCTGCAGTTTACAACTCTCCACCGGTATTATTATTTCACCGCTCTCAAAACAATCACCTGCTTCCAGCCCAGCTTCCAGCAGTGTATAGCTTCTCTTAAAGGGCTGGTGTCCTTTTCTGCAGTTTACCACTCTCCACCGGTATTATTATTTCACCGCTCTCAAACTCCAAACTTCATTATTATTTCATCGCTCTCAAGTTCGTTTATTATTTAACTGGTTCCAGCCAGTATCCACTCCGTACCAACAACAGTCTGGTTCCAGCCAGTATCCACAGTAGCCGTTTTACCTTCAGCAGCCCAGCCTTTCCTGGAACATCAGCTGGTACGATCCTGGGTTCTCTCCATTGCTACAGTCAGGCCTGGTAAGGACTTTCCAACTAGAAGATTATAAGAACTGTCTCACACTACCAGTGCCTGTGGCCCTTGCCACCCTGTAGTACCCAGGAATTGTATTTATCCTCTGTTGACTTTTATGTTTCCTTTTACTGCTGCTGTGTTACGGAGTTTGTCATAATAAACATCATTGACTTTTATCCTAGTTGTCGTGGTCACGCCTTCGGGCAGTTATTCTACGTGTTACTTACATGTCTAGGGGTCTGATACAACCTCCCAGGTTCCGTTACATCTCAGCCCCTACAACTGAGGCTGCCTCCCGTCAGCTCAGGCCCTCAGTTGTGACAGTAAGCACTGACCTAATGAATCCAGCCGGAGACCAGGATCAAGCGGCCAGGCCGATGCAAGAACTGGCAGCCCGACTTGAACATCAGGAGGCTGCACAGGGCCACATCATCCGCTGTCTCCAGGATCTCTCTACACGGCTGGATGGGATTCAAACGACCCTCCGTGGACCTGGCACGTCCGGTGCGTCCACTACAGTAACACCAGCTGTAACCCCACCCACCTTACCCATTTCCAGTCCACATCTTCATCTTCCAACGCCAGCAAAATTTGATGGATCTCCAAGGTTCTGCAGGGGATTTCTCAATCAATGTGAAATCCACTTTGAGCTTCTACCTGGCAATTTCTTCAGTGACCGTACCAAAATTGCCTATATCATCTCCCTTCTCAGTGGCTCAGCCCTTGACTGGGCATCACCTTTATGGGAGAAGTCTGATCCCCTGCTATCCTCCTATACTGACTTTGTAGCTACATTCAGGCGCATCTTCGACGAGCCAGGCCGGATAACATCTGCTTCATCTGAGATTCTCCGTTTACGCCAGGGAACACGTACTGTGGGACAGTATCTTATACAGTTTAAAATCCTGGCATCCGAACTGGCATGGAACGACAAGGCCCTGTATGCTGCATTCTGGCATGGCTTATCAGAACGCATCAAGGATGAGTTAGCTACCAGAGACTTGCCCTCTAAGTTGGATGAGCTAATTTCTCTTTGCACGAAGTGTGATCTACGTTTCAGAGAGAGAGCAACCGAGCGAGGAAGATCATCTACTCCTAAATCTTCTGCTTCTCCTCCTCGCCAACCATCTCCATCCAAGGATGAGCCTATGCAAATTAGTCGTTCCCGTCTATCTCCCGCTGAGCGCCGAAGACGTCTCTCTGAGTCTCTCTGTCTCTACTGTGCAGCTCCGTCGCACACTATCAATGCCTGTCCCAAACGTCCGGGAAACTCCAGATCCTAGCTCGCCAAGGAGAGGGCCGGCTAGGAGTAATGATCTCCTCTCCATCTCCTCATGACTGTAACCTCCCAGTGTCGCTCCAAATTGCTCAACGTTACAGGAACGTCATTGCCCTCCTTGATTCCGGAGCAGCTGGGAATTTCATAACCGAAGCTTATGTTAAACGGTGGTTCCTACCCACCGAGAGACTGTCCTCATCCATCTCTTTGACTGCCGTGGATGGCAGCAAGATTTTTGACGCAGTCATTTCCTTAAGGACTCTTCCAGTTCGTCTGAGAGTGGGAGTTCTTCATTCTGAGTATATTTCTTTTTTAGTGATTCCAAGAGCCACACATCCAGTGGTTTTAGGCCTTCCATGGCTCCGTCTCCACAACCCATCAATTGACTGGACGACTACGCAAATACAGGCATGGGGTCCCTCCTGTGCTGAGACTTGTTTAGCCAAAGTTCTTCCTGTTTGTTCTTCCTTCCCCAGGTCATCTGATGTTCCGCCTCCTCCATATCAAGACTTCACGGACGTGTTCAGTAAAGCCTCTGCTGATATCCTTCCTCCTCATAGAGAATGGGACTGCCCAATCGACCTCATTCCAGGGAAGGTTCCACCGCGAGGCCGAACTTATCCGTTGTCTCTGCCTGAGACACACACCATGGAAGAGTACATCAAAGAGAACCTGGCGAAGGGTTTCATCCGACCATCTTCTTCTCCAGCCGGCACAGGCTTCTTCTTCGTTAAGAAGAAAGACGGTGGTCTGCGTCCGTGCATCGATTACAGAGGTCTGAACGACATTACCGTCAAGAACCGATACCCTTTACCCCTGATTACCGAGCTCTTTGATAGAGTTAGTGGTGCAACTATTTTCACTAAGCTGGACTTGAGGGGTGCCTACAATCTCATCCGAATCCGTGAGGGTGACGAGTGGAAGACCGCCTTTAACACCCGTGACGGACATTATGAGTACCTCGTCATGCCCTTCGGATTGAGCAACGCTCCAGCAGTCTTCCAGCACTTCGTGAATGAGATTTTCAGGGACATCTTGTACCGCCATGTCGTGGTTTATCTAGACGACATCCTCATCTTTGCTAATAATCTCGAAGATCATCGTTTCTGGGTAAAAGAGGTTCTTTCCCGTCTCCGTGTCAATCACCTCTATTGTAAATTGGAGAAGTGTGTGTTTGAAGTTAAAACCATTCCGTTTCTAGGTTACATTGTGTCCGGTTCCGGACTAGAGATGGATCCTGAGAAACTCCAAGCAATCCAGAATTGGCCTATACCCTTAAGCCTCAAAGGGGTCCAGAGGTTCTTAGGGTTCGCCAATTATTATAGAAAATTTATACGAGACTTTTCCACCATCGTGGCGCCTATCACTGCATTAACCAAGAAAGGTGCTAATCCGTCCAAGTGGTCCGAGGAAGCTACACAGGCCTTTCACCTTCTGAAGCAACGGTTCATCTCTGCACCAGTTCTGAAACAGCCCGACACCGACTCTCCTTTTATCTTAGAGGTAGATGCCTCCTCCGTTGGAGTAGGAGCGGTGTTATCCCAGAGGGCCAAAGATGGACATCTACATCCTTGCAGTTTCTTCTCCCGGAAGTTCTCCCCAGCTGTGCGCAACTATGCCATTGGCGATCAGGAGTTGCTAGCCATCAAGCTCGCTCTGGAGGAGTGGAGATACCTGTTGGAGGGAGCTTCCCACTCAATCACCATACTTACCGACCACAAAAATCTTTTATATCTCAAAGGCGCACAATGTCTGAATCCTCGTCAGGCCAGATGGGCACTTTTCTTTTCTAGGTTTGACTTTAAACTCCAGTTCTGTCCGGGTTCTCAGAATCGTAAGGCCGATGCCCTTTCCCGCTCATGGGAGCAAGAAAATGAGTCCGAGTCTGCAGACAAGCATCCTATTATTAATCCGTTGGCATTCTCCACGGTAGGGATGGACTCTACGCCTCCACCAGGGAAAAGTTTTGTTAAGCCAGTTCTAAGGAAGAAGCTCATGCATTGGGCCCATGCTTCCCGTTTTGCTGGACATACAGGCATTCAGAAAACCCTTGAATTTATTTCTAGGTCCTACTGGTGGCCAACTCTGAAGAAGGACGTTATGGAATTTATTGCCTCCTGCCCAAAGTGTGCCCAACACAAAGTCTCCCGCCAGTCGCCTGCGGGGCAACTGGTTCCATTATCTGTTCCCCGTCGACCTTGGACCCATTTGTCGATGGACTTTGTTTCCGATCTACCTATCTGCAACAAGTTTAATACCATCTGGGTGGTAGTTGACCGGTTCACCAAGATGGCACATTTCATCCCTCTCACCGGTCTTCCGTCAGCTTCCAAGTTGGCTCAAGTGTTTATACAAGAGATCTTCCGACTTCACGGTCTTCCTGAAGAGATCATCTCGGATCGTGGAGTACAATTTGTAGCCAAATTTTGGCGAAGTTTGTGTCAAGCCCTCCAAGTCAAGTTAAAGTTTTCCACGGCTTACCATCCTCAGACCAATGGTCAAACCGAGAGGGTGAATCAGGACTTGGAGGCCTTCCTCCGTATATATGTGTCTTCCTCTCAAGATGACTGGATTCAACTCCTTCCTTGGGCCGAGTTCAGCCACAACAATCAATACCATTCCTCATCTTCTTCTACACCATTCTTCATTAATTATGGATTCCACCCTAAAGTCCCAGAATTCCAACCGCTTCCCGCAACTTCTGTTCCAGCAGTGGATGTCACCTTGCGTCAGTTTTCAAATAACTGGAGGAACGTCCGCGCAGCCCTGCTTAAAGCCTCATTCAGGTATAAGAAGTTTGCCGATAGGAAGCATAGAGCGGTTCCTGCTCTCAAGGTGGGTGATCGTGTGTGGCTGTCCACGAAGAATTTGAGGTTGAGAGTTCCCAGCATGAAATTTGCACCTCGCTACATCGGACCCTTCAAGATTGAACAAGTCATCAATCCTGTTGCCTACAGGTTACAGTTACCATCCTTCTTGAAAATACCCAGGACATTTCATGTTTCTTTGTTGAAACCGCTGATCCTGAATCGGTTTCATTCCGCACTTCCTCCAGCTCCCAAAGTTCAGACTCAACGGGGAGTCGAGTACGAGGTGGCCAAGATTTTGGACTCACGTTTCCGTTACGGTCAGTTACAATACCTCATTGACTGGAAGGGCTATGGTCCTGAAGAACGCTCTGGGACCAATGCCTCAGACGTCCATGCTCCTGCCTTGGTCCGAAATTTCCACGCAAAGTTTCCTTTAAAGCCTAAGAAGTGTCCTGGGGCCACTCCTAAAGGGGGGGGTGCTGTCACGATCCGGGTATCTGGACGCCATTACTTACCCTTCAGATGCCTCCTAAGGCTGGCTCAGCGTTCCAGGACCGGATCCCGCTGTTCCTGAGTTTCCACATGCAGAATGTCAGAGTGGTGATTTCATCAGCCGCGGCCTCCGCTGTGCCCGCGTGGTTAAATGTGCGCTTGTCAGTCTGGCGTCTCCTGTCTCCTGTGGCCGGCGTCGCCATTACTGTTTCAATTCTCACATGGATTACAAACCAAACTTCCCTCCAAGTGTCTGCATGGGCGCAGCCATCTTGGATTTTGTCATCTGAGCATTTCCACCAATCTGCTGTCTGTATTGTTGATTTGCATAATTGCCTAGCCAACCCCTTCCTTGCTGCAGGTATAAGTAAGCTGTGCCTGAGCAAGGAAGGCGTCAGTGCTTTGGTTGTCTAACCTAGTTCCAGTTTGTCTCTCTCCTGTGGTTGTCTTCCAGGTTCCAGCTCCTGTCTCCAGACTTCTGCTATAGAGACCCGCACCAGCATTCCATCTGCGGTGTAGCCTGACTCCCCGATCCATTCTGGACTCACCTGTTTCCAGCTACAACAATCACCTGCTTCCAGCCCAGCTTCCAGCAGTGTATAGCTTCTCTTAAAGGGCCGGTGTCCTTTTCTGCAGTTTACCACTCTCCACCGGTATTATTATTTCACCGCTCTCAAACTCCAAACTTCATTATTATTTCATCGCTCTCAAGTTCGTTTATTATTTAACTGGTTCCAGCCAGTATCCACTCCGTACCAACAACAGTCTGGTTCCAGCCAGTATCCACAGCAGCCGTTTTACCTTCAGCAGCCCAGCCTTTCCTGGAACATCAGCTGGTACGATCCTGGGTTCTCTCCATTGCTACAGTCAGGCCTGGTAAGGACTTTCCAACTAGAAGATTATAAGAACTGTCTCACACTACCAGTGCCTGTGGCCCTTGCCACCCTGTAGTACCCAGGAATTGTATTTATCCTCTGTTGACTTTTATGTTTCCTTTTACTGCTGCTGTGTTACAGAGTTTGTCATAATAAACATCATTGACTTTTATCCTGGTTGTCGTGGTCACGCCTTCGGGCAGTTATTCTACATGTTACTTACATGTCTAGGGGTCTGATACAACCTCCCAGGTTCCGTTACATCTCAGCCCCTACAACTGAGGCTGCCTCCCGTCAGCTCAGGCCCTCAGTTGTGACAAATGGTAGAGGATTATATGGGTGACAGGATCCAAGTAGGCATGTCAGAAGGTCCATATGTATACTGGCAGGAAAAAGAGGAAATTTGGAGCCCCTCGCACAAACTGGATTGATTTTACCTAAGTTTCCCCCCCCTCCTCCAGTGTGTACTACAAAAGAGTGTTTAGTGCAGCTGTTAACCTTGTTAGCGATCAGCGTAAGAGGTTACTTTCACAAACTGTGGAGAAGATGATGTTCATCAAAATGAATTATGAATTCCTCCAGGAAGACCTTTACCAGCAATTGCCTCCTGAAAGTACACAGGGACCTTTGATGGTGGATTCCACTGGGGACAAATTAATACTGTGTGAGGAAGAGGATGTACACACTGAAAGGGGTGATGAATTGGAGGATAAGGATGAGGACTACATCTTGCCTTTGTAGAGCCAGTTTGTGCAAGGAGAGACAAATTGCTTAATTTTTGGTGGGGGGATTAGTTGCTTCTTTTTTTGTGGGGTCCAAACAAACCAATAATTTCAGCGACAGTTGTGTGGCAGACCCTGTCGCTGAAATGATTGGTTTGTTGAAGTGTGCATGTCCTGTTTATACAACATAAGGGAGGGTGGGAGGTCCCAAGGACAATTCCATCTTGCACCTCTTTTTTTCTTTGCATTATGTGCTGTTTGGAGCCTAGTTTTTAAACCTGCCATCCTGTCTGTCACAGCAGTACCATTCAAAGGTGGGCTAGGTGTTTGTGCCGCACACTTGTGTCGCTTAGCTTAGTCATCCAGCTACCTCATTGCACCTCTTTATTTTTCTTTGCATTTTGTGCTCTTCGGGGCCTAGTTTTTAAAAGCGTAATCCTGTCTGACACTGCAGTGCCACTCCTAGATGGGCTAGGTGTTTGTGCCACCCAATTGTGTCGCTTAGCTTAGTCACCAAGCAACCTCGGTGCAACCTTTTGGCCTAAAAACAATAGTGAGGTGTGAGGTGTTCATAGACTTGAAATGAGTGGAAATGAATGATATGGAGGTTAATAATACCTTAGGATCAGTATCGGATCTTGCCACGGGCAAGCAGGACTTTTGCCCGGGGCGCCGCCTTCCGGAGGGCGCCGGCGCCATCCGGAGGGCGCCGCACCATGGCAAGATCCACCACTGTGCCCCCCGCTGCCACTGTGTCCCCCGCTGGTCCCCCCGCAGTGAAGGGAACTACACGCTATCCGTCTAGTTTCCCTTCGTGGAGAGTACTTTTGCTGTGCGGTGCGTGATGAAGTCATCGCGCACTGCACAGCATTGTGGGACTGGCACAGATGCTAGGGGTCATGATTGACCTCTAGTGTCTATGCTGTGCTATGGGAGAGACGTCATGATGTCTCTCCCATAGATCCGAGGAGAGGAGAGGAGCGGCGGCGGCGGAGGTCTGCAACGGCCGGGACTCAGGAGCAAGGATTGTAAGTATCCTTTTTTTTTTAAAGCGGTGCTATTGGGGGCACAAATGGCGCTACTGGGGGCACAATTGGCGCTACTGAGGGCACAACTCTACAGGGGGCGTAACTGACCACGCCCCTGTAGGAAGCCACACCCCTATTTTCCGCCCGGGGCGCCACAAGGGCTAGAACCGGCCCTGCGTAGTATCAAAATTACCCCCAAATTCTGTGATTTTAGCTGTTTTTGTGTTTTTTTAAAAAATCATTGAGATCTAAAACCAAAACCCGAAAGGGTGGTTTTGGCAAAACCAATCCAGATCCAAAACACGAGCGTGGCTCCAGATCCAAAACCAAAACACAAAACACGAAAAGTGCCCGCCGCACATCTCTAGCATTAAGCATACTGTATGTCTGCCGTATAAAGCCATTAATATACAGCACTCATGTAAAACAAGCTTGCATTGCTCTACAGACAGTATGTACATGTTGTATCTTTTCCTTGCATCCAGCAACGGACTACACCACTTCATGTGAGACTCGACTTATAATGTAACACCCAGTGAAGCAAGACACATTAAGAACAGAGGAACGTACTGTATTTACGTATTTAGATTGCAGTTGTAGTAGTGATCCATGCAGTAGAAAAGTATGCAGATGAAAGCTGACCCCACAAGTCACGTGAATGTGATCTGCCAATTCCTTTTACCACTAGTCTAAAAATACCCTTTCCCCAGCTGACACTAGTTGAAGCAGAGAGTGACAGTATTTGTTCTCACAGTTTTCAGTTATCAATGCAGCTGCTACTATCTTTCATAGTAGACAGAGCAGAGTGCTGGAAATACTGCACTACAAGGACGCATCTGTTGCTGCTAAAAGCCTTAAAATTATAGGTCAGCATTTAAAGAGGGTTTGGATACATTAACCTCTTGGAAAGGGTGAAGCTAAACAGTTGTCCATTTATTATTATTATTTATTTTGCATGGTTTAATATGGTATTACAGAGGTTAATATTAATTGTAAGATACATTAAATATTGGAGTCAAATTAAAAGTTTTAAGTTTGGAAATTCATAAACATTGTGAAAGGTTCCGCAGAACAACACCCTGCTGTTTAAGTTTAAAACATGCATATTGTATCTATGGTTGCTTCATTGCATAGAACAGGGGTAGGCAACCTGTGGAACTACACCTCCCAGAATGCTCTAACACAGTTTTGATGTTATGACATGCCAAAATTGTGGCAGGGTATGCTGGAATATATAGTTTCACAGAAGTACTAATGGTTGCCTACCCCTGACCTAGAGGTCCTGATTGTGAGCTGCATTCACTACATGGACGTGCGGTAAGGTAAATGGCTTAGGAGGCACTGGCTAGTACCAAAGATAGATTTGCACACAATATATGAGCCCAAGGGTTCATGTGGGAGCAGGGCTGGTGCTAGGGTGTTCGGTGCCCTCCTGCAAACTATACATTTGCGCCCTCCCACACTTTATAAAGGGACAGCGTGTGCTGGAAAAAGGGGTGTGTTCTCACAAGGAATGGGCGTGGCCACACAAAGTACCCCCATTTCAATTAACGCCACACAGTAGCACAATCGTATTCACATTACACAGCAAGTAGTAGTGCTGCTTATACACATAATGCCCATAGATAGTAGTGGCGCCCTGTATACGTAATGGCCATAGTAGCAGCGCCGTTTAAACATAATGCCCACAGTAGTAGCACCGCTTATACGTAATGTACATAGTAGCAGCGCCGCTTTTACGTAATGCCCATAGTAGTGCCGCTTTTACATAATGCCCATAGTAGCAGTGCTGCTTTTACGTAATGTCCATAGTAGTAGTGCCGCTTTTACGTAATGTCCACAGTAGTAGTGCTGCTTTTACGTAATGTACATAGTAGTAGTGCCGCTTATACGTAATGTACATAGTAGTAGCGCCGCTTTTACGTAATGTCCATAGTAGCAGTGCTGCTTTTACGTAATGCCAATAGTAGCAGTGGCGCTTTTACGTAATGTGCATAGTAGTAGTGCCGCTTATATGTAATGCCCAAAGTAGTAGTGATGCTTATATGTAATGCCCATAGTGGTAGTGCTACTTTTACGTATTGTCCATAGTAGTTGTGTCGCTTTTATGTAATGTGCATAGTAGTAGTGCCACTTATATGTAATGCCCATAGTAGTAGTGACGCTTATATGTAATGCCCATAGTGGTAGTGACGCTTATATGTAATGCCCATAGTAGTAGTGACGCTTATATGTAATGCCCATAGTCAGAGGCGGATTGGCCATAGGATTTACAGGGAAGATTCCCGGTGGGCCGACGCACCCGCGGGGCCTGTTTTGTTTGAGAACATGTGGTCCTTTTTATAGACATAATGAATAAGATGCAAAATAATTAGCATATATGAAAATTACTGCCACTTAGCCTGTGATTACAGATGATCTAGTGTATGCTCTGTCTGCCTGCTTGGCTGACATATAAGATTGAGGGCGGGATGTATTAACATACATCGCCGCCCCTCGCCGGTTACCGCAGCGATGTTGATCGCATATGTACTAACATATGCGATCAACATCGCGATGCGGTGACGGAGGCCCCCCGCGATACCTGTCAGGTGGTCTGCGGGGGGTCTCTGTCACCTCCCAGGGGTCCCCACACTGGCTAGACGCCGGGAAGCAGCAGCAGCAGGCTGCCCCCGGCGCCTCCTCCTCCCCCCTGCAGCCGGAAGTACCTCCGGCTGCGTTGCTAGGGGGAGGAGGAGACTACCTTTCCGGGTCCAGGGCAGCCTGGAGCAAGGTAAGCCGGGGGAAGAGGGGGGTCGGCGTCTGCGGCGGTGTCGGCGGGTTGCGGCGGTCGGCGAAAAGAAGCCCATAGGCTTCTATAGGGTTTTCATATTTACTAACACCCTACCGCCGCGTTTTCGGCGTCCAGGGTATCGCCATCTCTGGATGGCGATACCCTGGACGCCGAAAACGCGGCGGTAGGGTGTTAGTAAATATGAAAATGCGGTAAAACCCCCGTTTTCGGGGGTTTTACCGCATTTTTGCTTTAGTACATCCCGCCCTGAGTGAATAGTGACTGGAATACGGTTGGTGTAATAAGCAAGAAAATATATCTTTCTAAAGAATTATATAGTTTCCTAAATTCTGAAGGTGTATCATATAATGTGCTCATAATATTTAATTTTATTTCTTTTTAACTTCCAGCTTGGTGCTGGACATGCCCACTATCTGGAAAGTCTTGGGGGGAGGGTGCTGCTGCTATGGCCCATGGCTAGACCTTACACCTCTGGTGCTGCCCATGTGGGGCCACTAGTACAAATTTTTCCAGGGCCGCTTTTTGTTCCCAATCCGCCCCTGCCCATAGTAGTAGTGACGCTTATATGTAATGCCCATAGTAGTAGTAACACTTATATGTAATGCCCATAGTAGTAGTGACGCTTATATGTAATGCCCATAGTAGTAGTGACGCTTATATGTAATGCCCATAGTAGTAGTGACGCTTATATGTAATGCCCATAGTGGTAGTGACGCTTATATGTAATGCCCATAGTAGTAGTGACGCTTATATGTAATGCCCATAGTAGTAGTGATGCTTATATGTAATGCCCATAGTGGTAGTGCTGCTTTTACGTATTGTCCATAGTAGTTGTGTCGCTTTTAAGTAATGTGCATAGTAGTAGTGCTACTTATATGTAATGCCCATAGTAGTAGTGACGCTTATATGTAATGCCCATAGTGGTAGTGACGCTTATATGTAATGCCCATAGTAGTAGTGACGCTTATATGTAATGTCCATAGCAGTAGCGCCGCTTATACTTAATGCACATAGTAGCATTGATGCTTATATGTAATGCCCATAGTGGTAGTGACGCTTATATGTAATGCCCATAGTGGTAGTGACGCTTATATGTAATGCCCATAGAAGTAGTGACGCTTATATGTAATGCCCATAGTGGTAGTGACGCTTATATGTAATGCCCATAGTAGTAGTGCCGCTTATATGTAATGTCCATAGCAGTAGCACCGCTTATATGTAATGTGCATAGTAGCAGTGATGCTTATATCTAATGCGCATAGTGGCAGTGATGCTTATATGTAATGCTCATAGTGGTAATGACGCTTATACGTAATGCGCATAGTAGCAGTGACGCTTATATGTAATGCCCATAGTGGTAGTGATGCTTATATGTAATGCTCATAGTGGTAGTGATGCTTATATGTAATGCCCATAGTAGTAGTGATGCTTATATGTAATGCCCATAGTAGTAGTGATGCTTATATGTAATGCCCATAGTTGTAGTGACGCTTATATGTAATGCCCATAGTAGTAGTGACGCTTATATGTAATGCCCATAGTGGTAGTGACGCTTATATGTAATGCCCATAGTAGTAGTGACGCTTATATGTAATGCCCATAGTAGTAGTGACGCTTATATGTAATGCCCATAGTGGTAGTGACGCTTATATGTAATGCCCATAGTAGTAGTGACGCTTATATGTAATGCCCATAGTAGTAGTGATGCTTATATGTAATGCCCATAGTGGTAGTGCTGCTTTTACGTATTGTCCATAGTAGTTGTGTCGCTTTTAAGTAATGTGCATAGTAGTAGTGCCACTTATATGTAATGCCCATAGTAGTAGTGACGCTTATATGTAATGCCCATAGTGGTAGTGACGCTTATATGTAATGCACATAGTAGTAGTGACGCTTATATGTAATGTCCATAGCAGTAGCGCCGCTTATACTTAATGCACATAGTAGCAGTGATGCTTATATGTAATGCCCATAGTGGTAGTGACGCTTATATGTAATGCCCATAGTGGTAGTGACGCTTATATGTAATGCCCATAGAAGTAGTGACGCTTATATGTAATGCCCATAGTGGTAGTGACGCTTATATGTAATGCCCATAGTAGTAGTGCCGCTTAACGCTTATATGTAATGTCCATAGCAGTAGCACCGCTTATATGTAATGTGCATAGTAGCAGTGATGCTTATATCTAATGCGCATAGTGGTAGTGATGCTTATATGTAATGCCCATAGTGGTAATGACGCTTATACGTAATGCGCATAGTAGCAGTGACGCTTATATGTAATGCCCATAGTGGTAGTAATGTTTATATGTAATGCTCATAGTGGTAGTGATGCTTATATGTAATGCCCATAGTAGTAGTGACGCTTATATGTAATGCCCATAGTAGTAGTGATGCTTATATGTAATGCCCATAGTTGTAGTGACGCTTATATGTAATGCCCATAGTAGTAGTGACGCTTATATGTAATGCCCATAGTGGTAGTGACGCTTATATGTAATGCCCATAGTGGTAGTGACGCTTAAATGTAATGCCCATAGTGGTAATGACGCTTATATGTAATGCCCATAGTGGTAGTGACGCTTATATAAAATACCCATAGTGGTAGTGACGCTTATATGTAATGCCCATAGTAGTAGTGACACTTATATGTAATGCCCATAGTAGTAGTGACGCTTATATGTAATGCCCATAGAAATGGCACTTATACAAACAACCAACCCACACACACATATATATATATATATATATAGCAAAAAGGAGGAAGAAGAACAAGCGCCTATGGTGCAGTAAGTTCTTAAAAGTGTATGTTGACGCTAATAATAAATTAATGCGTACCGGATGAAATCTTTATAACACGTCTAATAAGATACCGATCGTGATGTTTCTCACCATCATCATCATCTCGCTCAGAGCTCTAATTTATTATTAGCGTCAACATACACTTTTAAGAACTTACTGCACCATAGGCGCTTGTTCTTCTTCCTCCTTTTTGCTACAGAATTCATGCCATATACCTATGGTACATTGAGGAACTGAGCAGCCACCCTGAAGAGTGGAAGGTGCTGACAAAGACTTATTCAAGCCTGGAAAACTGATACCAGCCATTTGCGGCTACCTTATTAGCATAAATATAAATTGTTCAGATAAATACTTTATCATTGTCGATTCCTAGAGAAGCGCACTGGTCTATACATTCTTTTTTCATATATATATATATATTTATATATATACACACCCACCCATATATACACACACATATACACACACACCCCTATATACACACACACACACACACACACACACACACACACACACACACTCACTCTCTCTCTCTTTCCCTTCACTTACCTTACAGTCTGGCTGGCCATAGCAGCAGCAGCCTGGTCCCGTGTAGCCCCGCCCCCATTTCCATGTAGCCGCGCCCCCTTTTCAGCCCGGACCAAACCGACCAACCCCGCTGTCACAGGTGAGGGGGAGAGGAGGCTCCAAGCTGCCGGCGCTGCTGCCTGTCATATAGTGTGACAGATAAAGCAACCAGCAGCAGCAGCAGCAGCAGGGGGGGACAGGCCGGCTCAGCAGCGGGGATGCAGAGCAGAGACAGCGCCTATCCTGGCCTGGTGACTACCTGCTTTGCATCCCTTTGCTGAGCGGGTAGCACCGGGCCTGTGTGGGGTTATAAACAGGCACAGCAGTATATACTGCTGGAAATTTGCTGAGTTTTGATCAGAGATGTTCGGAAAAGATAGACAGGGGAGGCGCTGCCACATAGGTCACAGAATTTTTACTCCAGAGTTTTGACTATAAAAATGATTAGAATAATGCAAAGAAGATATTTCTAATATATTTTTTGTATTTTCCATATACTTTATATAGTCAAAACTCTGGCTTATACGTTAGTATGACAGGAAAGGCTCTGCCTCACCTGCCTCACCCTACCACACGTCACTGATTCAATGCCAGTGTTCATGTATGGCAACTGAGAACTTTTGTTACAGCGCATGTGCTAAAATCCCTGAAAACACCTAAAGTGCGTGCATTACACAGAGTGCATACATGAAGGCACTGTTGTTATAGAATGAGCAAAATAGATAGAATAAGAGTGGCCAGGCGCCAAAACAAATCAGCAGCAACTCTTCTGGTCAAAGACATCCCCAATACCACAGTAATAGACAAAAGTGTGTAGATTAGATCAGATGGGTGCGCTAAATAATAAAAGGAAGGTAATACTTCCCTTAATGTCTTTCTCCGGCAGTACTCTTGAACATCAAGCATATAGGGGATATAGCATATAGCATATTCCATATAGGGGAGAAAACAAAATTCCAATATGGTGTAGTACGTTTAAAAAAATGTTATTGTAACAAACTAGTTAATAGGCAGCAACCAACATGTTGTTAAAAACACGCACAATCTCTTCAAAATGACAAAGGTAAAGGTGGAGGTTTACCAGATTTCCGAAAAGTTCGGGACTTAAGATATAATCATGAGGAGTAACTGGCTCCGGAACCTGTCTCCAAAGTCCAAACTTCATGATCGCCCAGTCAGCCTTCCACCATAAGGAAATAGCACGCCTGTCATACGTTTCGGCATGTTTCGGGACCTCTCCCTTCCTCAAGGCAGTATGGCAGGAATGAATAATTTTAAACAAAAGCTCTGTGCGCACTATACTGCTGCCGACTTTCAAAGACTCACACGAGGTCCCTTCACCCCTCACCAACGTGATACAATACAGAGAATAAAATTGGAGAAAATGACTTAGCCGGCGCTGTCAGAATGTTGTTCTCATCGTATTATGCCGTCAAACTCCCACTTGCATGATATTTAGTTTCACCATGGGGAAATGAAACAAAAAATGGCAATAGTGAAGCTTGTTTAATACATGTGGAGAACAATACAAAACATTTAATAAATATGTCAATAACTCCACCAAATGGCTTCTGATTAGAGATGAGCGCCTGAAATTTTTCGGGTTTTGTGTTTTGGTTTTGGGTTCGGTTCCGCGGCCGTGTTTTGGGTTCGACCGCGTTTTGGCAAAACCTCACCGAATTTTTTTTGTCGGATTCGGGTGTGTTTTGGATTCGGGTGGTTTTTTCAAAAAACCCTAAAAAACATCTTAAAACATTGAATTTGGGGGTCATTTTGATCCCATAGTATTATTAACCTCAATAACCATAATTAACACTCATTTTCAGTCTATTCTGAACACCTTACACCTCACAATATTATTTTTAGTCCTAAAATTTGCACCGAGGTCGCTGGATGACTAAGCTCAGCGACCCTAGTGGCCGACACAAACACCGGGCCCATCTAGGAGTGGCACTGCAGTGTCACGCAGGATGTCCCTTCCAAAAAACCCTCCCCAAACAGCACATGACGCAAAGAAAAAAAGAGGCGCAATGAGGTAGCTGTGTGAGTAAGATTAGCGACCCTAGTGGCCGACACAAACACCGGGCCCATCTAGGAGTGGCACTGCAGTGTCACGCAGGATGTCCCTTCCAAAAAACCCTCCCCAAACAGCACATGACGCAAAGAAAAAAAGAGGCGCAATGAGGTAGCTGACTGTGTGAGAAAGATAAGCGACCCTAGTGGCCGACACAAACACCGGGCCCATCTAGGAGTGGCACTGCAGTGTCACGCAGGATGTCCCTTCCAAAAAACCCTCCCCAAACAGCACATGACGCAAAGAAAAAAAGAGGCGCAATGAGGTAGCTGTGTGAGTAAGATTAGCGACCCTAGTGGCCGACACAAACACCTGGCCCATCTAGGAGTGGCACTGCAGTGTCACGCAGGATGTCCCTTCCAAAAAACCCTCCCCAAACAGCACATGACGCAAAGAAAAAAAGAGGCGCAATGAGGTAGCTGACTGTGTGAGAAAGATAAGCGACCCTAGTGGCCGACACAAACACCGGGCCCATCTAGGAGTGGCACTGCAGTGTCACGCAGGATGTCCCTTCCAAAAAACCCTCCCCAAACAGCACATGACGCAAAGAAAAAAAGAGGCGCAATGAGGTAGCTGACTGTGTGAGAAAGATAAGCGACCCTAGTGGCCGACACAAACACCGGGCCCATCTAGGAGTGGCACTGCAGTGTCACGCAGGATGTCCCTTCCAAAAAACCCTCCCCAAACAGCACATGACGCAAAGAAAAATAAAAGAAAAAAGAGGTGCAAGATGGAATTGTCCTTGGGCCCTTCCCACCCACCCTTATGTTGTATAAACAAAACAGGACATGCACACTTTAACCAACCCATCATTTCAGTGACAGGGTCTGCCACACGACTGTGACTGAAATGACGGGTTGGTTTGGACCCCCACCAAAAAAGAAGCAATTAATCTCTCCTTGCACAAACTGGCTCTACAGAGGCAAGATGTCCACCTCATCATCATCCTCCGATATATCACCGTGTACATCCCCCTCCTCACAGATTATCAATTCGTCCCCACTGGAATCCACCATGTCAGCTCCCTGTGTACTTTGTGGAGGCAATTGCTGCTGGTCAATGTCTCCGCGGAGGAATTGATTATAATTCATTTTAATGAACATCATCTTCTCCACATTTTCTGGATGTAACCTCGTACGCCGATTGCTGACAAGGTGAGCGGCGGCACTAAACACTCTTTCGGAGTACACACTTGTGGGAGGGCAACTTAGGTAGAATAAAGCCAGTTTGTGCAAGGGCCTCCAAATTGCCTCTTTTTCCTGCCAGTATAAGTACGGACTGTGTGACGTGCCTACTTGGATGCGGTCACTCATATAATCCTCCACCATTCTATCAATGGTGAGAGAATCATATGCAGTGACAGTAGACGACATGTCCGTAATGGTTGTCAGGTCCTTCAGTCCGGACCAGATGTCAGCATCAGCAGTCGCTCCAGACTGCCCTGCATCACCGCCAGCGGGTGGGCTCGGAATTCGGATTTGGGATTTCGAAGAATGCACAGTTCTTTGCTGTGCTGCTTTTGCCAGCTTGAGTCTTTTCATTTTTCTAGCGAGAGGCTGAGTGCTTCCATCCTCATGTGAAGCTGAACCACTAGCCATGAACATAGGCCAGGGCCTCAGCCGTTCCTTGCCACTCCGTGTGGTAAATGGCAT
Organism: Pseudophryne corroboree; assembly: GCF_028390025.1. NCBI lineage: Eukaryota > Metazoa > Chordata > Amphibia > Anura > Myobatrachidae > Pseudophryne > Pseudophryne corroboree. The sequence goes on along the minus strand of NC_086447.1, from coordinate 391,804,460 downwards.
ATTGGCAAGTTTACGCTTCTCCTCCGACAATTTTATTTTAGGTTTTGGAGTCCTTTTTTTTCTGATATTTGGTGTTTTGGATTTGACATGCTCTGTACTATGACATTGGGCATCGGCCTTGGCAGACGACGTTGCTGGCATTTCATCGTCTCGGCCATGACTAGTGGCAGCAGCTTCAGCACGAGGTGGAAGTGGATCTTGATCTTTCCCTAATTTTGGAACCTCAACTTTTTTGTTCTCCATATTTTATAGGCAGAACTAAAAGGCACCTCAGGTAAACAATGGAGATGGATGGATTGGATACTAGTATACAATTATGGACGGACTGCCACGGTTAGGTGGTATAAAAAAACCACGGTTAGGTGGTATATAATACAATTATGAATGGACGGACTGCCTGCCGAGTTCCGACACAGAGGTAGCCACAGCCGTGAACTACCGCACTGTACACTGGTTGATAAAGAGATAGTAGTATACTCGTAACAACTAGTATGACACTATGACGACGGTATAAAGAATGAAAAAAAAACCACGGTTAGGTGGTATATATTATAATAATAATACAATTATGGATGGACGGACTGCCTGCCGACTGCCGACACAGAGGTAGCCACAGCCGTGAACTACCGCACTGTACACTGGTTGATAAAGAGATAGTAGTATACTCGTAACAACTAGTATGACACTATGACGACGGTATAAAGAATGAAAAAAAAACCACGGTTAGGTGGTATATATTATAATAATAATACAATTATGGATGGACGGACTGCCTGCCGACTGCCGACACAGAGGTAGCCACAGCCGTGAACTACCGCACTGTACACTGGTTGATAAAGAGATAGTAGTATACTCGTAACAACTAGTATGACACTATGACGACGGTATAAAGAATGAAAAAAAAACCACGGTTAGGTGGTATATATTATAATAATAATACAATTATGGATGGACGGACTGCCTGCCGACTGCCGACACAGAGGTAGCCACAGCCGTGAACTACCGCACTGTACACTGGTTGATAAAGAGATAGTAGTATACTCGTAACAACTAGTATGACACTATGACGACGGTATAAAGAATGAAAAAAAAACCACGGTTAGGTGGTATATATTATAATAATAATACAATTATGGATGGACGGACTGCCTGCCGAGTTCCGACACAGAGGTAGCCACAGCCGTGAACTACCGCACTGTACACTGGTTGATAAAGAGATAGTAGTATACTCGTAACAACTAGTATGACACTATGACGACGGTATAAAGAATGAAAAAAAAACCACGGTTAGGTGGTATATATTATAATAATAATACAATTATGGATGGACGGACTGCCTGCCGACTGCCGACACAGAGGTAGCCACAGCCGTGAACTACCGCACTGTACACTGGTTGATAAAGAGATAGTAGTATACTCGTAACAACTAGTATGACACTATGACGACGGTATAAAGAAAGAAAAAAAAATACCACAGTTAGGTGGTATATATTATAATAATAATACAATTATGGATGGACGGACTGCCTGCCGACTGCCGACACAGAGGTAGCCACAGCCGTGAACTACCGCACTGTACACTGGTTGATAAAGAGATAGTAGTATACTCGTAACAACTAGTATGACACTATGACGGTATAAAGAATGAAAAAAAAACCACGGTTAGGTGGTATATATTATAATAATAATACAATTATGGATGGACGGACTGCCTGCCGACTGCCGACACAGAGGTAGCCACAGCCGTGAACTACCGCACTGTACACTGGTTGATAAAGAGATAGTAGTATACTCGTAACAAGTATGACACTATGACGACGGTATAAAGAAAGAAAGAAAAATACCACGGTTAGGTGGTATATATTGTAATACAATTATGGATGGACGGACTGCCTGCCGAGTTCCGACTGCCGACACAGAGGTAGCCACAGCCGTGAACTACCGCACTGTACTGTGTCTGCTGCTAATATAGACTGGTTGATAAAGAGATAGTATACAATACATACAACAATATACTACTATACTGGTGGTCAGGCACTGGTCACCACTAGTCACACTGGCAGTGGCACTCCTGCAGCAAAAGTGTGCACTGTTTAATTTTAAATTAATATAATATTATGTACTCCTGGGGGCTCCTGCTATAACAACCTGCAGTGCTCCCCAGTCTCCCCCACAATTATTATAAGCTTTGCCTTTTATACATTGATGTGCAGCACACTGGGCTGAGCTGAGTGCACACAGACTGAGTCACACTGTGTGACTGGCTGCTGCTGTGTATCGTTTTTTTTCAGGCAGAGAACGGATATAGCAGAGAACGGATATATTATATTAAAATAAATAAAAGTTAACTAACAACAACTGCACTGGTCACTGTGGTAAACTCTGTCTGACTCTGCACAATCTCTCTCTCTCTTCTAATCTAATTTCTAATGGAGAGGACGCCAGCCACGTCCTCTCCCTATCAATCTCAATGCACGTGTGAAAATGGCGGCGACGCGCGGCTCCTTATATAGAATCCGAGTCTCGCGAGAATCCGACAGCGTCATGATGACGTTCGGGCGCGCTCGGGTTAACCGAGCAAGGCGGGAGGATCCGAGTCTGCTCGGACCCGTGAAAAAAACATGAAGTTCGTGCGGGTTCGGTTTCAGAGAAACCGAACCCGCTCATCTCTACTTCTGATGACTTTAAAATGCAGGGTAATTACCAGAAAACAATGGAACCGTGGCCAAACAGTTCCAAATAGCGCATGAAGAAATGATGTAAGCTGAAACAGTCTACGTCAGAAAATCCACGCTAGTTACCAGCAATCGTCTCTGCATTCCTTGTAGTCTCAGCTGCCCCCAACGCGTTTCCACTCCTCAACTGGAGTCTTTTTCAAGGTTCCTGGTGTGTCACACCAGGAACCTTGAAAAAGACTCCAGTTGAGGAGTGGAAACGCGTTGGGGGCAGCTGAGACTACAAGGAATGCAGAGACGATTGCTGGTAACTAGCGTGGATTTTCTGACGTAGACTGTTTCAGCTTACATCATTTCTTCATGCGCTATTTGGAACTGTTTGGCCACGGTTCCATTGTTTTCTGGTAATTACCCTGCATTTTAAAGTCATCAGAAGCCATTTGGTGGAGTTATTGACATATTTATTAAATGTTTTGTATTGTTCTCCACATGTATTAAACAAGCTTCACTATTGCCATTTTTTGTTTCATTTCCCCATGGTGAAACTAAATATCATGCAAGTGGGAGTTTGACGGCATAATACGATGAGAACAACATTCTGACAGCGCCGGCTAAGTCATTTTCTCCAATTTTATTCTCAGTATGGCAGGAATGCTACATGGTGTGCTATTTATACCATATCCATTAACTACATCCAGGTCATGAGGTTACACATCTTAATAATTATCTCTATCAAAAAAAATTGAAATAAGAACTTTATGAATATTATATTGTGATGATTTAAAACAGTGATCCTCTAATTTGAGTTTAAAATAACCTAAAATCAATAATAATTAGTCCGCCGGCCGGAAGTAGTTTCCCGCACTTCCGTTCCGGTATTGAGACACTCAAAACCAAATAAAAAACATGCCCCAATACTAATGGAGAAAGTTCATCATCACGTTGGTGGTATAAGTGGAACACAAAGACTGTAGTACCCGAGAAACGGACTGCAACTGAGTTTTCCGGTGAACTTCCAGTCCGTGGAACGCATGTTGAGCAGCAGACGAACTTCCGATGACGAACTTCCGGTTGCGCGTCACTGGAACGCATTTGACGTGCACAGTAGCGCTAAAGGGAATAAAATAAAATAGGTGTTCCTAAAACAAAAACAACCAATTGTGAAATAATGCTAAAACCAATTTACATTTAGTTTAAGTATCAAGGGAAGAGATAAAAAAAATGGAATAAACATCATAAAAGAGTATTTTGGAAACTTTTAAAGGAACCATTTAAGTTCAAAGTCTGCATTGAGACCATTCGGAACCAGACTTTTCAGTTTATAGATCCATTTCATTTCACTCTTCGCTTGTCTTGTGGCTTCATCTCGATACTTCCAGGTATTCTTTATATTGTCAATAGCTAAAAATTGAAGTATATATTTAGTTGATGAATTATGTTTTTCTTTAAAATGATTAGAAAGTGAATGCGTCATGAGTCCCTTTTTTATATTTCGCAAATGTTCACTCAAAAGTGTTTTAAGGGCCCTGCTTGTTCTTCCCACATAACTCTTATGAAAACTGCATTCTATAAGGTATATAACATTAGTAGTGTGACAAGTCATGAAGTAATTAAGTTTATGTGTATTCCCATTAGCATTGAAATCTTCGTACTTGGTTTTATTAGTGATTACTTCTCAATAAGCTTGACATGTAGAAACCCTTACTTCTAATGGGGCGATTCTCATATGTTGGTAATTAACTTTTCATTACTTTATTTTTTAAGTTGGGGGCCTTCCGATATATAAACTTTGGTCTTTCAGGGATGGCTACTTTGAGTAGTGGATCTTTCATTAATAAATGAAACTATGGATTCCATTTTTTATGCTGATGACTATATTAAGTAATAAAAGCAAAATTATAGGGATCCTCTCCTGATGTTTTCTTTTCATATCCTTTGATAAGTTATTTTGTGTCTCTATTCATGACATCTTCTTTGAATTTGGATAATTTATTTTTATGATAACCTTTATTTTCAAAGCCTTTCTTCATCAGATCTATCTGTTCCTCACATATCTGCTTTTTGCTACAATTTCTTCTCAATCTTAAAAATTGGCTTTTAGGGACACTGGTAAGCCAGTTGGAATGATGTTCACTGGAAAGTGCTATATAGTTATTAGCGTCTGTAGGTTTTTTGTAGCATGTAGTTTTCAATTTTCCCTCCTCAACATAAATGGTGAGGTCAAGAAAATGTAACTCTGTTTGACTGACTGTAAAGCTGAGTTTATGTTAGATTCATTGATATTAAGTGCTTGGCAAAACTCATCGAGATCTTCCCTTGGTCCTTCCCAGAAACAAATGATGTCGTCTTTATATCGATACCATGATCTTAAACTCTTCTTAGCGACAGCATTGGTTTTCATATGAGTCACTTCCAATAGGACATGAAGAGATTTGCGAAGCTGGGTGCAAATTTAGCACCCATTGCGGTACCTACTAGTTGGTTGTAATATGAGCCTTTGAAATAAAAGCAGTTGTTCTTAAGTATAAATTCAATCCCTTGCAGCAGTAGTTCTTTTTTGTCCTCAGAATAATCGGTTTTATCCAGATAGTATTTAACTGCTTCTAAGCCTTTTCCATGTGGAATGTTTGTATTAAGTGCTTCTACATCTGCCATGGCCATAAACATACTCTCATTCCAATCAATCATCTCAACTTTTTGTAATGTATCTGTCGTATCTTTTAAATGGAATTCAGTCTTAGTCACTAAAGGTTGTAAGTGTACGTCAATATACTCTGATAAGTTCGCAGTAAAACTCCCAATACCCACCACAATTGGCCTACCCGGAGGTTTTGTGACACTTTTGTGAATCTTCGGAAAAACATAGATGGTCGGTATCAGTGGATTGGTTACATTCAAATATTCAAATTCTAACTTGTTGAGGTTAGACTTGATTTTTGCTGTTGGGTCACTCTTTAACTTGGTATACTGATAAGGGGTATATTTTTCCTTCTCTTCTATTCCCCTCCTTTTCTCTGTCTGATTCTACTGTTTGTATTATATTACTATATTTCATATCTTTGAAGCAAATGTATAATTTTAACCTTTTAGTGATTTATAATAATTCATCACTAATTGTTAACCTTTTATTAACAAACCCGCAGTAGTTGCATCTAGACATATATATCTTTAAATCATTAGGAATATTCTGTTCATGGAAGAATGCACGCCAGTCATATAGAATGTAAAACGTAAGAATGTATTTCAACAAAAAATTGCTACTCACAGAATTCACTTTTATCATTAAACAGTATTGGTCAAATACAATGCAAGTCACCATATAATAGTTTCACAGATTCAAACTATATAAGAAATAAACAGGATGAAAGAAGTGAGAAATGTATGTATGTATGTATGTATGTATGTATGTATGTGTGTATATATATATTTATTACTGGGGAGATATCACTCAAAGCACTCGGCTAAATCACAGATTGCATAAAATGAAACCCTAGGTTTATTGATATATATTGGAAATATATATACCTTAAAGAAATATCTTAGGGGATTAGTTTTGGTTTATGTGTGTGTTTGTGTGTGTGTGGGGGGGAGGGGCAGCATGTGACTGCATGGTCCACAGACCGCATGGGACAGAAGCTAGACTCCATTTTGTGAAAACTCCCATGATTCCAAAGTCTGTAACACATGGTTCAAATGGGAATGCCAGCAGCGATTTTAGGTTTGCAAGTTCAAACACATGGCATTCTTTGCTAGGCCGTAGTCACATAGCAGAAGCCATATATAAACTACATATCTCTGAAATACTCCACTATATTCCTGAATGTATAAGCTACAACATAATGCATATGTGCTGATTTCACAATTCCAAGCCATCTAATCACCTTTTACAATTCCAAGCCATCTAATCACATTTCACAATTCCAAGCCAACTAATCATATTTCACAATTCCAAGCCAACACAGTATCTCAATAACCAGAGCATATTGTATGCTGTCCATATTATATTAACCATCACAAGACCAAATCACCAGGTAACCACAAGTATCAGCATGCCATTGTTACAAGCACATGACCACAGTAACAAAGGGAAGTATGTGCCGACTTCTATATTTCAGCAAGATGCACTATACAAAACCACTACAATCTGTTATAAATCACCATACCAGGAATGCTATGCTACAGATTGCCTAATGTTCCAATTACCATTACAGATTTCACAGAGTATTATCACAAACACATAACAATCACATAATTGCACAAGCATCATTAACCTTAAAGTCAAATGTATTTTCAAATTAACTATTCTATGCCAATCGTTTCACAACTACTGTACCACAAACACATATTTAACTATTCTATGCCATTTATCTATGAGATATAGAGAGTATGATACTTAGCTATCCAGGGGAATAACTTCCAAGCATCCCCGGTGTTTTGAGGCCCATGCTTCTGAGAGTCTTTGTAGCTGTGTGTGCCAGTGTGGGAGTCAGCGAGAGAGTGGGCTCTGATTTCAAGTAGGTACAGTATATCATACCTGCAACTTGTGGGTGTGTATTTCACAGCATGTGGGCTAGCTGTATCAGTGAGCTGAGCAGGCCATGTGCTGGGATTGTCTGTTCAAATGCTAACTAGGCTAAAGGCCCATACACACTTGACGATGCACACATCGTTAACGACCGTCGTTAACGACTTCCCTTGAACTTCCCTTGAACAGCTGAGCAAACGACATGAGCATACACACTACCAACGACCAAAGACGAAAGACCAAAGACCAAAGACGAAAGACCAAAGACCAAAGACCATAGACCATTCATCGTTGAAGCATCCAAGCTGAACAGTTTATTAAAATAATGAGCTGGTGAACAGTGGCTTGGTCGTTGGTCTTTCACACCATACACATTTAACGACGTCTCTGGTTGGTAACGACCATAGTGGAAATTGAGCATACACAGATAAGCGAGGGTCGTTAACGTCCCGCGGGGCCGCGCATCGGTGGTCGTTGGATGCATACACACTTGACGATATAATGAGCGACGTCGATGAGGGCTGAAATGAACGACGTCGTTCATTTTATCGTCAAGTGTGTATGGGCCTTAAGGCTACAGTGTAGAGATGTTAATTAGGCCTGGCTAAAGCAAGCACGTTACCAGTTTATTCTTTGTATAATAGTAAAATATAATATATGTCTCTAAAATGGATATAAGGAAATCACTCTGTAACATATACAGTAGGTCTTTCCATCTTCAAGTTGTCGATTAATTTCTCTGATGTAGTCTACCTTATTTAGGATGACTACCCCTCCTCCTTTATCACTAGATTTGATGATAATAGTTTCATCATTCTGAAGTGTTTTTAAAGCCATACGTTCTTTTTTGCTCAGATTCCATTTAGTATTGTTTATATTGTCCAATTTTTTGAAGTCCTCAAGCACTGATTTCTGGAAACTATCGATTAGGCTTCCTTTAAGATGCTTCGGATAAAAAAATAGATTTCTTTTTACATTTTTCTTTTTCCTTATTCTCAACAATTTCACCTTCCAGTTTTTCTTGGCGAATAATTTTTTTATAGTCAATTTCCCTACAAATTTATCGACATCAACAAAAACATCAAATTGTTCAATTTTGTTTGTAGGGGCAAATTTCAAACCTTTGAGGAGGAGTTTTTCTTCTATATTGGTCAATGGTCTATCACTCAAATTGTAAATCTTTCCACAATTCAGTTCATTTTTGCTCTTTGTTTTGTTGTTCCTTTTCCTCTTCTATAGTGTTTATTTTTCTTTTTGGTTCTTGCTCCTCCTCTTCTACCCCTTTTTCTAAGATTTAATATGGGTGGTTCCTGAAGTATGTTCCCCCTAAAAAAGGGGTTGAGACTCCTCCTTGGATATTGCTAGTATGAGGGGGTGCATTATACAATGCTGTTCTTTCATAATAACGTGTAGGGTACCTATCAACTTCATATCTCCCTCAATATCTTTCTCTTCTTTCTCCATACCAATAAGGACTTCTATTTCTTTGATGCTGAAAATTTCTATGGTGATAATTCCATTTTCCCCGGCTTACAAAATAATTTTGTGACCGATTGGGTTTCCTGTTGTACTCTTCCAATGGACGTGTTCTAAATGTTTGATGTTCCTTTCTATCATCCAGTCTTTGTGGTGATTCAAATTCTCTTTTCTCATAGGTAGTGATGGACATTCTTCCTCTTTGTTTTTCCCCCAGTTTATATCCCCTTGTTTTGGTCTTCTTTATATCTTGGACAACCCTTCCTGTGTGGCCTCATTATTTGGGTATCCAAGGCTTGTGGATTCAACATCTCCTGATCATCTTCCCCTGTACATATAGAAACAGAAGTTCCATTTTCCCTCATATGTTTAGAAGAATCCTTTCCTTCTTTTTTGTAATATTCATGGTCCCTCCTTAGTTTGGTTTTTTTTTTGAGTATAATCTCTTTTGTATTAATCGAGATTTTGTGTTGAATTTCTTTCTCCTTCAATTTACATTCTGCCAGTTCTTGGTAAGGTTCTAGATGAGTCTGTAGGAGATTTAACTGATCCTTTATTAGTTTTAATTTCTCTCGTCACTCTTTCATAATTAATTCCATTAATGTAAATGAACAGATTTCTAATATCCGCATCCATTCATCCTTAAATTTGTCGCTTACGTCCTCGAAGGATGGTCGCTTTTTAATCCTCAAACCTTTTGGGATGATTTTATCGGCAACGTATTTTTCCAACGTTGCACATTCCCACCATAGGCGATTCTCACGTAACAATAGTTTTTCTACGTGGACCATAGTTGCATCTAAGTCTTCATACATGATGACAGTTGTTTTATCCAATAAAACTTCTTTGAGTTCTCCTCTCTACTTTTAAGATGTTGAAACATATTGTTGCCTGGGGACTCTTCTAATAGGGGATATGGTATAAATAGCACACCATGTAGCATTTCTGCCATACTGCCTTGAGGAAGGGAGAGGTCCCAGAACGCGTTGTAGCGTATGACAGGAGTGCTATTTGCTTATGGTGGAAGGCTGACCAGGCGATCGTGAAGTTTGGATTTTGGAGACAGGTTCCGGAGGTGGTTACTCCTCACGATTATATCTTAAGTCCCGAACTTTTCTGAAATCTGGAAAACCTCCACCTTTACCTTTGTCATTTTGAAGAGATTGTGCGTGTTTTTAAAAACATGTTGGCTGCTACCTATTAACTAGTTTGTTACAATAATTTTTTTTACAAAGTACTACACCATATTGGAAATTTTGTTTTCTCCTCTATATGGAATGCACCGCTTGATGTTCAAGAGTACTGCGGGAGAACAACATTAAGGGAAGTATTACCTTCCTTTTATTATTTAGTGCACCCATGTGATCTAATCTACAAACAGTTGTTTTAGAAACACAGTACCAGAAATGTCCTGGAAAAAAGTGATGGCTGGTGACTGGGAAGCAACGTAGCCCATAGAAACATAGAAACGTAGAATTTGACGGCAGATAAGAACCACTTGGCCCATCTAGTCTGCCCCTTTTTTTATCCTTTAAGTAATCTCAACCCTTTTTGAACCTTAATTGTTTGTAAGGATATTCATATGCCTATCCCAAGCATGTTTAAATTGCTCTACAGTCTCAGCCTCTACCACCTCTGATGGACGGCTATTCCACTTATCCACTACCCTTTCTGTGAAGTAATTTTTCCTTAAATTTCCCCTGAACCTGCCTCCTTCCAGTTTCAGTGTATGTCCTCGAGTTCTAATACTTCTCTTCCTTTGAAGATTGTTTCCCTCCTGAACTTTGTTAAAACCTTTGGTATTTTTGAAAGTTTCTATCATGTCTCCCCTTTCCCTTCTCTCCTCCATACTATACATGTTAAGATCTTTTAGTCTTTCCGGGTAAGTTTTGTGATGTAGGCCATGCACCATTTTAGTTGCCCTTCTTTGTACACTCTCTAATGTATTTATATCCTTCTGGAGATATGGTCTCCAGAACTGGACACAGTATTCCAGATGAGGCCGCACTAATGACCTATACAGTGGCATTATTACTTCTCTTTTCCTGCTACTGATTCCTCTTCCTATGCAACCAAGCATCTGACTTGCCTTTATAATTGCTTTGTTGCATTGCTTTCCTGCCTTTAAGTCACTTGAAATAGTGACTCCTAAATCCCTTTCCTCTGCAGTAGTTTCCATTATAGTACGCTTGATACTATATTTAGCCTTTGGGTTTTTGAGACCCAAGTGCATGATTTTGCATTTTTTAGCATTAAACTGTAGTTGCCATGTTCTTGACCATTTTTCAAGCCTAGCTAGGTCATCAATCATTTGTTTTACCCCTCCTGGTGTGTCTACCCTGTTGCATATCTTTGTATCATCTGCAAAAAGGCATACTTTCCCTTCAATTCCATTTGCAATGTCACCAACAAAGATATTAAAGAGAACTGGTCTGAGTACAGATCCCTGGGGTACTCCACTGGTAACATTTCCCTCCATAGATTGCACTCCATTTACTACAACTGTCTGTTTCCCATCCTGCAACCAGTTTCTTATCCATTTAACTATTTTATAATCCACCCCCACACTTTCAAGTTTATTTATCAGTCTGCGATGTGGGACAGTGTCAAATGCCTTACTAAAGTCTAGATATGCTACATCTACAGCTCCCCCTTGATCTATTATTTTCATCACAGAGTCAAAAAAGTAAATAAGATTTGTTTGGCATGATCTCCCACCAGTAAATCCATGCTGTTTTGGATCCTGTAAATTGTTTGATTTAAGATATTCCACAACTCTTTCTTTTAGTAGTCCATTACTTTCCCTACTACTGATGTAAGGCTTACTGATCTGTAGTTACTTGCTTCTTCCTTGCTTCCACTTTTGTACAGTGGAACTACATTTTCTCTTTTCCAGTCCTTTGGAATGGCACCTGTATTTAGTGACTGGTTAAATAATTCTGTTAATGGTGCCACCAGCACATCTTTTAGCTCTTTTAGTATCCTTAGGTGTATCCCATCTGGCCCCATTGATTTATCCACTTTTAGTTTTGAAAGTTCAGTTAGGACTTTCTCCTCTGTAAATGTACTTTCATCTACCTTATTTTTATGAATGTCCTTGCAACTTAACTCTGGCCCCTTCCCTTCTCCTTCTGTAGTAAATACTGAGCAAAAATAATGATTTAGGTGATCTGCTATTGCCTTGTCTCCCTCCACCAAATTCTTACTCTCTGTCTTAAGTCTTATTATTCCTCCATTTGATTTTTTCCTTTCATTTATATACTTAACACAGAGATGGTCCATGTTATGGAATGTCGCAGGCATGTCAATTAAATTGGCTACATAGACAGATACTCAACCATTCACATCGGAAATCATAACCGGATGGGGCTAGTGCAAGTTTCAATGGTATAGCCAATGATTAGAGATGAGCAGGTTCGGTTCCCTGAGAACCGAACCCCCTCAAACTTCACCCCCCGATCCCAGATCTGAGTCTGGCTCGGGTTTTCCCACCTGACTCGGAAACCAGAACGAGGCAAAATGTCGTCATCCCACTGCTGGATTCTCGCGGGGTTTGGATTCCATATAAGGAGCCACGCATCGCCGCCATTTTCACTCTGGCATTGGAAAGTGTAGTGAGAGGACATGTCTCAGTCCTCAGTGTCCTTCAGTGTCCTGAATCAGTACAGTGGTAGTGTCTTGTGCTGCATCAGTCCAGTCACAATGGTGGTGTCCTCTGCTGCCATGTATCCAGTGCTGCTGTATAAATACAGTCCAGTGGTGCTGTGTTGTGCTGCATCAGTCCAGTGGTGGTGTCTTGTGCTGCATCAGTCCAGTCACAGTGGTGGTGTCTTCTGCTACCATATGTCCAGTGCTGCTGTATAAGTTCAGTCCATTGCAGTGGTGCTGTGTGATCCTGCATCAGTCCAGTGGTGTCCCTGTGCTGCTGTATATGTCCAGTGGTACTTCTGTATAATTCCAGTGATACTGCCGTATATGTCCATTGATACTGCCGTATATGTCCAGCGGTACTGCCGTGTAATTCCAGTGATCCTGCCGTATAATTCCAGTGGTCCTGGCATATAAATCCAGTGATCCTGCCGTATAATTCCAGTGGTACTGGTGTATAATTCCAGTGGTACTGGTGTGTATGTCCAGTCCAGTGATACTGCTGCATATGTCCAGTGGTACTGCCGTATAAATCCACTGCTACTGCCGTATAATTCCAGTGATCCTGCAGTATAATTCCAGTGGTACTGGCATATAATTCCAGTGGTACTGGCGTATAACTCCAGTCCAGTGATACTGCCATATATGTCCAGTGGTGTTGCTGTATAAGTCCAGTGGTACTGCCGTATAATTCCAGTGGTACTGGCGTATAAATCCAGTCATCCTGCCATATAATTCCAGTGGTACTGGCGTATATGTCCAGTCCAGTGAAACTGCCGTATATGTCCAGTGGTACTGCTGTATAAGTCCAGTGGTACTGCCGTATAATTCCAGTGGTACTGGTGTATAAGTCCAGTTTAGTGTTACTGCCGTATATGTCCAGTGATACTGCCATATAAGTCCAGTGGTACTGCCATATAATTCAAGAGGTACTGGCGTATAAGTCCAGTGATCCTGCCGTATAATTCCAGTGGTACTGGCATATAAATCCAGTCCAGTGATACTGCCATATATATATGTCCAGTGATCCTGCCGTATAAGTCTGCCATACTGCGTATAAGTGGTACTGCCATATAAGTCCAGTGGTACTGCCATATAAGTCCAGTGGTACTGCCATATAATTCCAGTGATCCTGACGTATAATTCCAGTGGTACTGGTGTATAAATGCATTGATCCTGCCATATTACTACAGTGGTACTGGCGTATAAATCCAGTCCAGTGATACTGCCATATATGTCCAGTGGTCTTGCCGTATAAGTCTGCCTTACTGCGTATAAGTGGTTCTACCATATAAGTCCAGTGGTACTGCCGTATAAATCCAGTGGTACTGCCATATAATTTCAGTAATCCTGCGTATAATTCCAGTGTTACTGGCGTATAAATCCATTGATCCTGTCGTATTATTCCAGTGGTACTGGCGTATAAGTCCAGTCCAGTGATACTGCCGTATATGGCCAGTGGTCTTGCTGTATAAGTCTGCCATACTGCGTATAAGTGATTCTGCCATATAAGTCCAGTGGTACTGCCGTATAAATCCAGTGGTACAGCCGTATAATTCCTGTGATCCAGCCGTATAATTCCAGTGATACTGCCGTATAATTCTAGTGATCCTGCTGTATAATTCTAGTGGTAATGGCATATAAGTCCAGTGATACTGCCGTATAATTCCAGTGGTATTGCTGTATAAATCCAGTCCAGTGGTGCTGCCATATAAATTCAGTGGTGCTGTCCTGTGCTGTATATTATTTACTCCAAATAAAGGGGTTTTAATATTTAATCCAAATAATTTTCACAGGGTTTGTCCTGTGTGGTGAAGAGGTACGCTCTCCTATACCACATATGGGGGGTCATTCTGACCCAATCGCATGCTGCAGTTTATTGCAGCGGTGCGATCGGGTCGGAACTGCGCATGCCAGATGGCCGGAGGCCGTTTGGCCACTACGATTGCCTCTGCCTAATTGACAGTCAGAGGTGGTCGCTGGGCGGGGGGGCGGGGGGATAGAACGGCGGCATTTGGCTGCCATTTCGTGGGCGCGGTCCTGTCAAAGCAGGCGTGGCCAGACTGAACGGGGGGCGGCAGCAGCAGCTGTGTGATGTCACACGCAGCCGCTGTGGGCCAGGGAGCGATGAGAAGCTCCCGGCCAGCACGTTAAAGCTGCGCTGGTCGGGAGCTACTCTTGAAGTGCAAAGGCATCGCCGCTGTGCGATGCCTTTGCACTACTGCGGGGGAGGGCCAGCACTGACATGCGGGGCGTGATAGCCCTGTGCTGGACGTCCCCCCGCATGTCAGTGTGAATGATCATAGCTGTGCTAAATTTAACATAGCTACGATCATCTCAGAATGACCCCCATTGTTTTATAACTCCAGAAAAATAATGGAGAACAAAAATTAAGGATAAAATAGGGATAGATCAAGAACCACTTCCTCCTAGTGCTGAAGCTTCTGCCACTAGTCATGACATAGATGATGAAATCCCATCAACGTCATCTGCCAAGGCTGATGCCCAATGTGATAGTAGAGGGTGTGTAAAATCCAAAAAGACGAAGTTCAGTAAAAATACCCCAAAAATAAAGTTAAATAGTGTGAGGAGAAACTTAAATTTGCCAATATGCCATTTACGTCACGGAGTGGCAAGAAACGGCTAAGGCCCTGGCTTATGTTCATGACTAGTGGTTCAGCGTCACATGACGATGGAAGCCCTCATCCTCCCGCTAGAAAAATGATAAGAGTTAAGCTGGCAAAAGCACAGGAAAGAACTGTGCATTCTAAGATAGTATCACAAATCCCCAAGGAGAGTCCAAGTGTGTCGGCAGTTGCGATGCCTGACCTTCCCAACACTGGATGGGAAGAGGTGGTTCCTTCCACCATTTGCACGCACCCACAGTCCAGTTTCTGATATTCAAATTGAAGATGTCACTGTTGAAGTACACCAGGATGAGGATATTGGTGTTACTGGCGCTGAGGAGAAAGTTGAGGATGAGGATTCTGATGGTGATGTGGTTTGTTTAAATCAATCACCGGGGGAGACATCTGTTGTTCGTGGGATGAATAAGCCCATTGTGATGCCTGGGCAAAATATCAAAAAAGCCACCTCTTCGGTGTGGAATTATTTCTCCACAAATCTGGACAACAGGTGTCAAGCCCTGTGTTGCCTCTGTCAATCTGTAATAAGTAGGGGTAAGGACATTAACCACCTAGGAACATCCTCACTTATATGTCATTTGCTGCGCATTCATCAGAAGTCAGTGTCAAGAGTGTCATACTTTGGGTAAGAGCGTAAGCAGTCCACTGACACCTAAATCCCTTCTTCCTCTTGTACCCAAGCTCCTGCAAGCCACACCACCAACTCCCTCAATGTCAACTTCCTCCTCAGTCAGGAACATCAGTAATCCTGCAGGCCATGTCACTGGCAGGACTGAGGAGTCCTCACCTAACCGGGATTCCTCTGGAGGATCCTTGAGTGGTATGCCTACTGCTGCTGTTGCTGCCGCTGGTGGCGTTGCTGCTGCGAGTCAATCGTCATCCCAGAGGGGAAGTTGAAAGACCACTTGTACTACCTCAACTAAGCAATTGACTGTCCAACAGTCCTTTGTAAGGAAGATGAAATATGACAGCAGTCATCCTTTTTGCAAAGTGGATAACTGAGGCCTTGACAGCTATGTTGGTGTTAGACGTGCGTCCGGTATCCGCCATTAGTTCAGTGGGACTTAGAGAATTGTTTGAGTTAGTATGTCCCCGGTACCAAATCCCATCTAGGTTCCACTTCACTAGGCAGGCGATACCGAGAATGTACAGAGGCATCACAAAAAGTGTCCTTAAAAAAATGCAGTTGTACCCACTGTCCACTTAACCACGGACATGTGGACAAGTTGAACAGGCCAGACTAAAGACTATATAACTGTGACAGCCCACTGGGTAGATGTATTGCTTCCCGCCGTAACAACAGCAGCGGCACCATTAGCAGCATCTCGCAAACGCCAACTCATTCCTAGGCAGGCTACGCTATGTATCACCGCTTTCCGTAAGAGGCACACCACTTGAAAACCTATTACAGAAACTGAGGGACATCATCACACAATGGCTAACATCAATTAGACTCTCCTGGGAATTTGTGATATCTGACAACGCCACCAATATTGTTCGTGCATTACATCTGGGCAAATTCCAGCACATCCCATGTTTTGCACATACAATTAATTGGGTGGTACAGAATTTTTTTTTAAATGACAGGGGCGTGCAGGAGATGCTGTCGGTGGCCTGAAAAATTGCAGCCTACTTTCAACATTCAGCCACCGCGTGCCGAAGACTGGAGTGCCATCAAACACTCCTGAACCTGTCCTGCCATCACCTGAAGCAAGAGATGGTAACAAGGTGGAATTCAACACTCTATTTGCTTCAGAGGATGGAGGAGCAGCAAAAGGCCATTCAAGCCTATACAGCCACCTACGATATAGGCAAAGGAGGGGGAATGCACCTAAGTCAAGTGCAGTGGAGAATTATTTCTGTCTTGTGCAGGGTTCTCCAACCCTTCAAACTTGCCAATCGTGAAGTCACTGCCAGCTTGAGTCAGGTCCTTCTCCTCATCAGGCTTTTGCAGAAGAAGCTGGAGAAATTGAAGCAGGAGCTAAGACAGAGTGATTCTGCAAAGTATATGGGACTTGTGGATGGAGCCCTTCATTCACTTTGCCAGGATTCAAGGGTGGTCAATCTGTTGAAATCAGAGCACTACATGTTGGCCACTGTGTTCGACCCTATGTTTAAAGTCTGCGTTGTATCTCTCTTTCCAGCAGACACAAGTCTGCAGAGGTTCAAAGACCTGCTGGTGAGAAAATTGTCAACTCAAGCGGAACGTGACCCGTCAACAGCTCCTCCTTCATTTTCTTCTGCAAATGGGGATGCGAGAAAAAGGATAAGATTTCCTAGCCCACCCACTGGCGGTGATGCAGGGCAGTCAGGAGCGAGTGCTGACATCTGGTCCAGACTGAAGGACTTGCCAACGATTACTGACATGTCTACTGTCACTGCATATGATTCTGTCACCATTGAAATATTGGTGGAGGATTATATGAGTGACAGCATCCAAGTATACTGGCAGGAAAAAGAGGCAGGAAAAAGAGGCAATTTGGATGCCCTTGCACATACTGGCTTTATTTTACCTAAGTTGCACCCCCCACCAGAGTACACTCTGAAAGAGTGTTTAGTGCAGCCGGTAACCTTGTCAGCGATCGGCGTAGGAGGTTACTTCCACAAAATGTGGAGAAGATGATGTTCATCAAAATGAATTATAAATTCCTCCGGGAAGACCTTTACCAGCAATTGCCTCAAGAAAGTACACAGGGACCTGTGATGGTGGATTCCAGTGGGGACGAATTAATACTCTGTGAGGAGGAGGATGTACACACTGAAAGGGGTGCGGAATCAGAGGATGAGGATGAGGTCGACATCTTGCCTCTGTAGAGCCAGTTTGTGCAAGGAGAGATTGATTGCTTCTTTTTTGGTGGGGGCCCAAACAAACCAGTCATTTCAGCCACAGTCATGTGGCAGACCCTGTCGCTGAAATGATTGGTTTGTTAAAGTGTGCATGTCCTGTTTATACAACATAAGGGTGGGTGGGAGGGCCCAAGGACAATTCCATCTTGCACCTCTTTTTCTTCTTTGCATCGTGCTGTTCGGGGACTAGTTTTTTAAAGTGCCATCCTGTTTGACACTGCTGTACAACTCCAGGGGTACTGCCATATAAGTCCAGGGGGACTGCCGTATAAGTCCAGTCCAGTGGTGCTTTCTTGTGCTGCATCAGTCCAGTGGTGGTGTCTTGTGCTGTATATTATTTACTCCAAATAAAAGGCTTATATACATTACTTATATTATTATCCAAATTAATTTTACAGGCTTTGCTGTGTGTGTGTGGTTTAGGGGTACGATCTCCTGTGCCACCAAAATTGTGCGTGTATTACATCTGGGCAAATTCCAGCATGTCCCATGTTGTTTGTGCCGCACACTTGTGTCGCTTAGCTTAGTCATACAGCTACCTCATTGCACCTCTTTTTCTTCTTTGCATGATGTGCTGTTTGGGGCCTAGTTTTTTTAAGTGCCATTCTGTCTGCAACTGCAGTGCCACTCCTAGATGGTCCAGGTGTTTGTGCCGCACATTTGTGTCGCTTAGCTTAGTCATACAGCTACCTCATTGCACCTCTTTTTTTCGTTGTATGATGTGCTGTTTGGGGCCTAGTTTTTTTAGGTGCCATCCTGTCTGCAACGCAGTGCCACTACTAGATGGGCCAGGTGTTTGTGCCGCACACTTGTGTCGCTTAGCTTAGTCATACAGCTACCTCATTGCCAGTGGCGGAACCAGAGGTGGGGCTGCAGCGCAGTCCAAAATTCAAATGGGGAAGCCACACCAACTGCCACCAACTGCTATCACAAACGGACTCACTGGCAGTTGGTGTGGCTCCTCTATTTGAATTATGGACTGCGTTGCAGCCTCACCTCTGGAGCTACCACTAGTTGTATCTCCATCCCTGACTGAGAGCGGGATGTACTAAGTGATAATTTCGCTGTGATAAAGTACCAGCCAATAACCTCCTAACTGTAATTTTTCAAACCCAGCCTGTGACATGGCATCTAGGAGCTGACTGGCTGATACTTTATCACAGTGAAATTATCATTTTTCTAAGCTTAGTACATCCCGCCCTCCAGAATGTGAAGGGTAGAGAAGTGTTCCCTAATTCCAGTCCTTAGTTACCCCTAGCAGTGCATGTTTTTCATATCTACTTGCTGGAGAACAGATTTGTTCATTACTGACTGATGCACTTTAAAAGATTCACTGGTGGTACTAGCTTGTGATTCTGTGGGGGGAATTGGAAAACATACTTTGTTAGGGTTCACTGAGGACTGAAGGTCAGGAACACTGGGTTGAAGGTTTAAAAGCAGCACATGTCAGTACAGCTATTCAGCATTGCAATAACTGTGTATTCCTGCTGGGAATCTTATACTGTACGGAGCAGTTCACACTGTGTAATCATATCTCGATCCAAAGCATTGCAGAAATCAGAAAAAAGTAAACAAAGCCCAATTCCATCCAAAATCTTTTCATCTACAGATGTGTCTACTTACATTGTTGCTTGCTCACCGCAGCATGCCATTTTCCATGCATATGCCCAACACAATACACCACACTGCGGCACAATTTAAGCAAGACACATCTATATATTCATACTTCATAACTCAAACATGCAATGAAAAAAATAATCAGTAATGGACAAGCTACAAAAAGCATTCCTTCTTATGAAGCCAATTTCCTTTCAGCATGGAGAACTTCATCCAATCAAAGGGCCATTTGCGTTTCTATAATGGGTGCAGTGTGTGTGGTGCACACGAGTCCCGCGACGGTGTCACTGCTGTGCAGGCACAAATCAATGGCAAAATGGCCGTCACACACACACACATTTCTGTGTGATTTGCGCATGCGCACTGAAGGTGTCCCCGGGAACAAGGCACAGCCCCCATGTTCCTGGAGGCCGGTGCATGCGCAGTAGACTCTGGCATTATGCCAGAGTGTACTGCTGCCGGAGAGGAGGGGTCCCGCGACAGAGGCTGCACACAGGTCCCCTCCTCTCTTAAAACGCACCTGCAAGGGGCAGAATGAAACAGTCAAAGATTTGCGCATGACTTACAGTATCACACACTGCATGCAGGTAAATAATTGCATATATCTCCCTATACATCTTTGTAGTGCATTCTCCTCCTACAGTATATTTGCACTTCATCATCATCATCATCATCATCATCATCATCAGTGCGCAATTGCACCAGTCTATACTTTGTACAATTAATATGTCTGAATACTTGCTCATTTACACTTCCGTATAACTCCGCATAGCACGCACTGAACTTTGCTTACCTGAGAATGCCCTGTTACGGCCCAGATACACCTCTTCAGTCGTAAGTGGAGATGCAACTAAAATGTGCATGACATGGCATAATCCATACTTGGATGCTTGGTTCCTGAGCATGTGCAGTGATAAAACACCAGCTACTGTAATGTACGTACAACTTAGGCAATTATTGATCTCCAGCAGTCGGAAGGTATGTTCTATGTCAGTGTTTTTCAATGACTGTGCCGTGGCACACTAGTGTGCCCTGAGCAGTCTCCAGGTGTGCCGCCATGGAAGCACAGCCAGGCCATTCAGTGTTTTGCTGCTACTGAGGCCCTGGAACGATCAATACTGGTGGGTTTAGTGGTTGCAGAGCCAGTTCTAATTTTGGGCCTGGGCAGTGTTGGGTTCTTCTGGCTTTCTCAGATGTGGCTCAGGTGTTACCTATGGAGAAGCTGTGACATGACATCCTAGGCCACGCAACTGCACCATGCATCACCATTATATTTGAGTGTGCCTTGGCAGTATTTAAATCTTGTTCAGTGTGCCGCGAATTGTAAAAGGTTGAAAATCTCTGTTCTATTTGTTGGAGAGTGGAGCACTCTGCGGTCTGTCTCCGTTCCAGCACTAGAGGCAGCTTCCCTGCTCTAGCGTTTACCCTCTAGTGTCAGCTCAATGCGGGAGGAGGTGCCTAATGAATACTGTCCGGGTGGGACCGCGCACTTCTTCCTGAGTTCTTCCTGGGAGAGACAAACAGCACGGACGTGCAGCTTCTGTTCTCCTGCATAGGGTGTCCTTGTCTGCCCACAGCCGCACCCTGCATATGTGTAACCGCTGTGAAACCGCTGTGCTGCATTACCAGCTTATTGTAACTGTTAACTCTGTTCTCTGAATAAACCTCCATTCTGGTTAAGTGCGATTGTATGGGCTTACATCCATATCCGACACCGCAACACTCTGCCAACACTATTCACAACTGCTGTGTATCATAAGGAATTGATTTATGGGTACCACACACACAGACGTTCCTCTGCAGTATGCGGCAAAGAAAATTTGATTACAGGGGAGAGAGGGGATTAAAGGCAGACTAGCATTCTTCACACCCCTATGGACATGGTGATGCACTTCCCCATGGTACAGGTATAACTTAATGACATGGCCATGCTCCATTTCTGTATCCAAGCTCTCACAACATTGTAAAATGTGCTTTAACCACATAAGTGGTGCAGTCGCATGAACACAGGCCATCTACTCCACCCCTCAGTGTTTAAAGAGAAAATCCATGTGCAGAACGGATCTCCTCCTTATCATCAGACCTCAGAAGTGATGTAGCGGACTCTGACCACTTACATTAGTGCCCATTTTGAAGCTAATAAATATACTTAGCTACTTTTTCATACTTTTTCATACTCCTCTTCA
The DNA here is from genome assembly GCF_028390025.1 of Pseudophryne corroboree. Classification (NCBI taxonomy): domain Eukaryota; kingdom Metazoa; phylum Chordata; class Amphibia; order Anura; family Myobatrachidae; genus Pseudophryne; species Pseudophryne corroboree. The sequence goes on along the minus strand of NC_086447.1, from coordinate 391,782,841 downwards.
GGAGAAACCCAGAGAGGAGAAGCAGCTTGTACTTCAGGGTCCTCAAGAAGAGGTGCAAAAATGATGGCAATTCGCATAATTTTTAGAGATGAGCGGGTTCGGTTTCTCTGAATCCGAACCCGCCAGAACTTCATGGTTTTTTTCACGGGTCCGAGCGACTCGGATCTTCCCGCCTTGCTCGGTTAACCCGAGCGCGCCCGAACGTCATCATGACGCTGTCGGATTCTCGCGAGGCTCGGATTCTATCGCGAGACTCGGATTCTATATAAGGAGCCGCGCGTCGCCGCCATTTTCACACGTGCATTGAGATTGATAGGGAGAGGACGTGGCTGGCGTCCTCTCCATTTAGATTATAAGAGACTGAGAGAGATTTACTGGAGCTGACTAGGAGGAGTACTGTTACTGTAGAAGTGTAGAGACTGAGTGGAGAGAGTTTACTAGTGAGGACAGTGCAGTTTACTTTATAATCCGTTCTCTGCCTGAAAAAAGCGATACACAGCACACAGTGACTCAGTCACATACCATATCTGTGTGCACTGCTCAGGCTCAGGCCAGTGTGCTGCATCATCTATTATCTATATATAATATTATATATATCTGTCTGACTGCTCAGCTCACACAGCTTATAATTGTGGGGGAGACTGGGGAGCACTACTGCAGTGCCAGTTATAGGTTATAGCAGGAGCCAGGAGTACATAATATATTATATAGTGAGTGACCACCAGACACACAGTGCAGTTTATTTAATATATCCGTTCTCTGCCTGAAAAAAGCGATACACACAGTGACTCAGTCAGTCACATACCATATCTGTGTGCACTGCTCAGGCTCAGGCCAGTGTGCTGCATCATCTATTATCTATATATAATATTATATATATCTGTCTGACTGCTCAGCTCACACAGCTTATAATTGTGGGGGAGACTGGGGAGCACTACTGCAGTGCCAGTTATAGGTTATAGCAGGAGCCAGGAGTACATAATATATTATATAGTGAGTGACCACCAGACACACAGTGCAGTTTATTTAATATATCCGTTCTCTGCCTGAAAAAAGCGATACACACAGTGACTCAGTCAGTCACATACCATATCTGTGTGCACTGCTCAGGCTCAGGCCAGTGTGCTGCATCATCTATTATCTATATATAATATTATATATATCTGTCTGACTGCTCAGCTCACACAGCTTATAATTGTGGGGGAGACTGGGGAGCACTACTGCAGTGCCAGTTATAGGTTATAGCAGGAGCCAGGAGTACATAATATATTATATAGTGAGTGACCACCAGACACACAGTGCAGTTTATTTAATATATCCGTTCTCTGCCTGAAAAAAGCGATACACACAGTGACTCAGTCAGTCACATACCATATCTGTGTGCACTGCTCAGGCTCAGGCCAGTGTGCTGCATCATCTATATATATTATATATCTGTCTGACTGCTCAGCTCACACAGCTTATAATTGTGGGGGAGACTGGGGAGCACTACTGCAGTGCCAGTTATAGGTTATAGCAGGAGCCAGGAGTACATATTATATTAAAATTAAACAGTGCACACTTTTGCTGCAGGAGTGCCACTGCCAGTGTGACTGACCAGTGACCTGACCACACTGACCACCAGTATAGTTAGTAGTATACTTATATTGTGATTGCCTGAAAAAGTTAAACACTCGTCGTGTGACTTCACTTGTGTGTTTTTTTTTTTTATTCTATAAAAATAAAACTCATTCTGCTGACAGACAGTGTCCAGCAGGTCCGTCATTATATAATATATAATATATACCTGTCCGGCTGCAGTAGTGATATATATATATTTTTTATATCATTTATCATCCAGTCGCAGCAGACACAGTATGGTAGTTCACGGCTGTGGCTACCTCTGTGTCTCTGCACTCGGCAGGCAGTCCGTCCATAATTGTAATACCACCTAACCATGGATTTTTTTCATTCTTCTTTATACATACATAGTTACATAGACATCTTCTCTTTATCAACCAGTCTATATTAGCTGCAGACACAGTACAGTACGGTAGTTCACGGCTGTGGCTACCTCTGTGTCTGCACTCGGCAGGCAGTCCGTCCATAATTGTATACCACCTAACCGTGGTTTTTTTTCATTCTTCTTTATACATACATAGTTACATAGACATCTTCTCTTTATCAACCAGTCTATATTAGCTGCAGACACAGTACAGTACGGTAGTTCACGGCTATGGCTACCTCTGTGTCTGCACTCGGCAGGCAGTCCGTCCATTATTGTATACCACCTAACCGTGGATTTTTTTCTGTCTTCTTTATACATACATAGTTACATAGACATCTTCTCTTTATCAACCAGTCTATATTAGCTGCAGACACAGTACAGTACGGTAGTTCACGGCTGTGGCTACCTCTGTGTCTGCAGTCGGCAGGCAGTCCATAATTGTATACTAGTATCCATCTCCATTGTTTACCTGAGGTGCCTTTTAGTTGTGCCTATTAAAATATGGAGAACAAAAATGTTGAGGTTCCAAAATTAGGGAAAGATCAAGATCCACTTCCACCTCGTGCTGAAGCTGCTGCCACTAGTCATGGCCGAGACGATGAAATGCCAGCAACGTCGTCTGCCAAGGCCGATGCCCAATGTCATAGTACAGAGCATGTCAAATCCAAAACACCAAATATCAGAAAAAAAAGGACTCCAAAACCTAAAATAAAATTGTCGGAGGAGAAGCGTAAACTTGCCAATATGCCATTTACCACACGGAGTGGCAAGGAACGGCTGAGGCCCTGGCCTATGTTCATGGCTAGTGGTTCAGCTTCACATGAGGATGGAAGCACTCAGCCTCTCGCTAGAAAAATGAAAAGACTCAAGCTGGCAAAAGCAGCACAGCAAAGAACTGTGCATTCTTCGAAATCCCAAATCCACAAGGAGAGTCCAATTGTGTCGGTTGCGATGCCTGACCTTCCCAACACTGGACGTGAAGAGCATGCGCCTTCCACCATTTGCACGCCCCCTGCAAGTGCTGGAAGGAGCACCCGCAGTCCAGTTCCTGATAGTCAGATTGAAGATGTCAGTGTTGAAGTACACCAGGATGAGGAGGATATGGGTGTTGCTGGCGCTGGGGAGGAAATTGACCAGGAGGATTCTGATGGTGAGGTGGTTTGTTTAAGTCAGGCACCCGGGGAGACACCTGTTGTCCGTGGGAGGAATATGGCCGTTGACATGCCAGGTGAAAATACCAAAAAAATCAGCTCTTCGGTGTGGAGGTATTTCACCAGAAATGCGGACAACAGGTGTCAAGCCGTGTGTTCCCTTTGTCAAGCTGTAATAAGTAGGGGTAAGGACGTTAACCACCTCGGAACATCCTCCCTTATACGTCACCTGCAGCGCATTCATAATAAGTCAGTGACAAGTTCAAAAACTTTGGGTGACAGCGGAAGCAGTCCACTGACCAGTAAATCCCTTCCTCTTGTAACCAAGCTCACGCAAACCACCCCACCAACTCCCTCAGTGTCAATTTCCTCCTTCCCCAGGAATGCCAATAGTCCTGCAGGCCATGTCACTGGCAATTCTGACGAGTCCTCTCCTGCCTGGGATTCCTCCGATGCATCCTTGCGTGTAACGCCTACTGCTGCTGGCGCTGCTGTTGTTGCCGCTGGGAGTCGATGGTCATCCCAGAGGGGAAGTCGTAAGCCCACTTGTACTACTTCCAGTAAGCAATTGACTGTTCAACAGTCCTTTGCGAGGAAGATGAAATATCACAGCAGTCATCCTACTGCAAAGCGGATAACTGAGGCCTTGACAACTATGTTGGTGTTAGACGTGCGTCCGGTATCCGCCGTTAGTTCACAGGGAACTAGACAATTTATTGAGGCAGTGTGCCCCCGTTACCAAATACCATCTAGGTTCCACTTCTCTAGGCAGGCGATACCGAGAATGTACACGGACGTCAGAAAAAGACTCACCAGTGTCCTAAAAAATGCAGTTGTACCCAATGTCCACTTAACCACGGACATGTGGACAAGTGGAGCAGGGCAGGGTCAGGACTATATGACTGTGACAGCCCACTGGGTAGATGTATGGACTCCCGCCGCAAGAACAGCAGCGGCGGCACCAGTAGCAGCATCTCGCAAACGCCAACTCTTTCCTAGGCAGGCTACGCTTTGTATCACCGCTTTCCAGAATACGCACACAGCTGAAAACCTCTTACGGCAACTGAGGAAGATCATCGCGGAATGGCTTACCCCAATTGGACTCTCCTGTGGATTTGTGGCATCGGACAACGCCAGCAATATTGTGTGTGCATTAAATATGGGCAAATTCCAGCACGTCCCATGTTTTGCACATACCTTGAATTTGGTGGTGCAGAATTTTTTAAAAAACGACAGGGGCGTGCAAGAGATGCTGTCGGTGGCCAGAAGAATTGCGGGACACTTTCGGCGTACAGGCACCACGTACAGAAGACTGGAGCACCACCAAAAACTACTGAACCTGCCCTGCCATCATCTGAAGCAAGAAGTGGTAACGAGGTGGAATTCAACCCTCTATATGCTTCAGAGGTTGGAGGAGCAGCAAAAGGCCATTCAAGCCTATACAATTGAGCACGATATAGGAGGTGGAATGCACCTGTCTCAAGTGCAGTGGAGAATGATTTCAACGTTGTGCAAGGTTCTGATGCCCTTTGAACTTGCCACACGTGAAGTCAGTTCAGACACTGCCAGCCTGAGTCAGGTCATTCCCCTCATCAGGCTTTTGCAGAAGAAGCTGGAGGCATTGAAGAAGGAGCTAAAAGGGAGCGATTCCGCTAGGCATGTGGGACTTGTGGATGCAGCCCTTAATTCGCTTAACAAGGATTCACGGGTGGTCAATCTGTTGAAATCAGAGCACTACATTTTGGCCACCGTGCTCGATCCTAGATTTAAAGCCTACCTTGGATCTCTCTTTCCGGCAGACACAAGTCTTCTGGGGTTGAAAGACCTGCTGGTGACAAAATTGTCAAGTCAAGCGGAACGTGACCTGTCAACATCTCCTCCTTCACATTCTCCCGCAACTGGGGGTGCGAGGAAAAGGCTCAGAATTCCGAGCCCACCCGCTGGCGGTGATGCAGGGCAGTCTGGAGCGACTGCTGATGCTGACATCTGGTCCGGACTGAAGGACCTGACAACGATTACGGACATGTCGTCTACTGTCACTGCATATGATTCTCTCAACATTGATAGAATGGTGGAGGATTATATGAGTGACCGCATCCAAGTAGGCACGTCACACAGTCCGTACTTATACTGGCAGGAAAAAGAGGCAATTTGGAGGCCCTTGCACAAACTGGCTTTATTCTACCTAAGTTGCCCTCCCACAAGTGTGTACTCCGAAAGAGTGTTTAGTGCCGCCGCTCACCTTGTCAGCAATCGGCGTACGAGGTTACATCCAGAAAATGTGGAGAAGATGATGTTCATTTTAATGAATTATAATCAATTCCTCCGCGGAGACATTGACCAGCAGCAATTGCCTCCACAAAGTACACAGGGAGCTGAGATGGTGGATTCCAGTGGGGACGAATTGATAATCTGTGAGGAGGGGGATGTACACGGTGATATATCGGAGGGTGAAGATGAGGTGGACATCTTGCCTCTGTAGAGCCAGTTTGTGCAAGGAGAGATTAATTGCTTCTTTTTTGGGGGGGGTCCAAACCAACCCGTCATATCAGTCACAGTCGTGTGGCAGACCCTGTCACTGAAATGATGGGTTGGTTAAAGTGTGCATGTCCTGTTTTGTTTATACAACATAAGGGTGGGTGGGAGGGCCCAAGGACAATTCCATCTTGCACCTCTTTTTTCTTTTCTTTTTCTTTGCATCATGTGCTGATTGGGGAGGGTTTTTTGGAAGGGACATCCTGCGTGACACTGCAGTGCCACTCCTAGATGGGCCCGGTGTTTGTGTCGGCCACTAGGGTCGCTAATCTTACTCACACAGTCAGCTACCTCATTGCGCCTCTTTTTTCTTTGCGTCATGTGCTGTTTGGGGAGGGTTTTTTGGAAGGGACATCCTGCGTGACACTGCAGTGCCACTCCTAGATGGGCCCGGTGTTTGTGTCGGCCACTAGGGTCGCTAATCTTACTCACACAGCTACCTCATTGCGCCTCTTTTTTTCTTTGCGTCATGTGCTGTTTGGGGAGGGTTTTTTGGAAGGGACATCCTGCGTGACACTGCAGTGCCACTCCTAGATGGGCCCGGTGTTTGTGTCGGCCACTAGGGTCGCTAATCTTACTCACACAGCTACCTCATTGCGCCTCTTTTTTTCTTTGCGTCATGTGCTGTTTGGGGAGGGTTTTTTGGAAGGGCCATCCTGCGTGACACTGCAGTGCCACTCCTAGATGGGCCCGGTGTTTGTGTCGGCCACTAGGGTCGCTAATCTTACTCACACAGCTACCTCATTGCACCTCTTTTTTTCTTTGCGTCATGTGCTGTTTGGGGAGGGTTTTTTGGAAGGGACATCCTGCGTGACACTGCAGTGCCACTCCTAGATGGGCCCGGTGTTTGTGTCGGCCACTAGGGTCGCTTATCTTACTCACACAGCGACCTCGGTGCAAATTTTAGGACTAAAAATAATATTGTGAGGTGTGAGGTATTCAGAATAGACTGAAAATGAGTGTAAATTATGGTTTTTGAGGTTAATAATACTTTGGGATCAAAATGACCCCCAAATTCTATGATTTAAGCTGTTTTTTAGTGTTTTTTGAAAAAAACACCCGAATCCAAAACACACCCGAATCCGACAAAAAAAATTCGGTGAGGTTTTGCCAAAACGCGTTCGAACCCAAAACACGGCCGCGGAACCGAACCCAAAACCAAAACACAAAACCCGAAAAATTTCAGGCGCTCATCTCTAATAATTTTAGCCCTTGCCCCTCCATGAGGACATGCAATTTTCAGCATTATCTCCCTACCCCAAAATATCGTGATAAATATAGTCCTCACGACTTCCGGCTGGGTAGGTAAGTATGCCAGAATGCCATTCTCCTGGCAATAATGTTAAAATTAAGGGCCTAATTCAAGGTTGAATGCAAATGTATTAGCAAAATGTGTCATTCAATGGATACAACATTATAAATGAAGTGTCATTTACATTTCTTCTGTTAAAACCATCTTCACCTTACATATCTGATGTTTTCACACCCCAAGAAACTAAAGTTGTTTGTCTGCAACTGTGCTCCTTTCTTCAATGCAAAAACCCTTCAGAGGTGGCTATATTGGGCCCAAGTGGCAGATGGCTTCCCTCTGCACATGCGTGCAGATCCATGTCATTTTGATGGGTGTTTGTGTGGTAACTCAGTGTGTCACGGCCATGTCTTTGTCATTGACTACAGCTACAGATGCAGTTGCACTCACATCAGTGGCCAGCTCAGTCAGCATCCTGCATTTACTATAGGGCAGGTGCATTTTCTTATGTACAGGGGCATAGCTCCCAGAGTCAATGGAAATGCTGCCTCTGGACTCCAAACGCTAAAGGAGCACCTGTGTGGTACACAGTGGAATCAAAGTGTGACTACTGCTCTTCCAACAGAGCTCTGTGGTGCACCCAGTGCTGCACAGTTTATCAGCTCTGTCCCTTGAGCCCTTCTAACACCTTCAATTGGGAACAGGACTGCTCCTGCCAGTACCGATCTGCCTGCCCTGCAGAAAGTGGCGGTGCACTTGACAATGCTGCTGGACTATGTGATTGGATCCACCAGTAATTCTGCATGCTGCAGATTGCTGATTATCGTGAGTCTCACCCTGGACCACTGGCAGTCATCACATAGCATGGCTGGAGTACTGTTAATTCACTGCAGGCCCTGTAGACCAGCTGAGAGTGCTACCTATAGAATTCTGTAAGTCGTGTGTACTTATGTATACACACACACATGTGCAGTTTAACCTTTTTTTTAAGGGGGGCACCAAACTCCAACTTGCCTCCGGGCGACAGGGATGAAGGGGAAATCTTCCTATCAGACAGAGGAGCCAGAACAGTGCAGGCAACAGGTCTGCAGAGAGGAAGGCATTGCAGCTGTCCCCGCAGACGGGAGTCAGCATCTAGTACTGTAAGTTCAAGCCCTATGGGTATTATGGGGGGCGGCAGGGGTGTCTGTCTCTGTCACACCTTTCTCTCCTGTTCCTTCTGTTCTGTACCTGTCATCCCTGTCCTATCCCTGCCACCCCTGTCCTGTCACCTCTATCCTGGCCCTGTCTCTCCTAGAGATGTGCACTTGAAATTTTTCGGGTTTTGTGTTTTGGTTTTGGGTTCGGTTCCGCTGCCGTGTTTTGGGTTCGACCGCGTTTTGGCAAAACCTCACCGAATTTTTTTTGTCGGATTCGGGTGTGTTTTGGATTCGGGTGTTTTTTTTAAAAAACACTAAAAAACAGCTTAAATCATAGAATTTGGGGGTCATTTTGATCCCAAAGTATTATTAACCTCAAAAACCATAATTTCCACTCATTTTCAGTCTATTCTGAATACCTCACACCTCACAATATTATTTTTAGTCCTAAAATTTGCACCTAGGTCGCTGGATGACTAAGCTAAGCGACCCTAGTGGCCGACACAAACACCGTGCCCATCTAGGAGTGGCACTGCAGTGTCACGCAGGATGGCCCTTCCAAAAAACACTCCCCAAACAGCACATGACGCAAAGAAAAAAAGAGGCGCAATGAGGTAGCTGTGTGAGTAAGATAAGCGACCCTAGTGGCCGACACAAACACCGGGCCCATCTAGGAGTGGCACTGCAGTGTCACGCAGGATGGCCCTTCCAAAAAACCCTCCCCAAACAGCACATGACGCAAAGAAAAAAAGAGGCGCAATGAGGTAGCTGTGTGAGTAAGATAAGCGACCCTAGTGGCCGACACAAACACCGGGCCCATCTAGGAGTGGCACTGCAGTGTCACGCAGGATGGCCCTTCCAAAAAACCCTCCCCAAACAGCACATGACGCAAAGAAAAAAAGAGGCGCAATGAGGTAGCTGTGTGAGTAAGATAAGCGACCCTAGTGGCCGACACAAACACCGTGCCCATCTAGGAGTGGCACTGCAGTGTCACGCAGGATGGCCCTTCCAAAAAACCCTCCCCAAACAGCACATGACGCAAAGAAAAAAAGAGGCGCAATGAGGTAGCTGTGTGAGTAAGATAAGCGACCCTAGTGGCCGACACAAACACCGGGCCCATCTAGGAGTGGCACTGCAGTGTCACGCAGGATGGCCCTTCCAAAAAACCCTCCCCAAACAGCACATGATGCAAAGAAAAAAAGAGGCGCAATGAGGTAGCTGTGTGAGTAAGATAAGCGACCCTAGTGGCCGACACAAACACCGGGCCCATCTAGGAGTGGCACTGCAGTGTCACGCAGGATGGCCCTTCCAAAAAACCCTCCCCAAACAGCACATGACGCAAAGAAAAAAAGAGGCGCAATGAGGTAGCTGTGTGAGTAAGATAAGCGACCCTAGTGGCCGACACAAACACCGGGCCCATCTAGGAGTGGCACTGCAGTGTCACGCAGGATGGCCCTTCCAAAAAACCCTCCCCAAACAGCACATGACGCAAAGAAAAAAAGAGGCGCAATGAGGTAGCTGTGTGAGTAAGATAAGCGACCCTAGTGGCCGACACAAACACCGGGCCCATCTAGGAGTGGCACTGCAGTGTCACGCAGGATGGCCCTTCCAAAAAACCCTCCCCAAACAGCACATGACGCAAAGAAAAAAAGAGGCGCAATGAGGTAGCTGTGTGAGTAAGATAAGCGACCCTAGTGGCCGACACAAACACCGGGCCCATCTAGGAGTGGCACTGCAGTGTCACGCAGGATGGCCCTTCCAAAAAACCCTCCCCAAACAGCACATGACGCAAAGAAAAAAAGAGGCGCAATGAGGTAGCTGTGTGAGTAAGATAAGCGACCCTAGTGGCCGACACAAACACCGGGCCCATCTAGGAGTGGCACTGCAGTGTCACGCAGGATGGCCCTTCCAAAAAACCCTCCCCAAACAGCACGTGACGCAAAGAAAAATTAAAGAAAAAAGAGGTGCAAGATGGAATTGTCCTTGGGCCCTCCCACCCACCCTTATGTTGTATAAACAGGACATGCACACTTTAACCAACCCATCATTTCAGTGACAGGGTCTGCCACACGACTGTGACTGAAATGACGGGTTGGTTTGGACCCCCACCAAAAAAGAAGCAATTAATCTCTCCTTGCACAAACTGGCTCTACAGAGGCAAGATGTCCACCTCATCATCATCCTCCGATATATCACCGTGTACATCCCCCTCCTCACAGATTATCAATTCGTCCCCACTGGAATCCACCATCTCAGCTCCCTGTGTACTTTGTGGAGGCAATTGCTGCTGGTCAATGTCTCCACGGAGGAATTGATTATAATTAATTTTAATGAACATCATCTTCTCCACATTTTCTGGATGTAACCTCGTACGCCGATTGCTGACAAGGTGAGCGGCGGCACTAAACACTCTTTAGGAGTACACACTTGTGGGAGGGCAACTTAGGTAGAATAAAGCCAGTTTGTGCAAGGGCCTCCAAATTGCCTCTTTTTCCTGCCAGTATAAGTACGGACTGTGTGACGTGCCTACTTGGATGCGGTCACTCATATAATCCTCCACCATTCTTTCAATGGTGAGAGAATCATATGCAGTGACAGTAGACGACATGTCCGTAATCGTTGTCAGGTCCTTCAGTCCGGACCAGATGTCAGCATCAGCAGTCGCTCCAGACTGCCCTGCATCACCGCCAGCGGGTGGGCTCGGAATTCTGAGCCTTTTTCTCGCACCCCCAGTTGCGGGAGAATGTGAAGGAGGAGATGTTGACAGGTCGCGTTCCGCTTGACTTGACAATTTTGTCACCAGCAGGTCTTTCAACCCCAGCAGACTTGTGTCTGCCGGAAAGAGCGATCCAAGGTAGGCTTTAAATCTAGGATCGAGCACGGTGGCCAAAATGTAGTGCTCTGATTTCAACAGATTGACCACCCGTGAATCCTTGTTAAGCGAATTAAGGGCTCCATCCACAAGTCCCACATGCCTAGCGGAATCGCTCCGTGTTAGCTCCTCCTTCAATGTCTCCAGCTTCTTCTGCAAAAGCCTGATGAGGGGAATGACCTGACTCAGGCTGGCAGTGTCTGAACTGACTTCACGTGTGGCAAGTTCAAAGGGCATCAGGACCTTGCACAACGTTGAAATCATTCTCCACTGCGCTTGAGACAGGTGCATTCCACCTCCTATATCGTGCTCAATTGTATAGGCTTGAATGGCGTTTTGCTGCTCCTCCAACCTCTGAAGCATATAGAGGGTTGAATTCCACCTCGTTACCACTTCTTGCTTCAGATGATGGCAGGGCAGGTTCAGTAGTTTTTGGTGGTGCTCCAGTCTTCTGTACGTGGTGCCTGTACGCCGAAAGTGTCCCGCAATTCTTCTGGCCACCGACAGCATCTCTTGCACGCCCCTGTCGTTTTTTAAAAAATTTTGCACCACCAAATTCAAGGTATGTGCAAAACATGGGACGTGCTGGAATTTGCCCATATTTAATGCACACACAATATTGCTGGCGTTGTCCGATGCCACAAATCCACAGGAGAGTCCAATTGGGGTAAGCCATTCCGCGATGATCTTCCTCAGTTGCCGTAAGAGGTTTTCAGCTGTGTGCGTATTCTGGAAAGCGGTGATACAAAGCGTAGCCTGCCTAGGAAAGAGTTGGCGTTTGCGAGATGCTGCTACTGGTGCCGCCGCTGCTGTTCTTGCGGCGGGAGTCCATACATCTACCCAGTGGGCTGTCACAGTCATATAGTCCTGACCCTGCCCTGCTCCACTTGTCCACATGTCCGTGGTTAAGTGGACATTGGGTACAGCTGCATTTTTTAGGACACTGGTGAGTCTTTTTCTGAGGTCTGTGTACATTTTCGGTATCGCCTGCCTAGAGAAGTGGAACCTAGATGGTATTTGGTAACGGGGGCACACTACCTCAAGAAATTGTGTAGTTCCCTGTGAACTAACGGCGGATACCGGACGCACGTCTAACACCAACATAGTTGTCAAGGCCTCAGTTATCCGCTTTGCAGCAGGATGACTGCTGTGATATTTCATCTTCCTCGCAAAGGACTGTTGGACAGTCAATTGCTTACTGGAAGTAGTACAAGTGGTCTTCCGACTTCCCCTCTGGGATGACCATCGACTCCCAGCAGCAACAACAGCAGCGCCAGCAGCAGTAGGCGTTACACGCAAGGATGCATCGGAGGAATCCCAGGCAGGAGAGGAATCGTCAGAATTGCCAGTGACATGGCCTGCAGGACTATTGGCATTCCTGGGGAAGGAGGAAATTGACACTGAGGGAGTTGGTGGGGTGGTTTGCGTGAGCTTGGTTACAAGAGGAAGGGATTTACTGGTCAGTGGACTGCTTCTGCTGTCACCCAAAGTTTTTGAACTTGTCACTGACTTATTATGAATGCGCTGCAGGTGACGTATAAGGGAGGATGTTCCGAGGTGGTTAACGTCCTTACCCCTACTTATTACAGCTTGACAAAGGCAACACACGGCTTGACACCTGTTGTCCGCTTTTCTGTTGAAATACCTCCACACTGAAGAGCTGATTTTTTTGGTATTTTCACCAGGCATGTCAACGGCCATATTCCTCCCACGGACAACAGGTGTCTCCCCGGGTGCCTGACTTAAACAAACCACCTCACCATCAGAATCCTCCTGGTCAATTTCCTCCCCAGCGCCAGCAACACCCATATCCTCCTCATCCTGGTGTACTTCAACACTGACATCTTCAATCTGACTATCAGGAACTGGACTGCGGGTGCTCCTTCCAGCACTTGCAGGGGGCGTGCAAATGGTGGAAGGCGCATGCTCTTCACGTCCAGTGTTGGGAAGGTCAGGCATCGCAACCGACACAATTGGACTCTCCTTGTGGATTTGGGATTTCGAAGAACGCACAGTTCTTTGCGGTGCTTTTGCCAGCTTGAGTCTTTTCAGTTTTCTAGCGAGAGGCTGAGTGCTTCCATCCTCATGTGAAGCTGAACCACTAGCCATGAACATAGGCCAGGGCCTCAGCCGTTCCTTGCCACTCCGTGTGGTAAATGGCATATTGGCAAGTTTACGCTTCTCCTCCGACAATTTTATTTTAGGTTTTGGAGTCCTTTTTTACTGATATTTGGTGTTTTGGATTTGACATGCTCTGTACTATGACATTGGGCATCGGCCTTGGCAGACGACGTTGCTGGCATTTCATCGTCTCGGCCATGACTAGTGGCAGCAGCTTCAGCACGAGGTGGAAGTGGATCTTGATCTTTCCCTAATTTTGGAACCTCAACATTTTTGTTCTCCATATTTTAATAGGCACAACTAAAAGGCACCTCAGGTAAACAATGGAGATGGATGGATACTAGTATACTTATGGATGGACTGCCGAGTGCCGACACAGAGGTAGCTACAGCCGTGGACTACCGTACTGTGTCTGCTGCTAATATAGACTGGATGATAATGAGATGAAATCAATATATATATATGTATGTATATATAATATCACTAGTACTGCAGCCGGACAGGTAGATAATATATTTATTAGGTAATGATGACTGATGACGGACCTGCTGGACACTGTCAGCTCAGCAGCACCGCAGACTGCTACAGTAAGCTACTATACTATAGTAGTATGTACAAAGAAGAAAGAAAAAAAAAACCACGGGTAGGTGGTATACAATTATGGATGGACTGCCGAGTGCCGACACAGAGGTAGCTACAGCCGTGGACTACCGTACTGTGTCTGCTGCTAATATAGACTGGATGATAATGAGATGAAATCAATATATATATATATGTATGTATATATAATATCACTAGTACTGCAGCCGGACAGGTAGATAATATATTTATTAGGTAATGATGACTGATGACGGACCTGCTGGACACTGTCAGCTCAGCAGCACCGCAGACTGCTACAGTAAGCTACTATACTATAGTAGTATGTACAAAGAAGAAAGAAAAAAAAAACCCACGGGTAGGTGGTATACAATTATGGATGGACTGCCGAGTGCCGACACAGAGGTAGCTACAGCCGTGGACTAACGTACTGTGTCTGCTGCTAATATAGACTGGATGATTGATAATGAGATGAAATCAATATATATATGTATGTATATATAATATCACTAGTACTGCAGCCGGACAGGTAGATAATATATTTATTAGGTAATGATGACTGATGACGGACCTGCTGGACACTGTCAGCTCAGCAGCACTGCAGACTGCTACAGTAAGCTACTATACTCTATAGTAGTATGTACAAAGAAGAAAGAAAAAAAAAAACCACGGGTAGGTGGTATACAATTATGGATGGACTGCCGAGTGCCGACACAGAGGTAGCTACAGCCGTGGACTACCGTACTGTGTCTGCTGCTAATATAGACTGGATGATAATGAGATGAAATCAATATATATATATATATGTATGTATATATAATATCACTAGTACTGCAGCCGGACAGGTAGATAATATATTTATTAGGTAATGATGACTGATGACGGACCTGCTGGACACTGTCAGCTCAGCAGCACCGCAGACTGCTACAGTAAGCTACTATACTATAGTAGTATGTACAAAGAAGAAAGAAAAAAAAAACCACGGGTAGGTGGTATACAATTATGGATGGACTGCCGAGTGCCGACACAGAGGTAGCTACAGCCGTGGACTACCGTACTGTGTCTGCTGCTAATATAGACTGGATGATAATGAGATGAAATCAATATATATATATATATGTATGTATATATAATATCACTAGTACTGCAGCCGGACAGGTAGATAATATATTTATTAGGTAATGATGACTGATGACGGACCTGCTGGACACTGTCAGCTCAGCAGCACCGCAGACTGCTACAGTAAGCTACTATACTATAGTAGTATGTACAAAGAAGAAAGAAAAAAAAAACCACGGGTAGGTGGTATACAATTATGGATGGACTGCCGAGTGCCGACACAGAGGTAGCTACAGCCGTGGACTAACGTACTGTGTCTGCTGCTAATATAAACTGGATGATTGATAATGAGATGAAATCAATATATATATATGTATGTATATATAATATCACTAGTACTGCAGCCGGACAGGTAGATAATATATTTATTAGGTAATGATGACTGATGACGGACCTGCTGGACACTGTCAGCTCAGCAGCACCGCAGACTGCTACAGTAAGCTACTATACTATAGTAGTATGTACAAAGAAGAAAGAAAAAAAAAAACCACGGGTAGGTGGTATACAATTATGGATGGACTGCCGAGTGCCGACACAGAGGTAGCTACAGCCGTGGACTAACGTACTGTGTCTGCTGCTAATATAGAGTCTAGACTGGATGATAAATTATTGATAATGAGATGAAATCAATATAATATCACTAGTACTGCAGCCGGACAGGTACTATATATATTTATTATGTAATGACTGATGACGGACCTGCTGGACACTGTCAGGTCAGCACAGCACCGCAGACTGCTACAGTAAGCTACTATAGTAGTATGTATAAAGAAGAATGAAAAAAAAAAACCCACGGGTAGGTGGTATACAATATTATATATATATATATATATATTATATACAATTATATATATATATATATATATATATTAAACTGGTGGTGATTGATTATTAAACTGGTGGTCACTTCAGGTCACGTTGCAACTTGCAACTAGTACTCCGAGGCCTAAGCAGACAATCACAAAATATATTATTATACTGGTGGTCAGTGTGGTCACAACAATGGCAGTGTGGCACTGACTCTGGCAGCAAAAGTGTGCACTGTACGTTATATGTACTCCTGAGTCCTGCTCTCAGACTCTAACTGCTCCCCACTGTCAGTGTCTCCCCCACAAGTCAGATAATACACTTACAGTCACACTATCTAATCTATAAATATCACTTCAGCAAGTAGTGTAGTAGTATACAGTATAGTAGTACTCCTCCTAATAATGCTCCCCAAAATACTGTGTCTCTCTCTTCTCTAAACGGAGAGGACGCCAGCCACGTCCTCTCCCTATGACTCTATAAATATCACTTCAGCAAGTAGTAGAGTAGTATACAGTATAGTAGTACTCCTCCTAATAATGCTCCCCAAAATACTGTGTCTCTCTCTTCTCTAAACGGAGAGGACGCCAGCCACGTCCTCTCCCTATGACTCTCAATGCACGTGTGAAAATGGCGGCGACGCGCGGCTCCTTATATAGAATCCGAGTCTCGCGATAGAATCCGAGCCTCGCGAGAATCCGACAGCGTGATGATGACGTTCGGGCGCGCTCGGGTTAGCCGAGCAAGGCGGGAAGATCCGAGCCTGCTCGGACCCGTGTAAAAAAACCTGAAGTTCGGGCGGGTTCGGATTCAGAGGAACCGAACCCGCTCATCTCTAGTCTCTCCTCTTTCCTGGACCTTCTGTCCTGTCTTTGTCACCACTGTCCTGTCTTTGTCACCACTGTCCTGTTCCTGTCACCTCTGTCCTGTCCCCCCTGTCCCGTCTCCTCTATCCTGGCCCTGTCATCCCTCTCTCCTGACCCTTCTGTTCTGTTCCTCTCCCCTTTGTCCTTGTACTGTTACCTCTGTCCTGTTTCTGTCCCTGTCACCTCTGTCCAGTCCCTGCCACCCCTTACTGTCCCTGTCACCCCTGTCCTGACCCTGTCACCTTTGTCCTGGTCCTGTTAACCATCCCTCCTATCCCTTTAGTTCTATCCCTGTCCCCTCTGTCCTGGAACCTCTGTCCTAGTTCTTCTCCTGTCACCTCTGTATTGTCCCTGTTATGTTTTTCCTGGCCCTGTCACCCCTCTCTCCTGTCCACTCTGTTCTGTACTGTGCCCATCACCCCTGTCCTGCCTCCTCTGCCCTGGACCTTTCGCCTATGTCCTGGACCTGTCCCTGTCACCTCTATCTTGTCCCTGTCACCTCTATCTTGGTTCTTTGTCTTGGCCATGTCATTTCTGTTCTTGCCCACTGTACTGTCCTTTTCATCTCTTTAGTCACTCTGTCACCTCTGTCCTGGCCCTGTCATCTGTCTCTCCTGTCCCCTCTGTTCTGTACTGTCACCGTCACCTCTGTCTTCTCCCCTCTGTTTCTTTGACCTACTGTATGTCCTGGTCCTATCCCTGTCACCTCTCTCTTGTCTCTGTCACCTCTATCTTTGTTCTCTGTCTTGGCCCTGTCATTTCTGTTCTTCCGCACTGTACTGTCCCTGTCATCTCTTTATTGGCCCTGTCACCTCTGTACTGTTCCTGACACCCTTCTCACCTGTCCCCTCTGTTGTGCATTGGTTCTGTCACCCATGGCCTCTCCTTATCCCCTCTGTCATGGTCCTGTCAACAATCTCTCCTGTCCCCTCTGTTCTGCCATGGCCCTGTCACCCCTGTCCTCTCTGTCCTTGTCCTGTCACCCATCTCTCCTCTCCCCTCTGTCTGTCCTGGCCCTGTCACCCCTGTCCTGTACTCTGTCTTAGGGGGACATGTATTAAGCAATGATAAAAGTGGAGAAGTGAGCCAGTGGAGAAGTTGCCCAATCAGCTGCTCTGTATACTTTTATAGTATGCAAATTATAAATGTTACGTCAATGCTGATTGATTGCCATGGGCAATTTCTGCTATGGGTGCACTTCTCAGAGGCTTTTACCAATATAAGGACTAACACCCAATTGTATCTCCTAATTACACCATGTGACCTTGTAGACACTTGCCCATCAGGTCATCTAACTCAGTGGTTCCCAACCACTGTCCTCAAGTACCCCCAACAGTTCATGTTTTCCAGGTCTCCTCACAGGATTGCAAGTGAAATAATTAGCTCCACCTGTGGGTCTTTTAAAATGTGTCAGTGAGTAATGATTACACCTGTTCACCTGCTGTGACCTGGAAAACATGAACTGTTGGGGCTACTTGAGGACCGAGGTTGAGAACCACTGATCTAACACATCATAGGAGATCTCCCTATTGCTGGCCTCTGGATACTGCTACTCTCACACTGCAGTCTTTGTCTTTCAGGTGCCCATTGTGACTGGCAACACTTCCTATCATGTTCTTTGCAAGGGCTCTCACCAAACCACAGGCTCTCTCTCACTCCAGCTGCAGTTTAATTACTCGGCACTGTCCCTTTCGGCAACATGGCTCTTGTGTGTGCTCAGGAGTTAATAACTCCTGCAAGAGGTATACCCATCTTTCCATATATAAAGTTTGCAGCTTGTGGAAACTGTCATGCACCCCTCCCCCCCCCCCCCCCCCGTACAAATGCCAGACCCAGGACCTCCACCTCCTCTCTGTGTCCCATGCTTGAATACGATGGCCAACGCCTTTTTGTGGATGCTTGGAACCTGTGAATTTATAGGCACAAGTCCCAATGTCATAGGCTGCAGCCAAGGATGGGACGCAATTGTGCCCACCTGAGGCCACGCCAACTTGCAGTGAAGCAACTAGCCTGCATCACTGCCTCTCTGCACAATCCAGCCATTTAAGCATGAGAGTGCTAGAAGGAAGGACTTAACCTTGAAGCTGTCTGGAGGCAGGGCTTACGTTGGGTGCGCTTACCCCGGATCCCTGCGTGCGACTCCTCCTTTAAAAAGCGTGCTGCCGCAGCATGCTATGCCCGTGTCCTGCCCTAGCTGGCTGTTCACCAATGGGAGGAGGCATGGCCATGCTTAGCCTGCTGGGACATCCCCGCCTCCTCCCAGAAATGCACCTATGAAGAGATGGCTAGGAAAGGACATGGGGCATAGTAGGCTGCGGCAGCACACTGTTTTTACAGGAGAAGTCGTCCGGAGGTAAGCGCTCACCCGCACTGGGGGATGGGGAGATTTGGGGGAGCGCCAAAATTTCATTTTTCTATGCTGCCCCCAACCTCAAAACATTCCGGTGCCCCTGTTCACTAATTTAATTTTATGCTTCATCTGGTACCTCTTCCAGCAATAATCAGATTCCTATGTAAGCATGTTCTCAATCAGAAAATATCAGTATTTAGACATCCCTGGTACTGCTCTCACTTTGTATGAAAGCTCAGCATTGCTTTACCAGCTGTCAACTCCATCTTCCAGCCTGAACTGCTTCACTGTAATAATCTCCACTTTGTCAACTCCTCTCAGTGGACACTTACAGTACTAACAGGCTCACCTTTCCTGTTCAGTACCTCAGACTGATCTCTAATGGGTTTATCAGAGACTGCACACCTGTTGATTAGACCTCCTGTTTTTATAGCGAGGATCAGGCTTTTGGAATGTTCTCCAGCACTTGCATGTAGATTGTGTGCCACAACAAGAACTTCTATCTGCGGCTAATGCTGTATTCAAGTGTTCTCATTTCCATGGCAAACTCCTAATCATTAGTCACTATGCTGCAGCCAACTCCTCTATCATGAAAGTTTTAGCAGTACAAGTTAACCCTTACACTGATATTTGGGATGCAGTTAAAATGCCAGCTTTGAGACTTCCGGTTCCGGTGCCCATGTGAGGAGAAGCTGATTGCTGCAGCTCTCCTGCACCCTCGGCAACCGGAGCACACAGCGCCTCCAATTCGCGGCTTTTCTCCGCGCCGGTCGCACAATACCAGTGGGAAGGTGTAGAGAACTGGATGGAGAGATTTCTGTCCTCCCCTATGCCCCCTAAAGTCCAAAGATCGAGGTCTGAAAAACGGCCGGGAGAATCCAAACGAGTTTGCAGGCTGCTGGCAGCACCAGACAGGCTTCTGCAAAACACACTTCTCCCTCAGGTGAGCCTGACTGTACCCCTGTCTCTCCAGTGACTTATGCTGATGTAGTAAGAGCTGTTAGGGATGCCATGGAGCCTATCATGGATGCACATGCTGTTAAAATGCAGCAGGCAGTAAAAGATCTAAAATCCCAAATCAAGCAGCTCACCAAGACTGTTCTTACAAATGAACAAAGGCTGGGGGAGACTTTTCAGGATGTTGGGGATCTTAAACACAGATATGATGAGCTCCAGAAATCTCACTTTCAACTGCTGAACAAGGTTGATGATCTTGAAAATAGATCGAGGAGATCGAATCTTTGGGTACTGGGGCTCCCTGAGACACTGAAAGGTCCTGATTTGTCTCTGTTTTTGCAAACGTCCCTCCTTGATTTACTGCATATTCAAGATGAATGCACCGGCTTAGTTATTGAGAGAGCCCACAGACTGGGTCCCCCACGTTCTGCACCTAATAGCAGACCACGTGTGGTCATATTTAAATGTCTGAACTTTCTCCATAAGGAGGCAATATGGTCGGCATCCAGGAAGCATAGAAATTTACAATGGGAGGAAGCTCGTTTGGCCATTTTCCAGGACTACTCCGCGGAGGTTTCCCGGGCCCGTCAAGAATTTACCCCCCTTTGCTCTCGTTTGGTAAAGGCGAATAAAAAATTTGCTCTGCTCTTCCCTGCAAGACTACGTCTGTTTGATGGAAATTCTTTTCGAGACTTTACAAATCTTGCAGATGCAGAGGCTTATGTTTCCGAGGCCTCCCAGGCAGATGACGACTCCTCTCAGGTGGACGACACCCTGGAGAGGGATGGCTGAGTATTGCTCCTGGACTTCTCTGTTTCTGGCGATGCCCGCCAATCTAATATAATTTAATTATTGCGGTAGAAGCTGCTGCAGGTGTTTTTCCCCACAAAAGAGCATTTGGTCTTATACAACGGGCCGAACCATTTTACTTTGTTTTAATGTTTTAGATTTTCC
Source organism: Pseudophryne corroboree (assembly GCF_028390025.1). Taxonomy (NCBI): domain Eukaryota; kingdom Metazoa; phylum Chordata; class Amphibia; order Anura; family Myobatrachidae; genus Pseudophryne; species Pseudophryne corroboree. The sequence continues at coordinate 391,762,137 of NC_086447.1, read as the reverse complement.
TTATACATCTGCTGTTTTCTCCTGTAAATGCAATCTTTCTTGAATGTTTACATATGTTTAGAGGAGATATTTCCATCCTTTTATTTATGCGACAGGCTGCATTTTTCTTTTTCTGTAACATGCTCTGTGTGCTCTGATATTTTCTGGTTAATTTTCTTAGATATATTTTCATATAATATGTTGCCGAGGGTGGGTAAGGGCGCCCCCTCCCTCACTTTTTTTCTCAGGTTATCAAATTCTGGCTGGCTCAGTGGTGGTCTATGACGGCCTCTGTGCTTGCTCGAACCGGTTGTTCTTGTTTTCTGAAGTTATGATCGTCCTTAGCAGGACTTTCTTTCACAATTTTAATGTTATATTCTGTGTGCTTTCTATGTTTTTGTTCTTCTTTTCTTCTCCCCCTCCCCTTCTTTTCCTTATGTGTCCACCCCGGTATGTTTGGTATTTGTTTCTCGACGGCTGTAGATATTATGGTTACTGCGCAAGTTTTCAGGTTCTCCCAGGTCATTTGATGCATGGCTAGTCTGAGTGTAGGCACGTGGAATGTGGGTGGGATCAACTCCCCAGCTAAACGCAGAAAGATTTTGCTCTATCTTCGGAAGGTGGGCATGGATGTTGTTTTCATTCAGGAATCTCACCTTATGCCAAATGAGGTGGTAAAACTGAACACTATGGGTTGGTCTGTGGTAGCCGCTTCCTCCTTCTCTTCTAAGGCTAGAGGAGTGATTATATTAGCACGACACACGGTCCCTATCTCTGTCCAAGCTATTATAGATGACACTCAGGGTAGGTATGTATTGGCAGATGTCACATTGTATGCATCCAGGTTCCTACTTTGTAATATTTATGCCCCTAATCAGTACTCTAGGCAATTGTATACGAACATGGTCACTAAGCTACTAAGTTACTATGAAATTCCCATAATACTGGGTGGAGATTTTAATATATATTCTTCTTCAACCATGGATAAATCCCCTCCCCCCCGCACTCCCCCCTCGTTACCGCGTATTGGTATCCCCTATATTTGCTCGCAGCTGTCCTTAGTGGATGTGTGGCGCGCATGCTATCCATTAGAAAGGGAGTTTACATGTCTCTCAGCTGCGCACCACACGTTCTCGAGGATTGACTATCTGCTGTTATCTGAATCCCTTTTCTCAAAAGTGGCTGACTCAAAAATTGAGAATATCTGTATTTCAGATCATGCTCTGTGCTGGATGAAATTGATGCTCCTCTCAGAAAAATCCCCATTCCGCTCCTGGCACTTCCCCTCTCATTTAAGTGGCTCTCTAAAATTCCGCTCCTCATTAGATGCAGCGTGGCTGGATTATCATATGCACAATGGAGAAACTCTGAGCGACAATCCTGCTCTTTTCTGGCAGGCGTCAAAATCAGTTATCCGGGGACACATTATTTCCTATAGTAAAAAAAGGGATTTAGATTTAAATTCACAATATTTGGAAGCCCAGGCGGCTCTCACTCTCGCTTTCCAGGAATTTAAGTCCTCCCCCTCCCCTTCTACTAGAGAACGGTACCTTACACAAAAAACACTGTTCGATACCCTCCTCTCTCAATTGGAAGCAAAATATTCATTTTCAAGAGACTGTAGCATTTACAGATATGGCAACAAGTCTGGCAAACTGTTATCACGTTTATTAAAGGGCAGACACCCTAAAGTGGTCATTCACTCTCTGCTCACCCAAGGTGGAGACAGAGTACGGACCTCGGCCGAGATTGCTGAGGTGCTACAGTCTTTTTATTCCACTCTGTATGCACGTCCTATTATCAACCAGACACACAAGTCTAGCTTTTGGTCTTCTACTGATCTGCCTCAAATGTCTGAGTCGCATTGTACCTCTCTTCTTGCACCTATCACCACTGAGGAAGTTTCTCTAGCAATAGCTGGACTGAAGACTGGGAAGACTCCGGGTCCTGACGGTTTCACCAATGACTACTATAAAATTCTATCTACTAGACTGAGCGAACCTCTTTCTGTCTTATTTAATTCTTTTATGCAGGGTGCTTCCTTGCCCCAATATTTTAATACAGCCGTCATAAAGGTTATCCCGAAGCCTGGCCGGGATCCTGAGTCTCCCAGCTCTTATCGTCCGATCTCCCTTTTAAACACGGATTATAAATTATTCACTAAAATCCTCTCAAATAGACTCAAATTCATAGTCCCTGACATAGTGCATACGGACCAGACTGGATTTGTCTGGGGTAGGCAATCAGTGAGCAATATCCGAAAGGTCTTGACTGTCATGCAGGCCTTTCAGCCTTCCAAACCCACGGATACTAATGTATTATTATCCATTGATGCAGAAAAGGCGTTCGACCTGGTCACCTGGGACCATCTGTATGAAACGCTCCATCGCTTTGGTGCACCTGAGGACTTTGTGTCTCTTATTTCCCGTCTATATGAATCTCCCTCCACTCAAGTTTTGGGGAATAGTATTCTCTCTTCCCCTTTCCTTATCCAGAGTGGCACACGTCAGGGCTGCCCCTTGTCACCTTTATTATTTGCCTTAGCTTTAGAACCCTTAGCTGTTTCCCTGAGAAACTCTCCCGAATTTGCAGGCATAAAAATCATGGACACCACGGTAAAATTATCACTGTATGCCGACGACATGCTGCTATTTATTTCCCATCCTGATACGTCCATCCCTGCGATTGTCTCCCTGATTGAACAATTTGGTTCTTTTGCGGGATACAAGATTAATATATCCAAATCCGAGCTCCTCCTCCTTTCAGGGGACTCCTCCCTCTTTCCATCACACCCGGTCCTGTCCCGATTCCCAGTTATCCGAGATAGTCTTAAATATTTAGGAGTTCAGATCCCTACTTCTCTCCCGGATCTATATGCGATTAATTTTGGTCCTATTTTGTCCAAGGTGTCTAAAATACTTACTGACTGGGCGTCCCTGCCCTTATCTCTTATGGGTCGTGCAGAGGTTATTAAATCTGTGATATTTCCAAAGATTGCTTATTTCCTGCTTATGCTCCCTATTGCCCTCGTTGAGAAAGATGTCCTTTTCCTTAAGCAATGTTTCACTAGATTTCTATGGGCCGGAAAACGACCAAGAGTCCCTACGCTAGATTGCAGCTATTACGTGAAGAGGGAGGTATGGGAATCCCGGATCCAGTCCTATTTAGTAGAGCAGCAATGTACAGATATATCACAGACTGGCTTTGGGGCAGATCAGTATTTACGAACCTGACACTTGAACTGGCCATATTTCACCCTTTCTCCCCTGCTGCACTCTTACACACCCCAAACTCCCGCCTCCCATCTGGGATAAAACAGAATATTTTGTTTTGGCATACATATTGAGCATGGCAGGTCACACACACTAAAGCACAGAGAAAACCTGACACCTCTCTTCACACTACGTTCTGGGGTAACCCATGTTTCCTTCCTGGCCTTGATAACACACATTTTTTGAGTTGGAGAGAAAAGGGGATCGCAGCTATTAGAGACATATATGACCCAGGAGGCAACGTAGTGCTTTCTTTCTCTGACATCCAGATAAAGTTTGGTATATCCCACCGGGAATTTTTTATGTACCTACAGGCTAGGCATTTTGCTCAATCCCAGTCTCATCCTATGATTTCTGAGGCTACCACAGACCCGCTGTGCACCCTAATGGTGCTCACTAAAGATTGTCCTTACCATCTCAATTATTTCAGAAACACCTTTAGGGTCTCATATAGAGACCGGCTCTGGGAACCCGCGCTGTCCTCATGGTCCAGAGATATCCCCAATAAGGGATCGTGCGCTGAATTATTAGATAACATTTTACCCATCTTTAGGTCCTTATATTCTGCCTCTTTGCAAGAGGTACACTTGAAAACGCTCCAAAGGGCATATATAGCACCTAATCAGAGGGCACACATGGTCCCAGACGACACTGGCTGTTGCATCAAATGTACTGCGCAGAATGCCACCTTGTACCACAATATGTGGTCTTGCCAGAAAATATCTAAGTTTTGGTATAAGGTGGTCGCTTATCTCAACACAGTATTTAACTTACAGTTAATAAAACGTCCTAAGGCTTGCTTGTTACTTGATTTTAGGGAATGGTCTCTTGGGCCTGAAGATAGAGATATTGTGCCGGTAATCTCTGTCATTTTGACAATTGCCAAGAAACAAATTCTTAATAATTGGATCAAACCGTCTGCCCCTTCTTTGATGGCTGTAAAACACATGACCCTCCGAATTATTTATTTTGAGAGGCGAGCTACTCTTCCTGACATAGAAATGGGGGTCAGGCGGTTTGCCAAGAAGTGGGAGAGGTACATTGATACTCTAGATCCGGACATACAATCTTTCATCTATAAACTATTTGAGACCACAAAGTGGTACCTATATAGACAAATCGATAGGGCCTATTGATAACTTAGGCCTATGTACTGTTCCTTTGAGACCTCCTGTTCTTTTCCTAGGAAATGTAATCATACTAATCTTAATACCCCACGCTGTATGTTTAGTCCGAGGCCAATTAGATACTGAACCTTCTCTTTGGTTAGAATGGCTAACCATGCCGGAACTGCCTTTTTATTATTCTTAATTAAGATGTCTTTGGCCGTTACTCATTCAGGAACTGATCATACTTGTATTGTCTTCCCCATTTGTTCCCCTCCCCCCCCCCCCCCTCCTCCTGTCTGTCTTCTTCATTGACCTCTCCGGTATATTGATGTTCTGTGAATTCTCAGGTAAAACTAGGTGCTTGACCTTGGCTATATGATGATTTCGTATGCTGACACGCAAACAGGTACTGTTTTCATCATTTCTTAGACCTTATGTAGATTAAGACTGTCCATCCTTTGCCTTTTACCCAAGCCCACAGCTACCGACCATATATGTATTTGTTGATTTCACTGATGTGATTTAAAAGCACTTTACGTTGGAACACTGTAACTAGACCGGTTCCTCTCCGGTCTTTGGTTTGTCTGTACCATGAAGGTCTTCCCTGTTTTTTGTATTTCTATATAAAAATCTAATAAAAATTGAATTAAAAAAAAAAAATGCCAGCTTTGAGATCCCAGCGTACATGATACCGACGCCGGAATCCCGACAGCACACATAATACCAGCACCCAGAATCCTGACACCCGGCCAGATTTCCCACTCGTATGTTAAGTCCACACCACCAACTGAGTAGGAATAGAACCTGTGGCGAGCGCTGCTCACTACCGGGCCTGAAGCTTGGCGAGCGCAGCAAGCCCACGAGGGGACTTGCAGACTCACTGCCGGGATTTTGGCAGATGGGATGCTACTGTTGCTCTACTGACAACCGGCATCACATCTGCTTGTATTTCATACCTCTTCCTGATAATTCAACATCTGCAGTAATGTATCATCACCAGTGGAAAGAAATGGCTTTGTATATTATTGACCATTTTCAATCTTGGTCTAACTTTTCTACTCTTCATTTTCACTTTTTACTCAGCCTTTTTACAGTTGAGCTATGAGCTCATATATGGGCTGTGTGTATTTTCTGAGACAATTTCTCTAATCTTTATATCTTAATATCCATTTTTCTCTACTTTATGTGATGAAAATCTTTCTATATCAAACAAAGAAAACCAGACGCACTGGTCAATGGAGTAAAGTAAGAATTCTATTGGCGGCCTATTAATCATGGTGAATGAGTCCATTATACTGTACATAGACATACTGTACTATCCCTTTAAGCCAGGACACCTATGATTTACACACAGGACCAGATTGTGGGGGCCCAGGGGCAACTAAGTTGTGGTGGCTGCCACTAATAAAATGTATATAAGACCCCCTGCACTGTAGCGCACGCAGACTGGGTTTCTGAGTACCCAGAAACCCCCCTGATGAACCTTTATATTTTTTTTTTCAGAGGCGGAGACATCATTGTCTCCATCTCTGCACCATCTAAACATGCCGCAGATGGGCAGGTCCAGCGCGCCGCAATTACATCGCCTCCCGGCTTGTAGATAGAGGGAGGATCGCGCCACCCGGCACGGTCACGAAGGGTGGAATCTCAGTATGTGCTGTATACTATGTGTAATTATGGTGTGTGTGTGTGTGTGTGTGTGTGTGTGTGTGTGTGTGTGTAATGCTAGTGTGTTCCCCCCTTTCTGAGCCCCTAATAACAGCAGCTGCAAACAAAATAAATAAAAAAGCACACACACACTGGACATGGGGCCTAAATCAGACCTGATGGTAGCCCTGCAAAATTTTGCAGATGTACGTTCAGGCACACTGACATGCGGGGGGACACCCAGCACAGGGCTAGTCCACCCCGCATGTCAGGCCCGCGCCCCCCCCCCCCGCAGAAGTACAAAAGCATCACACAGCGGCTATGCTTTTGCACTTCAGGAGTAGCTCCCTACCAGCGCAGCTCCTGCGCACCGTCTGGGAGCTACCCGTCACTTCCTGGGTCGCAGCGGCTGCGTGTGACATCACGCAGCTGCTGCAGCCCGCCCCCTGCATGGTCCAGCCATGCCCACAGAATGGCGGCCAAATGCTGCTGTGCCGCCCCCTCCCACCCAGCGACCACCTCTTCCTGTCAATCAGGTAAAGGCGATCGCTAGGCAATGACAGCCATAGGCTGTCAGCCTCGCGCCGGCGCACTGCGGACCCAGCGCATGTGCACTTCTGACCTAATCGCTGCACTGTGATGAACGTGTGATCAGGTCAGTATGACCCCCATGGACACATGCACTTCGGACACAGACATACACACAGAGTCATTACCTGTCTGGTCATCCTGGTGTTGTGAAGTAGCAGCGTGAAGGGGGAGGCCGGGAGAGCATGGAGTTGGGACATCACGCGAAGTCCCAGCGTCTTGGCAGTTCCTCCATCATTGCAGTGCCTCAAGGGATTTAAAGTCACTATCCTGCGAGACTGTGTAGTGAGGAGCTCCTTGGTGGCCGCTATTAATGAACGGCTAAGCTGCCTAAAAACTGGGAGAATGGAGACACAGCTAAATGCTGTGCTCCGGTTAGAATAGCTGTGGTCAATTCTGGGGGGGATAGTGTGTGGGGGCCTTACGACGATCGACCCTGTCGCCCCTCCTATAATCCGACAATATGTACACTGGTTCTGTTGCTGGCTGATTTCATGCCTGCATTTCACCTGGTTTTAATCAGCTGTAGAATTTGTGTAATAAATGAGCATCCCAGTTTAAAGGGATGGTATAGCAAGCCTAATTATACATGCAGAAACAGTATTTCTGTATGCTTTATGTAACAGATCTATTCACCATTTGTGCCCTGATGTGTCTGCCATAAGTTAATTAAGCTTAAAACACTGAAATGTGTGTTTACTTCTAATATTGCACCATGATAGCTGGCCATACTTGCCTACCTGACCCTCTCCAGGAGGGAGAAAATGCTCTGTTCCTGGACTTTCCTGGTAATGTATGATTGCCATCACCTGTGGTGAGCTAGTTAATTGATGAGAAAGGCGTTTCACCACAGGTGATGGCAATCATACATTACCAGGAAAGTCCAGGAACAGAGCATTTTCTACCTCATGGAGAGGGTCAGGTAGACAAGTATGTAGTTGGCCTTCTCTGACACTTTAAAGTTACTGGTGTTCTTCCAATTGAATAAAAATCACCCAAAGTGGGACTGGCTGTTGCTGGTTCGTATTCATCTTTGGTTGGTAATATCTGACCAGAACTGCATTATTTGTTTTATTATATGAAGACCGGTTTTAAACATTTGTCTGCATATAATTCTCTGTTACCAAGTAATACGTTATTAAGTGTTTTTAATGTGGTAATAAATGCTGTGTTTAATAAGGTATTTATTTTTTACTGAATACGTACTTTTGAAACTCAGTATATATATATATATATATATATACATATATATATCACAGCGATTACAAATATATAATGAGCTTCAATGTTTTCTAGCTTTGCATATCAGGCTCCCAGTGTATCATAAGAACACAAGGGGGGTAATTCCAAGTTGATCGCAGCAGTACATTTTTTTGCAGTTGGGCCAAAACCATGTGCACTGCAGGGGAGGCAGATATAACATGTGCAGAAAGAGTTAGATTTGGGTGGGTTATTTTTGTTTCTGTGCAGGGTAAATACTGGCTGCTTTATTTTTACACTGCAAATTAGATTGCAGATTGAACACACCACACCCAAATCTATCTATGTCTGCACATGTTAAATCTGCCTCCCCTGCAGTGCACATGGTTTTGCCCAACTGCTAACAAAAATCCTGCTGCGATCAACTTGGAATTACCCCCAAGTATAGGTAAAAATTGAGAGTGATGCTTAGCAATACTAACAAATTTAGAGTAGTGTTCAGGAAAAATTAGCTATAGATATGATAATAAAAGTAGCCAATTCGTGGATGAATCTAGTATAGAATTTCCATTGGAAGGGGCTGTCATTTGAAAAATTGTTAATCAATTGGAACTAGTGATGTGCACCGGACATTTTTCGGGTTTTGTGTTTTGGTTTTGGATTCAGTTCCGCGGCCGTGTTTTGGATTCGGACGCGTTTTGGCAAAACCTCCCTGAAATGTTTTTGTCGGATTCGGGTGTGTTTTGGATTCGGGTGTTTTTTTACAAAAAAAAACTCAAAAACAGCTTAAATCATAGAATTTGGGGGTCATTTTGATCCCATAGTATTATTAACCTCAATAACCATATTTTCCACTCATTTCCAGTCTATTCTGAACACCTCACACCTCACAATATTATTTTTAGTCCTAAAATTTGCACCGAGGTCGCTGGATGACTAACCTAAGCGACCCAAGTGGCCGACACAAACACCTGGCCAATCTAGGAGTGTCACTGCAGTGTCAGACAGGATGGCACTTCAAAAAATAGTCCCCAAACAGCACATGATGCAAAGAAAAAAAGAGGTGCACCAAGGTCGCTGGATGGCTAAGCTAAGCGACCCAAGTTGCCGACACAAACACCTGGCCTATCTAGGAGTGGCACTGCAGTGTCAGACAGGATGGCACTTCAAAAAAATAGTCCCCAAACAGCACATGATGCAAAGAAAAAAAGAGGCGCAATGAGGTAGCTGTGTGACTAAGCTAAGCGACCCAAGTGGCTGACACAAACACCTGGCCCATCTAGGAGTGGGTGATGAAAACAAAAAGGAAAAGATACTACTTCACCAGCGCCTGCCCCGTTTAGAGCGGAGCAATCCACCTCTTACTCTCCGTTGATTTCTCCTAATTAGGAGTATTCATATCAATTAGTGACCGGAAAGAGAGGAGAATACAGAGAATAGTGTGATACCATAAAAACAAATATTTAATAACATCAACCTTCTAAAAAACACATGATAAAGATATTCCAATATGTAAAATGCTGGTATAATGACACAACATGTGTCACAATGGACAAAGACATTCACTGGAAAGAATCCGCCCTCATGAGAAAACAGAAGCAATGGCTGATTACCGATTCCTGGTGAACTGATTTGGTCAGTTCTAAAGCGCATGTGAATCCAGATGATTTCTCCCAGCTGCAGCAAGGGGATCTCCTGGTCTCAGTTTTTTCCAGGCGTAGGCTCAGTCCATAAACATCAGTATCAGCATGTGGGGGGTATTTACGAGCAGGATACCCACGCATTCCGACCCGCCTCGGGTCTTTCTCAAGGTCTGCTTTCAAAATGGAGAGTAAGAGGTGGATTGCTCCGCTCTAAACGGGGCAGGCGCTGGTGTAGTAGTATCTTTTCCTTTTTGTTTTCATCACATATCTTTTGGGGTTGGAAAAGTCCCATTTTAAGATACTGCACTGACTAGTTGCCATTGCGCACTGTTGGGTACTGTTTATAAAATTCTTTTTCACATGCCATCTAGGAGTGGCAGTGCAGTGTCAGACAGGATGGCACTTCAAAAAATAGTCCCCAAACAGCACATGATGTAAAGAAAAAAAGAGGTGCACAAAGGTCGCTGGATGGCTAAGCTCAGCGACCCAAGTGGCCGACACAAACACCTGGCCCATCTAGGAGTGGCACTGCAGTGTCAGACAGGATGGCACTTCAAAAAAACAGTCCCCAAACAGCACATGATACAAAGAATAAAAGAGGTGCAATGAGGTAGCTGTGTGACTAAGCTAAGCGACCCAAGTGGCCGACACAAACACCTGGCCCATCTAGGAGTGGCACTGCAGTGTCAGACAGGATGGCACTTAAAAAAAACAGTCCCCAAACAGCACATGATGCAAAGAAAAAAAGAGGCGCAATGAGATAGCTGTGTGACTAAGCTTTGCGACCCAAGTGGCTGACACAAACACCTGGCCCATCTAGGAGTGGCACTGCAGTGTCAGACAGGATGGCACTCCAAAAAAATAGTCCCCAAACAGCACATGATGCAAAGAAAAAAAGAGGTGCAATGAGGTAGCTGTGTGACTAAGCTAAGCGACCCAAGTGGCCGACACAAACACCTGGCCCATCTAGGAGTGGCACTGCAGTGTCAGACAGGATGGCACTTCAAAAAAATAGTCCCCAAACAGCACATGATGCAAAGAAAAAACGAGGCGCAATGAGGTAGCTATGTGACTAAGCTAAGCGACCCAAGAGGCCGACACAAACACCTGGCCCATCTAGGAGTGGCACTGCAGTGTCAGACAGGATGGCACTTCAAAAAAATAGTCCCCAAACAGCACATGATGCAAAGAAAAAAAGAGGCGCAATAAGGTAGCTGTGTGACTAAGCTAAGCGACCCAAGTGGCCGACACAAACACTTGATGACACAAAGGTAGGTAGAGCAGTGGCCTACTGTACCATACTGCTATATATTATATACTGGTGGTCAGCAAAATGATGCACTGTCCTACTACTATATATATACTGCGCACAAAAACTTAAATGCACCACAGGTATGAATGGATAGTATACTTGACACAGAGGTAGGTAGATCAGTGGCCAACTGTACCGTACTGCTATATATTATATACTGGTGGTCAGCAAAATTATGCACTGTCCTACTATATATATATTCTGCGCACAAAATCTTAAATGCACCACAGGTATGGATGAATAGTATACTTGACGACACAGAGGTAGGTAGAGCAGTGGCCTACTGTACCGTACTGCTATATATTATATACTGGTGGTCAGCAAAATTATGCACTGTCCTACTACTATATATATACTGTGCACAAAAACTTAAATGCACCACAGGTATGGATGGATAGTATACTTGACGACACAGAGGTAGGTAGAGCAGTGGCCTACTGTACCGTACTGCTATATATTATGTACTGGTGGTCAGCAAAATTATGCACTGTCCTACGACTATATATATATATATATATATATATATACTGTGCACAAAAACTTAAATGCACCACAGGTATGGATGGATAGTATACTTGATGACACAGAGGTAGGTAGAGCAGTGGCCTACTGTACCGTACTGCTATATATTATATACTGGTGGTCAGCAAAATTATGCACTATCCTACTACTATATATATACTGCGCACAAAAACTTAAATGCACCACAGGTATGGATGGATAGTATACTTGACGTCACAGAGGTAGGTAGAGCAGTGGCCTACTGTACCGTACTGCTATATATTATATACTGGTGGTCAGCAAAATTATGCACTGTCCTACTACTATATATATGTATATATATATATATACTGCGCACAAAAACTTAAATGCACCACAGGTATGGATGGATAGTATACTTGACGACACAGAGGTAGGCAGACCAGTGGCCTACTGTACTGTACTGCTATATATTATATACTAGTGGTCAGCAAAATTATGCACTGTCCAACTACTATGTATATACTGTGCACAAAAACTAAAAATGCACCACAGGTATGGATGGATAGTATACTTGACGACACAGAGGTAGGTAGAGCAGTGGCCTACTGTACCGTACTGCTATATATTATATACTGGTGGTCAGCAAAATTATGCACTGTCCTACTATTATATATATACTGTGCACAAAAACTTAAATTCACCACAGGTATGGATGGATAGTATACTTGACGACACAGAGGTAGGTAGAGCAGTGGCCTACTGTACCGTACTGCTATATATCATACACTGGTAGTCAGCAAAATTATGCACTGTCCTACTACTATATATATACTGTGCACAAAAACTTAAATGCACCACAGGTATGGATGGATAGTATACTTGACGACACAGAGGTAGGTAGAGCAGTGGACTACTGTACCGTACTGATATAATTCTGGTGGTCACTGGTCAGCAAAATTCTGCACTGTCCTCCTACTATATACTACAATGCAGCACAGATATGGAGCATTTTTCAGGCTGAGAACGTATAATACTGGTGGTCACTGGTCAGCAAAACTCTATACCAGGGCTGGCCAAACCGGTCCTCGAGATCTACCAACAGTTCATGTTTTCCAGGCCTGCTGGAGACCTGAAAGAATTGTCAGTTTGGAATGAATGCAGCACATCTTAATTAGTAATGACTACACCTGTGCACCAGCTAGGTGGTCTGGAATATGTGAACTGTTGGTAGATCTCGAGGACTGGTTTGGCCAGCCCTGCTCTACAGTGTCCTCCTACTATATAATACTGGTGGTCCCCAGTCCCCTCAATAAAGCACACTGAGCACAGATATTTGCAGCACACTGAGCACAGATATGGAGCGTTTTTCAGGCAGAGAACGTAGATATTTGCAGCACACTGAGCACAGATATTTGCAGCACACAGAGCACAGATATTTGCAGCACACTGAGCACAGATATTTGCAGCACACTGAACACAGAAACTGAGAGAATTCCAGCCACGTCCTCTCACTATCATCTCCAATGCACGAGTGAAAAATGGCGGCGACGCTCGGCTCCTTATATAGAATACGAATCTCGCGAGAATCTGACAGCGGGATGATGACGCTCAGGCGCGCTCGGGTTAACCGAGCAAGGCGGGAAGATTCGAGTCCGCCTCGGAACCGTGTAAAATGGGTGAAGTTCGGGGGGGTTCGGATTCCGAGGAACCGAATCTGCTCATCACTAATTGGAACATAATTATTATATGCTAAAACTAAACCTAAATAAGTGAGTTGCTCTTTAACATGGCTAATTAAAACCTGAATGTGAGCAATTGAATTATAATTAGAGCTAAATGGCATACAGAACTCATTGCCTAGCACAGCACTTTAGTAATAATACAGAACAGAAGAGGGAAACTGAAGTTGAAATATTTATCATTTTAGAAGCGGAAGCCTGACAGATCCCTAGAAGCGATTTTCCATAAAGATAGATTGGCTCCCAAGGAGCACAGTCAAAGCATGAATTACATCAATTATCTTAAAATTAAATTATATTTCCCTCAAGAAACCTGTACATTACAAAGCACAAATGTTTTATGGGATTGTCAGCAAATAAAAATCAAATATGACAGACTGGTAATGTAGGAGAATATGCAAGGATTTCTGGTTCTATCAACAATGATGGACAAACTTTACTTTTGCATGGAAAATATAAGGAGCAGTTCCATTTTTGTTGCATGTATCATTTCTGTAATGTATAAACACTCTTTCAGAAAATGACAGATTGATCAATTCTGATGCAGATCTTAGATAGAATTCTAAATAACTTCTTATTACAAAGTGAACATTACATTTTTTTCAAGTATTCGCAGGAGGAGTCTATGCACAGTTGCATGTGCCCAAACGAATTGGTGAAGCAGCTGGACCAGTCCGAAGCAGTTATGTCTTCTATATGCTGGATGAATGTCTCCATTGCAGCTTACGGTGACTCCAAAAAAATTCCATGCATCTTATGCTTGATTTGTGGGAACACGAAGAAGTCGCAGGGGACCAGGTCTGGACTGTATGGTGGGTGACCAAGCTCCTGGATGTGTTTGTGGGCCAGAAGATCCACCACTTTTGTGTACTTGTGGGCAGGTACATTGTCATGAAAGATGTAAATAGAAAATATTTGAGTGTGCTTTAAACAGCAGCTGGTATGGGGGTTGGTCAGTTCCCTTAATAATAAATATATGGTGTGTACCAGTGCTGGCTGTTTGTTATAATCAGTTAAGAGTAAAATAATTATTACCAGGACGGTTGGTTAAAAAAATACTAATATTCAAATGTAATAAACACAATCAATGAAATACATAAACTGTTATGTAAAAAGTATATATCTCGATACTAATAAGATAAATTCATAAACATAATGACACATTCATTTGGCTCCTGTTTAGCAGCAATATCATACCCTGGCTGGGACTTTCTCTGGAGATATGTCCATATTAGGTCATCAGAGACAAATTGAATTCACCAATTGAGTCCTATTTCATCCCCATTCACAACACAGCAGTGTCAGATGGCATTGAATGTGGCTTCGGTTTCTCTGTGTATAAACAAGTCCAAAGAAAAGAATGCAGTCCAATTGTATACCAGGGTGGAAAGATTATGGCAGTCCAAATGGTATTAGCGTGTCCTCCAAAGCTCAACGCGTTTTTCGCTGGTGCAAACAACCCAGCTTCTTCAGGAGCATATGTTGGAGTGTGTCTCAGTGTCTATTTATATACCCTACAATAACAATCTAAGCTGTTGCACCTGTGACATACAAGTGAATAATTAACCTAACCGTCCTTCAAAATAAGACAAGCAGCCAGTATTTACCCTGCACAGAAACAAAATAACCCCCCCAAATCTAACTCTCTCTGCAAATGTTATATCTGCCCCACCTGCAGTGCACATGGTTTTGTCGAACTGCTAACAAATTTGCTGCTGCGATCAACTCTGAATTACCCCCCTAGCCTGCATGTTGCGGCAGTAAGTCACCTTAGCCTCCTTCTGCTCTTGAGTCAGCCTGATGGGGCATCCAGCTTGCAGAAATGTTGCTCAGGCCAAACTTTTCATGGAGTATCAAGCAGCTTTATTCCCATAAGATGCCTACTGTATCTCCTTCTCAGAACATTTATAGGTTAAGGGGCAAGATAGATTTGCCCCAATTTGCTGCCCTCGGGTGAGGAGCCACCGTGGAAGAGGAGGCGGTACTATGGAGATGAAAAGAAGACAGCACCATGGTGGGGAGGAGGCCGCACCATGTAGAGGGTAAAAGCAGTCTGGATCCTTCCTGTCGGGTGCCTGGCAGTCAGAATACCGACGCCGGGATCCAACACTAGTCTAAATGCCGACACTGGCGCCAGAATCCTGTCAACCGGGATCCTGATTGAGTAAACACTGCGCTGCAGGAGATGTAAGCTGAAGGGGGGGGGGGGGACCTGGAGGTTAGATTTATGACTGCACCCCTGGGGCTTAGGGCTAGGTTGCGGGGCCAGGAGGTTAGGGTTAGGCACCCCCATCGGAGGGTTAGAGTTAGGCAGTAGGGTGAGAGGGTTAGGTTTAGGCAGCAGGGAGGGGGGTTAGATTAAGGCACCTCTAGGGGGCATTTAGGGTTAGGCACTAAGGAGGGAGGTTAGGGTAAGGCTGTCGGTAGGGACGGTTAGGGTTAGTGGGTGGGGATAGGGGAGAAGACCTCTGTTGGATTTCTAATCGTCAGGATCCCAGCGACATCAGGATCCCAGCACCAGGATCTCATATTGACCCCATAGATGGAGGCCAGGAGTCCCACTGATGGAGGCGCTTTAATGGGGGAAGTAGGAGCCTGGGACTGCAGCATTGTGCCAGCGAGCACCATTGTGTAGGTGAGACTGGCAGCCCGGACCTCTGGGGAGCAGGCAGGGCCGGTAACAGAAATATTGAGGACCAGTACACAGATATCTCTGGGCCTCCCACCACCTCGACCCCACATCCCCCCATCTCCTGCCACTACAATTCCCCTTAGGGGAGCAGGAGAGAGAGTGAGGTGAAGGGATCAAGAGTAGAGAGAGGTAGAAGGACAGGGAAGGAGGTGAGTGGGACAGACACTTGCCTGACTACACAGCACAGCCATGGGTGGTGGGCACTTTATGGCATTAGGCCATGCCCACTAATCACCCACGTAATACGGCACAGCTTTGGGTCTGTGAGCCAGCCCTGGTAAGGGGAAGGAGTGGTGTGCAGCACCTTTTGTATATATCAACTGGCCTTGGGAGTAGGCGAGGGGCTGCAAAAGTGCACATACTGCTGCTGCTGCTCCTCAGTTCCTGCACTTGCACGGAGGTTGTGATGTGTGGTCTTTCAGCTGACTGCACATCATTCCTCCTGTATATCAGCGCATCTCATATTTGACCCTCTGTTCTGATGCCCCTGACAGGGAGGCAGAGGACCTCAGCGACCAAGTCTCAGCTGGTTGGTCTTTGAGCACCATATCCTGCACAACACTCAATTGGATATAAGGACATGGGTCCTCAGCAATGGGGTTGCAGCCCATTTTGAAGCAGCTACCAGCTAAACAATGCAAAAAGTTCCATGTAAGGCCATCACAAAATCGACCAGAACAAATGCAATTCATAACAGGAGCTGTAAAAGCTGAAACTAAATAAAATACCAAGTACAGATTAATAGGGCATCTGCGATCATCTGCCATGGGCACTAGCAGAGCTCAGCCTTTAATTGTTTAATTAACTAAAAAGCTACTACTGAAGTCATGTTACTCATGCAAGTGCAACAAAATGGAAATGCCAGTAAGCTGTTGAAACACAACTTCCCCAAACATCCAAGTAGAATTAAAGGCACCAAAGAAGGCTTCTCACTGATTCCAAGGCACTCTACATTCTAAGAGCCCTGGGGGCTATCCCCTCCATTCTGGTTAGATGACTTGCCAACAGTGAGAGGGAAAGTTGACCTCAACCACAGCAGCAGAACCCAGTCCCACTGAAATCTAGACAAAACATTCACAATGGATTCTACACACAAGGCACATGATGCGCTACAAGACTGATGTTACAGGCCAAACAATAAAGCACCAGAATTGACATTGAAGAGGAACGATGATGGTCAATGGCCTGAACAACACCTATGTAGTCACACTAAAATATTATACTTTTATTACGCAAGTGCTTGCCCGACAATTCCAATGCCATGATGATTAGGAACAGTTTCAACAACAGAATATTCTTGGTCATACCTTTGACCCACCCCACCCCCATCCCCCACTTCGCTAGCCAAGCAAAGGCTGGCCAGGAGCCTCCTACAGATGTGTCCTCTTACATCCTTGCTGCAGTCATGCTAACCAGCCCTTCAAGACTCGCCATGCCATGATGGGACTTGGTAGCGCAAGCATCTTTTTTTTTTTTTTGCGTTTTCTTTCTGTGAAAATGTGTCTTAGATGCAAAGTATTGTAACAGGATGCAGAAGCATTTTCTGCTGATTAACATGATATGCAGCATGGCTAAGTAAATTCTCAGTGTAATTGCGGCTATATATGCATCTGAAATGCCAAGTTACAGTGTTTTCCATGAAAAAAAGATGCTCGGCTCTACCGACACACATGGTACTCATGCATTATGTGTAACATGACTTGTAGTGCACAGAGCAGGGATGTAAGAGGACACATCTGTGTAAGTACATGCCAAACCCCAGTGCACTTGTTGCATTAGTAAAAACATGAAGCTGTACATTGGATAAGGGAGGAGATGGCTAAAAACTCACATAAATAAATAAAAAAACAAAGGTGTCCCAAACACTGTGATCCCTTCCATACACCTACAGTCACCAGCTCAAGCTTGCAGGAAAAACACTCTACTCATGGGTAAGGTGCAACATGCAAAATAGTGTCTATGCTAAGATATGAAAGGCAAGTACAGAGACCCTCAGACTTTCGTGTTGCAATAAGGACCCCAAGCTTCAAGAACAGGGCAGTCCACACAATGTTCAGATATAGCCAGTCCCATAAAGAGAAAATTGTCAAGTTAATGACCTTCCAGTTAAATGCACTAATGGAGAAAAGAGCTAAAGCATAAAAAATATGCACATGATACAGAACAAAATATGGGCAGACACTTATCTATATGGAATCCATACTCCAGCCTGAAGCCCATGAACCAAAACATGTCAGGGCACAAGAGCAACAAATGGAAACCAGATTTCACATTAATCTTACCCAAAAGGGATTCTGGACCCAATGACAATCTCCAAGAATGCATCAAATGACTGATATCACACCCTGGATAGAGACTCTGGGATTGCATCATTCACAGAGGCACCTTCCAGGTAAGAGAGATTTTGTATGAGTCAAAACTTGTCATGCACCTTTTTGGGAACTACGCCCAATGGACAATAATAAACTTGGGATATGATGCTCAGTGAAAAAGCCCAGCCATGTGCCCCAACTGAACCTTCTTCATCACCTTTTAACTATAACTATGCTTGGCATCTCAAGTTAATGAGGGAACTGTCAGACTTGAATCTGTTTGTGGGTCCGGACAAGATGTTACCACAAGAGTGGAGCGTGGAAAGCTTTTGTAGGAACCAATAGGCTTGATGTGCATCTCCTTTGTGCAGCTCAAGAAAGTGTAAGTGAATGAATTACTATGGTAATTGATGTGTCAGAGGTACTGGAATGCAGAGGAATGCCAGCTGCTTAGGATAGCTGGGCTTAGACCAGCTGTAATGCTGTGGTGTAGGGTCGGTTAGCAGGATAGCTGGACCTCGGCTGTAGTACTTGACACCAGACTGTGGAGCAGGTCTGGATTGCAGAAAACCTGGGATATAGCTACAGCACTTGATACCAGACTGTAGAGCAGGACACATTCACAGAACAGGTGGGACACGGCTGAAATAATTGAGTTCTGGATTGTAGAGCAGGACAGATTCGCAGAGCAACTGGGACCAGGCTTTGATACTTGCGATCTGGACTGTAGAGTAGGACAGATTCACAGAATAACTGTGATATGGCTGAAATACTTGACCTCTGGACTGTAGAGCAGGACAGATTCGCAGAACAGCCTGGACACTGCTGAAATACTTGAGCTCCGGACTGTAGAGCAAGACAGGTTTGCAAAGGTCGCCACCGGGCCCAAAGCGTGGCAAGCGCAGTGAGCCAGCAAGGGGACACGCTGCGTTCGCAGCTGGTATTCCTGCTGCTGGGATCCCAGCATCGGTCTCCTGACCATCGGTATCCCAACAGCCGGGATATAATACGTTTCTCAAAATGCAGGCATGTTGCCTACATTTTGTGGGAGAGCCGAGACCATGGTCTTCATCTATAGCAGCCAGTCTGTGTAACCTCATGATTTCTCAGTCGGCCGATCGTGTCCCAGAGTAATACAATGCTATGGTTTCTGTAACCACATCTGAATCACTCCATAGATAGATTAATAGCAAAAATGAAGAATAAAATACTCACTTGGGCTGAGCAAGCTTTACATTGTTTTAAGTCAATATATGAAATGTTTTTGCCACTTGATTCTCTGTATAGCTGTTAATACTGTATGTCAGCAGTTATAAAAAAGTAATAATAATAATAATAATAATAATAATAATAATAAATAATGTTTTTATTATTTTTATTAGGTAAATGACATGGACGTGTGAACTTATGTCTATATTATATAATTTTTTCCTGTGAGAAAGTTGTGCTATGTTTCTGATTTTAAAAATTAGTGTTAAAATTTGCTATCATATGTAGAAATGTATAAAAAAAACTTTTTTCTCCGAATCCAATGATTCTATGATATCTACCATTCACGATGTTCCCCTTTCTCTGTGTGGTACATCTGAAAACAAATTGTAGAGCTGTGTGGCTAGCAAACCAGATCAGTAGTGGCGCAACTGCCGTCCTAACAGCAGTGTAAGTCTCTGGCCAAAGCAATGTACTCATCCTCCAGCTGTAGGCTTAGGGGCGTGGGTGGGGTATCAATGGCAGCTTTGATGTCCCGCAGGTGGTAGGGGGAGTTCTACTTCTGCTTAGCATGTAGGACTGGATGGAGCAGTAATTTCTACTAATTACTCATTTACTGCACAGATGGTGGGAGATGTAGGTGATAGGGAGAACATTAAATTGTAGAAGGGGGCACTGGGCTGAATGAAAGGGCCTCGGTACGTGACTTCCAGGGTGGTAGGGGGTATTTAATATGCAGGGAGGGGTGGATAGAGGAGTAGACTTATTATTCATCATTTTCTGGTAGGAGGACAGCTTACTTGACTGCAGATATCTACAGTTCTTGGAAATATTTTTCTTAGCTTTCAGTGGGATAAAAAAAACTAGAGAGTCCCACCTTTCAGTAGGTACTGGGGACTTGGGGAGTTCAGGAACCAGAGCAATTCACAGATGAAAATATAAACTCCATATCAGGCGTGTGGCACTGGAGCAGGGACCAGCTGCTCGAAAGCTGATATCTCTGGTTCTGGGTATAGTAGAGACAGCTGCCAGTATTCACTAAAAGGGGAGATTCCCAGATTTTGGAGCATATCCTCAGAAAAACAGTAAGGGGGTCATTCTGCGTTGATCGCTCGCTAGCAACGTTTTGCTGGCTTGCGATCAAATAGTCGCCACCTATGGGGGAAAGTATTTTCGCTTTGCAAGTATGCAAACGCGTGTGCTGCCGAGTGGGCTTAGTCAGCCCTTGCGATCATTTCAGCGTGTCTGGTCCGGATTTGACGTCAGACACCCGCCCGGCAAATGCCTGGACACGCCTGCGTTTTTCTAACCACTCCCTGAAAACGGTCAGTTGACACCCATAAACGCTCTCTTCCTGTCAATCACCATACGTTCAGCTGTGCGAATGGATTCTTCGTTAAATCCATCGCTCAGCATACGCATGCGCAGTTTAGCCTCGGTTGAGATGATCGCTGCGCCGCAAAAAGTTGCTTGCAAGTGATCAACTCGGAATGGCCCCTTAAGTCAGACAGAACCCGAGATATCTGGCTGGGAAGAGCAATTAACAGGCTTGGATGGGGACCACTACTTTGAAGTTGAATAACTCCAATTCCCCAGGGCTGATTTTCAAAAACCTGGTTCCCCTGGAAAAAGGGGACCTGCAGATATCAGCCTAGGGCCCTTATACTCCTGGTGCCCTTGGGAAACTTCCCATTGAGCCCATATGACGGCTCTGGAACCAGCATACTGTATGTATATTTATAGTCAAAAACACAAACTCCTAAATATATGGAGAGAAGGCAGAACAGTACAGAACTAGGTGCATTGAGAATCAGTACTGGCAGATGGGTAAAGTTATAGTCAGTACAAAAAACACTATTGGGGATCTCATACAAATGGACTAAAGAATAAAAAATCTTAAGGATCAGTTAGCCCATGTACCACAAAAGTTCTTGGGGGCCCCTAGCACCACCTCCCTGAGCAAAAGAAGTTTGAAAGCAAAGTAAATCCTTTACTTTCAATGTTAATAAAGCAGCTGCTAATGGGGAGCTAATGCATGTGGTTTCTTGCACTGTGGGCCAATCTGTACAAGTAGATTAAATCCTGGAGAATGACACAAGGCTGCAGCTGCAGACCCAGCCACGGGAACATCCAAGAGCATTTTGTATCATGAAAGGAGACTTGGTGGGGGATGCGGTATATTGCAAAGTTTCACTTCATTCTCTGTGCTTAGATTATATACATTTTCTAGTAGGTGGCAACAGTTAAAAATCGGGAGGGGGGAGCGGAGTGAGTGGCATAGACCCAACATGACTCAGAAGCCTGAGTGCACTGCACACCCTGATCCAGAGATGGGCTGGGCTGGAGCAGGGTAAAATCACATGCTCTGTGGCTGAAAGACAGTTAGAAGAAACTACCCAACCACTCCAGCTGTGTTATAAATACAGTCAGAGTGGCAGATCAGCATTTTCCATCTGTCACTTACCTGCTTTGCAGTCCGTGACAGATTCAAGGAATGGAGAGGGGGGCCTCGTTCTAAGCTACTGGAAGCCATACTGCACTCCTAAGGGGTTATTCAGGTTTTTTAGCAAACCAAAAAAGTTAGCAACTGGGCAAAAAAACCATGTTGCACTGGGGCAGATGTAACGTGCAGAGAGAGTTAGATTTGGGTAGGTTATTTTGTTTCTGTGCAGGGTAAATACTGTCTGGTTTATTTTACACTTCAATTTAGATTTCAGTTTGGACACACCCCACCCAAATATAACTCTCTCGGCACATGTTATATTTGCCCCCCCCCCCCCCCCCCCCCCGCACTGCAAATGGTTTTGGCCAATAGAGAAAAAGTGTGTTGCTGCGATCAGGTCTGAATTAGGCCACCAGGCCCTAAGATAGATAGATAGATAGATAGATAGATAGATAGATAGATAGATAGATAGATAGATAGATAGATAGATAGATAGATAGATAGATAGATAGATATTCTTTTATTGTCATTGTAAAAATTAACAAAGTTGCAATCCAGGTCACACAAATAGTTACAGATTCACCAATTCTGATTAAAAAGGACAATTACAAACTGAAAGATATCCTAGCTTTAATGCACCTAAACCGTCTTTTCAATGGAAGGAAGGAACAATATAATGGTTAGGATGATGGCAATCCTTAACAATGCTATTTCCCTTGTGACTGCATTTTTTAAATGTAAATATCATAAATTGTTGGCAAATTACTGCCTATAATACCCACAGCAGTACGTACCGTACCACACTTTCCAAAGCTTACAGTCTCCCTTTATGCTATTACCATACCAGACTGTGGGCCTAATTCAGACCTGATCGCAGCAGCAAATTTGTTAGCTAATGGGAAAAACCATGGTGGTCATTCCGAGTTGATCGCAGCCAGCACTTTTTTGCTGCTGCTGCGATCAACTAGTACACGCCTATGGGGGAGTGTATTTTAGCTTAGCAGGGCGGCGATCGCTTGTGCAGCTCTGCTAAGCTAAAAAAATTCAAGCAAAAGAAGAGTAGGCCTATACCTACTTACCCTGTGCGACGATCTCAGCGATGCTGGAGCCAGCTTTGACGTCAGACATCCGCCCTCCGTTCTCCTGGACATGCCTGCGTTTTACTCAACACTCCCCGAAAACGGCTCCGCCCTGGAACGCCTTCTTCCTGTCAATCTTCTTTGCAGTCGGCTCTGCGACTGCTTCCTTTGTAATCCACGACGTAACCCGGCGACCCCTGTCGCGGGGCAACATCGCACACTGCGGCCACCATGCATGCGCATTCTATACCCATTCGCACCGCAGCGATAAACCTCTGCATGCGAACGGGTCGGAATGACTCCCCAATGTGCACTGCAGGTGGAGCAGATATAACATGTGTAGAGAGAGTAAGATTTGGGTGGGTTATTTTGTTTCTGTGCAGGGTACATACTGGCTGCTTTATTTTTACACTGTTTCAGTTTAAACACACCCCACCCATATCTAATTCTTTCTGCACATGTTATATCTGCCCCCGTACCTGCAATGCACATGGTTTTGCCCATTAGTTAACACATTTGCTGATGCAAACAGATCTGAATTAATCCCAGTGATACAAAACATCAATATGCTTTCTATAACACAATCATAAAACCTATTACCTTAGTAATAATAGCAGCACCAGTTTCATAAGAAAGAAGAGTCGCTGTTGAGTCTTCCTCACCATAGCAGAGCCGTAACTAAGGGGGGGCTAGGGGGGCATGTGACCTGGGCGCTGGATTGGAGGGTGCGCCGCAATGCTTACACCCCCTCCAAGTCCCGATGCGCACAGGTCCCTTCGTCGGAGCAGCACAAGGCTGCCGTGTGATGAAACTGAAAATAAACTACAGCTCCCAGAAGCCCTTGCTGCGGGAGCTGTAGTTTACTTTCAGTTTCTTCTATGTGGACAGTCATGTGCTACCTGTTGTGCCCTAAGAGGGGGCTCCGGGAACAAGTTATCCCAGCCACCCCTGCTGCCTTTGATCACCGCAACAGTGCACTATTGCACTGCTGAGCTGGAAAAATGAATGACTGCAGCCGGAGGTCCGGAAAAGGGGCGGAGCTACACGGCACTATACTCACAGTGACAGGCCAGCCAGCACCATCGAAGAGAGGAGGGGAGAAGAGCAGCAGCACAGCACAGCCTAAATAGTGAGTGTGACACAGTGAAGGGGCACTGTATGTGTGCAACTACTATATGTGTGTGTATGAATGTGTTGTGCATGTGTGTGACTATGTGAATAGGTGTGTCACTACATATCTGTATGCGTGCTTGTGTGTTACTGTATGTATGTATGTATGTATGTATGTATGTATGTATGTGTGACTGTATGTATACAGGTGTGTGACTATGTATGTGAGTGACTGTATGCGTGCGTGTATGTGTTTAGATGTGTGACAGTATGTATGTGTGTGATTTTACATATGTATCAATGTATGGGGTATTATTTCCTTTTTAACTTCATCTGTAGCCCAAATGTCTAACTAAGGCGGTCATTCCGAGTTGATCGCACGTAGCAACTTTTTTCTGCTCGTGCGATCAACTAGACGCCACCTATGGGGGAGTATATTTTAGCATAGCAAGGCAGCGATCGCTTGTGCAGCCCTGCTATGCTAAAAAAAGTTTTATGTAAAACAAGACCAGCCCTGCAGTTACTTACCCTGTGTGATGGATCCAGCGATGAAGGTCCCGGAATTGACATCAGACATCCACCCTCCAAACGCCTGGACACACCTGCGTTTGGATCTCCACGTCCGGAAAACGGAGAGTTGACACCCCGGAACGCCTTCCTTCTGGCAATCTTCTTGCAGTTGCCACTGTGACCACTTTCTTCGTATGTGGCGTCGCTGCCCGGAGACTGTCGTCGCCGGGCAATGACGCACCTGCACAATGCGGCCGCCGCACACGCGCAGTTCCGACCCGTTCTCACCGCTGCAATGAACCGCAGCGTGCGAACGTGTCGGAATGACCCCCTAAGTCCAGCTAAATGTCTAGAAAAGAAGCTATATAGCAGCTACCAGCCCTTTGCTCTCATGGAGTATATATGGGTTGGGGTTACGTGGCCGGTGCACGGTCAGCATACCGACGCCAGGATTCCGGCCGCCAGAATGCCGTCAGGGGGTGAGTGTAAAAAAGCCCCTTGTGGGCTTCGCTGCGCTGGCCACAGGTTCTCTTCCTGCTCTATGGGTGTCGTGGACACCCATGAGTGGAAATAGCCCGTTAGCTGGTACTGGCTGATGGCATTGTCAGTCTTCGCACAGAGTTACACGGTGGTGGGTTGGTTGTCTGTGCGTGTGTGTGTGTGTGTGTGTAGGGGGGGCGCCGGATTACTGTTTTGCCCCGGGTGACAAAAATCCTAGTTTTGGCCCTGACCATAGCTTTAGGTATCCCTTGCCTATCAGGGCTTACTTACCTGGAATGGATTTATGGGACATTCAAATGGTATGAGACTTTTGAGTTGAGCACTATTTTTTTAGTTAGTTTAGCGGTCAGGTATCACATATGGAGTGCACAGTGTCAGGTATCTCTAAGAGGCAAAATAATTTCCTGTAGAGAGGTGGTGGCTTTCATTCTGCATGAGGTGAAATGGATGATGGAGTTGGAGAGGGGGAAGTTAGACGTTGTCAACTGGTCCCGTTTATGGCGCCAGTTGAAGCCCTCTTAGTCGATTGAGGATGACGTCCCTCTCTTCAGCCTTTGGCTAAGCTTCCTTTCACTACAATCTGTATCTTTAGATTTCGATATGGTTTGTTTTGTGAAATGGTTTGCATGCATCTGAAGGGCTACAAAAATTCCTTATTCCTTATTCTTTCTTGTTAAATTATATCAAAGCTTTGATAAAGCTGCAAGCTGACTGCAGCGAAACGCGTCAGGTGTACAAGGGACCCCCGCCAGGAACCATTCTAAAGGATG
This sequence comes from Pseudophryne corroboree, assembly GCF_028390025.1. Classification (NCBI taxonomy): domain Eukaryota; kingdom Metazoa; phylum Chordata; class Amphibia; order Anura; family Myobatrachidae; genus Pseudophryne; species Pseudophryne corroboree. Next base: position 391,736,539 of record NC_086447.1, on the reverse strand, counting down.
ACCGGACCATCCCCTAAACTTTGTCCAGACTATCCACTTCAACTCTGAGAATCTTAATAGCAATAACTGCACGAAGGGACTGCATCAACCATATTGCATGAGGAGCTCTTTACCAAAAGACCCCGGAGCATACTATCCTCTAACGGTAATTTGCCTATCCACTGGATATTGCTTATCTCTGAGACTTTTGCTAATGCTGGACTCTAGCTTTATAGGGGAAAAATTTGGAACGGCCACCTAACATTCTACTATCCTATATCCTGGCGAATTGGGTAACCCTATTCAATTGTTTTTATGAAACATATATCATTAATTATCTGTTTCTGATATGCATGCATTTTTTATCATGTATTCACTTCTGAATTGAAACACACAATATTGTTTTAGGAATAAAATGTTTTTTTATTAATTCTAATACTATTGTTGTCATATTGATCAAATACAGCGCAGCCTCAACCACATTCTCACCATAGATGCTATTGTCAAAGTAAAAAATATTACATACACACAACATACAAACTACAGAGTGGCCTCTGTTCGTGCGTGTTACCGCCATGCGTACGCATACACACACGTCATGTATAGAGGTTCACGAGCCTTGCGTATTAACGCATGGTAAGAGTATATACGGTAGCATACACATTCGCACAGAAAAGCCACAAAGACATATATAATACCTTATTCACATAGCGCATAATTTACACATAGGGGTTTATTTATTCAAATTTCGAGTTTGTCCGATTTGTGTTTTTTGTTCAAAGAGGCAACACGGTAATTTACTAAGCACAAATCTCGGCAGTGTTGGGGCAATTCGCAATGGTTTTCATGGCTAAGTTCAGAAATACGAAGGAATAGACCACAGGTTCTCAAACTCGGTCCTCAGGACCCCACACAGTGCATGTTTTGCAGGTCTCCTCACAGAATCACAAGTGAAATAATTAACTCTACCTGTGGACCTTTTAAAATGTGTCAGTGAGTAATTAATACACCTGTGCACCTGCTGGGCTACCTGCAAAACATGCACTGTGTGGGGTCCTGAGGACCGAGTTTGAGAACCTATGGAATAGACCATCGGTCAAACGCGGCTGTTTGTTCATACAACACGGGAATTTACTATTCATTTGTATTTGGGTGTTAGTTTCTGAATGCTCAGTTGCGGTCGTATTTTTTTGCGATTCATTAAAAAAAGCAGCAAAAAAATAGACCTGCTTTTTTCAGGCGTGTTTACGTGTGTTGCAACTTAAAAATCAATCACACCAGAATTAGGATGCCTATAAAAGGATCTTAGGCCCATTTCAAACAACCTACACTCAGAAATGGCTGCTGGAGTTTGGTGCAGTGATATTTTGTGTGCTGTGGAATTCCTCAGACTTAGGCATCAGCCTGTAAGTAACCAGGGCCAAGAAACTGAACATGGTCAGCAGGTTGTACAGGTTCCACGGAGGCTGCGCAGGCCTCGTTTTTTTAGGGGGCGTTTAAACTAGAGATGAGCGGGTTCGGTTTCTCTGAATCCGAACCCGCCAGAACTTCATGTTTTTTTTCACGGGTCCGAGCGACTCGGATCTTCCCGCCTTGCTCGGTTAACCCGAGCGCGCCCGAACGTCATCATGATGCTGTCGGATTCTCGCGAGGCTCGGATTCTATCGCGAGACTCGGATTCTATATAAGGAGCCGCGCGTCGCCGCCATTTTCACACGTGCATTGAGATTGATAGGGAGAGGACGTGGCTGGCGTCCTCTCCGTTTAGACACTTGATTTACTAATTTTGGGGAGCATTAGGAGTACTCAGTAGTGTACAGTGCAGAGTTTTGCTGATAGTGACCAGTGACCACCACTTTTATTTATAATCCGTTCTCTGCCTGAAAAAAGCGATACACAGCACACAGTGACTCAGTCACATACCATATCTGTGTGCACTGCTCAGGCTCAGGCCAGTGTGCTGCATCATCTATATATATTATATATCTGTCTGACTGCTCAGCTCACACAGCTTATAATTGTGGGGGAGACTGGGGAGCACTACTGCAGTGCCAGTTATAGGTTATAGCAGGAGCCAGGAGTACATAATATTATATTAAAATTAAACAGTGCACACTTTTGCTGCAGGAGTGCCACTGCCAGTGTGACTAGTGACCAGTGACCTGACCACCAGTATATAATATTAGTAGTATACTATCTCTTTATCAACCAGTCTATATTAGCAGCAGACACAGTACAGTGCGGTAGTTCACGGCTGTGGCTACCTCTGTGTCGGCACTCGGCAGCCCGTCCATAATTGTATATACCAGTGACCTAACCGTGGTTTTTTTTTCTTTCTTTATACATACATACTAGTTACGAGTATACTATCTCTTTATCAACCAGTCTATATATTAGCAGCAGACACAGTACAGTGCGGTAGTTCACGGCTGTGGCTACCTCTGTGTCTGCACTCGGCAGCCCGTCCATAATTGTATATACCACCTAACCGTGGTTTTTTTTTCTTTCTTTATACATACATACTAGTTACGAGTATACTATCTCTTTATCAACCAGTCTATATATTAGCAGCAGACACAGTACAGTGCGGTAGTTCACGGCTGTGGCTACCTCTGTGTCGGCACTCGGCAGCCCGTCCATAATTGTATATACCACCTAACCGTGGTTTTTTTTTCTTTCTTTATACATACATACTAGTTACGAGTATACTATCTCTTTATCAACCAGTCTATATATTAGCAGCAGACACAGTACAGTGCGGTAGTTCACGGCTGTGGCTACCTCTGTGTCGGCACTCGGCAGCCCGTCCATAATTGTATATACCAGTGACCTAACCGTGGTTTTTTTTTCTTTCTTTATACATACATACTAGTTACGAGTATACTATCTCTTTATCAACCAGTCTATATATTAGCAGCAGACACAGTACAGTGCGGTAGTTCACGGCTGTGGCTACCTCTGTGTCGGCACTCGGCAGCCCGTCCATAATTGTATATACCACCTAACCGTGGTTTTTTTTTCTTTCTTTATACATACATACTAGTTACGAGTATACTATCTCTTTATCAACCAGTCTATATATTAGCAGCAGACACAGTACAGTGCGGTAGTTCACGGCTGTGGCTACCTCTGTGTCGGCACTCGGCAGCCCGTCCATAATTGTATATACCACCTAACCGTGGTTTTTTTTTCTTTCTTTATACATACATACTAGTTACGAGTATACTATCTCTTTATCAACCAGTCTATATATTAGCAGCAGACACAGTACAGTGCGGTAGTTCACGGCTGTGGCTACCTCTGTGTCGGCACTCGGCAGCCCGTCCATAATTGTATATACCAGTGACCTAACCGTGGTTTTTTTTTCTTTCTTTATACATACATACTAGTTACGAGTATACTATCTCTTTATCAACCAGTCTATATATTAGCAGCAGACACAGTACAGTGCGGTAGTTCACGGCTGTGGCTACCTCTGTGTCGGCACTCGGCAGCCCGTCCATAATTGTATACTAGTATCCAATCCATCCATCTCCATTGTTTACCTGAGGTGCCTTTTAGTTGTGCCTATTAAAATATGGAGAACAAAAATGTTGAGGTTCCAAAATTAGGGAAAGATCAAGATCCACTTCCACCTCGTGCTGAAGCTGCTGCCACTAGTCATGGCCGAGACGATGAAATGCCAGCAACGTCGTCTGCCAAGGCCGATGCCCAATGGCATAGTACAGAGCATGTCAAAACCAAAACACCAAATATCAGTAAAAAAAGGACTCCAAAACCTAAAATAAAATTGTCGGAGGAGAAGCGTAAACTTGCCAATATGCCATTTACCACACGGAGTGGCAAGGAACGGCTGAGGCCCTGGCCTATGTTCATGGCTAGTGGTTCAGCTTCACATGAGGATGGAAGCACTCAGCCTCTCGCTAGAAAACTGAAAAGACTCAAGCTGGCAAAAGCACCGCAAAGAACTGTGCGTTCTTTGAAATCCCAAATCCACAAGGAGAGTCCAATTGTGTCGGTTGCGATGCCTGACCTTCCCAACACTGGACGTGAAGAGCATGCGCCTTCCACCATTTGCACGCCCCCTGCAAGTGCTGGAAGGAGCACCCGCAGTCCAGTTCCTGATAGTCAGATTGAAGATGTCAGTGTTGAAGTACACCAGGATGAGGAGGATATGGGTGTTGCTGGCGCTGGGGAGGAAATTGACCAGGAGGATTCTGATGGTGAGGTGGTTTGTTTAAGTCAGGCACCCGGGGAGACACCTGTTGTCCGTGGGAGGAATATGGCCGTTGACATGCCAGGTGAAAATACCAAAAAAATCAGCTCTTCGGTGTGGAGGTATTTCACCAGAAATGCGGACAACAGGTGTCAAGCCGTGTGTTCCCTTTGTCAAGCTGTAATAAGTAGGGGTAAGGACGTTAACCACCTCGGAACATCCTCCCTTATACGTCACCTGCAGCGCATTCATAATAAGTCAGTGACAAGTTCAAAAACTTTGGGTGACAGCGGAAGCAGTCCACTGACCAGTAAATCCCTTCCTCTTGTAACCAAGCTCACGCAAACCACCCCACCAACTCCCTCAGTGTCAATTTCCTCCTTCCCCAGGAATGCCAATAGTCCTGCAGGCCATGTCACTGGCAAGTCTGATGAGTCCTCTCCTGCCTGGGATTCCTCCGATGCATCCTTGCGTGTAACGCCTACTGCTGCTGGCGCTGCTGTTGTTGCCGCTGGGAGTCGATGGTCATCCCAGAGGGGAAGTCGTAAGCCCACTTGTACTACTTCCAGTAAGCAATTGACTGTTTAACAGTCCTTTGCGAGGAAGATGAAATATCACAGCAGTCATCCTACTGCAAAGCGGATAACTGAGTCCTTGACAACTATGTTGGTGTTAGACGTGCGTCCGGTATCCGCCGTTAGTTCACAGGGAACTAGACAATTTATTGAGGCAGTGTGCCCCCGTTACCAAATACCATCTAGGTTCCACTTCTCTAGGCAGGCGATACCGAGAATGTACACGGACGTCAGAAAAAGACTCACCAGTGTCCTAAAAAATGCAGTTGTACCCAATGTCCACTTAACCACGGACATGTGGACAAGTGGAGCAGGGCAGGGTCAGGACTATATGACTGTGACAGCCCACTGGGTAGATGTATGGACTCCCGCCGCAAGAACAGCAGCGGCGGCACCAGTAGCAGCATCTCGCAAACGCCAACTCTTTCCTAGGCAGGCTACGCTTTGTATCACCGCTTTCCAGAATACGCACACAGCTGAAAACCTCTTACGGCAACTGAGGAAGATCATCGCGGAATGGCTTACCCCAATTGGACTCTCCTGTGGATTTGTGGCATCGGACAACGCCAGCAATATTGTGTGTGCATTAAATATGGGCAAATTCCAGCACGTCCCATGTTTTGCACATACCTTGAATTTGGTGGTGCAGAATTTTTTAAAAAACGACAGGGGCGTGCAAGAGATGCTGTCGGTGGCCAGAAAAATTGCGGGACACTTTCGGCGTACAGGCACCACGTACAGAAGACTGGAGCACCACCAAAAACTACTGAACCTGCCCTGCCATCATCTGAAGCAAGAAGTGGTAACGAGGTGGAATTCAACCCTCTATATGCTTCAGAGGTTGGAGGAGCAGCAAAAGGCCATTCAAGCCTATACAATTGAGCACGATATAGGAGATGGAATGCACCTGTCTCAAGTGCAGTGGAGAATGATTTCAACGTTGTGCAAGGTTCTGATGCCCTTTGAACTTGCCACACGTGAAGTAAGTTCAGACACTGCCAGCCTGAGTCAGGTCATTCCCCTCATCAGGCTTTTGTAGAAGAAGCTGGAGGCATTGAAGAAGGAGCTAAAAGGGAGCGATTCCGCTAGGCATGTGGGACTTGTGGATGCAGCCCTTAATTCGCTTAACAAGGATTCACGGGTGGTCAATCTGTTGAAATCAGAGCACTACATTTTGGCCACCGTGCTCGATCCTAGATTTAAAGCCTACCTTGGATCTCTCTTTCCGGCAGACACAGGTCTGCTGGGGTTGAAAGACCTGCTGGTGACAAAATTGTCAAGTCAAGCGGAACGCGACCTGTCAACATCTCCTCCTTCACATTCTCCCGCAACTGGGGGTGCGAGGAAAAGGCTCAGAATTCCGAGCCCACCCGCTGGCGGTGATGCAGGGCAGTCTGGAGCGACTGCTGATGCTGACATCTGGTCCGGACTGAAGGACCTGACAACGATTACGGACATGTCGTCTACTGTCACTGCATATGATTCTCTCAACATTGATAGAATGGTGGAGGATTATATGAGTGACCGCATCCAAGTAGGCACGTCACACAGTCCGTACTTATACTGGCAGGAAAAAGAGGCAATTTGGAGGCCCTTGCACAAACTGGCTTTATTCTACCTAAGTTGCCCTCCCACAAGTGTGTACTCCGAAAGAGTGTTTAGTGCCGCCGCTCACCTTGTCAGCAATCGGCGTACGAGGTTACATCCAGAAAATGTGGAGAAGATGATGTTCATTAAAATGAATTATAATCAATTCCTCCGCGGAGACATTGACCAGCAGCAATTGCCTCCACAAAGTACACAGGGAGCTGAGATGGTGGATTCCAGTGGGGACGAATTGATAATCTGTGAGGAGGGGGATGTACACGGTGATATATCGGAGGGTGAAGATGAGGTGGACATCTTGCCTCTGTAGAGCCAGTTTGTGCAAGGAGAGATTAATTGCTTCTTTTTTGGGGGGGGTCCAAACCAACCCGTCATATCAGTCACAGTCGTGTGGCAGACCCTGTCACTGAAATGATGGGTTGGTTAAAGTGTGCATGTCCTGTTTTGTTTATACAACATAAGGGTGGGTGGGAGGGCCCAAGGACAATTCCATCTTGCACCTCTTTTTTCTTTTCTTTTTCTTTGCATCATGTGCTGATTGGGGAGGGTTTTTTTGGAAGGGACATCCTGCGTGACACTGCAGTGCCACTCCTAGATGGGCCCGGTGTTTGTGACGGCCACTAGGGTCGCTAATCTTACTCACACAGTCAGCTACCTCATTGCGCCTCTTTTTTTCTTTGCGTCATGTGCTGTTTGGGGAGGGTTTTTTGGAAGGGACATCCTGCGTGACACTGCAGTGCCACTCCTAGATGGGCCCAGTGTTTGTGTCAGCCACTAGGGTCGCTAATCTTACTCACACAGCTACCTCATTGCGCCTCTTTTTTTCTTTGCGTCATGTGCTGTTTGGGGAGGGTTTTTTGGAAGGGCCATCCTGCGTGACACTGCAGTGCCACTCCTAGATGGGCCCGGTGTTTGTGTCGGCCACTAGGGTCGCTAATCTTACTCACACAGCTACCTCATTGCGCCTCTTTTTTTCTTTACGTCATGTGCTGTTTGGTGAGGGTTTTTTGGAAGGGACATCCTGCGTGACACTGCAGTGCCACTCCTAGATGGGCCCGGTGTTTGTGTCGGCCACTAGGGTCGCTTATCTTACTCACACAGCGACCTCGGTGCAAATTTTAGGACTAAAAATAATATTGTGAGGTGTGAGGTATTCAGAATAGACTGAAAATGAGTGTAAATTATGGTTTTTGAGGTTAATAATACTTTGGGATCAAAATGACCCCCAAATTCTATGATTTAAGCTGTTTTTTAGTGTTTTTGGAAAAAAACACCCGAATCCAAAACACACCCGAATCCGACAAAAAAAATTTGGTGAGGTTTTGCCAAAACGCGTTCGAACCCAAAACACGGCCGCGGAACCGAACCCAAAACCAAAACACAAAACCCGAAAAATTTCAGGCGCTCATCTCTAGTTTAAACTTGAATGCTTTGTCCGATGACAGGGTCATACAGATGTTCCGTCTAAATCGTAACAACATTTTCCATCTGTATGATTTTGTCAAACTGGGCCTAGAACTTGAGACAGCACACTCTCGCCCTGTCTCAGGCCAGCACAAACTCCTGGCTGTGTTGCACTTTATGACTAATGGGAGCTTTCAGGCTGTGTCTGGGGATGTCATTGGAATCTCACAGCCCAGCTTTCAAGAATACTAACACAGGTGATGTATACCTAACAACCTCATCTGTTTCTTTGTTGTTATAATTACTGTCAGTGGCCAGTGATGATGTTATGTCAATAAATCACATTCACATTATTTTCTCTAATATACACACAGGTGTTGGATGTTTTGCAGCCCCACATCAATGCCTCAATCTGCTTCCCTACCCAAGAGTCTCAGTGGCATGCCATCAGGGTAGCTTTCTATGAGCTTGCTTGGAGCCATAGATTGCAATCTCATTCAGCTGAGACCACCTAGGGGCAGGCAGCACATATATACAAATCGTCATCTAGACCACTCCACAAATGTGCAGGTGGTTTGTGATGCAAATCTCAAAATAATGAGTGTTGTTGCTGCCATGACTCCTTTATCCTCAGTCAGTCATCCCTCTGTGATAAGTTTGAGGATGGTCAAATGCCAGATGGATGGCTGCTGGGTATGTAATTTAATAGGTGTAGGACTTTGTATACTACGCTAAAATATACTGTGTTACTTATGTGTTGCTGTATCTTAACATGAAGCACATTACTATATCTGTCTTTCAGGTGATGGAGGATATGGCTGTTTCTCTTGGCTTCTAACTGAATTGTCCCGACCTGATTCCCCTGCTGAACACAATTACAATAATGCACATAAGTCCATGTGGAATGTGATAGAAAGATGTTTTGGGGTGCTGAAATCTAGGTTTCGGTGTCTGGATAAGTCTGGTGGCCTTTTGTTGTATAGTCCCTTGAAGGTGACTCAAATTGTGTTCTGCTGCTGCTTTCTTCATAACATGTGTTTGCAACAAGATCTGCCACATGTTGATGAGGATGAGGAGGATGAAGAAAGCAGCCAGCAAGCAGAGTAATTAGAGACATCTGGTGACACTTGGAGTACAGATGTAGGGAGGCAGGTAAGGCAACATCTCATAAATACACATTTTTAAGGTAAGTATGTTTTGCTTCTTTCATTTGTTGTGTTTGCATAAATAGATTTCATAATTTTTTATTTTCTAAAAGTTTACTCAGAATCTGTCTATGTCCTTTAGACATACAAACATACCCTTGCTATATGCAAATCAAATGCAGCATGTATATTGTGTTAATTTAAATTGGCAACACATCAGATTATGATTCACATGTATGAAGTCGGGATAAGTATTAATACAGTTAAAATGTTATTTTTTATTCTAAAATTTAAATACAGTTAAGAATTGATTATGTTATTAACTTTATGAATGTGTGTTACGTACTAATGTAACACTTCCCCATATTTAATAACTTATCCTTGAGGAATACATGTGTCCCTATGTGTGGTGTTCGTTTGGATTTAAGGGACACAAACTTAGTCTCATCCAAAATAATTTAATTATTTATGTTTGCTGGAGTAAACTTGCAGATTTTGAAGACAATACACAGTTTTCCACATATATCCATTATTACACACATTGTTAATTTAGTTTAAAAAAGTAACATTACTTTGGTTATGCCTCATGTTTTAGAATCAGATTACTCCTTTTTAGCACACACAAACATGGCAGAACAATAATGTCAATCATTATGCAAAAAAAATGATCTCCATTTGTTTAAAACATATTAGGACACTCTTTTCTAACACAATAGTGTCAGTATTGTAATATCGTCTATAGAAGAAATGTAAAAGAGTATTAATTCACATTGTAAATTGTATTGGTCATGGCTTAATCTGCATTGCTGCCAGTGTCGGACTGGGGTATGAAGGGCCCACCGGGGAATGCCGTGATAAGGGGCCATACTTAAGTGTGTGGCCAGCCTACAAAGGGGTTGTGGCCAGCCTCCACAGAGGCTTGAAATACACAATAGTCTAGTGCAGTGTAATGAAACATATCTGCCATGTATAATACAAGTGCACAGTCTGGAACCTGATCCCTGGAGGAAGGACTGGGCCCTCAGGCAGTGGGGCCTACCGGTGGTTTCCCTGTTACCCCTGTGGGCCAGTCCGACCCTGATTGCTGCCAATTAGACTGGCTGCAGGATCTGAGAGTGATTGTAATCAAAAACTATTCATTATTTAATCAAATATAGTGGTGTTACTTCTGCATGCTAAAGACATTCTGCATGGCTGCCAATTAGTCTGGCTGCAGGATCTGAGAGTGATTGGAATCAAAACCTATTCATTAGTTATTCAAATATAGTGGTGTTACTTCTGCATGCTAAAGACATTCTGCATGGCTGCCAATTAGTCTGGCTGCAGGATCTGAGAGTGATTGGAATCAAGAACTATTCATTAGTTAATCAAATATAGTGGTGTTACTTCTGCATGCTAAAGACATTCTGCATGGCTGCCAATTAGTCTGGCTGCAGGATATCAGAGTGCTTGGAATCAAGAAATAAACATTAGTTAATCAAATATAGTGGTCTTATTTCTAAGATCAATGTGCAGCTCAAAGAACATTCCCTCCTCCTAAAAAAAACAAAGATGTTCAATAATAACTTTTAGGAACAAAGTTCTTTTGTTGTTTTTAACATTTCTAATAAATGATGTTGAAGAAATTTACAAGGTGCTAAGTGGTATATATATTCAGACAATCATACAATTACTAACTTTGTTTTTTTTCTTATCATAACAGAATTCGTTATCTATATTTTTTTTTATTTTTTTTTGTGTGGCTGCTTGGACTTGCCTTTGCCTTTACCACTGTCGTGTTGGCGTGCTCTGGTGGAGCGCCTTGGTGGTGAGGACACAGGCGATATAATTGGAGTAGTCATACAAGAACTGCTGCTTGGTTGCTGTTGGTGCTGGGACCTGAGTGTTTCATTAAGGTTAGTGAGGGTGGCATTGAGTTCACGTGTTGCAGCATTTTGATCTTCTAAAATTCTGGTGATGGATTCATTTATCATTTGATTGTTTTCTAAAATGTTGATGTAGTTTTGCTGTTGTCTGTGCTGTTCTTCCATTATGCGTTGTAAGTTGCCCATGACATGTGTAATGTCTGCACGCATAATTTCCATGGTATTGGCAATTCTCGTGGTTGGTTCATTTTGGCGGCTGATATTTCTGCTGATTCTTCTGAGGTGAGATGGTAGGCTTGAAAAAATTTGGGTCTGCCTACACAAGCAATCCTGAATAGTAGCCTGCTGTGTAGCCCAACTGTCCCAAAACACTTGATCAGGGCCTTGTGCTAATGGTGTTGTTGGGCTGTGTTGTGGTGGTGGTGTGTTTTGCTGTGGTGGTGTACTCACAGGTGCTGGGGGGCTGTTTTCTTCAATTACTGGCTGCATTTTTAAAATGATTGTCTCCTCCATGTCACTGTGTTGCTGATGTTGCGTAGGGATGCTGGTACCAATACTACAATCTGTGGGGACAAAAATGTTGATGTTAGTTATCCATATGTTTAAAAAAAAAAACAATAATCATGGAACACATGTATTTGAATGGTGATTCCAGATTTCCTGCATAGCAACATCTTTTTTTCAACACTGAAAATCATGTGAAAAAAATAACAATAAAAATATTAATGCTATTGTTGATAAATCCAACCATTATGTTGATAAACATTACAGCTTACAATATTGTTTTTTTTTTTAAATAAAACATTTATTACATTTGCAATCAAACGCAAAAGCCATATGCAATATGTAACATGCAACACAGGAAATAATGTACAGGACACAAACATAGCACATAATTTCAAATACATACACTAACAAGCCAAAACACACACATCTGGCTTTTCTTATCTAATGTAATTAATGAAACATGTATTATAGAAACTGCTCTGTGATGTGTCACTACAAACACACACTAGCACAATAACAGCAAATAAATAAGTAAAGCACTGATTACAAATCATAACCATCATAATAGTAATGTAACTAAGTCAGCAGTGTTGTGTCAGGGGACAAATACAACCTCAAACTTAACCAACAAATATTGGGGTTTGTCATAAAGATTATTACATTCTGTACTAATTAAATTACACATGTAAGTGGTTGCAAAGTGACTGCAAGAAAATATTTAGTAGCAGCTCTGCTAATCTTTCGTTCGCTTTACTGCTAAGCTAAGATACACTCCCAGAGGGCGGCGGCCTAGCGTTTGCAATGATGCTAAAAGCAGCTAGCGAGCGAACAACTCGGAATGAGGGACAATGTTTCATTGGCTTTTGTAGAAAACATTATCCAAAACTATGTATTTTATGACGCACACTTGAAGATGGCAGTAATGTGCAACGTCACATGACACACATTTAGAAAAAAACAGTAATACCTAACTAAAGTAATAGAATGTTAAGAATAAAACACATGCTCACATGCTCAACATCCTTCCTGGGCTGATCGGAATCCCGGACATGGTTTGCTGACACTACTTCAGGAGGTATTAAACTCCGCATGGGCTCCTCATAGTACAGATATCTGGCAATAAAGGGCTGTCCACCCCCGGTTTTGCGAGCCGTCTTCGCCTCCTTGGCCATTATGGACTTGACACAGCGCTTTATGTCATAGTACCGTTTGCGGCACGTGTACTCCGTCCGCTTGACCACCCCCTCACTATTTACAGCAGAAACAACTTTCACCCACAACACCATCTTCTTCTGTGTTGGCACCTTGGCTGACTCAGGCCCAAATAGCTGCCGCTGATACTTCATCAGCTCCCGCACCAATGCCACATTTTCAGCATAACTAAACTTTACATTCTGCCCAGTCTTAGTAGTTGTGCGTGGCTGCGGAGCTGTCTGACTGTCACTATCACTGTTACTTGAGGCTGCTGCTGCAATCTCACCCACCTCCTCCACGTCACTAACCTCACTCTCACTCACCTCCTCCACCTGACCAACCTCCTCCCCCTCACTCACACCCTCCACCTCACCCACCTCACTCACCTCACCCACCTCTGAGTCTGACATAATTGTGTGTTTAAACAATTAACACAGAAAAATAAAAATACAAACAACACACTCCTCCACTACCACTGCACAACACACACACACACACACACACACACACACACACACACACACAAACAAACACTGACAAGGGACTATAAATAAGAAAAACTAGGACAAAAAATTAGACAAAACCAAAAAAAAAACAAGACTACAAGAATGACAAGACTACTTTCAAACACAATACTACACTCAGAAATCGCAAAACAAACTCTTCACCAAACCAACTACTCACCAACCTCCACAGCACAACCTCCCTCCTCACCACTAACTAAACCCACGAGGTGCAGACGGTTTGGGCGTATTTATATGGTTGCGCACAGACACCCCTACATCGGAAACAGAACCAATCACGAACATGGATGAAAATCGAAACTAAAAGTGAAAATGCGGCCGTGGTTGTTTAAAAACCCTGCCACGTTTAACATTGAAAATAATCAAATCAAAACATCAAAAACACGAACGCAAACGTCACTGACGGCCGAAAATCACCCAAAAAAATACGACTGCCATCGACATCGGAAAATACGAAAACCAATAACTCGACAGCTTCGTAAATTAGCGTATAGAGGGGGTAATTCCAAGTTGATCGCAGCAGGAAATTTTTTAGCAGTTGGGCCAAAACCATGTGCACTGCAGGGGGGGGGGGGGCAGATATAAGATGTGCAGAGAGAGTTAGATTTGGGTGGGTTATTTTGTTTCTGTGCAGGGTAAATACTGGCTGCTTTATTTTTACACTGCAATTTAGATTGCAGATTGAACTCACCACACCCAAATCTATCTCTCTCTGCACATGTTATATCTGCCTCCCCTGCAGTGCACATGGTTTTGCCCAATTGCTAACAAAAATCCTGCTGCGATCAACTTGGAATTACCCCCATAGATTCAAAAAGTTGCATGAAAATGCACCCGATAAAAAATTAGAGATGTGCACCGGAAATTTTTCGGGTTTTGTGTTTTGGTTTTGGATTCGGACGCGTTTTGGCAAAACCTCCCTGAAATTTTTTTGTCGGATTCGGATGTTTTTTTTTTCAAAAACCCCTCAAAAACAGCTTAAATCATAGAATTTGGGGGTAATTTTGATCCTATTGTTATGTGTGCAGCGGCTGCAAATCTGTCAGTTCTGCTTTCTGCATTGATTAGCACCTGGATCCGGCTGCTCCCTTCTGTTGTTCTCGTTTCCTAGCAACTGATCACCTGGACCTCATTACCTGCAACTTCAGCTTGACTATCATGTGATTGGTCTGTCTCCCTTTAACTAGGGAGTATCCACATACCACTGTGCCAGTGATAGAGTTCAGTATCAGAGAGTGTCAGGTTCTAGTCTGGACTCCTTAGAGCCTGTTCCTGTGTGCTCAGCACGTGGCCATTGCATGCTGTGCAAGTTCCCAGTCTCCTGTCAGGGCCGGTTCTGGGGCTCTGTTCGCCCCGGGCGGCAATAGGGGGCGTGGCTTCGTACAGGGGGCGTGGTCATTTACGCCCCCCTGTACAGACTGAAATGATGTGCGGTGCACGATGACGTCATCGCGCACCGCACAGCAAAGGTCCTCTCCACAAAGGGAAACTAGACGCGTAGCGTCTAGTTCCCTTCGTGGAGAGGACCTTTGCTGTGCGGTGCGCGATGACGTCATCGCGCACCGCACAGTAAAGGACCTCTCCACGAAGAGAAACTAGATGCATACGTGTCTAGTTTCCCTTCACAGCGGCAGCGGGGGGCACAGCAGTAGGGGATCTTGCCCTGGTGCGGTGCCCTCCGGAAGGCGGCGTCCCGGGCAAAAGTCCTGCTTGCCCGTGGCAAGATCCGCTACTGTCTCCTGTGTCCTGGTAACTGGTCCCAGTATTCCTGCACCCAGTTCATCTTGGACCTGTATCTACTACAATTATATATCCAGTGTGTCCTTCTGCCTTGGAATCCCTGCTTCAAGATATCTGTGCACCATTCCAGCCAGTCTTGCATCTTTCCTCAGTAATCCTGCACCTGTCCAGTTTTGCAAACAGCACTCTAATCACACAGACCTTTCTGCATGTTCATCTCCATTCAGTACCTGCAATTCTGTATCCAGACTCCAAACTCCTGTGAATCCTGCCAAATTCCAGCTCTGCAATCCAGAACTTTCAGCCTGCCAGTTTGTTTCCCTCTGTGTCCCAGTTCAGCTCTCATCAAACCTCTGCCATTAGCCCTGCCGTGTCAGTCACTCTGCAATTAACCCCTGCCTTACCAGCTGCATTTCTCCAGGTAAATTATCCTGTTTATACCTTGTGGACTCCTGTGAGATACCAGGTGACCCAGGCAGAGGGCCGCGACCTGCACATCAGGGCAGCGAAGCCCAAATCCCCTTGCGGGGTTCCCTGGTGAACACCCCCCAGTGTGTTAGACTCCGCACCTCTGCTCTAGGTCGCGCCAACCACCTGGTGTTTGCTTATAGAATATAGGTGCTTCCAAACACCATAACACCTATAGTATTATTAACCTCAATAACCACAATTTCCACTCATTTCCAGTCTATTCTGAACACCTCACACCTCACAATACTATTTTTAGTCCTAAAATTTGCACCGAGGTCACTGGATGACTAAGCAAAGCGACCCAAGAGGGTGGAACAAACACCTGGCCCATCTAGGAGTGGCACTGCAGTGTCAGACAGGATGGCACTTCAAAAAATAGTCCCCAAACAGCACATGATGCAAAGAAAAGAGAAAAAGAGGTGCACTGTGGTCGCTGGACGGCTAAGCTAAGCGACACCTCAATATCACAGGAATTATTCGTTCTAATCAATGGTATTATTGGTCCAAATCACTGGAAGAAAATGACAAAATCACTGGAATTTTTCGTTCTAATCAATGGTATTATTGGTCCAAATCACTGGAAGAAAATGACAAAATCACTGGAATTATTCGTTCTAATCAATGGTATTATTGGTCCAAATCACTGGAAGAAAATGACAAAATCACTGGAATTAGTCGTAAACATTTGTAGAAAGTCGCTGCTTTCTCATTACAAAAATGCTCAGATATTCCTGCGAATCCACAATCCCTTCCCAGAGGAAAAAGAAATTGAGAAACCGTTGTTTGAGAACGTTTGTTCTCTTTCCCTTACAAAGGAACAAACCACTTTCCAAGAAGACTGACGTTTTTGGGATTATGGAGACATAATGTTTTTGAATATAAATCCTAAAGCAGGTGGTGTATTAGAGCAAAAGAGTGCAAGAGACCAGCCATGCAGTTTCTGAAATATTATGACAAAATGTTACTGTATTTCATAAGCACTCATTCCTAACTCTGCTAAGTACTGTTTGGTATACTGTATCTGGCTTCCATGAGGTAGTTGTCCATTATTTCAGCTTCCATTGACCTTTTTGAAAGCGGTAGAAGTTATCGATTCTTTTATTTTTATTTTTATTTTCCCCTATTTTTAATTTTCTCCTGCATAGCCCAGTAAAATGTTGCAATGTTAAGTATTGACTTGTGCCTTCTGGGGGTCCACTTCTTCACCAAACCAAGCCAAATCTCATCTTAACCCTCTGTTCCACGTTCTCTATATACCCCATCTGTGTCACCCATGTCTGTCTACCCCTCACCTTTAGATTGTAAGCTCTCACGAGCAGGGCCCTCTTCCTTCATGTGCTTATCATTTGTCTTACTTTAATAATCTTCAACTGTACCACATCCAGCAGTCTTCTGCCACCTGATACTTATTCCAGTGTCATCTGCTGATGTAACTATGTGTATTTACCCTGTACTTGTCCTATACTGTCATCAACTGTAAGTTGCTGTTTTCCTATTTGATTATTTATGTACTCTGTAATTGGGTGCTGCAGAACCCTTGTGGCACCATATAAATAAAGGATAATAATAATATAGGGTGTATAATCCCCAGGTGTATCTTACACATCGCTCAGTACAGATTACAGGATGTATAATCACCAGGTATATAACACACGTCGCACAGTAAACTAGAAGTGACACAGAGCTGCAAGATACAGCAATGGCATACTGTACTGTACTATATATGTATACTGCTGGTCACCAAAATGCTGCACTGTCCTACTATATACTGCTCACAATAATGCAGCACAGATATGGAATGGATACTTGCAGTGACACAGAGCTGCAAGATTCAGCAATGGCCTACTGTACACAACTATATACTGTTGGATCACCAAAATGCTGCACTGTAATACTATATATACTGCTCACAAAAATGCAGCACAGATATGGAATGGATACTTGCAGTGACAAAGAGCTGCAAGATTCAGCAATGGCCTACTGTACACAACTATATACTGTTGGATCACCAAAATGCTGCACTGTAATACTATATATACTGCTCACAAAAATGCAGCACAGATATGGAATGGATACTTGCAGTGACAAAGAGCTGCAAGATACAGCAATGGCCTACTGTACACAACTATATACTGTTGGGTCACCAAAATGCTACACTGTAATACTATATATACTGCTCACAAAAATGCAGCACAGATATGGAATGGATACTTGCAGTGACACAGAGCTGCAAAATACAGCAATGGCCTACTGTACACAACTATATACTGTTGGGTCACCAAAATGCTGCACTGTAATACTATATATACTGCTCACAAAAATGCAGCACAGATATGGAATGGATACTTGCAGTGACACAGAGCTGCAAGATACAGCAATGGCCTACTGTACACAACTATATACTGTTGGTCACCAAAATGCTGCACTGTAATACTATATATACTGCTCACAAAAATGCAGCACAGATATGGAATGGATACTTGCAGTGACACAAAGCTGCAAAATACAGCAATGGCCTACTGTATACAACTATATACTGTTGGGTCACCAAAATGATGCACTGTAATACTATATATACTGCTCACAAAAATGCGCCACAGATATGGAATGGATACTTGCAGTGACAAAGAGCTGCAAGATACAGCAATGGCCTACTGTACACAACTATATACTGTTGAGTCACCAAAATGCTGCACTGTAATTCTATATATACTGCTCACAAAAATGCAGCACAGATATGGAATGGATACTTGCAGTGACACAGAGCTGCAAGATACAGCAATGGCCTACTGTACACAACTATATACTGTTGGTCACCAAAATGCTGCACTGTAATACTATATATACTGCTCACAAAAATGCAGCACAGATATGGAATGGATACTTGCAGTGACACAAAGCTGCAAAATACAGCAATGGCCTACTGTATACAACTATATACTGTTGGGTCACCAAAATGATGCACTGTAATACTATATATACTGCTCACAAAAATGCGCCACAGATATGGAATGGATACTTGCAGTGACAAAGAGCTGCAAGATACAGCAATGGCCTACTGTACACAACTATATACTGTTGAGTCACCAAAATGCTGCACTGTAATTCTATATATACTGCTCACAAAAATGCAGCACAGATATGTAATGGATACTTGCAGTGACACAGAGCTGCAAGATACAGCAATGGCCTACTGTACTGTACTACTATAAGTATAATTATATACTGGTGGTCCCCAGTCCCCACAATAAAGCACACTGAGCACAGATATTTGCAGCACACTGAGCACAGATATGGAGCATTTTCAGGCAGAGAACATAGATATTTTCAGCACACTGAGCACAGATATTTGCAGCACACTGAGCACAGATATTTGCAGCACACTGAGCACAGATTACGGAGCTTTTCAGGGAGAGGACGCAGCCACGTCCTCTCCGTTCAATCTCCAATGCACGAGTTAAAATGGCGGCGATGCGCGGCTCTTTATATAGAATACGAATCTCGCGAAAATCCGACAGCGGGATGATGACGTTTGTCCGCGTTCGGGTTAACCGAGCAAGGCTGGAAGATCCGAGGCTGCCTCGGAACCGTGTAAAATAGGTGAAGTTTGGGGGGGTTCGGATCTCGGAGAACCGAACCCGCTCATCTCTATGAAAAATTAGTTTAAACACTACACAAATCGACTCAAACACGAATATTAGTAAATAAACCCCATAGTCTCCATATACATTGTCAGCGACTTGGCTTGTATACACTTTAAAGGTAAAACAATGGAGCTATTCATCTTTACATGATGTGAGGGGATGGAGCAATGTTGGGACTTAGTGTTTGGTATCCAGATGTGCAGTATTTTGAGATCTACATTCCGGTTGCTATTTACAGTTTATCACGTTTCTGCGTGTAGATATACGCAGAATTGTAATATTCGCATACTGCTATTGTACTGTACTTATGATATTCAGCGGGAAACTAGAGGCTAACATCTGCAAGTGCACCCTGGACCAAGCATCGCCCATTTATTCAAACCAACCTATGACCCCTCATGTACTGTAAATGACTTGCCCCCTGATCTATGAAAGAAGAGCTCCCCCTTGTACTGTATTTGGACCAATTGTATAAAAGAGAGGCCTCCAGACCAGGCTCAGTCCCTATTCTCTGAGGTCATCTTGCCAAGACTGACTGAGTCCTGAAACCAGGAGCGCTCGCGTTTAAACGTATGTATTATTGGTTGTAGCTCTTCTCTGTATATTGTTGTACCTTTTTACAGTATCTGTATACTCTTAAGTAAATACTGTTGATGCTTTGGACCAACCCATTACATTTAACTACTGGTGTCGCATTCTATTCTTGTTTGGGGTAAAGCGTATTCAGCCACACATGTCACTATGGTGGTCATTCCGAGTTGTTCGCTCGCTGCTGATTTTCGCAGTGCAGCGATTAAGTAAAAAAACGGTAAAAATGCGCATGCGCATGGTACGCAGCGCGCATGCGCTAAGTACTTTCACACAAAACTTTGTAGATTTACACAAGGTCGAGTGACGTTTTTTCATCGCTCGAGTGATCGTAGTGTGATTGACAGGAAGTGGGTGTTTCTGGGCGGAAACTGTCCGTTTTCAGGGAGTGTGCTAAAAAACGCAGGCGTGCCAGGTAAAAACGCAGGAGTGGCTGGAGAAATGGGGGAGTGGCTGGCCGAACGCAGGGCGTGTTTGTGACGTCAAACCAGGAACTAAATGGACTGAGGTGATCGCAGTCTAGAAGTAGGTCTGGAGCTACTCAGAAACTGCAGCAAATTATTTAGTAGCAGTTCTGCTAATCTTTAGTTCGCTATTTTGCTAAGCTAAGATACACTCCCAGAGGGCGGCGGCTTAGCGTTTGCACTGCTGCTAAAAGCAGCTAGCGAGCAAACACCTCAGAATGAGGGCCTATATCGAGTGCATAACGTGTCGGTGTGTATACACAATGTATATGCACAATTTAGTTGCTGTATGTATTTTATTAGCGGCCGCAGCAGCTCAAACCACAGTGTGCGTATGTATTGCTTTTCTGTACAGCTTGTGTGCTCTGAACAAATGCACACTGCCTAATAGGGCTATATACACAGGGCCGTCTTTTCGTATGGGCTCAATGGGCTCTTGCCCAAGGGCCCCAGGAGTAAAAGGGCCCTAGGCTGATAGCTGAGAGTCCCCTCTTTCCATGGGTACCAGATTTTTGAAAATCGGCCCTGGGGAACCGGAGATATCCGACTTCAAAGCAGTGGTCCCCGTCCAAGCCAGTTAATTGTTCTTCCCAGCCAGATATCTCGGGTTCTGTTTGACTTAGAGATTTTCTGAGGGTATACTCCAAAATGTGGCACTCTCCCCTTTTGGTGAGCACTGGCAGCTTGTCTCCACTATGCCCAGAACCAGAGATATCAGCCTTCCAGCAGCTGGTCCCTGCTCCAGCTCCACACGCCTGGTATGCAGTTTTATATGTTTGTTGGTGTATTGCTGTGGCTTCTGAACTCTGATCCCCAAGTCCCCAGTACCTCCTGAAAGGTGGGACTCTCTAGTTTGTTATCCCATTAAAGCTAAGAAATCTATTTCCAGGAACTGGAGATATCTGCAGTAAAGCAAGCTGCTCTCCCACCAGAAAATTATGAATATTAAGCCCACTCCACTATCGACCCCTCCCCTACATAGTAAACATCCCCTACCACCATGAAAGTCATGTACCAGGTCCCCTTCATTCAGCCCAATGCCCCCTTCTACAGTTTAGTGTTCTCCTTCCTGCCCCATATGTGCAGTAAAGGAGTAATTAGCAGAAATTATTTCTCCAAGTCCTACATGCTGAGCGGAAGAAAGGACACCTTCAACCGCCTACGGAACATCAAAGCTGCTGCTGATAGCACCCCCACCCCTACCGCTGGAGGATGGGTAGGGGCCCCAGTGCATTGCTGTGCCCAGGGGCCTACACTGCTGTTAAGACGGCTCTTTATACAGCCAGGCCCCCTCATTAGTGTCGGACTGACCCAGCACAGGGATGTTGAGGAGATCACCAGTGGGCCCTACAGCTTCTGGCTTAGGGGCGGGGACCAGGCAACCATTGACGGATGCTATGCAATTTCACATCTCTAAGTGTTGGTGATGCTGTGGTACTGTCTATAAAACAGAGCTGGGACACAGGGAGGAGATACAGAGAGAAGAGCAGAGGAGTGCGGAGCTAATGAGTGCACAGGAACCTAAGGTAAGTTATAGTGTAACAGAGGTTTCCAGAAAAAAGTACAAAGGAGGCAGAGGTTTTCTGGTGGGAACTGAGGAGTTGGAAAAAGTTTGATTACTACATTTTTATAATAGTGACAGTGACAAAGGTGGAGATTTATTAACTAATCGGGGGGTGACAAGAGGGAAGAGCCTCTCTTCCCAGCCCAACATACGATACTGTCTGCTGAGCCACTGATGCTCTAGGGAGACTGCAGTCTCCCCTCTCTCCCTGCATGATGTGCCCACTACCACTGTACTGCTATACAGCAGCCAGCGGTAGTGGGCAAGTAGTTAGTGTTTGGGAGGTGAAGGGGTGATCAGTGTTGCCCTGATCACCCCTCATCCTGGATCCACCCCTAGCTGAGGTACGCACAGCACCTCTCTCCAGAGTGTGTAGCACCGCTTATAGCACAAAGTAAAGTGTTTTTTACATTGTATTTAGGAGGAGTAAGTGATATACCTCCCATATTTGCCATGCCACCAATTACCCATGCCTTTCCCTGCTCTCCATTGCCCTGTAACTTTACTAGATCTGGCGCATTGTGACTACAGATATGCAGTTCGGTATTCTAGGAACCTGATCAACCCCAAACTTAGGGGATCTGAGTGTTTGCGAGTCCTGGCTTGGAAATTCCTGCCACACTTGGATCCCAAACCAAGGCAAACACCATGTTCCCGGTGTCAGATTTTGTGTGTTTTGGACCACCCTGGAGTCAGATCTTATGTAGAGATGAGCGCCGGAAATTTTTCGGGTTTTGTGTTTTGGTTTTGGGTTCGGTTCCGCGGCCGTGTTTTGGGTTCGACCGCGTTTTGGCAAAACCTCACCGAATTTTTTTTGTCGGATTCGGGTGTGTTTTGGATTCGGGTGTTTTTTTCAAAAAACCCTAAAAAACAGCTTAAATCATAGAATTTGGGGGTCATTTTGATCCCAAAGTATTATTAACCTCAAAAACCATAATTTACACTCATTTTCAGTCTATTCTGAATACCTCACACCTCACAATATTATTTTTAGTCCTAAAATTTGCACCGAGGTCGCTGTGTGAGTAAGATAAGCGACCCTAGTGGCCGACACAAACACCGGGCCCATCTAGGAGTGGCACTGCAGTGTCACGCAGGATGTCCCTTCCAAAAAACCCTCCCCAAACAGCACATGACGCAAAGAAAAAAAGAGGCGCAATGAGGTAGCTGACTGTGTGAGTAAGATAAGCGACCCTAGTGGCCGACACAAACACCGGGCCCATCTAGGAGTGGCACTGCAGTGTCACGCAGGATGTCCCTTCCAAAAAACCCTCCCCAAACAGCACATGACGCAAAGAAAAAAAGAGGCGCAATGAGGTAGCTGACTGTGTGAGTAAGATAAGCGACCCTAGTGGCTGACACAAACACCGGGCCCACCTAGGAGTGGCACTGCAGTGTCACGCAGGATGGCCCTTCCAAAAAACCCTCCCCAAACAGCACATGACGCAAAGAAAAAAAGAGGCGCAATGAGGTAGCTGACTGTGTGAGTAAGATAAGCGACCCTAGTGGCCGACACAAACACCGGGCCCATCTAGGAGTGGCACTGCAGTGTCACGCAGGATGGCCCTTCCAAAAAACCCTCCCCAAACAGCACATGACGCAAAGAAAAAAAGAGGCGCAATGAGGTAGCTGACTGTGTGAGTAAGATAAGCGACCCTAGTGGCCGACACAAACACCGGGCCCATCTAGGAGTGGCACTGCAGTGTCACGCAGGATGGCCCTTCCAAAAAACCCTCCCCAAACAGCACATGACGCAAAGAAAAATAAAAGAAAAAAGAGGTGCAAGATGGAATTGTCCTTGGGCCCTCCCACCCACCCTTATGTTGTATAAACAGGACATGCACACTTTAACCAACCCATCATTTCAGTGACAGGGTCTGCCACACGACTGTGACTGATATGACGGGTTGGTTTGGACCCCCCCCAAAAAAGAAGCAATTAATCTCTCCTTGCACAAACTGGCTCTACAGAGGCAAGATGTCCACCTCATCATCATCCTCCGATATATCACCGTGTACATCCCCCTCCTCACAGATTATCAATTCGTCCCCACTGGAATCCACCATCTCAGCTCCCTGTGTACTTTGTGGAGGCAATTGCTGCTGGTCAATGTCTCCGCGGAGGAATTGATTATAATTCATTTTAATGAACATCATCTTCTCCACATTTTCTGGATGTAACCTCGTACGCCGATTGCTGACAAGGTGAGCGGCGGCACTAAACACTCTTTCGGAGTACACACTTGTGGGAGGGCAACTTAGGTAGAATAAAGCCAGTTTGTGCAAGGGCCTCCAAATTGCCTCTTTTTCCTGCCAGTATAAGTACGGACTGTGTGACGTGCCTACTTGGATGCGGTCACTCATATAATCCTCCACCATTCTTTCAATGTTGAGAGAATCATATGCAGTGACAGTAGACGACATGTCCGTAATCGTTGTCAGGTCCTTCAGTCCGGACCAGATGTCAGCATCAGCAGTCGCTCCAGACTGCCCTGCATCACCGCCAGCGGGTGGGCTCGGAATTCTGAGCCTTTTCCTCGCACCCCCAGTTGCGGGAGAATGTGAAGGAGGAGATGTTGACAGGTCGCGTTCCGCTTGACTTGACAATTTTCTCACCAGCAGGTCTTTCAACCCCAGCAGACTTGTGTCTGCCGGAAAGAGAGATCCAAGGTAGGTTTTAAATCTAGGATCGAGCACGGTGGCCAAAATGTAGTGCTCTGATTTCAACAGATTGACCACCCGTGAATCCTTGTTAAGCGAATTAAGGGCTCCATCCACAAGTCCCACATGCCTAGCGGAATCGCTCCGTGTTAGCTCCTCCTTCAATGTCTCCAGCTTCTTCTGCAAAATCCTGATGAGGGGAATGACCTGACTCAGGCTGGCAGTGTCTGAACTGACTTCACGTGTGGCAAGTTCAAAGGGCATCAGAACCTTGCACAACGTTGAAATCATTCTCCACTGCACTTGAGACAGGTGCATTCCACCTCCTATATCGTGCTCAATTGTATAGGCTTGAATGGCCTTTTGCTGCTCCTCCAACCTCTGAAGCATATAGAGGGTTGAATTCCACCTCGTTACCACTTCTTGCTTCAGATGATGGCAGGGCAGGTTCAGTAGTTTTTGGTGGTGCTCCAGTCTTCTGTACGTGGTGCCTGTACGCCGAAAGTGTCCCGCAATTCTTCTGGCCACCGACAGCATCTCTTGCACGCCCCTGTCGTTTTTTTAAAAATTCTGCACCACCAAATTCAAGGTATGTGCAAAACATGGGACGTGCTGGAATTTGCCCATATTTAATGCACACACAATATTGCTGGCGTTGTCCGATGCCACAAATCCACAGGAGAGTCCAATTGGGGTAAGCCATTCTGCGATGATCTTCCTCAGTTGCCGTAAGAGGTTTTTAGCTGTGTGCGTATTCTGGAAAGTGGTGATACAAAGCGTAGCCTGCCTAGGAAAGAGTTGGCGTTTGCGAGATGCTGCTACTGGTGCCACCGCTGCTGTTCTTGCGGCGGGAGTCCATACATCTACCCAGTGGGCTGTCACAGTCATATAGTCCTGACCCTGCCCTGCTCCACTTGTCCACATGTCCGTGGTTAAGTGGACATTGGGTACAACTGCATTTTTTAGGACACTGGTGAGTCTTTTTCTGACGTCCGTGTACATTCTCGGTATCGCCTGCCTACAGAAGTGGAACCTAGATGGTATTTGGTAACGGGGGCACACTGCCTCAATAAATTGTCTAGTTCCCTGTGAACTAACGGCGGATACCGGACGCACGTCTAACACCAACATAGTTGTCAAGGCCTCAGTTATCCGCTTTGCAGCAGGATGACTGCTGTGATATTTCATCTTCCTCGCAAAGGACTGTTGGACAGTCAATTGCTTACTGGAAGTAGTACAAGTGGGCTTACGACTTCCCCTCTGGGATGACCATCGACTCCCAGCAGCAACAACAGCAGCGCCAGCAGCAGTAGGCGTTACACGCAAGGATGCATCGGAGGAATCCCAGGCAGGAGAGGACTCGTCAGAATTGCCAGTGACATGGCCTGCAGGACTATTGGCATTCCTGGGGAAGGAGGAAATTGACACTGAGGGAGTTGGTGGGGTGGTTTGCGTGAGCTTGGTTACAAGAGGAAGGGATTTACTGGTCAGTGGACTGCTTCCGCTGTCGCCCAAAGTTTTTGAACTTGTCACTGACTTATTATGAATGCGCTGCAGGTGACGTATAAGGGAGGATGTTCTGAGGTGGTTAACGTCCTTACCCCTACTTATTACAGCTTGACAAAGGGAACACACTGCTTGACAAATGTTGTCCGCATTTCTGGTGAAATACTTCCACACCGAAGAGCTGATTTTTTTGGTATTTTCACCAGGCATGTCAACGGCCATATTCCTCCCACGGACAACAGGTGTCTCCCCGGGTGCCTGACTTAAACAAACCACCTCACCATCAGAATCCTCCTGGTCAATTTCCTCCCCAGCGCCAGCAACACCCATATCCTCCTCATCCTGGTGTACTTCAACACTGACATCTTCAATCTGACTATCAGGAACTGGACTGCGGGTGCTCCTTCCAGCACTTGCAGGGGGCGTGCAAATGGTGGAAGGCGCATGCTCTTCACGTCCAGTGTTGGGAAGGTCAGGCATCGCAACCGACACAATTGGACTCTCCTTGTGGATTTGGGATTTCGAAGAACGCACAGTTCTTTGCGGTGCTTTTGCCAGCTTGAGTCTTTTCAGTTTTCTAGCGAGAGGCTGAGTGCTTCCATCCTCATGTGAAGCTGAACCACTAGCCATGAACATAGGCCAGGGCCTCAGCCGTTCCTTGCCACTCCGTGTGGTAAATGGCATATTGGCAAGTTTACGCTTCTCCTCCGACAATTTTATTTTAGGTTTTGGAGTCCTTTTTTTACTGATATTTGGTGTTTTGGATTTGACATGCTCTGTACTATGACATTGGGCATCGGCCTTGGCAGACGACGTTGCTGGCATTTCATCGTCTCGGCCATGACTAGTGGCAGCAGCTTCAGCACGAGGTGGAAGTGGATCTTGATCTTTCCCTAATTTTGGAACCTCAACATTTTTGTTCTCCATATTTTAATAGGCACAACTAAAAGGCACCTCAGGTAAACAATGGAGATGGATGGATACTAGTATACAATTATGGATGGACTGCCGAGTGCCGACACAGAGGTAGCTACAGCCGTGGACTATTGTACTGTACTGTGTCTGCTGCTAATATAGACTGGATGATAATGAGATGTAGTATGTATGTATAAAGAAGAAAGAAAAAAAAACCACGGGTAGGTGGTATACAATTATGGATGGACTGCCGAGTGCCGACACAGAGGTAGCTACAGCCGTGGACTACCGTACTGTGTCTGCTGCTAATATAGACTGGTTGATAATGAGATGTAGTATGTATAAAGAAGAAAGAAAAAAAAAAACCACGGGTAGGTGGTATACAATTATGGACGGACTGCCGAGTGCTGACACAGAGGTAGCTACAGCCGTGGACTACCGTACTGTGTCTGCTGCTAATATAGACTGGTTGATAATGAGATGTAGTATGTATAAAGAAGAAAGAAAAAAAAAAAACACGGGTAGGTGGTATACAATTATGGACGGACTGCCGAGTGCCGACACAGAGGTAGCTACAGCCGTGGACTACCGTACTGTACTGTGTCTGCTGCTAATATAGACTGGATGATAATGAGATGTAGTATGTATAAAGAAGAAAGAAAAAAAAACCACGGGTAGGTGGTATACAATTATGGACGGACTGCCGAGTGCCGACACAGAGGTAGCTACAGCCGTGGACTACCGTACTGTACTGTGTCTGCTGCTAATATAGACTGGTTGATAAAGAGATGTAGTATGTATGTATAAAGAAGAAAGAAAAAAAAACCACTGGTAGGTGGTATACAATTATGGATGGACTGCCGAGTGCCGACACAGAGGTAGCTACAGCCGTGGACTACTGTACTGTGTCTGCTGCTAATATAGACTGGTTGATAAAGAGATGTAGTATGTATGTATAAAGAAGAAAGAAAAAAAAAACGCGGGTAGGTGGTATACAATTATGGATGGACTGCCGAGTGCCGACACAGAGGTAGCTACAGCCGTGAACTACCGTACTGTGTCTGCTGCGACTGGATGATAAATAATGATATAAAAAATATATATATATCACTACTGCAGCCGGACAGGTATATATTATATAATGACGGACCTGCTGGACACTGTCTGTCAGCAGAATGAGTTTTTTACTTTTTTATAGAATAAAAAAAAAAACACCACACAAGTCACACGACGAGTGTTTAACTTTTTCAGGCAATCACAATATAGTATACTACTAACTATACTGGTGGTCAGTGTGGTCAGGTCACTGGTCAGTCACACTGGCAGTGGCACTCCTGCAGCAAAAGTGTGCACTGTTTAATTTTAATAATATGTACTCCTGGCTCCTGCTATAACCTATAACTGGCACTGCTCCCCAGTCTCCCCCACAATTATAAGCTGTGTGAGCACAGTCAGATATATACATAGATGATGCAGCACACTGGGCTGAGCAGTGCACACAGATATGGTATGTGACTGAGTCACTGTGTATCGTTTTTTTCAGGCAGAGAACGGATTATATTAAATAAAACTGCACTGTCTGGTGGTCACTGTGGTCAGTCACTACTAAACTCTGCACTCTCTACAGTACTCCTAAGCTCCAGTAAATCAAGTGTCTCTGTCTCAAATCAATCTCACTCTCTCTCTTCTAATCTAAATGGAGAGGACGCCAGCCACGTCCTCTCCCTATCAATCTCAATGCACGTGTGAAAATGGCGGCGACGAGTGGCTCCTTATATAGAATCCGAGTCTCGCGAGAATCCGACAGCGTCATGATGACGTTCGGGCGCGCTCGGGTTAACCGAGCAAGGCGGGAAGATCCGAGTCGCTCGGACCCGTGAAAAAAAACATGAAGTTCGGGCGGGTTCGGATTCCGAGGAACCGAACCCGCTCATCTCTAATCTTATGTGTTTTGGATTTCCCCAGAGTCAAATCTCACGTGTTTTGGATTCCGCACACACACGCGCTGAAGAACCAGAAGCCATCTTTTTAGTTTTCCTACCTGTTAGAAAAAAAGGATGATAATTAAAAACATTTTTTTTTCCCTGTCTAAAAAATCACAAACTGGTTGACTGGCCTGCATGTTACATTATGTACCACCTATCCGAGTACTATAAAAAATTCTTATTATTGAAGTTGACTAGTTGTTCCTGCTGCTGTACTTAAAAATTAAAACAAGTGACACCACGTTTAATATTAGCTGTATTTTGTTACATAAACATAATACATACTGGGTTATGTACCACCTATCTGTGTACTAGAAAACATTCTTATTATTGAACTTGACCAATTGTTCCTGCTCTTTTACAATGTATAAGTCTGACATCTTTTTTTTCTCATATTCTAAATATATAATAATTCACACAGTCATTGATCAGTCTATATAAGATCAGGAGCAACCCAGTAATATGCTGCAGCTCTTGTCAGTCATAGTAATTCTTCAACATCTACAAAAGGTGGTCAAGGGGATAGAAACTGTACAAAAAGGCACCTCAAATATAAACAGCATTTCACAATGGTTAAGAAAACATTACCTCAGAGTTTAAAATGGGAGTGAAAATTTACTCAGAAAAATATAAAATTGCCAACATGCCATACACCACAAGCAGGTGCAAGGAAAGGCTCAGATCATAGCCTTTTTTTTGTGAGTGGTGCTCCTGCTACTGCTGTTTCTTGCAATAAGAGGCCTATTGCAAAATCCAGGGTGAAGCAGAGTCAGACATCTACTGTAACCTCACAATAAATCACCTTTAAAACAAATAAATGCCCCCAAAAAAACAGAACACTAAGGCTGAAGAACAAACTGTGTTTAGAAACTTCAAAAAATCCCTTAGGAGAGTCTAGGGGTGTCCACATTAGCTATGTCTGAGTCTAGCATTTCTGATTTTGACACTGTAATCCTAGATTAGCCTCCTTCCATTTCTGAACCCTTTGCAAATGTAAGGATGAGTAGTAAAAAAGTAAAGATGGTTATGGTTTAGACACAGAAATTGAGGATGCATGTGTGGAAGTGCAACAGGATGAGGGGGATATTTTTGTATCTGATGCTAATGGGGATGTGGATGATGAATGTGTTGGACCAGAAGTTAATCAAATTCAAGAGGAGGATGTTGATTGTGTCAAAGTAAGTCAGTCATCAGTGGCAGCAGTCCAAAGGACCAAAAAACCCACCTCTCTTATGTGGAATAATTTTTACCCAAACCCTGACAACATTTGTAAAGGCATATGCACCATTTGTGAGACCAAAGTTAGTAGAGGTAGTGACTTTTACTATCTAGGCACTTCCTTCCTGTCATATCATTTGCAGCAAGTCCATACAAGTAAGAGATCAAAATCTGAAAATTCTTGTAAAATAATATCAAGCAGTCCAGTATCAGCTACCATCAGCACAACACCCTTATCATCAACCTCCTCATTCATGATTGGAGATAGTCCTTCCCAAAAAATGTGGAAAAACTGATGATCATTAAAATGAATCACGCTGTAAACTTGAACTCTTAGATTGTTAGGAATTTACCCGACTATGAGGTTACCGTGAAGTGGTGGGTAAGCTCGTATTTTGTCCATTATTATTTGAAAAGCCTTATATTTCAACATTTATTGCAAAATGTATTATTATTTGAATTAGTAATGTTTGAATAGTGCACCTGCACTCGTTCCCTTTGTGTGTGGCACTACCGGTTTCAACAAGGTAGCACCTCTCATTACTAGCAGTTAGGGTGTGCAGTTTAGGGCCACTTCCCTATGTATTCCAAATGTGACAAGGAATAGAAGCACTGTTAGCTGCCTTAAGCCTACTGGTTTTAAGGGACCCAACTAAACCAAGCACTTCAGACACAAAAGTAGTGGTCGCTCTCACTGAAGTGCTTGGTTTGTTAAACTGCTCATGTCCTTTTTAATATAAAACATAAGGGTGAATGGGAGGAACAATTCCATCTTGCATCACTTGTGGACTAGCTATAGAAGAAAAACAAGGTATTATCCCTCATACTCACACTCTCTTGTGCAACTCATAAATGTTCTACAGGGGTGTGTTGCTCATTTAGGAAAAATGGGAGAGGGGTATATTATGACCAGCAAGTCAGTCTCCTAATATCTATGAGTGTGTAACATAGGCTGATTTTGAGTTTGCAGCTCTGCAGTACAACTATACATTGTCATGACTTCTCTTTTAACCCTTTTCAGGAATCTTTTTAACATTATATTCTTCTATGGCCTTTTCTCAGTTGCTGCAAAACAGGTTATCAAATTTACAGTATTTAATTTTCTAAATGAATATATTTTTAATGAATCAGTTTCAATTAATTAATCAGTCAATCAATCAATCAATCAATCAATCAGTCCTTTACCTGTCTGTCACTACACACTCCACCTTAATTTCCCTGCACTGCCCAGGTGCCTCTCCTTTTGAAAAAAAAATTTCTATTGGGTCATATAATTTAATAAACTGCCATCCTGTCTGCCACTGCTGTGCCACAATGTTATATAGATGTGGTATATTCTTAAAGTAACTGCCATGTGTTTTGTGCCACTGCTCTGTTGCTTCGTGTAGCCAGCTAGCCTTTCACCAATATTGGTGAACAATATTGTGAACTGTGAGGTGATCAAAATTGACTGGAAATACTGCAAATTAATGTTTCTGAGGTTAATGCTGTAGAAACAAAAATAGGTCCAAAGGACACGATTTTAGATGTTTTTAGAAATTTCCATTAAATCCACAACCAAATCCAAACAATAACACTTGAAGGTGGTTTTGCCAAAACCAAAACAAAACACAGAGAGTGGTTTTAAAATATAGTTTTTCTTACATCCTAGAGGATGCTGGGGTCTACATTAGTACCATGGGGTATAGACAGGTCCACCAGGAGCCATTGGCACTTTAGACGTTTGAGAGTGTGGGCTGGCTCCTCCCTCTATGCCCCTCCTACCAGACTCAGTTTAGAAAATGTGTCCGGAGGAGCCGGTCACAGCTAGGGAAGCTCTCCAGAGTTTCCTTAGTAAAAGTTATTTTTTAGAGTTTATTGTTTTACAGGGAGGCTGCTGGCAACAGCCTCCCTGCAGCGAGAGACTTAGGGGGGAGCAGTGTCCACCCTGTGGGGTCTGAGCCACTGTCTCCGCTGACTGGACACTGAGCTCCAGAGGGCACAGATCATTCCCCGCCACAGGTGATCGCTCACCCCAGCAGCATGCCGCCACCCCCTTGCAGAGATGAAGATTGTGGCGAGTGAGACACCGACCCCCCTAGCAAGCAGGGGGCCGGTGTGAAGATGGCGGCATCAGGGTAGGAGCGCAGTATTAACTGCACTCTGGGAGGCTCAGTGGTACATTGTGTGGTGCTGTGAGGGGCGCCCTGAGCCAGCGCCTGCCTCCTACACTGGTCACTCACCCTGTCAGGGTCCCCGGATCTCAGCCAGCATCAATACTCAGGCCAGTATAATCCTATGAAGAGCAGGTAGACAGCGCCATTTTGGGGGCGGAGCTTCTCCTCAGAGCAGACCCAGCAGCATTCAGCACCCTTTTCCTGCCCGCACAGCGCTGTCCAGGAAAGAAGCAAGTCCCTCCACAGCAATCTCCAGCTATCTCATAGTACCAGGGGGTTGTAGAAGGGGGGGTAGGCTGCAAAACGGCTGTGTAACCTATTAAGGTACACAGTCAGCGCTCATAAGGGGTCTCCCGTATATGTATAAAAGCGCTGTGTGTGGGTTGGCTCCAATCTCTGTGTCTCTCTTGCCATTCTTGGGGAGAAACTCTGTCTGTATCGTGTGTGTGTGTGTGTGTGTGTGTGTGTGTGTGTGTGTGTGTGTGTGTGTGTGTGTGTGTGGAGTGTTTGTGGTTACCAATAGCAATGTACAGGGACTCTGTGTCATATGCTGCAGAGGATTTGTCCTCTCAAGATGATCCCATTCCATGTAATCAGGATTGCACTGATTTAGCACAGATTCCAGCAAGGGAGCCAGAATGGTTATCCTCTATCAAAAATATGATTTCTCAGATTTCACAGAGGGTTGCACAAAATGAATCTGCTACCCAGATGCTGCAGAATATGGCAGTCTGCCCAGTTCTAGTACTACCTCAGGTCCCCCCGCTGTGTACTCCCATAAGCGTCCTTTAGCACAAAGTATGCAGGATGACACCGATACAGGTTCTGACGGTGATGAGGTAGTACGGGGGACAGCATCTCTTGCTAAAGGGGTGCAGTTAATGATAGAGGCTATTCGGGATGTGTTGAATATTAATGATACACCACCTGAGCAGGTTGAGGAGGCCTACTTCACTGAAAATAAGAAAGCCTCGCTAACCTTCCCTGGGTCAAAAGAATTGAATGCAATTTTTGAAAAGGCTTGGAAAAAACCCTGAGAAAAGATTCCAGATCCCTAAGAGGGTTCAGGTGGTATTTCCATTCCGTGTTGGGGAATGAAAAAATAGGAAACCCCACTTATTGTTGACGCGTCAGTATCTAGACTTTCAAAAAAAGGTGGTGTTGCCTGTTCCGGGGTCTACCACCTTGAAAGAGCCGGCTGATCGTAACATTGATTATACGCTCAAATTCATGTACACGGCTTCAGGGGCTATACTGCCTCCCACTATAGCCAGTGCTTGGATTGCCAAAGCTATAGCAAAGTGGTCTGGCACCTTACTTGAAGATTTGGATACTATGGATAAGGATGATGTTGGTTTATTTTTGCGCAACATTCAGGATTCAGCAGGATTTTTGGTAGAATCCATGAAAGATCTGGGTTCCATGGCTGCAGGAATTTCTTCCATGTCGGTCTCAGCGCGGCGAGGACTGTGGCTAGGTCAATGGTCTGCCGACACAGAATCCAGTAAAAGTGTGGAGTCCCTACCGTATACAGGTCAGGCTCTCTTTGGGGAAGCGCTAGATGCGTGGATTTCCACGGCTACAGCGGGTAAGTCTTTCTTTCTTCCCTCAGCTGCTCCTGCTCCGAAGAAACCGTTTTCTTCACCTACATCACAGCCCTTTCGGACTACGAAGCCCAGAAAGGCCAGGCCGTCCAACACCTTCTTTCGGGGAGGTAGGCCCAAGCCCAAGAAACCCGCTACAGCAGGTTCCCAGGAACAGAAACCTCCATTTCAGGTACACCAAAGTTCTCCGCATGACGGTGGACTGCTGGTCCAGGAGGTGGGGACGGTGGGAGCGAGACTCAGGCAGTTCAGTCACGTCTGGGTATCGTCCAGCCTGGATCCCTGGGTGCAAGATATTGTGTCCCAGGGGTATAGGCTGGAGTTTCAAAATCTCCCCCCTCACCGATTTTTCAAATCGGGTTTACCAACTCTGCTGGCAGACAGGACGGTCCTACAAGCCACCGTCCAGAAGTTGGTGGAGTCACAAGTCATTGTGCCCATACCACTTCATATGCATAACAAGAGTTACTATTCGAACCTTTTCGTGGTACCGAAACCGGATGGTTCGGTCAGGCCCATTCTGAACCTAAAGTCACTAAACCTCTTTCCGAAGGAGTTCAAGTTCAAAATGGAGTCTCTAAGAGCAGTGATATGAAGTCTGGAAGAGGGGGAAATCCTGGTATCCCTGGATATTAAGGATGCAGACCTCCACATTCTGATCTGGCTGCCGCATCAGTCGTATCTCCGCTTTACCTTGTTGGACTGTCATTTCCAGTTCCAGGCCCTGCCATTCGGCCTCTCAACGGCACTGAGGGTATTCACCAAGGTGATGGCAGAGATGATGGTTCTCCTTCGCAGACAGGGGGTGAACATCATTCCATATCTGGACAATCTGCTGATAAAGGCATCGTCCAGGGAGAAACTATTGCGGTACATTGCTCTCACAACCGATCTTCTCAGTGTCCACGGTTGGATTCTGAACCTTCCAAAATCACACTTGGAACCAACCAGGAGGTTGTCCTTTCTGGGGATGATCCTCGACACGGAATTACAGAGGGTATTTCTTCCACTGGAAAAAGCGTTGGTGATACAAACAATGGTCCGAGATATCCTGAAGCCAGCCCGGGTGTCGGTTCATCAATGCATTTGCCTTCTGGGAAAGATGGTGGCCTCTTACGAGGCTCTCCAGTATGGAAGGTTTCATGCTCGGTCCTTCCAACTGGATCTCCTGGACAAGTGGTCAGGATCTCATCTGCACATGCACCTGAGAATTCACCTGTCGCCAAAGGCCAGGATTTCACTCCTCTGGTGGCTCCAACTACCTCAGCTTCTGGAGGGTCGCAGGTTCTGGATTCAGGACTGGATCCTTCTAACCACGGATGCAAGCCTCCGGGGCTGGGGTGCAGTCACTCAAGGGGAGACCTTCCAAGGATGGTGGTCAATTCTGGAAGTCAGCCTTCCGATCAACATTCTGGAATTAAGAGCCGTATACAACGGTCGTCTTCAGGCGGCCCATCTTTTAAGAAATCGGGCCATTCAAGTGCAGTTGTACAACATAACAGTGGCTTACATAAACCGACAAGGCGAAATGAAGAGCAGAGCTGCCATGGCGGAGGTAACAAGAATCCTCCTTTGGGCAGAAAAACACGTGTTGGCGCTGTCAGCAATCTTCATTCCGGGAGTAGACAACTGGGAGGCAGACTTCCTCAGTAGACACGATCTCCATCCGGGGGAGTGGGGTCTCCATCCGGAGGTGTTCAAAGACATAACAGACCTTTGGGGATTACCCCAAATAGACATGATGGCCTCTCGCATAGGCGTGCGCAGCTAATTTTATTAGGGGGTGCACCGCAGGAGGGGCGTGTCTAGAATCGCCTTTTAGGCGTCCCTACCACTGCCTTTTGGGCGTGTCTAGCACTATTTTACAGTCTCTCAGTAAAATCACATAGCTTAATCTAATTTCTCTCTGGTTCCTATGATAACGAACATATAATACACCCCAGAGAAATAAAATGAAACCAGCCAGTACTTTCTATCTACTACGCCATAACCCTAGCCCTAGCTGCCACTGCATCGTATCGCTGCTTACACTTCCCCAACCTATCCCTGACCCAGTGGCGGAACTAGTAGCAAGTGGTGAGCCGAGGCGCATGTGCACCCACCCCTTTCCCACCCCCCAGCATCTACACCCTGTTTTTGAGTAGGCCAATCTGTAAAGGATGGGAGATTTAGGGGGCGTCTCTCCTATGTCTAAATCCTGCTCCTCACTGACCGAAGCCCTCCTGCAGCGGCAACCATTTGAAACATGGTGCCGGCCATCAGCCTATCAAAGCTCGTGGTCCGACAGCTAATCAAGAGCCGCCACAGCCGGTCCGCGAGCTCTGAATGGCTGGCAGCCAACACCAAATTTAGAACGGACGTGTGCGGGATCGATCTGCATGGGAGGTGGGGGCTGGACATGATTAGGGGGTGCCTGTGCTTCGGCGTTATTGTTCCAGGTCAAGGTACCCACAGGCAGTGGCAGTGGATGCCCTGGTGTCTCCATGGGTGTTCCAGTTGGTGTACGTGTTTCCACCACTCCCACTCATCCCAAGAATCCTAAAGCTCATAAGGAGAATAAGGGTTCAAGCGATCCTCATTGCTCCAGACTGGCCGAGAAGGGCTTGGTACGTGGACCTTCTGGATCTACTACAAGAAGAGCCGAGGCCCCTTCCTCTTTGAGAGGACCTGTGGCAGCAGGGGCCGTTCGTCTATCAGGACTTACTATGGCTACGTTTGACGGATGGAGGTTGAACGCCTGATACTAGCTCGGAAGGGCATTCTGAACAACGTTATTCCTACCCTGGTACAAGCTAGGAAAGGAGCAATGTCTAAACATTACCATTGTATTTGGAAAAAATATGTGTCTTGGTGTGAGTCCAATAGGTTTCCTAAGGTGGAGTTTCAACTGGGACGGTTTCTCCTCTTCCTGCAGGCAGGAGTGGATATGGGCCTGAGGTTGATCTGTTAAGGTCCAGATTTCGTCCTTATCCATTTTCTTCCAGAAACAATTGGCTGCCCTCCCTGAGGTTCAGACCTTTATGAAGGGAGTTCTGCACATCCAGCCTCCCTTTGGTTGAGGTGGACACTAGGGTGACCATGGCTTAGTTAGAGAAGTAGATAGGCATCTCATTGGGATCCACCTGCTCGAATCTTGATGATAAGCTTGGCAAGGTTTCTGCATGATGGGTCCTCCATCAGCTGACTCAAGCGCAGAAGGAGGAGAATGAGGCTTGGGTGACTTGGTGCTGCAACATTATGGCCAGGTTTGATGGCAGTTACTCAAACACTGTCTGGGAGATCATCAGTGGTGATGAATCACCTCCCCACCAGCCCAGTAATGTGGTGGTTTTTCTGGCCCATGAATGCATCCAGGAGCTTGGCTTTCTGCTGTACAGTCCACACCTGGCCCCCTGTGATTTCTTCTTGTTCCAACTAATCAAGTGCGAGATGCATGGGATTCGTTTTTAGTCACCGGAGCATGTTGAAGTCATACCTGCTTTGGACCAGTCCAACCGCTTCACCAAGTGATTTGAGCCTAGGCAACTTTGCATAGACTCTCTGGCAAATGCTTTGAAAAAATGTAATGTTCACTTTGTTTGTAAATATAATACTTTTTGTGCATCCAGAAATTTACTGCAGTGCTGTCCATAATGCATACATTTGCTCTCCATTAAAAGCAGGGCCTGTTTGTTATGAGTAGTGTCTACTCTGTTGCTAGAGGTGGTATACCGGCCTAGCTGAACCATGTACATGACCAAATTGGAAATAGTCCCAGCGTAATGTTCAGAAATATGGTAAGCCACAGATCTGTCAGGGGCCCCTGAGGAAGACTACTATTGTAATTGAAATGGACATCAGGCAGGGCATCTTGTGAACTAGATGAGATGTTTCAATAGATTGCCCTATTATGTTAACTGAACAGTGCGTGCTGCTTCTATTTATCTCCATAGCTGGGATTAATATCGCATTTTATTATTTATAGAACATGCACCATGTATGCAGGTTAGAATACAGCAGCAATAAGTCTGATGGAATCAAGACCGGGTTTTAGCTGAGCCTGTTGTAAGCCACAGCTGTGCTAACCACTATAACTTCTCTGCTAGCTTTAAAAATGTGTTTGTTCAGTAGGTAATTGCTCCTGATACCAGCAAGTGGCCAGGTGATAGATTGGGGGTCTGGGGACACGTTATGAGCCATTTGGAGTCTGTAATATTTGTGTTGACCAGAACTTGGAATGTTGTGCTGCTGTTTTAAAGACTGCCTGTAAAACATGACCTACAAAACCTACATGTGCCTTGTTACCTGCCTGAGGTGAAAATAAAGTAAAGTTGGACTGTACTCAATGTGGTTCTGTCACAATATGTCACTGTCTATAGAAAGATAAATATTAATAAAGATACATAAATATTATAAAGATAAATAAAAAAAATATTTATATATATATATATAGATAGACGTAATAGCGGCACTCTCGGATTTCACACAGCAGTAACGGAGACCACTCGGTTCTGCTTAGACTAACGTTTCGGTTTTATTCAACCGTCATCAGAGGATACAAAACACAACATAAAACAATCTTACCTTTATGCTCTAAACAACCCCCACGTGCACAGTCCCCGGCTCACGCCGCCGGACTTACTTCCGGGTGCGTCATCACTTGGAGACCACAGAGTCAACGTGATGACGTTCACCCGACCAGTGAACAAAACCATCACCATGGTAACAGTAAAACAAGACAGAATCGTTTGCAGAACTGGAAACTAAATTACAATCATGCTTTATGTGCTTTGTAGATTTCTAAATACCGCAATGTTGAAATAGTTAATGTGAACCTGTCTAACCATACCAAAATTACAATTATAATGGCTATTAAATTTTCTATTCATTAAAAATGCATATACAACTCTACAGGAAACAAGCAAGTGACAGTGTCTCATTAAGGCCGTTAGGAGCCACCGTATTGAGCCGGTGTATCCAACGTGCCTCCTTTTGTAACAGAGTTTTCTGTCTATCTCCCCCTCGCTTAGTTAAAGGGACCTGTTCCAACATTTTATACCGAAGAGTGGCAAGACTGTGCTGATGTGTTTTAAAATGTTTAGCGACCGGTTGGTCCACTTGCTTCCCCTCCAGTATCTGTTTTATTGCACTCCTGTGCTGACCCATGCGTACTTTAAATGGGCAGGACGTTTTGCCTATATAGTAAAGCCCACATGGGCATTTAATACAATATACTATAAAGTCACTCGTACAGGTGAGAACTTGTTTAATCTTGATCCTGACGCCGGTGTGCGGATGTGTTATATAATCACCGGTCTCAAGATACTGACAAGTCACACAACCAATGCATTTATAATTCCCTGGTTTTTTTGTTAGAAAAGTGGCCGTTTCTGCAGCAGCATATCGTGAGATGTCATTGTGTACAACAGCATCTCGTATGTTGCTGCCCCTCCTATAACATGACATCAGTTTACTGGAACTAATACTAGAGAGATCTGGGTCCCTCTGTATTATGGGCCATAATCTTTTAGCTGTTTTATTGATTATTTGACTAGATGTAGTATAATCAGTCACACGGACAATCACGTCCTTGTCCTGTTTTTTTCTTTAATGCTGTAACCGCAACGGGAATTTTTGGTTGAGACATGGCCTTTTTTCTGGCTGATCGTAACAACTCACTGTTATACCCCCTCTCCAGAAATCTGGAAGTCATAAGCTCCATTTGTTTATGTTCTTCTTCCGTACTACTACAAATCCGATGTACCCGTAGGTACTGTGAGTACGGGAGACCACTTTTCAAGGGTTTTGGGTGATGGCTGGAGGCTAATAGTAGACTGTTAACATCAGTCGGTTTTTGGTAAATGGAGGTGATAAATACGCCATTCTTTCTAACAATTTTCACATCCAGGAAATTAATGGTCTCTGCCTGTATGTCAAAAGTAAATTTGATCGAATCATCCATCAAATTTACTTGATGCATCATGTCTATGAAGGTCTCACGTGTCCCTGTCCATAGCATGAACACGTCATCAATATAGCGAGTGTACATCGCTATATTGGATTTGTACTGGGGATTGGAAAAAAATAATGCCTGTTCCACACAGAACATAAAGGCATTGGCATATGCCGGTGCGGCACAAGACCCCATCGCACAGCCTTTTGTTTGTTGGAAAAATTCATTATTGAATAGAAAATAATTCCTGTTAAGTATGAGATGCATTAAACCCATAAAAAATTGGATCACCGGACCTGTAAATTTGGGATTACCGTCTATGAGGTTACTCACTGCTTCCAGACCACGACTATGTGGGATGCTGGTGTACAGGCTAACAACGTCAGCCGTACATAACCAACAAGTTTCTGGGAGATTGTTTACCTCACGTAATTTTTGTAAAAAGGTGGAGGTGTCCTTTAAATAGGTTGCCTCACTCTGTATTACAGGCTGCAAAAAATGATCAACATATTTGGATACATTAGTGTACAAAGAGCCCCTAGCTGATATTATCGGCCGTCCCGGGGGACGGACTGGGTCTTTATGTAGCTTGGGGATTGTGTAAAAAACTGGCACACAGGGTGCCGAAACCATGAGTGCTGAGCGTGTGCTGTTGGAAATAACCCCCTCTTTTACAGCTTTATCTAACATCAAATTAAGCTCATTAGCATATTTACTCGTGGGATCAGATACCAATCTAATGTAGACAGAGATGTCATTTAACTGTCTATATGCTTCATCTTTATAATCGACAAGATCCTGTACCACTATGCCTCCCCCTTTGTCTGCGGGGCGCACAGTGATATCAGGATATGTCGAAAGATGATATAAAGCCTCCCGCTCAGCTGGTGTAATGTTGGAGGTATAATTCTTACTGTTAACATCACAAGTATCAATACAATCAGATAGAGTTTTAGTAAATACCTTAATGGCTGCATTGGTGGAATATGGATCAAAGGTTGATTTTGACCTCACGCGACAATCATCCATCTTTGATACATCAGGCTTAGAATTAAAAAATTCTTTGAGGCGTAGTTGCCTGTTAAATCTACATAAGTCCACCTTACTATCAAAAGTCTTATGTGGATTGGTGGGCACAAAATTCAGTCCTTTAGATAGTATGCTGACTTCAGCATCCGTTAATGTCCGTGAAGACAGATTATATACTACTTCTTGGACTTTGTTCCTTTTCCTCCCTTCCCTTTCGCATTGCCTGCCTCGTCTAGTTCTTGCTCGACCGGTCCTTCTCGCTGTGCCCTGGTTTTCACTCCTAAAGGGACCTGCTGCGTTCGTGGACGTCGTTGTGAAGAAGCAGCGTCAGATTCGCTGTTAGAAGTACCACTGGAGGTTTCCCCTTCCAGCGGGAAGCGACGAGATCTCCTATACGGCCTCTGTCGATACGGGTGGGCTTTGACTGATGGATTATTGGCCCACATATAAACTTTATTTTCCACATAGTCCTTTGTGACAGTAGCCAGCTTCTTGGTTTTAAATTTAATTAGGTCAGTTTTGTATTTTTCCACCTGTTGTGTTAACTTGGACATCCAATCACCATTACTGTCAGCATTCAAGATTGGTAGAGTGGTTGATTCCAATTCCCTGATCTTTATCCGGGTCTGCTCTAACTCCCTGGTGGCTTCTTCCACCACTAACAGGATCAGGTCAAACGAGGCCTTGTTGAGCACTGCGGCCCACTTTCGGCAGAACTCCGGATTGTATCTCCCTATTGTGGGAGTATTGCGTATCCGGAATCCCCTTGGTAGCATCCTGTCGCGGTAATAATCTGAGAGGCAGACCCCATGAAGATAAAAATCCGTTTCTCGGTTTTTTAATTTCAAAAGTTGTGCAAACAGCTGTTCCGCCGAGTCATCCGCTGTAGTGGATTTGAACTTATCTTTAATGAGGATACGCTCTGCATCAATGTCCGACAATGAGAGAAACTCTCCCTGTGGCAAACGGGTTTGCCGGAATCCAGGTATGTCCTCATGCAAAGTTTCCATCATGTCTTACTGACAAACAGATCTAATGATGTAGTTGTCAGAATAGTGCTGGTGGCAAATATTAAATGGTGGTGCCTTAATGGAGCTTCGTTATGGCAGACGAGCTCATATTATAGAAGAGAAATATTCGGCACTCGTACCTGTAGAAAAATTCACCTCACCGGGTGCCCTCCAAGCTTGCAAAAGCTATGTAGGTAGACGTAATAGCGGCACTCTCGGATTTCTACACAGCAGTAACGGAGACCACTCGGTTCTGCTTAGACTAACGTTTCGGTTTTATTCAACCGTCATCAGAGGATACAAAACACAACATAAAACAATCTTACCTTTATGCTCTAAATATATATATATTTATATTAAGCTTTAAGAC
Organism: Pseudophryne corroboree; assembly: GCF_028390025.1. NCBI lineage: Eukaryota > Metazoa > Chordata > Amphibia > Anura > Myobatrachidae > Pseudophryne > Pseudophryne corroboree. The sequence continues at coordinate 391,694,669 of NC_086447.1, read as the reverse complement.
AAAATGGGGAATGAATAAACTGTTACCCTCTTTGCCTAAGCACAAAGTGGTAAATACTATTTGCAAATTCTCTTCCACTGTATGATTGGAGGGGGTGTGGAATAATAGATAGTGTCTAGATAGATAGACACCACATGTAGACAGTGTAGATAGTGTCTAGATAGATAGACACCACATGTAGACAGTCAAAAGGTCGTCAGGGTTAAAAGGTCGACATGAAAATGGTCGACATAAAAAGGGTAGACACAATTTTTCTTTGCATTTTTGGAGTTTGTGTGGATAGTTTTGTCATCTGGGATCCCCAATTGTAGAAAGGCATCCCCTCACAGGGCTTGCTTTGCTTGCCACGCTTCGGGCTCGGTGGCTCATTGTGCTCACCACAAGGTTTATAACCAACTATCTATGCCGACACGGATAGAGAAGGTTTGAAAGAGTCCAAAAACATGTCAAATTGAAAAAAAAGCCTGTCGACTATTTTTACGTCAACCATTTGACCATGTATACTTTTTGACCTTGTCGACCTTTTGTACTGTCTACCTTTTTCATATCAACCTTTTGACCCTGTCGATCTACTAGTTGTCTAACATATGGTGTCTATGTATTGACTGTCTAACTAGACACTGTCTATCTATCATCCAGATATCGACAGGAGGATGGATGTAGCTCCAACAGGTTTGTGAAGTAATGAAGATCATTTCGTACTTTGCCTAACACATTTCAGGCATTGTGCACATTGCCTAGGCATTCTCCTGAATGCCTATTTTCCAATGTGCCCATAATCAAACTGGTTGGGCAAATGTTAAATCACTATGGTCTTAATTTTACCCCAAATGGGGCCTACTTATTCTCCTTAGAATGATGTTTACTTAACCACTCTAGTCTTAATGCAGAATTCAATTGTTCTTTATAGCCACAATAATTAATGGGCACCCAATGTTGCCATTCAGTTGTTTTGGGCATCCTTTATAGTGCTGATTGCACCTTATTAGACTGGGTTTAGTTGTGAAATGCAGCTAATCCTGACTTAACTAATGTGCATAATGTGAAAGCGCCCTTTTGGCACCCAAACTCATTTCAGCTGGCCACATCAGGAGGTGGGGAGATGAAATGCCGGTGCCAGCAGATGTTCACACCTTAACGAAGCAACAATTGAATTGCTCTGTCGGTTACCTGGCATTGACAGCTGCCAAGCGAATTGAATTCCACCCTTAGAATATAGGAAAATTATGTTTTGAATAACAACCAATTTTTTACATTAATATAACTTCAAAAGAGATATATTGATGATATCTTGTTAACATTCAGAAACAACATCCTGAAATTATATATATTAGATATCTTAATAATTATTATTTTAATTTCAAATATTCAACAGTCACACATAATTCCAGTTATGGGTTGAAAAATTGTTTAGATTTTAATATTATAAATACAGAGTATGACAATATACTTTCTACTAGTATAATTTTACATTTTACAAGCAGATTATTGAAATACATATTTATTACTTGTAAGTAATGATGAGCGCACCCATTCCGAGAGGATCTGAGGCAGGACTCGGATCCCGAGCCCCCAGCCATAATCGGATACAAAATTGAGGCAAAAAATCACCTTCCCAGTGTCAGATCTCATAAGTTTTGGATTCGGGCGCTATATTTCATAAAACACATAGGATACAGGAGGGAGCTGATGGGGAACAAATAAGGAAGAGAAGCCACACACAGGGGCAGATGTATTAAGCTCGGTGAATTGATAAAGTGGAAGGTGATAAAGTACCAGCCAATCAGATCCTAATTTCCATGTTACAGGCTGGGTTTGAAAAATGACAGTTTGAAGCTGACTGGCTGGTACTTTATCACCTTCCAATTTATCACTTCACCGAGCTTAATAAATCTGCCCCACAGTGCTGTGCATTGCTCTGACAGACTGAAGAACCTTACTCTGGCACTACTTGATCAGAACACCAAGGAACTGTGTCAGCGACTACTGCTGACTATGTCAGTGGAACACATCGGCAGCTGGAGCCCGGCAGAGAATTCAACTGAGCATCTCAGAGACCTGTCTCTACCGGGGGAGGAGACACTAGGGCAGCATGCATGGTGGCTGTTAGGGATCCTGCTGGATCCCCTTGTCTCTTACATCCAAGGCTCAAGGCCACAATGCTGGGAGCATGACCTGTGTGGTCCAAGGAGGAGAGGAGCCGCCAGAGATCAGGGAGATTGGGCAGAACAGCCACTGGGGCTGGAGAGCCAGGGTGATACCAGTGGTGTATCACTAAGTCAATAGCTACAAGGACCTAGCGAAAAGAGCAGCAGTCCGTACCCGTGTCTCTCCCAGTCTGTGCAGGAACCGCAGGGGCAGCTCCGACTCAGCTTGCCGATAGACATTCCTCCCAAATGTCCCAATTCCAGTGGGACAGTCCCACTATTTTCACACTGTCCCGCTGTCCTACCCGTGAGCCACAGTGTGCTGCGGGTGGGGTGGGGTGGGGGGGGGGGGGTTGGTGCGGTTGGGGAATCCTTTGATCATCAGCTGATCTGCTTTTCAGTGACCCCTAAATAGACACCATCTATACAGTAAATGGAGGTGAGCCGAGGCTGCACAGCTGCTTGAGGAGCACTGAGCATGCCCACAAAATGCCAAAAAATGGGTCCATGCAGGGGGGCCATGCTTACTTGGCAGAGGCCATGCCCCTATCACCCAAGTCCATGACCCTTTCTGCTCTGAAAGGTTGGTAGGTATGCTATAGGTGCCTTATACCTGTCACTATCTGATACCCGTCACTATCACTGCAAAGTGCCCATCAGTGTCATTTCTTGGGTTTCTGCTGGGTAGCTTGTAGGGTGTCTTATACAGTTACAGTTTTATGTCCTTACTGAAGTACCTGCTATGTTACATATAGGGGTCTTCTAATATCACAATCAAATATAAGCTCCCAGGGCACCAATTGTATTATCTGTCTGGTGTCACACAGTTAGTTAAGTATAAGCTATTGATGTACCTCCTGTGCTACTTTTTGGGTGTCTCATACAGTTACTAGCACCTATATGTTACTGTGGTACATTATGTCTGACTTGTGAGGTGTTCATGTTGTTTCAGGTATCTATAATCTATTGTGTTACTTTTGAGGTGTCCTATAGACTAAAGTAATGCTGTGCTACTGGGGTAACACCTGTGTTAATTTTGGGGATATCAAGGATAGTCTGTGGAGCCAATAGAGTGTGTAAGTTTTTATGCTTTTATATTCTAAGTACTGTAGCAGTAATTGAATTATTGAAAACAAAACAAGAAACAGAGTAAATGTGTATATTCTATTAAAATGTATGTAGATTAGGGATAAACAGGCTCGGCTCCCTGGGAACCAAGCCCTCTCAAATTTACCCAGTCCAAGGAATATAAACGCTGTGATATCCAGTAGTAAGAGCTATCATTTGTGGGGGGAAAAGTATTATATATATATGAATACAGTGTATATATATATATATATATATATAGTTCTACTGTTTGTACTACTTCTTCATAAATTTTATATATATTTGTATTTTTTATATAGTTTATAGTTTCATATAGTTTATTCAACTGCCAGCCTGCCTGCCACTGCAGTATAGTAGAGCATAGAAAATATACACCTCCTTGGCAATGAGAATTACACTTGGCAATGAGTGTTATCCATGGCAACAAGCATGGATCCCACAGCATGAAACCCCTGGCATCGAGCAGGACACCCAGTGCATAAAATCCCTGGCTACAAGCATGACACCCAGCACATGAAACCCCTTGCAATGAGCAGGTCATTTATAAGTAAATAGAAGCTTTACTGTAGGCCATAATGTATCACAGACATTGCAGTGTATGGCATAATACGGTGAAAGGGGGCATAATGTGGTGTAAGGGGCATTACTGTTAGGGGTTTAATATGGCGCAATGTTTTTTTTCCTGTGGTGGCCAAGGTCTTTTGTTGCAGGGTCAAAAACTGGGGTTTAAGGTAGTATTTTCCTGTGAGGCCATGCCTATTTTTGTGAGGCCAACGTCCATTTTAGTGAGGCCCTGCCCCCTCACAGGAACGCGTGTGCAAAATAGTTTTTTTTTCATTTCTATGGGGGGGGGGGGTGCATTTTTGAATGTCTATGGGGGGGCACGTCCCACTGACACAATGGGAGCTAAATTGTCTTGAAACAGCCCTGCTGAAAACAAAGTGAGAGAAGGCTAGAGAGACACAGAGAGGTGGGTAAGTTTCTGGAGGGACACCGGGCATAAAGCTGCTGGAGGGACATGAGTGGTGAGCTTCTGGAGTGACAGAGATGTGTATAAGGGGCACCACTTTAGGCATTATGTGTATAAGAGGCACTACTACTGTGAGCATTATGTGTATAAGGGGCACTACTGTGGGCATTAAGTGTATAAGCAGAACTTTTGAGGGAATTATGTGTATAATCGGCACTACTGTGAGCATTGTGTGTAAGGGGCACTGCAATCATGAGCATTATGTGTAAGAGTCATCACTACTGTGGGCATTATGTGTAAGGGGCACTATTGCTGTGGGCATTGTGTATAAGGAGCATTAATGTGGGCATTGTGTATTAGGGGCACAACTGAGTAGCATAACGTGTATAAGGTTTACTACTGTGTAGCATAACATGAATAATGGACACCATTGAGTGAGTAAAATGAATAAGGGGCACTACTGTGTGTCTAACGTGAATAAGTGGCACTACTGTGTGTTGTAACGTGAATAAGGGGCACTACGATGTGGTGTAATATAAATCAGACACTACTTGTGGTGTAATATGAATAAGATTGTGCTACTGTGTGGCGTAATTTGAATTGGGGCACTATTTTGTAACCACGCCCCTTCCCTGTGAGAACACACCACTGTTTTGCGACATGCACCTTTGGCACGCACTGTCCCTTTATGAAGTATGGAAGATAGGGCACAAATTTATAGCTTGCAGGGGGGTGCCAAAACCCTAACACTGGACCTGGCTCTGCGGGGGCTATGTGGCGGGGGAAAGGAGTTTCACCACCTCTCCATGACCACTTTTAGCCCTGCTAATAATTACCCCCAATCCTCCCTTTAGTAACTAACCCTAACCTCCCCCTCACATCCTAACCTAAACCTACCTTGCAGCCAAACCCTAACCCTTCTGCCCACAGCCTAACCCTAATGTTGACATTCTGACATGTTGCCTGTCGACATAGTAACGGTTAACAATATGGTGTCAACATTAAGAATGTTGACATTCTTAGTGTCGACCTTTTGGGTACATCCCATATTAGAGATATATTGTTAAGTAATGGCATACATATTAACTACTGCAATAGGCATATACTCTGCCCTATAATGGAATTTGATTTTAGTAATGAAAAGATATTTAATATACAAGGGAAAATTGCTTTTACATATTGCATCCAATATGGTCATAGAATGATCAGGATGTTAAATCAAAGATGATCAGAATATCAGAGACACAATAAGTTTAATAGAGATACTAATGAGACATAATGGCATTCTAAATTACTGTACTTCAAAAAAACGATCCCTTTTTTACCTAGTTATTTCTTAAAGAATATATGAATTTTGTGTTAGAAGGCCAAGGATATTCTGCATTTTCTTTGTAATAAAAAAGGTAAGCAGTTTTTCTATGCATCATTTAGATACAGTACCTTGATGAATACTGTATGACCTCATTACTTTTCTAGATTTTTTTTTTTTTTTGGGTGGATCTGTATCATTGGGCAAAGCAAAAACAGATTACAAGCGCTGGACCGGAAGTTCCCAGCGGGCACTGTGCATTCCAAAAGAACACACAGGAAGTGCGTTATGCGTTCCAGCGCGATGCACAATACAGAGGAATCGCTGGAATCGCTTGATTCACTCTAATAGCTTTACAAACTGACATTTTCACATACTCTTTAAAATAACCTGACTCACTTGATACTTAAATTAATTTAAAATGAAAGACAATACTGTTTTAAGGCTATTGTTTCCAGACCGGAAATTATGCAATATTCGTTCCAAATGCAGTATATTTTTTTTAATATTCCCTGAACCAATAAAGGAGCCCTTTAATATTTTAAAATTACTTAATAGTTTATTATATACTATCCATCCATACCTGTGGTGCATTTTAGTTGTGCGCAGTATATATAATAGGAGGACAGTGCAGAATTTTGATGACCACCAGTATATAATATATAGAGTACGGTACAGTAGTCCACTGCTCTACTTACCTCTGTGTCGTCAAGTATACTATCCATCCATACCAGTGGTGCATTTTAGTTGTGCGCAGTATATATATAGTAGGAGGACAGTGCAGAATTTTGCTGACCACCAGTATATAATATATAGCAGTACGGTACGGAAGGCCACTGCTCTACCTACCTCTGTGTCGTCAAGTATACTATCCATCCATACCTGTGGTGCATTTTAGTTGTGCGCAGTATATATAGTAGGAGTACAGTGCAGAATTTTGCTGACCACCAGTATATAATATATAGCAGTATGGTACAGTAGGCCACTGCTCTACCTACCTCTGTGTCGTCAAGTATACTATCCATCCATACCTGTGGTGCATTTTAGTTGTGTGCAGTATATATAATAGGAGGACAGTGCAGAATTTTGCTGACCACCAGTATATAATATATAGAGTACGGTACAGTAGTCCACTGCTCTACTTACCTCTGTGTCATCAAGTATACTATCCATCCATACCTGTGGTGCATTTTAGTTGTGCGCAGTATATATAGTAGGAGGACAGTGCAGAATTTTGCTGACCACCAGTATATAATATATAGCAGTACGGTACAGTAGGCCACTGCTCTACCTACCTCTGTGTCGTCAAGTATACTATCCATCCATACCTGTGGTGCATTTTAGTTGTGCGCAGTATATATAGTAGGAGTACAGTGCAGAATTTTGCTGACCACCAGTATATAATATATAGCAGTACGGTACAGTAGGCCACTGCTCTACCTACCTCTGTGTCGTCAAGTATACTATATCCATCCATACCTGTGGTGCATTTTAGTTGTGCGCAGTATATATAGTAGGAGGACAGTGCAGAATTTTGCTGACCACCAGTATATAATATATAGCAGTACGGTACAGTATTCCACTGCTCTACCTACCTCTGTGTCGTCAAGTATACTATCCATCCATACCTGTGGTGCATTTTAGTTGTGCGCAGTATATATAGTAGGAGGACAGTGCAGAATTTTGCTGACCACCAGTATATAATATATAGCAGTACGGTATAGTAGTCCACTGCTCTACTTACCTCTGTGTTGTCAAGTATTCTATCCATCCATACCTGTGGTGCATTTTAGTTGTGCGCAGTATATATAGAAGGAGGACAGTGCAGAATTTTGCTGACCACCAGTATATTATATATAGCAGTACGGTACAGTAGGCCACTGCTCTACCTACCTCTGTGTCGTCAAGTATACTATCCATCCATACCTGTGGTGCATTTTAGTTGTGCGCAGTATATATAGTAGGAGGACAGTGAAGAATTTTGCTGACCACCAGTATATAATATATAGCAGTATGGTACAGTAGGCCACTGATCGTCCTACCTCTGTGTCGTCAAGTATACTATCCATCCATACCTGTGGTGCATTTTAGTTGTGTGCAGTATATATAGTAGGAGGACAGTGCAGAATTTTGCTGACCACCAGTATATAATATATAGCAGTACGGTACAGTAGTCCACTGCTCTACCTACCTCTGTGTCGTCAATTATACTATCCATCCATACCTGTGGTGCATTTTAGTTGTGCGCAGTATATATAGTAGGAGGACAGTGCAGAATTTTGCTGACCACCAGTATATAATATATAGCAGTATGGTACAGTAGTCCACTGCTCTACCTACCTCTGTGTCGTCAAGTATACTATCCATCCATACCTGTGGTGCATTTTAGTTGTGCGCAGTATATATAGTAGGAGGACAGTGCAGAATTTTGCTGACCACCAGTATATAATATATAGCAGTACGGTACAGTAGGCCACTGCTCTACCTACCTCTGTGTCGTCAAGTATACTATCCATCCATACCTGTGGTGCATTTTAGTTGTGCGCAGTATATATAGTAGGAGGACAGTGCAGAATTTTGCTGACCACCAGTATATAATATATAGCAGTATGGTACACTAGGCCACTGCTCTACCTACCTCTGTGTCGTCAAGTATACTATCCATCCATACCTGTGGTGCATTTTAGTTGTGCGCAGTATATATAGTAGGAGGACAGTGCAGAATTTTGCTGACCACCAGTATATAATATATAGCAGTATGGTACAGTAGGCCACTGATCTTCCTACCTCTGTGTCGTCAAGTATACTATCCATCCATATCTGTGGTGCATTTTAGTTGTGTGCAGTATATATAGTAGGAGGACAGTGCAGAATTTTGCTGACCACCAGTATATAATATATAGCAGTACGGTACAGTAGTCCACTGCTCTACCTACCTCTGTGTCGTCAAGTATACTATCCATCCATACCTGTGGTGCATTTTAGTTGTGCGCAGTATATATAGTAGGAGGACAGTGCAGAATTTTGCTGACCACCAGTATATAATATATAGCAGTATGGTACAGTAGTCCACTGCTCTACCTACCTCTGTGTCGTCAAGTATACTATCCATCCATACCTGTGGTGCATTTTAGTTGTGCGCAATATATATAGTAGGAGGACAGTGCAGAATTTTGCTGACCACCAGTATATAATATATAGCAGTATGGTACAGTAGTCCACTGCTCTACCTACCTCTGTGTCGTCAAGTATACTATCCATCCATACCTGTGGTGCATTTTAGTTGTGCGCAGTATATATAGTAGGAGGACAGTGCAGAATTTTGCTGACCACCAGTATATAATATATAGCAGTACGGTACAGTAGTCCACTGCTGTACCTACCTCTGTGTCGTCAAGTATACTATCCATCCATACCTGTGGTGCATTTTAGTAGCGTGCAGTATATATAGAAGGAGGACAGTGCAGAATTTTGCAGACCACCAGTATATAATATATAGCAGTACGGTACAGTAGTCCACTGCTCTACCTACCTCTGTGTCGTCAAGTATACTATCCATCCATACCTTTGGTGCATTTTAGTTGTGCGCAGTATATATAGTAGGAGGACAGTGCAGGATTTTGCTGACCACCAGTATATAATATATAGCAGTACGGTACAGTAGTCAACTGCTCTACTTACCTCTGTGTCGTCAAGTATACTATCCATCCATACCTGTGGTACATTTTAGTTGTGCGCAGTACATATAGTAGGAGGACAGTGCAGAATTTTGCTGACCACCAGTATATAATATATAGCAGTATGGTACAGTAGGCCACTGCTCTACCTACCTCTGTGTCGTCAAGTATACTATCCATCCATACCTGTGGTGCATTTTAGTTGTGCACAGTATATATAGTAAGAGGACAGTGCAGAATTTTGCTGACCACCAGTATAAAATATATAGCAGTATGGTACAGTAGTCCACTGCTCTACCTACCTCTGTGTCGTCAAGTATACTATCCATCCATACCTGTTGTGCATTTTAGTTGTGCGCAGTATATATAGTAGGAGGACAGTGCAGAATTTTGCTGACCACCAGTATATAATATATAGCAGTATGGTACAGTAGTCCACTGCTCTACCTACCTCTGTGTCGTCAAGTATACTATCCATCCATACCTGTGGTGCATTTTAGTTGTGCGCAGTATATATAGTAGGAGGACAGTGCAGAATTTTGCTGACCACCAGTATATAATATATAGCAGTACGGTACAGTAGTCCACTGCTGTACCTACCTCTGTGTCGTCAAGTATACTATCCATCCATACCTGTGGTGCATTTTAGTAGTGCGCAGTATATATAGTAGTAGGACAGTGCAGAATTTTGCTGACCACCAGTATATAATATATAGCAGTACGGTACAGTAGTCCACTGCTCTACCTACCTCTGTGTCGTCAAGTATACTATCCATTCATACCTTTGGTGCATTTTAGTTGTGCGCAGTATATATAGTAGGAGGACAGTGCAGGATTTTGCTGACCACCAGTATATAATATATAGCAGTACGGTACAGTAGTCCACTGCTCTACTTACCTCTGTGTCGTCAAGTATACTATCCATCCATACCTGTGGTACATTTTAGTTGTGCGCAGTATATATAGTAGGAGGACAGTGCAGAATTTTGCTGACCACCAGTATATAATATATAGCAGTATGGTACAGTAGGCCACTGCTCTACCTACCTCTGTGTCGTCAAGTATACTATCCATCCATACCTGTGGTGCATTTTAGTTGTGCACAGTATATATAGTAGGAGGACAGTGCAGAATTTTGCTGACCACCAGTATATAATATATAGCAGTACGGTATAGTAGGCCACTGCTCTACCTACCTCTGTGTCGTCAAGTATACTATCCATCCATACCTGTGGTGCATTTTAGTTGTGCGCAGTATATATAAAGGAGGACAGTGCAGAATTTTGCTGACCACCAGTATATAATATATAGCAGTACGGTACAGTAGTCCACTGCTCTACCTACCTCTGTGTCGTCAAGTATACTATCCATCCATACCTGTGGTGCATTTTAGTTGTGCGCAGTATATATAGTAGGAGGACAGTGCAGAATTTTGCTGACCACCAGTATATAATATATAGCAGTACGGTATAGTAGTCCACTGCTCTACTTACCTCTGTGTTGTCAAGTATTCTATCCATCCATACCTTTGGTGCATTTTAGTTGTGCGCAGTATATATAGAAGGAGGACAGTGCAGAATTTTGCTGACCACCAGTATATTATATATAGCAGTACGGTACAGTAGGCCACTGCTCTACCTACCTCTGTGTCGTCAAGTATACTATCCATCCATACCTGTGGTGCATTTTAGTTGTGCGCAGTATATATAGTAGGAGGACAGTGCAGAATTTTGCTGACCACCGGTATATAATATATAGCAGTACGGTACAGTAGTCCACTGCTCTACCTACCTCTGTGTCGTCAAGTATACTATCCATCCATACCTGTGGTGCATTTTAGTTGTGCGCAGTATATATGGTAGGAGGACAGTGAAGAATTTTGCTTACCACCAGTATATAATATATAGCAGTGTGGTACAGTAGGCCACTGATCGTCCTACCTCTGTGTCGTCAAGTATACTATCCATCCATACCTGTGGTGCATTTTAGTTGTGTGCAGTATATATAGTAGGAGGACAGTGCAGAATTTTGCTGACCACCAGTATATAATATATAGCAGTACGGTACAGTAATCCACTGCTCTACCTACCTCTGTGTCGTCAAGTATACTATCCATCCATACCTGTGGTGCATTTTAGTTGTGCGCAGTATATATAGTAGGAGGACAGTGCAGAATTTTGCTGACCACCAGTATATAATATATAGCAGTACGGTACAGTAGTCCACTGCTCTACCTACCTCTGTGTCGTCAAGTATACTATCCATCCATACCTGTGGTGCTTTTTAGTTGTACGCAGTATATATAGAACAGGTTGAGTATCACTTATCCAAAATGCTTGGGACCAGAGGTATTTTGGATATCAGATTTTTCTGTATTTTGGAATAATTGCATACCATAATGAGATATCATGGTGATGGGACCTAAGTCTAAGCACAGAATGCATTTATGTTTCATATACACCTTATACACACAGCCTGAAGGTCATTTTAGCCAATATTTTTTATAACTTTGTACATTAAACAAAGTGTGTGTACATTCACACAATTCATTTATGTTTCATATACACCTTATACACACATCCTGAAGGTCATTTAATACAATATTTTTAATAACTTTGTGTATTAAACAAAGTTTGTGTACATTGAGTCATCAAAAAACAAAGGTTTCACTATCTCACTCTCACTCAAAAAAGTCCGTATTTCGGAATATTCCGTATTTCGGAATATTTGGATATGGGATACTCAACCTGTAGAAGGACAGGGCAAAATTTTGCTGGCCACTAGTATATAATATATAGCAGTACGGTACAGTAGGCCACTGCTCTACCTACCTCTGTGTCGTCAAGTATACTATCCATCCATACCTCTGGTGCATTTTAGTTGTGCACGGTATATATAGAAGGAGGACAGTGCAGAATTTTGCTGACCACCAGTATATAATATATAGCAGTACGGTACAGTAGTCCACTGCTCTACCTAACTCTGTGTCATCAAGTATACTATCCATCCATACCTATGGTGCATTTAAGTTGTGCACAGTATATATAGTAGGAGGACAGTGCAGAATTTTGCTGACCACCAGTATATAATATATAGCAGTACGGTACAGTAGGCCACTGCTCTACCTACCTCTGTGTCGTCAAGTATACTATTAATCCATACCTGTGGTGCATTTTAATTGTGCGCAGTATATATAGTAGGAGGACAGTGCAGAATTTTGCTGACCACCAGTATATAATATATAACAGTACGGTACAGTAAGCCACTGCTCTACCTACCTCTGTGTCGTCAAGTATACTATCCATCCATACCTGTTGTGCATTTTAGTTGTGCGCAGAATATATAGTAGGAGGACAGTGCAGAATTTTGCTGACCACCAGTATATAATATATAGCAGTACGGTACAGTAGTCCACTGCTCTACCTACCTCTGTGTCGTCAAGTATACTATCCATCCATACCCGTTGTTGCATTTTAGTTGTGCGCAGTATATATAGTAAGAGGACAGTGCAGAATTTTGCTGACCACCAGTATATAATATATAGCAGTATGGTACAGTAGTCCACTGCTCTACTTACCTCTGTGTCATCAAGTATACTATCCTTCCATACCTGTGGTGAATTTTAGTTGTGCGCAGTATATATAGTAGGAGGACAGTGCAGAATTTTGCTGACCACCAGTATATAATATATAGCAGTACGGTACAGTAGGCCACGGAGCTACCTACCTCTGTGTCGTCAAGTATACTATCCATCCATACCTGTGGTGCATTTTAGTTGTGCGCAGTATATATAGTAGGAAGACAGTGCAGAATTTTGCTGACCACCAGTATATAATATATAGCAGTACGGTACAGTAGGCCACTGCTCTACCTACCTCTGTGTCATCAAGTATACTATCCATCCATACCTGTGGTGCATTTTAGTTGTGCGCAGTATATATAGTAGGAGGACAGTGCAGAATTTTGCTGACCACCAGTATATAATATATAGCAGTACGGTACAGTAGTCCACTGCTCTATCTACCTCTGTGTCATCAAGTATACTATCCATCCATACCTGTGGTGCATTTTAGTTGTGCGCAGTATATATAGTAGGAGGACAGTGCAGAATTTTGCTGACCACCAGTATATAATATATAGCAGTACGGTACAATAGTCCACTGCTCTACCTATCTCTGTGTCGTCAAGTATACTATCCATCCATACCTGTGGTGCATTTTAGTTGTGCGCAGTTTATATAGTAGGAGGACAGTGCAGAATTTTGCTGACCACCAGTATATAATATATAGCAGTATGGTACAGTAGGCCACTGCTCTACCTACCTCTTTGTCGTCAAGTATGCTATCATGCATACCTGTGGTGCATTTTAGTTGTGCGCAGTATATATAGTAGGAGGGCAGTGCAGAATTTTGCTGACCAACAGTATATAATATATAGCAGTACGGTACAATAGTCCACTGCTCTACCTACCTCTGTGTCGTCAAGTATACTATCCATTTATACCTGTGCTGCATTTTAGTTGTGCGCAGTATATATAGTAGGAGGACAGTGCAGAATTTTGCGGACCACCAGTATATAATATATAGCAGTACGGTACAGTAGGCCATTGCTATTGATATATTACTGTCATATAATTCCACACATTAAAAAATGGAGAACAAAAATGTGGAGGGTAAAATAGGGAAATATCAAGATCCACTTCCACCTCCTGCTGAATCTGCTGCCACTAGTCATGGCCGAGACGATGAAATGCCATCAACGTCGTCTGCCAAGGCCGATGCCCAATGTCATAGTAGAGGGCATGTAAAATCCCAAAAACAAAAGTTCAGTAAAATGACCCAAAAATCAAAATTAAAAGCGTCTAATGAGAAGCGTAAACTTGCCAATATGCCATTTACCACACGGAGTGGCAAGGAACTGCTGAGGCCCTGTCCTATGTACATGGCTAGTGGTTCAGATTCACATCAGGATGGAAGCACTCATCCTCTCGCTAGAAAAATGAAAAGACTTAAGCTGGCAAAAGCACAGCAGAGAACTGTGCGTTCTTCTAAATCACAAATCCCCAAGGAGAGTCCAATTGTGTCGGTTGCGATGCCTGACCTTCCCAACACTGGACGGGAAGAGGTGGCGCCTTACACCATTTGCATGCCCCCTGCAAGTGCTGGAAGGAGCACCCGCAGTCCAGTTCCTACTAGTCAAATTGAAGATGTCACTGTTGAAGTACACCAGAATGAGGATATGGGTGTTGCTAGCGCTAAGGAGGAAATTGACATGGAAGATTCTGACGGTGAGGTGGTTTGTTTAAGTCAGGCACCCGGGGAGACACCTGTTGTCCGTGGGACGAATATGGCCATTGACATGCCTGGTCAAATTACAAAAAAAATCACCTCGTCGGTGTGGAATTATTTTAACATAAATGCGGACAACATTTGTCAAGCCGTGTGTTGCCTTTGTCAAGCTGTAATAAGTAGGGGTAAGGACGTTAACCACCTATTATCATCCTCCTTTATACGTCACCTGGAGCGCATTCATCAGAAGTAATTGACAAGTTCAAAAACTTTGGGTGACAGCGGAAGCAGTCCACTGACAACTAAATCCCTTCCTCTTGTAACCAAGCTCCTGCAAACCACACCACCAACTCCCTCAGTGTCAATTTCCTCCTTAGACAGGAAAGCCAATAGTCCTGCAGGCCATGTCACTGTCAAGTCTGATGAGTCCTCTCCTGCCTGGGATTCCTCCGATGCATCCTTGAGTGTAACGCCTACTGCTACTGGCGCTGCTGTTGTTGCTGCTGGGAGTCGATCGTCATCCCAGTGGGGAAGTCGGAAGACCACTTGTACTACTTCCAGTAAGCAATTGACTGTCCAACAGTCCTTTGCGAGGAAGATTAAATATCACAGCAGTCATCCTGTTGCAAAGCGGATAACTCAGGCCTTGGCAGCTGTGTTGGTGTTAGATGTGTGTCCGGTATCCACCGTTAATTCACAGGAACTTAGAGAATTTCTTGAGGTAGTGTGTCCCCGGTACCAAATCCTATCTAGGTTCACTTCTCTAGGCAGGTGATACCGAGAATGTACACAGACATCAGAAAAAGAGTCACCAGTGTCTTAAAAAATGCAGTTGTACACAATGTCCACTTAACCACGGACATGTGGACAAGTGGAGCAGGGCAGACTCAGGACTATGGAGGTGATTCCAAATTGTTGTTCGCTCGCTATCTGCTTTTAGCAGCATTGCACACGCTAAGCCGCCGCCCTCTGGGAGTGTATCTTAGCTTAGCAGAATAGCGAACGAAAGATTAGCAGAATTGCGAATAGAAATTTCTTAGCAGTTTCTGAGTAGCTCGAGACCTACTCACAAATAGCAATCAGTTCAGTCAGTTTCGTTCCTGGTTTGACGTCACACACATGCCCAGCATTCGCCCAGCCACTCCTTCGTTTCTCCAGACACTCACGCGTTTTTACCTGACACACCTGCGTTTTTCCGCACACTCCCAGAAAATGGCCAGTTTCCGCCCAGAAATACACACTTCCTGTCAATCACACTCCGATCACTTCAACGATGAAAAATCTTCGTTCGGACGTGAGTAAATCTACTAAGTTTTGAGCTAAAATACTAACCGCATGCGCACTGCATTTTTTCCTTAATCGCTCCGTTGCGAAAATCGGCAACGAGCGAACAACTCGGAATGACCCCCTATATGACTGTGACAGCCCACTGGGTAGATGTATTGCCTCCCGCAGCAAGAACAGCAGCGGCGGCACCAGTAGCAGCATATCGCAAACGCCAACTCATTCCTAGGCAGGCTACGCTTTGTATCACTGCTTTCCATAAGAGGCACACAGCAGACAACCTCTTACGGAAACTGAGTAACATCATCGCAGAATGGCTTACCCCAATTGGACTCTCCTGTGGATTTGTGACATCGGACAACGCCACCAATATTGTGCGTGCATTACATCTGGGCAAATTCCAGCACGTCCCATGTTTTGGACATACATTAAATTTGGTGGTGCAGAATTATTTAAAAAACGACAGGGGCGTGCAAGAGATGCTGTCGGTGGCCCGAAGAATTGCGGGCCACTTTCGGCATTCAGCCACCGCGTGCCGAAGACTGGAGCACCAGCAAACACTCCTGAACCTGCCCCGCCATCATCTGAAGCAAGAGGTGGTAACGAGGTGGAATTCAACACTCTATATGCTTCAGAGGATGGAGGAGCAGCAAAAGGCCATTCAAGCCTATACAGCTACCTACGATATAGGCAAAGGAGAGGGAATGCACCTGACTCAAGCGCAGTGGAGAATGATTTCAACGTTGTGCAAGGTTCTGCAACCCTTTGAACTTGCCACACGTGAAGTCAGTTCAGACACTGCCAGCCTGAGTCAGGTCATTCCCCTCATCAGGCTTTTGCAGAAGAATCTGGAGAGATTGAAGGAGGAGCTAAAACAGAGCGATTCCGCTAGGCATGTGGGACTTGTGGATGGAGCCCTTAATTCTCTTAACCAGGATTCACGGGTGGTCAATCTGTTGAAATCAGAGCACTATATTTTGGCCACCGTGCTCGATCCTAGATTTAAAACCTACGTTGTATCTCTCTTTCCGGCAGACACAAGTCTGCAGAGGTTCAAAGACCTGCTGGTGAGAAAATTGTCAAGTCAAGCGGAACGTGACCCGTCAACAGCTCCTCCTTCACATTCTCCCGCAACTGGGGCTGCGAGGAAAAGGCTAAGAATTCCGAGCCCACCCACTGGCGGTGATGCAGGGCAGTTTGGAGCGAGTGCTGACATCTGGTCCGGACTGAAGGACCTACCAATGATTACTGACATGTCGTCTACTGTCACTGCATATGATTCTGTCACCATTGAAAGAATGGTCGAGGATTATATGAGTGACCGCATCCAAGTAGGCACATCAGACAGTCCGTATGTATACTGGCAGGAAAAAGAGGCAATTTGGAGGCCTTGCACAAACTGGCTTTATTTTACTTAAGTTGCCCCCCTCCAGTGTGTACTCCGAAAGAGTGTTTAGTGCAGCCGCTCACCTTGTGAGCAATCGGCGTACGAGGTTACTTCCAGAAAATGTGGAGAAGATGATGTTCATCAAAATGAATTATAATCAATTCCTCCGTGGAGACATTCACCAGCAATTGCCTCCAGAAAGTACACAGGGACCTGTGATGGTGGATTCCAGTGGGGATGAATTAATAATCTGTGAGGAGGGGGATGTACACAGTGAAAAGGGTGAGTAATCGGAAGATGAGGATAAGGTGGACATCTTGCCTCTGTAGAGCCAGTTTGTGCAAGGATAGATTGATTGCTTCTTTTTTGGTGGGGGCCCAAACCAACCAGTCATTTCAGTCACAGTCGTGTGGCGGACCCTGTCGCTGAAATGATGGGTTTGTTAAAGTGTGCATGTCCTGTTTATACAACATAAGGGTAGGTGGGAGGGCCCAAGGACAATTCCATCTTGCACCTCTTTTTTCTTTAATTTATCTTTGCATCATGTGCTGTTTGGGGACTTTTTTTGAAGTGCCATCCTGTCTGACACTGCAGTGCCACTCCTAGATGGGTCAGGTGTTTGTGTCGGCCACTTGGGTCGCTTAGCTTAGCCATCCAGCGACCTTGGTGCATCTCTTTTTTTCTTTGCATCATGTGCTGTTTGGGAACTATTTTTTAAATCTGCCATCCTGTCTGACACTGCAGTGCCACTCCTAGATGGGCCAGGTGTTTGTGTCGGCCACTTGGGTCGCTTAGCTTAGTCACACAGCTACCTCATTGCACCTCTTTTTTTCTTTGCATCATGTGCTGTTTGGCAGGGCCGTAACTAGGTGTGTGCCATTGGTGCCTTGCCCACAGCGCATATTCACTGTGGGCGCACCATCTGGCAGCACCACCTGAACGGCCGACCACTCTCTCTTTCTCCCCAATCCTGCCTCCCGCCGCTGCAGCGCTTGTACGTAGTGGTGTGCAGAGCCGGCCCTAACCAATATGATGCCCTAGGCAAAATTTTGGCTGGTGCACTCTAGCACCGCCTCTATTTCCGCCTCTGACCCTGAACCCCTTTCCCAGCACCATCCCCCAGCACCTGTAGATGTACTCATTTTGGTGCTCCTAACCCCTATATTTTAAATAGGAACAGTGCGCACATTAAGCACACAGCCCAAAAAGGGCCATATTCTCGGTGGGAAGGGGCGTGTCCAGAGCCGGCCCTAACCAATATGATGCCCTAATCAAGATTATGGCTGGTGCCCCCTAGCACAACCGCTGGTTCCGCCTCTGACCTTGCACCTCTTTCCCAGCACTATAACCCCTCACCCATAGCAGTCCTTATTTTGGGGTTTGTACCCCCTATATTTTAAATAGGAACAGTTCGCACATTTTGCGCACAGCCCAAAAAGGGGTGTGTTTTTGCTGGCAAGGGGCATGGCCCCACAATAGTAACCCCAATTCCAATTACGCCACACAGTACTGCAACTTTATTCACATTTTATCTTGTGATAGTGTCCATAATTCATATTACATCCCACAGTAGTATCACTTTACCTTAAACGTTACTCCTCACAGTAGAGCCCCTTATTCATATTACATCACACTGAATTGCTCCTTATTCACATTACACCACACCCTATTGCTCTTTATTCACATTAGACAACACAGTAGTGCCCTTTCTATATGCAACGCCACATAGTAGAGCACCTTATACACATAATGCCACACATTAGTAATGCATTTATACTTATAATTCCACACAGTAATGCCCCTTATACATATGAGACACATTATTAATGTCCTTATAAACATAATGCGCCTTACACATTATGACAACCTTTATTAATGCCCTTTTACACATAATGTCCCTTACAAATATGCCGCACATTATTAATGCCCTTATAGTTTTATACACATAATGACACACATAGTGCCCCCTACACATTTGCTGCACATTATTAGTGCCCCTATACACATAATGACACACATACAGTAGTACCCTGTTACACATATGCCGCACATTATTAATGCCCTTATACACATAATTACACACATAGTGGCCCTTTACACATATGTTGCACATTATTAATGCATTTTTACATGACACACATAATGCTCCTTACGCATATTCTGAACACTACAGCACAACCAACCCACTCACATGCACACAGCACTCACACTTCCACTAACACTGTGACCTCTGCTTGGATACAGATGTGTCCTCATACATCTTGCCTCAATGCTAATGTTGTGCACCTATTTTTTATGAAAATGCATCTTATTTGCATTGCTATGTGGCTAGGATGCACAAGCAGCTTCTGCTGATTAAAATTATATGCTGTATGCCTATATACTGTGTGAGACTGTGGCTATATCTGCATATGAAATGCTACACACAGAATATAGGCATGCCGCATATCATTTTAATCAGCAGAAGCTGCTGATGCCCCTAGGCATATCAAATGCCCTAGGCAATTGCCTAGTTTGCCTATGCCCGGCTCTGGTGGTGTGCGGTGAGCTCTACTGTTGCTGAGCGCACCCACCATACAAGCAGAGGCAGCGTGAGCAGGGTGACAGATGCGCCGATCACATTGTCAGCAACTCGGGACCGTAGCTGATATCTGCAGTGCACGGGCCACCAAGCTATTTGCTTGCTGTGCAGTCAGTGAAGACGCTTGGCCCCGCCCCCTCTCTATGCCTCTCCTCCTCTCCTCCTGTGCCTGCTTTCTGAGAGCCGCGCTGCCAGCCAGGCTAGTTCAGCCGCGAATGAGCACCTGACAGCACCACGGCATTCCTGGCCCCGCCAAGCTCCGGCTCTGTGCATCTAAACCGCCGGCTCCCCCCCTCCTCCTCCTCCTTGTATTATCCCAAACTACTCTTCTCCTATCTCCTCCTGACCCTGGCACCTGCCTCCTCTTGTCCGCAGGCCCCCACCTCCACCTGCCCCAGAAAACGCTGGATTTATACAGAAGGTCTACATATATATATATATATATATATATATATATATATATATTTATATATAATATTGTATGGCATAAACGGATACCATTGGATATTATACCTTTGGATGTAATGCTAGTTAAATGTTGTTATAAGTGAGGGCACCAGGCAACAAAGTATTTATATATATATATATATATATATATATAATACTTTGTTACCTGGTGCCCTCACTTATAATAACATTTAACTAGCATTACATCCAAAGGTATAATATCCAATGGTATCCGTTTAT
This sequence comes from Pseudophryne corroboree, assembly GCF_028390025.1. Classification (NCBI taxonomy): domain Eukaryota; kingdom Metazoa; phylum Chordata; class Amphibia; order Anura; family Myobatrachidae; genus Pseudophryne; species Pseudophryne corroboree. The sequence goes on along the minus strand of NC_086447.1, from coordinate 391,674,232 downwards.
GCCATACAATAATATATATATATATATATATATTAATTCGGGAACAGGTTAAACCCAGATTACTCATGGGGCTGGGCAGCTCATAGCCGTCTGCTCTGCCACAACATGATGGTGCAAATCGGGGGTATATGGGAGGGGCAGAGCTAATGATAGTACCCAACCCCATTTCTACTATGTATTACGGGGATATCAGTCTATTCAGGGAGGTTTCAGGGTTTTTTAGATATTCAAACTTCCCCTCCTACGTGTGCTAGTGCCAGCCTACTCCTCCTGTCCCCTGACTCCCGCCTCCCCTCCAACTTTAATACCCAGCACCCAGGAGCATCTCTAGAGAGGAGGGGATCCGTGTGCAGACTCCGTGTGTGGGCCGCCACCTCTCCCATAGCTGTCGCGCCGCTGCTAGCAGTCTCAGCGCTCTAGACTCTTGCACAGTGCCAGAGTCTACAGTGCATGCGCAGGACTACGAAAATGTCCACCCCGCCATTTTTCCGGAGTCCTGCGCATGCACTGTAGACTCTGGCACTGTGCCAGAGTCTCTAGTGGTCAGTGCGCTAGCAGCGGCGGTGACGGCTACGGGAGAGGAGGGGGCCCACACACAGTCACCGATGGACGCCAGAAAGGTAAGTATAGGAGAAATGGGTGCAGTGTGTGCGGTGTGGGCCCCCTCTGGACTCAGGGGCCTGTGTGCACCGCACACACTACACCCATTATAGAAACGCCACTGCCAGCACCCCTGCTCCTTCTCTTGTACCAGCCTACTACTGTTGTCCCCTGTCTCCTACCTTCTCCTATCACTTGCTCTCCTATAATACCCAGCACCCTTCCACCTGTCCCAGCATCCTCCTCCTCTGTCACCAGCTCCACTTTCTGCACATCAAAAAGACAAGGAGCCATTATGAATTGCAGGCAGAGCGCAGCGGCCCACAGCCAGCTCATACAGAATAAGATAAAGGTAAGATAAAAAATTATTTTGGTATATTTTAAAATGTATTTGGGTGCCTATTTATCCAGAAGAGTAGCCATAAAAGGGGGCTCTGTCTGGCGTAATACGTAAAAGGGGGCTCTACCTGCCGTAATGTGTACAAGGATGCTCTGTCTTGCATAATGTGTATCAGGGGCTTTAACTGATGTAATATGTATAAGTGGCACTACTGTGCGGCGTAATTCGAATAACGGAGACTACTGTGCAGCGTAATAGGAATTGGTATTATTTTGTGATCACGCGCCTTCCCCATGAAGCCATGACCCTATATTTTGGTTGCGCACTGACACTATGTAAATATGGTCGGGGGGGGGGGCGCCGATGCTGTTTCTTGCACACAGCACTAAAATGTCTAGTTACGGCACTGCTGTTTGGGGACTATTTTTTAAATCTGCCATCCTGTCTGACACTGCAGTGCCACTCCTAGATGGGCCAGATGTTTGTGTCGGCCACTTGGGTCGCTTAGCTTAGTCATCCAGCGACCTCGGTGCAAATTTTAGAACTAAAAATAATATTGTGAGGTGTTCAGAATAGACTGGAAATGAGTGGAAAATATGGTTATTGAGGTTAATAATACTAAGGGATCAAAATGACCCCAAAATTCTATGATTTAAGCTGTTTATGAGGGTTTTTTGTAAAAAAAACACCCGAATCCAAAACACACCCGAATCCGACAAAAAATTTTCAGGGAGGTTTAGCCAAAACGCGTCCGAATCCAAAACACGGCCGCGGAACCGAATCCAAAACCAAATCACAAAACCCGAAAAATTTCCGGTGCACATCACTAATTTAAAGTCTATTCTTAACACCTCACAATATTGTTTTTAGACCTAAAAGTTGCACCAAGGTGGCTGTATGACTAAGCTAAGCGACACAAGTGTGTGGCACAAACACCTGGCCCATCTAGGAGTGGCACTGCAGTTGCAGACAAGATGGCACTATTCAAAAACTAGTACCCAAACAGCACATGATGCACAGAAGAAAAAGAGGTGCAATTAGATAGCTGGATGGCCATTCTAAGTGACACAAGTGTGCGGCACAAACACCGGGCCCATCTAGGAGTGGCACTGCAGTTACAGACAGGATGGCACTTAAAAAAAATAGTCCCCAAACAGCACATGATGCAAAGAAAAAAAGAGGTGCAATTAGGTAGCTGGATGGCCAAGCTAAGTGACACAAGTGTGCGGCACAAACACCTGGCCCATTTAGGAGTGGAACTGCAGTTACAAACAGGATGGCAGATTTGAAAAATAGGCCCCAAACAGCACATGATGCAAAGAAGAAAAAGAGGTGCAATGAGGTAACTGTATGACTAAGCTAAGCGACACAAGTGTGCGGCACAAACACCTGGCCCATCTAGGAGTGGCACTGCAGTGTCAGATAGGATGGCACTTAAAAAAACTAGTCCCTAAACAGCACATGATGCAAAGAAGAAAAAGAGGTGTAAGATGGAATTGTCCTTGGGCCCTCCCACCCACCCTTATGTTGTATAAACAGGAAATTCACACTTTAACAAACCCATCATTTCGGTGACAGGGTCTGCCACACGACTGTGGCTGATTGGGTTTGATTGGGCCCCCACCAAAAAAAGAAGCAATCATTCTCTCCTTGCACAAACTGTCTCTACAGAGGCAAGATGTCGACCTCATCATCATCCTCCGAATCCTCACCCCTTTCACTGTGTACATCCTCACTGAGTATTAATTCGCCCCCACTGGAATCCACCATCACAGGTCCCTGTGTACTTTCTGGAGGCAATTGCTGGTGAATGTCTCCACGGAGGAATTGATTATAATTCATTTTGATGAACATCATCTTCTCCACATTTTCTGGAAGTAACCTTGTACGCCGATTGCTCACAAGGTGAGCGGCTGCACTAAACACTCTTTCGGAGTACACACTGGAGGGGGGGCAACTTAAGTAAAATAAAGCCAGTTTGTGCAAGGGCCTCCAAATTGCCTCTTTTTCCTGCCAGTATACATACGGACTGTCTGACGTGCCTACTTGGATGCGGTCACTCATATAATCCTCGACCATTCTTTGAATGGTGACAGAATCATATGTAGTGACAGTAGACATGTCAGTAATCGTTGGCAGGTCCTTCAGTCCGAACCAGATATCAGCTTTCGCTCCTGACTGCCGTGCATCACCGCCAGCGGGTGGGCTAGGAAATGTTATCCTTTTCATTGCAGCCCCAGTGGCAGGAGAAATTGAAGGAGGAGCTGTTGACGGGTCACGTTCCGCTTGAGTTGACAATTTACTAACCAGCAGGTCTTTGCACCTCTGCACACTTGTGTCTGCTGGAAAGAGATATACAACGTAGGCTTTAAACCTAGGATCGAGCACTGTGGCCAAAATGTAGTGCTCTGATTTCAACAGATTGACCACCCTTGAATCCTGGCAAAGCTAATGATGGGATCCATCCGCAAGTCCCACAAACTTTACGGAATTGCTCCATCTTAGCTCCACATTCAATTTATCCAGCTGCTTCTGCAAAAGCCTGATGAGGGGAATGACCTGACTCAAGCTGGCAGTGTCTGTACTGACTTCACGTGTGGCAAGTTCGAAAGGTTGGAGAACGAATTACGGAAATCATTCTCCACTGCGCTTGAGTCAGGTGCATTACCCCTCCTTTGCCTATATCGTAGGTGGATGTACAGGCTTGAATGGCCTTTTGCTGTTCCTCCATCCTCTGAAGCATATAGAGTGTTGAATTCCACCTCGTTACCACCACTTGCTTCAGTTGATGGCGGGGCAGGTTCAGGAGTGTTTGCTGGTGCTCCAGTCTTCAGCACGCAGTGGCAGAATGCCGAAAGTGGCCCGAAATTTTTCGGGCCACCGTCAGCATCTCCTGCACACCCCTGTCATTTTTAAAAAAATTCTGCACCACCAAATTAAACGTATGTGCAAAACATGGGACATGCTGGAATTTGCCCAGATGTAATGCACGCACAATATTGGTGGCGTTGTCCGATATCACAAATCCCCAGGAGAGTCCAATTGGGGTAAGCCATTCTGAGATGATGTTCCTAAGTTTCCGTAAGAGGTTGTCAGCTGTGTGCCTCTTATGGAAAGCGGTGATACATAGCGTATCCTGCCTAGGAATGAGTTGGCGTTTGCGAGATGCTGCTACTGGTGCCGCTGCTGCTGTTGTTGCTGCGGGAGGCAATACATCTACCCAGTGGGCTGTCGCAGTCATATAGTCCTAAGTCTGCCCTGTTCCACTTGTCCACATGTCCGTGGTTAAGTGGACACTGGATACAACCGCATTTTGTAGGACATTGGTGACTTTTTCTGACGTCTGTGTACATTCTCGGTATCCCCTGCCTGGAGAAGTGGAACCTAGATGGGATTTGATACCGGGGACACACTATGTCCATCAATTCTCTAAGTCTTACTGAACTAATAGCGGATACCGGACGCACCTCTTACAACAACATAGCTGTCAAGGCCTCAGTTATCCACTTTGCAAAAGGATGACTGCTGTCATATTTCATCTTCCTCACAAAAGACTGCTGGACAGTCAATTGCTTACTGGAAGTAGTACAACTGGTCTTCCGACTTTCCCCTTGCAGCAACAACAGCAGCGGCAGCAACAGCAGGACTACCACTCCAGGATCCGCTGGAGGAATCCCGGTTAGGAGAGGACTCCTCAGTCTTGACAGTGACATGGCCTGCAGGACTACAGACGTTCCTGACTGAGGAGGTAGTCGACTTTGAGGGAGTTGGTGGTGTGGCTTGCAGGAGCTTGGGTACAGGAGGAAGAATGGACTGCTTACGCTCTTACCCAAAGTTTCACAACTTGACACTGACTTCTGATAAATGCGCAGCAGGTGATGTATAAGGGAGGATGTTCCTAGGTGGTTAACATCCTTACCCCTACTTAATACAGATTGACAGAGGCAACACACGGCTTGACACCTGTTGTCAAGGGGGTCGTGCAAATGGTGGAAGGAGCCACCTCTTCCCATCCAGTGTTGGGAAGGTCAGGCATCGCAACCGCCGACACACTTGGACTCTCCTTGGGGATTTGTGATCCCATCTCAGAACGCACAGTTCTTTTCTGTGCTCTTCCCAGCTTAACTCTTTTAATTTTTCTAGCTGGAGGATGAGGGCTTCCATCGTCATGTGAAGCTGAACAACTAGCCATGAAGATAGGCCAGGGCCTCAGCCGTTCCTTGCCACTCCGTGTCGTAAATGGCATATTTGCAAGTTTACGTTTCTCCTCAGACGATTTAAATTTCTTTTTTTGGTTCTATTTACTGAACTTTGACTTTTGGGATTTTACATGTCCTCTACTATCACATTGGGCATCGGCCTTGGCAGATGATGTTGAAGGCATTTCACCGTCTATGTCATGGCTAGTGGTAGCAGCTTCAGCACTAGGAGAAAGTGGTTCTTCTTAATCTTTCCCTATTTTATCCTCAAAATTTTGTTCTTCATTATTTTTTGGGAGTTATATGAGACAATGTGCGGCCCAGGAATGACTGGAATGACTGATGGACAGGACACTACCACTGGTCTGATGCAGCACAACAGGTTGTTGTTATAATTATTATCAGTGGCGTAACTTCATCCCAGATGCCCGGAAGGCAAGATAAATGTTGGGCCCCTTCTCCCCCCACCACCCCCTGCCCTGACACACATCCTCTATACCCGCCACTACATTACTGTTCCCATTGTAGTTAAACACACACACACACTGGGGCACAGATAGAAAAATAATAAAGCACATTGGGGGGTATCCAATTAACCACGGCCAATGACCGCGGGTAATTGAATCGCCGGGGGCTATCCTATTAGCCTCACTGCGGCGCTCTTCTCCCCGATGCTGGCATTTATCAGGGATTATGCTTTGGGTGCCTTAGCCACCCGAAGCATAATCCGCGATAAACAATCTACTGGAGCCGCAACAACACATTGGATCGGGGACTTATCCCTGATCCCATGTGTTATTGCACGATCGTGTGTCCATTTTTCGGCTGATGAAAACGGCCTGTAACAGGATACCATGATAATGACTATCAGTCATTAATCGCGATATCTGGTTGTTTTTGTCACTGAGAACGGATCAGGACTAACTGGATACTGCCCATTGGCTTCACATGAAAAATAACACACACATCGGCACCGATGGGAAAATCAAAACTTAAAATTTCAATGATCACACCGTGTCTAATGTCTCAGGCTTTGGCGTCCCTCACATGGCTACTTGGCATGTCTCTCCCTTTTATTACAACTAGGGGCCCCTGTGTTGTCGTCATCCCCTTCCCCTGTGTGAGCCATGGGTAAGGCAATGCACTGGGGCCCCTACCTACCCTCCATTGGTGATGGGTGGCGGTGCTATCGGCGGCGACTGCGATGTCCCTCAGGCAGTAGGGGGTGTTCCTCTTCCACGACCACATCCTCCAATGGGAAGGGGGTGGGGGGGTGGATACTAGGCTTTTTGGGAAGGGGGTTAGTGAGATGAGGGCGGGAGGGAGAACACTAAACTGGAGAAGGGCAGGCATTAGGCTGAATGTTGGGGGGGTCACTGTGACTGGACTATCTTGGGGGTACTAGGTGAGGGGGCAGTGAGATGGGGGAAGTAGGCTGTTTGGGGAGTGGGGGGGGAGACACTGGGCTGGTAGGGTGAGAGACACTGGGACATGGCGGTGTCAGTAATATGATGGGGGAAAAGAGGGAGGCACTGGGATGAGTGGGGGATTGGCAGTGAGTTGGGGGGGGGAGGCTTGGGTAGAGGAAGTACCGATATGGGAGGATTTGAGCACTGATCTGTAGATAACCTGCCTGTCCAATCCACCACAGTGCATACTGGCACCACAGTTCATGCTAATGAAAAAAAACACTTTCATCCAATACAGTATGAATTAAAGTTGAACAATAAGACACCTGATGACATCCAGGCCCCGGCTCTCCTTCCCAGATGACAAATACTCACTTTTTATAGCTTTTCCCTTTTTTCTCTTCAGCCTCCGCTTCCGGCCCGGCCTGCATGACTATCACCTTGTCTGAGTGCATCTCCCCGCACAATGCTCCGGGGGCTGCTGCTGCCGGCCAGGACTCTGCGCATGCTGTCACAGCTCTCAGCTTCCGTCAGCATCAGTGTGCGTGTGAGACACTGAGCCACACTACTCTCCTTTGTCTCCAATACATTGCTCCATCAGCTCTCTCTGACTGCTGGTTCAAGCGAGAAGGGGAGGCATGGATGCTATCAGCCCGGCTGCAGCGCCCCCAAGCTGGACAGCCACGCCGATAGCATCCGACAGCTGATGGAGCAATGTATTGGAGACAAACGAGTATCTCACACACACAGGCCCTTAGTATCCAATGGAAGGAGCGGCCATGCACATGACGGCCGTGACCACCATAGCACAGCCGACAAAGTACCGGGTCGCAGAGAGGGAGCACCGCGCTGATGCCGTTCTGCGCTCCACCTCCGCTGGGTGGCTGTAGGCTTCTTGTAAAACTGGGGGGGCACGGTCAGTGCAGGAGCCAGGTGCCCCCTTCAGGGCAGGAGCCCGGCGGCAACTGACTCCGTTGCCTCCGGGAGTTCCGCCCCTGATTATTATACTGCAGCAGCGGACATTTAGCAGCAGCGTATATCGTCACTGGAATGACTGATGAGACAGGACACTACCACTGGTCTGATGCAGCACAACAGGTTGTTGTTATAATTGTTATACTGCAGCAGTGGACATACAGCAGCAGCGTATATCGTCACTGGAATGACTGATGAGACAGGACACTATAACTGGTCTGATACAGCACAACAGGTTGTTGTTATAATTATTATACTGCAGCAGTGGACATATAGCAGCAGCGTATATCGGCCCTCATTCCGAGTTGTTGGCTCGCAAGCTGCTTTTAGCAGATTTACTCACGCTAAGCCGCCGCCTACTGGGAGTGAATCTTAGCTTCTTAAAATTGTGAACGACGTATTCGCAATATTGCGATTACACCTCTCTTAGCAGTTTCTGAGTAGCTCCAGACTTACTCGGCATCTGCGATCAGTTCAGTGCTTGTCGTTCCTGGTTTGACGTCACAAACACACCCAGCGTTCGCCCAGACACTCCTCCGTTTCTCCAGCCACTCCCGCGTTTTTCCCAGAAACGGTAGCGTTTTTCCGCACACACCCATAAAACGGCCAGTTTCTGCCCAGTAACACCCACTTCCTGTCAATCACACTACGATCACCAGAACGATGAAAAAGCCGTGAGTAAAATTCCTAACTGCATAGCAAATTTACTTGGCGCAGTCGCACTGCGGACATTGCGCATGCGCACTAAGCGGAAAATCGCTGCGATGCGAAAAAAAATACAGAGCGAACAACTCGGAATGACCCCCATCATCACTGGAATGACTGATGAGACAGGACACTACCACTGGTCTGCACAACACAACACCACTTTATACAGCTACACTGGATATATGGCAGCAGAGAACACCAACACCGTGACTGGCTGGACTGATGCAGCACAAAACACTGACTACACTGGACTGGACAGAACAACACAACACAGCACAAGACTCGCCACCCCACTTTCCCGCCCCCACACAGACACTGAACACTGAGGACACGTCCTCTCAATACACTCTCCAAGACTGGAGTGAAAATGGCCGCAACGCGCGGCTCCTTATATGGAATCCAAATCCCGCGAGAATCCGACAGCGGGTTGATGACGTTTTGCCGCGTTCGGGTTTCCGAGTCATTTGGGAAAACCCGAGCCTGACTCGGATCCGGGATCGAATGGTGAAGTCCGGTAGGGTTCGGTTCTCTGAGAACCGAACCCGCTCATCTCTAATTGCATCAAATGAGGATAAGCCTGTGTTTATTAATGACAGCATGGACCAAAAAAAAAAAAATCTCTTACTTAATGCTTTTTGCCACAAATCACCCTGATCAGCAGATAATTATTATTGATGGGGCACATTGTTTGGAAGAATACTCCCTTGAGTGTGCAGGTACACGATTAGGGAATCATCAAATTTTAGTGTCCTCACTTATCTGTCTGCTCTACTAGTATTTCTGCAGGGCGAATGGGTTGGATACGAAATCCCAGCAATCAGTATCCTGACTGTGGCATCCCAGAGGCCAAATTAACATGGAATCAGTTCAGTATTTTAATCCTACCCCTAACCATAACCCGCCCTTCCCCCACCTTAAGGGCTAACCCTATCCATCTCCTCCCACAGCCTAACCCTAACTGTCCCCTCCTGAAGACTAACTATAAACTCCGACACACTGTCTAACCCTAACCACCCCCGCCCCACAGCGTAATCCTCACCCTTGTGTCCAACCCTAACCCATGTACTTACCTTCAGGATATGCTGGGATTCTGTCCACCGGGATCCCACTGTTGGTATTCTGATTGTCAGGATTCCGACTGCTGGGATCCTGACCACAGGGAAACTGATCTGTTTGACACCAGACAATAACCAATAAGAGACAAATGATTTGAAAAAGGGTAATTGCCTCTTTCAAATAAGGGTGACCCTGAGTTTATTAAAGCCAGGATGGGAGAGATCATTTCTGCAATAGATATCCTGTAATGGCTAGGGTTTACTGAAGTCATTGCTGCCCTGCCATGATAATTTCATCAAATACAGACAACATTTAGATATATTTTCCCCCTATTTGATATGTGCGGTCAGGGTTGGAAATCCCAGAAGCAATGGAGAGTCTTACCTCCGGGCTCAATGCCCTGAAGGGGAACCTGCATGTACAGCAGCATCAGTTTGGTTCACAGTGGGATCCAAGTGTGACTACTGCTCTTCCAACGGAGCTCTGCGGTGCATCTGCTGCAGAGTTAAATGACTGAGGTGCCTTGCTAACACCTGCAACCAGTGGTCGAAGTGGGGCGGTATGGTATACCGCGACTTCTTCCACTGACCCGGAAATTAAAGTGCAGCAGGAGGCGAGGGAAGTGGCCATCCTGCTGCACATTGTGCTCCCGTCCCTGCTCGGCGGTCGGCGGCTGTGTAGAACGCTGTACTAGCTCACCGCTGCCAGCCGCCCACCGCCGACAGTAGTTGCACAAGTGAGTCCCGATCTCCTGAGTCCCGATCTCCTGAGTCCCTCTCGACTGCGCATTTGGCTGCTTTATTAGAGTGCTACAGGGGGGAGAGATGGTGGGAAGGTGCCGTTTATGCTGTTCTGTGGAGGAGGGTAGGTTTTATGTGAAGGATGCTTTATGCTGCCTGGTGCAGGGTGTGAGCGATGCCGGGCGCTGCTGCTACTCTGTTGACGGGAATTTGTGTGGTGCGGGTGGGAGGGCAGGAGAGTGGAGATACTGGAAGCCATTGCAGTGTACTGGTGGGATGGGGTGATTGGGGGGGGGGGGGGGGTATTGGCATGTGGTGTGCTGGCATTTTATGTACTGATGGGGGGGAGAGCTGCTGTTTGCTCTTTATGCTTGTTAATAGTGGCAGGCTTCGGAGAAATGCTGCTAGTTCTGGGAGGGCTGGCAGGCTGACTGACGGCAAGCAGCCAGTGATTAAATAAAAAAAATAAAAAAATCTCCTAAATAACAGAGGGGCATGTGCCTTGGTGCTCCTTCTAAATCCACCACTGTACTGTATACAAATGTAAATGTTGGTGTAATGGACACCTTGGTGTCCGCCCTGCCCTGTTCTCCACTCTCGTACTTCTCCAGATCCACGGTGCTCTTGCGAAGCACACGGGAGCCCATTAAAAATTTTGCTATGTGTCCCATAAAGGTCTAGTTACGCCCCTGGCCGCCAGCCACCAGCCCCTCACTGCTCACCGCCGCCAGCTACCCGCCGCTACCGCCACCAGCCGCTCACCCGCAACAAATGGCGGTCAGATGGACCTCACCGCACCAAGTCAGGTAATGTTCCCCTGTTGTCACCCTCTCTCCCTGTCGTTACTGTCCCTGTCCCTACTGTCACTCTCTCCCTGCTGTCACTATCGTCACTCTCTCTCTCCCTGCTGTCACTCTCTCTCCCTGTCGTCACTCTTTCTCCCTGTCGTCACTCTCTCTCCCTGTCCATGCTGTCACTCTGGCTATCCCTGCTGTCACAATATCAGCTCAGTCAGTGTGCTATAATGTGAATTTCGGCTCATTCAGTGTGCTATAATGTGAATTTCGGCTCATTCAGTTTGCTATAATGTGAATTCCAGCTCATTCAGTGTGCTATAATGTGAATTTCGGCTCATTCAGTGTGCTATAATGTGAATTTCGGCTCATTCTGTGTGCTATAATGTGAATTTCGGCTCGTACTGTGTGCTATAATGTGAATTTCGGCTCGTATCGTGTGCTATAAGGTGAAAGGGGCACCAGTACTAGATAGTATAAGGGGTTCTACTACACTGGACATGCCAACTTTTGTGTGACCATGCCCCTTCTTCTGGAGCGCGCGTGCATAATTTCGTCCTTTACTTTTCCATACCCCCACTTCAAAATTTCCACTTCGACCACTGCCTGCAACAGAAGACAGTCAGCTCCAGCCTGGTACCGCTCAGTCTACGCTGCAGCAAGCGACAGTGCAACAGCTATATCAGACACACCGGTGAGCGCTGATTCTGCATACTGCAGATGGCTGAATTTCCTAAGTCCAGGGGCGGATAGGGTCACCGGGACACCAGGCCATTTCCCAATCGGCAGGTCCTTTTATCTCCTCAGTGGCTGTAAGTCACTCCTCCCTCAGGCCGGCTGCCGCGTGTTTGCGTTCCATCATTAATTATGCTGTATTCTGGGTTGTGGAATGCAGATGATTTGCGCCTGCTCTGCTAGTGCAGAGGATCAGTTTGGCCTCTAGCGGTTTGCGTTCCACTGCACATGTGCTGGATGACCAGCGATCCAGATGGTGAAGCACAGGTTGTCTGCACCTGCACATACCCCATGACAGGATGGAAGGAGTAGTTTCTTTGTTATGAGTTGTTACAGCAATGGGTGCCAGAGCTGAAGTAGCACCCAGCACTAAAGAGGTGAGGCTCAGCGGTGTACATTCCCCTCGGGAGGGGAGGTCAGAGCCAGGACTAGGTCTGAGTCCTGGATTCTGGGTTCCCTGTCACCACTCACACAGGGGAAGCAGCTCCAATTCATGTTCTGTTACTATCCAGGTGACACCTTAAATTGTGACCTGACAGCTTCTGTAATACACTATAGAACATCACCATCCTGCTTTATTGCCATGGTATAATTTACATAGTGCCCCATTATACCTTTCTTACCCTGTGCCCCATTATACTTTGCCCTATGCTCAGTCATACCTGTCCTGTGCCCCCATCAATCCTTCCCCTATGCCCGTCATACCTTGCCCTGTGCTCCATCATTCTTTGCCCTGTGCCCCATCATACCTTTTCATGAGCCCCGTCATGCACCATCAACAAACCCCACCCCCTCAACAGTCCCAGCCCCCTCGACAGACCACCCTACCCTTAGGGCTGCTATCATAAATTTCCCGGGTAGGTTTTCCATCACAATCCACCCCTGCCTGAGTCTGACCCTGACCTATTGGCTGTTGTCACACAGCGAAGCTGGAGCCATGCCAATTCACTGTGGGCTTCGGTCCCTGCACACACACACACACACACACACACACACACACACACACACACACACACACATTCACACACCATATTTGCTTTTCCTTTTTTTAAGGGGAGGTGGGGGGGGGGGGGCACCAAAATCCAACTTGCCTATGGGAGACTTGGATGAGCTTACGCCCCTACTTACAGTGCAAAAGATGAGTCACAATAACCCTTAGCAGCAAAGGGTTCAAGCAGTGCTTAAAGTGGTCCAGGAGAGGTGGTGGAACTCACCCCCCCCCCCCCCCCCCCAACCCAGCAGCCCACTTCTAAATGGATTGCGCGCGGGCCACAAAAAAGGGGGCATGGTCTCAACAAGAAAGGAGCATGGCCACCCAATAGTATCTCCAGTTCAAATTACAAAGCACAGTAGCACAATCTTATTCACATTACACCACATAGTAATGTTCCTTATTCATGTTTTGACACACATTAGTGCCCCTTATACACAAAGCCCACAGTAGTAGCACCCCTAATACACATAATGCACACAGTAGTAGCACCCCTAATACACATAATGACCACAGCATTGACAACCCCTTATACAATGCCCACAGTAGTAGTGCCCCTTATGCAATGCCCACTGTATTGGTAGTGCCCACAGTTGTAGTGCCCCTTATGTAAAGCCCATAGTATTGATGCCCCTTATACAGTGCCCACAATAGTAGTATCCCTTATGTCCCCAGGAGTGATGCCCCTTATTAAGTGCCCCAGTAGATGTTCCTCCCGTGGTAATGCCCCGTGCAGTATTGCCCACAGTGGTATTTCCAAAAGTAGTAATGCCCCAGTAGATATGCCCTCTGTAGAGATGACCCCTGTAGAGATGCCCCACTGCCAGTAGAGATGCCCCCTGTAGAGATGCCCCATTGCAAGTACCGATGCCCCACTGTCGGTACAGATGCCCCCGGAACAGATGCCCCGGTAGAGTTGCCCCCAGTGCAGACGCCCCCAGTAGAGCTGCCCCCTGTACAGATGCTCCAGGTAGAGTTGCCCCCAGTACAATGTCCCCAGTAGAGCTGCCCCAAGTACAGATGCCCCCAGTACAGATGACCCATGTAGAGCTTCCCCCAGTAGAGCGGCCCCCAGTATAGATGCCCCAGGTAGAACTGCCCCCAGTAGAGCTGCCCCCATTACAAATGCCCCCAGTACAGATGCCCCAGGTAGAGCTGTCCCCAGTAGAGCTGCTCCCTGTAGAGCTGGCCCCAGTACAGATGCCCCAGGTAAAGCTGCCCCCAGGACAGATTCCTCCAGTACAGATGCCCCAGGTAGAGCTGCCCCCAGTACAGATGCTCCCTGTAGAGCTGCCACCAATAGAGCTGCCCCCAGTACAGATGCCCCAGGTAGAGCTGCCACCAGTAGAGATGCTCCCAGTACAGATAACCCCTGTAGAGCTGTTCCAGTACATATGCCACAGGTAGAACTGCCCCCAGCATAGCTGCAACCAGTACAGATGCCCAGGTAGAGCTGCCCCCAGTACAGATGCCTCCTAGTAGCGCCGCTTCACACACACACACACACAAAAAAAAAAACACATTACTCACCAGCCCCGCTCCTGCTTCTGGACCGCTGACCTCTGCCTGGCCGCCCACTCCTCGGATCTATGGGAGAGACCCCCATAGCGCCACACACAGCCGGAAGCCGGAGCTCAGAAGTGAGCTCTGGCTGCTGTTGAGGAGAAAGTGCCGGTGCCTGCTGGTAACACAACCTCAGCGGGCCCCCGGCATCCGGGCTTAAATTCTGGGTTAGGTGAGCAAGAGGAGGCAGAACTGCATTCCATCTCCAATTATAACTGACGGAACGCAGTTCCGCCCCATTCCGGCTCACTTTAACCTCTGAGTTTAAGATGCTAATTAAGTGCAGATCAAGAGAGAGAGAGAGGTTAAAGAGGTGGGTGCAGGGCCGTTTCTAGACAATTTGGCTCCCAGTGCGAGATTTCAAAATGCGCCCCCCCCCCCCCATTGCTATAAAAAAAATTGCGCCCCCCCCCCACATAGCTATAAAAAGAAAAAGCATGCGCGCGCCGAAGGCGCGCGTGCTCCCGACAAGGGTGTGTGGCCTGATTAAAATGGGCGTGGGCTCATTAAAGTGGGCGTGGCCTCGTCTGATATCATCACGCCCACAACAGGGGGAAAGAAATAAAAATAAAAAAGTCCCCATTTTACACATTACAGCAGGCAAGTGTCCCCATTTTACACAGCGCGGCAGGCAGGTGTCCCCATTTTACACAGCGCGGCAGGCAGGTGTCCCCATTTTACACAGCGCGGCAGGCAGGTGCCCCCATTTTACACAGTGCGGCAGGCAGGTACCCCCATTTTACACAGTGCGGCAGGCAGATATCCCCATTTTACACAGTACGCAGGCAGGTGCCCCCATTTTACAAAGCGCGGCAGGCAGGTATCCCCATTTTACGCAGTGCGGCAGGCAGGTATCCCCATTTTACACAGCGCTGCAGGCACGTGCCCCCATTTTACACAGCACGGCAGGCAGGTGTCCCCATTTTACAAAGTGCAGCAGGCAGATATCCCCGTTTTATACAGTGCGGCAGGCGGGTATCCCCATTTTACACAGTACGGCAGGCAGGTATCCCCATTTTACACAGTACGGCAGGCAGGTATCCCCATTTTACACAGTACGTTAGGCAGGTATCCCCATTTTACACAGTACGGCAGGCAGGTATACCCATTTTACACAGTACGGCAGGCAGATATCCCCATTTTACACAGTACGCAGGCAGGTGACCCATTTTACAAAGTGCGGCAGGCAGGTGTCCCCATTTTACACAGTACGCAGGCAGGTGCCCCCATTTTACACAGTGCGGCAGGCAGATATCCCCATTTTACACAGTACGCAGGCAGGTGCCCCCATTTTACACAGTGTGGCAGGCAGATATCCCCATTTTACACAGTACACAGGCAGGTGCCCCCATTTTACACAGTGCGGCAGGCAGGTGTCCCCATTTTACAAAGTGCGGCAGGCAGGTGTCCCCATTTTTCACAGTGCGGCAGGCAGGTATCCCCATTTTACACAGTACGCAGGCAGGTGCCCCCATTTTACACAGTGCGGCAGGCAGGTGTCAAGTGGGGGGGAAGGAAGGGGGAGAGAGAGAGATAGAGATACTACTTACATCTTCCCGCTCTTCGGGTCCGGCCGCCTCACGTCCCTCGCGCCGGCCGCCTCCTCCTTCCAGGGTTATCTCCTCTCCTCCCTCTTCCCGAGCGCTCCTGCTCGGGGGGAGGGGTTCCGCGGAATGACGCATTTGCGTTGTGACGTCACGACGCAAACGCTTCATTCCGCGAAACTCCGCCCCCCGAGCAGGAGCGCTCGGGAAGAGGGAGGAGAGGAGATAAGGACACACAATGTGCCGCGCCGGGCGCCCCGTGCGGTTGCACGGCTCGCCCGCCGCTAGAAACGGCACTGGGTGGGTGCAAACATCAACAGTGGTAGAGCAGAAGAGGTTTGAGGGATTGGGGCCAAGCCTGCATGTGGATGGGGAGGATGGAGCCAGTAGTGGTTGAGAAGATGGAATGTGTGGGTTTGCCAGCATTGAAAGGTGGGGAGAGCAACAAAATAATTTGGGGCAGAAATGTACTGATGTGGTGATCTAAATTTAATAGGAGACTACAAATATTTACAAGAATAACAAACAGCCTTTCAGGTGTGGAATATTGTTAGCTGTTTATAGCTGAGTACCCAGAATCAATTCAATATGCAAGGGCAATAGCTGTATAAAAATAAATCTAAGTGATTGCATGAGAGATGTGACAGTCTCAAGTATTTGAGTACTTGTTTACAACACTCACCACCATTAATCAATAGAAAGTGCAATTTATTTTTTTATTGTTTACTGCAAAAAACATGGTAAATAAGAACAGGATATGTGCACATGAAAGAGTATGTTCAGGGACACATGTATAATGTGTTAAAAGAAATAGAAGGTACAGTAATACAAGATCACAGAGAAATGTTAGGTTCTGTCCTCATATGGCAGTGTTTTCATGGAAAATGTTCTCCTCCTCTCCATCTCCTGTTTTAACTGTTTTATAATTTACATTGTCTTTTATTTGTAACTAACGTTTTGAACATACACAAACTAAGCAAAAGCACAGACACAACCGGTGCAGAGACGTACACTGACACGGTCCATCATATCTGAATCAGCAGCAAGCCATACAAGTCAGAACAGTTGTCTGCCATTATAAAACACAATGGATTATGGGCAATATAAAAACATGAAAATAATAATAATACAAGGTTTTAGTGTTTATGTTGGCAGGCATTTACCTCTAGTAATAATCCAAAAAAATATAGTATAATGAATCTCCTGGGAGCTGACAATAAAAGTCCCGCTGTATTTATGAAACCTGCTTCAAGACTGCAGCTTCACTGTGAGGTCATTGTCCACCCCAAAAAAATACAAAAGCAATAAATAAATATGTGAATGAAGCGCTTCCTGACTCAGGATATAATTAAAAAAGAAAAAATATTTATTACATACAATACATACATATAACACATATATTGCAATATCACACGGCCGGTGTTTGGAATCTAAAAACACATTGATTTTATATCAGCCACTCCGGAGTTGAGTATTAAATGCCTTTTGCTAAGCTGTTAATAATATATTGCAAAGCACAGTAGCCACAGTTATTCCAGCAATGCCAAAATAAATTGACTTTATGATGTTAGATGCACAAGACGAAGTATGCTTTTTAGATGAAATACAAAGCATATTAGTATCAGTCATTCCAGCCAACACAATTTAAAAGCGTGTTTTCTATTATTGAATGCAGAGATAAGTTAGTGTGCGACTTTAATATACTTAACAGTCCTGCGTGGCCACGCTTGCTCACTCAGCTCCGCGTGTATTCAGACCAGATCATTATAACATGCCAGGTGACCTCTCACCCCTTGAATCACAATCCGGTCCTCACGCTACAATTTAAAAGAATTAGGGGGACATTTACTAAGCAGTGATAAGAACGGAGAAGTGAGCCAGTGGAGAAGTTGCCCCATCAACCAATCAGCAGCTCTGTATAATTTTATAGTATGCAAATTATAGATGTTACTTCAGTGCTGATTGGTTGCCATGGATAACCTCTTCACTGGCTCACTTCTCCACTCTTATCACTGCTTAATAAATGTTCCCCTAAGTCCTTGGTGAGTCTCCCAGCCGTGGGTAGCACACCTTGTGAGGTGGTCGAAATTGATGGGAAATGATTGGAAATTAATATTATTGAGGTTAATAATACTGTAGGGACAAAAACAGTCCAAATTACCTGCTTTTAGCTGTTTTTCTCAATTTAAGAAAAAAAAATCCAGATCCAGAACCAAAACACAGTGTGGTTTTAGCAAAACCAAAACCCTGACACGAATTAGAACCAAAACCAAAACATGGGGGTCAGCGAACACCACTAATTTCAGTGATGTTTTACTATTTTTAAATGAATGAGAGATAATTTCTGCAGTTGTTAGATGAATTCCTTTTTTACCATCTGAAAATGCCCCTGTAGCACTTATTTTTTCTTTTATCACATCAATGGAAATTTGGAAGTCAATAATTAAATGGTTAATTGCCTTGATAACATTTTGCTTATACTGTACTAAAGAGTGAAAGAGTCCACTGCAGTTAGGTAAACTAAATATTTATTAAAGGTAATAAAATAGTAAGTTTTCAGTATAATCAAATTTTAATTTGATGATTTTATTCAGAGGTTTGGAAAACAGGTGATTAACCTGTTAATCATTAAAAATTGTAATGTTATCTCTATATCTATAAGACATTTAAACTGCCTGTAGATTAAATTTTTTTCATTTAATACCCATTTCACACCGCACAAATAATCCGGTATCAACCCAACATATTGCCGGATCAACACGGGTCGGTGTGCGGTGTAAAAGGGCCATGACTGAATTCCCTGGTTGCCTGACCTGGTAATTCAACCCGGGAATAAAGCGGTGCGACCCGGTACCCATTCACTACAATAAGGAGATGCGGCGCATAGATGAGCTCATCTTCTGGTGCCGCCTCCGCCCCCGCTGCCGGCTCTGCCCCCTGCCGCTATGGCAACTGACCCAGCATATTGCTGGGTCGGGAAGCCAGCTGTTAGGGTCCAATGCCAGATCCCACCCAAACATGACTTGTTTCCAAATCCCGGATGGGATCCGGCATTGGTGGTGAGAAAGGGGTATAAGTAGACTACAGTATGAAGAAGATTCTCTTTACAAGAAGGTAAGAGGTTGACAGCAACTGATATAAGGAAGAATCACTCACGGAGAGTGTAGTGACAGTCACAGAAGAAATCTATGACAGGCTGTGAGAAGTTGCTGGAAGAGGCAGCAATTACATTAATACCGCTTTTAGACTGCCAGCAATACCCTGGGTTATTGCAAGGGAATTGCAGCAACCATGGTTGCAGTGTAGTCTGAAAGGAGCCAGTTGAAATAACCCGGGTCCAATGACCCGGTATTTAAACTCGGGTAAGTGAGCAGGGTTGAACATGTGAGCATGCGGTGAACATGTAAGCCAGGCCGATGCGACCCAGGACCTGTTCACTGCATAGGAAGAGGCGGCGCTTGGATATCATAAGCCACGTTGGGCAGCCAGCTTTAAAGGGATCTCACTCAGGACACACCCCGAAAGACCTGTGTACAAATCCCATGTTCGGCCAGGCTATGCAGTCTGAAAGGTGTATAACACACCTGTAATGTTTCATCTCTACCAGCCTGCACCTCATTTCTCAGAAAAAAGGACATTGACTGAATGTACTTTTTACCTCTTTTGTCACTTCTCTGACAGCGGTGTGAGACTACTATGGTAAGATAATTTATGTTCCATTTTATTGGGATTTATTCATATTGTAGTTGCACAAAATCTGTCTGCAATACGCAATTTTCAGATTTGTATGTAAATCCGATGGTTTGCACTCAAATCTGACTGTTGTGGAGCTGCGCAGGCACAAGACCCATTACATAGTTACATACAGTTGTTACATAGTTGTTGAGGTTGAAAAAAGACAATTGTCCATCGAGTTCAACCTATAGTGCTATATGCTGTATTATCTCCAATTTACTTATAACCTTCGATGCTATTTTCCACTAAAAATTTGTCTAATCCTTTCTTAAATGCCTCGATTGAATCCGACATTACCACTCTCTCCGGCAGTGAATTCCATAAACTCACTTTCTGCACTGTGAAGACACCTCTCCTATGCTTGGTCCTAAATTTCTTCCCCTTCAACCTAAGGGGATGACCCCGTGTCCTGTGTATAGAGCTCTTAATAAGTAAATTGCCTGAAAGTTCATTATATTGCCCCTTGATATATTTGAAGATATTAATCATGTCCCATCTGCGCCTTCTATGCATGTGCAGAAAGTGACTTGAGATATTGCTCACAGTCCCATCAGCAGCTGCATGATTGACATGCTGTGGTGCGAGAGCGGCAACTGATACTGTGTCTGCCTCGTCCGACGCAGACTCACTGGACTTGGGTGTCCTGATCCAACAACTAGCCTAAGGAAGCTTCTGTCAACTAATGTCTGTTGGAGTGCAAATATATTATGAAGAGATTGCTATAGCAATGCTGCAGAACTTGATGCCTGAATTTGACTTCCTAGTTGTGTTGGAAGCAAACACAGAAAAATTAACCATAGACAATTGTCCAGCCACTACACTCTACACTGCAGAATGGAGAGTAAGCAGTGGAGACTGGTGTCCCGCTGTAGGATTAGGGTGGAAACTGATGATGGAGAAGCGCTGACCTGAACTGGAAGTGACATGCATGTGGGAGCAAGCCAGGTGCTGAAGAAAAACAGGTGCAGGGAGCCGAAAGCCAGGGAGCTGGGTACAAGATGTCAGGGAGCTGCGGGAGCCGGGAGCAAGGCACCATGGTGCAGGATGGCATGAAGCCTCAGGGGTCCCTGAGAGAGGCGGAAAACCCAGAGAACAAGGTGCCGTGAGGCAACTGGATGGAGCCTGCACAGGGGAAGTAGGACCTGTGAGCTGGTGCTGCTACAGGAGGTGCTACTGCAGGAGGTCATTGCTTCACCCGGACATGCAAGTGTCATTATCATTACTGTCTTGACTGTTTTGCATTGATACATTATGACACACTGTATTATCAATAACTGTTCTGTTGTTGAATATTGTTTCTCTTCACAGCTAGGCTATAGTACCGTAGTGTAACATAGTAACATAGGGGGTCATTCCGAGTTGATCGATCGCTGCCGTTTTTCGCAGAACAGTGATCAGGTTACTACTGCATATCCACCACAATTTGCAGGTACATAGTACGGGTACAAAGCCGATCGTAGCTGGGCAATTTAACAAAGAATCCATTCGTACAGCCGTTCGCAAGGAGATTGAGAGGAAGAAGGCATTTGTGGGTGGCAACTGACCATTTTCTGTGTGTGTTTGGAAAAACGCAGGCATGTCCAGGCGTTTGCAGGGCGGGTGTCTGACGCCAATTCTGGGACCAATAAGACTGAAGTGATCGAAAGGGCTGGATTAAGTCCAGAGCTACTCAGAAACTGCAAAAAACGTTTTCATCCCGCTCGGCTGCACACGCGTTCACACACTTGCAAAGCAAAAATACTCTCCCCTGTGGGCGGCGACTTTGCGCTTGCACGGCTGCAAAAAGAAGCTACCGAGCGATCAACTCGGAATGACCCCCATAGTTTCTGAGGTTGAAAAAAGAGAATTTGTCCATCGATTTCAACCTATTTGTAGTCTCCTACACTGTATTATTTTTAGCACTAATTTTATATGTTGAGAATGATGACCAATATTTATATATATTTTTTTAAATATAGTGCGCAATCTACCCACCATAACTGTTAGGGTCTCCTGCCCTGTGCTGCCACGTCGTCATGGCAACCGGGAGACAAGTGCTAGTGGAGTAACCTGAGCGCAGCTGATACTCCGGTTCGGGTCTTTTGCTGTGCAGTGGTTATAGGCTCTGTGCACGGCAGGGGATCCGGTGCTGGTTTTTGTGCTCACAGTCTGTGAGGTCTGGGTGGGGCGTGGACAGCACCTGCTTTATAAGGCCTCTTTTCAGGGTAAGCAGATGCTGCTGAATCTTTGTTGGTTAGTCAGTTCATGAACGTTAGCCAGTACTGTGTAGCTTTGTATTTGTTTGTTGCTTACTGCAAATAGGCCTGGGAATTTGGTATTACACTCTGCCAATCCAGACCTAGCAGTAAGACTGGAGTCAGTCGTTTAGCTTGCTGGGGTTCTGTTACTACTCTGTGAACTTAGCAAGTTTGCGGCTGTATTCTAAGACTTGCCTGTCTAATCCTGTCTCACTGTGCTAGGTGTCAGGGGTCAGTTTAGTGGCAGTAAGCTAAAACCTGTGCACTGCAAGTGAGAATTAGGATTGTGGAGATTCTCCTTGTGTCTATCATTCCATCTCTGACCAAGGAGTTTACTGCCACACCCGTTGGTAACCCTTTAGGGTTTTGCTGTTGCCCTTAGCAACAGCATTTCGGGTACTCTACGTATTAAAACACAACATCTTGCTTTTTCCATCTTAACAGTTCTAATACAAGGGAGATACCCAGTTCCTTAGCCTCTGGGCTTCTCTGTTCACTTTGTGTGTATTTTGTTACCCTATCACCTTCTGTGTACGTTATGTCATATCCCCCAGTTTGTCTGTGAGTCCATCTGTTTTGCATAACAGTTCAAACACCAGTACATTCCTGCAGACACTGGAGTGCATAACAGTTCTGACACCAGTACTTTCCTGCTGGCACTGGTGTGCATAACATATTCAGCAGCCCAATACTCCTGTTGAAATTTTGTGGGAATATGGAGCATACCCCTCAAAATATGTTGCAACAGGTGGTCGATCAGGTGCAGGTCCTGACTCGACAATTTAATGATTTGTCCATTAAAATGCACACCTCCCAGGCTGCTGGCGGAGCTCCCGCAGCAGCAGCACCTGCAGGGGTTAAGGAGCCGAAAGTAAATCTCCCGGATCGTTTTTCTGGAGATCGCTCGCAGTTCTTTTGTTTCAAGGAGAGCTGCAAGCTATACTTCCGGCTTAGGCCTCAGTCTTCTGGGTCGGAGATTCAGCGGGTGGGCATAGTGATTTCCTTGCTACAAGGAGACCCACAGGTCTGGGCATATGGGTTGCAGCCTGACTGTCCGTCGCTTAAAAGTGTTGATGCTTTTTTTACGGCACTGGGCATGTTGTATGATGACCCTGACAAGACGGCCTCAGCCGAGGCTCAGATTTCGATCCTTAAGCAAGGGCGAAGGCCAGTTGAGGTTTACTGTACGGAGTTTCGGAGGTTGGCTCATGATACCCAGTGGAATGACCCAGCCCTGAGACACCAGTACCGAAGAGGTCTTTCTAACCAGATAAAGGACCAACTGGTACAATATCCCTTGCCTGATAGCTTGGATCAGCTCATGCAGTTATCCATCCGGGTGGATAGACGGCTGAGAGAGCGTAGGCTTGAAAGGGAGACTGAGATTTCCTTCCTTCCCAAGGGAACCTCAGACTCTGAGGAATTTTCTGAGGAGCCTATGCAGATTGGGGCTACCCGCCTCTCCTCGCGTGAGAAGACGCGGAGGAGACAGCAGGGGTTGTGTTTGTACTGTGGGAATAAAGGTCATGTGGTAGTATCATGCCCAGAAAAGCCGGAAAACTTCAGGGCCTGAGGGTGATGGGAAATATCCTGTCAGGCCAGAAGTCAGAATTTCCCAAGAAGACTTTTATCATTCCGGTGACCTTGAAGATCCTTGGTCAAACTGTCAAGACTGAGGCCTTTGTGGACAGTGGGGCCGACGGGGTTTTTATGGACCGCCAATTCGCCCTGAAACACTCTGTTCCCTTAGTACCCTTGGCATCGGAAATTGAGATTTGTGGGTTAAACGGGGAACCATTATCCCAAGGTAAAATTACCTCTTGCACTAGCCAGATTTCTTTGTTTATTGGAGCCACACACTCTGAAAAATTGTCCTTTTATGTGACTGTCTGTACTTTTGCCCCATTGGTGTTGGGGTTACCCTGGTTAAGGGCCCACAATCCTCAATTTGACTGGGTCTCTGGGGAGATTCTTAGTTGGGGTACTGATTGTTTCAGGAGTTGCTTGAGCCTTCCAGTCAGGCTCTCGCAGCTAAGTTTGCCAGGATTGCCAGGGTGTTATGCAGATTTTGCGGACGTGTTCTCCAAAAAAGTTGCAGAGGTACTACCTCCCCATCGCCCCTATGACTGTGCCATTGATTTGTTGCCAAATGCTAAGCTTCCCAAGAGCAGGTTGTACTCCCTGTCACGTCCTGAGACTCAGGCTATGGCAGAGTACATTCAGGAGAACTTGGCTAAGGGATTTATCAGACCTTCACAGTCTCCAGTTGGGTCGGGGTTCTTCTTCGTGGGTAAAAAGGACGGTTCGTTGCGACCCTGCATCGACTTCAGGGAATTGAACCGTATCACGATTAAAAACTCATACCCACTGCCTCTCATTTCGGTCTTGTTTGACCAGCTTCGTACTGCCACCATTTTTTCTAAGATTGACCTACGCGGTGCGTACAATCTAATCCGAATAAGAGAGGGGGATGAATGGAAGACTGCCTTTAATACCCACTCAGGGCATTATGAATATTTGGTGATGCCTTTTGGGCTCTGTAATGCCCCGGCAGTCTTCCAGGATTTCATGAATGATGTGCTCAGGGAATATTTGGATAGATTCTTAGTTGTATACTTAGATGACATCCTAATCTTCTCCCATTCCCTGGAGGAACATCGGAAGCATGTACGCTTAGTCCTCCAGAAACTCAGAGACCACCGGCTTGGGGCGAAGCTGGAGAAGTGCGAATTTGAAGTTCAGCAAATCGCATTTCTAGGATATATTATCTCCCCAGAAGGTTTCCAAATGGAGGGTTCCAAGGTACAGGCAGTCCTGGATTGGGTGCAGCCCACTAGTTTGAAGGCGCTTCAGCGTTTCCTGGGCTTTGCGAATTTTTATAGACGATTTATCGCTGGATTTTCGTCTATAGTGGCGCCCTTGGTGGCACTCACTAAGAAAGGGGCGGATGTTGCTCACTGGTCTTGTGAGGCTAAAGCGGCTTTTGCCCGTCTCAAAAGGGCATTTGTTTCGGCCAAGGTGCTGCGACACCCAGATCCAGAGCGTCCTTTTGTGGTGGAGGTGGATGCCTCTGAGATGGGTATTGGGGCAGTGCTTTCTCAGATGGGAGTGTCTGATAATCGCCTTCATCCCTGTGCTTACTTTTCCCGTAAATTTTCGCCTGCCGAGATGAATTATGACGTGGGTAACCGGGAATTGTTGGCTATTAAGGATGCACTCGAGGAGTGGAGACACTGGCTTGAGGGGGCTAAGTTTGTGGTCTCAATTCTCACTGACCATAAGAATCTGGCATATTTAGAGTCAGCGAAGCGTCTCAATGCCAGGCAGGCACGATGGGCTTTGTTTTTTGCTCGCTTTAATTTTTTGATAACATATCGCCCTGGGTCAAAAAACATCAAGGCTGATGCGCTCTCGCGGAGTTTTGCTCCAATCCAGGAGACCACCGAGGAGCCGTTGCCCATTGTTTCCCCATCATGTATTAAAGTGGGCATTACCCAGGACCTCTTATCATTAGTCCTTAGAACACAGGAGCAGGCTCCTCCAGACCTTCCGGTAGGTCTTTTGTTTGTGCCTCCTAGGTTAAGACAGCGAGTGTTCCTGGAATTCCATGCCAAGAAGTCGGCAGGTCACCCGGGTATTGCCAGAACTCGGGAGTTGCTATCTAGGGCGGTGTGGTGGCCCTCGGTGGCTAAGGATGTGGATCAGTGGGTTCGGGCATGTGACATCTGTGCCCGAAATAAGACTCCTAGAGGGGTTCCTGTTGGCCCATTACATCCACTCTCTATCCCATCTAAGCCATGGACCCACATTTCAATGGATTTTGTGGTGGACTTGCCCAAATCCTCGGGGATGACAGCCATCTGGGTTGTCGTTGACAGGTTTTCGAAGATGGCGCACTTCGTTCCACTGGTTGGGCTGCCATCAGCCAGACGCCTGTCTGAATTATTTATGCTGCATGTTGTGCGTCTCCACGGGTTGCCACTTGATGTGGTCTCTGACCGCGGATCCCAGTTTGTGGCCAAATTCTGGAGGGTATTTTGTTCCGATCTCCAGATTTCTGTCAGCTTGTCGTCAGGCTACCATCCGCAGTCTAATGGGCAGACTGAAAGGGTGAACCAGTCCTTGGAGCAGTTCCTCAGGTGTTATGTCTCCAAGTGTCAGACTGACTGGGTTGCTCATCTGTCCATGGCGGAGTTTGCCTATAACAACGCGGCTCACTCTGCTACAGGGATCTCTCCCTTCCTTTGTGTGTATGGGCATCATCCTAAGGCCAATTCTTTTGACCCCCTGGACTCCACGCCTGGTGGTTCCTCTGTGGTTTCGGTCCTTAGAGGTATTTGGCGGAAAGTGAAGAAAGCCCTTGTGTCTGTGTCATTAGTGACCAAAAGGGTTTTTGATAAGCGGAAAAGACCCTGCAGCTTCAAATTAGGAGACTTCGTCTGGTTGTCTACCAAGAATTTGAAGTTGAGACAGCCATCTCATAAGTTAGGGCCCCGGTTCATCGGCCCTTATAAGATCACCAGGGTTATCAATCCGGTGGCATTTCAGTTAGATCTGCCCCGTTCTTTGGGTATCAATAAAACATTTCATTGTTCCCTTTTAAAACGGGCGATTAGTAATCCTTCTACCAGTGGAAGACCTTCCCCTCTTCTGATACGTGGCCAGAGGGAGTTTGTTGTTGAAAGGATTCTTGACTCCAAGGTGGTTCGGGGTCGGCTGTCATTTTTGGTGCACTGGAAGGGGTATGGCCCGGAGGAGCGGTCGTGGGTGCGCAGTTGTGATCTTCATGCCCCCAGACTGATACGCTCTTTCTTCTCGCAGTTCCCCGATAAACCCGGTGGTAGGGGTTCTTTGACCCCTCGTCAGAGGGGGGGTACTGTTAGGGTCTCCTGCCCTGTGCTGCCACGTCGTCATGGCAACCGGGAGACAAGTGCTAGTGGAGTAACCTGAGCGCAGCTGATACTCCGGTTCGGGTCTTTTGCTGTGCAGTGGTTATAGGCTCTGTGCACGGCAGGGGATCCGGTGCTGGTTTTTGTGCTCACAGTCTGTGAGGTCTGAGTGGGGCGTGGACAGCACCTGCTTTATAAGGCCTCTTTTCAGGGTAAGCAGATGCTGCTGAATCTTTGTTGGTTAGTCAGTTCATGAACGTTAGCCAGTACTGTGTAGCTTTGTATTTGTTTGTTGCTTACTGCAAATAGGCCTGGGAATTTGGTATTACACTCTGCCAATCCAGACCTAGCAGTAAGACTGGAGTCAGTCGTTTAGCTTGCTGGGGTTCTGTTACTACTCTGTGAACTTAGCAAGTTTGCGGCTGTATTCTAAGACTTGCCTGTCTAATCCTGTCTCACTGTGCTAGGTGTCAGGGGTCAGTTTAGTGGCAGTAAGCTAAAACCTGTGCACTGCAAGTGAGAATTAGGATTGTGGAGATTCTCCTTGTGTCTATCATTCCATCTCTGACCAAGGAGTTTACTGCCACACCCGTTGGTAACCCTTTAGGGTTTTGCTGTTGCCCTTAGCAACAGCATTTCGGGTACTCTACGTATTAAAACACAACATCTTGCTTTTTCCATCTTAGCAGTTCTAATACAAGGGAGATACCCAGTTCCTTAGCCTCTGGGCTTCTCTGTTCACTTTGTGTGTATTTTGTTACCCTATCACCTTCTGTGTACGTTATGTCATATCCCCCAGTTTGTCTGTGAGTCCATCTGTTTTGCATAACAGTTCAAACACCAGTACATTCCTGCAGACACTGGAGTGCATAACAGTTCTGACACCAGTACTTTCCTGCTGGCACTGGTGTGCATAACAATAACCCTGTATATCCTTATCCGTTAGGAATTTATCTATCCCATTCTTAAAAGTAATGACCAAGTCCGTTATTACCACTCTCTCAGACAGGGAATTCCAAATACATATTGTCCTTACTGTGAAGAAACCTTGTTTTGCATAGTTTGTATTGTTATTCTGAAGGTAACAGGGTTTTAGAATTTACAAACAAAATGGGTGGGGCTGTGATTGAGTATCTCACTCAGTGCATGTCGTGCAAGATGTATGCGCACCTGGAGCAACCGTCCCAATGTGAATACATCTGCATGAGGTGTGTGCGAACGGCTGCCCTGAAAGCCTTGGTAACTGATTTAGAGCAAACCGTTACAAGACTGAGAGATATTCACAATCTCAAGCAAAGCTTAGATCAAACAGTGGAGGAGTTGCAGGGAGTGACACTGGTAGAGGAGGACGAGGACAACCAGGTAGCCAGCTGGGCCACAGTTAGAAGGAAAAAAAAGAGGGAGAGTCGGGACATCTCTGAACTGCCAAACTCCAATAAATTTGCCTGATTGGATGAAGATTCTGTGGATGGCAGTGAAGAAATGATGGAGCTGGAGTAGACTGTTACCTCTAGCAACCGGAGGAGCGATCCCTCCGGTACAGTTGGGATAAAAGAAAGTGAGGTACCTAGTCAGATTGTGGTGGTAGGGGATTCTATTATCAGAAAGACAGACAGGGCAATCTGCTACTGGGACCGTGATCACCATACAGTCTGTTGTCTCCCGGGTGCTCGGGTAAGACACATATTGGACCAGGTAGAAAGATTGTTGGGAGGGGCCGGGAATATCCCAGTGGTCTTGGTGCACATTGGCACCAATGACTAAGTTAGAGGTAGGATGTCCTTAAGAAAGATTATAGGGACTTAGGCCAGAAACTAAAGGCAAGGACATTTAGGGTAATATTCTCCAAAATATTACCTGTGCCACGCGCTAGCCCAGGGAGGCAGAGGGAGATTAGGAAGGTAAATGTGTGGCTTAGAGACTGGTGTAGGAAAGAGGGTTTTGTGTTACTGGAACACTGGGAGGACTTCTCAGTCAGGTGCCATCTTTTTCTGTTGCGATGGATTGCACCTGAATGAGGAGGGAGCAGCAGTGCTGTGGGGGGGAGGATGGTTAGAATTATGGAGGAGATTTTAAACTAGGTGCCTGAGGGGAGGGATAAGCTAGAAACTACGGGTCAAGAAATGAGAATAGGAGGGATGGAGGTAGTGAGCTGAATGAGGGTGGAGAAGGGGGGAGGGAAAGAAAAGCCGGCAAGGGTATTAACAAGGGTATTACCAAGGGTATTACCAAAACACAAATTAACGCTGATTACGAATCACCAGTAACGCATATAGAAAATGATGTTCCTAGCATAAGAGGGAATACTTATCTTAATTGTTTGTATCTAAACGCTAGAAGCCTTACAGGGCAAAAGTGGGAACTAGAAGTCCTTGCAGCAAACAAACTGTATGATATTATAGGTATTACTGTATTACTGTTCAAGAGAAACAAAATAAATAAATAGGGGGGAGGGGGGAGTCTTTATGTAAAGCCTTTTTTAAAACCTGATATGAAGGATGACATTCGTGATGGGACTTTAAATACTGTGGAGACTTTATGGGTAGAAATTGCATGCAAGGGAAAAGGGAACTACTGTAAAAAGCTTCTAATAGGAATATGCTACAAGCCGCCTGATATTAATGTGTCTGATGAGGAATTGTTCCTGAAGTAAATCGAAAATGCTGCCAGATTAGGAGACATAATAGTGTTGGGGGAATTTAACTATCCAGAGATTAATTGGACAAATGATTCATGTGATACTGTTAGGGATAATAGGTTTTTAAACACACAAAATGATCATTACTTACTTAAATTAATCAAGGAACCAACTAGGTACAATGCAATCGTACACCTGGCACTAACATACAATGGGGAACTGATATCAAATATTATAATGGGGAAGTCCATGGGAAACAGCGACCACAATATGATCACATTCAATATCAGTTTTCACAAACAGCCCTATATAGTCTCAACTAAGACTCTAAACTTTAGCAAAGCCAACTTTGCCATGATGAGGGAAGCTTTAAGGGACATTGACTGGGATATTTTGTTTTAAGGCAAGAATACCACAGAGAAATGTATTAAAAATGTTGCTCGCTAGTTATACTCGTAAGTTAATTTCCATGGGCAGCAAATGAAGGAGTAATATTTCCAAACCAATGTGGCTTAACAAAAAGATTAAGGAACTAATGGCCAAAAGAAGCAAGCATTCAAAAAGTATAAATTGGACGGGAAGACAGAGTCATTTAAGTACTATAAGGATTGTAACAAAATATGCAAAAAAGAAATTAGAGCATCTAAAAAAGAAACTGAAAAGCTAATAGCAAAGGAAAGTAAATCAACCCCCAAAAAGGTTTTTAAATACATCAACAGCAAAAGATTAAAGAGAGTATAGGCCCTTTAAAAGGCAAGTTGGGTGTCCTAATCAAAGATGAAAGTGACATAGCGGAGAAATTAGACAAGTTTTTCTCGTCAATATTCACAAGAGAGGACCAAATGGCGGGATTATTATTATTATTATTATTTATTATTATCGTTTATTTATATGGCGCCACAAGGGTTCTGCAGCACCCAATTACAGAGTACACAAATAATCAAGATAGGAAAACGGCAACTTTCAGTTGATGTTAATATAGGACAAGTACAGGGTAAATAAAGATAGCTACATCAGCAGATGACACTGGAATAAGCATCAGGTGGCAGAAGACTGCTCGAGTTGGTGCAGTTGGAGATTATTAAAGTAAGAAAAAGGGATAAGCACATGAGGGAAGAGGGCCCTACTCATGAGAGCTTACATTCTAAAGGGGAGGGGTAGACAGACGGGGGTGACACAGACGGGGTACATAGAAAGCGTGGAACAGAGGGTTAGGATGAGATTTGGCTGGGTTTGGTGAAGAAGTGGGTCTTTAGAGCCCGTTTGAAGTGTTTTAGAGAGGTGGAGAGACTGAGGGGGAGAGGTAGGGAATTCCAGAGAAATGGACCAGCACATGAAAAACCTTGGATGTAGGAGTGGGAGGAAGTAATCAGTAGGCAGGAGAGGTGGATCGAAGAGGACGGGTCGGAGTGTAAAGGGAGATAAGGTCATAGATGGCAGAGGAGTGGGTGAGGGCTTTGTAAGTGAGTGTGAGAAGCTTGAAATGAATTCTGAAAGGAAAGGGGAGCCAGTGAAGGTCTTGTAAGAGAGGAGAGGTGGACGTAGTTCGTTCAGTGAGGAAAATGAATCGGGTAGCAGCATTGAGTATAGATTGGAGAGGAGAGAGGTATTTGTCAGGAAAAAAAAGTAATTGTGAAACAGGCAATATCACAAGAGAGCGCTAGATACCGATCATTACTATATAAACATTTTATTCAATCACATAAAATAAAAGCATAAAAAATGCAATGCATGTTTTCATAAAAGAATTATTCCCACTGCTGATATTATTTACAAGCTGCCATATACTGTATCCCAATTGTAGATTGCACAGATGTCCACATCCAAAAGACCAGTGTGGCTGGTTCCCTCCAAAGCAAATTATAAAGTCCCAATTTGTTTTAGGGAATGTGAATGGTGTTCACTAGATGGTGAATGTTCAGCTGTATAAACGATGGGCGCTATGCTACTACCTCCCCGGACCGCAAAACAATTTTGTGCTCACAACTTATTCCTTAGAGTCTCATGTGAGGCTGGCTGTCAGCATGCAGAATCCGTTGTGGTTGGTGGGAGCGGCGGTGTTCTATTCAGTTCACCGGGGAGCGAGGGCGCCGTTCGTAGCTGCAGAATTCAGGCAGTTTGCCGTGTGCTGGAGTCCGGACTGTGGTGCTGTGCTTATGTAGATCACAGGGAAAAACAGCAGCGAGAGATGTCCTTAACATGTTTCTCCGTGAAAATCAAACCACGGTTTCATCAGAAACCTTCTGATGAAACCGTGGTTTGATTTTCACGGAGAAACATGTTAAGGATAGTGATGAGCGGGTTCGGATCCTCGGGATCCGAACCCGCCCGAACTTCATCTTTTTTTTCACGGGTCCGAGCAACTCGGATCCTCCCGCCTTGCTCGGTTAACCCGAGCGCGCCCGAATGTCATCATCCCGCGGTCAGATTCTCGCGAGATTCGTATTCTATATAAGGAGCCGCACGTCGCCGCCATTTTTCACTCGTGCATTGGAGATGATCGTGAGAGGACGTGGCTGGCGTCCTCTCAGTTTCTATGTTCAGTGGGCTGCAAATTGTGCTGCAAATATCTGTGCTCAGTGTGCTGCAAATATCTGTGCTCAGTGTGCTGCAAGTGCAAATATCTACGTTCTCTGCCTGAAAAACGCTCCATATCTGACTGTGCTCAGTGTGCTGCAAATATCTGTGCACAGTGTGCTAATTGCTTTATTGTGGGGACTGGGGACCAGCAGTATTATATAGTAGGAGGACAGTGCAGAGTTTTGCTGACCAGTGACCACCAGTATTATACGTTCTCTGCCTGAAAAACGCTCCATATCTGTGCTTCATTCATTGTAGTATATAGTAGGAGGACAGTGCAGAATTTTGCTGACCACCAGTATAACTATATATATAGCAGTACGGTATAGTAGTCCACTGCTCTACCTACCTCTGTGTTGTCAAGTATACTATCCATCCATACCTGTGGTGCATTTCAGTTTTGCACAGTTTGCTGACCACCAGTATATACTATATAGCAGTACGGTACAGAAGGCCACTGCTCTACCTACCTCTGTGTCGTCAAGTATACTATCCATCCATACCTGTGGTGCATTTCAGTTTTGCACAGTTTGCTGACCACCAGTATATACTATATAGCAGTACGGTACAGAAGGCCACTGCTCTACCTACCTCTGTGTCGTCAAGTATACTATCCATCCATACCTGTGGTGCATTTCAGTTTTGCACAGTTTGCTGACCACCAGTATATACTATATAGCAGTACGGTACAGTAGGCCACTGCTCTACCTACCTCTGTGTCGTCAAGTATACTATCCATCCATACCTGTGGTGCATTTCAGTTTTGCACAGTTTGCTGTCCACCAGTATATACTATATAGCAGTACGGTACAGTAGGCCACTGCTCTACCTACCTCTGTGTCGTCAAGTATACTATCCATCCATACCTGTGGTGCATTTCAGTTTTGCACAGTTTGCTGTCCACCAGTATATACTATATAGCAGTACGGTACAGTAGGCCACTGCTCTACCTACCTCTGTGTCGTCAAGTAAACTATCCATCCATACCTGTGGTGCATTTCAGTTTTGCACAGTTTGCTGACCACCAGTATATACTATATAGCAGTACGGTACAGTAGTCCACTGCTCTACCTACCTCTGTGTCGTCAAGTATACTATCCATCCATACCTGTGGTGCATTTCAGTTTTGCACAGTTTGCTGACCACCAGTATATACTATACAGCAGTACGGTACAGTAGGCCACTGCTCTACCTACCTCTGTGTCGTCAAGTATACTATCCATCCATACCTGTGGTGCATTTCAGTTTTGCACAGTTTGCTGTCCACCAGTATATACTATATAGCAGTACGGTACAGTAGTCCACTGCTCTACCTACCTCTGTGTCGTCAAGTATACTATCCATCCATACCTGTGGTGCATTTCAGTTTTGCACAGTTTGCTGACCACCAGTATATACTATACAGCAGTACGGTACAGTAGGCCACTGCTCTACCTACCTCTGTGTCGTCAAGTATACTATCCATCCATACCTGTGGTGCATTTCAGTTGTGCGCAGTATACAGATGTGTCCTGATATATCGTTGCTGTGTACCGCATAGCGGGAACCATGCAACTCGCGCCAACTCCTTGCGCTATAACTCCCGTTATAAGTTGCGTTGTAAATGTGACGTCACGTTATAATTGTAACGTTCATTCTACTTTCTGTCCACCAGATGTCGCTTTTCCTAAACTCTACAGCGCATGCCTCAAATAGCCAACGGACCCTTCATAGCGCCGCCTGCTGATTGGCTGACATTTATTGTGACAATGACGAACCATTAATCACTTCCCTTATAATATGGGAATTATTTCGGACTAGCTTTGTGTTTTAGTCACTACCAGATGGTCTCCAGCCACACTGCCGCCCAATCACGCTAGCTATAGATATTGTCGTTACTGTGTGTACAAATTGCAGGATCACATTAGCGTAAGCAGTTACCTTTTTTTTTTTTTCTAAAGCACCAAGATACAACACATAACATATAAACCCGGAGGGCCCACCTCGACCATGGTCGGCTGTGGCCTAACTAGAACAGCGGCAGCCTGCAATGCTTGAAGACCCGGGTTCGATACAGAGTTTGGCACCCATTTATTATTTTATTTTAATTTTTTTTTCTTTTTTAATACAATAAAGTTGTGTTTTAAGTTTCTACTTCTCGTTATATACAAAAAGTCCGCTTCTACTAAATACAAGGCCATGCTGCAGCCCTGTTCACGGTATTCATCTAGTCGTTACGTTGGGTACAAAATGATGGATAACATTAGCATAAGCAGCAATCCTATTTCGGACTAGCTTTGTGTCTCTCTTGTTTCAAATGGGCAGAAATATTGAATGCAAAGTGCAACTGGGTACCTACAGTATCTCATGAATGCACAGTATGACTACCAGATGGTCTTCAGCCACACTGCCGCCCAATCACACTAGCTATAGATATTGTCGTTACAGTGTGTACAAATTGCAGGATCACATATGTGTCTGTTTCAAATGGGCAATTCCGGACGAATTGCGCCTTTTTTTCGACCGTTTTAGGATTCGACAGTACTCTACAGTCGAAACCCTCCACCCCGGACCATGAATTCGACATACAGTATTCAATACATAACGGATTCGACACTCCCCTTGTCGAATAACGGACCAATCGTCGAGTAGTGGGCGTCCTGGATTCGACTTCCCGAATCCTT
Organism: Pseudophryne corroboree; assembly: GCF_028390025.1. Lineage (NCBI taxonomy): Eukaryota > Metazoa > Chordata > Amphibia > Anura > Myobatrachidae > Pseudophryne > Pseudophryne corroboree. Next base: position 391,639,836 of record NC_086447.1, on the reverse strand, counting down.
TATAGGGCTTGTTTGCTGCGTGCTCAGCAGCCATTTTGTGACCCTGCAGTGTGGAGAGGAGGTGTTGCAGAGCAATCAAAGTGGTTTTGTTTGCTGTGGTATCGTTTGGACACCCAGCAGGCTTTAATCCAGGATGGACAGGATACCTGTTACCCCGGAGGGGAGTTGGTTTTGGAGGGATTTCTGCATTTGTAGGTAAGTACCACATGTGGTCTGGCGTTGCATGTAAGTGTTTGTGTAGTGTATGGGTGGTGTTCTGAGTGCTTGGCTACTGTTTTGGATGAGGTATGATTGCAGTATGTAATGTTTGGGTGGTTTCTAAATGTTTTTTTTTTCATGTTTGGGTGGTTTTTCACGTGTTTTTTTTGTTGCCATAAATGTATTTTGGGTCATGCTTTTGCATTGGTGTACCTCCAGCATGTGCAGGGATGCTTTTTGGCTTGTTTGGGGTGGTTTTGAGTATGTCGGTAACTCACATGTGGCCGACATGTGGTTTTGTTTGTTTCCAAAAAGTGTTTTTTGGCTTCTAATTTAGCACTGGTGCATCCCTGCACATGCTGGAGGTACTTTTTGGCTTGTTTGGGGTGGTTTTGAGTATGTCGGTAACTCACATGTGGCCGACATGTGGTCTTGTTTGTTTCCAAAATGTGTTTTTTTGGCTTCTAATTTAGCACTGGTGCGTCCCTGCACATGCTGGAGGTACTTTTTGGCTTGTTTGGCTGAGGTTTTTTTTCTTCAAATTTTCAAATTTTTTTTATGTGTGTTTGGTCCTGCAAGAGCACTGGGGTCCCAGCAGCATGACGTGTGGTTGCATGTAATTATGTAATGTGTGTTACATTTTTTACATTTTTTTTTATTTTTACAACAGAGATGTCCAGGGACAAGCGGCCCCGATCCCCCCCTTCCCCCCACCCCTCAGAAGAATTTTCCCTGCACAGCAATGAGGAGTGGGAGCCGACCCAGGAGGAGGATACGACCGACCAGGCATCCAGTGACCAGCCGCGGTCGTCAAGGGACCAAAGGAGGAAGCAAAAGAAAAGGCCTAGAAAGGTAAATACTGACAACACCTGCAGACACAATAGCATCCAACTTGACACACCCTAGTTTGCGTACTGCCATGCACACCTACAGGTATCTTTGCGCACTGCCAGGGACATACCAATCATATTAATTGCATGTTTTTTTTATCCCTAAAGGCAAGAGGATCAGTCGGAGGAGGAAGCCTCTGGTGAAGAGGCAGGACAGAAGCCGCGTGGGCCCAGATACACTGAGGGGAAAACTGTGCCCTAGTGGATGGCGTCGACAGGTCCTACGACGTTCTGTATGGATCAAGGGCACAGACCACAGCAGCTAAGACCAAGCGAAACATCTGGGATGCCATCGCGACACAAGTCACTGCAGTATCTGGAAACCGCCGGAGCACCAGAAACTGCATGAAGCGGTACAGTGATTGCCGCAGACAGACCAAGAAGAAGATGGGGATGCAGCGCCGACATGAGAAAGCTACGGGAGGTGGTCCGGCTCTCAATCTGAAGTTGCTACCCTGGGAGGATGTTATTAAAAGGCGCATGAACCCTGTCATGGTCCAAGGAGTTCGCGGAGGTGTGGACTCCAGCCGTCCTGCTGGCTTTCCTGAGGAGGAAGAACCGCCCAGAAGACGGAAGACGGCGGGAGATAAGCAGTCCAAAAGGAGGCCTGATGGTAAGAATACATTCAGATGAGCTGTACTAAATCTTTATTTTTTTTTTATTTGCTAATGTGTTGGTTCTTTCCCACAGACACGCCTGCCCAGAGGACATCACCTACGCGCAGGACATCACCAGCGCGCAGACCATCACCTGCGCAGCAGGCATCGGCAGCAGCGCGTGGACCATCACCTGCGCAGCAAGCATCAGCAGCACGCAGATCTTCACCTGCGTGCCAGACGTCATCAGCGCGCAGAAAGTCACCTGCGCGCCAGACATCGTCAGTGCGCAGAAAGTCACCTGCGCGCCAGACAGCGTGCAGAACGTCACCTGCATGCCAGGCACCGTCGGCGACCACACCACCAGCTGGGCGCCAAACTACAGCTCCTGCACGCAGGCCATCACCAGCTCATCTCTCCAGGAGCTCTGGGACTATGACCGAAGAGCCTCAAGACACTACCCTTGTGGACCCATCACCCGCACTGTTTGAGTCAACAGGGTTAACGGACAAGACTTTTCTAGGGTTTGAAGACAGCCGTGCAGAAGTATCCAGCCGGACCCTTGAAAAGTCTCCCGAATTGAGGACAAGTGAAGCTCCTGGAACAGCGGCATCATCAGATGGAGCAGGTTTTTATTTTTGGTGGGGGGTTTTTGGTTGTGGGGGGGTCACCATTTTTGTATAGTTTATTAACTTATTTTTTTTTTCTTCTTTTGCAAACAGAGGTGCCACAGACCAGCAGCGGACTTGCGTCGGGATTGATCCCTACTTCAGGCCGGATCTCTTGCGTGATGAGTCGGACGACGATGAGGTGGAAGTGCAGCAGCCTGCTGTTTCTACATCCCTGTGTGAGTAATTATCAAATTGTGAGCCTTCAAACAAATGTATGAATGTGTATACTAATTTCTAATTTTTCTTTTCAGCTTCACAAATGCAATTGGTGGCAGAAGTACAGCAAGGGCAGGATCCCTCAAATGTACAGAGGGTACACACCCTGGCAGCCGAGATAACTTCCCACCAGGATACTTACACGAGTGTCGTTGGAACCAGACTGGACGCCATTGAGAAGACAATGGAGAAGATGGCAAACGGTTTGGTTGACATGCAAAAGGCTCTTTCCGACAGCACGGCAGAAATGCAAAAGACCAGAAGAGAAGATCACAGGGAGTCTATGGACATCCTTCACATTCTGGCCACATCCATCAACCGGCTGGTGGATAACACATCGTGCCTGGCACATAGCATTGACAACATGTCGGAGAGCCAACAACACTCGGCAGCCAGCCAGCAGATCATCGCAACTACGCTACAGATGATCTATGACAAGCTCCCAGAGCCAGCTCAACAACACGCTGGTGAACCACCACAAGCCACATGGACGCCTCCTGCCCTTGCTCCACCACAATCCTGGTATGGACGGTCACAACTGTACCAAGGATATCCAGGGATGTACCCCACCTACCAGATGCCTCCACCACCGGCCACCACGTCTACACCAGCACGGCCACTGAGGAAACCTCAACGCACCCCTCAGCCACCCAGGGCATCGACGCCACACCAGGAGGAAGAACAGGATCCGGACGGAAAACCACCCTAGGCCCGGTCATATTGTTTTATTTACCCTATTATGTTTTTCATGTTTCCCTTTCTCCCCCTCCCATTAGTTTGTTATTTTTCTTACTATTGTTTTTTATTATGTTTTTCATGTTTCCCTTTCTCCCCCTCCCATTAGTTTGTTATTTTTCTTACTATTGTTTTTTATTTGTGTTGGGCTCCCCCACCCGTGACCGGGTACTACCAAGGAGCTTTATGTTTAGGCATACATGCGCGGGCATGTATGCGGGCGCGTGTGGTCAGTGATGAAAGCTCCTTGTGGTTACATATATGATGGGCCAAAGAGCTATTCCGACACCACTTTTTTTAAAAACAAACTCCTTTTTGTATTGGTGTAAATTAGGCTTTCACTGTTGAGTGAATTTACTATTCACTACTGTTTATTTTTGGCTTCTTCATAGGATTGGGTGGAAAATTGAAGTGTACGGCGTAGTTCGTGTTGTGCGTACCAAGGTGAGTAAAGCCATGTTTCAATGTACAATATATATTCAAGAAACTTTGGAACGCCTGCCCTTGGAACAATACAGTCCTGCATTGGGTCATGCTGGACTGTGTGGTTCCACAAGTGCAGCCGTGTCAAAGTGCTGACCGCTTTCTTGACTCTGCCACTTTGCAACGTCTGAACCTGGGAACAACACAGTCCAGCGTTGGGTCATGCTGGACTGTGTGGTTCCACAAATGTTCTTTGGAAAGGAATGAACATGAAAGGAATCATTAGTGTCTTTACTTAATGTATTTTTTATTTCAGATACAGTATCTACTAGAGATGAGCGCCGGAAATTTTTCGGGTTTTGTGTTTTGGTTTTGGGTTCGGTTCCGCGGCCATGTTTTGGGTTCGACCGCGTTTTGGCAAAACCTCACCGAATTTTTTTTGTCGGATTCGGGTGTGTTTTGGATTCGGGTGTTTTTTTCAAAAAACCCTAAAAAACAGCTTAAATCATAGAATTTGGGGGTCATTTTGATCCCAAAGTATTATTAACCTCAAAAACCATAATTTCCACTCATTTTCAGTCTATTCTGAATACCTCACACCTCACAATATTATTTTTAGTCCTAAAATTTGCACCGAGGTCGCTGTGTGAGTAAGATAAGCGACCCTAGTGGCCGACACAAACACCGGGCCCATCTAGGAGTGGCACTGCAGTGTCACGCAGGATGTCCCTTCCAAAAAACCCTCCCCAAACAGCACATGACGCAAAGAAAAAAAGAGGCGCAATGAGGTAGCTGACTGTGTGAGTAAGATAAGCGACCCTAGTGGCCGATACAAACACCGGGCCCATCTAGGAGTGGCACTGCAGTGTCACGCAGGATGTCCCTTCCAAAAAACCCTCCCCAAACAGCACATGACGCAAAGAAAAAAAGAGGCGCAATGAGGTAGCTGACTGTGTGAGTAAGATAAGCGACCCTAGTGGCCGACACAAACACCGGGCCCATCTAGGAGTGGCACTGCAGTGTCACGCAGGATGTCCCTTCCAAAAAACCCTCCCCAAACAGCACATGACGCAAAGAAAAAAAGAGGCGCAATGAGGTAGCTGACTGTGTGAGTAAGATAAGCGACCCTAGTGGCCGATACAAACACCGGGCCCATCTAGGAGTGGCACTGCAGTGTCACGCAGGATGTCCCTTCCAAAAAACCCTCCCCAAACAGCACATGACGCAAAGAAAAAAAGAGGCGCAATGAGGTAGCTGACTGTGTGAGTAAGATAAGCGACCCTAGTGGCCGACACAAACACCGGGCCCATCTAGGAGTGGCACTGCAGTGTCACGCAGGATGTCCCTTCCAAAAAACCCTCCCCAAACAGCACATGACGCAAAGAAAAAAAGAGGCGCAATGAGGTAGCTGACTGTGTGAGTAAGATAAGCGACCCTAGTGGCCGACACAAACACCGGGCCCATCTAGGAGTGGCACTGCAGTGTCACGCAGGATGTCCCTTCCAAAAAACCCTCCCCAAACAGCACATGACGCAAAGAAAAAAAGAGGCGCAATGAGGTAGCTGACTGTGTGAGTAAGATAAGCGACCCTAGTGGCCGACACAAACACCGGGCCCATCTAGGAGTGGCACTGCAGTGTCACGCAGGATGTCCCTTCCAAAAAACCCTCCCCAAACAGCACATGACGCAAAGAAAAAAAGAGGCGCAATGAGGTAGCTGACTGTGTGAGTAAGATAAGCGACCCTAGTGGCAGACACAAACACCGGGCCCATCTAGGAGTGGCACTGCAGTGTCACGCAGGATGTCCCTTCCAAAAAACCCTCCCCAAACAGCACATGACGCAAAGAAAAAAAGAGGCGCAATGAGGTAGCTGACTGTGTGAGTAAGATAAGCGACCCTAGTGGCCGACACAAACACCGGGCCCATCTAGGAGTGGCACTGCAGTGTCACGCAGGATGTCCCTTCCAAAAAACCCTCCCCAAACAGCACATGACGCAAAGAAAAAAAGAGGCGCAATGAGGTAGCTGACTGTGTGAGTAAGATAAGCGAACCTAGTGGCCGACACAAACACCGGGCCCATCTAGGAGTGGCACTGCAGTGTCACGCAGGATGTCCCTTCCAAAAAACCCTCCCCAAACAGCACATGACGCAAAGAAAAAAAGAGGCGCAATGAGGTAGCTGACTGTGTGAGTAAGATAAGCGACCCTAGTGGCCGACACAAACACCGGGCCCATCTAGGAGTGGCACTGCAGTGTCACGCAGGATGTCCCTTCCAAAAAACCCTCCCCAAACAGCACATGACGCAAAGAAAAAAAGAGGCGCAATGAGGTAGCTGACTGTGTGAGTAAGATAAGCGACCCTAGTGGCCGACACAAACACCGGGCCCATCTAGGAGTGGCACTGCAGTGTCACGCAGGATGTCCCTTCCAAAAAACCCTCCCCAAACAGCACATGACGCAAAGAAAAAAAGAGGCGCAATGAAGTAGCTGACTGTGTGAGTAAGATAAGCGAACCTAGTGGCCGACACAAACACCGGGCCCATCTAGGAGTGGCACTGCAGTGTCACGCAGGATGTCCCTTCCAAAAAACCCTCCCCAAACAGCACATGACGCAAAGAAAAAAAGAGGCGCAATGAGGTAGCTGACTGTGTGAGTAAGATAAGCGACCCTAGTGGCCGACACAAACACCGGGCCCATCTAGGAGTGGCACTGCAGTGTCACGCAGGATGTCCCTTCCAAAAAACCCTCCCCAAACAGCACATGACGCAAAGAAAAATAAAAGAAAAAAGAGGTGCAAGATGGAATTGTCCTTGGGCCCTCCCACCCACCCTTATGTTGTATAAACAAAACAGGACATGCACACTTTAACCAACCCATCATTTCAGTGACAGGGTCTGCCACACGACTGTGACTGATATGACGGGTTGGTTTGGACCCCCCCCAAAAAAGAAGCAATTAATCTCTCCTTGCACAAACTGGCTCTACAGAGGCAAGATGTCCACCTCATCATCATCCTCCGATATATCACCGTGTACATCCCCCTCCTCACAGATTATCAATTCGTCCCCACTGGAATCCACCATCTCAGCTCCCTGTGTACTTTGTGGAGGCAATTGCTGCTGGTCAATGTCTCCGCGGAGGAATTGATTATAATTCATTTTAATGAACATCATCTTCTCCACATTTTCTGGATGTAACCTCGTACGCCGATTGCTGACAAGGTGAGCGGCGGCACTAAACACTCTTTCGGAGTACACACTTGTGGGAGGGCAACTTAGGTAGAATAAAGCCAGTTTGTGCAAGGGCCTCCAAATTGCCTCTTTTTCCTGCCAGTATAAGTACGGACTGTGTGACGTGCCTACTTGGATGCGGTCACTCATATAATCCTCCACCATTCTTTCAATGTTGAGAGAATCATATGCAGTGACAGTAGACGACATGTCCGTAATCGTTGTCAGGTCCTTCAGTCCGGACCAGATGTCAGCATCAGCAGTCGCTCCAGACTGTCCTGCATCACCGCCAGCGGGTGGGATCGGAATTCTGAGCCTTTTCCTCGCACCCCCAGTTGCGGGAGAATGTGAAGGAGGAGATGTTGACAGGTCGCGTTCCGCTTGACTTGACAATTTTCTCACCAGCAGGTCTTTCAACCCCAGAAGACTTGTGTCTGCCGGAAAGAGAGATCCAAGGTAGGTTTTAAATCTAGGATCGAGCACGGTGGCCAAAATGTAGTGCTCTGATTTCAACAGATTGACCACCCGTGAATCCTTGTTAAGCGAATTAAGGGCTCCATCCACAAGTCCCACATGCCTAGCGGAATCGCTCCGTGTTAGCTCCTCCTTCAATGTCTCCAGCTTCTTCTGCAAAAGCCTGATGAGGGGAATGACCTGACTCAGGCTGGCAGTGTCTGAACTGACTTCACGTGTGGCAAGTTCAAAGGGCATCAGAACCTTGCACAACGTTGAAATCATTCTCCACTGCACTTGAGACAGGTGCATTCCACCTCCTATATCGTGCTCAATTGTATAGGCTTGAATGGCCTTTTGCTGCTCCTCCAACCTCTGAAGCATATAGAGGGTTGAATTCCACCTCGTTACCACTTCTTGCTTCAGATGATGGCAGGGCAGGTTCAGTAGTTTTTGGTGGTGCTCCAGTCTTCTGTACGTGGTGCCTGTACGCCGAAAGTGTCCCGCAATTCTTCTGGCCACCGACAGCATCTCTTGCACGCCCCTGTCGTTTTTTAAAAAATTCTGCACCACCAAATTCAAGGTATGTGCAAAACATGGGACGTGCTGGAATTTGCCCATATTTAATGCACACACAATATTGCTGGCGTTGTCCAATGCCACAAATCCACAGGAGAGTCCAATTGGGGTAAGCCATTCCGCGATGATCTTCCTCAGTTGCTGTAAGAGGTTTTCAGCTGTGTGCGTATTCTGGAAAGCGGTGATACAAAGCGTAGCCTGCCTAGGAAAGAGTTGGCGTTTGCGAGATGCTGCTACTGGTGCCGCCGCTGCTGTTCTTGCGGCGGGAGTCCATACATCTACCCAGTGGGCTGTCACAGTCATATAGTCCTGACCCTGCCCTGCTCCACTTGTCCACATGTCCGTGGTTAAGTGGACATTGGGTACAACTGCATTTTTTAGGACACTGGTGAGTCTTTTTCTGACGTCCGTGTACATTCTCGGTATCGCCTGCCTAGAGAAGTGGAACCTAGATGGTATTTGGTAACGGGGGCACACTGCCTCAATAAATTGTCTAGTTCCCTGTGAACTAACGGCGGATACCGGACGCACGTCTAACACCAACATAGTTGTCAAGGCCTCAGTTATCCGCTTTGCAGCAGGATGACTGCTGTGATATTTCATCTTCCTCGCAAAGGACTGTTGGACAGTCAATTGCTTACTGGAAGTAGTACAAGTGGGCTTACGACTTCCCCTCTGGGATGACCATCGACTCCCAGCAGCAACAACAGCAGCACCAGCAGCAGTAGGCGTTACACGCAAGGATGCATCGGAGGAATCCCAGGCAGGAGAGGACTCGTCAGAATTGCCAGTGACATGGCCTGCAGGACTATTGGCATTCCTGGGGAAGGAGGAAATTGACACTGAGGGAGTTGGTGGGGTGGTTTGCGTGAGCTTGGTTACAAGAGGAAGGGATTTACTGGTCAGTGGACTGCTTCCGCTGTCGGCCAAAGTTTTTGAACTTGTCACTGACTTATTATGAATGCGCTGCAGGTGACGTATAAGGGAGGATGTTCCGAGGTGGTTAACGTCCTTACCCCTACTTATTACAGCTTGACAAAGGGAACACACGGCTTGACAAATGTTGTCCGCATTTCTGGTGAAATACTTCCACACCGAAGAGCTGATTTTTTTGGTATTTTCACCAGGCATGTCAACGGCCATATTCCTCCCACGGACAACAGGTGTCTCCCCGGGTGCCTGACTTAAACAAACCACCTCACCATCAGAATCCTCCTTGTCAATTTCCTCCCCAGCGCCAGCAACACCCATATCCTCCTCATCCTGGTGTACTTCAACACTGACATCTTCAATCTGACTATCAGGAACTGGACTGCGGGTGCTCCTTCCAGCACTTGCAGGGGGCGTGCAAATGGTGGAAGGCGCATGCTCTTCACGTCCAGTGTTGGGAAGGTCAGGCATCGCAACCGACACAATTGGACTCTCCTTGTGGATTTGGGATTTCGAAGAACACACAGTTCTTTGCGGTGCTTTTGCCAGCTTGAGTCTTTTCAGTTTTCTAGCGAGAGGCTGAGTGCTTCCATCCTCATGTGAAGCTGAACCACTAGCCATGAACATAGGCCAGGGCCTCAGCCGTTCCTTGCCACTCCGTGTGGTAAATGGCATATTGGCAAGTTTACGCTTCTCCTCCGACAATTTTATTTTAGGTTTTGGAGTCCTTTTTTTACTGATATTTGGTGTTTTGGATTTGACATGCTCTGTACTATGACATTGGGCATCGGCCTTGGCAGACGACGTTGCTGGCATTTCATCGTCTCGGCCATGACTAGTGGCAGCAGCTTCAGCACGAGGTGGAAGTGGATCTTGATCTTTCCCTAATTTTGGAACCTCAACATTTTTGTTCTCCATATTTTAATAGGCACAACTAAAAGGCACCTCAGGTAAACAATGGAGATGGATGGATACTAGTATACAATTATGGATGGACTGCCGAGTGCCGACACAGAGGTAGCTACAGCCGTGGACTACCGTACTGTACTGTGTCTACTGCTAATATAGACTGGATGATAATGAGATGTAGTATGTATAAAGAAGAAAAAAAAACCACGGGTAGGTGGTATACAATTATGGATGGACTGCCGAGTGCCGACACAGAGGTAGCTACAGCCGTGGACTACCGTACTGTACTGTGTCTGCTGCTAATATAGACTGGATGATAATGAGATGTAGTATGTATAAAGAAGAAAGAAAAAAAAACCACGGATAGGTGGTATACAATTATGGACGGACTGCCAAGTGCCGACACAGAGGTAGCTACAGCCGTGGACTACCGTACTGTACTGTGTCTGCTGCTAATATAGACTGGATGATAATGAGATGTAGTATGTATAAAGAAGAAAGAAAAAAAAACCACGGGTAGGTGGTATACAATTATGGACGGACTGCCGAGTGCCGACACAGAGGTAGCTACAGCCGTGGACTACCGTACTGTACTGTGTCTGCTGCTAATATAGACTGGTTGATAATGAGATGTAGTATGTATAAAGAAGAAAAATAAAACCACGGGTAGGTGGTATACAATTATGGATGGACTACCAAGTGCCGACACAGAGGTAGCTACAGCCGTGGACTACCGTACTGTACTGTGTCTGCTGCTAATATAGACTGGATGATAATGAGATGTAGTATGTATAAAGAAGAAAGAAAAAAAAACCACGGGGAGGTGGTATACAATTATGGATGGACTGCCGAGTGCCGACACAGAGGTAGCTACAGCCGTGAGCTACCGTACTGTGTCTGCTGCGACTGGATGATAAATAATGATATAAAAAATATATATATATCACTACTGCAGCCGGACAGGTATATATTATATAATGACGGACCTGCTGGACACTGTCTGTCAGCAGAATGAGTTTTTTATAGAATAAAAAAACACCACACAAGTCACACGACGAGTGTTTAACTTTTTCAGGCAATCACAATATAGTATACTATACTGGTTGTCAGTGTGGTCAGGTCACTGGTCAGTCACACTGGCAGTGGCACTCCTGCAGCAAAAGTGTGCACTGTTTAATTTTAATAATATGTATGTACTCCTGGCTCCTGCTATAACCTATAACTGCCCCCCAGTCTCCCCCACAATTAAGCTGTGTGAGCACAGTCAGATATTATACATAGATGATGCAGCACACTGGGCTGAGCACAGATATGGTATGTGACTGAGTCACTGTGTATCGTTTTTTTCAGGCAGAGAACGGATTATATTAAATAAAACTGCAGTGGTGGTCACTGGTCAGTGGTCAGTCACTAGTAAACTCTGCACTCTCTATCTCTATTCTCTAGTACTCCTAAGCTCCAGTAAATCAAGTGTCTCTGTCTCAATCTCACTCTCTCTCTTCTAATCTAAATGGAGAGGACGCCAGCCACGTCCTCTCCCTATCAATCTCAATGCACGTGTGAAAATGGCGGCGACGCGCGGCTCCTTATATAGAATCCGAGTCTCGCGATAGAATCCGAGCCTCGCGAGAATCCGACAGCGTCATGATGACGTTCGGGCGCGCTCGGGTTAACCGAGCAAGGCGGGAAGATCTGAGTCGCTCGGATCCGTGTAAAAAAAGCTGAAGTTCGGGCGGGTTCGGATTCCGAGGAACCGAACCCGCTCATCTCTAGTATCTACACAAGAAAAGAATGTAAAGAAGAACAAACACTGCTTTTTGTTTAATTACATTTTATTTTTTAATCCAAAATTAAATACAATTATATTTCTTCAATACATTTTTAAAATGAGAAGTTGAATGTTTTTCTTTAAATAATTAGTAAATAAAATGTAAAATTTCAGAGATGCAGTGGTATTGTGTTAGGTCGCCCATGGTACAGCAGGGGAACTGTCGTGTCCCTTTTCATCCATGCTGTTTCCTGCACCTTGGGAAGGATACTCCGCAAGACCTGTGGAAGAGAATAGTATTGTGTCATCCAAAGACAAGGTACAAGCAGGTTACATCGGCCTTTGTCCCAAATGCAACCCTCCGGCACTTGAGAAACTACACATCCAAGCATGCCCTGACACTGCGTAAGCATTGGTGCATCAGGGCATGATTGGATGTGCAGTTTTGCAAATGGCGGAGGGCTGCACTTTGGACATGCCGGGGTTACTTGGACAAGAGGGAGTTTTGGGCAATACATCTCACCTGAGGGGGGTTGTCAGCTACATGGCGGAGGTTCAGGTCCACATCACATGTAGGTCGACCATGGTACAGCAAGGGAACTGTCCTGTCACTTCATCCATGCTGGTTCCTGCACCTTCGGAAGGATACTCCGCAAGACCTGTGGAAGAGAATAGTATTGTGTCATCCAAAGACAAGGTACAAGCAGGTTACATCGGCCTTTGTCCCAAATGCAACCCTCCGGCACTTGAGAAACTACACATCCAAGCATGCCCTGACACTGTGTAAGCATTGGTGCATCAGGGCATGATTGGATGTGCAGTTTTGCAAATGGCGGAGGGCTGCACTTTGGACATGCCGGGGTTTCTTGGACAAGAGGGAGTTTTGGGAAATACATCTCACCTGAGGGGGGTTGTCAGCTACATGGCGGAGGTTCAGGTCCACATCACATGTAGGTCGACCATGGTACAGCAAGGGAACTGTCCTGTCACTTCATCCACGCTGGTTCCTGCACTTTGGGAAGGATACTCCGCAAGACCTGTGGAAGAGAATAGTATTGTGTCATCCAAAGACAAGGTACAAGCAGGTTACATCGGCCTTGGTCCCAAATGCAACCCTCCGGCACTTGAGAAACTACACATCCAAGCATGCCCTGACACTGCGTAAGCATTGGTGCATCAGGGCAGGATTGGATGTGCAGTTTTGCAAATGGCGGAGGGCTGCACTTTGGACATGCCGGGGTTACTTGGACAAGAGGGAGTTTTGGGCAATACATCTCACCTGAGGGGGGTTGTCAGCTACATGGCGGAGGTTCAGGTCCACATCACATGTAGGTCGACCATGGTACAGCAGGGGAACTGTCCTGTCACTTCACCCACGCTGGTTTCTGCACCTTGGGAAGGATACTCCGCAAGACCTGTGGAAGAGAATGAGGAGTTAATTTGAGAGCGTTTCCTACACCCTGGGAAAGAACAAAAGGTCCCAGCAACACTGCGCATATACACAGGTTACTCAGACAAGATGGAGTTTTGGCCAATACATCTCACCTGAAAGAGTGACTAACATGGCGGTGGTTCAGGTCCACATCACAAGTAGGACGTCCATGGTAGAGTGGGGTAAACTGGTCCAATACTGGAGTGGCTTTGCAGAAGTGTATCCTGGGTAAAACTGAAATCATGGGTACATTTCCCTCAGCAGAGTGAAAAAATATATATTCTTTAAAAAAAATCAAATAAATAATACTTGTGAGTCATAAAAAGACAAACCAAGTAGATAATCCCTTCAAATATAAATAGATATGCTATTAGCAATCCAAAAAGCAAAAAAAAAAACATTATAAATTTTTTTTTTATTAGATCCCGCCAGCAAAGTGAGGCGGAATGAAATTGACGAAATTGCTGTCGAAAAGCACTGTTGTCGAATCGACATTCTTCAATTGAATATACTTTTGTCGAAAAGCCGCATTTTGACCATTGCAGACTAATACACCACAGTGTACTGTAGTTATTTGAATATGAAGGTGTTTCACCAAAGGTGATGGCTAGCATTAAGAGGGAAGTCCAGGAACACAGCATTCTGTACAGTATACTGTAGGGGATACAGTAGCTGCCACCTCTAAATGTGAATCTACTGTACCTTAAAATGCTGCCTTTAATAGTAAAATAAACATGGGGGAATACTGTACAGTATGTGTGTCTGGCACTTTGGGGGCATACTGTACAGTATGTGTATCTGGCACTGTGGGGGCATACAGTATGTGTATCTGGCACTGTGAGGGCATACCGTACGTTTATCTGGCACTGTGGGAGCATACTGTACGTGCAGGGCTGGTTCCACACTTTGTGGCGCCCAGTGCGAAAGTTTCAACTCCCCCCCCCTCTTCTCCCCCCCAGGCAAAACAGTTAGGCAAAAAACATGGGGAATGGCTTCATAGGGGAGGGGCATGGCCACAGTTATGCCCCCAGATTTGCACCAAGTAGCTTTGCCCCCTGTAGCTGTGCCCCCTGTTGCTTTGCCCCCCATTGGACACAGGGATGGTCATTTATAGTACAGGAGAGGTCATAGGTTGGTTTGAATAGGTGGGCGATGTCTGTTCCAGGTGCACTTGCAGGTGGTCTCCTCTGGGTTCCCGCCGCATAACAAATGTACAGTAAATACAGTTAATATTTATGTTCTGTTCCTGCACATAACTATTCGCAGGAGCCTGCAATCTTCAGCAAACTAACACCGGAATATTTCCCTTAAAATACCCTACAGCTGGATACCAAACACCACCTTATAATCTAATTCTGTCCCCTCCTATCCTGTAAAGGTGAATCCCTTTGTTCTGATACCATTTAAACTATTGTAACTTGCTGGTGTGGTGCAGGGAACCTATGTGTACATTATTCACTATTTGGATTAAATATGTAATGTGTTTTTATGGCTTTCCCATGCCATCACAAACTCTACCGTAATTACCCATACCACGCGCTAATACGCAGGACCGCGGGAGCGACCATAATTGCAAATATGTGCACGCACGGCAGAACAAGTACGCGCACGGAGGCCATCTGTGTGTAGTTTGTACGTGGTGTGTGTACTGCAATATTTTTTGACTTCGACACCAGTTGATGGAGCTGTGGCGCAGGCACCTGGGTCATCTGGGATATGACAACATCCAGAAACTACTCTATGGACTGACAACTGGAATCACTGTGAGTAATACTGAGAGACCTGTGTGTGAGAGTTGTATAAAAGGAAAGCAGACTTGCACCCCATTTCCTAAGTCTACTAGTAAAGCATAAATACCACTAGCCCTAGTGCATACTGATGTATGTGGTCCGATGGAGATGGAATCAATGAGTGGCTACAGGTATTTTATAACATGTATTGATGATGCCACAAGGATGACACATGTATATTTCATGAAAGCTAAAAGTGAAGTTGTCAATAAAATTGTGGAATACAAGAACCTGGTGGAGACTCAGATGTGTCTGAAACTAAAAGTCTTGAGATCCGACAATGGCGGAGAGTATGACAACAGAGTTTTAGCACAGTTCCTGAAAAAATATGGCATACAGCATCAACTAACAATTGCTAACATGCCAGAACAAAATGGTGTGAGTGAGCATTCAAATTGTACAATTATTGAGAGAGCACAGACTATGTTGAGTGACATAGGCCTTGAGAAAAACTTTTGGGCGGAAGCATTGTCTTCTGCAGTATATCTTAAAAACCGTGCATCTACAGTAGCCGTAAAAGGTAAAACGCCACTGTAGGCGTGGTCCAAGAAAAAGCCAGCTGTAAATCATCTCTGTGTCTTCGGCTATAAAGCTTATGCACATATACCTAAGGATCAAAGATGGAAATTAGATCCAAAGTCACTGGAATGTATTCTGCTAGGATACTGTGAAGAAAGCACATGATACAGGCTTTGGGACATTACAATCAAAGTCTTCTAAAGTCTAGAGATGTGGTGTTCCATGAGACAGCACCAATCACTGGAACAGTGGAACAAGAATCACAGCAACAATATGTATCGCTGGATGTACAGGCAGTGGAAAGTGTGTCTGAACCTGAAAGTGTTAATACGGATACCCAATCAGGATACAGAAGATCCATGAGAAGAAATAAAGGTGTTCCATCCAAAATATACAGTGAGGAATATGCAAATATAGCTTACTGTGAACCCCAAAATATACAGGAAGCAAAATCAAGTAGTGACGGGAAATAATGGAGGTCAGCAATAGATACAGAGTTGTCAGCTCTGGATGATAACAGTACTGTAGTTGACAGGCCGAATAACCGTAAGACAATCAACAAGTGGGTCTTTTGCAGAAAACTGAATGCAGACGGGACTATTGCTCATTATAAAGCCTGCCTTGTTGCTAAAGGATACACACAAAAATCCATGATCAACTATGGAGAGATCTGTTCGCCTGTTGCAAGGTACAGCACCTTGAGGTCAGTTATTGCCCTTGCTACACTTCATGATTTATTGTTATACCAGTTAGACTTTGATTCTGCATTCCTAACTGGAGAGGTTATTGAGGAGGTTTATATGGAAACACCTGAACATTATGATGAGAGTATGTTCCAAGAGGGAAAAGTTTGCCTCTTAAAAAAATCTTTGTACGGCCTAAAGCAAAGTGGTTGTTGTTGGTATGTAAAGCTGGATGCTGTGCTGCTAGAGATGAACTTTGTTAGGTCAGAGACTGATCACTGCTTCTATCACAAAACTGTAGAAGAAAGGCAGTTCATCATAGCTGTGTATGTGGATGATCTATTGCTAGCAGATCAAGAAGAGCACATTACTGATTTAAAACAGCAACTTAAGCAAAGATTCAAGAAAAAGGATTTAGGCCCTGCAAATCATTTGTTAGACATGAGGATTGTACACAACCTGAAAGATGGGACTGTTACAATTGATCAACAGACATATATTGAAGCAATACTTCGCAAATATGGAATGTCTGATGCAAAACCAGTGAGCACTCCTATTGACAGAAGCATAAAGATGGTAAAGGCCATGTCACCAACCAGCCAGGAGGAGATAGAAGAAGTGAGAGAGATTCCTTATCAAAATGCTATTGGTAAGCTCAATGTATGCAAGTAATGGGAATCGCCCCGACATCACACATGCAGTGAGCAGGGCAAGCCAGTTTGAAATTAACCCTGGAAGGCAACACTGGATTGCAGTCAAAAGAATCTTAAGGTACTTTAAATGTTCAAGTTCATTACAGTTGGTGTTTACAAAGTCAAAAGGTACGATTTTGGAAGTTTTCTGTGATGCCAATTGGGGAACAGATGAGGATGACCGTCGTTCCTATACGGGATACTTGTTCATTTTTGCAGGCGCAGCCATCAGCTGGGCGAGCAGAAAGCAACCCACTGTTGTCCTATCCACCACTGAGGCAGAATACATGGCACTTACAGGAACTGCAAAAGAAGCTTTATGGATAATGGAGGCTTTATGTGAACTTAGCCTTCTTTACCACAGTGAGACTATCAGCATTGTGTGTGATAACAAGGGAGCAATTGATTTGTCTTCCAGCACCAAGCATTATGGGACGGTCCAAACACATTGCCATTAGACATCAATTTATCCGTGAGTTAGTGGAAAACAAGTCTGTCAATGTGAATTACATAGCAAGCGAGAGCAATGCTGCTGATATGTTGACAAAGGGACTGTCATCACACTTTCTGAATATGTTCATGACAAAATGTGGACTGGAATACTTTTGAGGAATGTTCATTTGTTTTACTGTTTGCTTACCATGCTTTATTAATGTGCTTTCGGTTACAGGAAAACTTTAATGAGAAATGTTTTGGTAAAGTGTTATGCAAATGTATATAACCAGAGACAGCCTTGAGCGAGGGAGGGTGTTAGACAGTATATCACTCTGTTGTCTGTCTCCATTCCCAGCACTAGAGACAGCTTCCCTGCTCTAGTGTTTTCCCTCCTAGTGTTCGCTCAGTGCAGGAGGAGGTGCTTAGTGCACAGAGAGTTCTTCCTGGAAGAGACAAGCCGGATCCTGTGTGTACTAAGATGCTGTGTTACCACTGTACTGTTTCACATGTATAATGTGAGTTCCTGCTGCTGCAGAACATCTTCTATATACTACAAGCTGTTATCTCTGTTATAACACTCTGCCAACAAGCTGATCTCTGATCTAGACCAGTCTCTGTGGATCATCAGATCAAGACCACATCTCCATTATCACAGGGTTCATGGCTCAAACCTCACCCAGGTGAAGTTCCATTCATTTGTTATTACTTTATTTACACATCATAAGAAAGTACTGTGTGTCTCCATTAACCTTATAATCAAGATGTACCAAATACTCAGGGTAAAGAAGATATAACTAACAAATCCCCAATATAAAATCAATTAGGAAGATTGTTAGTATTACCAGTCTCACTGCTCTACTAAAGAAGATATCATCTTATATTAAACTAAATATGTCTATAGCAGTTAATTTGCATAGTAACTTATATGGCCCACTGGCTAGAGCTATGTCTTCATCAACGCAAGATCCATGGATCAAATCCCGCCTTACATGGATTTTGCTTTCATTTATAGTCCATTTATTACTCTAAGGTGAATCAGATAATAAAAATGAAGCCCCACAACCACATTAATACTGTCGTGTTTTCTTCTGATTAAACAGCAAGTTGATCAGGTGGATATGACATCTCAAAAGCTGTATCTAGTTAAGTAAGCACCGCTCACATTTAGACCAAATAATTCATGGTAACGTAATAATTTCTTTGCTAAAACACTGTAATACCAGATTGGAATTCTCATATATTAACTACAGTATATATGGATATCACCAGGGCTGGTTCTTGGCCTTGTGGCGCCCTGGGCAAAGTATAGGGGCGTGGCTTCAAATGGGGGCGTGGTCAGTTACGCCCCCATTTGTGCCCCCTGTAGCGCCGCTGAAAGAAAAAAATATATATATATACTTACTATCCCCGTTCCTGATCCATACCGCTGCAGACCTCCTCCACCGGCGCCGCGCCGCTCTTCTCCTCTCCTCGATCTATGGGAGAGACGTTATTACGTCTCTCCCATAGAACAGCATAGACACTATAGGTCAATTATGACCCCTAGTGTCTGTACCACTATGCTGTGCTGTGCGCGATGACGTCATCGCGTAACGCACAGCAAAGGTCCTCTCCATGAAGGGAAACTAGACCGTAGCATCTAGTTTCCCTTCATGGAGAGGACCTTTGCTGAGAGGTGTGCAATGACGTCATGAGATCACCGCACCACAAAGGTTCTCTCCATGAAGGGAAACTAGATGCTACGCGTCTGGTTCCCTTCAAAGCGGGGGGCACAGCGGGGGCACAGTGGCGGATCTTGCCATGGTGCGGCACCCTCCGGATGGCGCCGGCGCCCTCCGGAAGGCGGCGCCCCGGGCAAAAGTCCTGCTTGCTCGTGGCAAGATCCGCTACTGGATATCACATGTTATTATCTCAATATTTTCATTTAAACCAGTTGGGTATTAATAGCAAAAACCAGAAGGCTCATCTCCTGCAAAGAAGGTTAAATCTGTCTCCTCTTCTTTTAATGGATCTAATATGTTCTATTGCCTGTACTCTGAATACACATCTCCTTTTTGTTTCTGTCTGACATGCCCTGACAAGCTATGAGTGTTGATACTTATCACATTATGCCTATGTTCTAAAAACCTAGAATTGCTGCACTGCTCCAGCACACGCATACAGGATTACACTGCACTGCTCCAGCACACGCATATAGTATTACACTGCACTGCTCCAGCACACACAAGCACATGGTTGTAATAAAGCTCTACCTTCCCTATTATACGCCATCAGTGTCTCCTCCAAGTCCCCAGTGCTGGGAGCATCAAGTGCTGGGGCGTAGTGTATGGAGAGAGTCCTCACCACAGCACTGGTCAGTTGTGTCGGGGGATGTTCCCCTCCTCCTGTCCCGCCTGCTGAAGCAGCACCGACACAGTGTGTGTGCATAGTGTGAATGTGTGGCACAGCGGAGTGGGAACGGCCATCTTCAGCCATCACTGTTCAGCAATGCATGCCACATAGCCGGCGCCCAGGTCATGTGCCCCCTTACTCGCCCACAATGCCCCCCCCCCCCCCTCCTTAGTTACAGACTTGGTCACTGAAATATTTTGGAGTGGGATCATCTGGTAGATTTATATAGAATTTTTTTTAGATGTTTGTATACCTCAGTCATATAATCTTAGCTATTTTTCATACCTGTCCCTCCCCCCTTATCAGCTGCTTTTATAATAATAGTGTTATCTTACATTATGCTTTTTAGAGCCCTTCTCTCATTGTAAATGATCTCTCAATTTCTTTGTAGCTTTCTTATTTTCGTCAAATTGTTCACATAGATTTCTAAAATCATTAAAAAAGAAACACGTTTGAATTTTTGGGATAAAACTCAGATTTCTTTGAAAAACCTCTCTATTAGATGCATCAGAAAACTTATATAGTTTATTTGTGGAGACAGCGCCTTCTTTTTCTAAACCTTCTAAAATATCCACCATCATCTAGTTACATTATCTAAAATAACATGTGAATATTAACCCATTTTCTTTTAGGGATTTGTTCAAAAAGTATTTTTTTTTTGCAAAAATCCCTAGTAAATATAATTAATTCAATAAATGATTCAAAGAGGTTGGGTCCTTTGGAAGGAGCATTATATAAATTCTCACTTTCAGTGAGGGGCTTGGGTGACAAATTATAAAGACCTTTCAGTCAATTTCTTTTTACATATTATGTGGGATTGTTTCCTTCCTCCACTGTTTCCTCTGACTCTCTGCTCCTATTGGAGGAGATCTAGCTCAATGTTTTTCCAAATCGGATACAGATCTTGGTCTAAAAAAATCAGATTGTGTAGATTTGTGACCAGCATTAATGGCTGATGTCTTGGGTCTTGCTCCCTTGGATTCATAATCATGTGGAGTTTGTGGCTTGGTATTGTAGATCTGGTCAATAGGGAGTCAGATGTCATCTTATTTTGATTAGATGCTTAGTTCAGCCTATTTTGCTGTCTTTTGTAAAAAACTGGAGTATTATGTTTTCTGAATTTATATATATTTAGTAGAGATGAGCGGGTTCGGTTCCCTGAGAACCGAGACCCTCCCGAACTTTACTACCCGAGCCCGGATCCGAGTCAGGCTCGGGTTTTCCCGCCTAACTAGGAAACCAGAATGAGGCAAAATGTCATCATCCCGCTGTCGGATTCTCGCAGGGTTTGTATTCCATATAAGGAGCCACGCAATGCCGCCATTTTCACTCCGGCATTGGAGAGTGTAGCGAGAGGACGTGTCTCCGTCCTCAGTGTCCTGCATCAGTACAGTATTAATGTGTTGTGCTGCATCAGTCCAGTCACAGTGGTGGTGTCCTCTGCTGCCATATGTCCATTGCTGAGGTATACATCCAGTCCAGAGGTGCTGTGCTGTGCTGCATCAGTTCAGTGGTGGTGTTTTGTGCTGCATCAGTCCAGTCACAGTGGTGGTCTCCTCTGCTGTCATATGTCTAGTGCTGCTGTGTACGTCCAGTCCAGTGGTGCTGTGTTGTGCTGCACAAGTTCAGTGGTGGTGTACTGTGCTGCATCAGTCCAGTCACAGTTGTGGTCTTCTCTGCTGTCATATGTCCAGTGCTGCTGTATAAGTCCAGTCCAGTGGTTCTGTGTTGTGCTGCATCAGTTCAGTGGTGGTGTTTTGTGCTGCATCAGTCCAGTCACAGTGGTGGTCTCCTCTGCTGTCATATGTCTAGGGCTGCTGTGTACGTCCAGTCCAGTGGTGCTGTGTTGTGCTGCATAAGTTCAGTGGTGGTGTATTGTGCTGCATCACTCCAGTCACAGTGGTGGTCTCCTCTGCTGCCATATGTCCAGTGCTGCTGTATAAGTCCAGTCCATTGCAGTGGTGCTGTGTTGTCCTGCATGTCCAGTGGTGCTGCCATATATCTCCAGTGATACTGCCGTATATGTCCAGTAGTACTGCCGTATATGTCCAGTGGTACTAACATATAAATCCAGTGATACTGCCGTATATGTCCAATGGTACTGCCATATAATTCCAGTGAAACTGCCATATATGTTCAGTGGTACTGCCATATAATTCCAGTGATACTGCCGTATATATGTCCAGTGGTACTGCCATATAAATCCAGTGATACTGCCGTATATGTCCAGTGTTACTGCCATATAAATCCAGTGGTACTGGCATATAAATCCAGTGATACTGTGTATAATTCTAGTGGTACTGGCGTATAAGTCCAGTGATACTGCTGTATAAATCCAGTCCAGTGGTACTGCCGTATAAGTCCAGTGGTACTGCCGTATAAATCTAGTCCAGTGGTCAGAGCCGGTGCTAGGGTGTTCGCCCCCCCCCCCCTGCAAACTATAAATTTGCGCCCTCCCATAGTTTACAAAGGGACAGCGTGCGGCGAAAAGGGGTGTGGTCTCACAAGAAAGGGGTGGTACCACACAATAGTACTCCCTTTTCAAATTACGCCACACAGTAGCACAATCTTATTCACATTACCCCACGTATAAAAGTGCTGTTTATACACATAATAGCCCCTGTAGTAGCACTGATTATACACATAATACCCCCTGTAGTAGCACCAATTATACAAATAGCCCCTGTAGTAGTAGTACCGCTTATACGCATAATAGCCTCTGTGGTAGCACCGCTTATACACATAACAGCCTCTGTAGTAGTGCTACTGATACACACAATAGCCCCAGCACTAGTGGTGCTTATGCACATAATAGACCCCTCCGTCCCCTTTTTACACATTACGGCAGACAGCATCCCCCTTTTTACACATTATGGCAGACAGTCCCCTTTCTACACATTACAGCAAACAGCGTCCCCTTTTTACACATTATGGAAGACAGCGTCCCCCTTTTTACACATTACGGCAGACAGCATCCCCAATTTTACACATTATAGCAGACAGCATCCCTTTTTGCACATTACGGCAGACAGCGTCCCCCTTTTTACACAATATGGCAGACAACATCCCCCTTTTTACACATTACGGCAGACAGCGTCCCCCATATTACACATTACGGCAGACAGTCCTTTTTTTAAACATTACAGCAGACAGCGTCATCCTTTTAACACATTACGGCAGACAGCATCCCCCTTTTTACACATTACGGCAGACAGCATCCCGCTTTTTACACATTACGGCAGACAGTCCCCTTTTTACACATTACAGCAGACAGCGTCCCCTTTTTACACATTACGGCAGACAGCGTGTCTTTTTACACATTACGGCAGACAGCATCCCCAATTTTACACATTATAGCAGACAGCGTCCCTTTTTGCACATTACGGCAGACAGCGTCCCCTTCTTACACCTTACGGCAGACAGCATCCACCTTTTAACACATTACGGCAGACAGCGTCCCCCTTTTTACACAATACGGCAGACAACATCCCCTTTTTTACACATTATGGCAGACAGCGTCCCCCTTATTACACATTACGGCAGACAGTCCTTTTTTTAAACATTACAGCAGACAGCGTCCCCTTTTTACACATTACGGCAGACAGCGTCCCCTTTTTACACATTACGGCAGACAGCGTGCCTTTTTACACATTACGGCAGATAGCGTCCCCCTTTTTATGCATTACGGCAGACAGTCCCCCTTTTTACACATTACGGCAGACAGCATCCACCTTTTTACACATTACGGCAGACAGTCTCCCTTTTTACACATTACAGCAAGCAGCGTCCCCTTTTTACACATTACGGCAGACAGTATTCCCTTTTTACACATTAAGGCAGACAGCATCCCCCTTTTTACACATTACGGCAGACAGTCCCCCGTTTTACACATTACAACAGGCAGAGTCCCCTTTTTACACATTACGGCAGACAGTGTCCCCCTTTTCAGACATTACGGCAGACAGCGTCCCTATTTTTACACATTACGGCAGACAGCGTCCCCCTTTTACACAGTACGGCAGACAGCGTCCCCCTTATTACACATTACGGCAGACAGTCCCCCTTTTTACACATTACGGCAGACAGCGTCCCCCTTTTTACACATTACGGCAAACAGTCCCCCTTTTTACACATTACAGCAGGCAGCGTACCATTTTTACACATTACGGCAGACAGAGTTCCCTTTTTAAACATTACAGCAGACAGCGTCCCCCTTTTTACACTTTACGGCAGACAGCGTGCCTTTTTACACATTACGATAGACAGTGTCCCCAATTTTACACATTATGGCAGACAGCGTCCCCTTTTTACACATTACGGCAGATAGCGTCCCCCTTTTTACGCATTACGGCAGACAGTCCCCCTTTTTACACATTACGGCAGACAGCATCCACCTTTTTACACATTACGGCAGACAGTCTCCCTTTTTACACATTACAGCAGGCAGCGTCCCCTTTTTACACATTACGGCAGACAGTATTCCCTTTTTACACATTAAGGCAGACAGCATCCCCCTTTTTACACATTACGGCAGACAGTCCCCCGTTTTACACATTACAGCAGGCAGAGTCCCCTTTTTACACATTACGGCAGACAGTGTCCCCCTTTTTAGACATTACGGCAGACAGCGTCCCTATTTTTACACATTACGGCAGACAGCGTCCCCCTTTCACACAGTACGGCAGACAGCGTCCCCCTTATTACACATTACGGCAGACAGCGTCCCCCTTATTACACATTATGGCAGACAGCGTCCCCCATTTTGCACATTACGGCAGACAGTGTCCCCTTGGACTGGAGCCGCAGCAGCACTATGTCCTTGGTAGAGGCGCTGCTGCAGCAGTCCCCTCTCCTTCCGCATTGGCTGGCCGCCGCTGTGAATGTTGGGATGAGGGAAGCGCATCCCAGCATTCACAGCAGCGCCGGGCAGCCAATGCGGAAGGAGAGGGGACTGCTGCAGTGGCGCCACTACCAATTACATAGCGCTGCTGCGGCTCCAGTCCCCCTCCCTCCTCCACCTCCCCTGCGTCCGGCGCTGCTTCTCTCTTCTCCTCCGGCCGCGGCGCACGGGTGCACACAGCACAGAACAGGCGGGTTGTAATGAGTCAATTTGACTCATTACAAGCCGCTGGCCGTGCGCCCTCAGGGCAACTGCACTGTGCCAGGCACACCTGGCACACACGTAGTTACGGTGCTGGTACACACACACACACTGTAGATACACACACACATAGATAAACACACACACACCTTCTCACTCACTCACTCACTCCCTCAACATACCATCTGGCTGGCTGGATTTGTAGTAGCACAAGCAGCTTCTGTCCTCCTCTGCACTGAAGCCTGGACCCGTGTAGCTCTGCCCCTCGGTGACGTGTAGCTCTGCCCCCTTTTTGGACAGGACATGGACACTGCAGGAAGGGGAAGGGGGGTTGTGTGTGTAGGAGGAGGCTCAAGCTGCCGGTGCCGCTGCCTGTCAAATGATGTGACAGGCACAGCAGCCGGCAGCAGCAGGGTACCAGGTGCAGCACAGGGATGCAAAGCAGGCCGAGCGCCTCTCCTGCCTGGCGCCTACCTGCTTTGCTTCCCTTTGCTGAGTGGGTAGCGCCGGGCCTGCCAGTGATACTGCCTTATAAGTCCAGTGGTACTGCCGTATAATTCCAATGATACTGCCATATAAATCCAGTGATACTGCCATATAATTCCAGTGGTACTGGTGTATAAATCCAGTGATGCTGCTGTATAAATCCAGTCCAGTCGTACTGCCGTATAAGTCCAGTGACACTGCCATATAATTCCAGTGGTACTGCCGTATAAGTCCAGTTCAGTGGTGCAGCCATATAAGTTCACTGGTGCTGTCCTCTGCTGTATATTATTTACTCCAAATAAAGGGGTTATTAATATTTAATCCAAATAATTTTCACAGGGTTTGCCCTGTGTGATGTAGAGGTACGCTCTCCTGTACTGCATATTGTTATATAAATCCAGAAAAAATAATGGAGAACAAAAATTTGGAGTATAAAATAAAGAACAAGAACCACTTCCTCCTAGTGCTGAAGCTGCTTCCATTAGTCATGACATAGATGATGAAATGCCATCAGCATTGTCTGCCAAGGCAGATGCCCAATGTGATAGTAGAGGGCATGTAAAATCCAAAAAGCCAAAGTTCAGTAAAAAGACCCAAAAAAATAAATTTAAATGGTCTGAGCAGAAACATAAATTTGTCAATATGCCATTTACAACAAGGAGTGGCAGGAAACGGCTAAAGCCCTGGCTTATGTTCATGACTAGTGGTTCAGCTTTACATGACGATGGAAGCCCTCATCCTCCCACTAGAAAAATGATAAGATTTAAACTGGCAAAAGCACAGCAAAGAACTGTGCATTCTAAGATCATATCACAAATCCCCAAAGAGAGTCCAAGTGTGTCGGTGGTTGCGATGCCTGACCTTCCCAACACTGGATGGGAAGAGGTGGCTCCTTCCACCATTTGCACGCCCTCTGCAAGTGCTGGAAGGGGCACCCACAGTTTAGTTTCTGTTAAAATTGAAGATGTCACTGTTGAAGCACACCAGGATGAGGATATGGGTGTTGCTGCTGGTGCTGAGGAGGAAGTTGATGATGAGGATTCTGATGGTGATGTGGTTTGTTTAAACCAGGCACTAAGGGAGACAACTGTTGTCCATAGGATGAATAAGCCCATGGTGATGCCTGGGCAAAATACCAAAAAAGTCACCTCTTCGGTGTGGAATTCTATCTCCACAAATACGTTCAACAGGTGTCAAGCCGTGTGTTGCCTCTGTCAATCTGTAATAAGTAGGGGTAAGGACGTTAACCACCTAGGAACATCCTCCCTTATACATCACCTGCTGCGCATTCATCAGAAGTCAGTGTCAAGTTGTGAAACTGCGTAAGCAGTCAACTGACATCTAAATCCATTCTTCCTCTCGTACCCAAGCTCCTGCAAGCCACACCACCAACTCCCTCAATGTCAACTTCCTCCTCAGTCAGGAACGTCAGTAGTCCTGCAGGCCATGTCACTGGCAAGACTGAGGAGTCCTCTCCTAACCGGGATTCCTCCGGAGGATCCTAGAGTGGCACTGCAATGGCAGACAGGATGGCACTTAAAAAAAACTAGGCCCCAAACAGCACATCATGCAATGATTTAAAAGAGGTGCAATGAGGTAGCTGTATGACTAACCTAAGTGACACAAGTGTGCAGCACAAACACCTAGCCCATCTAGAAGTGGCACTGCAGTCCTACTGCACTAATGGCGGATACCGGACGTACATATAATACCAACATAGCTGTCAAGGCCTCAGTTATCCGCTTTGCAACTGGATGACTGCTGACATATTTCATTTACCTCGCAATGGACTGTTGGACCGTCATTTGCTTAGTTGAAGTAGTACAAGTGGTCTTCCAACCTCCCCTCTGGGATGACGATCGACTCACATGAGCAACAACAGCAGTGGCAGCAGCAGCAGGTAGAGGAAGTGGTTCTTGATTTTTCCCTATTTTATTCTCCAAATTTTTGTTCTCCATTATTTTTCTAGAGTTATATAACAATATGCAGCACAGGAGAGCGTACCTCTACACCATACAGGGCAAACCCTGTAAAAATTATTTGGATTAAATATTAATAACCGCTTTATTTGGAGTAAATAATATACAGCACAGGACAGCACCACTGAACTTATATGGCAGTACCACTGGACTGGACTTATATGGCAATACCACTGGACTGGATTTATAATTCAGTGTCATTGGACTTATACGGCTGTACCACTGGACATATACGGCAGTATTACTGGACATATACGGCAGTATGCCTGGACTTATACGGCAGTACCACTGGACTAGATTTATACGGCAGTATCACTGGATTTATATGGCAGTATCACTGGACTGGATTTATACGGCAGTACCTCTGGATTTATACGGCAGTACCACTGGACTGGATTTATACGGCAGTATCACTGGACTTATATGGCAGTACCACTGGACATATACGGCAGTATCACTGGACTTATACGGCAGTATCACTGGACTTATACGGCAGTATCACTGGACTTATATGGCAGTATCACTGGACTTATACGGCAATATCACTGGACATATATGGCAGTATCACTGGACATATATGACAGTACCAGTGGACATATACGGCAGTATCACTGGAATTATACAGCAGTACCACTGACTGTATTTATATGGCAGTACCACTGGATTTATATGGCAGTACCACTGGGCATATACTGCAGTATCACTGGACATATACGGCAATACCACTGGACTGGATTTATATGGCAGTACCACTGGACATATACAGCAGTATCACTGGACTTATAGGGCAGTACCACTGGACTGGATTTATACGGTAGTATCACTGGACATATATGGCAGTATCACTGGACATATATGGCAGTATCACTGGACTTATACAGCAGTACCACTGGACTTATACAGCAGCACAGGGACACCACCACTGGACTGGTGCAGTACAACACAGCACCACTGCAATGGACTGGACTTATACAGCAGCACCGGACATATGGCAGCAGGAGACACCATCGCTATGACTGGACTGATGCAGCACAACACAGCACTGGAATGACACACATATGACAGAGCAGGTTGCCACAACACTTTCCCACACAGACAGACACTGACAGACATTGAGGAGAGAGACATGTCCTCTCGCTACACTCTCCAGGACTGGTCAGGCAGGAAAACCCGAGCCGGACTCGGTTCCGGGCTCGATACGTGATGTTCAGTAGGGTTTGGTTCTCAGAGAACCGAAACCGCTCATCTCTACAGGAAACATGTGAGTTTGCATGTTCCCGCACCTCATTATTGGTCGAGTTTGCAAAATGTGTGAATTTAGCGCTAAACTCGCACCTTTGTGCAAATTTGCACTCCATTACATCCCGCTGTATATGACCATGACTGCCCATGCATAGGTGTTTTACCTTTAGCAGCAGTGCCAGCAGTTTCAGCATTATCATCTTCATTATTATCCTCATGTTGTCAGCACAGCAGTGCTAGCAGACAACACCAACTCATTCACAGGCAAGCTACTGTATTTTATGTGTTGCCAGCTTCACAAATAAATGTTATACATTCTTAAATAGCTCAACCCATTAAAACTAGATTTCTCATACATTATATGATAACAGAGTCAACAATGTGCATGCATTTTGAATGGGCAAATGTAATCACATTCCATGCTTTGCCCACTCACTAATCTTGGTGGTTCAGAATTTCCTCAAAAAAGAAAGGACTGTGACCTTTGTGGCCTCTGACATTTCAACTAAAACAAGAAGTATTAATAATGTGGAATTCCATGCTTGAGCTACTGGAAGAACAGCAGCAAGTCAGTAAGAGGTCCCCATACGTCTTTGCTGCAGTCACGGTAAAACATCCCCTCTTGGCACACCAGGTCACATGAGACACTACTAGTGCCAGGAGTCTTTTTGCTGAAAATGCATTGCACACAAATATACAAGTGTTGCATGTCACCTTAATCAGCACAGTTTCCTGGTGCATCCTAGTTGCATTGCATTGCTACAAAGATGTATCTTCATAAAAAAAAACACCTGATGCTAGCAGAGTTGCACGGAACCTGGTGGATTACTCGCACCAGGCATATATGTGCACACATATGTACACATTTAAGCATGATATTATGCATGGAGAGGGAGACCATCTTACCTTACTGCAGCATGTTGGAAGATACTTTCAGTTTTATGCAAGCTACTAAAGCCATTTGAAAGTGTAAAAAATAATGTGAGTTCTGTCACCATAAGCCTGAGTCATGTGACATCCATAATTAAACTGCTCAAAAAGCATTTTGAGATGCTTAAGGAGGATATAGTGAAAGCAAGCAATTCTGCAAAGAATGTTGGCTTATTAGATCAATGTCGTCATTTCCTTTGTAATGACCCAAGGGTATGCAAGAATGTGCAAAAAATTGTGACTACTTTATATTAACCATACTCAGACCCTCCAACATGACCCGCCCCACTAGGTACAAAATGCTCTGTTTCTGGACTTCCCTCTTAATTTATGATTTCCATCGCCTGTGTTGAACTAGTTAAATTATAAGAAAGCTGTTTCTTCACAGGTGATGGCAATCATAAATTAAGAGGGAAGGTCAGAAACAGAGCATTTTGTACCTAGTGGGGCGGGTCATGTTGGAGAGTATGCATACTCAACCCTACTGTAGCTTAAATCCTATGTCATGTCTTTGTTTTGCATATGACCCAGATCTTAAGACAGGTAAAGAGATCCTTGTGAGAAAGTTGATGGACCATGGCCCTCATTCCGAGTTGTTCGCTCGCAAGGCGAATGTAGCAGAGTTACACACGCTAAGCCGCCGCCTACTGGGAGTGAATCTTAGCTTCTTAAAATTGCGACCGACGTACGCGCAATATTGCGATTACAAACGAGTTAGCAGTTTCAGAGTAGCTCCAGACTTACTCTGCCTGTGCGATCATTTCAGTGCTTGTCGTTCCTGGTTGACGTCACAAACACACCCAGCGTTCGCCCAGGCACTCCCACCGTTTCTCCGGCCACTCCTGCGTTTTTTCCGGAAACGGTAGCGTTTTCAGCCACACGCCCCTGAAACGCCGTGTTTCCGCCCAGTAACACCCATTTCCTGTCAATCACATTACGATCGCCGGAGCGAAGAAAAAGCCGTGAGTAAAAATACTTTCATCATAGTAAAGTTACTTGGCGCAGTCGCAGTGCGAACATTGCGCATGCGTACTAAGCGGATTTTCACTGCGATGCGATGAAAAATACCGAGCGAACAACTCGGAATGAGGGCCCATATTGGGATGCGTTTCATTTGCCAGCTGTCGGGATCCTGGTGGTTAGCAATCCGACAGCAGAATCCTGACAGCCGACAATGCCACCAGCCGGAATCCTGTGGCAACAGGGCTATTCCCACTCATGGTTTTCCACGACACCCATAGAGTGGGAATAGATCCTGTGGTGAGCCACCAAGCCCACAAGGGGACTCTTAGCACTCTCCATGCATTCTGGCGGGCAGGATATCTCTGTCGGGATATTGACAGCCGGCATCCCGTCTACCGGTAAAACATAGTGAATCCACCATATCATCTGCTTCAGCATCCACTAGTGCTGCTATTAGTAGTTGTAGATTATCATCTAAAAAGAAAATCAAGAACAAAAACTTTTTGCCAGAGATTCGCAAATGATGAATCGACTCATCATCATGATTGTTGTTATAACATCTGTGAAGGCGTAAATGAAATGTCCATATTTGGCAGTGACAAGTCTACCACGTCTCATTGTGATGCAGTTGTTATGAACCACAGGTAGTGGTTCATTCCTATTTTATGTTTATTTAGTTGTTTTGCATGCCAGGATTTCCCATTGCTCTGTTTTGGATTACTCTTGTCTGCTGCCGCTGGTGAGTCTGTGCAATTGCAGCTTGTTCCCATGTATTCAGCCTCATCTGGCTGCTGATTGCATCTTGTCAGCTTAGTCGTGCAGCAGGCCAGCTGCAAGAGATAATTAATTAGGCCTCTCTGATATATGCTGGCTCACTGCAGTTAGCAGATGCTGATGATATTCCTTGGTTTGCAGTCTGCTTTAAGTTTGAGCTGGTTCTTGTCAGTCCCTGTGTGGATTCCTGTGTCAGTCCCTGTGTGGATTCCTGTGTCAGTCCCTGTGTCTGATCCCGGGTCCTACCCTGAGTTCCAGTGGATTCTGCCTGTCCTCCAGTTCTGAAAGTCGGTGTCGGCAGCTTCCTGTTTGCCTATGTCAGTTGCAGAAAGTATCCAGTCCTGCTCAAGCCGGTTGTTCCTGTCCTCAGTGGTCCTGTACTCAGAGATTTGTCATCTTTTCCTGGAGTCTGACTGAGCACCTTTAACATCCTGTGGTGTTCGTGAGTCACGGCGCAGCCGTGTGTTGCGGCTTGTCCGCTTACTGTTTATTATTTAGTATATTTGTGTCCTGGAGCTTTTGCGGAGGATTCCGCTCTCCCTGATCCACTCTGGTATCCAGCGGTGCTGGATAGGAGTAACGGATCAGTGGATCTTTGGTTGTCCTTTTCCCTGGCGGCTAGTCCGCACATACCTTTTGATTTAGTTAGTTAACTTGTAACCCCTGGCCTGGTTGCTTAGTCAGAGGGCCCCTTGTTATCACCCTGTCTCGGATTTCCCTTTGTCTCCCATTAAGACCTGAGGGGGCATCGGGGTTGGGCAGACATAATCCGCCCTTCGAACGCGGCTGCCATGGGCTCAAGCAACCATAGTCTCGCAGGGGATTTCTGATAACACGGGCGAGACAACGGAGTTAGGGCGCCAGGGGTTACTAGGCTTTCCTGCTCCCACAACCAGCATATCTTCCCAGTACTCTGACCTCAGCCATACGATCTCCTCTGGTCAGGAGTACGGGAATCATAACAGCAGTGTCCATTTGTAGAATGATGGGTTACTTTAATGTGAATACACAAATAAGCATCAGAGTGTCCATTGGGTTTTTGGGAGGGAAAGATGGAAATTTGTTGCAGTTTGTACGCACTAGCTATGGAATACGTAAGATGTCCACCCTCCTGTGTGTACTCTCAAAGAGTGTTTAACACAGCAAGGGACATACAGTAGTAAATGATCGACATAGATGGTTGTTAACCAAAAATGTAGAGAAATTGGTGTTCATCAAAATGAACTACAAATAGTATGATTAACAACAGTCATCCTTCGAAAAAATGGGTATGCAAGTGGGGATAAATTAATACTGGGGAAAGAAGATTATGATCTTCTTGACATTAGCAATGAGAAGAATAATGCCTACAGTATGATAATGAGGATGAAATTGTCCATGTCAACACTGATGAAGATTAAAGTTTTGAGTGTGTTAATTTATAAAATTGACCGTAAATGAGTGTAAATGAACACTAATGATACTCATCCTAATGTACCATTTTCAATTAAATTCAAAACTAATACCAAAACACATAACAGCTAAAACCAAAACACTGATGGGGGTGAAGAGGACTTATCTGTAATAATAAGTGCAAGAAATTCACATACTGTACAGGAAAACAAGAATTAAATAAAGAAATCATTAACTGCCAAAGTGACTTGTCTATTGGGATTTAGAGTTAGTCAGTCCATAGCTGAGACAGTGTG
The DNA here is from genome assembly GCF_028390025.1 of Pseudophryne corroboree. Taxonomy (NCBI): domain Eukaryota; kingdom Metazoa; phylum Chordata; class Amphibia; order Anura; family Myobatrachidae; genus Pseudophryne; species Pseudophryne corroboree. The sequence goes on along the minus strand of NC_086447.1, from coordinate 391,607,134 downwards.
TCAAAAACAATGGAAAAGTCTTCAGATAGGCTTGCGAGCATATGCCAAGATATTACAGCTTGTCCTGGCTCTCCAAAGCAGTTGCTGTCTTCATTGACTTGCATCTAGACTTCAGCGATATATAAGTAATTAAGATAATTGAATATAGCTACTTAAAGCAATTCAAATAAAAGTCCTGGGAAGTTGAATTGTCAATATGAGCACTTCTGGGTGATTAATTAAATTCAACTGGACATAAGTTTAATTAAACTACCAGAAAGAAGACAGAGAAAAAAAGAAGTAAAAAAGCTAATGGAAACATTTGCTGTTTTACAGGGGCTTCAATGCTGTATTAGTGAATATGGACCTAATGTGATTTCATCACGAGTTAATTTAAATAATGTGATTTGCCGTACCTCACATATGCCCAGATTTTGAGTTAAATATATCATGTATTTGCGCTAGACATGTGCGCCAAACACTTTTCGGGTTTTGTGTTTTGGTTTTGGATCTGGATTCTTTTGAAAAAAAATAAAAACAGCTAAAATCACAGAATTTGGGTTTGTTTTTTTGTTCCTACGGTATTATTAACCTCAATAACATTCATTTCCTGTCTATTCTGAACACCTCAAACCTCACAATATTGTTTTTAGGCCAAAATGTTGCACCGAGGTAGCTGGATGACTAAGCTAAGTGACAAATGTGAGCACCACAAACATGTGGCCCATCTAGGAGTGGCACTGCAGTGGCAGACAGGATGGCAGTTTTAAAAAGTAGGCCCCAAAGAACACATAATGCAAAGAAAAAAAAGACGTGCAAGATGTAATTGTCCTTGGGCCCTCCCATCCACCTTTATGTTGTATAACCAGGACATGCCCACTTTAACAAACCAATTATTTCAGCGACGGAGTCTGCCACATGACTATGGTTGAAATGATTGGTTTGTTTCGGCCCCCACAAAAAAAGAAGCAATTAATCTCTCCTTGCACAAAGTGGCTCTACAGAGGCAAGATGTCGTCCTCATCCTTCGATTCCTCACCCCTTTCAGTGTTTACATCCTCATCCTCACAGTTTTAATTCGTACCCACAGGAATCCACCATCCCAGATCCCTGAGTACTTTCTGGAGGCAATTGCTGGTAAAGGTCTTCCTGTAGGAATTTTTTATTAATTTTTAATCTTCTCCACATTTTGTGGAAGTAACCTCCTACACCGATCGCTGACAAGGTTACCAGCTGCACTAAACACTCTTTTGGAGTACACAATAGAGGGGGGGGCAACTTAGGTAAAATAAATCCAGTTTGAGCAAGGGCCTCCAAATTGCCTCTTTTTCCTGCCAGTATACATACGGACTGTCTGACATGCCTACTTGGATACTGTCACCAATATTATCCTCCACCATTCTTTCAATGGAGACAGCATCATATGCAGTGACAGTAGACATGTCAGTAATCGTTGGCAGCTCCTTCAGTCCAGACCAGATGCCAACCCTTGCTTCTGACTGCCCTGCATCACCGCCAGCAGGTGGGCTTGGAAATATTATTCTTTTCCTCGTAGTCCCAATTGCAGGAGAAAATGAAGGAGAAGCTGATGACGGGTCACGTTCCCCTTGATCTGACAATTTTCTCACCAGGTGTGTCTGCTGGAAAGAGAGATGCAATGTAGGCTTTAAACCTAGGATCGAGAATGGTGCCCAAAATGTAGTGTTCTGATTTCAATAGATTGACCACCCTTGAATCATAGCAAAGCAAATAAAGGGCTCCATCCACAAATCCCACATACTGTACTTAGCTGAATTGCTTTGTCTAAGCTGCTTCTTCAATTTTTTCAGCTGCTTCTGCCAAAGCCTGATGAAGGGAATGATCTGACTCAAGCTGGCAGTGTCTGAACTGACTTTATGTGTGGCAAGTTCAAAGGGATGGAGGACCTTACACAACACGTAAATCATTCTCCACTGCACTTAAGTTAGGTGCATTCCCTCTCCTTTGCTTATATCATAGATGGATGTATAGGCTTGATTGGTCTTTTGCTGCTACTTCATCCTCTGAAGCATATAGAGGGTTGTATTCCAGCATGCTACCACCTCTTGCTTCAGGTGATGGCAGGGCAGGTTCAAGAGTGTTTGCTTGCACTCCAGTCTTCGGATGCAGTTGCTGAATGTCGAAAGTGGCCCGCAATTTTTGGGCCACCAACAGTATATCCTGCACACCCCTGTCATTTAAAAAAAAATCTGCACAACCAAATTAATTGTATGTGCAAAACATGGGACGTGCTGGAATTTGCCTAGATGTAATGCACGTACAATATTGGTGACATTGTCAGATATCACAAATCCCCAGGAGAGTCTAAGTGGGATAAGCTATTGTGCAATGATATTACTCAGTTTCTAGAAGAGGTTGTTAGCGGTGTGCCTCTTCACAGAAACCGGTGATACATAGCCTAGCCTGCCTAGGAACAAGTTGGTGTTTGTGAGATGTTGCTGCTGGTGCCGCTGCTGTTGATGCTGCGGAATGCAATACATCTACCCAGTGGGCTGTCACAGTCATGTAGTCCTTAGTTTTCCCTTCTCCACTTGTCCACATGTCTGTGGTTAAGTGGACAGTGGATAAAACTGCATTTTTGAGGACACTGAGGACACTTTTCTTAATGTCCCTGTACAGTCCTGGAATTGCTTGCCTAGTGAAGTGGAATCTAGATGGGATTTGGTACCGGAGAAACGGTATGTCCTTCAACTGTCTAAATCCCACTGCACTAATGCGGATACCGGACGAACGTCTAACACCAGCATAGTTGTTATGGCCTCAGTAATCCGCTTTGCAACAGGGCTACTGCTGTCATATTTCATCTTCCTCGCAAAGGTCTGTTAGACAGTCAGTTGCTTAGTTAAAGTAGTATAAGTGGCGGTCTTCCGACTTCCTCTCTGGGATGACGATCGACTCCCAGCAGCAACAATAGCAGCAGCAGCAGTAGGCGTACCACTCAAGGATCCTCCAGAGGAATCCCAGATAGAAGAGGACTCATCAGTCATGCCAGTGACATGGCCTGCAGGACTACTTCCGTTCATGACTGAGGAGGAAATTGACGTTGAGGGAGTTGGTGGTGTGGATTGCAGGAGCCTGGATACAACAGGAAGCAGGGATTTAGGTGTCAGTGGATTGCTTACGCTATTACCCAAAGTTTCTGAACTTGATAATGACTTATGCTGAATGCGCTGCAGGTGACGTAAAAGGGATGATGTTCCTAGGTGATTAACGTCCTTACCCCTACTTATTATGGATTGACAACGGCAGCACATGGCTTGGCACCTGCTGTCCGGATTTGTGGAAAAATAATTCCACACCGAAGAGGTGGCTTATTTTGTATTTTGCCCAGGCATGACAATGGGCTTTTTCATCCCATGGCCAACAACTGTCTCCACGTGTGTCTTATTCAAACAAACAACATCACCATCAGAATCCTCATCTTCAACTTCCTCCTCAGTGCCAGCTACACCAATATCCTCCTCATTCTGGTGTACTTCTACAGTGACATTCTCAATCTCAATATCATCAACTGGACTGGTGGTGCTCCTCCCACCACTTGCAGAGGGCATGAAAAAAGTGGTAGGAGTCTCCTCTTCCCCATACAGTCTTGGGAATGTCAGGCCTAGACAACCATGGACACACTTGGATTCTCTTTGGGGATTTGCGATATCTCTGAATACACAGGTGTTTTCTCCAGTGCTTTAACAAGCTTATTTTTTTTACATTTATTGAAAGGGAGGAGGACTTCCATCTTAATGAGAAGCTGAACCACCAGTCATGAACATAGGCCAAGGCCTTAGCCTTTCCTTGCCACTTCGTGTCATGAATGTCATATTGCAATTTTGTTTCTCATCCAGATAATTTCTTTTTTTTCTGGCTATTAATTTTTGCTTCTTGGATTTTACATGCCCTCTATGACATTAGGCATTGGCCTTAGCAGATGACGTTGATGGAATTGCATCGTCAATGTCATGACTGGTGGCAGCAGCAGCTTCAGCACTAGTACTAGGAACTGGATGTGGTTCCCGATCTTTCACTATTTTTTCCTCCAAATTTTTGTTCTCAATTTCACAGAACAGCACCCCTTTATTATTACAGCACACAGAACAGTGTGCCTTTATTTTCACAGCACCCCTGTAATTTTACAGCATACAGGACAGGGCCAGTGCACCTTTATTTTCACAGCACCACTGTATTTATACAGCATACAGCAGGCATGGGGAACCTTCGGCCCTCCAGCTGTTGTTGAACTACACATCCCAGCAAGCTCTGCAACAGTTTTAGCATAGCAAAGTAGCAAAACTGTAGCAAGGCATGCTGGTATATGTAATTCAACAACAGCTGGAGGGCCAAAGGTTTCCCACCCCTTGCATACAGGAAAGTGACAGTGCACCTTTATTTTCACAGCTCCCCTGTATTTTTACAGCATACAAGAAAGGGCAAGTGTACATTTATTTTAATAACCGCACCCCTGAATTTTTACAGCATACAGGACAGGGCCAGATTACATTTATTTTCACAGCACCCCTGTATTTTTACAGCATAAAAGACAGAACCAGTGTTCCTTTATTTTAACAACAGCTCCCCTGTATTTTTGCACCATACAAGACAGGGTCAGTGTTCCTTTATTTTAAAAACAGCATCCCAGTATTTTTACAGCATACAGAACAGGGCCAATGTACCTTTATTTTCCCAGCACCCTTGTAATTTTGCAGCATACAAGACAGTGCCAGTGTACCTTTATTTTAACAACAGCACCATTGTATTTTTTTAGCATACAGGACAGGGCAAATGTACCTTTATTTTCACAGCACCCCTGTAATTTTACAGCATACAAGACAGGGTCAGTGTTCCTTTATTTTAACAACAGCACCCCTGTATTTTTACAGCATACAGGACAGGGCCAGCACACCTGTATTTTCACAGTACCCCTGTATTTTTACAGCATACAAGACAGAACCAGTGTACCATTATTTTAACAACAGCATCCCTGTATTTTTACAGCATACAAGACAGGGCCAGTGTACATTTATTTTCACAGCACCCCTGTAATTTTACAGCACTCAAGACAGAGTCAGTGTACCGTTATTTTAACAACAGCGCCCCTGTATTTTTACAGCATACAGAACAAGGCCAGTGTACCTTTATTTTCACAGCACCCTTGTATTTTTACAGCATACAGGACAGGGCCAGTGTACATTTATTTTCACAGCACCCCTCTATTTTTACAGCATACAGGACAGAGCCAGTGTACCTTTTTTCACAGCACCCCTGTCTTTATACAGCATACAAGACAGGGCCAGTGTACCTTTATATTAACAACAGTACCCCTGTATTTTTACAGCATACAGGACAGGGCCAGCACCACTGTATTTTCACAGCACCCCTATATTTTTACACAATACAAGATATGGCCAGTGTACATTTATTTTCACAGCACCACTGTAATTTTGCAGCATAAAAGACAAGGCCAGCGTACCTTTACAACACCCCTATATTTTTTACAGCATACAGGACAGAACCAGCACCCCTGTATTTTCACATTACCCCTGTATTTTTACAGCATTAAGGACAGGGGCAGCACCCATCTATTTTAACAACACCCTGTAATTTTACAGCATACAAGACAGGGCCAGTTTACCTTTATTTTAACAACAGCACCCCTGTAATTTTTCAGCATACAGGACAGGGCCAGCACCCCTGCATTTTCACATCACCCCTGTATTTTTACAGCATACAAGACAGAGCCAGTGTACCTTTATTTTCACAGCACCCCTGTATTTTACAGTGTACATGACAGAGCCAGTCTACATTTATTTTCACAGCACCCCTGTAATTTTACAGCATACAAGACTGGGCCAGTGTACTTTTACAACACCCCTGTATTTTTTACAGCATACAGGACAGAACCAGCCCCTCTGTATTTTGACAGCACCCCTGTATTTTTAAAGCATAGAGGACAGCGCACCTGTACAGCACAGTGACAGGACAGAAACACCCATATACAGCTGTAGCACCCCTAACAGCACAGGACACCACAGTAATAGGACAGCACCCCTAACAGCACAGGACACCACAGTGACATGACAGCACCCCTAACAGTGCACAAGACAGCACCCATTGCCACCACCCACAGAGAGACAGAGGTCTGTCTCCCTCACTCATCAAGTCCAGAGTGAAAATGGCAGCAGGATGATTACATTCATAGATCCAAACCTGCTCATCTCTAATTTGTTCCCACTTGCACTTGAAAGGCAGATCAGATGTGTTAGATTGTAAATCAGCATAGTATGGAAGTGAAGATGTAAGTCTACTATGAATGTCATAAAAAATATTTGCGTATCACATACCGTAGGCCCAATCCAAGCTTCCAAATTAATGATGATGTTGTCCACATCTTTGCCTCCTTGAGCTATCTATATGCCCAGTTGAGCTAAGAAGGGGGAAGAGGCAGGTTAGATTGCATAAGGTCCACCATAACACTTGAGAGAGAAGACTGCTGCTCAATCGCATGATTTTTGGGGGGAGTGATCATATTAATTGCTTCAATCCTCTAAACTCCCATCCCAGCCCCCCACCCACCACATGCTGAGCAAAATAATTTGATTAATTATTTTGTAGAGGGGGTGTGGCAACATATCCCAGATTTTGCCATTCTTCACAACATCATGGACAGTACTCACTCTCAATGTTCCATTATATGCCAGATTTAAAATGACAGATGTAGGCATGCTCATCTAGCCTGCAGCTTGCTGTATTCGTGGCAAGCCAGCATGACAAGTGTGCCCACAACTAGGATGTGTGACAATTGTGCATGCCATAGGAATGCATGTGCTCCATACTAGGCCGCAGCTCGGCATATTACAGCACACCCACTCCTCTTCATGGCACGTGTGCCCATACGGCCATACCGCAGGCTGGATGAGTGTGGCTACATCTGGACATCTTGATATAGGTGTAGCTCCCAACTATAAATCAGGCACTGTTTGGTGACAACTTTAAGGTGAAATAGAAATAAGACTGGAAATATCTGTTGTCAAAGTAAAATATTTATTATATTAAATTTGTCTAAATCTTTAATTGTATTAGCCATGTACTAATGGGTGCTGACCAGGGACAGATAGGTGTAAGGAGAAGGCAGTGCGTGATGGTAGGGGGATGAGGTGGGTAACGTAGTGGATGACATGAAAAGGCAGTGGGTGACAGGAGAGAGATAGTGGGAGATGAAGAGGCAGTGGGTGACAGGAAAGGGTGACATGGAAAGGCAGTGGATGACAGGGAGAAGGTGATGGGGAGAGGCAGTTATGTTGCGTTGCATTGCAAGTGATAACCTAACACTCATGGTTATACATTTTATATAGAGTGAATCATTTTAAGTAGAAAAATGAACTGCATGGGCTGGATGTAATGATGTCTGAGTTCGGCGACCGTGCAGGATGCCCGTCGAACTCGGATATTTATTTAGAGGGGCAATCACTTACAATGCAAAACTGTGCCTTCTAAGTGATTGCCCCTTTAAAAAAAGTCAGTGTTCTGCAGGCATCCCACACAGCCGCCGAACTCTGGCGTTATTACATGTTGCCCAATAAGATGGAATTATATTAGCCACGAGATTCCATTGGAACCTCATGGGCTATGCATCGCTATGTAACTGGCTTGCTTATTTTAGCCCACAACCCATAAAGGAGGCACAAGAATTACTGTCAGGCATCTGGATCCTTAGTGACCATGCTTCTAGCATGCAGAATGCAGTCTTCTAGTTCTCTCCTATTTAAATCAAAAGATTACTCTACTGTACATCAAGGTTTTATACAAATTATAATCAGTTCTATACATTTATCCTACATTTTCCAACTACTGTTGTATCCATTTATATTTTTTTACTTAAGCATATCCTACATAGTCTATCTATTTAAAATTATGGATTGACAGTGAACTGAGCCAAAAGTAATACACCAGTGTTATTTTTTCACAGCAATCCAAACAGTGGCAACGTGATTTATAGAAAACTGCATACAGGACTTAATGGAAATAAATGAATTATGAAGCCATGAACTGTCACAAATGCTGACATGTTAACATAGTGACATTGGATTCACAGGACTGAGCAGGTAAGGCAGAAACAGGCGGTGCATTCAATGATGCAGACAGGGAATTAATACTTTACACGGTAGAAGAGTCCAGCAAATGACCAAACTATGAATTCAGGGAGACAAGATAAAATGACCAGGCTAGGAGATCAGCAAGGCTTCAATTCCAGAAAATACATGGGGAGCACAGACACAGCTATGGAATACAAATGGTTACTATGAGCAGAGAATGACGTCAGACAGTGGTTTCAATAGGATTGACCCATGTGAGACAATTAGCAATCCTGAAGTCCCAGAATTAATCTTGTGAGGGTTAATCTAAAATTCAATGAACCAGATATCCACAGCATTTAACAGAAAGAGGGAAAAAAGAGTACTCTCTGGGTTGGGGCATACAACATAAGCTCAAATATAACATGCTGTATATTTATGCAATTAAAACAGTAATACATGATTCAAAAAGAATGCACACATACAGTATAGTAGACATAAAAAGAGAAGTTCCAGAGTTCTGGAAAACAGTGATTAGAAGGTCACTTGACTGTATCCACAAAAAAGGAGGGGGTTAGTGAAAGTCAGGAAAATTAATAGTCCTTAATGGGTATAGGTAGAGAAATATGAGGTGAGCATAATAAAGAATGTAGATGATTAGACACTATGGGGGGTAATTCAAATGTTATCACCCCCGATCTCTCATCTAAAGTGACAGGAGATCGCAGGGGGAGACATACAATTGATGCCCCCTATCGCGCTATACGCACCCATTAGTGTCGGGTTTAGTGCTATTTGGATGCCAAAGGCAAAGGGTGATAGAGAGTGGGTAATAGGGAGAAGCTGTGGGTGACAGGGAGACAGGGAGAGGATTACAGGGTAAATTAGAGAGTGATGGGGAGAGGCAAAGGGTAATAAGGAGAGGGTGAAAGGGAGAGGCAAAAGATGACAGGAAGAGGGAATGGTGATGGCGAGAGGGTGACGAGTAGAGGCAGAGGGTGATGGACAGTAGGTAAAAGGTACAGGCTGTGGATTATGGGGGGAGAAAAGGAAGGTGATGGGGACAGCCAGTGTGGTAGGCAGTGGGTGATAAATATATCTCAATTTACTTACAGTACCACCTATCACAATAGAACTTCAGCATTGGGAGGATGGCTCCTCCTTCGATTTTCACACCATGGAACAAGATCATGATGTCGGATCCCCACCACTGGCAGCAAGAGAGGAGGCAGTCTGGCAGAGATGAAGGAAGAGCCAGGGAGAGATGAGGGGAGGAGGGAGGAAAGGGGAGGGCTGGGGCCCTAATACATAAATATAGGACTTGTATATAAGATAGAGATTTACCTCATGCCATGTGTCGGCGTGTGTTATGCTGCAGTGTGGACACATAAACACAGCGAGGCCAGGGTTGGACATGAGTTAACTGAGCTGTCTAAGATTAAATTAAATTTGTCTGCAGCAGCTGATTAGTACTTGCCGATTCACTTGTTCTATACTAGTATGTGACTCACTTCATAGGGCCATATGCAATTGCGGTCGAATTCATGAAAATGTCGAAAAACGGGGCATTTCGACAAAAAAAACCTGTCGAATAGTATTCGACAATGCAATACAATGCTTTTCGACAAAAAACCTTCCATTTCATATTCGACTTTTTGCAATTCGACATTTTTTCAATTCGACATGTCTGCAATGGTAAAAATGTGTCTTTTCGACAAAAGTATATTCAATTGAAGAATGTCGATTCGACAACAGTGCTTTTCGACAGTCATTTCTTCAATTTCATTCCGCCTCACTTTGCTGGCGTGAGCTGATTAAAAAATTTTAAAACATGTATTTTTTTGTGCTTTTTGGATTGCTAATAGCATATCTATTTATATTTGAAGGGATTATCTACTTGGTTTGTCTATTTATGACCCACAAGTATTATTTAATCGATTTTTTAAAAGAATATTTTTTTCTTCACTCTGCTGAGGGAAATGTACCCATGATTCCACAGTTTTACCCAGGATACACTTCTGCAAAGCCACTCCTCTCTCCTCACTCCCGTTTTTGAGACTTCAGGGAGAAGAGTGATTACAGTCAGCTCTCTTGTGGAATCGTTTTTTTAGGACAATCCCCTGCGTTTTACCACATTTATATCCTATTTTTGTACTGACTACAATAATGGAGCCTTTTTCTGACCAGATTATGATGTTCATGCTGGCTGCAAGCATGGAGGAAGAAAGGGCTGCTGAACATCAGGATCAAAGTCAGCAAATGTCTGCATTGGGTGAGTCAGTAGTGCGTGTTTAATTTCCACGTCCACGCCAGTATCGCACTAGGCGTGAACTGGGGGATCTCAGCGAGTTCGAGGTGATTCAAAATTATCGCTTATCGACTCGCGACATATATTCGCTGTACGATCTGTTGGAGGCCAACCTGGAACTTCGGGCACGGACCAATCGTGCATTCAGAGGTTTCCAGAAACTGCTGGCTACGTTACATTTTTTGGCGTCAGCCTACTTTGTCTAAAACATGCAGGTTTTCACAGTCGACACGGTCGCGCTGTATAACCAGGTCATTAGGGCTTTCCGCAAACTGACAATCAAGTTCATCAGATTTCCAGATACAGTTAGCGGATGGCGTGAGATCCAATTAGGCTTTTTCACCGAACACAAATTTCCCAATGTTCTGGGCGCGATTGACTGTACCCATGTGCAGATCAGGCCGCCACGGAATTCAGAAGAATGTTTTCGGAACCGAAAACGCTTCCATTCCATGAATATACAGGCGGTCTGTGATGTCAACATGAAATTTACCAATATTTTTGTGGGATTTCCTGGATCATCTCACTACTCCTTCATCCTAAGCCAGTCATCGCTGTTTGACAATTTCGAGACAGGAAAAATGCCGATTTGCTGGCTGTTCGGTATTTTTATTTATTTTTTATTATTATTTTTTTTTTTTATATTACCCACCATTTTTCTTTTTCCCATAGGCGATGCGGGTTATCCCAACAAATCTTGGCTCTTGACCCCATTGTCTAATCCTGTTGGTGAAGCTGAAGAACGTTACCAAGAGACACACAAAGCATCGAGGGGAGTAATTGAGCGTGCCTTTGGTGTACTTAAAAGCCGGTTTAGATGTTTAGACACTTCCGGTGGTGCTCTTTTGAACTCACCGGCGAAGGTTTACGGCATGGTAAATGCATGTTGTATTTTACACAACATATGTGTCGCAAACCATTTGCCGGTGACTCTTCGTTGCAGGGCTTTCCGACGTGGGAACCGTTCTTCTGCTCCATCCAGTGGGTATGGACGAAGGAGATGATTCTCGATGGACACTGATCCAAAGTTTTTTTTCCACTGCCTGTGAGTATACTTGTAATATTTGTATTATCCTGTAAACTGAGATTGTCATATTCTTAAACAAAAAATGTTTATTTATATATTTCAGAGTTTTACGTCTTGTTGACGGCCCTTCCCAGGAATGTTATCGTCCTGTTGATGACCTGTTACCCCCTGTTTTTTCCTGCTGTTGGGTTGCCGCAAGTATTGGACCAGTTTACCCCACTCTACCATGGACGTCCTACTTGTGATATGGACCTGAACCTCCGCCATGTAGCAGACACCCCCCCTCAGGTGAGATGTATTGCCCAAAACTCCCTCTTGTCCAAGTAACCCAGGCATGTTCAAAGTGCGGCCCTCCGGCATTTGCAAAACTGCATATCCAATCATACCCTGACACAGCAATGCTTAAGCTGTGTCAGGGCATGCTGGGATGTGTAGTTTCTCAAGTGCCGGAGGATTGCATTTGGGACAAAGGCCGATGTAACCTGTTTGTTTGCAAATGTTGCTTGTACCTTGTCTTTTCCAAGAAGGATGACACTATTCCAAATACCTGGAACCTCATACTATTCTCTACCACAGGTCTTGCGGAGTATCCTTCCCAATTTGCAGGAACCAGCGTGGATGTGAAGGGACACGACAGTTCCCCTGCTGTACCATGGGCGACCTACTTGTGATGTGGACCTGAACCTCCGCTATGTAGCAGACACCCCCCCTCAGGTGAGATGTATTGCCCAAAAATCCCTCTTGTCCAAGTAACCCAGGCATGTCCAAACTGCAGCCCTCCGGCATTTGCAAAACTACAAATCAAATCTTGCCCTGACACAGCAATGCTTACGCTGTGTCAGGGCATGCTGGGATGTGTAGTTTCTCAAGTGCCGGAGGGTTGCATTTGGGACAAAGGCCGATGTAACCTGCTTGTTTGCAAATGTTGCTTGTACCTTGTCTTTTCCAAGAAGGATGACACTATTCCAAATACCTGGAACCTCATACTATTCTCTTCCACAGGTCTTGCGGAGTATCCTTCCCAAGGTGCAGGAACCAGCGTGGATGTAAAGTGACAGGACAGTTCCCCTGCTGTACCATGGGCAACCTACCACAATACCTTCAATACCACTGCATCTCTGAAATGCCCTATTTTACATTTCATTTACTAATAATTTAAAGAAAACACACAAAACTTCTAATTTTAACAATTTATTGAAGAATTATACTTGAATTTTATTTTGTATTAAAAAATAAAATGTAATAAAACAAAAAAAGAAGTGTTTGTTCATCTTTACATTCCTTTTTCTTGTGTAGATATCTGTGGGAAAAAAAAAGAAATTCCATATTAAGTAAAGACACTGTAATGATGTCATGTTCACATTCCTTTCCCAAGAACATTTGTGGAACCACACAGTCCAGCATGACCCATTGCTGGCTGTGTTGTTCTCCAAGGGCAGGCGGTCCAAAGTGGCAGAGTGGTGTCAGTGTTCAGCACTTTGACACGCCTGCACTTGTGGAACCACACAGTCCAGCCTGACCCATTGCTGGACTGTGTTGTTCTCCAAGGGCAGGCGGTCCAAAGTGGCAGAGTGGTGTCAGTGTTCAGCACTTTGACACGCCTGCACTTGTGGAACCACACAGTCCAGCATGACCCATTGCTGGACTGTTTTGTTCCCCAAGGGCAGGTGGGACAAAGTTTCTGGAATATATACATGAAACATGGCTTTACTCACCTTGGTACGCACAACACATCTACGCCATCCACTTAAATTTTTCAAACAATCCTATGAAGAAGCAAAAAACAAACACTAGTGAATAGTAAATTCACACAACAGTGAAAGCCTAATTTACATCAATTCAAAATTGAGTTTTTTTGGAGAAAAAAAAGTGGTATCAGAATAGCTCTTTGGCCCATCATATATGTAACCGCAAGGAGCTTTCATCAGTTACCACACGCATACATGCCCGCGCATGTATGTCTAGACATATAGCTCCTTGGTAGTACCCGGTCTGGGGTGGGTGAGGCCAACACAAATTTAAAACAAAGTAAGAAAAAAAAACTAATGGGAGGGGGAGAAAGGGAAACATGAAAAACATAGTAAATAATAAAACAATACGACCGCGCTTATGGTGGTTGTTGGGTGTCCGGATCCTCTTCTTCCTCCTGATGTGGCGACGATGTCCTGGGCAGCTGTGGAGTGCGTTGAGTTGGCCTCGGTGGCCGTGCTGGTGTAGATGATGCGGCCGTTGTTGGTGGTGGAGGCATCTGGTAGGTGGGGTACATCCCTGTATATCATTGGTACAGCTGTGACCGTCCATACCAGGATTGTGGTGGAGCAAGGGCAGGAGGCTTCAGTGTGGCTTGTGGTGGCAGATGTGGTGGTTGACCAGTGTGTTGATGAGCTGGCTCTGGGAGCTTATCATAGATCATCTGTAGTGTTGTTGCGATGATCTGGTGGCTGGCTGCCGAATGTTGTTGGCTCTCCGACATGTTCTCATCGCTGTGTGCCAGGCATGCTGCGTTATCCACCAGCCAGTTCATGGATGTGGCCAGAACGTGAAGGATGTCCATAGTCTCCCTGTGATCTTCTTGTCTGGTCTTTTGCGTTTCTGCCGTGCTGTCGGCAAGAGCCATTTGCATTTCAACCAAACCGTTTGCCATCTTATCCATTGTCTTCTCAATGGCGTCCAGTCTGGTTTCAACGACAAGCGTGTAATTATCCTGGCAGGCAGTCATCTCTGCTGCCAGGGTGTGTACCCTCTGTACATTTGAGGTATCCTGCCCTTCCTGTATGTCTGCCACCAATTGCATTTGTGAAGCTGAAAAGAAAATTAGAAATTAGAATACACATTCATTCATATGTTTGAAGGTTCACAATTTGATAGATAATTACTCACACAGGGATGTAGAAACAGCGGGCTGCTGCACTTCCACCTCGTCGTCCGACTCATCCTGTAAGAGATCTGGCCTGAAGTGGGGACCAATCCCTGATGCAAATCCGCTGCTGGTCTGTGGCACCTCTGTTTGCAAAAGAAGAAGAAAAAAAAAAACAATAAAGTTAATAAACTATACAATGTGGGGGGGTTACCCCCCTGAACCCCCCCCCCCCCCCCCCCACATCCAAAAAAACCAAAAAACCTTCTCCATCCTGTGGTGCCGCTGCTCCAGGAGCTTCCCTTGTCCTCAATTCTGGAGACTTTTCAAGGGTATGGCTGGATATGTCTGCACGGCTGTCATCAAACCCTAGTAAAGTCTCGTCCGTTAACCCTGTTGACTCAAACAGTTCGGGTGATGGGTCCACAAGGGTAGTGTCTTGTTGAGGCTCTTGTGTCACAGTCCCAGAGCTCCTGGAGAGATCACGAGATGGTGATGGTCTGCGCGCTGGAGAAGTAGTTTGGCGCTCAGCTGGTGGTGTGGTCGCCGACAGTGTCTGGCGCGCAGGTGACGTTCTGCGTGCTGATGTCTGGTGCACAGGTGATGGTCTGCACGCTGACTATGTCTGGCGCGCAGGTGACTTTCTGCACGCTGATGACGTCTGGCGCGCAGGTGACTTTCTGCACGCTGACAATGTCTGGCGCACAGGTGATGGTCTGCGCGCTGCTGATGCTTGCTGCTCAGGTGATGGTCCACGCGCTGCTGCCGATGCCTGCTGCGCAGGTGATGGTCCGCGCGCTGGCGATGTCCTGCGCGCAGGTGATGTCCTCTGGGCAGGCGTGTCTGGGGGAAAGAACAAACACATTAGCAAAAAAAAAAGTCTAGTACAGCTCATCTGAATGTATTCTTACCATCACACCTCCTTTTGGACTGCTTGTCTCCCGCCGTCTTCCGTCTTCTGGGTGGTTCTTCCTCCTCGGGAAAGCCAGCAGGACGGCTGGAGTCCACACCTCCGCGAACTCCTTGGACCATGACAGGGTTCATGCGCCTTTTTATAACTTCTTCCCAGGGTAGCCACTTCAAATTGAGAGCCGTACCACCTCCCGTAGCTGTCTCATGTCGGCGCTGAATCCCCATCTTTTTCTTGGTCTGTCTGCGGCAATCACTGTACCGCTTCATGCAGTTTCTGGTGCTCCGGCGGTTTCCAGATACTGCAGTGACTTGTGTCGCGATGGCATCCCAGATGTTTCGCTTTGTCTTAGCTGCTGTGGTCTGTGCCCTTGGTCCATACAGAACGTCGTAGGACCTGTCGACGCCATCCACAAGGGCACAGTTTTCCGCCTTGGTGTATCTGGGTCCACGCGGATTCTTCCGTCCTGTTTCTTTACCAGAGGCTTCCTCCTCCGACTGATCCTCTGGCTGGCTTCTTGCCTTTAGGGAAAAAAAAACATGCAATTAATGATTGGTATGTACCTATGAGTGTGTCAGTATCCCTGGCAGAGTGCAAAGATACCTGTAGGTGTGCCTGGCAGTGCGCAAACTAGGGTGTGTCGAGTTGGATGCTATTGTGTCTGCAGGTGTTGTCAGTATTTACCTTTCTAGGCCTTTTCTTTTTCTTTCGCTTTTCCGTTTGCTCCCTTGACAACCGAGGCTGGTCACTGGATGCCTGTTCGGTCGCATCCTTCTCCTGGGTCGGCTCCCACTCCTCATTGCTTTGCAGGGAAAATTCTTCTGAGGGGTGGGGGGAAGGGGATGATCGGGGCCGCTTGTCCCTGGACATCTCTGTTGTAAAAAAATATATATTTTTACAAATTTAACACACATCACATAATTACATGCAACCACACATGTCATGCTGCTGGGAACCCAGTGCTCAAGCAGGACCAGACACACATTAAAAAAAAAAAAAAAATTTTTAAAAACTCAGCCAAACAAGCCAAAAAGCCAGTAAAAGCATCCCTGCACATGCTGGAAGTACACCAGTGCTAAAGAAGGAGCCAAAAAACATGTTTTGCAAACAAAGGAGAGCACATGTCGACCACATGGCACATACAGACATGCCAAAAGTCACCCAAAACAAGCCAAAAAGCCAGTAAAAGCATCCCTGCACATGCTGGAGGTTCACCAGTGCTAAAGAAGGAGCCAAAAATGTTTTGCAAACAAAGGAGAGCACATGTCGACCACATGGCACATACTGACATGCCAAAAGTCACCCAAAACAAGCCAAAAAGCCAGTAAAAGCATCCCTGCACATGCTAGAAGTACACCAGTGCTAAAGAAGGAGCCAAAAAACATGTTTTGCAAACAAAGGAGAGCACATGTCGACCACATGGCACATACCGACATGCCAAAAGTCACCCAAAACAAGCCAAAAAGCCAGTAAAAGCATCCCTGCACATGCTGGAGGTTCACCAGTGCTAAAGAAGGAGCCAAAAAACATGTTTTGCAAACAAAGGAGAGCACATGTCGACCACATGGCACATACCGACATGCCAAAAGTCACCCAAAACAAGCCAAAAAGCCAGTAAAAGCATCCCTGCACATGCTGGAGGTTCACCGGTGCTAAAGAAGGAGCCTAAAAACATGTTTTGCAAACAAAGGAGAGCACATGTCGACCACATGGCACATACCGACATGCCAAAAGTCACCCAAAACAAGCCAAAAAGCCAGTAAAAGCATCCCTGCACATGCTGGAGGTACACCAGTGCTAAAGCATGACCCAAAAAACATTTTATGCAAAAAAAAACATGAAAATCTACCCCAAACACAAAACTCCCAAAAAATACATGCAGCAATACAAGTAGGACCAGCAGCAATCCACACAGGACCTATATACACATACCTGTACACATATACATATCCCAAACACCCCAAAGCAACGCCACATGTACACCTCATGGCACCCCCCCACCACCCAAACATTACATACTGCACTCATACCTCATACAAAACAGTAGCCAAGCACTCAGAACAACACCCATACACTACACAAACACCTACATGCAACGCCAGACCACATGTGGTACTTACCTACAAATGTAGAAATCGCTCCAAAAACGACTCTCCTCCGGGGTAACAGGTCTTCTGCCCTTCCTGGATTAAAGTCTGCTGGGTGTCCAAACGATACCACAGCAAAAAACAACCAATTTGCTAGCTCTGCACCTCCACACACCTCTCTGCAGGTTCACAAAATGGCTGCTGAGCACGCAGCAAACAAGCCCTATATAGGACTCCAAACAGCGGGAAGTCGAATCCAGGATGCCCACTATTCGACGATTGGTCCGTTTTTCGACAAGGGGAGTGTCAAATCCGTTATGAATTGAATATGTCGAATTCATGGTCCCGGGTAGAGGGTTCCGACTGTCGAATAGTGTCAAATCCAAAAACGGTCAATCACGCCGCAATTAGACCGCAATTGCATATACCCCATAGTCTATTTCTTCTTCAGGGTCCATAGTTACCACAGGGTTAACCATGGGGTATGCTTGGTGGAGCCTAGGATTCAGGCAATAAAAGCTCCCTAGATGCACTCGCTCCCTCTCCCCTCACACCACGCCCACAGCTCAGAGCTCAGGCTCTTTAGTATTTGTTTAGTGCCAGCAGGACCTGGTCACCGTTTAAGAGTGGGGCTGCATGCTGCAGCTCAAGCTTTTAAGTTATTAACATTATGTAAACTTTTTAACTTTTACAATGAGCAAGCACTTTTACAATGAGCAAGCAGCGCTAGGCAGTCCCTTGGATGCCAGCACTGCTATTCCATCTCCCCCACCGGTGCCACAACGTCACCATGGCTAGGGGATTCAGTGGAACCCGGCAGCTTTCTACTAGCAGGGGCACACAGGACACACCATACTGGAAACTGGACTCATGGGGGACAGGTGAGGCAGGGACCTGTGATCGCGGCAGTCCTATACCGCCAGTCCCGGTAGATGGACTGGCGGTGATGACGTTGACCAGGAGCTTACATTGCCGGCACTGAGAGAGCTTTAATACAGGCCAAGGAACTGATGGTGGATGTCAGCAAAGGGAGGCAGCACTTTCTCAGTGGCCCCTCTCTCAGCCTAGGGCGCCATTCCACTGAGGTCTTCCTTCCCTGGGCTGCTGCTCCTTCACCCTCCTTCCTCACAGAGATGCTGGGGAGCCATTACAGAAGCTATGTGGGTCTTTGGGAATGCTGGGTTTAGACTCCCTGTATACCTCTCCTTTAAAGTCAGGTTATATATATATATATATATATATATATATATATATATATTCTCTGGGAGACCAGCTGGACACCGGGGCTGAATACAGCATGTGGCCCTGCCCCCAGTAGCTTGTGACACCATAATTCCTGACAAGTATAGGCAGCCGGTTGGGACCTGTAAGAGGCCGCAGCTGGGATTAGTTCTGTGCTTCTGCAGCCGGGAGAATAGACATCTTCTCGCAAGACAGCTCCTCCAGTCCCCAGCCAGTACCCGCCCAGACAGAACAGCGCATAGAGCGCAGGACAGAGAGTGACACATGGCCATGCAGTGAGTGGCTTCTTTCTTTGGGCTGCCCTCTCTGCTTCCTGTCACTCCAGTCCCATTTTCATTTCCTGCTCTTTCCTCCCTCCCACAGCAACAAACGCTCTGCGAAACCTCCTACCACAGGTTCCCCTCACAGCTCCAAACCCTCTCCTCATCCACAGCACCTGCATCCTCCCCTCCCCCTTCTCCCCACAGGTTACCTTCTCATATTCTCTCTCCCCACAGTTCCAACCCCCCAATTGTGGCACCCGTGACCACAAGATGACCTCTTCTGTCTTCTCTCCTGTCACAGCTCCATCCACTGCCAATTTGCAGCACCCACAACCCCCCTCCCCTTCAAAGCCCCAATCCCCCTCTCATCCCATTCAGGAAACCCGTGACACCCCCTCCCCCCCACAGGCTACCCTCTCCTGTCTTCTCTCCCCTAACAGCCACAAAACCCCAATTGGCTGCACCTGCGACACAGGCACACCCTAATGATGGCCATTTCAGGGTTGGATTAACGTGGAGGTGATGTGGGGGTGGGTAGCAGCAATGTGTATGGTGCTGCCGCTTATATGGCGGGCAACCATGGAGACAAAGACATCGCCAGTGGCACTTCAAATATGGCATCAGCCACCAGACAATTAGAGCTCACAGACCAGCAAACAATCAGGAGCAGCTACTCCTGATTGGCTGTCTGTCCATGAGCTAGCATCCCATTGGCTGGTGATTGGCACCACATTTGAAGTACCACCGGCGTTGTATCTGTGGACTATTGACCAAGCAAGTTAGCACTGCAGTGTGGACTCCATACACTCCTATAAGGGCTCTGCTGTGTGGCTTAACATGTATAAGGGCTCTCCTGTGGGGAAAAATGTGTTTAAGGGCTCTCCACGATCCGGACTACTGGACATTATTTTTTACCTTTCAGGTGTCTTCTGAGGCTGGCTCAGCATTCTAGGTCCGGGTCTCAATCATGTTGTTAAATGTTCTTACTTCATATTTCCTCTCTGCCAGTCTGCAGGTGCTGTTACATGGAACTCTTAAATGGAAATGGCGTTTCCAGCTCATCGTGGCCTCCGCCGCCATTACTGTACTCTCAGCACTTGGACTGCTCTGCATAGCGTCTCCTGTCAGTTGCAGCCTCCACCGCCATTGCTGCGCTTTCAGCGCTTGGACGGATCTGTGTGGCGTCTACTGTCAGCTGCGGCCTTTGCCGCGATTACTACAGTAAAGCACTACAGGTCTGTGCAGCGTCTCACACCCGCTGTAGCTTCCACCGTCTGGTCTGGGAGGTTCCTGTGCAGTTTAACATTCACTGTGTCCTGCTGCCGCCATTACTGTGAAAGCTCCACATGGAATTACAAACCAGGTTTCCCTCCAAGAACCAGTATGGGCGCAGCCATGTTGGTTCTGATCACATGATGATAATTCCACCAATCTACAGTCTCGCTGAGCTCTGCCTAATTGCTGATCCAATCCCTGCACTGCTGAGGGTATAAAGGGACTGACCCTAGACCAGGAAGTTGTCAGTGCTTTGGTTGTCATTACCAGTGTATCCTGTCTCTGCTCTCTGTATTCTAACTGTGTTCCAGTTATTCCAGCTCCTGAAGTCTCCAGTTCTGCAGAGACCTGCACCAATCACCACCCTGCGGTGCCTGCCTGACTCCATAGTATCCTCATTGCCTTCTGCTATTGGCAGTGCTCCAAAAACACCAGCTTCCAGCATTGGGCTTCCAGTGGTGTTCAGCTATCTATTGTCATCGGTGCTCCGCCATCGGTGTTCCTGCTATCTACAGTATTCCAGTCATCTGTTTTCCTAATTCATCGATCTCTAGCATCACCAGTGTCATTCAACCCCACTGCTAACACTGGTCCATCCGTACTTCATTCACAGTTCTTCATTATCCGTTCTATCCGGCAAAACCGGCAGTCTACAAGTATCACTCTCTCTGCAGTACGATCAGCCTCTGTACTACATCTGCTAACCAGTTCCAGCTTTCATCTACTCTACAGCACCTAGGTGTTGGTAAAAGGACTTTCCATCTCCTAACCTCCCAAGCTAGCCTTGTGCGGATACCACACCTAAGGGTATATTACAACTGCTATTTCTTGTGGAACTATGTACTGTTTTTAATCATTCTTCATATCATAACTGCTACTGCCGGTGCACCACCAGAACTGTGTTCAATAAACTAACATTAATTTTATCTTTGTTGTCGTGGTCACATCTTCGGGCATTGGTGGTAGAAGTCATCCATGTCTAGGAGTCCTATTCTGCCACCTAGATTTACCTTTACACCAACCCTTACAACTGAGGCTGTCCCAGACCAACACCAGCCCTCAGTTGTGACAGTAAGCACTGACCTAATGAATCCGGCCAGAGACCAAGACCAAGCGGCTAGATCAATGCAAGAACTGGAAGCTCGACTTGAACATCAGGAGGCAGCATAAGGTCATGTTATCCGCTGTCTTCAGGATCTCTCCTCTCAGCTGGATGGAATCCAAATGACCCTCCGTGGTTTGGGGGCATCTGGTGTACCGATGGCAGTTCCTACAGTGGTAACCTCACCCACCATACCCACTTCTGCTCCATGTCTTGATTTACCGACTCCAGAAAAATGTGATGGGTCCCCAAAAGCCTGCAGGGGATGCCTCAACCAGTGCGAAATTAATTTTGAGTTACAGCCAGGCAGTTTTCCAACTGATCGCACAAAGGTTGCCTACATTATATCCCTCCTCAGTGGCTCCACGCTAAATTGGGCATCACTGTTATGGGAGGGATTTTATACTTTGCTGTCTTCATATACGGACTTTGTGGCAACATTCAGGTGTACCTTCGACGAGCCAGGCCGTGTAACTTCAGCTTCTTCTGAGATTCTCCGTATCCGCCAGGGGACACGAACTATTGGACAGTATCTAATACAGTTCCAGATCTTAGCATCAGAATTGGCATGGAACGATGATGCTTTATGTGCAGCCTTCTGGCATGGCCTATCTGAGCGTATCAAGGAAGAATTGGCTACCAGGGATTTGCCCTCAAAGTTGGATGAACTTATATCTTTGTGTACCAAAGTTGATCTACGGTTTCGAGTAAGGGCAATCGAGCGAGGAAGATCATCATTTCCCAAAGCTAATCCCCGTCAGCCATCTCCGCCCAAGGACGAACCGATGCAGATAGGTCATTCTCGGCTATCTCCGGCAGAGTGTAGAAGACGTCTCTCTGAGCATCTCTGTCTCTACTGTGCTGCACCATCTCACGTTATTAATGCCTGTCCCAAGCGTCCGGGAAACTTCAAATCCTAGCCCACCAAGGAGAGGGTCGGCTAGAAGCAATGCATTCCTCTCCATCTTCAAGTGATTGTAATCTCCCAGTTTTGCTCCAAGTGGCTCAGCGTACTAGGAACATTATTGCTCTTTTAGACTCAGGGGCAGCTGGGAATTTTATGACTGAGGGATACGTCAAACGGTGGTCCCTACCCACCGAGAGACTTTCGTCTTCCATATCTTTGACTGCCGTGGATGGCAGCAAGATTTCTGATGCAGTCATTTCTTCCAAGACTCTACCAGTTCGTCTGAAAGTAGGAGTTCTTCATTCACAATTAATTTCCTTTTTGGTGATTCCAAAGGCCACCCATCCAGTGGTTCTGGGCCTTCCATGGCTTCATTTGCATAATCCCCTGATTGACTGGAGGACGAGCCATATCTTGGCGTGGGGTCCGTCCTGTTCTGAGACCTATATGTACGAAGAGGTTTTTTTTACAGAGACATAAAAAAAAGGAAAGGGACTATAATTGCCTTTTCTGGGGCACTATTTGTATAGTGTTTGATATTAAAAATGTACTTTTATTCCTATAGTTTAAAATATATGACTAGTTGCGACGTAAGCATATATAAACTGTAACCTAACAAATGACTATAAATTTTTATATATAGCGAAAATATAGCCAAAAACGGTTAACCAAAATTGTCACCACCGTTGGGTCTATCAATAGGCCCACAAGTATATCCAGGTACGGTTAACCGAATAATATTCCCACAATTGCATCTAATAATGAATCCACAATTGAGTCTAACAATGGACTATTTTGGGAATTATGGACGCTCTGTCCACCACCTAATATCATAAAATTCTAAGAATCAAGAGGATGATAGTGCTGCCACAGAGGAAATGCATGGGAAAACCCGTGAAAATAGAAAAAAATCTCTCCACTCTTGCTTATTTTGTAGGAGTTTGTATGTATTCTCTTTATTGTTACTTGCTTTGTAGCATAACAAATTCATGTGACACACCACCATTCAGACGTGTGGATGACACAAATAACCCTTTAAAGAGTGAATTCAAACAATACTCCAAAATTGACCCAATACTATATGTTGTCTGTTTAAATTGGCAAAATACCCAAATTTAATTCAACAAATTTGGTAATGCATCAATTGTCTAACCGCAAAAATATATGACATAAGTGTGGTGCCCTTGATCAGTGCATATAGCAAAATACTAAACACAAAGATATTATGTCCATTAATGCTGTGCTCTTCAGTGACATCTATTGCTCCTTATATACACAGTATTCATAAGAGAAACTGAAATAGAGAAATTGTAAGAACCATAGTTAATGGGAGCAGGTGGTCTTCTGCTGTCCTGTATCTGTATTCACATCGAATACAGGATGAGAGAGACACACGAGCTACCACACGGGCACAATTGCATTTATATGTGTTTAGTATTTTGCTATATGCACTGATCTAGGGCACCACACTTATGGAGCTGATGTGCTCAAATTAAGTGGGCACATTTGCATTCAGGTGTTCTCCTCAGTTATCTGTTAATGTACAACTGATATGCAGGAATTGTCCTCTTGAAAGAAAGAAGGTTCACAGCAGAATCCTTCATTTTGTTTTTGCTTTAAACCTGGATTATTGACTGAGCTTGTCCCTGAGGGGGTTACCTTTGTTATACATAGACGTGATTGAGGTCATATTAAATGGACACTTTAATTACAGCATTTATTAGAGATTTAATCCTGTTGGAGTCTAACGATATCTGCCTAAATTGCTTCCAAATGGGTCAGTCTATGCCACCCACACGTCTGATTGGTGGAGTGACATGGTGACTCATGTGACATAGATATGCATTTTTTCTGTCATATATTTTTCGGTTAGACAATTGATGCATAACCAAATTTGTTGAATTCAATTTGAGTATTTTGCCAATTTAAACAGACAACATATAGTATTGGGTCAATTTTGGAGTATTGTTTGAATTCACTCTTTAAAGGGTTATTTGTGTCATCCACACGTCTGAATGGTGGTGTGTCACATGAATTTGTTATGCTACAAAGCAAGTAACAATAAAGGGAGTACATACAAACTCCTACATTATAAGCAAGAGTGGAGAGATTTTTTTCTATTTTCACGGGTTTTCCCTTGCATTTCCTCTGTGGCAGCACTATCATCCTCTTGATTCTTAGAATTTTATGATATTAGGTGGTGGACAGAGCGTCCATAATTCCCCAAATAGTCCATTGTTAGACTCAATTGTGGATTCATTATTAGATGCAATTGTGGGAATATTATTCGGTTAACCGTACCTGGATATACTTGTGGGCCTATTGATAGACCCAACGGTGGTAACAATTTTGGTTAACCGTTTTTGGCTATATTTTCGCTATATATAAAAATTTATAGTCATTTGTTAGGTTACAGTTTATATATGCTTACGTCGCAACTAGTCATATATTTTAAACTATAGGAATAAAAATTATTTTTTAATATTAGACATTATACAAAGAGTGCTCCAGAAAAGGCAATTATAGTCCCTTTCCTTTTTTATGTCTCTGTAAAAAAAAACCTCTTCGTACATATCAGTCTTTGATGACTATTTGTCTGGGAGCACCGCCAACCAAGTGCTGCAAAATAAATGTATTCAGTAACAGCCTATGGGGTAAATTTACTAAGGTGGGAGATTTTTATAACTGGTGATGTTGCCCATGGCAACCAATCAGATTTTATCTATTATCTGCTAGAAGCAGCTAGATAAATGGTAAGTAGAATCTGATTGGTTGCCATGGACAACATCACCAGTTCTAAAAATCTCCCACCTTAGTAAATTTACCCCTATATGTTGGTATAAGATAATATAACTACTCAATCACTAGCACCCAGTGCGGTTTAAAAAAAAGTTTCTCTGTTCTGAGACCTGTCTTTCCAAAGTACTTCCTGTATGTTCTTCATCCTCCAGGACTTCTGACGATCCACCTCTTCAGTATCAAGACTATACAGATGTGTTCAGTAAAGCCTCTGCTGATGTCCTACCCCCACAAAGGGAGTGGGATTGTCCTATCGACCTCATCCCAGGGAAGGTTCCACTTCGAGGCCGAGCGTATCCATTGTCTGTACCAGAGACTCATTCCATGGAGGAGTACATTAAAGAAAATTTGGCAAAGGGTTTTATCCGACCTTCTTCTTCTCCTGCTTGTGCAGGTTTCTTCTTCATTAAGAAGAAAGACGGTGGCCTGCGGCCATGCATCGACTATAGAGGTTTAAACGACTTCACAGTAAAAAAACAGTATCCTCTGCCTCTGATTACCAAACTCTTTGACCGGGTTAGCAGAGCAACTATCTTCACAAAATTAGATTTGAGGAGGGCCTATAACCTCATTCGGATCCGGAAGGGTGACGAGTGGAAGACCGCATTTAACACCTGTGATGGACATTATGAGTACCTCGTCATGCCTTTCGGATTTAGTAACGCTCCAGCTGTTTTCCAACACTTCGTGAACAAGATCTTTAGAGATATCCTCTATCGTCATGTCGTGGTATACCTTGATGACATCCTTATCTTTGCCAACGATCTGGAGGAACATCGTTTTTGGGTGAAGGAAGTCCTGTCCCATCTTCGTGCCAATCATCTTTATTGCAAGTTGGAAAAATGCGTCTTTGAAGTCAAATCCATTCCGTTTCTAGGCTACATTGTGTCCGGTTCCGGACTAGCGATGGATCCTGAGAAATTACAAGCTATCCAGGATTGGCCAATACCTACAACCCTCAAGGGTGTTCAGAGATTTTTAGGATTCGCCAACTATTACAGAAAATGTATTCGAGACTTTTCCACCATTGCGGCACCTATCATTGCCTTTACCAGGAAGGGTGCTAATCCCACCAAGTGGTCCAAAGAAGCCGTGCAAGCCTTCCATCTGTTAAAGCAAAGATGTACCTCAGCTCCGGTGTTGAAACAGCCAGATACCAACTCGCCGTTGTCTCAACCCCCGTCAAACCAGATGGGCACTTTTTTTTCTAGGTTCGACTTTAAACTCCAGTTCTGTCCAGGGTCACAGAATCGCAAGGCTGTTGCCCTTTCCCGCTCTTGGGAGCAAGAAAATGAGTCTGAGTCTACGGACAAGCATCCTATTATCAATCCAGTGGCATTCTCCTCGGTAAGGATGGACTCTATGCCTCCATCAGGGAAAATTTGTGTAAAACCGGCTCTAAGGAAGAAGCTCATGCAGTGGGCACATGCTTCCCGTTTTACCAGACATGCGGGCATCCAGAAAACCCTTGAATTCATCTCCAGATCATACTGGTGGCCGACCCTGAAAAAAAGATGTCACGGAGTTTATTGCTTCCTGTCCAAAATGTGCCCAACACAAAGTACCTCGCCAGTCACCTGCTGGGAAACTAGTTCCTCTAGCTGTTCCTCATTGTCCGTGGACCCATTTGTCAATGGACTTTATTATGGACCTTCCTATGTGCAACAAGTTTAATACCATCTGGGTGGTAGTTGACTGGTTCACCAAGATGGCTCATTTCATTCCCCTCACCGGTCTTCCGTCAGCTTCCAGGTTGGCTCAAGTATTCATCCAAGAGATCTTCAGACTACATGGCCTCCCCGAGGAGATTTCTGACAGAGGAGTACAGTTCGTAGCCAAGTTTTGGCAAAGTTTATGTTTGGCCCTCCAAGCCAAATTAAAATTCTCTACAGCATATCACCCCCAAACTAACGGTCAAACTGAGAGGGTGAATCAGGACTTGGAGGCCTTCCACCGAATTTATGTATCCTCATCCCAAGATGACTGGGTTCAACTTCTTCCCTGGGCCAAGTTCCCTGTCATAACAACTGTCGAAGTCGGAAAATATTACAGTACACATATCACATACAAACATCACACAGATGGCCTCCGTGCGCATACTTATTCTGCCGTGCATGCACATATTCGCAAATTGCGTATGATCGCTCACGCGGTCGTGTGTATTAGCGTGTGGTATGATTAATTACAGGGGCATTTGTACTTGCATGAAAAAACCACAAAGACATATTATATATTTAATCCATATAATGCATAAATCACCCACTGTCTGCTCATCCATCTAATAGCATGAAGATGGTTCACACATAAATTATCCTCCCAGAAACTCTAATACAATGTACCAGACGGCCTTTTTTACGCAAAGCTTTGAAATCCTATGAAGAATGCAAATACCTTTGGTTACTCCCATTGTTCTAGAGTTGTCCAGTATCTGTCGAAGACAATAAATACTGGATTGTCATTGTCTTATCTGAAGACAGGACAAACAAAAAGACAATATCCAGGAACCCAGTTTGAAGAGAAACTCAATTTACAATAACTGACAAATTACAAACCAGACATTTAGATAGCTAAGGTAATTCACGGTCTGAACTCTTGGTAATGTGTGTGTTTATATATATATATATATATATATGTTCCCTAACAAATTGTAATAACAGGAATGTGTATGTATGTATGTATGTGTGTATATGTGTGTGTGTGTGTGTGTGTATATATATATATATATATATATATGGATATCTTGAGGATGGAAATAGATAATCATATCATGTGTGGGATCATATTGTTCAGAGTCACGTAAACATTATTCTGGTGGGAATAAGGATATTGTCACATATTGCAACAATAAGTTATTAATAATACCAGATTTATGTATGATTAATGTGAGGGGTTTAACTGGTCATGGGGCGGGAACTCAGAAGCAAACAACAGAAATCACATCTCAAGTCTTAGCCATCGCCCACCTTTTGAGCTGACCAATGATCCCCGGTGCACAGGATTTGTCCCACCCCCGAACCAATGGAAGAAGAGAACACAGTGTCTATTATATTATGTTTTGATCAACTGTATAAAAAGCCAGCTGCCTAGCCGGTCGGTAATCTCTCTCTCCGAAGGGTCATCTTGCCTGATAGACCTGAGCACCGGGACCGCGTGGCGCTGGCGAAACCAAACGTATGTACCATTGTATTGTAGCCTCTTTTCTGTTATTGTAATTATATCTTTGTTGTAACCCCTTTTATTAATTATATGTTGGCGGGTCGGATCCCAACTTCCTAAATACAATTGGTTTTGTGTCTCTCTTTCCCTGCTAGTGTTATACAGGGCTTTGTGCGCAAACTGTGTAAAAAGTACGTAGGCTAAGGATTGATTACAGCGGCCGCAGCGGCTCCATTTTAAAGTGTATTGAATGTATTTTAAAGTGTTGCTTTTAGTCCTGTAAATAAATCAACATTTACACAACCAATACCACTCGTCATCCTCTTCTACGCCATTCTTCACTAACTATGGATTTTACCCTAAAATTCCAGAATTTCAACAGCTTCCAACAACTTCAGTGCCAGCAGCTGATATCACTACGTCAGTTTTCAAATAACTGGAATAACGTTCGAGCGGCTCTAATCAAGGCATTTTTTAGATATAAGAAGTTTGCAGATAGGAAACGTAGGGCAATTCCAGCCCTTAAAGTGGGTGATCGTGTTTGGCTATCTACAAAGAATTTGTGGTTAAGAATTCCAAGCATGAAATTTGCTCCTCGATATAGCGGCCCTTTTCGAATTGAACAAGTCATCAACCCAGTAGCTTTCAAACTTCAGCTTACTCCATTCTTAAAAATTCCCAGGACGTTTCATGTCTCCCTTCTGAAACCGCTGATCCTGAATCGGTCCATTCAGCACTTCCTTCGGCTCCCAAAGTCCAGACTCAACGTGATGTTGAGTATGAAGTTGCCAAGATTCTGAATTCACGCTTCTGTTATGGTCAACTTCAATACCTGATCGACTGGAAGGGCTATGGACGTGAGGAACGCTCTTGGACCAATGCTTCAGATGTCCATGCTCCTACATTGGTTCGGAATTTCCATTCTAAGTTCCCTCAGAAGCCAAAGAAGTATCCTGGGGCCACTCCTGAAGGGGGGGGGGGGTGCAGTCACGATACGGACTTCTGGACATTATTTTTTGCCTTTCAGGTGTCTTCTGAGGCTGGCTCAGTGTTCTAGGGCCGGGTCTCAATCATGTTGCTAAATGTCCTTACTTCATATTTCCTCTCAGCCAGTCTGCAGGTGCTGTTGCAGGGAACTCTTAAATGGAAATGGCGTTTCTAGCTCATCGCGACCTCCGCCGCCATTACTGTACTCTCAGCACTTGGACTGCTCTGCATAGGGTCTCCTGTCAGTTGCGGCCTCAGCCACCATTGCTGCGCTCTCAGCGCGTGGACGGATCTGTGTGGCGTCTCCTGTCAGCTGCGGCCTTTGCCGCGATTACTACAGTAAAGCACTACAGGTCTGAGCGGCACCTCTCACCCTCTGTAGCTTCCGCCGTCGGCTCTGGGAGGTTGCTGTGCAGTTTAACATTCACTGTGTCCTGCGGCTGCTGCTGCCATTACTGTGAAAGCTCCACATGGAATTACAAACCAGGTTTCCCTCCAAGATCCAGTATGGGCGCAGCCATGTTGGTTCTGATCACATGATGATAATTCCACCAATCTACAGTCTCGCTGAGCTCTGCCTAATTGCTGATCCAATCCCTGCACTGCTGAGGGTATAAAGGGACTGACCCTAGACCAGGAAGTTGTCAGTGCTTTGGTTGTCATTACCAGTGTATCCTGTCTCTGCTCTCTGTATTCTAACTGTGTTCCAGTTATTCCAGCTCCTGAAGTCTCCAGTTCTGCAGAGACCTGCACCAATCACCACCCTGCAGTGCCTGCCTGACTCCATAGTATCCTCATTGCCTTCTGCTATTGGCAGTGCTCCAAAAACACCAGCTTCCAGCATTGGGCATCCAGTGGTGTTCAGCTATCTATTGTCATCGGTGCTCCGCCATCGGTGTTCCTGCTATCTACAGTATTCAAGTCATCTGTTTTCCTAATTCATTGATCTCTAGCATCACCAGTGTCATTCAACCCCACTGCTAACATCCACACTTCATTCACAGTTCTTCATTATCCGTTCTATCCGGCAAAACCGGCAGTCTACAAGTATCACTCTCTCTGCAGTACGATCAGCCTCTGTACTACATCTGCTAACCAGTTCCAGCTTTCATCTACTCTACAGCACCTAGGTGTTGGTAAAAGGACTTTCCATCTCCTAACCTCCCAAGCTAGCCTTGTGCGGATACCACACCTAAGGGAATATTACAACTGCTATTTCTTGTGGAACTATGTACTGTTTTTAATCATTCTTCATATCATAACTGTGCTACTGCCGGTGTACCACCAGAACTGTGTTCAATAAACTAACATTCATTTTATCTTTGTTGTCATGGTCACGTCTTCGGGCATTGGTGGTAGAAGTCATCCATGTCTAGGAGTCCTATTCTGCCACCTAGATTTACCTTTACACCAGCCCTTACAACTGAGGCTGTCCCAGACCAACACCAGCCCTCAGTTGTGACAGGGCTCTGCTATCTGGTGTAATATGTATAAGGGCTCTGCTGTCTGGCGTAATGTGTATAAGGGTTCTGCTATATAGCGGAATGTGTATAAGGGCATTCCTGTCTGACGTAACCTGTATAAAGGGCTCTACTGCAGTGTCATGTATAAGGGGCACTACTTTGTGTTGTAATGTGAATAACAGACACTACTGTGTGGTTTAATGTGAATAACAGACACTACTGTGCGGTACAAAATGCCGTGTTCTTGTGCTGCTGCTCTGTCACTTCGTTTAACCACCAGCCAGCTATAGATATTGGTGAAAAGTTGAAAATATTGTGAGCTGGTCAAAATTGATTGTAAATGAGTGGACATTAATGTTATGGGGGTTAATAAAACTCTAGGAACATTAAAGGGCCAAATTATGAGATTTTAGCTTTTTTGGTCAACTTTTGGAAAAATAATCCAAAATCAATCATGGCAGAAATTTAAAATCGAATCCAAAACTAAAACTGTATGACGAATCAGCAAAAATGGTTCGGCGCACATCTCATTATGTAAAAAAAAAACCTATATATATATATATATATATATATATATATATATATATATATATATATATATATATATATATATATATACACACAGGTTGAGTATCCCTTATCCAAAATGCTTGGGACTAGAGGTATTTTGGATATCGGATTTTTCCGTATTTTGGAATAATTGCATACCATAATGAGATATCATGGTGATGGGACCTAAATCTAAGCACAGAATACATTTATGTTTCATATACACCTTATACACACA
This sequence comes from Pseudophryne corroboree, assembly GCF_028390025.1. NCBI lineage: Eukaryota > Metazoa > Chordata > Amphibia > Anura > Myobatrachidae > Pseudophryne > Pseudophryne corroboree. Next base: position 391,575,883 of record NC_086447.1, on the reverse strand, counting down.
GCCTGAAGTCAATTTCAGCCAATATTTTTTATAACTTAAAAAATATTGCATTAAACAAAGTGTGTCTATATTCACACAATTCATTTATGTTTCATATACAACTTATACACACAGCCTGTAGGTCATTTAATACAATATTTTTAATAACTTTGTGTCTTAAACAAAGTTTGTGTACATTGAGCCATCAAAAAACAAAGGTTTCACTATTTCACTCTCACTCAAAAAAGTCCGTATTTTGGAATATTCCGTATTTTGGAATATTTGGATATGGGATACTCAACCTGTATATATATATATATACTGGTCGCACTCTCATAAGTTCAATATTCAGCCACTGGGGTGTCACTTAAGACATCCAATTGGGAAGTCCATATACAGAGAAAAGAGAAGTGCACTCACCAGACAAGAATTCCTTTTCAACAGACAGGTATCAAAGAAATTTTATATTCCTCACATAACAGCATGTTTCACTCCAATACGGACCATCGTCAGGATAAACAACTCCTCATTCATTACAGCAAATGACCAAGTCCCATGTCAAACGAACAGCAACCAAACAATGCCTGACAGGCCCCTAATACACCCCTGGGAGGTCCAAAAAAGGTGGCAAATACAAAAAAGCCAATCATTAACAGAGATGATTCTGAGGTCACTTCCTGTTAGAGCAGCAGCACACACATATATGTAAAACACCATACCAAACACCATGTCAAAAATAGAATCAGCACCATATTACAAAATAGGCCGCGTGTGGAATGCATCGCGTCACTTATACTTCCGGTAGGGACTATTGCATAGCAACAGTTACCGCAAATGCGTTCCACCAACAATGTGTGGACCGCACCGCATCATTAATGTTTTCAGAATCATGTGTCAGTTACTCTTAAAGGTACTGAAGGGAATTAATACATCTAAAGCACCGGACTTACTGACATAAACAACGCACTAATCACTAATGTATAATAGCTTGCAAAATGCATAGCTAATATGGCTAGCTGTAATGAAGCTAATGGGGACAGTATGGCATAAGATAATGGAACTCCCAGTGGGCAAAAACAGAGCCTGTCACAAAGAAAACAATACATATAAGTAAGCATAATAAGTCAAATCCATAAAGTGCAATATGCCTGACTATATAGACACCAAGAATACACAAAACCACTAAATCAAACCAAGTAGGTACCAACAGTCGGGCATATAAACACTGTGAATAATATACATAAATAAAAAATACAAAAAATTAATCAATTAAAGAAAAATAGAAAAATAGAAAAGAGTGTGTTAGTTACAATCTACACCAAAAGGAGTGACATATGAAAACAGATATATCACTAATTCCAAGCTACTGTACGGTACGCAATGTAAAAAATGGACAAAGTTATCGTAAAAAAATATTAAGGGGGTTGCATTCATTGAGTCCATGCGGAGCAACCATACCAAGATGGAAAATCCAACGTGTCTCTAATCTCCTCAAGAGTAATGCCCTGTCACCTCCATGAACTGGAGGTGGCACCCAATTGATGATCCGGCATTTAAGTGTTGATAGTTGGTGACCCAATGTCAGAAAGGGGAATGCCACTGGTTTGTCGGTGGCTCCAGAGGACAATGCTTGTTTGATAGAGGTCCAGAGATTAGCCATCCTCTCCCTAAACTTGCAAGTGGTTATACCAACATACGAAAGTCCGCATGGACTGGACAGGTGGGTAAATAAACAACAAAGTCCATAAGGCAGTGCAACTTGTACCGGATCCAAATGGGATTACCATTCTGTGGATGTGAAAAACTTGGTCCCGGAATCATATGTTGGCATGTGGCAGAGCCTGTGCACTTAAAACAGCCTGGCTTTTGCATCAGAAGCCAAGTTCTATCAAAAGCACTGCTGGTCCTGTTTGGATGCATGAGGAGTTGTTTCAAGTTCCATCCTAGTCTATATGCCATCATAGGTGGCTCTTTGCAATGCTTTCCAACGAAGGCATCAATTCCAACAATTGGCCAATGCTTCTTAATGGCTTTAGCCAAAACCAGTGACCTCTCATCGTATAGGGTAACAAAGATCATCCTTTTGTTCTCTTAACTCACTTTACGTGAGAACTTATTGCGCACCCTGGTGAGGCACTTCTCTATAAGATGATGTTTATAACTTCTTTCACGAAAACGCTGTTTCATCTCCAACAATTGTATTTCAGCTACAGCAGGATCAGAGTTGTTCCTCATGACTCGCATAAACTGAGAAATTGGCAAACTGTTTTTCCAATTGGGTGGGTGATTACTTGAGGCATGAAGGACAGTATTACAATCTGTCTCTTTCTGAAACAGTGTAGTATTGAGTCCTGTTCCATTACGGGTGGCCGTAACGTCCAAAAAAATTAATAGTCTCTCAATTACACTGTCCTGTAAAGCGTACCGTGCTATTCAGTGAATTAAGTTTGCCAAGCATCAAAATAAAATCCTCCTCTGTGCCCTTCCCAAGCAAAAAAATATTGTCTATGTACCTTTCATAATACATGATATTATTTCCAAACCTTGGCAGGATATGGGTTGTCTCATATTCATGCATAAAAATGCTTAAAAATGCTTGCGTATGCTGGGGCCATTTGGATATAATGGGGGTGATTCCGAGTTTTTCGCTCGCTAGCTGCTTTTAGCAGCATTGCACACACTAAGCCGCCGCCCTCTGAGAGTGTATCTTAGCATAGCAGAATTGCGAACGAAAGATTCGCTAATTTTCTCGTAACGATTACCCCGCAGTTTCTGAGTAGCTCCAGACTTACTCTGCCATTGCGACCAGCTCAGACCTTTTCGTTCCTGGTTTGACGTCACACACACACACAGCGTTCGCCCAGCCACTCCCCCGTTTCTCCAGCCACTCCCACGTTTTTCCCTGAAACGCCTGCGTTTTTCCACACACTCCCAGAAAACGGCCAGTTTCCGCCCAGAAACACCCACTTCCTGTCAATCACACTCCGATCAGCAGAACAATGAAAAATCTTTGTTACGCCGTGAGTAAAATACCAAACTTTTGTGCTAATTTACTTGGCGCAGGTGCACTGCGTACATTGCGCATGCGCAGTTTGCGTCTATTCGCTCCGTAGCGAAAAAAAATAACGAGCGAACAACTCGGAATGACCCCCAATATTCACACTCGTACAAGTGGTTATGGACAAGGATTAATTTGAGCAGATGTAGAATAAATTCAACAGGAGGGCCAGAGCTGTTAATAGCCAACAAGGATCTCACTGCAGAGATACCCTGGGTATATATATATATATGTCCCGTTTTTCCCGTAGCAGATACGGTAAAAAGTGACAGGACCATTTTTGTAGTTTATTAAATTCTACACACTAGAGGTGCAATCCAAATTTTGATCCTATTGTCCGTTTGGGCATTATCGTTCACGCAACGCAAGCCATACATCGGTAATGACGTCATTACGTCAACCTCCTTTTCAGCCCTTCATGGGAGGTTTATTAAAATTATAATTATGTAGTTTTCCTATTTCCCACCTGAAGAAGAATACTTATGTTAAATTTCAGCTTCCTAACATATCGGGAAGTAAGATAATTAGTGATGAGTCAGTCAGTCAGTCAGTGAGTGAGGGCTTTCGCATATATATATATATATATACACACATACAATACATACATATACACAATGGGGGTAATTCTGAGTTGATCGCAGCAGCAATTTTTCAAACTCTCTCTGCACATGTTATATCTGCCTCCCCTGCAGTGCACATGGTTTTACCCAACTGCTAACAAAATTCCTGCTGCGATCAACTCAGAATTACCCCCAATGTGTGCTGCCCTCAGGACCCTTTGCGACAGTACGTATCACACCCCTCTAGTTATGGCCCTGTGTACCCGCATACATTGGTTTGGTGCCGTCCACATGACGCCACTTCATGACATTTTGCCAGGGCCACTTTTAGTTCCCAATTTACTTCCTACCAGCTTTAATCTAATAGCTGGATAGTTGATATCAGTGCCCACTGCAGTTAAATTGTATTATCTGCATTGTATGTGACTTTTGCTACTTCTGCTGTCTGTGCTTATCTTTCTGTACATTATATTGCTTTCCCTGTATCTTTCTTTTTACAGTAACCCTTACATACTGGTATGTACAGGGTTTACTTTGCCCACGTTACAAGTTATTGTATTTGTGAAGGCTTATTGTCACATACTGGTTTCAGTTACACACTGCACATTACCATATTGGGTGTGTACTCTCCTTGTAGTTATGTCTAACAAAGACAAGGCAAGGTTGGGCCTCCTACTCTAGTGTCCTGTTCCATGGCGGTTTTACCTCAGGATCTATTACAAGACGGTCAGTGCACCACTTGGTTGGGAGGCTCCTGTCGCTTGCTGCTCTGCTTACTGCAGTGTCTATTCACGGGAGACAGAGGGACCGGGGGAATGCCAGCAGCTCACAGAGTGCAGACCATGCCCCCACTGTGACAAAAAAGGGCGATTGCGGCACCTCCATGGGTTTGTTAGTGTTTGCCACCAAGGGGGGAGGTTAGGGTTAGGCTATGGGAACAGAGGGTTAGGTTAAGGGGGTAGGACAGGGGGGAGAACACCCCAAACTCACCCCTTTTGTGATTTCCTCCTTCGTAATCCCAGGCGTCTGTATTATGACCGCCGGGATCCCAAGCGCCGGCATTACATACTGAATCCGTATATCTGTGTGCAACTAAGTCTGTGTACAAAGCACAATGGAATGTGGCATGGAAAAAGGCCTTTGCTACTGCATCATAGCACTTTTTATACAGATTCAGAGACTCAGTCGCACACATATATGAAAGTCTTGCATAGCAAATTAGTCAGCACATGGGGTGATCCAGACCTGATTACTAGGCTGCTAAAATTGTTGTCCTGCGATCAGATAGTCACCGCCCAAAGTGAGTGTATATTCACCGTGCAAGTGTGTGCGATCGTATGTGTACGCCGAGCTGCTAAAAATCCCTCAGTCAGCGGACAGCTGCAAATCCGTTTGCAGTGAATGGTTTTTACCATTGTGTGCAGTGTGTGCGCAGCCCAGGACTTACTCCTACAGTGCGATGAGAACAGACTGATCATGTCTGGAGCTGAGGTCACACGCGCTCCCTGAAAACTCTTGGGAATGCCTGCGTTTTCCCTGACACTCCCAGAAAACGGTCAGTTACCACCCACAAACGGATTCCTCCTGTCAATCAGCATGGGAATGGCTGTGCGATTAGATTTTTCCCACCAGCCTGTCGCTGAACGGCAAAGCCTGTTGTTGTTTGCCGACGCACGTGCGCATTGCTGTGCATACGCATGCGCAGTACATCGCTGATCGCCCGCTGTGCGAAAACGTACAGCAGCGATCAGGTCTGAATCGGGCCCTCAGTCTGCTGGTGCATCATTGTTACCTTGCAATGCAAATAAGTTCTATTTTTGAAAACAAAAAATTTAAAAAAGATGCCCAATGCTAGCAGAGTCTCATAATACCTGTAATGCCGAGAAGAGCTGTTTGGCAGGACTGCAGCAATTACGCATTAGGACACATCTGTACTGATGACATCAAAAGAAACATAATAAGTATATATTAACAAAAATGAATGTAAAGCACTGAAATCTTATTATTATTATTACTTGAATACAATTATTTTAACTATAAAGATGATTTCTTTATACAAACTGCTGGTACTACAATGGTTTTCAATGTTACGCCAGTGTATGTAAATGTCTTTATGAAATTTTACCAACAGGCAAACATCTTCCCAAGTATGATAATAACGGCCGGCATATCTGGGCGGATTCCTGCCATTTTCTGGGTGGGTTAGAAAAACGCAGGCGTGCCCAGGCGTTTTCAGTGAGGGTCTCTGACGTCAGCACAGACCACTTCCAGTCTGTGGCATTTTTTTCTATCTGGGCGGCATCTTTCTAATCGCAGACAACTGCAATTTCTCAGAATAGCGATCCGTGCTGAATTAGGCCCTAAACGTATTACTTACTGTAGCCCTATTTGATTAATGTACAATTTGAGCCCTGATAACGTTAAATTTCTAGACCTCATGCTGTTCAGGTCAGATATGAAACTGGAAACAACATTATACAGATAACTGACAGGGATATACTGTGCAACAAGTTACCATCTGGAGCATCTAAAGTCCAGTCTCCCCATTACGGAATTCTTGCATGTTTTAAACAATAACACCACTACATAATTGGCAGATGTACAGTTAAAAGAGATGACTGAATGTTGTTAAAGCAAGGAAGGAGTTCCAACATCTTAATACCACACAATGCCCATTCGAAATTACATGACCACATTACTTCTTCCAGAATGTATGATACTCTCATGCCACCAGTGTTAAACAAGTCTATTGACAAAAATTGGTATATTGTTAAAACTAAACTATAAAATCAAGTTACTCAATTAAATTAGTTAAAACTGACAGAACCTTGCCATTAAAGATGAAGAAACCTCTTGTAGCTCTGCACAAGGGGCTTAATTTAAAGCAACTCCTTATGAGAATGACATTGTGGAAAAATCCTACCAGGGCCAAAGAGACCAGAACTGACTGTATTAGATGCATAAATTGCATCATATGCCAGAGTATGAACACTGGAGCTCTTTTAAACACTATCATCAGGGTTAGGCGATTAAAATTAAGCACAGACTCACAAGCACAAGTAACTTTGTTGTCCACATGCTTACGTGCCCTTGTGCATTGTTATACTTTGGCCTTATGACCAGGCCTTTACATGAGAGGATGGTTAACCATTGTTCATCAGTACACCAAGCTTTTACCACTCTGACAACAAACAAACAAACCAGTGGCAATACGCAGGGGCGTTTTAAGAGAGGAGGAGGCCCGTGTTCAGCCTCCTCCTTTCGGGTCCCCTTCTCTCTGCCCGGAGCGCTGTAGAGTCTGAGCGCTAGAGGGCTCAGACTCTACTGTGCATGAGCAGATCTACGGGAAAATGGCGCGGCAGCCATTTTCCCTGAGATTTCTCTACTGTGCATGCGCAGAACTAGGTGAAAATGTCCGCTGAGCCATTTTCACTGTGTTCTAGCAGCGCTGGACTTCGGAGGGGTGAGTATTTGAAAAATGGGTGCAGTGTGTGCGATGGGGGCCCCCTCTGGACTCAGGGGCCCGTGTGCACCGCACACACTGCACCCATTATAGAAACGCCAGTGGCAATATGGGCACTCACCTGCAGCACTACAGTGTATGGTCAAAGAATAGGAGTTGCCTTAAATACAGAAAGGTTTGCCTAATTGACATTAGCAGTCTCATATAGGTGATGATAATCACTCTTTTCTGAAAAACAAATATGCCCTGATGATACTGGCCTGAAGTGGAAAAAGTTTACATACTGTTTCTCTGGCCAGTCTTTGCAGTTGTGCACTTGCAAGAGCTTTGCCTAACACAATACACAGTGTAACAAAAAGCCCAGGCTTTATCTTTTCATCCACAATACTGATTAAAGGCAGTGGTGAAACTCCCAGAGACAATAGAGGCATTTGCCGCAGGTCTCTAGCTATTAGAGGGGCGCCAAGAAAGAAAGATTGAGGGGGCTTCTGATCTGAACTAGAATAGATCTCTCTCCACTCATTTCATAGTTATTTGCTGCAGATACTGCTCACTGCTGTCCAAGCTCAGAAAACCCGTTTGTGTAGACCCCTTTAGCTGAAGAGTCTTCAATGTGTCTGATAACAGATCAAAGTGTGTACAATGAGCTACAGCTCTATGTTTGTGAATTATATGAGGAAAGAAAGGAGGGCAGAAGTTGGTTTTAAGAAAATGCACTAATTATAAGAAAACTTTTAAGGGGGTGCTTATCAAAGCTTGGAGATAAAATTATGAGAGATAAAGTACCAACCAATCCTGTCATTGTTTACACATAGCCTGTAAAATGTAAGACAGAAGCTGATAGGCTGGTACTTTGTCTCTCACAATTTTATCTCTCTCCAAGCTTTGATAAAACTCCTCCTAAGGTATCAATTTATTATCATTTGCAGCCAGCACCTGAAAATAAAGATTCCTTATTGCCACAACCAGATGAAATAAGGATTCTTCTCCCAGATGTACCATTGGCAAGTTGCTGGGATATCAGTACATGTGCAAGCCAGAGCTACTGGGGGAAGGCACCACATTCTGTTTCGTCTCTGGGTGCCTGGCCTGAATTTATGCCCCTGGTTAACGGCCTTACTGACACAATACTTGTTAAAGATGCAAATTCATACAAAGGAAAACAACCATGTATTGCCTTCAAATACTGTAAGTCTCCTTGTCACTTTACAAGCAGAGGATAACATAACATCAAATGCCTACATCAAATTAAATTCAGATTATTTTGTAATCTTGGTGGAATACTGTGTTTCTTATCTCTAGGAGAAGAACATTCACCTTAGGCTTTGTTTTGAAAATGTGTGGGAGTTTGCTATTCAGTACATTTTTTACCCATAGATCTTGAAAATTCATTTCGGAATGAATCAGAAGTGGTAAATTTCAAGTATTACAGGAACATTACAATAACTTGTAAATCATATTTTTTCTATCAAATGTGATGTTAAATGGAGTACATTAACAATGATGATGTCACTATATTGTACTACCACTGTATATATTGGTTACCTGTATTCTACCATATTCAATATATAATACTTTTATTCACACACAAGGCATTTAACCAAACTACGCCAACATCTCTTTGCTCTTCACAATATCTACATCTCTAGAGCCGGATTAAGGGGGGTGCCCAGGGGACACATTACCCCGAGCCCCCCTTACTTGGGGCCCCCTTGTGCCTCCCACCAAGCACCAGTCATTCGCAGGATTTTATTTCTAATAATGTTCTGCCGTTTGTGGCAGTGGCACAGAACCCCCAACACCCCTGCCTCTCCACCCCCTCAGACAGACCAATTTTTTTTTCTAGAGATGAAGATAGCCGTGTCCAGCGGAAAAATAAAGCACTGGGGATAAAACTGCATTAAAGGAAGACAACAGTGGCAATGTCCAGGTGCATTCTGCATTTTCAAATTACTGGATTATACTGTACTTGCCTTTAGCGCTAATATAGTTTATAGCCTTTCTTTATGTATTTTAATTCACACGTATACATTGAAAATGTTTTAAAAAACCTATATTGTTAGATTACTGATAATAATAAGCATTTCTGATATATATTTTACATATCTTTCAATTCAAGAAACAAGAAATGCAATAATCATGCTATAGTACTGCATGCTTTGGTGATGATGCATGCATTGACCTTTCCTCCTGCATGAATATGAATTATATACATATTGAAATTTTAAATAAGTCTATTTGATCTTTGCAGTCTTATTACAAGGACAGTGGCAATAACCATTTATTTTTAAAGTGCCAATGTGCTCAGCAATTTCTTTCTCTTTTTTTAACATGTACTATATTACTGGTATTATTTGCTGGTTCACAAAAATAGCATAACAATGAAAATATCTAAAATATCTAACATTTTATAAAATATATATATATATATATATATATATATATATATATATATATATATATATTAACTTTGTAAAAAATTTCTAGACATATAAAAAGCTTAGACAGTTTTTATTTAAAACTATAACAAGAAGATGTAAATCAATGGTAATATGCCCAGTTTTTGAATTTGAAGTAGGTGAAACGTGCTGTTGAGGTCCATCGGAGAAGGAATTATACACAGAGTAGACCTTCACAATGTTTTAAATCTTATAGTAAGGCATAATGGCTCCAGCGCTATATTATATGAAATAAAACCAAAATATAAGCTTGTTAGGAACTACTTGGTGTAATGTGTAGGCAATCCAAGAATAGATGATCGTCAGTTCTATCAGTCTCTTCAAGATCGATGTCTTGGTCCTGAGATAATTGGTCATTATCCTCATCAGAAGTAGAAGGATGTGTCAAGATGATCCGTGGAATCTGTGGAAAGGGGAACACAATAAATCACTTAACATGTCTTTTACTAATTAAAGTAGGATAAGGAAGGGACTCCATGGAATGCACTCACATACAATTGCATGGATTGAGTTATATAACCAGTTTGAATCTTACCCATGCCTAGGGATCTAATTACTAAGCAGCAGTTTGGCATGTTCATCATGTTTAGAAAGCTATTGAACATCGGCATACCATTAATCTTTTTACAATAGCGAGTATAAAAATCTCGGATTTACTAAGTGGCAGTTTCAGAATCCACAGGGAAATATCTCTCCCTTGCACTGTCTCACCGTCCCTAACACTGTCTCTCTCTCCCCCTGAAACTGTATGTCTCTTTCTCCCTCTCACTCCCTAACACTGTCTGTCTCCCTAACACTGCCATTCTCCTGACACTCTTTCTCCATCTCTCTTTCTCTCCCTGTCACTCTATCTTTACCTGACACCCTCCTTCTCATCTCTTTCTCTCCCTCTTTCTCTCTCCCTGACACTATCTCTCTCTCTCTGACACTGTCTCTTGGTACCCTCCCCACACTCTCTCTCTTTAACACTGTCTCCCGCGCTCTCTTTCTGACACTGTCTCTCTCTCCCTGGCAGTCTCTCTCTCTGTGACACTGTCTCTCCCTCTCTCCCTGATGCTGTGTATCTCTCCCTGGCACTGTCTGTCCCTGACACTGTCTCTCTCTCCCTCTCACTCCGTAACACTGTCTCTCGCCCTCACAATGACTCTCTCCAGACTCTGTTTCTCCCTTTCTCTCTTTCCCTCTCTCTCTCCCTCTCTTTCTCTCCCTGAAACACTCTCTCTTTCCCTGACACTCTCTCTCTTTCTCCCTGGCACCATCTCTCTCGCTCCTCTCTTTCGCTCATTCCCGTTTTCCATGAAACCCTCTCTCCCCCTCTTTCTCACTTCTCTCTCTTTCTTTCTCCCCGATACCCGCTTTGTCTGTCTCACTCTCTCCTGCTACCCCAAGGGGCATTATAGTAACAATAGCAGGGGGCCCCTTTAAAAAAAATCAGACCCACAAAGTTCTAGTTACGCCCCTGCCTCACACAATCCTGCATCAGACACCTCGTCACTGCCTATCCTCCGCTACTTCCGCCTACCTCCCCCACTTCATCCCATAACCACCAAATTTTTGCCGGACCACTGCCTATGGCCTGGGAGCCCGCCATAACTCTTGTAGAACAACTGCCTGGCCGGAGAGACAATGCAGCCTCCTCTCGGATACCTCCAGGTAATTGCTCTCCTGGGCACCACATATTCTGCTGCTGATGATATACCTCTCTCTCTCTCTTTCTCTATATCTCTCTGTCTCTCTTCATGTATCTCTTTAAATCTCTCCATGTCTTTCTCTGTCTCTCTCCAATTCTCTCTCCATTTTGTTACGAGGTATAACACAGAGGGGCCGTCATTTAGCAATTTAGGGTTGCCAAATGGAAAATAAGTATTTGGCCCCCCAACCTAAAAATGTTCTGATGCCCCTACAAACCACCTTGACTGGCTTCTGATTTTGATTTTTCTTTCAAAAATTGGGAGGGGGGGGGGAACTAAAATCACATAACTTGGGCCTTTTTTTGTTCCTAGAGTATTATTAACCTCAATAACATTAATTTACAGTCATTTTCAGTAAATTTTTACTAACTCACAGCTCACAATATTGTTTTCACCAATATTGACCAAAGGATGCTGCGAGCTGGCTGGTTACTAAGCGACAGAGCAGCGGCACAAACACACACCCGTTTATAGCACATGCTTGAAACATTGCCACACACTGCATGGATCATACGGCTTATAGATGCACATGAACAAAATGCACTTGAGTAAAGCGCACCAACCATCCAGTACAAAAACTATACATATATATATATATATATATATATATAAAATATTTGCAGCTCAGTTCGAACTGAGTGGCTCACAGGGCTTATAGATGCACGTGAACAAAGTGCACCAAACAGTACCAACAATAGAAATATATATTTAATTTTTCTGTTTATTAACTTGCAGCTTGGTTCGAACTGTGTGGATCAAAGGGCTTATAGATGCATGTGAAAGCACACCAAACAGTACAATTTACAGCAAAGTATAGCACAGCACACAGCAGTGTGCCCCCTATACACAAAGGTGGTCATTCCGAGTTGATCGCTCGCTAGCAGTTTTTAGCAGCCGTGCAAATGCTATGCCGCCGCCCACTGGGAGTGTATTTTAGCTTAGCAGAAGTGCGACCGAAAGGATCGCAGAGCGGCTACAAAGTTTTTTTGTGCAGTTTTAGAGTAGCTCAAAACCTACTCAGCGCTTGCGATCACTTCAGACTGTTCAGTTCCTGTTTTGATGTCACAAACACGCCCTGACTTCGCCCAGCCACGCCTGCATTTTTTCTGGCACGCCTGCGTTTTTCCGAACACTCCCTGAAAACGGTCAGTTAACACCCAGAAACGCCCACTTCATGTCAATCACTCTGCGGCCAGCAGTGTGATTGAAAAGCTTAGCTAGACCCTGTGTGATACTACATTGTTCGTGTAATAATACGTCGCGCATGTGCATTGTGCCGCATACGCATGCGCAGAAGTGCCTTTTTTGCCTCATCGCTGCACAGCGAATGAATGCAGCTAGTGATCAACTCGGAATGACCCCCAAGAGCAATAGAAGAGTGACTGAGTGCGCTGTCAATAGCTGCTAGTATAGGGGTTGGTGAATCCCCAAGAAATATATAGAAAAAAATAGAGAAATATACCAGCACTGGTTGTTTATACACAAATCCTTTGCACTTGTGTTGGCTTGTTTTAAAAATCTGGGACGGTAGGTTATAAAGTAAAAATATAGTGCATTTAATAGACACAATCATTTTTAAAAACATCAATAGTATAAAAACAAAGCACATTAGCAATGAGAATTTATGTGATAAGACACAATCATTTGGCTCCTTAACAATGGAAAGATCATACCCCGGCTAAGGCTTGCTCTGGAGATAAATCTACAATATTATTCGGAGGTGAAAAAAATGATGAACCGCTGGAGTCCTGATTAGTCCCCAGTCCAGTGCAGTAATTTAAGCAAGTAGGGGTGGCTCCGGTTCCTCTGTTTGTGGTAATGTATCCAGGAAGGAATGCTGTCCAATTTTGTGCCTGGCAAATGATTGTGTCTTATCACATAAATTCTCATTGCTAATGTGCTATGTTTTTATGCTATTGATGTTTTTAAAAATGATTGTGTCTATTAAATGCACTATATTTTAACTTTATAACCTACCGTTCCAGATTTTTAAATCAAGCAAGCGCAAGTGCAAAGGATTTGTGTATAAACAACCAGTACTGGTATATTTCTCTATTTGCCCCCTATACACAGTCACTATACTGCACAGCCACTTGTGACTCTGGATACAGCACAGCCAGTATAGCAGAGTATAGCGGGTGTAGTACAGCTGACCGGCGGTCAGGAGACCGCCGGTCAGCTTACCGACGCCGGGATCCCGGCAGCATACCGACGCCGGGATCCAGCGGGGAGGGGCGAGTGCAGCAAGCCCCTTGCGGGCTCGCTGCGCTCGCCACGCTCCGGGCTCGGTGGCGACCTGCGGTCGCCACGGGTTCTATTCCCACTCTATGGGTGTCGTGTACACCCACGAGTGGAAATGGTCTCTGTTGGTTGGCATGCCGACCATCGGGATAGTGAGGGGTCGGGATGGTGGAGGAGGTCATGTGACTGTTGGTCTCCCGACCGCCGGTCACATGAATACCACCCGAGTATAGCACAGCATGCATCAGCGTGCAATGTAAATCCTATATACAGTCACTATCAAGCACAGCCACGCCCCACTATACAGTACAGACACTACAGCAGAGTAAAACATAGCAAACGTTCCAGTGAAACCAATGCGTTCCAGTGAAATGGCACAAGTCCTATCTGCGCGCCTTGTATAGAATCCAAGTCCCTCGAGATTCCAACGCCGAAAAGATTACATTCTTCCTCGAATGAGATTCTGAGTCTGGCGGGAACAGATCCCAATGTTTGGAGCAATTAGGATTCTGTGGAATCAGTACCGCTCATCTCTATGTATAATTATTTATTCTAAGAAACTATAAAATGATAACAAAAAAATATTTACTTCAAGGTATAAAATGAAAATGGAAAGAAAACCCCCTTGTTGTCACAACTGGGTATGGTCAATATTGATTCAGTCTTCCTCCTACTCATCTCTCTATCTTGATTTGTTTAAATGACTATGTGTAGGGATGGCAGGTCATGGGTTGTTCCATGACTTGCAATTTCTTCAAGCATTTGTTTTCTTTCTTGCATTGGTGCATCAATGCCAGTTCAAGGGAGTCTCACTACCTGGATGATTCCCTCTGTCAGGCATTTATGGTTTCTGTATACACCCTGTTCTGGCATTTTGGTGTCCAGATTGCACAAAAAAGGCCATATTACCAGGTTGGTATACCTCAGTATCAAAATCAGTACCATCAGGTTTGTTGCCTCATGCAGCAGGATAAGGTAGAGACGTTGGTGAGTCTGATTTCTTTGTGTCGTCTCATAAGGTGACCCTTAAGCAGACTCTGTTGGTTTTGTTGAATTTTGCATGCAGGGTTATTTGAATGCAGCACATCTTTTGCAGGAAATTCTAACAGGCTACAGCCATAGTGATTCTGCCTTTCACCATTATATTGGTCTTCTGGCAGAACTAATGTGGGATTTAAGGGCGTGGGATTTATTTTTGTGGACTTCAATGATGTTTGTGTTTGGAGGTCCCCCTTTGTTGTTCTGAAAGCTTCAGCACTTTTCAGATGCTGCGCTAGCCATGTTGCTTGGGCTTATTTGGAAAGGCATTGATGCACTGACCTTTGGCCCGGGAGTGGGTGGTTAAGGGTTATACTGTGAATTTGGTTCTTCTTGAGCTGCTCTCAATCATTGTCGAGTTGTTATTGTGGGTGAGGATTTGAGGGATATGTTGTTTGTTTTCTGGTGTAACAATTTGGGTGTGATTCAGGCAGTCAGACAACAGAAGGCTTCCTTCTTGTCAGCAGTGAAGCTATTTACTAAGCTTGTTTTACACTGTAAGGACCTGTAAAATCATCTTTACAGCTCAGCATGTGCCAGGCATTGAAAATGATATTGCTGATTTCCTGTCAAGCTGAATTAGAGGCCCTGGAAAAGAAGACCCCCAGCTACCTTTAGGTCATACTGGGATGCCTGGCAGTGGTGAATGTCCTTTAGTGACTATGGCAGGCATTAAGGAAGAGTGTCTGTTGTCTGATGCTAGCTATTATATGGTAGCTGTCTGACTGTAGCAGGATGCACATAACTTATGGTGATGTACAGTTTCCGTATCCATAATGCCCTTAAGGGTTTGGCTCTACTTTGTCTGATAAGTGACAACCTATGAAGGGGCGTCCCTGGGTATGGTGACACCTGAAACAGCAGAAGAGACCCCTGGCACTCACGACCAAAAGGGTACATGGCCTTGCAGCATTCCTGGAGAAACTGGGCTGGCCCCAGATACTTCCCCCTGCACTGCCAGCTCATCCGCTGTGACAGGAGCCAAGCTCTGCATGATAATGTCACATTGAAGCACTTGGCTCCCAGTCATTGAGAAGTTGCCACCATTTTTGTGTCAACCCCTGAGAGGGTGACACCTGGGTGCAGTCCTCACCCGGCACCCCTTTAATGATGCCTCTGATCCTATGCAATGAGTCAGTTGCTTTGGATGATTACAAAACCACCGTGTTGCATCTCACGTTTGGTAAACTGGTGTCCTTCTGGACTTGTATATCCAGGCTTATGCCGCATGTGAGGTTGACGGCTCTGCAGAGCTACTGTACCCTGTAAACCTTGTAACAAATAACAATTCTAATGAAGAAAAAGTATATTTGAGCTGCTATATTTTATTTACACTTATTCCTGTGATGGAAAAAAAATATTTTACGTGTATCACTTATTTTAATGGATGTACATTATTCTACATTTAATTACAGTACAGTATGTGTGCTTTATAGAAATGCATTGTGCCGTATCTTCTCAGTGTACAGTAACTCTTTTGTTCACCTTTATTTTGTATTTTCTTTTAGAGCAATAAATTATGTTTCACTTTGTACATCCTAATCCTAAAGCATTCCCAAGAACATCCTAAATACACATTCATTTATAAGCCTGAACATGAAACAACCTATTACTGTAAGTTAATAATTAGGATACAGTGGCCCCTGGTGGCACTTATGTTCTGCATTATGTAAGACACGGCTGATCTTCTCATAGTGTTATTTTTGCTGTCATACTTTATGATTAGTTACATTTCAATTATCCTCCTATGAAAAATGCACACTGTTAATATATGCAGGATTAAAGCATACTCAGATGATTAAAATGCAGTAGACACCTAATGCTCATTTGCCGTTGATCTCCATTCTTTAAATGACAAGATTATCAAGTGTTGCGTACACTGAAAATTGTTTTATACCTGCCAATGTTTAGAAGCAAAAAGATTTGATCAGGTATATCTGTGCTTATTATGTCAAGAGCACTATATGGTAACCTATGGATTTATTATGCGTTGGACCTACTTTCAGTAAAATAAGTCTGTACAGCACATGTGCAAAAACAAACCACATATGCTGATGTGCATATACTGATTTCTTTACATCTCAGGAATTAGCAGTCCAAGTACAGTAAGAGTGTGTTTGCATAATTATGGTTAATGCAGACCTGCATGGAAACTGTAGATAGGCCTGTCAGTTAGCATATAATTTGTGGATGTCTGAGATCTGATGCTAAAACACATTATTGTTGACAGTTGCTAGCACTATTCTAATTACAGACTGACCTCTCAATGTTATTTCTTCATTGATTGTGTCTTTATTAATTGTGGTTGTATTTTAGAGGTTTTTGTTGTGTTCATTCGCCTATGAGAATGGAAATGAAAGCTGCTGTATTATAGAGGGTTTAGGAAAAACAGTCTAATGCATATGTTTGCTAAATATGAATTTATGGACTGTATCTATTACACACTGTAAAACATTGTGCGCGAAAAACGGACATTTTTTGCTATTTTTCACCTAAAAAACATACGGGTTCAGTGAAACTCGGCACTGTGCCCCTGGTGGGGAAGCTGGGGCAGTGTCATGACCTGCATCGCCCCTCCTCTTCCTCCACCCCTGGCAGTGGTCATATGATGGGGGTGCATTGTGGAGCGCTGCACCGGGAGCTGTCAGGAGCCGGCACCTGATGAAGTACATAAAAGCCAATAGGATAGCATTAGGCAATATCATTACCTGCGGTAATGTACCGCGGGTAATAGGACACCTCCCTATATGTTAAAATACCTTTCTTGTGCTTATGCCTTGGTTAGGTGAAAGGCATAAGCACAAGAATTGTTTTAACATATAAGGTATTTTAACATCTGACATAAACCTGGTGCATATGCTGCTGGACCTTGATGTGCAAGAAGTTTTGGATACAGATATAAATATATTATTTTTCATCATGTGCATTTGATTTATAGTTTATTTTTTTAACTTCCTGTATGTGCATCAACTTAGTAACAGCCAGATAATATACTAAGTCCTAGCCAACATTAAATAACTAGACTTACAATTCTAACACACTCTCATCATACTGTACATTAATCACATGATTATTATTATTATTATTATTATTATTATTATTATTATTACGTATTACATTTTATTTATAGGGCACCACAAGTGTTTTGCAGCGCCGTACATAAGGCAAAAATTAGAACAATACAGCGTAAACAGAGCTTATCATTACAGTAACAGAAAAACTAAAACAGAGCACAGGTAACAATTAGCACCACAATTCTCAGTACACACTACAGCCGAGATTAAAGGAAGCAAAGGAGTAGTCATCATACTACTAGGGGCAGGCAGCCACTGGAAGAGAGAAACAGTAATGAGCAAGAGGAGATGCAGGTATAGACAATCGCTATGTAGGAGAGGGCTGTAATTGAAGTGGGAGAGAAGAGCGTTATGAGAACATAAGGAAAGAGGGCCCTGCTCCAAGGAACAATTTAGGGGTTGGGTGGAGACAGACAGGTGACATGAGGTGACCTCAGGTGACATGAGGTGCAAGCAAGCAAAAGGCGGCCTGATGGTAGGAAGTAAGTGTGGCATAGATGGCCAAGGCTTGAGATAGTGGATTGGGAGAGTGGCCTCGAAACTAGGTTATGCGGAAGAGTATGCTTTGATGAACAGGTGGATTTTCAGTGCCTCTTTGAAGCTTTGCAAAGCAGGGGAGAGTCTAATAGAGCTTGGAAGCTCATTCCAGTGAAGGGGGTATCACGGGTAAAATCTTGGATTTACCCGCGGGATGCAGTGACCAGGGTAGAGGAGAGGCGACGGTCATTGGCCGACCGGAGTGGGTGAGAGGAAGCATGTAGGGAGATGACCAGTGAATGGATGATAGGTTTAGTCGCACTCTGGGAGAGGAACGACCTGATCCGAGCAATTAAAACTGAACATCTCTATCATATCATACAGTTAATTTAAATGATTAATAAATCAGGGTAGAGGAGAGGCGATGGTCATTGGTCAACTGGAGTGGGTGGGAGGAAGTATGTAGGGAGATGACCAGTGAGTGGATAATAAGTTTAGTCGCACTTTGATCTGAGCGATGATTACTGAACATCTCCATCATATCATATAGTTCATTTAAATGATATACAGTACATTAGGTATGTGGCCTTGATGATGGACACATAGACTCTGGTGCTGGAAACCCTGATCCATCGGCTCCAAGCTATAGACGCTGAGTACACCATCTCTATTGGAGACAGCTCCATTCTCAACTTAAACCCTCTTTGACTACTACAGTTCGCTCGAACTGTAGTTGTCACTCTGCTGGAGCTTTATTCAGCAAGTGGCCATGGCTAAGTGGACCTTCGTTCGGCTTTATTTTATTGTATCTTATTTTTTAATACACTACATCAGTGGTTCCCAAACGTTTTTGAATCACGGCACACTAGAGTATGGTATTTTATTTTTTTCACGGCACCCCTAGGCCAAAAGTTTCTTATTGAAAAATTTAGAAAGAAATATAAAATTAAGTAAATTTTGTTCATATGTCATCCTTAGGTTCAGTTGTGTGCTGAGTAACTATACTTGCTTCTATTTTTCCACATATTTTATAATTGACAGCTGCCAGCACTGGTTTTGCCTATTACATTGAACATAAATAATTTGAATTGGTCATGGACTACCAATCCAAGGCACCCCTGCAAATGTCCCCAGGCACCCATGGGTGCCACGTCACACAGTTTGAGAGCCACTGCACTACATGCATAATACTGTAGCTATTTTTTTACTATGTGATTTTTAATAACATAGACCTCCATCTGGTGGCCACTGTGTCATATGGCACATGTATAACCACTCTTCATTGCAAATATATAGCTGGCTTTGTATTAGAGAAAGATTTACCCGGATTTACCCTCATTTACCCGAATCTCAAAATGGCATCTTACTGGCTCTCAGAGGTCAGGTGGTTTGTGTAGCCAATAAGAAAAATCTGGATAAATCCGAACTCATTTTCATTTTGACGTTAGAACCGAGTAAATCCAAACCCAAACATCTCTACTTTTTGTATTACTCTTTGAATACTCAGTCACAAAAAATATACAATATCTAAATTAAGAGCTAACTCACTTGTAGTCACTCCTAGATCCTACCATTTTATATTGCTGTTCTGAGAGGCAAAAATGGGACCAGCACACTGTCACGATCCTGATCTATTTCTTCCATGTACTAAGTGTTCCTTGTGCCTTACCTCCTGTCCTGCAGACTTTAGCTTCCAAGCTACAGCATGTGTTTGTGTTCCAAGCTGCTGACTGATTATGCACCTGAGGATTCTCTGACTGTGGAGCTTGCAGACTCCTGATTATTGCAGAGTTACTGTCAAGCTAGGAGTGCTAGACCCGAACAGCATAGATCTTATGGTGGTATTGTCTCAATTCCCTTTGCAAGTTCTTAGTGGATTCCACACCAGAGTTTTCTCTACAATTGGGGATGGACTCAGCCATGACAGGATCAGGTGATCAGTCTAACACCAACTGGAAGCCAGTCTGTGATCGCATCATACTCCCAGCCAATCTGCAGTCACCCAGGGGTATAAAGATCTTGCAAAAGCACTTCCAGATGTCAGTGCTTTGTTGTCATTCACAGATCTGCAGGGATTCTCTCTGATAACTACTTGCCTATGGACTCCTGTGCTGTCTCATCCTAGCACCAACTGACTCTATACCGGCTCCAGCAAGTCTCAGCATATACCAGTTCCAGCCTGGATCCAGTGTTTACCGGTTCAAGCCTGGATCCAGTGTTGACCATTTCCAGCTTGGTCCCAGCATCTACCGGTTCCAGCCTGGTCCCAGCATCTACTGGTTCCAGCCTGGTCCCAGCATCTACCGGTTCCAGCCTGGTCCCAGCATCTACCAGTTCCAGCCCGGTCCCAGCATCTACCAGTTCCAGCCTGGTCCCAGCAGCTACCAGTTCCAGCCCAGTCTCAGTGTATACCAGTTCCAACCCAGTCTCAGTGTATACCAGTCCCAGCCCAGTTCCAGCAGTTACCATTTCCACCCCAGTCCCAGCAATTACTGGATCCAGCCCGGTCTCAGTGTTCACCAGTTCCAATTCAGTATCAGCATACCGGTTCCAGCCTGGTTTTAGTATTTTCCAGTTCCAGCCCTGCTCCAGCATAATCTGCTCCACAGTTTGGTCCTAAAGTCCTGAAGCTATGTACCGGCTATCCTGCAAACCAGTCCCGCTCCACAGTTTGGTACTCAAGTATTGCAGTTCCTGTTGCCAACCCACATTATCCAGTATCCAGTCCTTCAGCAGTCTGTTTTCAAGTTTCACTTGTGCCAGCCTCAGTCTTCAGAAGTCCATGTTTCCAAGTTTCACTTGTTCCAGCTTCAGTCTTCAGCAGTCCGTGTTTTCAAGTATTACTTGTTTCAGCCTTAGTCTTCAGCAGTCTGTGTTTCAAAGTCTTACCTGTTTAAATTCAGTCTTCAACAGTCTGTGTTTTTCAAGTTCCACCTAATCCAGCTTCAGTCCTCTGCAGTTTGTGTTTTCAAGTTTCACTCATTCCAGTTCCAGTCTTTGGCAATTGTTCTTCCAAGTCTCATTCACCCAGTACCAGACTAAAGCAGTCCGTCATTTCTTGCCACAGCTACACCAGAACCCAGTCTTCCACAGTTTGTGATTTCAAGTCCCTACAACTACAGTAATCATCATCTTTCTTCCATCCTCCTGAGGTCTTGTCATCTCCAGCTTGCGCCATTTTTTCAGAGTCCTGCGCATGCGCTGTAGACTTGGGCACTGTGCCAGAGTCTCTAGTGGTCAGTGCGCTAGCAGCAGCGCGACGGCTACGGGAGAGGAAGGGGCCCACACACGGCCAGCGATGGACTCTGGAAAGGTAAGTATAGGAGAAATGGGTGCAGTGTGTGCGGTGTGGGCCCCCCCTGGACTCAGGGACCCGTGTGCACCGCACACATTGCACCCATTATAGAAACGTCAATGTTGCCAATACAGTTCCATGTTGTTAAACCTGTCCAGTTCCAATCTGGTTGCCAATCCAGTTCTACTCTGGTTACTTATGCAGTTCCAGTCCAGTCACCAATCCAGTTTCAGTCTGGTCAACATCCAATTCCAGTCTGGTCATCTACTCAGTTGCAGTCCAGTTACCAATCTAGTTCCAGTATGGTCCTCTACTCAGTTCCAGACCGTTTAGCAATCAAGTTCCAGTCTGGTAATCTGTCTGGCCAGTCCATCCACTGGTCCAGTTCCTGTACAATAAAGTTTATTATTGTTTCTTTCCTAGTCATACCTACTGGCTCACCTTTACCTGTGCATCTACATTACAGTCAAAGATCGCTAGTGAGCTGTCTCCTCTGCTTTCCACAAGCCTCCCATCTTCCTCCATACACTGCCTGCTCTAGCCTCTTCAAGCCTACTCTAGTTAAACCCAACACTCAGACGTGACAGGTTCCACATATAACAGTGCCACTATACACCATTATGTCACCACCAATGGCAGCATTACAAGTCCCATTGTCACCACTGCATGTACCTGCAGGTGCACAATACAAACACCGCACGCCACCTGCATTAACCTGTTCATGGATGAATCTGTATCCCATTGCATGTTGTTGCATTGTACTGCATTAATCCTGTGTTGTCTCATAACCTGCTGTTCTACCTGGTTAATAAACCAGTCCCTGGTTAAGATATTCATTGTGTGGATCAAACTGTTGATCTGGCTTTGGGGTTATTATGATTGAATTTGAAAAAATAGTGTCAAAGTTGTCTTGGCATGTTCTTGTCATAGCTGAATTCTGGACAGTTTGCCATTTTGCTTGGGAACTCTAGTAACCTCCAACATTCCTCAGGTGCACTCATGTAGCTCATGCTAAATTGTGTAATCTCATCAAAATCAGCTTATCCATCTGTGCCAGCATTCATCCTCTTTACATTTGAACTATTGCAGCCTATGTAGATGAATTTGTGTAGGTACTTGACTGTTTTCACTGTTAAACATACTTTAATATTTCATCCTCTTTACATTTGAACTATTGCAGCCTATGTAGATGAATTTGTGTAGGTACTTGACTGTTTTCACTGTTAAACATACTTTAATATTGATATAAGCCTGGAATTTTTCACCCAAGTATGGGTTATACAGCATCACCCACCCATTTGTGATTTCAAGAAACTGTCCATTAACTTCGGTTAGAAAGGGTCTGCCATCATTTATTTTCTTGTAGATTTGGTAACTATTGCAGTTTTTCTTTGTCACAGCTGCGTAAGGATTCGGAAAATTCTTTGTACATTTTCCATTTTTCATACAAGGTGACATTAGATTGACCGATCCGTAAAGATCATGGATAGTGCAAGACTAAACAACTTTGAAAAGGACAGTCCTGTCAGATGGTGGAAGTTCTGCTGAGATGACTTTAGGTACAATGCAATCTTAGACCTGGTATTAACAAACAATGAGGAATTGGTATCAGGTATTATAGTAGGGGAACCCATAGGAAACAGCGACCACAATATGGTCACATTCAATATAAGTTTTCATAAACAGTCCTTTACTGGCTCAACTAGGACTCTAAACTTTAGCAAAGCCAACTTTGAAATGATGAGGGAAACTTTAAGGCATATTGAATGGGAAGATTTGTTCCTAGGAAAATATACTACGGAAAAATGGGATGTATTAAAATCACTGCTAGCTAAAAATACTCTCAAATTTATTCCTACGAGCAGCAAAAAAAGGAATAAAAATAATAAAACGATATGGCTTAATAAAAGGATAAAAGAATTTATGGGCAAGAAAAGGTGAGCATTTAAAAAATACAAATCTGACGGGAAAGCGGAATCATTTCAGCACTATAAGGACTGTAACAAAATATGCAAAAAAGAAATAAGAGCGTCTAAAATAGAAACTGAAAAACTAGTAGCAAAGGAAAGCAAAGCGAATCCTAAAAAAATATTTAAATACATTAATAGCAAGAGATTAAAGAAGGAGAGTATAGGCCCTTTAAAAGACAAGTTGGCAGTCTTAATCAAAATGATAATGACATAGCGGACACACTAAATGAGTTTTTTTCAACAGTATTTGCTAGAGAGGACCCAATTCAGGGACTAACACACAATCTCAATAGTCTTGTAGGCCAGCAAATGTCTCAACTCTTAAGTTTCTTTTGCTCAAGCTGTGTCCTATTATACATAAGACGCTTACCTTCCAGATAGCAATTCTATAAGCCACATACTGCAATCGAGTCACTTTTCTGAACTTGCCACTGGTCTTTCATATGGCCTATTCTTATCCCATTCACGTTCTTCATAAGGAAGCAGTAAAGAGTATAGCATCGGGTCAGTGAGTTGATGTAGAGAAATTTTTTAGGTATTTAGTCCCAGATCCCTTAGCGTACTGTAGCTCCTAGAAGATCACCATCTTTGGTTATGAAAATAGCAGTGATTTCATCTGCTGTGGGTAAACTGAACTGGTTCTTGCTCTGGGCACGGATGTCAGGCTGATAGTAAAAATATTCCGACTTTGTATGGCTCCCTGACTTCGATAAGTGTCGGTTCATGTTCTGCCTTCTCAACTTCTGTCATTATCTTGTACTTGTGGACTAAAGGGTTGACTTTGGCCCTCATTCCGAGTTGATCGCTAGCTGCATTCGGACGCAGCGCGTCGATTAGGTAAAAAAGCGGCATTTCTGCGCATGCATATGGGGCGCAGTGCACACGTGCGACGTACTTTCACAAAAGCCGATGCAGTTTCACACAAGGTATAGCAACGCTTTTCAGTAGCACGGCTGGCCGCAGAGTGATTGACAGGAAGTGGGTGTTTCTGGGTGATAACTGACCGTTTTCGGGGAGTGTGTGGAAAAACACAGGCGTGCCGGGTAAAAACGCAGGAGTGGCTGGGAAAACGGAGGCGTGGCTGGCCGAACGCAGGGCGTGTTTGTGACGTCAAAACAGGAACCAAACAGTCTGAAGTGATCGCTAGCTAGGAGTAAGTCTCGAGCTACTCAGAAACTGCACAATCTTTTTTTGGAGCAGTTCTGCGATCCTTTCATTCGCACTTCTGCTAAGCTAAGATACACTCCCAGAGGGTGGCGGCTTAGCATTTGCACTGCTGCTAAAAGCAGCTAGCAAGCGATCAACTCGGAACGAGGGCCTTTGAGCGTAATTTCATGCAATTTTGTCATCAGATCGCTGGTTGAGTTCTGTCCAATCCTCATTTTTGTTGCTTTCAGCATTGTCAATAATATAAAGTTGTTCATAAGATTGCTCAGAAGAATTCTGGGGATGCAAAGGGCCAAATCTGTAACAGAGCTGGCCATTGACTCTTGAAAGTAGAGTGCATCTGTAAATTATTCACAGCGCTTCACTTTTCCACATTTTGTTATGTTACAGCCTTATTCCAATATGGAATAATTTCATTTTTTCCCTCAAAATTCTACACACAATACCCCATAATGACAACGTGAAAAAGTTTTTTTAGAGATTTATGCAAATTTATTAAAAATAAAAACTAAGAAATCACATTTACATAAGTACTCACAGCCTTTGCTCAATACTTTGTTGATGCCCCTTTGGCAGCAATTATAGCCTCAAGTCTTTTTGAATATGTTGCCACAGGCTTAGCACTAGTGATGTGCACCGGACATTTTTCAGGTTTTGTGTTTTGGTTTTGGATTCGGTTCTGCGGCCGTGTTTTGGATTCGGACGCGTTTTGGCAAAACCTTCCTGAAAATTTTTTGTCGGATTCGGGTGTTTTTTTACAAAAAAAAATTCAAAAACAGCTTAAATCATAGAATTTGGGGGTCATTTTGATCCCATAGTATTATTAACCTCAATAACCATAATTTCCACTCATTTTCAGTCTATTCTGAACACCTCACACCTCACAATATTATTTTTAGTCTTAAAATTTGCACCGAGGTCACTGGATGACTAAGCTAAGCGACCCAAGTGGCCGGCATAAACATCTGGCCCATCTAGGAGTGGCACTGCAGTGTCAGACAGGATGGCACTTAAAAAAATTGTCCCCAAACAGCACATGATGCAAGAAAAAAAGAGGTGCACCAAGGTCGCTGGATGGCTAAGCTAAGCGACCCAAGTGGCCGACACAAACACCTGGCCCATCTAGGAGTGGCACTGCAGTGTCAGACAGGATGACAGATTTAAAAAATAGTTCCCAAACAGCACATGATGCAAAGAAAAAAAGAGGTGCAATGAGGTAGCTGTGTGACTAAGCTAAGCGACCCAAGTGGCCGACACAAACACCTGTCCCATCTAGGAGTGGCACTGCAGTGTCAGACAGGATGGCACTTCAAAAAAAATCCCCAAACAGCACATGATGCAAAGAAAAAAAGAGGAGCACCAAGGTCGCTGTGTGACTAAGCTAAGCGACCCAAGTGGCCGACACAAACACCTGGCCCATCTAGGAGTGGCACTGCAGTTTTCTAGTGAGAGGATGAGTGCTTCCATCCTCATGTCAATCTGAACCACTAGCCATGAACATAGGCCAGGGCCTCAGCTGTTCCTTGCCACTCCGTGTCGTAAATGGCATATTGGCAAGTTTACGCTTCTCCTCAGACGCTTTTAATTTTGATTTTTGGGTCATTTTACTGAACTTTTGTTTTTTGGATTTTACATGCTCTCTACTATGACATTGGGCATTGGCCTTGGCAGATGACGTTGATGGCATTTCATCGTCTCGGCCATGACTAGTGGCTGCAGCTTCAGCACAAGGTGGAAGTGGATCTTGATCTTTCCCTATTTTACCCTACACAATTTTGTTCTCCATTTTTTAATGTGTGGAATTATATGCCAGTAATATATCAATAGCAGTAGACTACTGTACCGTACTGCTATATATTATATACTGGTGGTCAGCAAAATTCTGCACTGTCCTCCTACTATATATACTGCGCACAACAACTAAAATGCACCACAGGCATGGCCGGACTGGCCATCTGGCACTTCTGGTATTATAGTACGGGAGCCCCTAGGAAACAGCGACCACAATATGGTCACATTCAATATAAGTTTTCATAAACAGTCCTTTACTGGCTCAACTAGGACTCTAAACTTTAGCAAAGCCAACTTTGAAATGATGAGGGAAACTTTAAGGCATATTGAATGGGAAGATTTGTTCCTAGGAAAATATACTACGGAAAAATGGGATGTATTAAAATCACTGCTAGCTAAAAATACTCTCAAATTTATTCCTACGAGCAGCAAAAAAAGGAATAAAAATAATAAAACGATATGGCTTAATAAAAGGATAAAAGAATTTATGGGCAAGAAAAGGTGAGCATTTAAAAAATACAAATCTGACGGGAATGCAGAATCATTTCAGCACTATAAGGACTGTAACAAAATATTCAAAAAAGAAATAAGAGCGTCTAAAATAGAAACTGAAAAACTAGTAGCAAAGGAAAGCAAAGCGAATCCTAAAAAAATATTTAAATACATTAATAGCAAGAGATTAAAGAAGGAGAGTATAGGCCCTTTAAAAGACAAGTTGGCAGTCTTAATCAAAATGATAATGACATAGCGGACACACTAAATGAGTTTTTTTCAACAGTATTTGCTAGAGAGGACCCAATTCAGGGACTAACACACAATCTCAATAGTCTTGTAGGCCAGCAAATGTCTCAACTCTTAAGTTTCTTTTGCTCAAGCTGTGTCCTATTATACATAAGACGCTTACCTTCCAGATAGCAATTCTATAAGCCACATACTGCAATCGAGTCACTTTTCTGAACTTGCCACTGGTCTTTCATATGGCCTATTCTTATCCCATTCACGTTCTTCATAAGGAAGCAGTAAAGAGTATAGCATCGGGTCAGTGAGTTGATGGAGAGATATTTTTTAGGTATTTAGTCCCAGATCCCTTAGCGTACTGTAGCTCCTAGAAGATCACCATCTTTGGTTATGAAAATAGCAGTGATTTCATCTGCTGTGGGCAAACTGAACTGGTTCTTGCTCTGGGCACGGATGTCAGGCTGATAGTAAAAATATTCCGACTTTGTATGGCTCCCTGACTTTGATAAGTGTCGGTTCATGTTCTGCCTTCTCAACTTCTGTCATTATCTTGTACTTGTGGACTAAAGGGTTGACTTTGGCCCTCATTCCGAGTTGATCGCTAGCTGCATTCGGACGCAGCGCGTCGATTAGGTAAAAAAGCGGCATTTCTGCGCATGCATATGGGGCGCAGTGCACACGTGCGACGTACTTTCACAAAAGCCGATGCAGTTTCACACAAGGTATAGCGACGCTTTTCAGTCGCACGGCTGGCCGCAGAGTGATTGACAGGAAGTGGGTGTTTCTGGGTGGTAACTGACTGTTTTCGGGGAGTGTGTGGAAAAACACAGGCGTGCCGGGTAAAAACGCAGGAGTGGCTGGGAAAACGGAGGCGTGGCTGGCCGAACGCAGGGCGTGTTTGTGACGTCAAAACAGGAACCAAACAGTCTGAAGTGATCGCTAGCTAGGAGTAAGTCTCGAGCTACTCAGAAACTGCACAATCTTTTTTTGGAGCAGTTCTGCGATCCTTTCGTTCGCACTTCTGCTAAGCTAAGATACACTCCCAGAGGGTGGCGGCTTAGCATTTGCACTGCTGCTAAAAGCAGCTAGCAAGCGATCAACTCGGAACGAGGGCCTTTGAGCGTAATTTCATGCAATTTTGTCATCAGATCGCTGGTTGAGTTCTGTCCAATCCTCATTTTTGTTGCTTTCAGCATTGTCAATAATATAAAGTTGTTCATAAGATTGCTCAGAAGAATTCTGGGGATGCAAAGGGCCAAATCTGTAACAGAGCTGGCCATTGACTCTTGAAAGTACAGTGCATCTGTAAATTATTCACAGCGCTTCACTTTTCCACATTTTGTTATGTTACAGCCTTATTCCAATATGGAATAATTTCATTTTTTCCCTCAAAATTCTACACACAATACCCCATAATGACAACGTGAAAAAGTTTTTTTAGAGATTTATGCAAATTTATTAAAAATAAAAAACTAAGAAATCACATTTACATAAGTACTCACAGCCTTTGCTCAATACTTTGTTGATGCCCCTTTGGCAGCAATTATAGCCTCAAGTCTTTTTGAATATGTTGCCACAGGCTTAGCACTAGTGATGTGCACCGGACATTTTTCAGGTTTTGTGTTTTGGTTTTGGATTCGGTTCTGCGGCCGTGTTTTGGATTCGGACACGTTTTGGCAAAACCTTCCTGAAAATTTTTTGTCGGATTCGGGTGTTTTTTTACAAAAAAACCTCAAAAACAGCTTAAATCATAGAATTTGGGGGTCATTTTGATCCCATAGTATTATTAACCTCAATAACCATAATTTCCACTCATTTTCAGTCTATTCTGAACACCTCACACCTCACAATATTATTTTTAGTCCTAAAATTTGCACCGAGGTCACTGGATGACTAAGCTAAGCGACCCAAGTGGCCGGCATAAACATCTGGCCCATCTAGGAGTGGCACTGCAGTGTCAGACAGGATGGCACTTAAAAAAATTGTCCCCAAACAGCACATGATGCAAGAAAAAAAGAGGTGCACCAAGGTCGCTGGATGGCTAAGCTAAGCGACCCAAGTGGCCGACACAAACACCTGGCCCATCTAGGAGTGGCACTGCAGTGTCAGACAGGATGACAGATTTAAAAAATAGTTCCCAAACAGCACATGATGCAAAGAAAAAAAGAGGTGCAATGAGGTAGCTGTGTGACTAAGCTAAGCGACCCAAGTGGCCGACACAAACACCTGGCCCATCTAGGAGTGGCACTGCAGTGTCAGACAGGATGGCACTTCAAAAAAAATCCCCAAACAGCACATGATGCAAAGAAAAAAAGAGGAGCACCAAGGTCGCTGTGTGACTAAGCTAAGCGACCCAAGTGGCCGACACAAACACCTGGCCCATCTAGGAGTGGCACTGCAGTTTTCTAGTGAGAGGATGAGTGCTTCCATCCTCATGTCAATCTGAACCACTAGCCATGAACATAGGCCAGGGCCTCAGCTGTTCCTTGCCACTCCGTGTTGTAAATGGCATATTGGCAAGTTTACGCTTCTCCTCAGACGCTTTTAATTTTGATTTTTGGGTCATTTTACTGAACTTTTGTTTTTTGGATTTTACATGCTCTCTACTATGACATTGGGCATTGGCCTTGGCAGATGACGTTGATGGCATTTCATCGTCTCGGCCATGACTAGTGGCTGCAGCTTCAGCACAAGGTGGAAGTGGATCTTGATCTTTCCCTATTTTACCCTACACAATTTTGTTCTCCATTTTTTAATGTGTGGAATTATATGCCAGTAATATATCAATAGCAGTAGACTACTGTACCGTACTGCTATATATTATATACTGGTGGTCAGCAAAATTCTGCACTGTCCTCCTACTATATATACTGCGCACAACAACTAAAATGCCCCACAGGCAGGGCCGGACTGGCCATCTGGCACTTCTGGTATTATAGTACGGGAGCCCATAGGAAACAGCGACCACAATATGGTCACATTCAATATAAGTTTTTATAAACAGTCCTTTACTGGCTCAACTAGGACTCTAAACTTTAGCAAAGCCAACTTTGAAATGATGAGGGAAACTTTAAGGCATATTGAATGGGAAGATTTGTTCCTAGGAAAATATACTACGGAAAAATGGGATGTATTAAAATCACTGCTAGCTAAAAAATACTCTCAAATTTATTCCTACGAGCAGCAAAAAAAGGAATAAAAATAATAAAACGATACGGCTTAATAAAAGGATAAAAGAATTTATGGGCAAGAAAAGGTGAGCATTTAAAAAATACAAATCTGACGGGAATGCAGAATCATTTCAGCACTATAAGGACTGTAACAAAATATGCAAAAAAGAAATAAGAGCGTCTAAAATAGAAACTGAAAAACTAGTAGCAAAGGAAAGCAAAGCGAATCCTAAAAAAATATTTAAATACATTAATAGCAAGAGATTAAAGAAGGACAGTATAGGCCCTTTAAAAGACAAGTTGGCAGTCTTAATCAAAATGATAATGACATAGCGGACACACTAAATGAGTTTTTTTCAACAGTATTTACTAGAGAGGACCCAATTCAGGGACTAACACACAATCTCTATAGTCTTGTAGGCCAGCAAATGTCTCAACTCTTAAGTTTCTTTTGCTCAAGCTGTGTCCTATTATACATAAGACGCTTACCTTCCAGATAGCAATTCTATAAGCCACATACTGCAATCGAGTCACTTTTCTGAACTTGCCACTGGTCTTTCATATGGCCTATTCTTATCCCATTCACGTTCTTCATAAGGAAGCAGTAAAGAGTATAGCATCGGGTCAGTGAGTTGATGGAGAGATATTTTTTAGGTATTTAGTCCCTGATCCCTTAGCGTACTGTAGCTCCTAGAAGATCACCATCTTTGGTTATGAAAATAGCAGTGATTTCATCTGCTGTGGGCAAACTGAACTGGTTCTTGCTCTGGGCACGGATGTCAGGCTGATAGTAAAAATATTCCGACTTTGTATGGCTCCCTGACTTTGATAAGTGTCGGTTCATGTTCTGCCTTCTCAACTTCTGTCATTATCTTGTACTTGTGGACTAAAGGGTTGACTTTGGCCCTCATTCCGAGTTGATCGCTAGCTGCATTCGGACGCAGCGCGTCGATTAGGTAAAAAAGCGGCATTTCTGCGCATGCATATGGGGCGCAGTGCACACGTGCGACGTACTTTCACAAAAGCCGATGCAGTTTCACACAAGGTATAGCGACGCTTTTCAGTCGCACGGCTGGCCGCAGAGTGATTGACAGGAAGTGGGTGTTTCTGGGTGGTAACTGACTGTTTTCGGGGAGTGTGTGGAAAAACACAGGCGTGCCGGGTAAAAACGCAGGAGTGGCTGGGAAAACGGAGGCGTGGCTGGCCGAACGCAGGGCGTGTTTGTGACGTCAAAACAGGAACCAAACAGTCTGAAGTGATCGCTAGCTAGGAGTAAGTCTCGAGCTACTCAGAAACTGCACAATCTTTTTTTGGAGCAGTTCTGCGATCCTTTCGTTCGCACTTCTGCTAAGCTAAGATACACTCCCAGAGGGTGGTGGCTTAGCATTTGCACTGCTGCTAAAAGCAGCTAGCAAGCGATCTACTCGGAACGAGGGCCTTTGAGCGTAATTTCATGCAATTTTGTCATCAGATCGCTGGTTGAGTTCTGTCCAATCCTCATTTTTGTTGCTTTCAGCATTGTCAATAATATAAAGTTGTTCATAAGATTGCTCAGAAGAATTCTGGGGATGCAAAGGGCCAAATCTGTAACAGAGCTGGCCATTGACTCTTGAAAGTACAGTGCATCTGTAAATTATTCACAGCGCTTCACTTTTCCACATTTTGTTATGTTACAGCCTTATTCCAATATGGAATAATTTCATTTTTTCCCTCAAAATTCTACACACAATACCCCATAATGACAACGTGAAAAAGTTTTTTTAGAGATTTATGCAAATTTATTAAAAATAAAAAACTAAGAAATCACATTTACATAAGTACTCACAGCCTTTGCTCAATACTTTGTTGATGCCCCTTTGGCAGCAATTATAGCCTCAAGTCTTTTTAAATATGTTGCCACAGGCTTAGCACTAGTGATGTGCACCGGACATTTTTCAGGTTTTGTGTTTTGGTTTTGGATTCGGTTCTGCGGCCGTGTTTTGGATTCGGACGCGTTTTGGCAAAACCTTCCTGAAATTTTTTTGTCGGATTCGGGTGTTTTTTTACAAAAAAACCTCAAAAACAGCTTAAATCATAGAATTTGGGGGTCATTTTGATCCCATAGTATTATTAACCTCAATAACCATAATTTCCACTCATTTTCAGTCTATTCTGAACACCTCACACCTCACAATATTATTTTTAGTCCTAAAATTTGCACCGAGGTCACTGGATGACTAAGCTAAGCGACCCAAGTGGCCGGCATAAACATCTGGCCCATCTAGGAGTGGCACTGCAGTGTCAGACAGGATGGCACTTAAAAAAATTGTCCCCAAACAGCACATGATGCAAGAAAAAAAGAGGTGCACCAAGGTCGCTGGATGGCTAAGCTAAGCGACCCAAGTGGCCGACACAAACACCTGGCCCATCTAGGAGTGGCACTGCAGTGTCAGACAGGATGACAGATTTAAAAAATAGTTCCCAAACAGCACATGATGCAAAGAAAAAAAGAGGTGCAATGAGGTTGCTGTGTGACTAAGCTAAGCGACCCAAGTGGCCGACACAAACACCTGGCCCATCTAGGAGTGGCACTGCAGTGTCAGACAGGATGGCACTTCAAAAAAAATCCCCAAACAGCACATGATGCAAAGAAAAAAAGAGGAGCACCAAGGTCACTGTGTGACTAAGCTAAGCGACCCAAGTGGCCGACACAAACACCTGGCCCATCTAGGAGTGGCACTGCAGTTTTCTAGTGAGAGGATGAGTGCTTCCATCCTCATGTCAATCTGAACCACTAGCCATGAACATAGGCCAGGGCCTCAGCTGTTCCTTGCCACTCCGTGTCGTAAATGGCATATTGGCAAGTTTACGCTTCTCCTCAGACGCTTTTAATTTTGATTTTTGGGTCATTTTACTGAACTTTTGTTTTTTGAATTTTACATGCTCTCTACTATGACATTGGGCATTGGCCTTGGCAGATGACGTTGATGGCATTTCATCGTCTCGGCCATGACTAGTGGCTGCAGCTTCAGCACAAGGTGGAAGTGGATCTTGATCTTTCCCTATTTTACCCTACACAATTTTGTTCTCCATTTTTTAATGTGTGGAATTATATGCCAGTAATATATCAATAGCAGTAGACTACTGTACCGTACTGCTATATATTATATACTGGTGGTCAGCAAAATTCTGCACTGTCCTCCTACTATATATACTGCGCACAACAACTAAAATGCACCACAGGCAGGGCCGGACTGGCCATCTGGCACTTCTGGCAAATGCCAGAAGGGCCGATGGCCACTTGGGCCGGTCCAGCGGTCACTGAGACACGCTGCCGCTCAGTCCGGCGGCAGCATGTCTCAGCTGTCAGGAGAGGAGAGCAGAGCGCCCGCCAGCGCGGCTGTGTCTGGTGTTGCGGCGGCTTCGTTCAAACCAGCCGCCGGTTCGTGAGCCAATCAGAGCTCACGGACCGGCAGCCAATCAGAAGCCGCCGGTCCGCGAGCTCTGATTGGCTCACGAACCGGCGGCTGGTTTGAACGAAGCCGCCGCAGCACCAGACACAGCCGCGCTGGCGGGCGCTCTGCTCTCCTGATTCACCCCCGTCCCTCACAGCCCGGAGGAGCAGCAGCAGCAGCAGTAGCAGTGCAGCAGCGGTAAGTAGCTTCAGCACTGGCTGCTGTGGGGACAATTGTATATCTGGCACTGTGGGGGCAATTGGCTGGCACTGTGGGGCATTTGTATACCTGGCACTGTGGGGGCAATTGTTTACCTGGCACTGTGGAGGCATTTGTATACCTGGCACTGTGGGGGCATTTGTATGCCTGGCACTGTGGGGGCAATTGTTTACCTGGCACTGTGGGGGCATTTGTATACCTGACACTGTGGGGGCATTTGTATATCTGGCACTGTGGGGGCAATTGTATACCTGGCACTGTGGGAGCAATTGTTTACCTGGCACTGTGGGGGCATTTGTATACCTGACACTGTGGGGGCATTTGTATACCTGGCACTGTGGGGGCATTTGTATACCTGGCACTGTGGGGGCATTTGTATACCTGTCACTGTGGGGGCAATTGTGGATCTGGCACTGCACTATTGGGGGCATATAATGTAAATTTCGGCTCATACTGGGTGCTATAATGTAAATTTCGGCTCATACTGGGTGCTATAATGTGAATTTCGGCTCATACTGTGTGGTATAATGTGAAAGAGGCACCAGTACTAGATAGTATAAGGGGTCCTACTATTGTAGTGCATAATGCGTATAAGGGGTGTATGGTGTGATAAACTACACTGAAGGACATGCCCCCTTTTGAGTGGCCATGCCCCCTTTTCCGGAGCGCGCGCGCCGAAGGCGCGCGCTTATTTACAAACTTCACATTTACATACCCCCACTTAAAAATTTAAGCACTGTCCTCCTACTATATACTACAATGCAGCACAGATATGGAGCGTTTTTCAGGCAGAGAACGTATAATACTGGTGGACACTGGTCAGCAAAACTCTGCACTGTCCTCCTACTATATAATACTGGTGGTCCACAGTCCCCACAATAAAGCACACTGAGCACAGATATTTGCAGCACACTGAGCACAGATATGGAGCGTTTTTCAGGTAGAGAACGTAGATATTTTCAGCACACTGAGAACAGATATTTGCAAGCACACTGAGCACAGATATTTGCAGCACACTGAGCACAGATATTTGCAGCACACAGAACACATCTGAGAGAACGCTGCACACGTCCTCTCCCTATCATCTCCAATGCACGAGTGAAAATGGCGGCGACACGCGGCTCCTTATATAGAATACGAATCTCACGAGAATCCGACAGTGGGATGATGACGTTCGGGCGCGCTCGGGTTAACCGAGCAAGGCGGGAAGATTCGAGTCCGCCTCGGACCCGTGTAAAATGGGTGAAGTTCGGGGGGGTTCGGATTCCTAGGAACCGAACCCGCTCATCACTACTTAGCACACCTATCTTTGGGCAGTTTCGCCCATTCCTCTTTGCAGCACCTCTCAAGCTCCATCAGGTTGGATGGGAAGCGTCGGTGCACAGTCATTTTCAGATCTCTCCAGAGATGTTCAATATGATTCAAGTCTGGGCTACTTAAGGACATTCATAGAGTTGTCCCGAAGCCACTCCTTTGATATCTTAGCTCTGTGCTTAGGGTCGTTGTCCTGCTGAAAGATGAACCATCACTCCAGTCTGAGGTCAAGAGTGCTCTGGAGCAGGTTTTCATCCAGGATGTCTCTGTAAATTGCTGCATTCCTCTTTCCCTCTATCCTGACCAGTCTCCCAGTTCCTGCCACTGAAAAACATACCCACAGCATGATGCTGCCACCACCATGGTTCACTGTAGGGATGTTATTGGCCGGGTGATGAGTGGTGCCTGGTTTCATCCAAACATGACACCTGGCATTCACAACAAAGAGTTCAATCTTTGTCTCATCAGACAAGATAATTTTGTTTCTCATGATCTGAGAGTCCTTCAGGTGCATTTTGGCAAACTCCAGATGGGCTGCCATGTGCTTTTTACTAAGAAGTGTCTTCCGTCTGGCCACTCTACCATATAGGCTTGATTGGTGGATTGCTGCAGAGATGGTTGTCCTTCTGGAAGGTTCTCAAATCTTCACAGAGGAATGCTATAGCTCTGACAGAGTGACCATTGGGTTCTTGGTCACCTTCCTGACTAGTGCCCTTCTCTCCCGATCGCCCAGTTTAGATGGCCGACTAGCTCTAGGAAAAGTCATGGTGGTTCCAAACTTCTTCCATTTTCGGATGATGGAGGCCACTGTGCTCATTGGGACATTCAAAGCAGCAGATATTTTTCTGTACCCTTCCTCAGATTTGTGCGTCGACAAAATCCTGTCTCGGAGGTCTACAGACAATTCCTTTGACTTCATGCTTGGTTTGTGCTCAGACATGCACTGTCAAATGTGGGACCTTATATAGACTAGAGATGTGCGGCGGGCACTTTTCGTGTGTTTTGTGTTTTGGTTCTAATTCCCCGCTCGAGTTTTGGTTTTGGCTTGGTTTTGCCAAAACCACCCTTTCGTGTTTTGTTTTTGGTTTTGGATCTGGATGATTTTTGAAAAAAACATAAAAACAGCTAAAATCACAGAATTTGGGGGTAATTTTGCTCCTACTATATTATTCACCTCAATAACATTCATTTCCACTCATTTCCAGTCTATTCTGAATACCTCACACCTCACAATATTGTTTTTAGGCCTAAAAGTTGCTCCAAGGTGGCTGTATGACTAAGCTAAGCAACACAAGTGTGCGGCACAAACACCTGGTCCATCTAGGAGTGGCACTGCAGTGTCAGACAGGATGGCACTTTAAAAAACTAGGCCCCAAACAGCACATCATGCAAAGAAGAAAAAGAGGTGCAATGAGGTAGCTGTATGACTAAGCTAAGCGACACAAGTGTGCGGCACAAACAACATGGGATGTGCTGGAATTTGCCCAGATGTAATACACGCACAATATTGGTCGCACAGGATAGCGTACCCCTAAAACAACACACACGGCAAAGCCTGTAAAATTTATTTGGATAATAATAACCCTTTTATTTGAAGCTATTATAATAATATGCAGCACAGGCGAGCGTACCCCTACACCACACAGGGCAAACTCTGTAAAAATTATTTGGATAATAATATAAGTAATGTATATAACCCTTTTATTTGGAGTAAATAATATACAGCATAGGACACCACCACTGGACTGATGCAGCACAAGACAGCACCACTGGACTAGATTTATACGGCAGGATCACTGGAATTATACGGCAGGATCACTGGATTTATACGGCAGTACCGCTGGACATATACGGCAGTACCGTTGGACATATACGGCAGTATCAATGGACATATACGGCAGTATCACTGGACATATACAGCAGGATCAATGAACCTATACGGCAGGATCACTGGACATATATGGCAGGATCACTGGACATATATGGCAGGATCACTGGACAATGACATATATGGCAGGATCACTGGACTTATATGGCAAGATCACTGGAATTATACGGCAGGATCATTGGAATTATACGTCAGTGCCGATGGACATATACGGCAGGATCACTGGACATATATGGCAGTACCACTGGATATATACAGCAGTAACACTGGAAATATACGGCAGCACAGGGACACCACCACAGGACTGATGCAGGACAACACAGCACCACTGCAATGGACTGGACTTATACAGCAGCACTGGACATATGGCAGCAGAGTACACCACTGTGACTGCTCACTGAACAGACTGATGCACAGGACACTACCACTGGTCTGATGTAGGACAACCCAGCAACACTGTAAGGGACTTGTTATTATAAAGCAGCACTGGACATATGGCAGCAGAGGATACCACCAGACCCTCCAACATGAACCGCCCCACTAGGTACAAAATGCTCTGTTTCTGGACTTCCCTCTTAATTTATGATTTCCATCACCTGTGTTGAACTAATTAAATGATAAGAAAGCCGTTTCTTCACAGGTGATGGCAATAATAAATTAAGAGGGAAGTCCAGGAGCAGAGCATTTTGTACCTAGTGGGGCGGGTCATGTTGGAGGGTATGTACCACTGTGACTGGTCACTGGACTGACTGATGCACAGGACACTACCACTGGTCTGATGCAGGACAACACAGCAACACTGTAAGGGACTTGTTATTATATAGCAGCACTGGACATATGGATACCACTATGACTGGACTGATGCAGCACAAAACACCACCACTGAACTGATGCTGCACAACACAGCACCCTATACAGCAGCACTGAACATATGGCAGCAGGGGATACTACTGTGACTGGACTGATGCAGCACAATACACCACCACTGAACTGATGCTGCTCAACACAGCACCCAATACAGCAGCACTGAACATATGGCAGCAGAGGATACCAACACTGTGACTGGCTGGACTGATGCAGCACAATACACTGACCACACTGGACTGGACTGAGCAGCACAACACAGCACAAGACTCGCCACCCCACTTTCCTGCCCCCACACAGACACTGAACACTGAGGACACGTCCTCTCAATACACTCTCCGAGACTGGAGTGAAAATGGCCGCGACGCGCGGCTCCTTATATGGAATCCAAATCCCGTGAGAATCCGACAGCAGGATGATGACATTTTGCCGCGTTCGGGTTTCCCAGTCAGGCAGGAAAAGTCGAGCCTGGCTCGAAACCGAACTTGGAAGGCAAAGTCCGACAGAGTTCAGTTCTCTGAGAACCGAACCCGCTCATCTCTAATATAGACAGGTGTATGCCTTTCCAAATCATGTCCAATCAACTGAATGTGCCACAGATGGACTCCAATTAAACTGTGATAACATCTCAAGAATGATCAGTGGAAACAGGATGCACCTGAGCTCAATTTTGAGCTTCATGGCAAAGAATGTGAATACTTACAGTATGTACATGAGATTTCTTAGTTTTTTTAGTTTTTATAAATTTGCAAAAAAACTCCAACTTTTTTCACATTGTCATTATGGGGTATTGGGGGTCATTCTGACCCGCTCGCTGCTGTTTTTCGCAGCCGAGCGAACGGGTCTCTAGTGCGCATGCGCTGGCGCCGTAGTGCGCCAGCGCATGCCAGACGGCCGAAGGCCGTGGCAGGGCTGCGATCGCCTCTGCCTGATTGACAGTCAGAGGCGATCGCTGGGCGGGAGCGGGCGAAACGGCGGCATTTTGCCGCCATTTCGTATGCGTGGTCCGGCCAATGGAGGTGTGGCTGGACCGAATAGGGGGCGAGGAGTAGCTCCCGGCCAGCACGCTAAATCTGCTCTAGCCGGGAGCTACTCTTGAAGTGCAAAGGCATCGCCGCTGTGCAATGCCTTTGCACTTCTGCGGGGGGGGGGGGGGGGCGGCACTGACATGCGGGGTGGGCTAGCCCTGTGCAGGACGTCCCCCCGCATGTCAGTGTGAATGATCGTAGCTGTGCTAAATTTAGCACAGTTACGATCAACTCGGAATAACCCCCATTGTGTGTAGAATTTTGAGGGGGGAAAATGGGGGAATTTATTCCATTTTGGATTAAGGATGTAACATAACAAAATGTGGAAAAAGTGAAGCTCTGTGAATACTTTCTAGATGCACTGTATATGGGCCACTTCCTACAGATGAGAAAGATTTATTTGCAACAAAAGAAGCTAATGACATCATGCTGTTGTATTTCCTGATGTTGTCTAAGAAATGGCACTTTTCAAAGTCAGCATATTTCTTCAGAAGAATTTCAAGTAATGGGTAAGAAAGAATCCGTGACACAAGAACTTTTATCATGGCAACAGCTCCTAAAGTGAAACTTTATCTTGTTGCCAACGTTTTCACAGCCAAAATGTAAAGCTCTGCAGAACTCACATTCGAAAGACAGAGGGCCTAGATCGTAGTAACCCACATAAAATGTAGGATTTAATGCGTAGTGAGGGTGTGGTTTACATCTTCATATAGCTGGCATCAAGAGAGGAATAACTTCTGCTTCTTCTTCTTCTGAAGCATCAGGCACAACGAAATTGGCAAAGTGTTGAAGTCTCAGTTGGTTCAATGTCTCAGTGATATTCAAGATGGGATGTGTCAAGCTCCTGTTCAAATCAGGGATTTAAAGGTTTGCAATCAATGCCTCCATTTTGGTTGGTTGCAACTTGTCTAGAGGTTGATGAGTGAGGGCTGGATAGTCTGTGTCACTTGGTTTGGTTGTAAATGTTGTTGTAATGAGATTCACGTTGTAAATACTCATGTTACCTAAATGTGGCTGTGTCCAGGTCAGACACCAG
This sequence comes from Pseudophryne corroboree, assembly GCF_028390025.1. NCBI lineage: Eukaryota > Metazoa > Chordata > Amphibia > Anura > Myobatrachidae > Pseudophryne > Pseudophryne corroboree. The sequence continues at coordinate 391,535,929 of NC_086447.1, read as the reverse complement.
CATACATGTAAGGAGGCACATATAGTTGCGACCCATTGATCATTTATGCCTTCCAGTAAGGTTCTTACAGTTTCTTTTTCTTTTGTTGCGAGGAGACAATTTGTCAAGGGTAAGTATGCAATAACATATTTCCTTACCTTAGGACTGATCATAGGACACCATGCACATACCAAGTCTGACACTGAACGGAGCACCTTATGTAGATAAGGGCAATGATCCCCTTTACAAGGTAAACAAATAAAGTGGTTATTTTGGATCTAGCGGTAGAGCAAATGTCTACATTGCCTGTGCACGCTTCTCCCATAGACTTTACATGGGAGCCACAACCATTGCTCCTATCTAATTTTTCTCTTTGACTGGCACATCTACATGGTAAGACCTTTATTTTGATACATCCAGTGGTAGAGCAAATGTCTACAATGCTTGTGCACGCTTCTCCCATAGACTTTACATGGGAGCCACAACCATTGCTCCTATCTAATTTTTCTTTTTGACTGGCACATCTACATGGTAAGACCTTTGTTTTGATACCTCCAGCGGTAGAGCAAATGTTTACATTGCTTGTGCACCCTCCTACCATAGACTTTACAGGAGAACGAATTGACAGAATAGGAGAGGAGTGGGTTAAACCTCAGCTAGTCTGGGGGCAGGACGGTAAGGCATTATGGGAGTTTTATTATTAGCCAATAGGAATGAATGTTGGGGGTAGGTGGAATGGGTTCTTAAGCCTGAGAAAGGGGCTGGGTCAGCCTCTTCTGCTTTTGTCGTGGTAGGGGTGAGTGCTCCTGTGTTTTTTGTACAGCTTGCATTGTTGCTGTGTTAACACACTGCCGGCTTTTATATTGTGCCACATTGCATCTGGTGCCCCCACCCCCTCTCTGTGCCCATCACTTTTATCGTTTTGGCTGCCATGTCCCGTCCCCGCCGCTCCTCTGGTGCCCCTGTGCGGTATGCTTCTCCTGCCCCCTCTTCATCCTGTGCCCCGGGCCGTGGCGCTGAGCTCACTCCCAAGGCTCTGTCCCTGGACGCTGCCGCGGGTGCCCGTCCATGGGCGCGCGCGGCGGCACAGGCGTCCGCTCCTGTGCTGGCTGTGTCGCGGGCGCCGGGGGATTCTCCCGGCGCAGTGGCTGCTAGGGGGGGACGAGGTGCCGGGCGGCGGAGGACGCGGTCGGGCGATCGTAGGGGGGAGCCAGCGGGGGGTGCCGCTGGCGGTAATCCCTCTCCGGCTGCGGCGGCTCGGGGATGCGCGCGCGGTACCCGCGCCCTCCACCGCTGAGAGTCGTGCAGGCAAGAAGGGATGTGGGGGATGGAGGATCCCCACTGTTTCAGGGGGTTGGTTTCAGGGCTGCGGCCTGTGGCTTGTCCACTGGCCGCCCCTGCCAGGCAGCTGCTGATTCAATGGGGGGGGGGCTCCCCGGATTCTGCTTCAGTTGCTGTGGGGGACAGGAGTGGAGGAGAGGGGTCTGGGAGCGGTGGCCATCCGGTTCTCCCGGTGGGCGGGGGCGGTGGGGGCCGTGGCAGTGTGGGAGCGGCTGGTGCTTCACGCAATAATGCGGGTGCTCGGCGGCCGTCTGGCGCTGGGCCCAGTCGGGGCCGCCCGGGTCGGCGCGGCGGCAGCGCGAGGGCCGTCCCTGCTGCGGACTCGGGGAGCGGGGGGTCCGTTGGGGCTGCGGCTCCGGATCCCTCTGCTGTTACGGTGGCAGTGTCGGCAATGACGGTGGCATTCGCGCCATTTTTGGCGGCGCTGTCCCCGGGTGGCGTGTCCATGACTCCTGCCGCGGTTGACGCGGCCGTTTCCCCTAGTATTTCTGGCCCCGCTATGGCGCAGTTCCTACAAGCATGTTGCGCTATGGGCTCGGCCGCTTCGCTGCTGGGTGGCGCTGCCCCGTTGGCCGCGGGGGCGTCTGCTTTCATCCCTGCCAGGGGGGCTTCGGCGCCCGCGGCGGTTTTCCCTTCTTTTGCAGGTTCGGATACGGGGGACGATTGGGAGGAGGAGCCGGTCGTGGCGGACGTGTCACCTCCAGGAAGCGGGCCGACCGGTGAGTGGGACACCGATACAGTTGCTTTATCGCAGGGGTCCTCTTCTTCCTCGTACGGCAGTACGTCGAGTAGATCTTCCTCTTCTTCTTCTTCGTGGCAGTCGGCGATTAGTAGCACCGCGAAGGCTAGGAAGAGGGCTATCAGGTACGCGCGGCGTGAGGCGCGGTACAGGGATAGCGGTCTCGAAAGAGTAGTGGTAGTTCTCGACGGGAAAGGAGGAGGCGTAATTTGCCGTGCGTGGTTCGCTGCGAGTACACGGCAGTCTTGCGGGGATTGCGGGAGAGCTGCAGGAGGAAGATTAGACGGGGCGAATATGTCGACCTCTTTACGTTGATGGAGGACACCAAGAGGCAAGGTAAGGAAGCGCTCGCGAAGGGCGGTATTGGGACGGAGGCCTTTCGATCGTATGACAACTGGTTGGCGGGTTTCTGTGTTTTCGCGGCGTGCTACTTGGAGGATCGCCCTGATGAATACATGAACATCATCAGGTATATTCGCCTCGTGCATGACATGCAGCGTCAGTCTAAGGACGATTCGTGGCTGCAATACGACAAACAGTTCCGTCAGAAGCACGATTGCCTACACGTCATTGACTTTGGATGCAAAGATGTGGAGGTATGGCTTCGGTTCACGCGAGCGCAGGATGTGAAGATGGTGGCTAAGGGGGCGTCGGTGGCGCAGGCCACAACGGCGAGTCAGTTTCGACCAGCGGTTGAGGGTCTACCACGCCGCCCTTGGAACGCGGCCCATTCTAGGCAGCAGACGCCGGCAAAGGGGAAGTGTTTCGCGTTCAACAATGCCACGTGCCCCCTGAGGCAACGGTGTCGTTTTCGACACCTTTGCTTACGATGTAACGGATCCCACCCTGCTTCCAATTGCTTCCGCGGGGGGCGACCTGGTGCCAAGGCGGCCGCTGGCCCTGCCAGAAGAGCAACGGGCGGGCTTGCCGCTAGTTAGGGCGCCGACCCCGGTTCGTTTGGAGGCCATGCTAAAATGGTTAGAATGGTACCCAAACACAGACGACGCAAGATTTCTGCGGAAGGGTTTTGCATCGGGTTTTCGTTTGCCTGTGGTGGGGGATGTTTTAGTTTGGGCCGCCAGGAACCTGCAGTCTGCCCGGGATTTCCCTGACGTGCTTCAAGGTAAAGTGGAACAAGAGGTTCGCCTGGGGAGAATGGCGGGCCCCTTTGCGCAGCCAGCTATCAAGGATTTGATTATTTCCCCGGTGGGGGTTGTGCCCAAAAAGGCTCCGGGAAAGTTTCGGCTCATTCAGCATTTGTCTTATCCATCGCGATTTCGCCGGAATACTGTTCGGTGGTGTATCAGTCTTTTGAGGATGCACTGGGCTTGGTCCGGGAGTGTGGGCCGGGGGCCCTCATGGCTAAGCTGGATGTTGAATCGGCTTTTCGCTTGCTCCCTTTGCACCCGGAGTCGTTTCGATTCATGGGTTTCCGCATCGGGAAGGAATACTTCATTGACAAGTGTCTGCCTATGGGGTGTTCTGTTTCATGTGCCTTTTTCGAAAAGTTCAGCAACTTTTTACATTGGTGTGTGGAGTTTTCTTGCGGAGGTAGCGGGATTGCACATTACCTGGATGATTTTTTGTGCATGGGGCCCGCGCATTCTCCTCGCTGTGGTTTCCTGCTGTTCTCGCTGCGTGCATTGCTGGGGCATTTTGGCGTCCCGGTGGCCGAGGATAAGACGGAGGGGCCCCTCTCCTACTTGTCCTTTTTAGGTATCTAGATTGATACGGTCGCGGGGGCGTGCCGGCTGCCTCAAGACAAGGTCGTGCAGCTACGGGAGTCCATTGCGCAGTGCTCGGAACGAAGTAAGGTTATGTTGCGGGAGGCGCAATCCCTCTTAGGTCGGTTGAACTTTGCCTGTCGGGTGATTCCCATGGGCAGGGTTTTTTGCCGGAAGTTGGAGCGGTCCACGGTCGGGGTGTCCAGGCCGCACCATTTTGTCCGTTTCTCGGCAGAGATTAGGCGGAACCTCGCTATGTGGGTTTCGTTTCTGGCGGATTTCAATGGTGTCCGGATCTGGATGGCCCCGCTCGTTGAGTTTCTAATTCCAGTTGTTTACAGATGCGGCGGGCTCCTCTGGGTTCGGTTGTTATCTGGACGGGGCTTGGTGCGCGGCCTCTTAGCCCGAGTCTTGGTGGAGGAAGGGGCTGACCAGCGACCTGTTGTTGCTGGAGCTCTTTCCCATCATGGTGGCCTTGGAGGTTTGGGGGGAGCAACTGCGCGATCGCAGTATTCTCTTCCGTTGCGATAACTTGGGGGTCGTGCACGCAGTTAACAACCAAAGGGCTAAGGCCCTGCGGGTCCTCCGAGTGTTGTCACGGCTCGTGCTAACCTGTTTGCGCTGCAATATTCTGTTTCGGGCGCAACACGTCCCCAGGGTAGATAATGGGATCGCCGACGCTTTGTTCAGGGGGCAGTGTGATAGGTTCCGTTTGTTGGCCCCGGAGGCTGATTCGGTAGGTTTGCCCTGCCCTTCTTATGTTTGGCAGGTCTTCATGGCGGATCGGAAGGGCTAGCAGAGCTCTCGCTGGATACCGTCGGGCCTGGAAGGAGTGGGAAGACTTTTCCCGTGACCAAGGGCCTAGAGGTAAGAGGGGTCAGAGCTTGTTTCTAGACTTAGTTTGGCAACTCTTCGTAACGGGGAGATCGAGGGCCATGGTGTCTCGGTACCTCGCCGGGATATCCTTTTATTCTAAATTGAAGGGTATGCCGGATTTTACGAAGGGTTTCCTGCTGGCAAGGGCGCTTAGAGGTTGGGCGCGTTCGGCTCCGGTGCCTCCCGATGGCCGACGCCCTATTGATGCGTCCCTGCTTTCTTCCCTCTTAGTGGCGGTGGCGGGGGTGGCGGACTCCCATTTTGAAACGTCCTGTTTCAGCTGGCCTTTTTCATGGCGTTCCATGGTGCATTCAGGGTTTCTGAGCTGGTTGCGGCTTCTAAGAAAACCGAGGCCTTTATGCGGCGCGCGGATGTTATTGTGGGTGGGGGGTCCGTGCTGTGCAGGCTGCGCCGCTCCAAAACTGATCAGATGGGTAGAGGTCATTGGCTCACTTTGACACCATCGGGTGGTGGGGACTGTTGTCCGGTGGCATTGGCTGGTCGGTATGCGGAGGTCAGGCCCTCGTCTGAGGGGTCTTGGCTCCTGCATTACGACGGGTTGCCATTGACGAAGTACCAATTTACATGGATGATGCGGCGCTGCCTGTCCAGTTTGGGCCTCTCGCCTAGGGACTTGGGTTCCCATTGCTTTAGAATCTGGGCCGCCACTTCCGCAGCATCTGCAGAGCGCGCTGTGGACGAAATTAAGGCTTTGGGCCGCTGGAAGTCGGCGGCTTATAAGCGTTACATTCGGCCCGTTGTTGCGTAAGCGAGTTTGTTCTACTAACATGTTGTTTGTGTTACTGCGTTGTGTGTTTCAGTTCAGTGTGTTCGTGCTGTATTGTTTGTCTCCCCTGTCCTCCCTACTCGGATGGCTAGCTACTCGCCACTGCTGCCAGTGGGGGTCTGGAGTGCTTCGCGATTTTTTGCCTGAACTGACGAACTGATTTGGCTTAATTTATTCAATTCGGCTAATTGGCATCTAATTACAAGTTCCTCAGCAGGTTTTTACGTTTCACCTCCAGCCGAGTTATTCTGTTTTCCCCCCAAACCCCCCCCCCTCCCAGCTCTAACCTTCCCCCCCTTTTTTTGTTATTTTGTTTTTTCCTTTTGTTTATTTCTGTTGCTTCGATTGGCCTGAAGCTTGTTCAAGAGGAAAGTTATAGTCCTCTATTCAAATTTTTCTTTTTGTCAGATCCTCGTTCTGATAGTTGGCTCCTGTTCTGGGCTGGGTTTGGTTTTATCTCCCATATTCACATTTGTTTATCTGTTTTTTCCCTTTTAGGTTGGCGGGTGGATGTGTGTGATGTGTGGTTGATTGGCCATTCCTATGTTTATTGGGCAGCCAATTTTTTGGCTACGGAAGGGGCTCCTTGCTTTGTGGGTTTAGATGATGTGCGGTGGATATGTGTGCGTGGTATGCTTTGGCATGACCTGAAAGCGAAGCTTATGGAGCAGGTTCGGCGGTTTGGCATCTCCAAACTGTTGATGATTCACTTAGGAGGGAACGACCTAGGTAGGAGGAAGGCAGTGAATCTTCGATTGGCCATTATTCAGGATCTGCAAGTGATTTCGGGCGCTTGGCCAGGCTGTAGGCTCATCTGGTCTTGTATGGTGCCGCGGTTGTGTTGGCGTGGAGTGGTGGATTGTCGGGCGATCGATGTGGCTCGCCGGAAGGTGAATGCCGCGGTGGCTAAGTTTGTGGTGGCCCATGGCGGTGCCATGGTTTGGCATCAGCGGATCAAGTTTTGGTACTTCTACTTGTTTAGACCTGATGGTGTGCATTTGACAGGACAGGGACTATCTATGTTTTTCGAGGATCTGTTTTCGGTGGTTGGTTCGGTGAGTTAGGGGTATGGTGGCGGTGCGTAGTTTCTGTGGAACAGAACTTCGCTGTTGGCGGGAAAGAATGGCAAGTTAACATTTGTTGTATTAAAGAGTGGATTGGAGGTTGTTTGGTTGTTGATTTTTAGGTGCGCTCTCCTTCGCTGACTGGTTTTACACCTGCTGGACCGCCTGCACGGGTGGCAGCCTCATCACCTTCACGGGTGGGTAGTCAGGATGGAGGTTGAGCGGATACCTATTTGTTTGTTGGAAGGTTTACGTCAGTTCTTTTTTATAAGATAGTTATCTATGGGATAGGGTTGTTTAGCCGTTCTTTCTGGCCACCATACTTTAGTTTAATTATTCACAGTTAATGGTTCACTTAAATAAATAGCTAACAATTTCTGCCAAATTCAAGTCTCTGTGTCTTTATTTATTATAATTAAGTGTTAAGATGTTATAGTTATGTTACGGACAATCCTCAGACTATATGAGGTTTAGGTGAACGAATTGACAGAATAGGAGAGGAGTGGGTTAAACCTCAGCTAGTCTGGGGGCAGGACGGTAAGGCATTATGGGAGTTTTATTGTTAGCCAATAGGAATGAATGTTGGGGGTAGGTGGAATGGGTTCTTAAGCCTGAGAAAGGGGCTGGGTCAGCCTCTTCTGCTTTTGTCGTCCCACCCTCCCTCCCTACTGGTGGTGTTTGTTTTATGTTGTTGCGTTGGCTATCTTCGTGCTGTGGGTTGTCACGGTTTGGTTGTGGCGGGAAAGAACGGCAAGTTAACATTTGTTGTATTAAAGAGTGGATTGGAGGTCATTCGGTTGTTGATTTTTAGGTGCGCTCTCCTTCGCTGACTGGTTTTACATCTGCTGGACTGCCTGCACAGGTGGCAGCCTCATCACCTTCCCGGGTGGGTAGACAGGATGGAGGTTGAGCGGATACCTATTTGTTTGTTGGAAGGTTTACGTCAGTTCTTTTTTATAAGATAGTTATCTATGGGATAGGGTTGTTTAGCCGTTCTTTCTGGCCACCATACTTTAGTTTAATTATTCACAGTTAATGGTTCACTTAAATAAATAGCTAACAATTTCTGCCAAATTCAAGTCTCCGTGTCTTTATTTATTATAATTAAGTGTTAAGATGTTATCGTTATGTTACGGACAATCCTCAGACTATATGAGGTTTATAGAAATGCCATGTTTTCTCCCCTAAATGCTGGCTTCCTGTCAATGAAAATGCGATTGCATTGAAGCACAGTGCCTTTGCAGAAATTATCACAATTCACAGGTGCGCAAAATGCAAACGCTCCGCATGTGCAGTTGTTCTATAATCGCCCAAATTGTGTTTTCTCAATTTTGCAATCTGTGCTGTATAGGGTTTTATATTTGTAAAATAAAAGTTTCTGTTTTTGTACATTTAACCCCAACTAAATAGAATAATACTAACCCTGCTATTCTATATATAAATAGTAAGACTCATTGTTCAGGGTCAGTTTAATGTGCCCAGAAAGCTTTGTAGCTCTGCATATAAAGAACTTGATAGATACAAACTTCAGCATTTGTAGTCTGGCATTTTTTTTCTTTTACGCTTACATCTACTCTGTATTCCTAGCACGTAGTATAGTTCCTATTAGAGGCGATACAATAGAATTGGTTGAAAGACAACTGCAGCACTATAAAAAAATAAAGAAACTTTTACATATAAGAATAAACAGAACAGGCAGATTAAAGTAGTTGTTTTTCCTTGTAACCTTATGCATTGATATGTGTGCTCTCATAGTGCAAGTCAGAAATTAGAGAGGCACAATAGTCATGTTTATAAAAATATAGTATAACTTGAATAATGAAATGTGTGAGCTCTGTTCTTTCATTGTCAGCTTTTAAACCCTGATTCCAGATCTTTGATATTATTTTTTTTTTTAGCATTTTTCACATTAAAGACTAACAATTAAATAAATAAATACAACATGGCGCTCTTGGCTGTACTCACAGGCCTCATGCAGCATCAGTTGCAAATGTGAATAATCATGCAATGAGCGAATATCAGCACACTGCGCACACGTACACAACCAAACAGCAGACAGTGCAATATTTTAGCAGTGTTGTGAATAAGTCATTACTATTGTAATCAACACGTTTACTTTAACACTTTACATGTATGTATTGTGTTAACACCATGACACTTAATGCCTGCCTAACATTAGTCTGACAAAATAGAACAAGAAACAAACTATTCCAGTTTTGTCCTGACATTGATGTATAAGAGCTGCGTTTATTCTAGAGATGAGCGGGTTCGGTTCTCAGAGAACCGAATCCTACCGGACTTTGCCTTCTGAGTTCGGTTCCAAGCACGGCTCGGGCTTTTCCGCCTGACTTGGAAACCCGAATGCGGCAAAACGTCATCATCCCGCGCGTCACGACCATTTTCACTCCAGTCTCGGAGAGTGAATTGAGAGGACGTGTCTTCAGTGTTCAGTGTCTGTGTGGGGGCGGGAAAGTGGGGTGGCGAGTCTTGTGCTGTGTTGTGTTGTGCTGTCCAGTCCAGTGTAGTCAGTGTATTGTGCTGCATCAGTCCAGCCAGTCACAGTGTTGGTGTCCTCTGCCGCCATATATCCAGTGTAGCTGTATAAAGTGGTGTTGTGTTGTGCTGCATCAGACCAGTGGTAGTGTCCTGTCCATCAGTCATTCAAGTGACGATATACGCTGCTGCTATATGTCCACTGCTGCCATATAATAATTATAACAACAACAACCACAAGTCCCTTACAGTGTTGTTGTGTTGTGCTGCATCAGACCAGTGGTAGTGTCCTGTCCATCAGTCATTCAAGTGACGATATACGCTGCTGCTATATGTCCACTGTTGCCGTATAATAATTATAACAACAACCACAAGTCCCTTACAGTGTTGTGTTGTGCTGCATCAGACCAGTGGTAGTGTCCTCTCCATCAGTCATTCCAGACATTCCTGTGCCGCATATTGTCTTATATAACTCCCCAAAAATATTGGAGAACAAAAGTTTTGAGGATAAAATAGGGAAAGATCAAGAAGGACCACTTCCTCCTAGTGCTGAAGCTGCTGCCACTAGCCATGACATAGACGATGAAATGCCATCAACGTCGTCTGCCAAGGGCGATGCCCAATGTGATAGAAGTGGGCATGTAAAATCCAAAAAGCCAAAGTTCAGTAAAAAGACCCAAAAAAAGAAATTTAAATGGTCAGAGGAGAAACGTAAACTTGCCAATATGCCATTTACGACTCGGAGTGGTAAGGAATGGCTGAGGCCATGACCTATGTTCATGACTATTTTTTCAGCTTCACATGACGATGGAAGCCCTCATAACTGAGGCCTTGACACTTATGTTGGTGTTAGACGTGTATCTGGTATCTGCCATTAGTGCAGTGGGAGTTAGACAATTGATGGAGGTATTGTGTCCCCGGTACCAAATCCCATCTAGATTCCACTTCACTAGGCAGGCGATAGCGAGATTTTGCCATTTAATTCCAGTGATTTGGACATATAATTATTAATTCCAGTGATTTTGCTAATTAATTCCAGTGATTTGGACATATAATTCCAGTGATTTGGACGTATAATTCCAGTTGGAATTGTTTGTGTCGCTTGGCTTAGTCATACAGCTACCTCATTGCACCTCTTCGACATCTTTGCATGAGGTGCTGTTTGGGGCCTAGTTTTTGAAAAGTGCCATCCTGTGTGACACTGCAGTGTCACTCCTAGATGGGCCAGGTGTTTGTGCCGCACACTTGTGTCGCTTGGCTTAGTCATACAGCAATCTCGGTGCACCTCTTTTACTTCTTTGCATCATGTGCTGTTTGGGGCCTTTTTTTTATATCTGCCCTCCTGTCTGACACTGCAGTGCTACTCCTAGATGGGCCAGGTGTTTGTCTTGTCCACTTGTGTCGCTTAGCTTAGTCATCCAGCAACCTTGGATCAATCTTTTGGCCTAAAAACAATATTGTGAGGTGTGAGGTGTTCAGAATAGACTGGAAATGAGTGGAAATGATTGTTATTGAGGTTAACAATACCGTAGGAGCAAAATGACCCCACAATTATGTGATTTTAGCTGTTTTTATGTGTGTGTTTTTTTTTAAAAATCATCCAGATCCAAAACCAAAACCAAAACACGAAAGGGTAGTTTTGGCAAAACCAAGCCAAAACCAAAACACGAAAGTGGAATTAGAACCAAAAGACGAAAAGTGCCAGCCACACATCTCTAATTTATTCCATAGTTTTGAGAGAATGTACACAATATTGCGTTTGCAGCTATGCGTGCAATGGGAGTGGGCTAGATTTGCGATGGGGTTGTATAATCACAGATGAGGTTGTAGGGGTGGGATGGGTGGGGTCTTTGCAAATTTTTTATTGCAATCAGTGTGCGTTCAGTCGCAATTGCGTGCTGAATGAAGCCCACGGTTCTATAGTTCCAATGTTTGCCTAGTCAACCATGCAACATTGTCTCCTCTTTTGTTTTCCTGTAAGCACAGCTGCATGTTAGGACTCGTCTGCTGACATCAACAGGTGCATGATTTTATAGGGTAGATCACAGCACACTACGTTGTCTAAGCGGGTTGTGTTTATCTGACCGGCGGTCAGGAGACTGCCGGTCACAATACCAATGCTGGGAAACCGGCGTCTCAAAGTCCCGACTGTCGGCATGCAGACCAACAAGGACTGTTCCCACTCGTGGGTGTCAATGACACTCATAGAGTGGGAATAGGACCTTTTGGCAAGCGTAGCGATCCCACCGAGCCCGCAAGGGGCTTCGCTCCACTCGCCCCCGCCAGCCATCCGACAGCCGGGATCCTGCAGTCGGTATTGTGACCTGCGGTCTCCTGACCACTGCTCACACATATCCAGCCCATCTGAGCAATGTGTGACTACTATGACTCTTCTGACTTGCTTTGAGTCATCCTTTAGAGGGGTGTAGCCAGAACTTTGTGGGCCCCATAGCAACACTTTGAAGGGGCCTCTGTCCCAATGCTTCTAAAGAGACACCTCTCTGCAGCAGTTTTTACTTTTATGTCTTATAGTGGTGCCCTAGTTCATTTTCTGAACCATATCAGTGCCCTAGGTTACATTATGTGACATTGTATGGCTGCAAGTACACATAAAGCAACAAAGAACCCCCAATTCACTTTATGATATACAGTGTCCCCAATTTATATTATGCCAAATTATAGTGCCCCCAGTTCACGTTATGCCACACTATAGTGCCTCCACTAGATATACTGTAGTTCCCATGGCAAACATTTGTTAGGTCCCCTATGGACCAACCAATGGTGAAAAAATGTATTTAACACCTGTAACTTTGATAGGGAAGGTGGGCCCCTCTTAGCTATGGACCCCATAGTGGCTGCACTCTGTGCACCTATGGTAGCTATGACCTTTAACCTATAGCTTGTTTCATGTTTATTGACTGATGTATAATTTACTGACCCTGCCTCTCTTGCATCATTAGTGTCTGCCTGTGATTCTTACAGTACCACTGACAGAAATTACAGTACTACTGTATATTACTTGTCTCACAAATATAAGAAATGTATAAATAGGATTTTAATTACCTACCGGTAAATCCTTTTCTCGTAGTCTGTAGAGGATGCTGGGGTCCACATTAGTACCATGGGGTATAGACGGGTCCCTTGGGAGCCATGGGCACTTTAAGAGTTTAATAGTGTGGGCTGGCTCCACCCTCTATGCCCCTCCTACCAGACTCAGTCTAGAAACTGTGCCCGAGGAGACGGACATACTTTGAGAGAAGGAAATACACAGATACTGATGAGATTCACACCAGCTCACACACAACAACAAAAAATCAAGCAACCAGCTTGCAATAAGTCAGCAACGGCTTAACAACAGTACTTAACCAAGTAACAATGCAGTACTCAACCAAGTAACAAGGCAGTACTGAACCAAGTAACAACTGCAGGAAAACGAAGAGCTGGGCAGGCGCCCAGCATCCTCTACGAAATACGAGAAAAGGATTTACTGGTAGGTAATTAAAATCCTATTTCTCTTACGTCCTAGAGGATGCTGGGGTCCACATTAGTACCATGGGGATGTACCAAAGCTCCCAGTACGGGAGGGAGAGCGCAGAGGCTCCTGCAGAACCGATTGACCAAACTTTAGGTCCTCAGAGGCCAAATTATCGAACTTGTAGAACTTAGCAAACGTGTTCGACCCTGACCAAGTAGCTGCACCTGCAAAGCTGTAAAGCCAAGACACCCCGAGCAGCCACCCAGGAAGAACCCACTTTACGAGTAGAGTGGGCCTTAACGGATTTCGAACACGGCAATCCTGCCGTAGAATAAGCATGCTGGATAGTAAACCTGATCCAGCGAGAAATCGTCTGCTTAGAAGCAGGCCAATCAACCTTGTTGGGATCATAAAGGACAAACAGAGCGTCCGACTTTCTGTGACGAGAAGTTCTCTTCACATAAATCTTCAAATCCCTCACAACATCCAAGGACTTTGAGGTAATTGAGGAGTCAGTATCCACTGGCACCACAATAGGTTGGTTGATATGAAAAGCAGACACAACCTTCGGAAGAAATTGCTGACGCGTCCTGAGCTCAGCTCTATCTTCATGAAAAATCAAGTAGGGGCTCTTGTAGGACAATGCCCCTAATTCCGACACAAGTCTAGCAGATGCCAATGCCAACAGTGTGACAGTCTTCCAAGTAAGAAATTTGACCTCAACCTCCTGTAAAGGCTCAAACCAATCCGATTGCAGGAACTGCAGTACCACGTTAAGATCCCAAGGTGCCGTAGGAAGCACAAAGGCAAGTTGGATGTGCAGAACCCCTTTCAAGAAAGTCTGAACCTCAGGGACGGCAGCCAATTGTTTCTGGAAGAAAATAGACAAGGCACAGGCCCACATCCTCCCCTGCTTGCAGGAAGAGGAGAAACCATCCAAGTTGAAACTTCACCGTAGGAAACTTCTTGGATTCACACCAAGGCACGTACTTTTTCCAAATCCGATGGTAATGTTTTGACGTTACTCCTTTCCTAGCCTGGATAACTTTTCTCGGAATGCCCTTCCGAGCCAAGATCTGGCTTTCAACCTCCATGCCATCAAATGTAGCTGTGGTAAGTCTTTATAAGCAAACGGCCCCTGTTGTAGAAGTTCCTCTCGTAGAGGACGAGGCCTCAGATCTTCCAGCAGTAACTCAAGAAGATCCACGTACCAAGCCCTTCTCGGAGCATTGAGGATCGCCTGAATTCTTGTTCTTTTGATTATTTTGAGAATCCTTGGGATGAGTGGAAGTGGAGGGAACACATACACTGACTTGAACACCCACGGAGTTACCAGAGCGTCCACAACAACTGTCTGTGGATCCCTCGACCTGGAACAATACCTCCGAAGCTTCTTGTTGAGGTGTGAGGCCATCATGTCTATTTGAGGTATGCCCCAAAGACTTGTCACCCCTGCGAACACCTCTGGGTGGAGGCCGTCACTCTCCCGGATGGAGGTCGTGTCTGCTGAGGAAGTCTGCTTCCCAGTTGTCCAATCCCGGAATGAAGATTGCTGACAGCGCCACCACATGCATTTCCGCCCAGAGGATGATTCTTGTTACCTCTGACATTGCAGCTCTGCTCTTCGTTCTGCATTGTCGGTTTATGTAGGCCAATGTCATTACATTGTCCGACTGAACCTGAATGGCCTGATCTTTCAGAAGATGTACCACTTGTAGAAGACAGTTGTACACGGCTCTTAGTTCTAGAATGTTTATCTGAAGGATGGATTCCAGATTTGACCACCTTCCTTGGAAGTTTTCCCCTTGGGTGACTGCCGCACAACCTCTGAGACTTGCATCCGTGGTTAGGAGGATCCAATTCTGAATCCTGAACTTGTGGCCCTCTAGCAGGTGAGAGGTTTGCAGCCACCAGAGGAGCGAGATTTTGGCCTTCGTAACAGATGGATCCTATGGTGCATGTGAAGATGAGATCCCGACCATTTGTCCAGGAGATCCAGATGAAAAGACCGTGCATGAAATCTTCCATACTGTAGCGCCTCATAGGAGGCTACCATCTTCCCCAGAAGGCGAATGCACTGATGAACCGATACCCGGGTTGGCTGCAAGACATCCCGGACCATTGCTGGTATCACCAATGCCTTCTCTTCCGGCAGAAACACCCTCTGAACTTCCGTGTCGAGGATCATCCCCAGGAAGGACAGCCTCCTTGTCGGCTCCAAATTCGACTTTGGAAAGTTCAGAATCCATCCATGATCCTGGAGCAGTTGAGTTGAGAGAGCAATACTCTGTAACAGCTTTTCCCTGGACGATGATTTTATTAGTAGATCATCCAGATAAGGAATTATGTTCACACCCTACTTGCGAAGGAGTAGCATCATCTCCACCATTACCTTGGTGAACACTCTTGGTGCCGTGGAGAGGCCAAATGGCAGTTCCTGGAACTGATAGTGACAGTCCAGCAGCGCAAATCTGAGATACGCCTGGTTAGGCGGCCAGATTGGGATGTGAAAGTACGCATCCTTGATATCCAGGGATACCAGGAATTCCTCCTCCTCCAGACCTGAGATCACCGCTCTCAGAGATTCCATCTTGAATTTGAATTCCCTCAAGTAGGGGTTCAATGACCTTAGGTTTAATATCGGTCTTACCGAACCGTCCGGTTTCGGTACCACAACAGGTTTGAGTAATAACTCTTGTGTTGTAGGAGAGGTGGAACTGGAACAATGACATTTGACCTTAGCAATTTTTGAATGGCTTCCTGTAGGATAGCACTTTCTGTCATCGAAGCTGGCAAGCCTGATTTGAAGAATCTGTGAGGTGGGAGTTCTTGAAACTCCAGTCTGTACCCCTGGGTAACAATATCTTGTACCCAGGGATCCAGGCTGGGATGTCCACCGTCATGCCGAGGATTTTGAAGAAACAGAACCAGGTTTCTATTCCTGGGAACCTGCGGGTGCAGGTTTTCGGGATTTCCCCCGACCACTTCTAAAGAAAGTGGAGGGGGATTTGGACTTTTTAATTTTAGCGGTCCGAAAGGACTGCATCGCAATCGCAGATGTAGGATATGATTTCCTAGTCGGTGGTGTAGCAGCGAGAAGAAAAGTTGACTTACCCACAGTTGCAGTGGAGAACCATGCATCCAGAGCTTGACCTGTGAAGGGTAGGTTCGCCACACTCTTCTTGGATTCCGCATCCGCAGACCATTGGCGTAGCCAGAGCCCCCTGCATGCCGAGACAGCCACGAAAGAAGCTCTCGCGTTCAGATGTCCGAGGTCTTTCATGGCTTCCACCATGAAACCTGCAGAATCCTGTATGCAACGTAAAAACAATTCAATGTCACTTCTATCCATAGAATCTAACTCCTCTAGTAAAGTGCCTGACTACTTTACTATGGCTTTAGAAATCCATGCACAAGCAATAGTGGGTCTTAAAGCTACGCCATTTGCTGTGTATAAAGATTTGAGTGTAGTCTCAATCTTGCGGTCGGACGGCTCTTTTAAAGAGGTGGACCCAGGGACAGGCAAAACCACTTTCTTAGACAACCTAGAAACAGAAGCGTCTACTATCGGCGGGTTTTCCCACTTTTTCCTAGCCTCCTCAGGGAAAGGAAAAACAATGAGAACCCTTTTAGGGCTCTGGAATTTTTTCTATGGGTTTTCCCAGGATTTTTCAAACAATGCGTTTAGTTCCTTAGATGCAGGGAATGTAAGGGAGGATTTCTTATTGTCAGTAAAGTAAGCCTCCTCTACTTGCTCAGGTACCTTATCAGTAATGTGTAAAATTTCCCTTATAGCCTCAATCATGAGTTGCACCCCCTTAGCAAGCGATGCCTCACCCCCCAGTATATCCCCCTCACTGTCTCCTGTATCAGAGTCGGTATACATGTTGACTTGCATTAATTGGGCAAGAGCACGCTTTTTAGGATATATATCAGGGGTTTTGGATGAGGTAGCAGGAGCAGAATATGACAAAACCTCTACAGATCTTTTCAAAACCAGTGTTTCAGTCTCATTATGAGCTATCCTAGATAAATCTGGCATATCATTTACTTAATAGAAGCCACCCATGGGGGTTCGGATTCAGAAGGCTGAGACTGTATATTGCATTCCTGAGTACATGGAATAGATTCCTCTGGAGAGGACACACATTCTGCAGCACAAGATACAGAGACCCTAGACATGAAAATGTGAGATATATAACATACACAAACACCCACAGGAAAATGTCAGACACAGTTTCCCCCAAAGTACCTTCAGAGAGACACAGAGTATAAAGAGCCAGCATACACAGTGCCCCAGTAGGCAGTTATTATGATAATTGCCTGGCGCTGACTGAGTAACCTTAATAGATTAAACTGTGAATAACACTCCCCCCCCCCCCTTTCTATAACTCCCTGGTACCGCAGAGGATAACTGGAGTGAAGTGGGGGGCAGCGCTCCCTGTCAGCGTCTCTGTAGTGTAATCTGCAGGGAGAAAATGGCACTGGTGAGTGCTGGATCCGCTCTGAGGAGAAGCCCCGACCCTTGTAATGGTGCATCTTCCCGCATTTACTATTTTATACTGGCCTGAGGTGTGGTTGTTGCTAACAGTGGGATTAGCCCCTGTTAGCTCAGGTGACCTGTGTTAGGGTATTGCGCTGGCCCAGGGCACCCCTCACAGCGCCGCACAACTGTACCTCTGAGCCCTCCGGAGCACAGCATCAGTGTTGCGCTCCCACCCTTGTGCCACCATTCCCGCCGGCGCCCTGTTTACCGAGGCGCTGGCGTCATACTCACCATCACATCTGCTGGCTCTGTTAGGGGGTGGCGTCAGTGCTGCGGGAGTGAGCGGTTGCCTCGGGGGCTTGCGATCAACACCTTTGGGAGCTCAGTGTCCTGTCAGCGGAGATAGGAACCATTAACCTCAAGGGATGGATCCTACTCCCCCCCCCCCCCCCCTAAGTCCCACGAAGCAGGGAGGCTGTTGCCAGCAGCCTTCCTGTACCTAACAGCTCTTAAAAAATAATAAAACTAGAAAAGCCCCTAGGAGCTCCCCTAGCTGTGACCAGCTCCACTGGGCACATTTTCTAAACTGAGTCTGGTAGGAGGGGCATAGAGGGAAGAGCCATCCCACACTATTAAACGCTTATAGTGGCCATGGCTCCCAAAGGACCCAGCGTTCCAACAGTTCAGCACAAATAACAGCAATTCTAATAGTAGTTGCTTCACCGGACTCTCTAGATGCCAGTTTATTGCACGGTTCTGCTTGTCACTATGGGGGTCATTCCGAGTTGATCGCTCGCTAGCAGATTTTAGCAACATTGCACACGCTAGGCCACCGCCCTCTGGGAGTGTATCTTAGTTTAGCAGAATAGCGAACGAAAGATTAGCAGAATTGCGAATAGAAAATTCTTAGCAGTTTCTGAGTTGCTCCAGACCTACTCACAGATTTGCGATCAGCTCAGTCCGTTTCGTTCCTGGTTTGACGTCACAAACACGCCCTGCGTTCATCCAGCCACTCCCCCGTTTCTCCAGACACTCCCGCGTTTTTTCTTGGCACCCCTGCGTTTTTCCGCACACTCCTAGAAAACGGACAGTTTCCGCCCAGAAACACCCACTTCCTGTCAATCACACTCCGATCACTACAATGATGAAAATTTTTCGTTCGGACGTGAGTAAATCTACTAAGTTTTGTGTTAAAATACTTAGCGCATGCGCACTGCGTACCATGCGCATTTTAGCCTTAATCGCTCCGTTGCGAAAATCGGCAACGAGCGATCAACTCGGAATGACCCCCTATATTCGGTGCTGCCAGCAATGCACCTGACCAGCAATGCACCTGACCCCTCGGACGTAGCTGCCGATTGTTGATATGTCCCTCCACCTTGCATGTACTAGCAGGTGTATATACGTGGGTTTACTCTCAACGCTGGTCGTCTCCCGGTATTTACTCCTTGCTTCTTATAGCGCGCTGCTGTTCTCCCCGCTGTCAGCCGCGGCTTAAAGTGGATGTGGTCACTATCATTTTTAATTTGGTACACTGCTCATTGTTGGGCTGACAGCGGGTAGAACAGCAGAGCAGGGACATAACAACAATCTGCAGCTACATCCGAGAGGTAAGGTGCATTGCTGGCAGCACCGAATATAGTGATCCCAGGCGGACAAGCAGAACCGTGCAATAAATTGGTGTCTAGAGAGTCCGGTGAGGCAACTCCTATTAGAATTGCTGTTATTTGTGCTGAACTGTTGGAACGCTGTGAACCTGAGCTTAATGGGTATAAGAAGATTTTTATGAATAAATGGACTATGGCCCTCATTCCGAGTTGATCGCTCGGTAATTTTCTTAGCATCGCAGTGAAATTCCGCTTAGTACGCATGCGCAATATTCGCACTGCGACTGCGCCAAGTAATTTTACAATGAAGATAGTATTTTTACTCACGGCTTTTTCTTCGCTCTGGCGAACGTAGTGTGATTGACAGGAAATGGGTGTTACTGGGCGGAAACACAGCGTTTTCGGGGCGTGTGGATAAAAACGCTACCGTTTCCGGAAAAAACGCAGGAGTGGCCGGAGAAACGGGGGAGTGTCTGGGCGAACGCTGGGTGTGTTTATGACGTCAAACCAGGAACGACAAGCACTGAACTGAACGCAGATGCCGAGTAAGTCTGAAGCTACTCTGAAACTGCTAAGTAGTTTGTAATCGCAATATTGCGAATACATCGGTCGCAATTTTAAGAAGCTAAGATACACTCCCAGTAGGCGTAGGCTTAGCGTGAGCAACTCTGCTAAATTCGCCTTGCGAGCGATCAACTCGGAATGAGGGCCAGTGTTTTTATTATATAATTCTTGGTATTGATTGGACTATCAGCTTAAGAAATTGAGTACAGAGTGACATTATACTATATTGAAAACACCTGTGGAATACAAACAGCGCTGAGAGTCTCTAAAGGACTTTTTGTGTTCTTTCCATGCAGTATATGGCTGATATGCTGATCAGCATTTCCTTATAAAAGACACAGCTGCAGTTTTAAGTAGAGCGCTTTGGATAAGGGCCCTCATTCTGAGTTGTTCGCTCGCTAGCTGCTTTTAGCAGCAGTGCACACGCTAGGCCGCCGCCCTCTGGGAGTGTATCTTAGCTTAGCAGAATAGCGAATGAAAAATTAGCAAAACTGCTACTAAATAATTCTTAGCAGTTTCTGAGTAGCTCCAAACCTACTCACAGATTGCGATCAGCTCAGTCTGTTTAGTTCCTGGTTTGATGTCACAAACACGCCCTGCGTTCGGCCAGCCACTCCCCCGTTTCTCCAGACACTCCCGCGTTTTTCCCTGACACGCCTGCGTTTTTTGCAAACGCCGGGAAAACGCTGAGTTGCCGCCCAGGAACACCCCTTTCCTGTCAATCATTTACCGAACAGCAGTGTGACTGAAAAGCACCGCAGAAGCCACAGCAAAACTGCTAAGTTTTGTGTTAAATAACTAAGCGCATGTGCCCTGCGTGCCTTGCGCATGCGCAATTTGCAACAAATCGCAGCATAGCGAAAATCGGCAACGAGCGAACAACTCGGAATGACCCCCCAGGTTCCCACATCTTTGTTTTTTCGTCCCAAGGGACCCGTCTATACCCCATGGTACTAATGTGGACCCCAGCATCCTCTAGGATGTAAGAGAAAAACTGATATGAGCATAGGAACCCACAAGAACAATGGAATACAGGAGGCAGTGGTAGTCAGTCAGGTTGGCTGTGTATACGATTTAAAAAAAAAATCACCTTAACTAGTGGTGTGCTCACTGCTCCACAGCAGCTGAATGTGGCTTGCATAGTGCCTGGAATGGCACCTTCCAGCCAGTAGCCCTACGGAGCTGGCCGGAGCGTCATTAGGACAATCCAAGCAGTGCTCTACTTCTCAGAGCTGGTGGCCCCACCCTCTAGGTATGATGCCATGATGTCACAGGTTTAGGACATAGTTGCCGACTTCTGGGCTGCTCTCTCCGGGAGAGAGCAGCCGGTCGGCTCAGCAGGGGGGGGCGGGCAGTGAGGTGACGTGACAGGGGGCGGGCCAGAGGCGGAATGGGGGCAGGCCAGAGGCGGAACGGGATGGGCCAGAGGTGGAATGGGGGTGTGGCTTCTGGATTGCGTAATTTAAGCCACGCCCCTGCTGTGTAATGCCGCTATTACTGGCATTATACAGCAGGGGGCGTGGTTATGATGATGCGATTCAACAAGAATCACGTCATCGCCTGCCCGGACCGCCCACTTTACTCGCTAAGTGGGCGGCGGGCAGGAGGTGACCCTCGGAAATCGGGAGACTTGCCTGCTCTTCCGGGGGGGCGGGAAAGTCACCCGTTTTTCGTGAGCCTCCCGACCATTCCGGGAGGGTAGGCAAGTATGGTTTAGTGTGTACAGCAGGCACAGTTTGCACAGCCACCCTGTCACAGAAACTTACCTTCAATTAATATTTTATTCTTCTAGTAATATTCTAGTTGGACGCTGTTTTACTAATTGCACATTATTGTTATATTCACTTTTCTGATGAATCTAAATTTATTTTAAGGACAGACTTTCATTTTTATCATCTCACAGAATTTTATACAAAGAATTAAGTAACAAAAGGATAATGAAGCAGGCACATTTTAGATGCAAAGGGTCACTCAGTGACATTTAGATAATTGTGTAATTTTGTGTAATTATATGTTCATTTATATTCTCTTTTAAGAATTACTGCATGCATCAGTGCCATAAGACTAATGTAGTAAAAAAACAAGAAGACGAGTCATTAATGAGAAGAAATATAAAATCTGCTCTCAATACCAGCAGTGCTTCAGTAATTGTGTCGCCCTCTACTCAGAAGTCACGTGTTCTTCACTATTAATGACAGAGGTCGACAAACCAAGCAAATGCCATGGTATCACTTAGGAAATATACTGGAAATTTGGCATTCATTGATTTAAGATAATACATTGTGCTCAGTTTTAATAAATAAGTATTAGCTTTTGCAGGGGCGTCAGAACGTTTTTGAGTTGGGGGGGCAAGATATAATTTCCGGTTGGCACCCCTAAGTTGCTAAATGTCGCCCCTCCTGTGTTGTACCTCATAACAAAAATGGAGAGAGAGGGATAGAGAGAGAGAGCGCTACATGGAGGCATGGAGAGAGAGATGAAGAGAGAGAGAGAGAGAGAGAGAGAGAGGTATATCATCAGCAGCAGAATGTGAGGTGCCCAGGAGAACAGTTACAGTACCTGGGGGTCTCCGTGAGGAGGCTGCATTGTCTCTCCGTCCAGGCAGTGGTTCTGCAAGGGTTCCTGCAGGCTCCCAGGCCGTAGTCAGTAACCCGGCAAAAATTTGGTGGTCGTGGGAGGGAGGTAGATGAGGATAGGCAGTGACAAGGCGGCTGATGCAGGACGGTGTGAAGCAGGGACGTAACTAGAACTTTGTTGAACATTTTTGAAAGGGCCTCCCCTGCCCGCTGCTGTTGTCACTATAATTCCCTTAGGGAGAGCAGGAGAGAGTGAGAGAGACAAAGTGGGTCTCGGGGGAAAGAGAGAGAGGAGCAAGAAAGGGAGAGAGGGTTTCATGGAAAAATAGGGAATGAGCGAAAGAGAAGAGCGAGAGAGAGAGAGAGGGTGACAGATAGATAGAGAAAGATGAGAGAGAGAGAGTGTAAGGGAAAGAGAGAAAGTGCCAGGGAGAGAGTGAAAAACAGTGTCAGGAGAGAGAGTGTCAGGGAGAGAGACAGTGTTAGAGAGTGAGAGAAAGAAAGAGGCAGTGTCAAAGAGAGGGAGAGAGAGACAGTGCCAAGGAGAGAGATTTACACAGCATCAGGGAGAGAGGGAGAGATAGTGTCACAGAGAGAGAGAGAGAAAATGAGAACGTGCCAGGGAGAGAGACGGTGTCAGAAAGTGGGTGAGGGAGACAGTGTCAAAGAGAAGAGAGTGTGGGGAGGGGGACAGAGAGACAGTGTCAGCAGGGCTGGTGTTTGGGTGTACGGTGCCCCCCTGCAAACTAAAAGTTTGTGCCTTACCATATTTCTGAAAGGGGGGGATGACCCATTGGCTGGGACAAAACACAGATGGTGGTGTGAAACAGTAACAGAACACAGGGGGGGGGGTGAAACAGTGACAGAACACAGACACAGAGGGGGGAGAAATAGTGACAGAACACAGAGGAGGGGTGAAACACTGACAGAACACAGGGGGGGGGTGAAATAGTGACAACACGGGGGGTGAAACAGTGGCAGAACACAGGGTGGGGAAAAATAGTGACAGAACACAGGGTGGGGAAAAATAGTGACAGAATACAGGGGGGGGGGGGTTACACAATGGCTGGGATAGAACACAAGTAGGGGTGAAGTAGTGACAGAACACGATGGGGGGTGAAACAATAACCGAACACAGAGGGGAGTGAAATAGTGACAGAACATGAGGGGATGGTGAAACAGTGACAGAACACAGAAGAGGGGGGTTACACAATGGCTGGGACAGAACACAGAGGGGGGATGAAACAGTGACAAAACACAGGGAGGGGGGAAATAGTGACAACATGGGTGGGGGGGGTGAAACAGTGGCAGAACACAGAGGGGGGAGAAATAGTGCCAAAACACAGAGGAAGGGGGGGGGGGTTACACAATGGTTGGGATAGAACACAAGTAGGGGTGAAACAGTGACAGAACGGGATCAGTATGAAATCCCGCTGGACGGGATCCCGGCGGTCGAAATACCGACACCGGAATCCCGACCAGCACAATCCCGACGGGTGGTGAGCGGAACGCAGCCCCTTGCGGACTTGCTGCGCTTGCCGTGCTACGCTCGGCACACTAATTTATTCTCCCTCTATGGGTGTCGTGGACACCCACGGAGAGAGAATATGTCGGGATTGTGCCGGTCGGGATTCGGGTGTCGGTATTTCGACCGCCGGGATTCCGTCCGGCGGGATGTTGACCGCATCCCGACAGAACACAGAGGGGAGAGAAATAGTGATAGAGCACAGAGGAGGGGGCTTACACAATGGCTGGGATAGAACACAAGGGGGGGGTGAAATAGTGACTGAACACGGGGGGTGGGGTGGGGTGAAAGAGTGACAACACGGGGGGATAGAGACAGAACACGCTAATCCCAGAGTCTCAGTGGGTAAGCTAACGTGGCTACTTGCGTCCCTGTGCTCTATACCAGCCCGGTGACCTGTAGTGCTGCACAGCCCCAGTGCTACATGCCTCTGCCCACGGCTGCCTTGTATTATTGGTTGACTTACTAGGGGCCAGGAGAGCTTATGCGTTTGGGACAGCAGCTGTGGGACTCTGGAGGCTTCATGGCGGCCGCAGAGGAGCAAGGCGTGCGCGGACGCAGCAATAGGAGGAGCTGCAGTGGTGTAAGGGGGCGGAGCTTACCGCAGTCTCGCTGGAGGGGGTTGCTGAAGCTTGACCACTGTACTGTCTCTGACTGCTGGAGAGGAGCCCAATAAAGTGCTTAGCTGGCACAGTGCACACCATATTCACACAGCTGCTGGTGCCTCTGCATGACTGGCGCACTGGCAGCAACATTCGTGTAGAGCAAGGAGAGCCTGCTCCGCATCCTTTGCAGAGTGGGGAGAGAGAGAGAGGGAGGGACTAGGAGAGAGACACTACCTCACTGCAGTACAGCGCAGGTCTCTTGTGGGGGCGGCCACTCATGGAATTAGGCTCCGCTCCCTAAATATCCACAAATCGCTGCATTAACACCGTGAGCCGGCTAGGGCAGGTAGGGCTGGGGCAGAGCAGGCCTGGCCAGGCTCGGTGTCCCCTCTCCTGCTACATCTTCCGTGGGTGCAGTGGAGTTTCCAGGTGGAGCCACTGAAAAGAGAGTGGAGCCACTGTGGGAGGGGGCGGAGCCACTGCGGGGGAGGAGGTGGCAGTGGCACCATGGAGGAGGTCGGGACCTGTGACTGGCTGAGACACAGTGTCAGTGATGAGGAAGCAGGAGGAGCTGCTGCCGCACATCAGATGTAAAGTGTGGCAGCCGGCAGCGGTATTTCACCTGTCTGCCGCTCCTCTGCTATAGCTGAGAAGCGCCTCTGTCATCTTTGCGGGGAGAAAGCTGCTCCGTGTGTACCCCCTACAGCGATAGCGATGCGCAGCCCCGCGCATCGCTATCGCTGGTGCTAGATTGGCCTGCATGCAGGCCAATCTAGCGGGTTGCTAACTTCACCCGCTGGGTGAAATGAGCGCCCCCTGTCTCCCCCCGCACGCTCAGCACAGATCGCGCTGTGCTGAGCGGCGGGAGAGATGTGTGCTGAGCGGTTCACTCAGCACACACCTCTCCCGCATCGGCCCGTCTATATGGGCCTTTAGGAGTTTATTTACTAAGCCTTGGACGGAGATAAAGTGGACAGAGATAAAGTATCAGCCAATCAGCTCTTAGGGGTCTATTTACTAAGCCTTGGATGGAGATAAATCCGACTGAGATAATGTCCCAGCCAATCGGCTCCTAACTACCATGTCACTGGTTGGGTTTGAAAAATTAGTTAGGAGATGGTTGGTTGGGACTTTATCTCCATCCAGTTTATGTCCATCCAAGGCTTAGTAAATAGACCCCATAGTCTGGTGCTGGTAGCGGCTTGATGAACATAGGCTCTTTGTTCATTTAATTTTGCAATCCACAGTCTAGGCTATGATCCATTGTGCTGGGTACAGGCATAAATGTGTCCAGGTCAGAATGAGACATAAATGTAAGGAGGCACATGCATATGGATCTGCATATATGTGTGATACCCGCGTTTGGGGTATCCCTTCTGCTAGTTAAACCAGTTGCAGATGCACTGTGAGGATTAAAATCCTTTTTACACTGGTTGCTAAGCAACTATGGCAACCAGGAGAGGAATATGTATAGCACTAGGACCCTGGGCTTTCCATCAGGATCCCTGCAGAGCGGGAAGCTGGGAGCGCTCTGATTGGCCGTGTTGTGTGGGGAGAGAAGCAGGAAGGAGAACTGCAGTGAGCAGAGAGAGAGAGCAGCATGGCAGTGGAACAGGAGGCAGTGTGTCATGTGTGGGTGTGAAGAGCTGTACGCGGAGGTCTGGAGGCGCGCTGCGCTGGGAGAGTCTGGGCATCGAGAGACGGCTGTCATCCTGAAAAGCAGCAGTGAGAAGTGACCGGCAGGAGCTGGCAACAGCAGCAGATAATGCAGGTACTCTACTTCACCCCAGACAGCCCCCACATATGGGCACCCAGACCAATAGTGATCACCCTGACAGCTTGCAACATCACAGCCCCTTGGGACAGATCACAGCAGGACTCTATGTACAAAGAGAGGGACATGTGGGATTTATTTGGAGCTGCCTGCCATTGTACCAGAGAGAGCCTTAAGGGATAGGGTTGTGTGAGACCCTCTGCTTCCCCTTACCACTGCAATTGCAAGGAAAACACGAAGTGACACTTATCCCTAGACTGTTTGAGCTGCAGCACAATGTGTGTGCCAGAATTGGGTCATTTGCTCTGTGACCCACTGTATGTGAAATGACTTACTCCACAGCGCCCTCTATTTGAAGCATTGCTAGACTGTGAAATGACTTACTCCACAGCGCCCTCTATTTGAAGCATTGCTATACTGGGATATGACTTACTCCACAGCGCCCTCTATTGGAAACTGGTGCTATACATGGCAAGTAGCTGCTCCACGGCACCACCCGTTGGATTACAAATACTGTGCACAGTGCGAACTCATTCTAAAGCACCCCCTGTAGGACAGTGATATAGCTGGAACATTTTGTCAGCAGCATAAACTGAACATGTCCAATCTAGCGCCATCTAGTGACCCGTCAGTATAACGCATGCATACTCATGAAACAGCTGTATAAGACGTCTGAGTATTGAAATTCAGAAATGCTCTTGTGTTAATGTTATGTTATATTTTTAGTATGTGACTAAAAGTATCGTGGCTTATTGAATTGCACTGAACTTTACTAAGAGGTGAATTTAGTCACATGGACCAGTGACTAACCCTGTCTATAATAAATCTTTGTTACTGTATCCCTCCGTAGTGGTCCTTTCACCTTTAAAAGGGGGGTGTTGACTATACTGGGGTATCCCCGTCCCTTCTGCCCAGGTCCTACGCAGCCTTCCCACGCAGATTCCGCCCGATGTCGCGACAAGCAAGAACCGAACGACCAGAGAGGCCGCAACTGGACAGGCGTGAGACTGCAGGTACGCTTAGCCACCTATCACACTTGGCGTCCGCGAACAGGATACGAGCAAGATGACGGATCCACAGGTTCCCGCTACTCCCATGCTACCACCGGCACTCGGACAAGGAAACACGACCA
Organism: Pseudophryne corroboree; assembly: GCF_028390025.1. NCBI lineage: Eukaryota > Metazoa > Chordata > Amphibia > Anura > Myobatrachidae > Pseudophryne > Pseudophryne corroboree. Next base: position 391,509,182 of record NC_086447.1, on the reverse strand, counting down.
CCATGGCGGCATCACCGTTGACTATGCCATACTATTTTGGAGCACCATGGTTACCAACGTTTGCAGGAAAACAAGTGCCGGGTTCGAGTACGTTCAAAGAATTCAAAGACAAGATGTACTCCATGTTCCGCCTGTACTCACAAACCGAAGAACAGAAAATAGAGATCGTTATGGGTCAATTGACGGATTCGGCACTACGGGAAGTGAAAGCATGGGAAGACAGCGAAAAGAAGACCGTCGAAGGGATCTTTAAGAAGCTGATGACCATATTCGACTGCGAGACCATAGCGGAATTAAAGAGCCGCCTTTATGCGAGAAAACAAAGACCTGACGAATCACTGCGAGACTTCGCGCTGGCCCTACAAGAAGCTGCAAAGGCTATACGGGCCCTGGATGAACGAGAAGTCGAAGGGATAGATAGAACGTTAACAGACCTGTTTGTAGAAGGGGCAAGAGGAGAGACGATTCGCTCTCAAATGCGCATGGAGAGACGACAGCAACCAGGGAACTCCTTCTCTGAATTCAAAGAGACGGTGCTGCAGATCCTTGGGAAAAATCAGAGCAACAATGTCGTGAAAGATGCTTCTTCAGAGTGGAGTGAAGATGACAGCTACAGAGAAACCGCACTGCCCGTGAAGTCAGACGGACTAGCCCAAGTGGGAGCGGTTCTCCAGCAAGCACAAGCCCCACCGGGACCAGATCCTATGGAAACGCTCAATCAGAGGCTGACGGAGATGATATTGAATCTCTCCCAAATGAGCCGGAGATTAGAAGAGCTCGACAGGGACCAAGATAGGAATAGACACAGAGAATGGCATCAAGAGCAAGATTGGCAGAGTCGTCCTCGCTGGGACGTAGTAAGAGAATCGGGCCGACGATTGACCGATCAATTCCATGCTCCGAAAGGCACTGTATGTCAACAGACCTCCGAAAGAGAGGAGAGAATAGATCTACCATGGGAGGAACGACCCAGAAAAGCAGGACCAAGACTGGTGTGGCAGAGTCAAGTCGGAGTGATGGGTGTACCATCTGGTGGGGATGATCGAAGAACCAGAACAAGAAAGACGACAGGCCAAGTATTGTGGTTTAGTGCAACGCGTGGTTACGGCTTCATAAGGAGAACAGACACTAAGAGAACCATATATGTTCACTATACGGGCATTCAGAAGACCCATCAGAACAATTACTTCCGAAGCCTAGGAAGCGGGGAATGGGTTGAATTTGAATTGACCAATGGAAAAAGGGGCGTTAAGGCCATCAACGTCACAGGTCCTAATGGCGTTCCAGTGCAAGGCAACAGACATGCCAGAGAGCGTAACCGGTATTGGCGCTGTCCGCGGTATAGAAAGCCTCCACTCTACTACCAGCAAGACTACTGGGACAGCGGAAGCAGAGAGGAACCAAGAGACTGTAATAGTGAGACCGGTAGACCTAACACCAATCCTCCTCGACCTGAACGGATACCCCGACCACCCGAACCTGAAGTCCCAAAGCAAAGAAAAATGCTGGACACAAGCGAGAGACCGGTTGTGAAAGGTCAGAGTGAAACAGTGCAGCAGTGCCTTCAAAATGTGATAAAGCCTCAGATTTCTCCTCAACCAAAACGAGAGTACATCCCAAAAAGGCAAGACACAGATTACCGTGCAGCAAATTTCGAGCAAACAGATGCCGGTGCGACTGACCAGAAAAGGGACACTGAAGCAGTGGTCCACATGGCCATGACAAAGATAGTGGAACCCGTGGAATCCAGAAGTCTGGAGCCAGCAATGCCACCGTCTGAACCCAAGCCCCAGGCAGAGACCCCACAGGCAGCTGAGAAGGCTGAGGCCCATTCCACGGAAGAGAAGCCTGTAATGGATAGTGAGTACAGGACCATAACGGGAGAAGAATTCGCCTTCAGGATACAGCAGGCTATTTAACAAGCTATTTAACAAGAGTAAAAGTAGAAAGGTATAACTGTTCAGCTTTAACTTGTTGGCATCTAATTATTTGCATGTATCGGGAGTTCAAAGACTGTGATGTAGGACTTTAATCCATTACAGTATGCGTGGCGAACATGTGATACCCGCGTTTGGGGTATCCCTTCTGCTAGTTAAACCAGTTGCAGATGCACTGTGAGGATTAAAATCCTTTTTACACTGGTTGCTAAGCAACTATGGCAACCAGGAGAGGAATATGTATAGCACTAGGACCCTGGGCTTTCCATCAGGATCCCTGCAGAGCGGGAAGCTGGGAGCGCTCTGATTGGCCGTGTTGTGTGGGGAGAGAAGCAGGAAGGAGAACTGCAGTGAGCAGAGAGAGAGAGCAGCATGGCAGTGGAACAGGAGGCAGTGTGTCATGTGTGGGTGTGAAGAGCTGTACGCGGAGGTCTGGAGGCGCGCTGCGCTGGGAGAGTCTGGGCATCGAGAGACGGCTGTCATCCTGAAAAGCAGCAGTGAGAAGTGACCGGCAGGAGCTGGCAACAGCAGCAGATAATGCAGGTACTCTACTTCACCCCAGACAGCCCCCACATATGGGCACCCAGACCAACAGTGATCACCCTGACAGCTTGCAACATCACAGCCCCTTGGGACAGATCACAGCAGGACTCTATGTACAAAGAGAGGGACATGTGGGATTTATTTGGAGCTGCCTGCCATTGTACCAGAGAGAGCCTTAAGGGATAGGGTTGTGTGAGACCCTCTGCTTCCCCTTACCACTGAAATTGCAAGGAAAACACGAAGTGACACTTATCCCTAGACTGTTTGAGCTGCAGCACAATGTGTGTGCCAGAATTGGGTCATTTGCTCTGTGACCCACTGTATGTGAAATGACTTACTCCACAGCGCCCTCTATTTGAAGCATTGCTAGACTGTGAAATGACTTACTCCACAGCGCCCTCTATTTGAAGCATTGCTATACTGGGATATGACTTACTCCACAGCGCCCTCTATTGGAAACTGGTGCTATACATGGCAAGTAGCTGCTCCACGGCACCACCCGTTGGATTACAAATACTGTGCACAGTGCGAACTCATTCTACAGCACCCCCTGTAGGACAGTGATATAGCTGGAACATTTTGTCAGCAGCATAAACTGAACATGTCCAATCTAGCGCCATCTAGTGACCCGTCAGTATAACGCATGCATACTCATGAAACAGCTGTATAAGACGTCTGAGTGTTGAAATTCAGAAATGCTCTTCTGTTAATGTTATGTTATATTTTTAGTATGTGACTAAAAGTATCGTGGCTTATTGAATTGCACTAAACTTTACTAAGAGGTGAATTTAGTCACACGGACCAGTGTCTAACCCTGTCTATAATAAATCTTTGTTACTGTATCCCTCTGTAGTGGTCCTTTCACCTTTAAAAGGGGGGTGTTGACTATACTGGGGTATCCCCGTCCCTTCTGCCCAGGTCCTACGCAGCCTTCCCACGCAGATTCCGCCCAACGTCGCGACAAGCAAGAACCGAACGACCAGAGAGGCCGCAACTGGACAGGCGTGAGACTGCAGGTACGCTTAGCCACCTATCACATATGCGCAAACTGTTTTCTGGGCATGTGCAGTGCAAACCTGAGTACAGTATTTTAAGCTATGAAAACTTGTTGGAAAGTGGTGTGTGTACTTAAAAATGGAGCATACAGCTCCCCAGCCAGTGATTGTACTACAGTATTTGCAGGATGCAGGTAGCAGTGCAGAATCTGTCTGGAAATGCTTTGGAGTAGGTATCACAGGTCTCACTGGAGCTAGGTGGTACCACTCTGTTTCTCATACACAGTGACAAGATGACACAGCGCAGGCTCAGTACTAGATTTGGTGGCCATCTTGATTAATGAAAGAAGCCTGCTCATTGGAACCAACATGAGTCCAGGGAAGTGCTGTGAGGTAAAAGGCTCAGGAGGCACTGGCAAGTACCAGAGCCAGAATAACACACCATATATGAGCCCAAGGGCTTATGTGGCCATTATACACAGGTGCAGCAGGATATACTGTACTGCTGGAAATGTGGTGAGTTTTGATCAGAGATGTGTGGAAAAGATAAGTAGGGGAGACACTGCCATACCTGTCATAGACTTCAGAGTTTTAACTATAAAAATGATTAGGATAATAAAAAGAAACTATTTCAAGTCTGCCCCTGGGCCTAACCATCAAGATGAACAGGGAACTGTGGGGGCAGAGCACCAGGACCAGGATCAGCAGGGACATCCCCATTGCGTCTGAGTATGCCCCCCTCATTCTCCTACCCACCCGAACTAAGATCTGATCAAAATGTTATCCCACTCCTACTTCTACCACTAGTTACCTGCTATTATGTTTTTTTTTTTTTTTTTTTTCTTTCCATTGCTCGCTTCACCCCACCATGTGTTTTTCCTGTAATGTTTACCTCCACTGATTGCACACTTTGCCATTGTGCCCTACATGCAGGGTACATCATACTACTACATAAGCATCAGTTTTCCCATATATGAACTTGGCCCTTGTATGGCTCACCTCCCACAGTGTAACCTTCAAAGTGCGCCCAACATGGCTGCCCCATATGGTACACTTGTGGATGGGATGAAAAATACATGGACCTTGTGGTTTTGTTGGAACCCTACTCTAAACTGTAGGACTCTGAAATCACCCCCATTTTGTGTCATCTCTTCTAGGGGTGGACTATTCCACCCTGGGTAATCCTACGCTTAGCGCCCAAGACGGCTGCTGCACTTGGTACCTATAAGGGTGGAATACACAACCCTTGGAAGTTATTACCCAAAATGCCTGCACCAATCCTGCGTTATGCTTTCTGTGGGCTTAAGGTTTTCTTTTATGTCTGTGTTGCTTGTCTATTGTTGTATTACTCAAATCCTCTGTATTATGTGCATTGTTTTTGATGTCTGTAAAGCGCCTTGAGTCCTGTTGGAGAAAGAGCGCTATATAAATAAAAATTATTATTATTATTATTAATTATAATTATTATTCTAATATACAGGTTGAGTATCCCTTATCCAAAATGCTTGGGACCAGAGGTATTTTGGATATCGGATTTTTCCGTATTTTGGAATAATTGCATACCATAATGAGATATCGTGGTGATGGGACCTAAATCTAAGCACTGAATGCATTTATGTTACATATACACCTTATACACACAGCCTGAAGGTCATTTTAGCCAATATTTTTTGTAACTTTGTGCATTAAACAAAGTGTGTCTACATTCACACAATTAATTTATGTTTCATATACACCTTATACACAGAGCCTGAAGGTCATTTAATACAATAGCTTTAATAACTTTGTGTATCAAACAAAGTTTGTGTACATTGAGCCATCAAAAAACAAAGTTTTCACTACCTCACTCTCAGTCAAAAAAGTCCGTATTTCGGAATATTTGGATATGGGATACTCAACCTGTATTCTTTGTATTTGTGATATACCTTATATAGTGAAAACTTTGGTGTATACATTAGTATGACAGGAAAAGATCTGCTTCACCTTCCTCACATCACTGCATGAGTCTTTTTAAAGAAACTGAATTTCAGTCATTATATCTTTATGTATAAGCAAAAGTTATAAACAAAAGTTTACCCATCATTAAATATTTGTGAGAGATTCCCCATAAAAAGCCATTTTACTTGCAAATATTAAGAATCCCATAATGATGACATTCTCAGGAAATCGCATCATTTTGCTTTGAACATGAGGGACCTAATAACAAGAATCGCCCCTCCCCCACAGTGATCAGGTGCATCTAATCACCCTGCCCCCCACAACGATCAGGTGCAATTACAAATATCACCCCACACTTCACATTCATCTGCAGTGGCGGAGTGGGAACTCATAGTGGCCCTGGAAAAATTTGTAGAAGAGGCCTCACATGGGCAGCACCAGACATATACAGTATAACCATGTCTGCAGCAACAGCCCTCACATGTCAACAAGCAAAACAGGCCCACATACACATCGGCCTACCAGGAATCTTGCATGCGGGACACAGTGCCCCTACAGTGATATGTTGCAATGACAAAAATTGCCCCACACCCCACAGTGATGAGGTGCAACAACAAAAATCACCCCACAGTGATCAGGTGCAATGGCAAAAACATCGCCCCTCCCCCACAGTGATCGGGTGCATCTAATAAGCCCGCCCCCCACAGTGATCAGGTGCAATAACAAGAATCGCCCCACACCCCATAGTGATCATGTGCAATGACAAAAATCACCCCACCCCACACAGTGATCAGGTGCATCTACCTGTAAATATAAATCTGTATCACAGTGTATTATTCTGTAGCAGTAAAATCCAATGTCATGTTTTATAAAGAAAAATTAACATTGCTTGCTTTCTGTATACTTTTATTACCCTTAGGTGTAGATTTACTAAAGCTTCTAAAACAGATACTGTCTATAATTTTCTAGAATGCAAAAGAAAAATGATAGCTAGAATCAGATTGGTTGCTATGGGCAACACTACTACATGTCTAATTTAGAAGCAAACCTTAAACTCTAAAATAAGGTGCACAAATATTGCAGAGCAGCTCATTACCCACCAAACACATTTTTTTTACCATGCAGGGAAAATAAATACATGCTAATTTTGCATTAGCATATAAATACTAAGAAGTTTGTTTTTATGCTGCAATTTAGACTTTAGCTAAATATAAGTCCAACATATCCATCCCAGCTATAAATATGCATGCTGATTCCAAACTTGCCCCAACCTCACACCTGTAGTGCAATACCATTTCGCCAAGATGCAAATGTGCTCCAATGAGATTATCTCCACGCTGCCTCTCCATACTGTGAACAAGTCATGGATTCCATCCACCCCGGTTACCGGTTCACACCACACCTAACACGGCAATAACTAGAGATGTGCACTTGAAATTTTTCGGGTTTTGTGTTTTGGTTTTGGGTTCGGTTCCGCGGCCGTGTTTTGGGTTCGACCGCGTTTTGGCAAAACCTCACCGAATTTTTTTTTGTCGGATTCGGGTGTGTTTTGGATTTGGGTGTTTTTTTCAAAAAACACTAAAAAACAGCTTAAATCATAGAATTTGGGGGTCATTTTGATCCCAAAGTATTATTAACCTCAAAAATCATAATTTCCACTCATTTTCAGTCTATTCTGAATACCTCACACCTCACAATATTATTTTTAGTCCTAAAATTTGCACCGAGGTCGCTGGATGACTAAGCTAAGCGACCCTAGTGGCCGACACAAACACCGGGCCCATCTAGGAGTGGCACTGCAGTGTCACACAGGATGGCCCTTCCAAAAAACACTCCCCAAACAGCACATGACGCAAAGAAAAAAAGAGGCGCAATGAGGTAGCTGTGTGAGTAAGCTAAGCGACCCTAGTGGCCGACACAAACACCTGGCCCATCTAGGAGTGGCACTGCAGTGTCACGCAGGATGGCCCTTCCAAAAAACACTCCCCAAACAGCACATGACGCAAAGAAAAAAAGAGGCGCAATGAGGTAGCTGTGTGAGTAAGATAAGCGACCCTAGTGGCCGACACAAACACCGGGCCCATCTAGGAGTGGCACTGCAGTGTCACGCAGGATGGCCCTTCCAAAAAACACTCCCCAAACAGCACATGACGCAAAGAAAAAAAGAGGCGCAATGAGGTAGCTGTGTGAGTAAGATAAGCGACCCTAGTGGCCGACACAAACACCTGGCCCATCTAGGAGTGGCACTGCAGTGTCACGCAGGATGGCCCTTCCAAAAAACACTCCCCAAACAGCACATGACGCAAAGAAAAAGTAAAGAAAAAAGAGGTGCAAGATGTAATTGTCCTTGGGCCCTCCCACCCACACTTATGTTGTATAAACAGGACATGCACACTTTAACCAACCCATCATTTCAGTGACAGGGTCTGCCACATGACTGTGACTGAAATGACGGGCTGGTTTGGACCCCCACCAAAAAAGAAGCAATTAATCTCTCCTTGCACAAACTGGCTCTACAGAGGCAAGATGTCCACCTCATCATCATCCTCCGATATATCACCGTGTACATCCCCCTCCTCACAGATTATCAATTCGTCCCCACTGGAATCCACCATCTCAGCTCCCTGTGTACTTTGTGGAGGCAATTGCTGCTGGTCAATGTCTCCACGGAGGAATTGATTATAATTCATTTTAATGAACATCATCTTTTCCACATTTTCTGGAAGTAACCTCGTACGCCGATTGCTGACAAGGTGAGCGGCGGCACTAAACACTCTTTCGGAGTACACACTTGTGGGAGGGCAACTTAGGTAGAATAAAGCCAGTTTGTGCAAGGGCCTCCAAATTGCCTCTTTTTCCTGTCAGTATAAGTACGGACTGTGTGACGTGCCTACTTGGATGCGGTCACTCATATAATCCTCCACCATTCTTTCAATGGGGAGAGAATCATATGCAGTGACAGTAGACGACATGTCCGTAATCGTTGACAGGTCCTTCAGTCCGGACCAGATGTCAGCATCAGCAGTCGCTCCAGACTGCCCTGCATCACCGCCAGCGGGTGGGCTCGGAATTCTGAGCCTTTTCCTCGCACCCCCAGTTGCGGGAGAATGTGAAGGAGGAGATGTTGACAGGTCGCGTTCCGCTTGACTTGACAATTTTCTCACCAGCAGGTCTTTGAACCCCAGCAGACTTGTGTCTGCCGGAAAGAGAGATCCAAGGTAGGCTTTAAATCTAGGATCGAGCACGGTGGCCAAAATGTAGTGCTCTGATTTCAACAGATTGACCACCCGTGAATCCTTGTTAAGCGAATTAAGGGCTCCATCCACAAGTCCCACATGCCTAGCGGAATCGCTCCGTGTTAGCTCCTCCTTCAATGTCTCCAGCTTCTTCTGCAAAAGCCTGATGAGGGGAATGACCTGACTCAGGCTGGCAGTGTCTGATCTGACTTCACGTGTGGCAAGTTCAAAGGGCAGCAGAACCTTGCACAACGTTGAAATCATTCTCCACTGCGCTTGAGACAGGTGCATTCCACCTCCTATATCGTGCTGAATTGTATAGGCTTGAATGGCCTTTTGCTGCTCCTCCAACCTCTGAAGCATATATAGGGTTGAATTCCACCTCGTTACCACTTCTTGCTTCAGATGATGGCAGGGCAGGTTCAGGCGTTTTTGGTGTTGCTCCAGTCTTCTGTACGTGGTGCCTGTACGCCGAAAGTGTCCCGCAATTCTTCTGGCCACCGACAGCATCTCTTGCACGCCCCTGTCGTTTTTTTAAAAATTCTGCACCACCAAATTCAAGGTATGTGCAAAACATGGGACGTGCTGGAATTTGCCCAGATTTAATGCACACACAATATTGCTGGCGTTGTCCGATGCCACAAATCCACAGGAGAGTCCAATTGGGGTAAGCTATTCCGCGATGATCTTCCTCAGTTGCCGTAAGAGGTTTTCAGCTGTGTGCGTATTCTGGAAACCGGTGATACAAAGCGTAGCCTGCCTAGGAAAGAGTTGGCGTTTGCGAGATGCTGCTACTGGTGCCGCCGCTGCTGTTCTTGCGGCGGGAGTCCATACATCTACCCAGTGGGCTGTCACAGTCATATAGTCCTGACCATGCCCTGCTCCACTTGTCCACATGTCCGTGGTTAAGTGGACATTGGGTACAGCTGCATTTTTTAGGACACTGGTGACTCTTTTTCTGAGGTCTATGTACATTTTCGGTATCGCCTGCCTAGAGAAATGGAACCTAGATGGTATTTGGTACCGGGGACACAGTACCTCCAACAAGTCTCTAGTTGGCTCTGCAGTAATGATGTATACCGGAACCACGTTTCTCACCACCCAGGATGCCAAGGCCTCAGTTATCCGCTTTGTAGCAGGATGACTGCTGTGATATTTCATCTTCCTCGCAAAGGACTGTTGGACAGTCAATTGCTTGGTGGAAGTAGTAAAAGTGGTCTTACGATTTCCCCTCTGGGATGACCATTGACTCCCAGCAGCAACAACAGCAGCGCCAGCAGCAGTAGGCGTTACACGCAAGGATGCATCGGAGGAATCCCAGGCAGGAGAGGAATCGTCAGAATTGCCAGTGACATGGCCTGCAGGACTATTGGCATTCCTGGGGAAGGAGGAAATTGACACTGAGGGAGTTGGTGGGGTGGTTTGCGTGAGCTTGGTTACAAGAGGAAGGGATTTACTGGTCAGTGGACTGCTTCCGCTGTCGCCCAAAGTTTTTGAACTTGTCACTGACTTATTATGAATGCGCTGCAGGTGACGTATAAGGGAGGATGTTCCGAGGTGGTTAACGTCCTTACCCCTACTTATTACAGCTTGACAAAGGCAACACACGGCTTGACAAATGTTGTCCGCATTTCTGTTGAAATACTTCCAAACCGAAGAGCTGATTTTTTTGGTATTTTCACCAGGCATGTCAACGGCCATATTCCTCCCACGGACAACAGGTGTCTCCCCGGGTGCCTGACTTAAACAAACCACCTCACCATCAGAATCCTCCTTGTCAATTTCCTCCCCAGCGCCAGCAACACCCATATCCTCCTCATCCTGGTGTACTTCAACACTGACATCTTCAATCTGACTATCAGGAACTGGACTGCGGGTGCTCCTTCCAGCACTTGCAGGGGGCGTGCAAATGGTGGAAGGCGCATGCTCTTCACGTCCAGTGTTGGGAAGGTCAGGCATCGCAACCGACACAATTGGACTCTCCTTGTGGATTTGGGATTTCGAAGAACGCACAGTTCTTTGCGGTGCTTTTGCCAGCTTGAGTCTTTTCATTTTTCTAGCGAGAGGCTGAGTGCTTCCATCCTCATGTGAAGCTGAACCACTAGCCATGAACATAGGCCAGGGCCTCAGCCGTTCCTTGCCACTCCGTGTGGTAAATGGCATATTGGCAAGTTTACGCTTCTCCTCCGACAATTTTATTTTAGATTTTGGAGTCCTTTTTTTACTGATATTTGGTGTTTTGGATTTTACATGCTCTGTACTATGACATTGGGCATCGGCCTTGGCAGACGACGTTGCTGGCATTTCATCGTCTCGGCCATGACTAGTGTCAGCAGCTTCAGCACGAGGTGGAAGTGGATCTTGATCTTTCCCTAATTTTGGAACCTCAACATTTTTGTTCTCCATATTTTAATAGGCACAACTAAAAGGCACCTCAGGTAAACAATGGAGATGGATGGATACTAGTATACTTATGGATGGACGAGCGACTGCCGACACAGAGGTAGCTACAGCCGTGGACTACCGTACTGTGTCTGCTGCTAATATAGACTGGATGATAATGAGATGAAATCAATATATATATATATATAATATCACACTAGTACTGCAGCCGGACAGGTAGATATATTTATTATGTAATGACTGATGACGGACCTGCTGGACACTGTCAGCTCAGCAGCACCGCAGACTGCTACAGTAAGCTACTATAGTAGTATGTATAAAGAAGAAAGAAAAAAAAAAACCACGGGTAGGTGGTATACAATTATGGATGGACGAGCGACTGCCGACACAGAGGTAGCTACAGCTGTGGACTACCGTACTGTGTTTGCTGCTAATATAGACTGGATGATAATGAGATGAAATCAATATATATATATATATATATAATATCACACTAGTACTGCAGCCGGACAGGTAGATATATTTATTATGTAATGACTGATGATGGACCTGCTGGACACTGTCAGCTCAGCAGCACCGCAGACTGCTACAGTAAGCTACTATAGTAGTATGTATAAAGAAGAAAGAAAAGAAAAAAACCACGGGTAGGTGGTATACAATTATGGATGGACGAGCGACTGCCGACACAGAGGTAGCTACAGCCGTGGACTACCGTACTGTGTCTGCTGCTAATATAGACTGGATGATAATGAGATGAAATCAATATATATATATATATATATATATAATATCACTAGTACTGCAGCCGGACTGGTATATATATTTATTATGTAATGACTGATGACGGACCTGCTGGACACTGTCAGCTCAGCAGCACTGCAGACTGCTACAGTAAGCTACTATAGTAGTATGTATAAAGAAGAAGAAAGAAAAAAAAACGGGTAGGTGGTATACAATATTATATATATATTATATACAATTATATATATATATATATATATATATATATATATATATATTAAACTGGTGGTGATTATTAAACTGGTGGTCAGGTCACTGGTCACACTATCAGCAACTTGCAAGTAGTACTCCTAAGCAGACAATCACAATATATATTATACTGGTGGTCAGTGTGGTCACAATGGCAGTGTGGCACTCTGGCAGCAAAAGTGTGCACTGTACGTTATATGTACTCCTGAGTCCTGCTCTCAGACTCTAACTGCTCCCCACTGTCAGTGTCTCCCCCACAAGTCAGATATACATTATACAGTCACACTATCTATCACTTCAGCAAGTAGTAGTACTCCTCCTAATGCTCCCCAAAATTACTACTGTGTCTCTCTCTACTCTAGTCTCACTCTCTTCTCTATAAACGGAGAGGACGCCAGCCACGTCCTCTCCCTATGAATCTCAATGCACGTGTGAAAATGGCGGCGACGCGCGGCTCCTTATATAGAATCCGAGTCTCGCGATAGAATCCGAGCCTCGCGAGAATCCGACAGCGGGATGATGACGTTCGGGCGCGCTCGGGTTAACCGAGCAAGGCGGGAAAATCCGAGTCGCTCGGCCCCGTGTAAAAAAAAATGAAGTTCGGGCGGGTTCGGATTCCGAGGAACCGAACCCGCTCATCTCTAGCAATAACCCTTCTTTATTCCCGTGTTGAAATACCAGGTCAGGCGACCTGGGAATTTAGGACTCACCCCTTTCACAACGCATATCAACTAGCATCAACCCATCAATATTCTGGGTTATTTGTGCGGTGTGAAAGGGGTATTAACATAGTTTATATATATAGATGAAAGGGTTCGGCCTCTCTCCGTGGGTGGTGATGTCGGATGGGGTCACTGTGTGCTCTCTAGGGATGCTGGTGTCATGTGCCGTTAGGGGTGCTGCAGCTGTACGTGGGTGTTGCTGTCCTGGCTGCCACTGTGCTGTACAGTGGCACTGTCCTCCTGTATGCTGTGAAATACAGGGGTGCTATGCAAATACAGGGGTTCTGGCCCTGTCCTGTATGCTGTAAAAATTCAGGGGTGCTGTGAAAATAAATGTACACTGTCCCTGTCTTGTATGCTGTAAAATTCAGGGGTGCTGTGAAAATAAATGTACACTGGCCCTGTCTTTTATGCAGTAAAATTACAGGGGTGTTGATAAAAGGGTTCACTACGGCTGGCCGGCGGTCGGGCTCCCGGCGACCAGCATCCCGGCGCCGGGAGCCCGACCGCCGGCTTACCGACAGCTTGGCGAGCGCAAATGAGCCCCTAGCGGGCTCGCTGCGCTCGCCACGCTACGGGCACGGTGGCGCGCTATGCGCGCCACACTATTTTATTCTCCCTCTATGGGGGTCGTGGACCCCCACGAGGGAAAATAAGTGTCGGTATGCCGGCTGTCGGGCTCCCGGCGCCGGTATACTGAGCGCCGGGAGCCCGACCGCCGGCAAACAGAAGACCACCCTTGATAAAATACAGGAGTGCTGGCCCAGTCCTGTATGCTGTAAAAATTCAGTGGTGCTGTGAAAATAAATGTACACTAACCCTGTCTTGTATGCTGTAAAATTGCAAGGGTGCTGGCCCAGTCCTGTATGCTGTAAACGTTCAGGGGTGCTGTGAAAATAAATGTACATTGTCCCTGTCTTGTATGCCGTAAAATTACAGGGGTGCTGTCCCAGTCCTGTATGCTGTAAAAGTTCAGGGGTGCTGTGAAAATAAATGTACACTGTCCCTGTCTTGTATGCTGTAAAATTACAGGGGTGTTGTTACAATACAGGGGTGCTGGCCGAGTCCTGTATGCTGTAAAAATTCAGAGGTGCTTTGAAAATAAATGTACACTGGCCATGTATTTTATGCTGTAAAATTTCAGGGGTGTTGTTAAAATACAGGGGTGCTGGACTGGTCTTGAATGATGTAAAAATTCAGGGGTGCTGTGAAAATAAATGTACACTGGGCATGTATTTTATGCTGCAAAATTACAGGGGTGTTGTTAAAATACAGGGGTGCTGGCCTGGTCTTGAATGCTGTAAAAATTCATGGGTGCTGTGAAAATAAATGTACACTGGCCCTGTCTTGTATGCTGTAAAAATACAGGGGTGCTGTGAAAATAAATGTACACTGACCCTGTCCTGTATGCTGTAAAAATACAGGGGTGCTTTGAAAATAAATGTACACTGGCCCTGTTCTGTATGCTGTAAAAATACAGGGGTACTGTGAAAATAAAGGGACACTGTTCTGTGTGCTGTATTAATAAAGGGGTGCTGTTCTGTAAAATGGAGAACAAAAGTTTTGGGTAAAAAATAGTGAAAGATCAGGAACCACTTCCAGTTCCTAGTACTAGTGCTGAAGCTGCTGCTGCCACCAGTCATGACATTGATGATGCAATTCCATCAACTTTGTCTGCTAAGGCCGATGCCCAATGTCATAGAGGGCATGTCACGCTCGGCGTAGGTTGGGGTTCCGACAACCGAGCTTTGTCCGAAGGGACAGCTACCTGTGAGGAGAGCTAACGAGGTTGCTGAATGTAATTCCTCCTCATGGGGTGGAAGCCAAACTAAGTGTTAACGCTGGCTAGAGGGCGTAAAGAAAAGGAGGACTTCGTAGGAAGATAACTGTAGTTTTAATGAATAATCAGGCTGTACATTAATATTGGAGCAATTGAAGAAACTGGAAGAATTAGAGTCTATGGTTAAATTGCTTGAAGAGTGAAGCTGAAGAACTCTGGTAAAGAAGAACTGAAGACTGTGTTTTATGATTAAAAGACGAGACTGAAGAACTTGGACTTTGAAGAAATGAAGACTGTGGTTTGTGATTGAAAGATGAGGCTGAAGAACTTGGACTTTAAAGAAATGAAGACTGTGGTTTGTGATTGAAAGACGAGGCTGAAGAACTTGGACTTTAAAGAAATGAGGACAGTGGTTTGTGATTGAAAGCCGAGGCTGAAGAACTTGGACTTTGAAGAAATGGAGACGTCTGTGGGAACCGCCGTTAGCACCTGGAGCTCCTTTGCGACCTGGGACCCCGTGAGCGCTTCCACGAGTGGCAATGGACTTAGACAGCAGGACTGCAGCAGCGTTTAGGTTACCGATGGATGAGAACAACCAGGACCAGGGAACCAGAAGTAACCTGGGAGCACAGAGCTGGAGAACCTTTCACAAGAAGGTAACATGAAGCACTGGCACTCTCCCTCGGAGCCAGACCCCTTTTTGTAAGGGGAGAACACGCAGGATTGGCTGGACACAGATTGGGAACTTCATTGGTAATACTCTGGTTTCCAACATAGCTGCCCCCAGCACAGGAGACATACTTAGCTGTTAGCACACAGCTTTAGCCAGCTTGTCTCTGACACACTATACTGTGTCACCACTAGAGGACTTTACCGCAGCAATCCTCGCCGCAGCGCCCAGCTCTCCAGACCCTCGGCCCCCGGCCCTTGGCAGCCGCACATCCGTCCAGAAGGACCTGCCACCGCAGCCGCGCCAACCAGCGCGATGGTAACCCGCAGGAGCACCCGACTCAGGTAAGGCTCCGAAGCCTGACAGTACCCCCCCTTTTTAGGGTGGGCTCTGAACACCCTTGTGCTTTCATCGGATTCTTGGTATGAAAGGCCCGGACTAATCTTGGAGCATGGACGTCCTCTTCAGAAACCCAGGACCTTTCCTCCGGTCCATATCCCTTCCAATCAATAAGATATTGGAGAAGACCATATCTTTTACGACAGTCAAGGATCCTATGAACTTCAAATTATTCTCCCTGAGCAGCTTGCACCTTGGGAGGTCTAGGGAGCACAGCCCGAAAACGGTTCAGTATGAGGGGCTTCAGTAAGGAGATGTGAAATGCATTTGGGATCTTCAAGTATGAAGGCAACCTCACTTTGTATGCTACTGGATTCAAATGGTCTAATGAATCTGGGGCCAAATTTCTTGGAAGGGACCTTGAGTCTTAAGCTTCGAATAGAAATCCAGACTTGATCACCCACTTTGAGACTAGGGACAGCCTTCCGTTTCTGATCTGCAAAAAACTTGTATTTATTGGACGTTTTAAGCAGAGCCTCATGAACTTGTTTCCACATCTTAGTGAATTGCTGAAGGGCTAACTCTGCAGCAGGTACTTCGAGAGCTGGGAGAGATTGAGAGCAGGAACACGTGGATGAAGTCCATAATTCACATAAAAGGGTGTGGAATGAGTAGCGGAATGGTAGAGATTATTGTGAGCAAATTCAGCAAATGGAAGATAGTCCAGCCAATCTTCCTGAGAAGAAGACATGAAGAGTCGTAGGAAAGTCTCTAAGTCTTGGTTCACTCTCTCAGTCTGGCCATCCATTTGGGGATGGTATGCAGAAGAGAAACTTAATTCCATTCCAAGAGCTGAAGTCAGTGCTCTCCAGAATTTAGCCACAAACTGAGGCCCTCGATCGGACACTATCTCTTGTGGAAGTCCATGTAACCGGAAGATGTCTGATATGAACATTTTTGATAGTTGTGGAGCGGTTGGAAGACCTGTGAGTGGGACAAAGTGTGCCATTTTGGAAAATCGGTCCACAATGACCCAAATGGTGTTTCGTCCTCTGGAGACAGGTAGGTCAGTTATAAAGTCCATGGAGATGTGTGTCCAGGGTTTTTGTGGAACCAATAGCGGATGAAGAAGACCCGATGGTGATGCTCTTGGACTTTTATGTTGGGCGCACTTTGGGCAGGCGGCTATGAATTCCAAAACATCTGTCTTCAGATGAGGCTACCAATAGGAGCGTTGGATGAACTTAAGAGTGTTGAGGCTACCTGTGTGCCCCATACACGGTGAGGTATGAGCCCATGTTAGCAGTATTTTCCTGAGTTCTGGTGCAACAAAGGTTTTTCCCGGTGGCGGAAGCGGAGTAGTATGAGTTGCAGCAAAGGAGGCAGGATCTAGGTGAATTGTCTGTCCGGAAGATCTGTGGACTCATCTGAATTCAGTGAACGAGAGAGCGCATCTGCTTTCCGATTAAGAGACCCTGGACGATAACTGAGCTTGAAAGAAAAACGTGAGAAGAACAGTGTCCACCTGGCTTGCCGTGGGTTTAAACATCGGGCGGTCTGAAGATATAAAAGATTTTTGTGATCTGTGGTTACTGAGATTGGTTGCTGAGCTCCTTCCAGTAAGTACCTCCACTATTTAAAAGCAAGTTTTATGGCAAGCAATTCTTGTTCTCCAATGCCGTAGTTTTGTTCTGCCAGAGAGAATCTTCGGGGAAAATAAGCACAAGGATAAGCTTTCTGATCCTCGAAGAATTGGGATAAGACGGCCACCACTCCTACTGAGGAAGCATCCACTTCCACCTGAAAAGGACGACTGAAATCAGGTTGCCGAAGGATAGGAGCAGACATGAAGGCCTCTTTTAGAAACGAAAAGGCTTTTAGTGCCTCAGGTGGCCAAGCTGCAGAATTAGACCCTTTTCTTGTGCTGTAATTGGGGCAATGATGGAGGAATAATCTTTAATAAACTTCCTATAGAAATTGACGAAGCCTAAAATACGCTGGATTCCCTTCAGAGTGGTAGAAAGGGTCCAATCTCTGATTGCTTGGACTTTGGCAAGATCCATCTGTAATTCCCTCCCGGAAATGATGTAACCTAAAAAAGGGATGGAGGGAACCTCAAATGTGCACTTCTCTAGTTTACAAAATAGTCGATTTTCCCTTAGACGTTTCAAGACTTCTCTGACTTGTTCCTGATGGACTTTCAGATCTTTGGAAAATATTAGAATATCGTCCAGATACACAACCAGGCACTTATAGAGGAGATCTCGGAATAACTTGTTGACATAATTCTGGAAGACTGCTGGAGCATTGCATAAGCCAAAAGGCATCACCAGGTATTCGTAATGCCCATCGCGAGTATTAAATGCAGTCTTCCACTCGTCTCCTGCGCAAATGCGTATAAGGTTATAAGCTCCCCACAGGTCCAATTTGGTGAAAATGGTAGCCCCATTACACGGTCAAATAGTTCAGGAATCAAGGGAAAGGGGTATCTGTTCTTAACTGTAATTTTGTTGAGGCCCTGGTAGTCGATGCAAGGCCGTAGGCCCCCATCCTTCTTCTTAACAAAAAAAAAACCCTGCCCCGGCTCAAGAAGAGGAAGGGCGAAGGAACCCTTTGGACAAATTCTCCTGTATGTACTCAGACATCGCTTGGGTTTCTGGGAGAGATAAAGGGTACGTTCGGCCTCTGGGAGGTATTTTAACAGGCAGTAAATCGATAGGACAGTCCCAACTTCAGTGGGGAGGCAAGGTATCCGCCCCTTGCTTACTGAACATGTCCAGAAAGGGCTGATAGGCAACTGGGAGATCAGTGGAGTGTAGGGTAAAGAGTGGCTTGACGGTGGATAAACAGCTTTGAGAACACGACTCCCCCCCAGGCGAGTACATCCATAGTTTGCCAATCCAAGTGAGGGTTATGCTCCTGCAACCATGGGAATACTAGGATTATTTTTGGAGAGGCTTTGGGAATTACCAGGAAAGAGATAACTTCAGAATGTAGAATACCAACTTTCATCTTTAGAGGAACTGTACGGTGGGTGATGATACCTTCAGGGATATAACTTCTGTCAAATGTGGTGATAGAGATAGCTCGCTCCAAATGAGTGGTTGGTATTTCAGACTGCCGGACTAAGGGCGGAAGTAATGAAATTTCTGCAGCTCCAGAATCCAACAGTGCTGTAACATGAAAGGAGGTAGAGGGAAGTACAGACATACAGCCAACAGTGATTCCTTCCTGGTAAATAGGTTGGGGAATGCTCCTAGCTTAAACTCTCCTGCGTAAGCTAGAAGCGGGAGTTTCCCGGTCGTTGAATACAAGACTTAACAAAGTGCTCGGCCGCCCCACAATGCATGCAAAGGTTTCCCTGTCTGCGTCTTTGACGTTCCTCATTGGTGAGACGAGAACAGTTGACCTGCATGGGTTCTTCAGTAGGCGGTGAGGATGGTCTAGGAGTGGGGCAGGCTCGAGATTTGGGTCGCTCGAACCTTGTTCTCTCAAGACAGCGCTCCTTGTATCTTAGATCAATCTTGTTACATAAAGAGATAAGCTAATCGAGCTTAACTGGCACATCATGGGTGACCAGATCATCTTTAATTTTGTCGGAGAGACCGTTCCAAAAGGTGGCAATGAGATCCTCATCATTCCAGCCCACTTCAGAAGACAGAGTACGGAATTGGATCACGTACTGGGCGACGGAATGGGTTCCCTGATGCAGACGCAGAATCTCCAAAGACGCAGAGGTGGTCCGGCCTGGCTCGTCAAAGATTTTACGATAGGTTGCCACGAATTCCGGGTAATTCGAGAGTATGGGATCGGTTCTCTCCCATAAGGGTGAAGCCCAATCCAGAGCTTGGGGGTGATTCCGAGTTGTTCGCTCGCTAGCTGCTTTTAGCAGCATTGCACACGCTAAGCCGCCGCCCTCTGGGAGTGTATCTTAGCTTAGCAGAATTGCGAACGAAAGATTAGCAGAATTGCAATAAGAAATTTCTTAGCAGTTTCTGAGTAGCTCGAGACGTACTCACAAATAGCGATCAGTTCAGTCAGTTTCGTTCCTGGTTTGACGTCACACACACGCCCAGCATTCGGCCAGCCACTCCCGCGTTTTTCCCTGGCCCGCCTGCGTTTTTCCGCACACTCCCAGAAAACGGCCAGTTTCCGCCCAGAAACACCCACTACCTGTCAATCACACTACGATCACTTCAACGATGAAAAATCTTTGTTCGGGCGTGAGTAAATCTACTAAGTTTTGTGTTAAAATACTAACCGCATGCGCACTGCGAACCATGTGCATGTGCATTTCTGCCTTAATCGCTCCTTTGCGAAAATCGGCAACGAGCAAACAACTCGGAATGACCCCCCTTGTCCGGTCAGAAGTGGAATGATTTATGCGATTTTGGTCCGATCAGATGGAAAGTTAGCTGACTGAAGTTCAAACTGGATCTCGCATTGATTGAGGAACCCTCGGCATTGCTTTGGACTACCGTCAAATTTACTGGGTGGCGGTAGTTGTAAACGAGGAACTGGAATCGACACTAGAGGATTAGATGCTAGTGGATTGGAAGCAGGAACTGGAATCCGAGATGTGGAAATGGCTGTGTGAAGAGAATCCAAACGAATGGACATATTCTGCATGAACTGTACAATCGGTGCCTGCATGGCCTCCTGTTTATTTAGACGAGACAGAATATCCACAGAGGCATCGCCCCCGGTAGCCTGCTCACTTGCCGGATCCATTTGGCCAGTGCTTACTGTCACGCTCGGCGTAAGTTGGGGTTCCAACAACTGAGCTTTGGCCGAAGGGACAGCTACCTGCGAGGAGAGCAAAGGAGGTGGCTGAATGTAATTCCTCCTCATGGGGTGGAAGCCAAACTAAGTGTTAACGCTGGCCGGAGGGCGTAAAATAAAAGGAGGACTTCGTAGGCAGATAACTGTAGTTTTAATGAATAATCAGGCTGTACATGAATATTGGAGCAATTGAAGAAACTGGAAGAATTAGAGTCTATGGTTAAATGACTTGAAGAGTGAAGCTGAAGAACTCTGGTAAAGAAGAACTGAAGACTATGTTTCATGATTAAAAGACGAGGCTGAAGAACTTGGACTTTGAAGAAATGAAGACTGTGGTTTGTGATTGAAGACGAGGCTGAAGAACTTGGACTTTGAAGAAATGGAGACGTCGGACATTGAAGAAATGGAACCGCCGTTAGCACCTGGAGCTCCTCTACGACCTGGGACCCCGTGAGCGCTTTCACGAGTGGCAATGGACTTAGACAGCAGCGTTTAGGTAACCGATGGATGAGAACAACCAGGACCAGGGAACAAGAAGTAACCTGGGAGCACAGAGCTGGAGAACCTTTCACAAGAAGGTAACATGAAGCACTGGCACTCTCCCTCTGAGCCAGACCCCTTTTGTAAGGGGAGAGCACGCAGGATTGGCTGGACACAGATTGGGAACTTCATTGGTAATACTCTGGTCTCCAACATTGCTGCCCCCAGCACAGGAGACATACTTAGCTGTTAGCACACAGCTTTAGCCAGCTTGTCTCTGACACACTATACTGTGTCACCACTAGAGGACTTTACCGCAGCGATCCCTGCCACAGCGCCCGTCTCTCCAGACCCTCGGCCCCCGGCCCTTGGCAGCCGCACATCTGTCCAGAAGAACCCGCCGCCGCAGCCGCGCCAACCAGCGGGATGGTAACCCGCGGGAGCACCCGACGGAAGTAAGGCTCCAGAGCCTGACAGGGCATGTAAAATCCAAGGAGCAAAAATTAAGAGCCTAAAAAAAAAAAAAAAATCTGATGAGAAATGTAAAATTGACAATATGCCATTCACGACATGAAGTGGCAAGGAAAGGATAAGGCCTTTTGCATATGTTCATGACTGGTGTTTCAGCTTCTCATGAAGATGAAAGCCCTCCTCCCTCTTGAAAAATTGTATAAAATAAAGCTTGTTAAAGCACAGGAAAAAACAACTGTGCATTCAGAGATATCGTAAAAACCCAAGGAAAGTCCAAGCGTGTGTCCGCGGTTGTGATGTCTAGGCCTGACCTTCCCAAGACAGTACAACAAATGCACATCTTGTAAATAATCCCAAAATGTGGAACATTAATAATAAATCAAAATTAAGGTTGACTAATTGGAGCCATTCATTTGAGTGAGTCCTTAACATGAAATAATTGAGAACAACCTCTCTCTAATGCTGGGTACACAGTGCCCACGAGAAGATGTAGATGAGCAGGTTCAGACAGGGCACCTCTGAAATTATATGGCAGACATATAGACATAGGTGTGTTTGGAAAATCTAGTTTTCTCTGGCAGTTGCGCTGGATTATTATTCTGTCTCTTCTGAGTCTAACTGACTTTGGCCACAAATGTGGTTTCATTGGAAAACACCGCCAAAATTGCAATTTCCATTTCCAACTTTGGAGCTATATGTTTTCACAAATCTGGTTGTGATGTTGAGGCTTGTTCCATATTCTGCTTTAGGATTTAATTTAAACATAGGATCAAGAACAGCAGCATCCCTGTCAGCAGCTTCCTGTGGAGCCTGTCTTCCTGCTTCTGGTGTGTTCCTGCGTCCAGCTTGTGTACTCCAGTGTCCTGTGTCCAGTTTCCTGAGTCCTGTCTGAGGGATCGTTTCCTGCTGTCCTCCGAGTTGCCTTCCAGTAAAGTGTCTGGTATCCGAAGCTTCTGGGTTCCAGTCGTTTCCTGCGCACACCTGTCGTGGTGTCATGAGTAGCAGCTCTACCGCACTTTATGGCTGAAGCTGTATTGTCTGTATCTGTTTTAGTCGTGTCAGTCTTATTTAGTTTTCCCTGTGTTCTTCTCTGTCTCGGTTAACGCCTTGTCACCTATTAAGACCAGGGGGCATCGGAGTCTGGGTGGACCTAATTCGCCCATTTAAACGCGGCTGCCATGGGCACAAGAAACCATAGTCTTGCAGGCGTTAATTGACCACTGGGAAGGACAATGGAGTCAGGGATTTTTGTTAGGGGTAGCTGCGTATCTCAGTCCAGTTGCAGCTTCATGCATCTGTACTTGGAACTCTCCTGGTGCCATCCAATCTCCTGGGTTCCAAGTATGCAGAACATAACAGTATCACCGGCCATAAAACAACAACAAAAAACTAAATGGGGTAGTTTTCTTTCTTTTGTTTTAAGAATCCAGTTCAGTCCAGAATCCAGTCAAGAATCCAGTCCAGTCCAGAATCCAGTACACAATTCAGTCCAGTCCAGAATCCAGTACACAATTCAGTCCAGTCCAGAATTTTGTCCAGTCCAGAATCCAGTCCAGAATTCAGTTCAGTCCAGAATCTAGTCCAGAATCCAGGCCAGCCTTGTCCAGTTCAGAATCCAGTCCAGCCTTGTCTTGTCTAGTTCAGAATCCAGTCCAACCTTGTCTTGTCTAGTTCAGAATCCAGTCTTGTCTAGTCCAGTCTTGTCTATCTAGCCGGAAATCCTCCTGTGCCTACTATGCAAGCCCTGCAGGCATCTCTCTCAGCTCTGAACTCTGCTTTAAGTGCCTTGAATCCAGAGCGGCTGGAAGTTTTGCAACAATCCTTAAAGCAACTGAAATTCTTCTGACCAAAATTTTTCTTATCCTGCCTGAATTTATTGAGCGTTCATCTATCTCTAAAGAGACTCTTGCTAACAATTTTGTGACAAGAGAATTCTCAGATTTGGTCGGTGAGAAAAGGTTTAAGTTTCCTGTGGCCCAGGCTCTCAGAGGAGGATCATCAGCATTGCAGAACCTTGAATTTATGCCTATATTGTGGGGGTTCAGGTCACTATCTGTAGACCTGTGAGTTCCGCAAGCCAAAATATGGTGACAAGTCCTGCCTTCTGGCCAAGTTAAATCAGGATTCATGACCTACACCTGTCTCTACTGTGGCAGAGGTACTTTCCACGAAACCCACACAAAAAAGCACTCTGTCCTATAATTGGGGTCCTTGGGCTAGGGAGCCCCATTATAGATTCAGGAATCAAAGGAGAATGTTTCTCTCATCTTTTGCCTTTCCTGGTAAATCAGAGTTGCAAACCCCAGTAGGGGAATCTCAGGGTCCATGACCGGTGCCTGATGCTCAGGGTCTAGGAGGGTGCTTGATGCTCAGGGTCTAGGAGCGGTGCCTGATTCTCAGGGTCTAGGAGTGGTGCCCAATTCTCAGGGTCCAAGAGGGGCATCTGATATAATGGTTCAGGTGTCAATCCCAGAAGGGGTCTCAGAAGCTGTTACCCCAGGTAGGGACTTGAAAGGCACAATCCCAGAAAGGGTATCTAAAGTCAGGAGGGAATTTGAGAAGCACAACCCAAGAAAGGATCTTTGAAGCAGTATCCCCAAATGGGGTCTCGAAAGGCACAGCCTCAGGAAGGGTTTTAGAAGCCGTTTCCCCTGGAGGGGTCTCAAGTGGCTTAGCCCCAGTAGGGGTCTCAGAGGCCATAATCCCAGAGAGGGAGTCTGATGGTCTGGCCCCAGAGGGGGAGTCTGATGGTCCAGCCCCAAAGAAGGAGTCAGATGGTCCGGCTGCTGTGAAAATGTCTAATGGTCCGGCCGCTGTGAAAAGTTCTGATGTTCCGGCCTCTGTGAAAAGGTCCGATGTTCCGGCCTCTGTGGAAAGGTCCGACGATCCGGTCCCAGTGAGAGAGTCCGACGATCCGGTCCCAGCGAGAGAGTCCGACGATCCGGTCCCAGCGAGAGAGTCCGACGATCCGGTCCCAGCGAGACAGTCCGATTATCCGGTCCCAGCGAGAGAGTCTGATGATCCGGTCCCAGCTAGAGAGTCTGATGATCTGGTCCCAGCAAGAGAATCCGACGATCTGGTCCCAACGAGAGTCCAATAATCCAGTCCCAGCGAAAGAGTCCGAGGTGCTGACCCCAGAGGGTGTTCCAAAGGCCACTGCCCCAGAGGGGGTTCCGAAGGCCACCGTCCCAGAGGGGGTCCCAAAGGCCACTGCCCCAGAGGCCACTGCCCCAGAGGGGTTCCCGGAGGCAACTGCCCCAGAGGGGTTCCCGGAGGCCACTGCCCCAGAGGGGTTCCCGAAGGCCACTGCCTCGAGTAAGGTTGGTAGTGACCTGGTCCCAGCAATGCACTCCAGTCAGTCAGATGGGAATGAAGCAGATCCTGATGCTTTTTATATCTCTACATCTATAGTCTTTAATAGGGACTTAGCCCAATTTCTTGCACTCACTAAATACTATGTTACCATTATGCAGTCTAGACCATCTTTGGGTATAACTTCAGAGAACTTTGTGCTCTATCTGATTTATTCCTTTAGAGGAGAGCCTTTTGAATGGGCGTCCAACTTAATTAAAACCAAAGATCCCATTCTTCAGGATGCCCGGGCATTCAGTGATGCTGTCATTAAGAAGATTAGTTCAGGTTACTCTAAGTCCCCTGTCTTATCTGCTGAGAGTCCACCGAATATTATAAAATCGGCACAAAAATCTCAGCCTATTGTATTGACTGCGGGATGTGCTTTTCTGTCTTCTTCTTGCAGTACTACTGAAAGTTCAGCCCCCAAGGTTAGAAAACCAATCTCGGGATTGAACCCAGACTTGCTGGAAGGAACCATCAGTTCAGACAATGTTAGGGGGAATTACCTTGGTCAGACCTCAAGAACCATGTAAAAAAAAAGAAGAAAAATAAATAATTGCTGACTCTTGCCTTGTTGTTTAAAAAAAATATTATTGTCTTGTGTCCAGTGGCCACCATCAAGGGGGGAAGGGGGGGCACTGTTACAAGCTGTTGCCACAGCTTGTTTCTGTCTTCTTGCCATTGTCTGTTCATAACAGTGTGTCAGGTTTTTTTAATGTATCCCTTGTTTTGGAAAACTTGGATTTTAGGGTCCTCAAGGGGGGGGGGGGGGTAACTGTCATGAGACGCTGCAGTGGCTCATTCCCCATTGCATTCTGTTTATGTATTTTATGTTACAGTATACTTCTGTTTATGTTCCCCTTGGCTTTTATGGGGTGTCCGGAGTCCATCCTTAAAGAGGGGGTACTGTTATGGTTACAAGCTGTGGTTCATTCCTGTTTGCTTTCTGTTCATTAATTTTATGTTATATTTCTCTTTGCATGCCAGGATTTCACTTGTACTTGTTTAGAAGACTCTTGTTGGCCACCTGTGGTGAGTCTGTGTAGCTGCAGCATGTTTTCTATGTGTTAAGCCTCACCTGTCAGACAATTTGGTCACTATGTGGTGAGTCTGTGTACTGCAGTCTGGCTCTTGTCTGTGTAGCCTCACCTGCCAGTATTTTTGCCATTACCTTGTGCCTGGCTTCCAGCTATCCTGATTGGGGCATGCTTCCCTTATTACCCAGCTAGCCCTGCAGTCCAGCACTGGTGATAGAAGTTTGTTATTGTACCTGTATATTCCCGTTCTTGGTTAGCTTCCTGGAAGCTTGTTCCAGGTCCCTGTCAGCAGCTTCATGTGGAGCCTGTCTTCCTGCTCTGGTGTGTTCCTGCGTCCAGTTTGTGTACTCCAGTGTCCTGTGTCCAGTTTCCTGAGTCCTGTCTGAGGGATCATTTCCTGCTGTCCTCCGAGTTGCCTTCCAGTAAAATGGTCTGGTATCTCAAGCTTCTGGGTTCCGGTCATTTCCTGCGCACACCTGACGTGGTGTCATGAGTAGTGGCTCTGCCACACTTTATTGCTGAAGCCGTATTGTCTTTATCTGTTTTAGTCATGTCAGTTTTAGTTAGTTTTACCCTTGTTCTTCCCCGTCTTGGTTAACGCCTTGTTGCCTATTAAGACCGGGGGGCATCGGAGTCTGGGCGGACCTAATTCGCCCATTCAAACGCGGCTGCCGTGGGCACAAGAAACCATAAACTTGCAGGCGTTAATCGACCACTGGGATGGACAATGGAGTCAGGGATTTTTGTTAGGGGTAGCTGTGTATCTCAGTCCAGTTGCAGCTTCACGCGTCTGTACTTGGAACTCTCCTGGTGCCACCCAATTTCCTGGGTTCCAAGTATGCAGAACATAACATCAGCTTTCCTTTGCACTGAAGCACTAGATGTGGGCCTGGAGCTCATGTGAGGCACAAACAGTTACTGAATAAGGCCCAGTATGAAATCTCATGGTGGCTTACAGCCAGGAAGATGTCTGGCTTGCCAGGCTGAGGCATGCTGTTGGCACAGAGGTTAGCATTGCTTCCTCCCACAGTCCTACTTTTAGTATAAAATGAGTTTGGACTATAGAGTGGTTAGCTCCACTAGGGCAGGGGCTCAATAACAAAAAAAATCACTGCACAGTTCTGCTTAGTACTTTATTAAACCCACCCGAACTCAACTTGCCCCGTCTGCTCTGGGGGCTCAGGAAGGACTGCTAAAATATCTAAGGTGCTGCTTTATTTGAAAATAAAATATTAATAAAATAAACAAAACACACAGGTATGCTCACGTGCGGTTAACTGGGACACACAGGTATGCTCACATGCATGTACCTGGGAGCTGTGAAAAACAAAAAAATAAGGCATTTGCCACAAAATATGTTAAGAAAAATGCAATAAAAAAAAGAAGGAAAAAAAAGAAACCCACGAGATTTTCACAAAATAAGTCTCCAGACTCCGTGGAGAGGAAAATATCCTATCTTGATCCTGTGGTATACACCGGTTTATTTGTATCCCACCATTAAATCCGAGATTATCTTAATCCCTGGAAGTGGAGAAGGGGGTACAAATTCGGAGGCTTTGGCCCCTAGTTTTTCAGTTTATCCAGTGATGTAATAATTATATATTTGCTTGGTTAAAGTCCTTTCTGTTCCATACCAGTATAGGAGTGGAGGTGAAAGCTTGTGCATTGTTCCTCATTGCATGTGCCTCTCTAATTTTTAATCACCTTCTTGACACTGTCCTCTTCCTTTTGCCTCTTCTCATAATGTGAAAAGTCATCAAAGAAGTAGGTGGTATGTTTGTAGCTAGCTATGATTTGGAGAACTTGGCGAGCTTTTTCTGGGGGTCCACCTGTCGCTGAAATTATGGGTTTATTAAACTGTGCATATACTGTTTATACAACATAAGGATGGGTGGGAGGGCCCAAGGACAATTCCATCTTGCATCTCTTTTTGTTCTTTGCATTATGTGCTCTTTGGGACCAATCCAGATCCAAAACACGAGCGGAGCTCCAGATCCAAAACCAAAGCACAAAACCCGAAAAAGTGTCCACCTCACATCTCTACTTATATATCATACTAGTAAGTACATAGAGTAACATGTGTTTACATCAATATTAATATTTCATGTATGGTATATGATTATAGTTTTTCTTTCCTTTCCCCTCCTGTCTATAGAGGTGGGTGGGGGATGAGGATTTAATCAGGGAATTCTGGGGCTTCGACTCAAGTGAGGCAAAAAATGTAGTAATGGGGACAACACTGATCCAGTTTGTACTCACCTGCCCAGTGAATACTGCATAAAACCTTAGAGCATTTTTGAACTTGCACCGTCATTGTGAGTAGGGCTGAATAACCCATTAGGCAGTATACACTGCCACATAGAGCTACTAGGTGTGGGCAGAAAGTGCTTTGCCCACAGCACAGTTTGCATGTGGGCACACCTTCCTCATACACCATGATTGGCTGCCCCGCCGGCTATTGTACCCATGTACTGACAGATGCTCCGGCTGCTTCTCCCGCTCCCCTGTGCAGAGCGCTGACAGCCGATGCGGCCACTCCTCTCGCTCCCCTGTGTAGAGCACTGGCTCCGCTGGTTGCGGCATGTAAACCAATAGTAAGCAGTCAGTGCTGGCCGGGTCTCATTCTCTCCCCCGTGTGTTGCACTCCCGCCCCCTTTCTTGTCCTGCAATGTACAGAGGGTGTTCTGGGTCAGGAGTTGGCAGCATCGCAGAATTAGAAAATAATATAAGTATCTATGCACACACTACAGTACACTACACAATAAAGATAAAGGGGAGGATGTAAGGGTCTCTACCTGCTGTAATGTATATAAGGGGCTCTACCTGGCATAATGTGTATAATGTGCTCTACCTGGCATAATGTGTATAATGTGCTCTACCTGGGGTAATGTGTATAATGTGCTCTGCCCTGTGTAATGTGTATAAGATGCTCTACCTGGCATGATGTGTATAATGGGCTCTATCTGGCGTAATGTGTATAATGGGCTCCCATCTCCACTGCCTAAACTTAACCCTCCCACCCTGTATCCTAAACCTAACCCTCTGAGGGGGATGCCCAACCCTAACCCCTCCAACCCACAGCCTAACCCTAATGTCGGAGCCTAACCCTAACCCCCCAGTACACAGCCTAAACCTAACCTTTCCCCCATACCCCCCACCCACCTACGCGGCTTACCAGTGCAACACTGCGGTGCCTCCTCGTTCAGGTTTCCTTGCACCGGGATGTTGCCTCATTTTCTGAATGCTGGCGTCGGCATTCGGACTAGTGTCGGGATCCTGGCGTCGGTATTCTGACTGCCGGGCTCCCGACAGCCGGGATTCCGACTGCTTACCATAAGAATGGCTAGCATTATCTGTCACCAAAATAAGTTGCTATTGCACCTGTCAATTAAATGGTATGTCCCAGCAAGCAGATGTCAAAATGTATTTAAATTATATGTGCAGCTGTTTTATAATTAGATATAAATTCTAGAAGCTTAAGAATCTTTGCATACAATGATCGATTCTACAGTGCATCTCTCACGTGTACACTACATTGAGAATTGCAGATACGCTAACCGTAGAGCTTTATACACAATATTATTTTATACGTGATTAAAAGAAACAATAAAGACAAACAATAAGAATCAGTCTGTTTAGTTTTACTTAAAAACATGTTTCACAGTGCTTTTTCATCTCATGTATGTAATCAAACCTTGTGCTAGTAGTTCAGTGAGCTTCAGTAATAAAGAAAGATTCCAGCTTTTCACGCTTCAGATACAGAAAGCAGATATTTACCCTTGTACTGTATAACTGATTCCCATCTTAACTTGATTTGAAAAGAGACATACGGCATGAGTTCACAGAAAACTTATTCCAGAGTATCAAGTGAAAGCAAAAATTACTTTTGGACATGGTATTTTGTCAATTTTTGCAATGAAGAAAATGGGGGGAAGGTTGGAGGATAGAAGGGATGCACACTACTGTAAGGGCCTAGTAAAAAGGGCAAATGGCAGTCATACAAAATCTGTTCAACTTGCTACTGTGCATAAAAGCATCCATGATTCATAGGTCAGTTTTGAGGTGCTAGTGCAATCAGCTCTCCCCTAAGTTACCCTTCATTTGATAGCACTCCTATTCCCAAAGCTGCTGTCCATACGGGTGGTATTCATGTGACTGCCAGTCAGCTGACCGACAGTCACATGACCTCCTCCACCAGCCCAACGGGTCACTGTCCCGATGGTCGGCATGCCGACCAACAGGGACTATTTCCACTCGTGGGTGCCGAGGTTGTCTTAAATAAAATAGCAAAACAAGCATTCCCAGCGCATCAACTTGGCATTCATTGAAAATGAAGTTATGAGCAAGTATTCTGCTAAGAGTGAAATGTCAGTCTTGCTGTAGAGTTAATAATAGCATGTAATTGCTACAGAATCCAATGCTATTGATATATTGTCAGTTAAGTTCATTGCTTTGATTAAAAATGTTATTTGCTGCAACACTTGGGGTAAATTGTCAAAGCATCGGATTTTACTTTTTTGTAGTTTTCCTGTCAGATTTGGCAGAACCAATGAGATTCTAATGAGATTTCAACATCCACTCACTATCAATGTTTTAACCAGTACAAGAACAGAAATCTCGGTTTCCAAAATTGACCAAAATCAATAAAGACCTGATGTAAAAATGGTCAAATAATAGACTACCAACTGATAGACAAGTTTGTGCCCAACACCCCATTTTATCGGACAAAGCTTCATCGCAGTGCCTATGAAAAGGAACATGACCATGTGCTGCACTGTGGCTGTCTGAATTATGGCATTTCAAGGCTATTTTGTGCTCACCCTTTGAAAGAGATATGCAGCACTCCGCCACCTGACTAAGAGGAACCAGGAGGCAGAAACAAAGGACCAACATCAGCTTTCTGAGAACCTCATAGCATACACAGGCCTAAGTTCCAGAAGTAGTTAACAGTGCAGTACATACAGCACACATTAGAACGGGTGGTCTTCAGTATGCCGGCGGTCGGGCTCCCGGCGACCAGCATACCAGCGCCGGGAGTCCGACAGCTGGCATACCGACACTTATTCTCCCTCGTGGGGGTCCACGACCCCCCTGGAGGGATAATAAAATAGTGTGGCGCTCGTAGCGTGCCACCGTGCCCGTAGTGTGGCGAGCGCAGCGAGCCCGCAAGGGGCTCATTTGCGCTCGCCACACTGTCAGTAAGCCGGCGGCCGGCCTCCCGGCGCCGGTATGCTGGTCGCCGGGAGGCCGGCCGCCGGCAGATCGTAGTGAACCCATTAGAACAATACAGGGTACACAGAACTTAACATTACAGTTACTGAAAAACTAAAAACAGAGTGCAGGTGACATTTAGCACCACAATTCTCAATACACAATACAACTGCGATGTAAGGAAGCAAATTGGCGTACTACTAGGCAGGCAGCAGTTGAAAGAGATAAACAGTTATGAACAAGAGGAGATGCGATTATAGATGGTCCCTGAGTAGGAGAGAGCTGTATTTGAAGTGCAAGATAAGAGGGCTATGAAAACAGGAGGGAAGAGGTGCCTGTTCCCGAGCTTACAATCTAGTTGAACCTTAATGCTGTCATATCATACAAATGTTCCAACTTAATCATGCCAACTTAATGAACCTGTATGACCTCATCAAGGATCAGCTTTAGCCAAACATAAAGTAGTAAGGTCATGAACCATATTAGGCCTGCACATGCTATATTCGCTGCAATTTTATTGCCATGGGTTCCTTTCAGTCCGTCATCTGATGAGTGGTGGGCATAATACAACCATCTACTACAATCTCACCCAGACCATGGCACTTCCTATACCTCAAACGGATTCCCCAACCAGGAATCACAGTGGCATGACGTAAAGGTAGTTTTCTAAAGTCTCACAGGCATGCCTAAGTCCTGGGAGCTATAGACTACACACACATTGGGCTAAGACCATCTAAGAATAGGGCCAACATTTACACCAATAGGCACCATGCATATTAAATAAATGTGGAGGTGGTGTGTGAAATGCAAAAAATCTTCAGTGCTGTAGCTGGCTAACCAGAGTCATGTCACAACGTCTTTATTCTCAGACAGTCATCTCCCTATGCTAAGTTTGAGGTGGAACAAATGCCCGAGCGATGGCTGCTGGGTATGTTAGCTCTAATGCTTTGTTACAACTTAAAGAACAATATGTGATTGTGGTAAGTTTGTTCTGTTATTAAATTACACAAGAGATTGTAGCTATGGCTGTCGCTCCTAGCTTAAGACTCTGTTGCAACTACTGCAGACTCTGGCTAAGCATAAGTATAATGAAGCATATATATCCACTAGATTAGTTATAAAAAGCCCTGTTGGGCTTTTAAAATCTAGGTTCAGATGACTTGATTCATCTGGTGCTGTATTGTTATATAGTCCAACAAAGGTCTGAGATATTGGGCTCTGCTACTGTCTATTGCATAATCTGGCATTACATCAACTTCCTCCACCTGATTATGCAATAGACAGAAAACAGGTACAGGTCTTTTTACATCAAGCGACTCTCAAAATACAGAAAGCGATGCAAGTTACACCATTAACTATTTCTTCACATGTAAGTATATGTGACCTTTGTGCTCTTGTACTGTTACCAAATTAACTGCAACCATAACTTAGTGTATCATAGGTGTATGTTGCATCACAACACAGCCATTATTCTTTAGAGAGAAAGTCAACTTGAAGAAAGTATTTCAGTAAATGATTAACTCTGCATGTTCAAACATATCTAAACTAGAGATGTGCGGCAGGCACTTTTCGTGTTTTGTGTTTTGGTTTTGGTTCTGGATCCTCGCTTGTGTTTTGGATCTGGATTGGTTTAACCAAAACCACCCTTTCGAGTTTTGGTTTTGGTTTTGGATCTGGATGATTTTTTTAAAAACATAAAAATAGCTAAAATCACAGAATATGGGCGAGCAAAAAATATAGGGTCATGGCTTCATGGGGAAGGGATGTAGCAACAAAATAATACCAATTAACATTATATATTATAGTAGTCTCCATTATTCAAATTACGCCGCACAGTAGCGCCACTACACAGGTACAGCCCCTCTTACACATTACAGTGGACAGATTCCCCTTTTTACACATTACGGCAGACAGGGTCCCCTTTTTAAACATGACGGCAGACAGCATCCCCTTTTACACATTACGGCAGCCAGTCCCCCATTTACACATTACGGCAGACAGCTTCCCCTTTTTACACATTACAGCAGACAGCGTCCCCTTTTTACACATTACGGCAGACAGCGTTCACTTTTTACACATTACAGCAGACGGCGTCCCCCTTTTTACACATTATGGAAGACTGCGTCCCCCTTTTTACACATTACGGCAGATAGTCCCCCTTTTTATACATTACGGCAGACAGCGTCCCCTTTTTGCACATTATGGCAGCCAGTCCCCCTTTTTACACATTATGGCAGACAGCGTCCCCTTTTTACACTTTACGGCAGACTGCGTCCCTTTTTTACACATTACGGCAGACAGTGTCCCCTTTTTACACATTATGGCAGACAGCGTCCCCCTTTTTACACATTACGGCAGACAGTGCCCCCTTTTTTACACATTACGGCAGACAGCGTCCCCTTTTATCACATTAAGGCAGACAGCGCCCTCTTTTGTACACATTACGGCAGACAGTGTCCCCCTTTTTACACATTACGGATGACAACGTCCCTTTTTTACACATTACGGCAGACAGCGTCCCTTTTTTTGACACATTACGGCAGACAGCGTCCCCCTTTTAACACATTACGACAGCCAGTTCCCCTTTTACACATTACGGCAGACAGCTTCCCCTTTTTACACATTACAGCAGACAGCGTCCCCTTTTTACACATTACGGCAGACAGCGTTCACTTTTTACACATTACAGCAGACAGTGTCCCCCTTTTTACACATTACGGAAGACTGCGTCCCCCTTTTTACACATTACGGCAGATAGTGTCCCCCTTTTTACACATTACGGATGACAACGTCCCTTTTTTACACATTACGGCAGACAGCGTCCCTTTTTTTACACATTACGGCAGACAGCGTCCCTTTTTTTACACATTACGGCAGACAGCGTCCCCCTTTTAACACATTACGGCAGACAGCGTCCCCTTTTTACACATTACGGCAAACAGCCAGTGGCATAATTACTGCCCCCGCAGCCCTCGCAGTGGCTTGGAGGTGCAGGGCTCTGGGGGGAGCCGCCACTGATTTAGCGCAGATAGATAGATAGATAGATAGATAGATAGATAGATAGATAGATAGATAGATAGAGTAGATGATACTTACCATCTCTCAGGCAGTCAGGCTCCTCAGTGCTGGCAGCTCCGGATGGCAGGGGAGAAGGAGGAGGAGGGAGGGGGAGGAGGGAGCCACAGCAGCGCACTGTAAATACCGGTGGCGTCGCATGCAGCTGTACTTCTCCTTCAGCTGCCGCTGTGAATGCTGGGTTGAGGGAAGCGCATCCCAGCATTCACAGCAGCGCCGGGCCAGACAATGCGGAAGGAGAGGGACTGCTGCAGCAGCACCGATACCAATTACATAGCGCTGCTGCGGCTCCCTCCTCCCCATCCCTCCTCCTCCAGCACAGGGGGCTTGTAATGAGTCAAATTGACTCATTACAAGCCGGTTGCCATTTCGCCCTCAGTGCGACTGCGCTGTGTGCCAGGCACACCTGGCACACACATAGTTACGGCACTGTTAACAAGATATATTATTTGTAACAATAACATTGTATAAGTATATTTCTCTAAAACATCAACGCCTATTTTGATGGTAAGTATAAATGTCACCAACATTTATGAAATGTATTAATTTTAAACTGTTTTCTCATTGTAGGAAATGAAGCAAGAGAGGAAATATCATGATGGTCTCTGTGCATAACCACCACGGGATGTAGTTATGTGACTGGCAGTCAGGAGACCACCATCACAACACATCCCCCTACATTCCGCCCCTGAGAATCCCGACAGTCGGCATGCCGACTAGCAGGGACTATTCCCACCCATGGGTATCCACGACACCCATAGAGTTGCATTAGAATCTGCAGCGACTGTAGATCTCCACTGAGGCTGCAGCATGGCAGGCGCAGCGAGCCCGCAAGGGCTTGTTGCGCTTGCCCCCTGCCGGCAGACCGCCGTTCACACATACCTAACTCACCATACATGCAGAGACCCTGTTATAGGTGGAGATTGTGGTGCTGAGCTGGTTGGTGTTGTGCTGCTAATAAATGTAGTGCTACAGTATGTGGTTTAGGTGTATGAGCTACTATTTGTGAATCGTAATACACAATATTACTGTATAGCTCACTTATTGCATTTATATGTGCCTCTTGCATGCTAAGGAAAGCATTTGATTGGGATTTCTTGCAATCTATTGATGCAGATGTTTATGTCTCTGTGGCTGTTGGTTTTCATATGGCAAAATATATAATTTACCTTTTTTTGTCTGGACATTCACTCATTTTACCTCATTTGTGACTTTATACAAATCACCTGTGTTCTCTCAAAGGCACCTATGCCCTCAATGTCCACTGCTGGCTTACTTGAAGATTTCATTGGTGATGCAGGTGTGGAAACAGGTGTTGCTCAATATGGCTGTTGTGAAGGCGGTGAGTCAGGCAAGAAGTGCAGAGTAATCATGGTTTCCTCTTCTTTCTCATCAGGCCGTCCCTCCTGTATATAAAGCTAATCATGTTGCAAGAGGACTACGATTAAGTCAACACCCCTATTGGTCGACATGCATTAGGTTGACATGGTCAATAGGTTGACATGTACTAGGTAGACATGGAAAAAGGTCGACATTAGTGTTTTTTTTTAAATGTTAACTTTTTCATACCTTACAATCCACGTGGACTACAATTGGGAACAGTAGCCTTCGCTCACCATGCAAGGGGACACGGTGCACTAATTGGGGTTCCTCGTCAATTTATGAAGAAAATGACACCAAAAACAGTAAAAAAAAAACTAGTGTTGACCTAGTACATGTCGACCTACAGTATTGACCATGTTGACCAATAGTGGTCGACCTAATGACTGTCAACCTAATAACCCATACCCATTGCAAGATATAAGTTTGTGTTGTAGGAACAGACAGGTATTCGTGTTTGGGCTCTAAATATTAGTTCTCTGTATTTTACTACACTGTTGATTGTAATGGTATTAAAAAAAAATACTGACATGCATTTTTTCCTAGGTATTTTTTGAATATAACTCACCATGTGACCAAAAATAGCATTAGATCTCTGTATTTAGTTTAAAAAAAGGATAGTGTTTGAGTATTCAATGCTTTAAAGTGTGTGTATATATATATATATATATATATATATATATATATATATATTTTGGGGGGGCTATTAAAAAGACATATATTAAAATATGCAAAGATTTGATGTGGGAACCTTGACAGATGGTTGTACAGGAGCTGCAAATAATTCCTGGACCATGTGTGCAGCACAGAACACTGGAATGGACATCTGATTCTGGTTGCTTGCAGTGTAAGTACAGGACGGCCTGACAATTGCCCTTGATAGACCTTAAAGAATAGAAGAAATTATTGTGCTTGCACTGTCTTTCTCTTCAAAACAAAAAAATAATACAGTATACCTGGAACTTCATCATTATTAACTTCTGTGGCCCTGGCTGATGTTCGTTTTAGGTGGTGCTATGCACAAACACAATTTTTACATCACATTAAATTTGTGCTTATTATAACTTCATTGTGTGCGCTTAATTTTATTCTGAATATTTACCAAGACACATGTATTAAATAATATTTATAACATGTAGGTTTAATACATGTTATTAGTGGTGTATTCAGAAAATAAATTTGCACACACCAGTGTGTGGCATCTGTGAGAGGGCATCGACGTGATGCACTGTTATCTTTGCTGTTATTATCCTCCGCATTGATGCCTCAAATTCCAGATAAACTATTTCAAGGGGGGAGAACCACCATCTGTCCTGTATGCCACCTTGCGATTCTTGGGTATCTTCACTTTCACTTTTCTCTTGATGTCCGAGAAGCACTTCCTACAGTTATCCACAGTCAACTCGAAATGTCCCACAATGTTTACAGCCTGCACTGCCCTTAACTACCTCTTCTTCCTACCTGAGGTCTCTGCTGTCTACATCCCAAACAGAACTTTATAATTAGGGACAATCGCACTGCCAGGGCCACATTCTCCTTCAATGAGAAGTGGACAATTCGTCCACTTTTTGTTTTCCCTAACTACTGTGCCTCTCCCCCTCTGACTCAGACTCCATCTCCTGAGCCTCCACTCCTACCTCTAGATCAGGGCTGGCCAAACCGGTCCTCGAGATCTACCAACAGTTCACATTTTCCAGGCCACCTAGCTAGTGCACAGGTGTAGTCATTACTAATTAAGATGTGCTGCATTCATTCCTAACTGACAATTCTACAGATCTCCAGGAGGCCTGGAAAACATGAACTGTTGGTAGATTTCGAGGACCGGTTTGGCCAGCCCTGCTCTAGGGCCTCTCTGAAAAAAACTATACTGACACACTACACAGGCACTCCTCACAACAGGCATACACAAATAAACACTGACAAGACAGAAGTAATAAGGAGACACCAAACAAAAAATAGGTAAAAAAACAAACAAAAGACAACTTCCAAGAATTGCTCCAGAAATTCCACTAAACAACAAACTCATATCTCTCTCTCTCTCTACCATACAACTAACTATGGGGGTGATTCCAAGTTGATCGCTCGCTAGCTAGTTTTAGCAGCCGTGCAAACGCTATGCTGCCGCCCACTGGGGAGTGTATTTTGGCTTAGCAGAAATGCGAACACATGTGCAGCCGAGCTCTGCAAAAAAAGTTTGTGCAGTTTCAGAGTAGCTCTGAACCTACTCAGCGCTTGCTTGCGATCACTTCAGCCTATTCGTGTACGGATTTGACGCCCAGCCACGCCTGCGTCTTTTCAAACACGCCTGTGTTTTTGCAAACACTCCCTGAAAACGGTCAGTTGACACCCAGAAATGTCCCCTTCCTGTCAATCTTCTTGCAGCCGTCAGTGCGACTGAAAACTTCGCTACAACCTGTGCACAGCCACAACAGGCTTTGTACGATGCACATGCGCATTGCGGCCCATACGCATATGCAGAAATGCCGATTTTTAGCCTGATCGCTGCGCTATATCGTCTCAACATGTTGGTGCACTTTGGGGTGTTTAAGGGTTTTTGTTAATGTAAAAATAGCATGTGCTATGTTTAAACTTGCACTTCTGCTTGACCAATAAATTGATCTGAGCAAGTACTATTTTGTGTATCACTGTTCTGAGAGGTATGGATGGGATCAGTAGTTGGAGAGTATGCTGATACTTGTAGTGCCATATTGGAGGATATTGCCTTTAGATAAAGTAGCTCTCAATTTCTAAATACATAAATGTAAGATCCAAAGTAGGTGCTAATAAAATGTACAGTAGTGTAGAACTACCAGAGCAGAGATGTCTTGCCATGGCTGGTGGTTTACCATAGAGCATGTTTGCAAATGTATATAACTGAGATCTTTGCATTACTATCATCATGTACTGTAGTATGTATGTATTTCTTGCTGGTCCATTGCAGCATGCTGGGTGAATTTGTTTGTCTATTTTTCGAATCTAGATAATCCCCTCCCTTACACGCACCTGTGGTGGGCCAATAAATTGATTTGAGCAATTACCATACTCTGTATCACTTGTCTCAACACTAGTTAGGTTGTTCTACTCTAATCTATTGACAATTACCGCAGTAAAAATACATGTATAATCATACATACACATAAAAATGGATTGTCTGATACATAAAGGAGCATTTATTCAGCACCTGACACGTAGGAAGTACTTAGCATTCCACACAGTATGTTAAAGGTTTCGGCAGTGAAACATGTTAGCCATTCTAACTTTGTATATTAATAGGAACAAAAAAGTGCAGTGAAAAAGAACTTGGAACTGTATTTATGTAACAGATTTTAAACACTGGACAGTCAGTTTTTGACATAGAATCTGTAATTTGTCACTATGTATCAAAATGTTTAAGCTCAAGCTGCAATGGAGACATTTTTGATTTATACAATTTGCAATGTTAGAGATAATAAGAAAATAATAAGAAAGTATAATGCACCGATTTTATTATTTTACAGGACAGTCTAATACCCCTTTCACACCGCAAAATAACCCAGTATAGACCCGATGTATTGCGGGTCGACACTGGTCACTGCGGTGTGAAAGGTGCCATAGTCGAATTCTCAGGTCGCCTGACCCGGTAATCAACCCGGGAAAAAAACAGTGTTATTCCCGGGTTAAATACTGGGTCAGGTGCGGTGTGAGCGGGTTTCCAGGTCAATACGACTTGGGATCCATTCCTGCATAGGGACAGGCAGCGCGGAGATGATCTCATCTCCTAGCGCCACCTCCGCACATGCCCCCGATGCCGGCTCCACCCCCGCCTGTGATAGCAACCGAACCGGCATAATGCCGGGTTGAGGTGGCAGCATGAAAGGGTCCAATGCCTGGACCCACCTGGGATGGACCTGTTTCCAATTCCCAGGTGGGACTGGGCATTGCGATGTGAAAGGGGTGTAAATGATATTTTATGCATAACAGTGAACAATAGAACAATAGAGTAATAGTTTTATCTGTGGTGGAATTTGACTAATTAACTTATTTAAATATATTATGCATATACTTTTTTGGTATTTGTGAAATATACAGTACAACCATATGTTTACACATATCACACACTAATCCCAGTAAGTATTCAGTTCCTAGTCAGTTCTTGGGAACAACTGATCCATTTAGCCCTAAAGGCTGCTCTGACCATTTTCTAGTTTATAGGTAAAGTGCCTCATATACTGTACTAGGTGATTCATCGCGCCCTACGGGCGCTCTTCACACAGTCGTAAGGCGCTACGCCCCCTTAACCTTTGCACGTCCTTGTGGCATACAATATTTTTATTATATGGAGTATTACCTCCAATCATAATTGTGTGAGTGGTTAAATATTGCACGGACAAAAGGCGTGCAATGGTTAAGGGGTCATAGCCCCTTGCAATGGGGTGAACAGCGCATGCAGGGACTGATGAATCACCTAGTAGGTGCTGTGGTTGGGGGATTGGCGGGTACAGGAGAGACAGGGATGGGGGAGGGGTTCCAGGTGTGCCGCAAGCGGGGAGGGGAGGTTGCGAGTGTGCCACGGGTGGGGCGGGTGCGTGTGTGCCGTGGGTGGGGGAGGGGGTCCGGGGCCACCGTGTGTGGGGGAGGAGTGGTTGCGGGGGTGTCGCGGGTGGGGGAGGGGCGGGTTTGGGGGTGTTGTGGGTGGGGTTCTGGAGCCGTGTGTGGTGGAGGGGGGTAGTGGTGCCGTGGATGGGGCCTGGAGGTACTGCAAGTAGGGGAGGGGCAGGTAATGCTTCTCCTGCTGCTCCTCCTGCAAACAGCTAAGTTGTCGTCCTCCCTTTGGCAGTGGCTCTCCCGGAGACTCGCACAGCAGTCAAGCAGCCAGTCACTATTGTTAGCGCCGGAGTCCCAATGTGCCGCATTACAGGGAAGAAGATACACTCAATAAACTACAGCTTCCAGAAGCCCTTAGCATCGGAATGCTTTGGTGCTAAGGGCTGCTAGGAACTGTAGTTTATTTAGCGCTAACAATAGTGACTGGCTGGCAGAACTGACTGACTTGCTGAATCAATATAAAAGGTGGGAGTGCTGTGCAGTGTCAGTGACAGTGCACACCCACTGCACTGCACAGCACGGTTACCTTTTACATTGATTAAGCGTCCAGACATTACCCTCCGCGATATCACCCACTCTATCCGTTACATTAGCCATCTTGTGGCTTCCAGGCCGGCAGCCCAGGTGTTGTGGAGTCAGGGCCTCTAGGGATCTGGGCGAGGCTGTGGCAGGGAGGCACTTCTGTGACATCACGCGCAGAGGAGGCTCCGGGGCTCAGAGAGTATGCAGCGCAGGGAGGGCTATGAAAGCCTTCCACTTCACCGCTTTCATACACATCTATGCCGGTGGTCACAGCAGCTTTTGCTCCACCTGCGCCGCAGCTAGGGAGTGGGGATTGTTGATGCCGGAGGGGGCAGGCGGGCTGGCAGCAGGACATAGGATGCTGCAGTAAAATAATTTTTTCCCCCCTTCTACAGTGCAGAGACTTGCTGCAGATGCAGTGGAATACCCTCCAACTGTACCTTTTCGGCAGGTACAGTACCTTTATTTTTATAGTCTGTACCAATTTTTGGCTCTCCAAACTTCCATTGAAAGTATAGGAAAAGGGGCATGACCATGTCCCTTTACCCGTGGCCACGCCCCCTTTTCGAATTTGTACCGATTTTTGTGTGTAAATTGTTGGAGGGTATGTTGCTGCAGATGCAGTGGGCCTATTTTGGGGTGTGGGCCTGGAGCTGCAGCTGCATCAGCCCCATTGTTAATCCTGCTTTGGGAACACACAGCAGCCAAAGGGCAGAGCCTCCCATTGGATGTAACCTGTGTGGGAGGGCGTTTCTCGCCAAATCAACTGTGGGCTGAGTGTGATAGACCTGCCGCTAACCCAAAGAGAGCTCCTAGCCACGCACAGCGTTATACACACAGTCACAGAGACACAGATCTGGGCTATTATATAGAACAGAGGTTCCCAAATGCAGTCCTCAAGGCACCCCAACGTTCCTGGTTTTAAATGTATCCATGCTTGGCCACAGGTAACTTAATTAGCACCTTAGTCAATTTGATTTAACCATCTGTGCTGAGCCATGGATATACCTAAAACCTGGACTGTTGGGGTGCCTTTAGGACCGCGTTTGGGAACCTCTGATATAGGAGATTGGTCATTTCCAACCTTAGGAATTCTTAGCATTCGAAAGCCTGAGAAATCTCATAAATAGCAGCCCCCCATAGAAACCTTTGTGGGTTGTTTGTGTAATCAAAAAAGTGGAACCATAGTGAATATGACTGATTCATTCATATGATATAAATGAGAAAGATTCCGAGTTGTTCGCTAGCTGCCGTTGTTCGCAGCATATGATCAGGCTAAAAATCGGCACTTCTGCGCATGCGTACCGCAGTACGCACGCAGTACTTTCACACAAAACAATGCAGTTTTACACAAGGGCGAGCAACGTTTTTCTGTCGCTCTACTGATTGGTGAGTGATTGACAGGAAGTGGGTGTTTCTGGGTGGTAACTGACTGTTTTCCGGGAGTGTGCTAAAAATAAGAATTTACATACCGATAATTCTATTTCTCATAGTCAGTAGTGGATGCTGGGGACTCCGTAAGGACCATGGGGAATAGCGGCTCCGCGGGAGACTGGGCACATCTAAAGAAAGCTTTAGGACTAACTGGTGTGCACTGGCTCCTCCCCCTATGACCCTCCTCCAAGCCTCAGTTAGGATACTGTGCCCGGACGAGCGTACACAATAAGGAAGGATTTTGAATCCCGGGTAAGACTCATACCAGCCACACCAATCACACCGTATAACCTGTGATCTGAACCCAGTTAACAGTATGATAACAGAGGAGCCTCTGAAAGATGGCTCACAACAATAATAACCCGATTTTTGTAACAATAACTATGTACAAGTATTGCAGACAATCCGCACTTGGGATGGGCGCCCAGCATCCACTACGGACTATGAGAAATAGAATTATCGGTAAGTAAATTCTTATTTTCTCTAACGTCCTAAGTGGATGCTGGGGACTCCGTAAGGACCATGGGGATTATACCAAAGCTCCCAAACGGGCGGGAGAGTGCGGATGACTCTGCAGCACCAAATGAGAGAACTCCAGGTCCTCCTCAGCCAGGATATTAATTTTGTAGAATTTTACAAACGTATTTGCTCCTGACCAAGTAGCTGCTCGGCAAAGTTGTAAAGCCGAGACCCCTCGGGCAGCCGCCCAAGATGAGCCCACCTTCCTTGTGGAGTGGGCATTTACAGATTTTTGGTTGTGGCAGGCCTGCCACAGAATGTGCAAGCTGAATTGTACTACAAATCCAACGAGCAATAGTCTGCTTAGAAGCAGGAGCACCAAGCTTGTTGGGTGCACACAGGATAAACAGCGAGTCAGATTTCCTGACTCCAGCCGTCCTGGAAACATATATTTTCAGGGCACTGACAACGTCTAGCAACTTGGAGGCCTCCAAGTCCCTAGTAGCCGCAGGCATCACCAATAGGTTGGTTCAGGTGAGACGCTGAAACCACCTTGGGGAGAAACTGAGGACGAGTCCTCAATTCCGCCCTGTCCGAATGGAAAATCAGATAAGGGCTTTTTCAGGATAAAGCCGCCAATTCTGACACGCGCCTGGCCCAGGCCAGGGCCAACAGCATGACCACTTTCCATGTGAGATATTTTAACTCCACAGATTTAAGTGGTTCAAACCAATGTGACTTTTGGAACCCAAAACTACATTGAGATCCCAAAGTGCCACTGGAGGCACAAAAGGAGGCTGTATATGCAGTACCCCTTTTACAAACGTCTGAACTTCAGGGACTGAAGCTAGTTCTTTTTGGAAGAAAATTGACAGGGCCGCAAATTTGAACCTTAACGGACCCCAATTTCAGGCCCATAGACACTCCTGTTTGCAGGAAATGTAGGAATCGACCCAGTTGAATTTCCTCCGTCGGGCCTTACTGGCCTCGCACCACGCAACATATTTTCGCCAATTGCGGTGATAATGTTTTTGCGGTTACATCCTTCCTGGCTTTGATCAGGATAGGGATGACTTCATCCGGAAAGCCTTTTTTCCTTCAGGATCCGGCGTTCAACCGCCATGCCGTCAAACGCAGCCGCGGTAAGTCTTGGAACAGACAGGGTCCTTGCTGGAGCAGGTCCCTTCTTAGAGGTAGAGGCCACGGATCCTCCGTGAGCATCTCTTGAAGTTCCGGTTACCAAGTCCTTCTTGGCCAATCCGGAGCCACGAATATAGTGCTTTCTCCTCTCCATCTTATCAATCTCAGTACCTTGGGTATGAGAGGCAGAGGAGGGAACACATACACTGACTGGTACACCCACGGTGTTACCAGAGCGTCTACAACTATTGCCTGAGGGTCTCTTGACCTGGCGCAATACCTGTCGAGTTTTTTAATCATGTGGACGACTTCTGGGTGAAGTCCCCACTCTCCCGGGTGGAGGTCGTGCTGAGGAAGTCTGCTTCCCAGTTGTCCACTCCCGGAATGAATACTGTTGACAGTGCTATCACATGATTTTCCGCCCAGCGAAGAATCCCTGCAGCTTTTGCCATTGCCCTCCTGCTTCTTGTGCCACCCTGTCTGTTTACGTGGGTGACTGCCATGATGTTGTCCGACTGGATCAACACCGGCTGACCTTGAAGCAGAGGTCTTGCTAAGCTTAGAGCATTGTAAATAGCCCTTAGCTTCAGGATATTTATGTGAAGTGATGTATCCAGGCTTGACCCTAAGCCCTGGATATTCCTTCCCTGTGTGACTGCTCCCCAGCCTCGCAGGCTGGCATCCGTGGTCACCAGGACCCAGTCCTGAATGCCGAATCTGCGGCCCTCTAGAAGATGAGCACTCTGCAACCACCACATGATGGATACCCTTGTCCTTGGTGACAGGGTTATCCGCTGATGCATCTGAAAATGCGACCCGGACCATTTGTCCAGTAGGTTCCACTGGAAAGTTCTTGCGTGGAATCTAACGAATGGGATTGCTTCGTAGGAAGCCACCATTTTTACCCAGAACCCTTGTGCATTGATGCACTGAGACTTGGTTCGGTTTTAGGAGGTTCCTGACTAGCTCGGATAACTCCCTGGTTTTCTCTTCCGGGAGAAACACCTTTTTTCTGGACTGTGTCCAGGAACATCCCTAGGAAACAGAAGACAAGTCGTCGGAACCAGCTGCGATTTTGGAATATTGAGAATCCAATCATGCTGCCGCAACACTACCTGAGATAGTGCTACACCGACTTCCAACTGTTCCCTGGATCTTACCCTTATCAGGGAATCGTCCAAGTAAGGGATAACTAAAATTCCCTTCCTTCGAAGGGATATCATTTCGGCCATTACCTTGGTAAAGACCCGGGGTGCCGTGGACCATCCCTACGGCAGCGTCTGAACTGATAGTGACAGTTCTGTACCATAACCTGAGG
Source organism: Pseudophryne corroboree (assembly GCF_028390025.1). NCBI lineage: Eukaryota > Metazoa > Chordata > Amphibia > Anura > Myobatrachidae > Pseudophryne > Pseudophryne corroboree. The sequence goes on along the minus strand of NC_086447.1, from coordinate 391,464,382 downwards.
TACCCTTGGTGAGAAGGGTAAACTTTGACATGAAGGTAAGCATCCTTGATGTCCCAAGACATCATGTAGTCCCCTTCTTCCAGGTTCGCAATCACTGCTCTGAGTGACTCAATCTCAAATTTGAACCTCTGTATGTAAGTGTTCAAAGATTTTAGATTTTAGATTTAGAATCGGTTTCACCGGGCCGTCTGGCTTCGGTACCACAATAGTGTGGAATAATACCCCGTTCCCTGTTGCAGGAGGGGTACCTTGATTATCACCTGCTGGGTGAATGGCTTCCAAAACTGCCTCCCTGTCAGAGGGAGACGTCGGTAAAGCCGACTTTTGGAAACTGCGAGGGGGAGACGTCTCGAATTTCAATATGTACCCTTGAGATATTACCTGAAGGATCCAGGGGTCTACTTGCGAGTGAGCCCACTGCGCACTGAAATTCATTGAGAACGGGCCCCCACCGTGCCTGAGTTTGTAAGGCCCTAGCGTCATACTGAGGGCTTTTGCAGAGGCGGGAAAGGATTTCTGTTCCTGGGAACTGGGTAATCTCTTCAGCCTTTTTCCTCTCCCTCTGTCACGAGCAGAAAAGAGGAACCTTTTGTCCGCTTGCCAACAAAGGACTGCGCCTGATAATACGGCGTCTTATTTTGAGAGGCGACCTGGGGTACAAACGTGGATTTCCCAGTTGTTGCCGTGGCCACCAGGTCTAAAAGACCGACCCCAAATGTCCCCTTTTAAAGGCAATACTTCCAAATGCCGTTTGGAATCCGCATCACCTGACCATTTTACTGGTAGAATTGGACAACGCACTTATACTTGATGCCAGTCGGCAAATATTCCGCTGTGCATCATGCATATATAGAAATGCATCTTTTAAATGCTCTATAGGCAATAATATACTATCCTTATCTAGGATATCAATATTTCCAGTCAGGGAATCCGACCATGCCAACCCAGCACTGCACCTCCAGGCTGAGGCGATTGCTGGTTGCAGTATAACACCAGTATGTGTGTGAATACATTTTTGGATACCCTCCTGCTTTCAATCAGCAGGATCCTTAAGGGCGGCCATCTCATGAGAAGGTAGAGCCCTTGTTCTTACAAGCGTGTGAGCGCCTTATCCCCCCTAGGGGGTGTTTCCCAACGCACCCTAACCTCTGGCGGGAAAGGGTATACAGCCAATACTTTTTAAGAAATTATCAATTGTTATCGGGGGGAAACCCACGTATCATCACACACCTCATTTTATTTTTCAGATTCAGGAAAACTACAGGTAGTTTTTCCCTCACCGAACATAATACCCCTTTTTGGTGGTACTCGTATTATCAGAAATGTATAAAACATTTTCCATTGTCTCAATCATGTAACGTGTGGCCCTACTGGAAATCACGGTTGTCTCTTCACCGTCGACACAGGAGTCAGTATCCGTGTCGGCGTCTGTATCTGCCATCTGAGGTAACGGGCGCTTTAGAGCCCCTGACGGCCTATGAGACGTCTGGACAGGCACAAGCTGAGTAGCCGGCTGTCTCATGTCAACCACTGTTTTTTTATACAGAGCTGACACTGTCACGTAATTTTCAACAGTACATCCACTCAGGTGTCGACCCCCTAGGTGGTGACATCACTGTTACAGACACTCTGCTCCGTCTCCACATCATTTTTCTCCTCATACATGTCGACACAAACGTACCGACACACAGCACACACACAGGGAATGCTCTGATAGAGGACAGGACCCCACTAGCCCTTTGGGGAGACAGAGGGAGAGTATGCCAGCACACACCAGAGCGCTATATATATATACAGGGATAACCTTATATAAGTGTTTTTCCCCTTATAGCTGCTGTATGTTTTAATACTGCGCCTAATTAGTGCCCCCCTCTCTTTTTTTAACCCTTTCTGTAGTGCAGGGAAGAGCCAGGGAGCTTCCCTCCAACTGAGCTGTGAGGGAAAATGGCGCCAGTGTGCTGAGGAGATAGGCTCCGCCCCCTTTTTGGCGGCCTTATCACCCATTTTTCTGTATATTCTGGCAGGGGTTAAATGCATCCATATAGCCCAGGAGCTATATGTGATGCATTTTTTGCCATGTGAGGTATTTTTATCGTGTTTTATTGCGTCTCAGGGCGCCCCCCCCAGCGCCCTGCACCCTCAGTGACTGGAGTATGAAGTGTGCTGAGAGCAATGGCGCACAGCTGCAGTGCTGTGCGCTACCTTATTGAAGACAGGAACGTCTTCTGCCGCCGATTTTTCCGGACCTCTTCGCTCTTCTGGCTCTGTAAGGGGGCCGGCGGCGCGGCTCCGGGACCCATCCAGGCTGAACCTGTGATCGTCCCTCTGGAGCTAATGTCCAGTAGCCAAGAAGCCCAATCCACTCTGCACGCAGGTGAGTTCGCTTCTTCTCCCCTTAGTCCCTCGATGCAGTGAGCCTGTTGCCAGCAGGTCTCACTGAAAATAACAAACCTAAACTAAAACTTTCACTAAGAAGCTCAGGAGAGCCCCTAGTGTGCACCCTTCTCGTCGGGCACAGAAATCTAACTGAGGCTTGGAGGAGGGTCATAGGGGGAGGAGCCAGTGCACACCAGTTAGTCCTAAAGCTTTCTTTAGATGTGCCCAGTCTCCTGCGGAGCCGCTATTCCCCATGGTCCTTACGGAGTCCCCAGCATCCACTTAGGACGTTAGAGAAAAACGCAGGCGTGACAGGTGAAAACGCAGGCACGCCTGGGGAAACGGGGGAGTGGCTGTCCGAACGCAGGGCGTGTTTGTGACGTCAAAGCAGGAACTAAACAGACTGAAGTGATCGCAAGGAAGGAGTAGGTCTGGAGCTACTCAGAAACGGCTTGAACATTTTTACGAACAGTTCTGCTAACCTTTCAGTCATACTTCTGCTAAGCTAAGATACACTCCCAGAGGGCGGCGGCTTAGCATTTGCACTGCTGCTAAAAGCAGCTAGCGAGCGAACAACTCGGAATGAGGGCCAATGTTTGTGTGCATCAGCTCAGTAATTTGTATTAAATTGAGAAGCACTACAGCCAGGGCCGGTGCTAGGGTGTTCGGCGCCCTCCTGCAAAATATAAATTTGCGCCCTCCCATACTTTACATGCAGGGCCGGAGGGTTACCATGGCCTCTTGGGCCCCTGAGCTGCAGGAGATCCGTGTAAGCCTATGGATGTGAACTCTCTGCCCATACACACACCCTGTGCAGACAGTGCCGTAACTAGACATTTTAGCGATGTGTGTAGAATAGGGGCACTGCGCGCCGCAGGCGCGCGCAAAAAAATTAGGGGCGTGGCTTCATGGGGAAGGGGTGTGACCACAAAATAATAGAAATTCATATTACATATTATAGTAGTCTCCATTATTCAAACTACGCCGCACAGCAGCGCCACTACACCAGGTAGAGCCCCTTTTACACATTACGGCGGACAGATTTCCCTTTTTACACATTACGGCAGACAGCGCCCCCCTTTTTACACATTAAGGCAGACAGCATCCCCCTTTTTACACATTACGGCAGACAGCGTCCCCTTTTTACACATTACGGCAGACAGCGTCCCCTTTTTACACATTACGGCGGACAGAGTCCCCTTCTTACACATTACGGCAGACAGCGTCCCCTTTTTACACATTACAGCAGACAGAGTCCCCTTTTTACACATTACGGCAGACAGCATCCCCTTTTTACACATTACGGCAGACAGCATCCCCTTTTTACACATTATGGCAGACAGCGTCCCCCTTTGTACACATTACGGCAGACAGAGTCCCCTTTTTACACATTACGGCAGACAGTGTCCCCTTTTTACACATTACGGCAGACAGCGTCCCCTTCTTACACACTACGGCAGACAGCGTCCTCTTTTTACACATTACGGCAGACAGCGTCCCCCGGACAGTGTCCCTTTTTTACACATTACGGCAGACAGTGTCCCCCTTATTACACATTACGGCAGACAGCATCCCCCTTATTACACATTACGGCAGACAGCGTCCCCTTTTTACACATTACGGCTCTGCATACAGATACACACATACATAAATACAGTATATACATAAATACAAACACACACATACATACACATACCCAGACACACACACACACACACACACACACACACACACTGTCTCTCTCACTCTTTTTACATCCAGTTACCACAGTTGTTTTGGCCAGATCTTCAATAGCATGATCCTGTGTAGCTCCGCCCCTTTGGTCCGTGTAGCTCCGCCCCTTTTCGGGCAAACGATCACTGATACTCCTCTTCCTGTCACAGGGGAGAGGGGAGAGAGGAGAAGGCTTCATGCTGCCTGCGCTGCTGCGGCTGCCTGTCAGTGTGACAGGGCAGGCGCAGCAGCAGCAGCAGCAGGGGGGGACAGGACGGCGCTTCAGCTGGGATGCAGAGCAGTGAAGGTGCCTCTCCTGCCCGGCGCCTACCTGCACTGCATCCCTTTTCTGAGCGGGTAGCGCCGGGTCTGACTACAGCCTTGCGACTGTGGACTGAGCGCTAAACATAAAGTAAAAAAAAAACAAAAAACTTTTTTTTATAAAAAGGTGTTTTTTTGTTTTTTTTAGGAAGGTTAAACAAATACAACATTAAGAATTAGAATAAAGATATGGAAGGGTGGGGAGAAGGGTAGAGAAGTGGAGGGCAAAGATACAGTATGAGTAGAGATGTGAAAAGCTAGAGAATTAAAACCCCTTCTTGTTTTGTGTTTTTTTAAACTTTATGTTTATGGCTGAGTCCACAGTCCACAGTCGCAAGGCTGTAATGATTCTTATTCAGATGATTCTTGAAATTTGCAGATATCACCTAAAAATGGGAGTTTTTGAGGGATATGTTACAAATTTCTGTTGATAGATAGGAACCATAGATTTCTTTCCTCTAATACAGGTTGAGTATCCCATATCCAAATATTCCAAAATACGGAATATTCCGAAATACGGACTTTTTTGAGTGAGATTGAGATAGTGAAACCTTTGTTTTTTGATGGCTCAATGTACACAAATTTTGTTTAATACACACAGTTATTAAAAATATTGTATTAAATGACCTTCAGGCTGTGTGTATAAGGTGTATATGAAACATAAATGAATTGTGTGAATGTACACACACTTTGTTTAATGCACAAAGTTATTAAAAATATTGGCTAAAATGACCTTCAGGCTGTGTGTATAAGGTGTATATGAGACATAAATGCATTCTGTGCTTAGATTTAGGTCCCATCACCATGATATCTCATTATGGTATGCAATTATTCCAAAATACGGAAAAATCCCATATCCAAAATACCTCTGGTCCCAAGCATTTTGGATAAGGGATACTCAACCTGTATAAGATCCTCTCTATAAGCCTCATTTCTATGCTGCTTGCAAAGTAATGTATATGATGAGACAGTTTGATGTTCATCATTTGTAAACAAGGATTTATACCTCCCAGAATATTATACCATATACTATATATTCATTAAAGCAATGTTTTCATAATATTACAGTGCACCAATGAATTATCAGCCAATGAAAGATCATATTATGAGTTATTCTCTAGTATTGGTATACACCTGACCAGTGTCGAACTGGGTCATGAAGGGCCTACCGGTAGTTGCCCATACTTAAGGGTGTGGTCAGGCTCCAGTGGGGGTGTGGCCAACCAACACAGGGGTTTGGTTAACCATTATAGAGTGCATGGGCTGGGCCCCTTGATAAATATATAGTAAACACTGCTAGTGCATGCATGATAATGTACCAGATTTATAACAGTAATGCACTGTAGAAAATACACCAAAGTCCTGTGCAGCATAATGTAACCTATGTACAATGTATACTTAAAATGCACTAGGATAGAGTCTGGAACCTAATCCCTAGAGGAGGAGGTGGGCCCACAGGCAGTGGCGCCCACCAGGGGTTTCCCCTGTGGGCCAGTCTGACACTGCACCTGACCAATCCACCAGCCGTCCAACCTCCCTGATGACCTGAAGACCACTTACCAATCAGTCACTTGTTATGTCTGGCCAGACGTCACAACTGGGTGAGTAGTACAGTGTATTGAATTATGTATATCATCTTGTTGGGACCTTATTATATATATTGTTGTTTGTCACTTTGAGTACATTTTCACTTCACATAGACACAATCACACTTACACAGTATTCTATTGTATTACTATTGTACTTGTCACGCTTATGACACTTTTGCAACTTTATCACTGCATTATTAGAATGTTTTCTCTTTATCATTATAGTTTGCTCACATTTGTAGTATATTTTCGAATTCTTATGGATTGTTTTTATTATTATTTACACTTTTTATCACTTAATTTGCTCAAAACAATTTGAGTTTATTACAAATTAGTCTATCCCAAATTACCAATGTGAATATATTTTTAAAAAACTGCATTTACTTAAATAAGTGTGTACAGACATGCCTCACTGAGTTCATTGTATTAGATTAAACATGAATGACTTTATTAACATATTTTATAAATATACGGTTCCCATTTGACTACATTTATACAATTTCAATTATTATGCATAATCTTTATTACTTGCTGTATAATGTATAATTTTCCCAACATGTATTGGGAATATACAGTAGCTAGCTATCTGATTCCCTGATTAGCTGAATGATTCATCATGTGAACATGATAGCCCTGCAGGGTAACTGCAGGTTTGATTGTTTAAATGTGTCACATGACTGAATGGGAAGAACTGATTGTTTCCACATAGGCAATAAATACTCTCTAATGTGAACAATCTAGTCAGCCTTGATAAAGCTGCTCAATGCAGTGAAACGTATATTGCTTGTGCCCACTGAGCGTTCTTTTAAATGCTAAACTGAAATAATGTTATTTGTATGATGTGTGTATGTCAGTTAGACTAGCTTATTCAGAAAGTGGAGAGATCCCTTTGAGTCTTAAAATAGATAAGGTGTGAGTGCAAATAGCCTAAATGGAATAAAAAGATTCCATTTGTATGCCATATATATATATATATATATATATATATATATAATTATACATATATATATAATTATATATATATATAAAACATATTTTCAACTGATATCTATACTAAGGTGTCTACTTGCCACCTACTGTATGAGCTTTCCTTTTTATCTACATGAATAGAATTGAGTCTCTGCACTGTAGATAGGGGGAAAAAACAACAACCTTTTACTGCAGCAGGACGCCAGTCTGCCTGTCCTGTCCGGCATCAACAATTCCCGCTCACTAGCCATGGCGCAGGTGGAACAAAAGCTGCTGCAGCCACCAGCATAGATGTGTATGAAAGCAGCGCAGCAGAAGGCATTCATAGCTCTCCCTGCGCCGCATACTCTCTGAGCCCCAGAGTCTCCTCTGCGTGTGATGTCACAGAAGTGCCTCCCTGCCACAGCCACGCCCAGATCCCCAGAGGCCCTGACTCCGTAACACAGCACCTGGGCTGCCAGCCTGGAAGCCCCAAGTTGATTAATGTAATGGGTAGAGTGGATGATATCTCGTAGGGTAATGTCTGGATGCTGAATCAATGTAAAAGGTGACAGTGCTGTGCAGTGCAATGGGTGTGCAGTGTCACTGTCACTTTTACATTGATTCAGCCAGTCAGTCAGTTCTGCCAGTCACTATTGGTAGCTCCGGTGTCCCAATGCGCCGCATTACAGCGAAGTAGACGCACTGAATAAACTACAGCTCCCAGCAGCCCTAACAGCCAAAGAATTCTGACGCTAAGGGCTGCTGGGAGCTGTAGTTCATTGAGTGGATCTTCTTCCCTGTAATGCAGCACGTTGGGACACCGGCACTAACAATAGTGACTGGCTGCTGTGCGAGTCTCCGGGAGAGCCACTGCCAAAGGGAGGACAGCAGCTTAGCTGCTTCCAGGAGCAGAAGCAGGAGAAACATTACCCGCCTCTCCCCCACTCACAGTACCTCCGGTCCCCATCCGCTGCACCCACACACACCTCCTCCACCACACACGGTGGCTACGGGAACCCCTCCCCCACCCGCAGCACCCCCGCACCTGCCCCTCCCCTTCCCTTCCCCACGGCACCCCGGCAACTGCACCTCCCCCACACGCGGTTGCTCTGGACCCCCTCCCCCACTCATGACACCACCGCAACCAGCCCCTCCTCCATTTGCATCTCCCCTGCACCAGCTACTCCCCCAACCACAGCAGCAGGGTGAACATATAATATATATATATATATAATATATATATATATTTTAGTATAATTTTGGACTTAAGGAACCTGCACACTGCATGCACCGAAAACGCTATCGAAATTCAACCACTAGTTTTTGCGTGATGTTGGAATGAACAGACAAACAGGCAAAAATTGATAGTTCACAAGCAGTCTTTAGAGGTATACAGTTGTACCAGAGGCAGACCAGGCGCAACCCACTCACCAAAGGGATGCAAATCAGGGAGGCGCCAGGCTGGAGAGGCCCTCTCCCTGCTTGCGTCCCTGCTGCGCCGCCCTGTCCCCTCTGTTGCTGCTGGCTGCTGTGCCTGTCACACTGACAGGAAGCAGCGCCAGCAGTTTGTAGCCTCCTCCTCCCCCCTTTCCTGTGATAGCGGCTGTGTTCTGCCGAAAAGGAGGCAGGGCTACACGGCGCTGGAGCTACATGGGACCTAAGGGGGCAGAGCTACACTGGACCAGGCTGCTGCAGATCCTGCTGCCTGCCAGCCAGCCAGATCAGTAAGTGTATGGAAAAGAGTGAGAAGGGTGTGTGTGTGTGTGTGTGTGTGTGTGTGTGTGTGTGTGTGTGTGTGTGTGTGTGTGTGTGTGTGTGTGTAGGCAGGGGCATCAGAATGTTTTTAGGTTGTGGTGGTATAATCTGAAGTTGGTGCCCCTAGCTTCCCAACACACTGTGACAGTGGGTGACATCAGGCCCGGCGGAGGGCACAGAGCTGCAAGAGGCTATGGTAGCATACCCAGAGACTCTGGGATCTCATTGATAGTGCAAACAAATTGAAGTCTCGCTGTCTCCCCCCCCATATTCTGTCACTGTGTCACACCCCCTGTGTTCTGTCACTGTGTCACCCCCTGTGTTCTGTCACTGTGTCACCACCCCCTGTGTTCTGTCACTGTGTCACCACCCCCTGTGTTCTGTCACTGTGTCGCCACCCCCCATATTCTGTCACTGTCACACCCCCTGTGTTCTGTCACTGTGTCACCTCCTGTGTTCTGTCACTGTGTCACCACCCCCTGTGTTCTGTCACTGTGTCACCACCCCCTGTGTTCTGTCACTGTGTCACCCCCCCGTGCTCTGTCACTGCGCCCCCAGTGTTCTGTCACTGTGTTAACCCCCCTGTCATCTGTCACACCCCCTTTGTGTTCTTTCCCAGTGCATCAACCCCCCCTCTGTGTTCTGTCCCGGTCACTGTGTCACCCCCCTCTGTGTTCTGTACCAGTCACTGTGTCACCTAGTTATTGTGTCAACCCCACCTTCGTGTTCTCTCCCAGCCACCGTGCCCTTCTCCCCTGTGAAACCCTGCACAAGGTCAAACTAGCACTGTGTCAGCGGTGCCTGGCGTACAGCACATAAGTACTGTGGGCGCAGAACCACTTGAAGCAGTCTCATGGCCGTAGCACCACCACACTATGGGGGTAATTCAGCATGAAACGCAATGTTGCTAAAATTGCTGTCGAGCGATTTCAGCATGGTGTGTGCATGTGCAAGGTCTTAAACTGCGTCCCCATGCATGTTAGTGTAAAGGGTTGTAGTTGTGCAATTTTTCATACAACTACAACCCATGCTGACTTAGGCCCTATGTCCATCTGTCTGCTGCATGAAACTGTAGCTGCAGCGCCCAGCTACTTGTTACATAGGTAGCGGGCAGTGCTGCAGATTCCCGTCCTTCATTACGGTCCTACCTGCTGTAATGTGTAAAAAGGAGCTCTACCTTGCGTAATGTGTAAAAGGGACTCTATTTGGTGTAATGTGTATCAGTTGTACTACAGTGTGGCGTGATTTGATTAATGGAGACTACAGTGCGGTGTAATATTAATTGGTATTATATTGTGACCACGCCCCTTTCCCATGAAGCCATGTCCCTAGATTTTTGCTACACGCTTTCGGCACGCACTGTCCCTGTTTTAAATATGGGGGGAGAAGGTGGGCACTCATTCTCTTTCTGGCACAGGGTGCCAAAATGTCTAGCTCTGACCCTGTAGCCTGTTGAATGTAGCTTCCCCATAAATCTGCTCTGCTTACCTGATCCAGTAGACCAGCAGCAGCTGCAGACACTTCTGTTTCTGTGGTGTGTTAAGGTTTCCTACTGGTCACTGATGATCAGTGCAGGTACAGGTGACTCACCCTTCCCCTCCACGCCACTTGGGTCAACCTGCCTCTCAGACACTGGCACCGTGCGGAAGCGATGCCTGTCAAGTGCTGTACTTTCAGCACGCGCTGCCCTTTTGTGAAATATGGGTGGGCACAAATTTATAGTTTACACCCTAGCACCGGCCCTGACTACAGGTATAGATTATTTACACTAAGCTGTCTATTTGTCACGTGTGTGCTTTCCTTCTTACCTAGTAACGGTGCATTCAATAAACAATAAGGTATTGAGGCACTAATTTAAATAAAGATTAACCAATTTTTATACAAATAATGTACCCATCTCCAACACAAATAGTGTTAGGAGATTTAAAATATACAATTACAAAAACATTTATGATAGATAGATAGATAGATAGATAGATAGATAGATAGATAGATAGATAGATAGATAGATAGATAGATATACAGTGGTCGAAGTGGAAATTTTGAAGTGGGGGTATGCAAAAGTCAAGGATGTAATTACCAGAAAAGGGGGCATGGTCACTGAATGAGCCGAAATTCACATTGTAGCACACTGAATGAGCCGAAATTCACATTGTAGCACGCTGAATGAGCTGAAATTCACATTATAGCACACTGAATGAGCTGAAATTCACATTGTAGCACACAGTATGAGCCGAAATTCACATTATAGCACACTGAATGAGCCGAAATTCACATTATAGCACACTGAATAAGCCGAAATTCACATTATAGCACACTGAATGAGCCGAAATTCACATTATAGCACACTGAATGAGCTGAAATTCACATTGTAGCACACTGAATGAGCTGAAATTCACATTGTAGCACACTGAATGAGCTGAAATTCACATTGTAGCACACTGAATGAGCTGAAATTCACATTATAGCACACTGAATGAGCTGAAATTCACATTGTAGCACACAGTATGAGCCGAAATTCACATTATAGCACACTGAATGAGCCGAAATTCACATTGTAGCACACAGTATGAGCGGAAATTCACATTATAGCACACTGAATGAGCCGAAATTCACATTATAGCACACTGAATGAGCCGAAATTTACATTATAGCACACTGAATGAGCTGAAATTCACATTGTAGCACACTGAATGAGCCGAAATTCACATTGTAGCTCACTGAATGAGCCGAAATTCACCTTGTAGCACACTGAATGAGCTGAAATTGTGACAGCAGGGACAGCCAGAGTGACGACAGGGAGAGAGACAGTGACGTCAGGGAGAGAGACAGTGACGACAGGGAGAGAGACAGTGACGACAGGGAGAGAGACAGGGAGAGAGAGTGATGACAGGGAGAGTGACGATGGAGAGACAGTGACGACAGGGGAGAGACAGGGGGAGAGAGTGACGACAGGGAGAGAGTGACAACAGGGACAACAGGGAGAGTGACGAGAGTGACGACAGGGAGAGTGACGACAGTGAGAATGACGACAGTGAGAGGGACGACAGTGAGAGGGACGACAGTGAGAGTGACGAGAGCGACGACAGGGAGAGTGACGACAAGGAGAGAGAGTGACGACAGAGAGAGTGACGACAGAGAGAGTGACTACGGGGAGAGTGACGACGGGGAGAGAGAGTGACGACAGTGACGACAGGGAGAGAGTGATGACAGTGACGACGGAGAGAGTGTTGACAGTGACGACGGAGAGAGTGTTGACAGTGACGACAGGGAGAGAGTGACGACAGGGAGAGACAGTGACGTCAGGGAGAGACAGTGACGACAGTGACGACAGAGAGAGACAGTGACGACAGAGAGAGAGACAGGGGGAGAGAGAGTGACGACAGGGAGAGAGTGACGACAGAGGGAGAGTGACGACAGTGACGATAGTAACGACAGGGAGAGTGACGACAGAGAGAGTGACGACAGTGACGACAGGGAGAGTGACGACAGGGAGAGTGACGACTGTGACGACAGGGAGAGTGACGACAGGGAGCGTGACGACAGGGAGGGTGACGACAGGAACAGCAGGGAGAGAGGTGACAGCAGGGGAACATTACCTTATGTTGTTGCTGGCAGCAGTGAGCTGGCGCCGGGCGGCTGGTGAGCGGGCTGGCGGCCGGCTTGTGAGTGGAAGCGGCGGGTGGCTGGTGAGCGGGGCCGGCGGCCGGCTGGTGAGCGGGAGCAGCGGGCGGATGGTGAGCGGTGTGCGTGGGCGGCTGGCGGCGGGGAGCGGCTGTGAGCTAATACAGCGCTCTACACAGCCGCCGGCCGCCGCGCAGGGACGGGGAGCACCATGTGCAGCAGGATGGCCACTTCCCTCGCCTCCTGCTGCACTTTCTGGGCTCATTTCTGGGTCAGTTGAAGAAGTGGCGGTATACCATACCGCCGTATACCGCCCCACTTCGACCACTGTATATATACAGTATATATATATATATATATATATATATATATATATAAGCTGTGTACAATAAAGAAATCTCTTTGGGGAATATAAGCAAAGAGAAGAAAAGAGGTGTCTGTTGCACAGTAATTATGTAACTTTCCTGATAATGCATTACAATAGTTGTCTACCAATGGAGGTGCTACAACAAATCATGATGTATATGTAAAAAAGAAGAAGGAGGAAAGGATCTATTTTAGTGCACCTAAAACAGATCCTTTCCTCCTTCTTTTCTGGGAATATAGGCCCTCATTCTGAGTTGTTCGCTCGCTAGCTGCTTTTAGCAGCATTGCACACGATAGGCCGCCGCCCTCTGGGAGTGTATCTTAGCTTAGCAGAATTGCGAACGAAAGATTAATTCTTTGCCGTTTCTGAGTAGCTCCAGATCTACTCACAGATTGTGATCAGCTCAGTCCGTTTAGTTCCTGGTTTGACGTCACAAACACGCCCTGCGTTCAGCCAGCCACTCCCCCGTTTCTCCAGACACTCCCGCGTTTTTCCCTGACACGCCTGCGTTTTTTAGCACACTCCCGGAAAATGCTCAGTTACCACCCAGAAACGCCCCTTTCCTGTCAATCATTCACCGATCAGCAGTGCGACTGCAAAGCGCCGCAGAATCCACAGCAAATCTACTAAGTTTTGTGTTAAATAACTAAGCGCATGCGCCATGCGTGCCTGGCACATGCACATTTTGCAACAAATCGCAGCATAGCGAAAATCGGCAACAAGCGAACAACTCGGAATGACCCCCCAATAAGCAGGACAGTTACTCCTGCAGCTATATACTATAACTGACATAAGGCACTAATTATGCTTAATATCTGCACATTGGGCCCGATTCCGCATGAGTTGTAGTTTCCAGATAAATTGCAAAAGTACAACTCACTTCTCTAACATGTGGGGGGCTGCCCAGCAAAGGGCAAGGCCGCCCCATATGCTGGTTCCTGCCCTCCGCTAACATGCGAGCTCTTCACTAAACAGCGAAGTACTCGCATGATAAGGGTAACACCCTGCCTGCGCAGCCTAGTGTGTGCACGTCTAGGTGTGTGCACCCAAAAAAATGAGTGTGGTCACACGTATGAAGGGGACAAATACATATATGACTCCAATAGTGCAGTGCCAGATACATATACAGTATGCCCCCAATAGTGCCAGATACACATATACCCCCAGTAGTGCAGTACCAGATAAATATATGCCAACAATAGTGCCAAATACACATATGCCCCCAGTAGTGCAGTGCCAGATACACATATGCCCCCACATTGACAGATATGCCCCCACAGTGTCAAATACGGGATCCGGTCTGAAGATCGACAGTGTCTAGGTCGACAATGTTTAGGTCAACCACTATAGGTTGACAGTCACTAGGTCGACATGGATGGAAGGTCGACAGGGTTTCTAAATCGACATGTGCTTGGTCGACAGGTCTAAAGGTCGACATGAGTTTTTCACATTTTTTTATTTTTTTGATTTTTTTCATACTTAACGATCCACGTGGACTACGATTGGAACGGTAAAGTGTGCCGAGCGAAGCGGTAGCGGAGCGAAGGCACCATGCCCGAAGCATGGCGAGCGAAGCGAGCCATGCGAGGGGACGCGGTGCACTAATTTGGGATCCCGGTCACTCTACGAAGAAAACGACACCAAAAAAAAAAATCCTCATGTCGACCTAGCACATGTCGACCTAGAAACCCTGTAGACCTTCCATCCATGTCGACCTAGTGACTGTCGACCTATGGTGGTCGACCTAAACATTGTCGACCTAGACACTGTCGATTTGATGAACCACACCCGTCAAATACATATATGCCCCAACAGTGCCATATGACTCCACAGTGCAAGATACACATATGCCCCCACAGTGCCAGATACACATATACCCCCACAGTGCCAAATACACGTATGCCCCCGCAGTGCCAGATTTAAACATATGCCCCCAGTAGTACCGCTGCTGCTCACCGTGCTGCTTCCAACTGGGATCTTCTGCCTCTGCTGCCACTGCCGCTGCTGTGTGTGAGGTGGGGGAAGTGCAATGTGTGCCTCCCCTGACCCTCAGTGCTCAGTCCAGTCTCTGGTGGCGGTGGTGTGTATCTCAAATCAGGCACCAGTTCATGAGACAAAGCTTGTGGTTCGGTAGCTAATCAAGAGCTGCCGGTCCATTAATTCTGATTGGCTAACGAACGAGCAGACACACAGCGACTGCAAGCAAGGTGGTTGGGCCAGCAGTACACAACTGCTATCTGCATTCCATAGAGTAGAGTAGTCTGCCTCCTGTTACTACAATACTTCTCACCAAAGGTTGTCATAGAGGTAAAGTCCATGCTCATTTGTCCATTTTAAAAATTGGCTATCAAATTATAATTCAGGTGTCCTAAAATGAGCTTAGGAAGGACAGGAACCACACATGAAGCAGAAGGCAGATGTGAGTCAGGATGGTAAAACAATAATGTGTGAATGTAAAATCTGTGCAGAAGTGAAACATGTTTAACATGCTTGGTACGTAAAACTGTGCTGGAGCAAAAATTGTTGGAAATATATTTAAAGCAATATAGTGCTTTTCCAGCAAAGAAACAAGGTCCTCTGCCCATTATTGTGACAACTGTTTTTTTCACTACACTTGTTGTAGATCATTGGCGTATCTATGATGGGTGCAAACAGACCCCTGGGTCCAGGGAGGTCCACACCTATATTATCATGCTTACTCCTCTGGAATCCCGCAGCAGACAGCGCTGGTGACATAAATCATAGGGAAAGTGGCATGGCACCCATTGTCACTGTGATTCAGGCATGTGCATATCTCCCATCATTGAAGTAGAGGAAGGAGGGACATCTTGGTGCGTGTATCGTGCCTGCGCCCAAAAAGGTGGCGTGGCCTGTGTGGAAGGGGGCGTGGCTTTGCGGGAGGGTCAGCGATCGCGAGCTATGCCCCCGTTTTCGTCACTGAGGGGGCATGGCCAGCGCTCTGTGAGCTGCTGGCATGCCCCCTCTCCCACTAGCTCACTGGAATAGACACTGTGCGCATGCACACAGCGTCAATTCACCGCTGCGCTGCTCTCAACTGAGCAGAGCAGTGAGTTATCAGAAGCCTCCCAACTGCCCCCCCCCCCCCACCACGGGACACTGCAGCCCGCAGGAGGGACAGACCCAAAAAATGGGACTGTCCTGCGAAAATTGGGACAGTTGGGAGGTATGCATGTGCAGTAGATATGTCCCAGGAATAAAGAGCGGGCACCGTTTTCCCAGAGACCTGCACATGTGCAGTAGACTCTGGTACAAGCCAGAGTCTACAGGGCTGCAGCTGCTAACCGGGACGAGATGGCCTGCATAGAGCCTGCGTGTCAGATCTGTGTCTGTTCCCGGAGTGGTCACTAGTGGGTCAGTTATGATGCGATGGAGGAAACGAGGAGGCTGAAGAAAGTTCCTGCGCATGTGCGCAAATGGTATTTATTGAGTACACACAAGAAATATAAGTAACTGGCGCAATGTAAATGTAAACATATGATTCAGCATGGAAACTGATAGAGTCTCTGAAATAAACAGTCACTTAGAGATAGTTTGGTTTGTGTACCAATGGTAACTGGGAACAACCGATGACCGGTCTGAGAACCGATAGTGACTTGGAGTTACCGATGATCGGTCTGGGAACCGATGGAGATTTGGAGCAGATGACTTTCGGCCTGGGAACCGATGGTGAACAGGAACTATCGATGGTCAGCCTAGGAGCCAATGGTGAACAGGAACAGATGACTATCGGCAGGGGCGGATTGGGATCGAACACCAGCCCGGGAAATTTATGGAAGCAGCCCTAATGGGGGCGGAGTCTGTTGAGGGGGAGGGGTCTGTCAAGAGGACGGAGTCACTCCTCAGAGGTCCTGACTCTGAGGTAGACACAGTTGGTGCCTCCTTTGCTTTATGTTATGCTAATGCTTACCTGCGACTTTATGCATATGCTGCTACAATGCCTTTCCCTGATGTACATCCGTACGTATGAATATACAAGGACTGATATGCCCATTTTCATTGTCTACTGACACTGCAGTCATGCCTTTAATCTACTTCTGATTTTATTGATTTTTCATTCTACAAACCCCTTATACTGTATGTTTCAGAGTACAAGGAGGAGGAGCAAGAAGTGAAACACAAACACAAGGGACCAGCACAGCAGAATCTGTCCCAATGGCCAATCCGTCCCTGATTACATACCTAGCCACCACATTACATACCTAGCCACCACATTATTACAGGAATAGCACCACATTACACATATAGCACCGCACTACACCTATAGCAATGTGTTACACAAATAGCACCACATAACACGTATAGCACCTCATTTTACAAATAGCACCACATTACATACGTAGCCACCGCATTACATACGCAGCCACTGCATTACATACGTAGTCACCGCATTACATAAATAGTCCCATCATCATGGACAGACATTGGGCAGCTGTAGGGCTGAAGGACTTTGCATAAGAGATTGTCCCAGGGCTGGCTGTGAGTGCTGCCTGATCAGCTGACATCCTGAGAACAAGGTACATCCTGCTCCTGTCCAGTTCCCAAACCATACACTGTGACCCTTACACCAACATGATAATGCAAATAATGTAATTAAAAATGAACCGCAAGTACTGGAAGCAGTGTGAGCCAGCCCAGCCTGAGTGTGAATCTGCCTGGCTGAGGGGGGTGTGGAACTGGCCCATTTGGAATCTGTCATGGTGTCCTGGTGGGCCAATCAGCCCCTGACTATCGGCCTGGGAACCGATGGTGAACAGGAACAGATAACTATTGGCCTGGGAACCAATGGTAACAACTTGGAATAAACGATGGTCGGCCTGGAAGCTGATGTTGACTTGAAACAGAGCTTTACAAAGATACTTGGCAAAATTAGAGATGTGCACTTGAAATTTTTCGGGTTTTGTGTTTTGGTTTTGGGTTCGGTTCCGCGGCCGTGTTTTGGGTTTAACCGCGTTTTGGCAAAACCTCACCGAATTTTTTTTGTCGGATTCGGGTGTGTTTTGGATTCGGGTGTTTTTTTCAAAAAACACTAAAAAACAGCTTAAATCATAGAATTTGAGGGTCATTTTGATCCCAAAGTATTATTAACCTCAAAAACCATAATTTCCACTCATTTTCAGTCTATTCTGAATACCTCACACCTCACAATATTATTTTTAGTCCTAAAATTTGCACCGAGGTCGCTGGATGACTAAGCTAAGCGACCCTAGTGGCCGACACAAACACCTGGCCCATCTAGGAGTGGCACTGCAGTGTCACGCAGGATGGCCCTTCCAAAAAACACTCCCCAAACAGCACATGACGCAAAGAAGAAAAAAAGAGGCGCAATGAGGTAGCTGTGTGAGTAAGCTAAGCGACCCTAGTGGCCGACACAAACACCTGGCCCATCTAGGAGTGGCACTGCAGTGTCACGCAGGATGGCCCTTCCAAATAACACTCCCCAAACAGCACATGACGCAAAGAAAAAAAGAGGCGCAATGAGGTAGCTGTGTGAGTAAGATAAGCGACCCTAGTGGCCGACACAAACACCTGGCCCATCTAGGAGTGGCACTGCAGTGTCACGCAGGATGGCCCTTCCAAAAAACACTCCACAAACAGCACATGACGCAAAGAAAAAAAGAGGCGCAATGAGGTAGCTGTGTGAGTAAGATAAGCGACCCTAGTGGCCGACACAAACACCTGGCCCATCTAGGAGTGGCACTGCAGTGTCACGCAGGATGGCCCTTCCAAAAAACACTCCCCAAACAGCACATGACGCAAAGAAGAAAAAAAGAGGCGCAATGAGGTAGCTGTGTGAGTAAGCTAAGCGACCCTAGTGGCCGACACAAACACCTGGCCCATCTAGGAGTGGCACTGCAGTGTCACGCAGGATGGCCCTTCCAAAAAACACTCCCCAAACAGCACATGACGCAAAGAAAAAAAGAGGCGCAATGAGGTAGCTGTGTGAGTAAGATAAGCGACCCTAGTGGCCGACACAAACACCTGGCCCATCTAGGAGTGGCACTGCAGTGTCACGCAGGATGGCCCTTCCAAAAAACACTCCCCAAACAGCACATGACGCAAAGAAGAAAAAAAGAGGCGCAATGAGGTAGCTGTGTGAGTAAGCTAAGCGACCCTAGTGGCCGACACAAACACCTGGCCCATCTAGGAGTGGCACTGCAGTGTCACGCAGGATGGCCCTTCCAAAAAACACTCCCCAAACAGCACATGACGCAAAGAAAAAAAGAGGCGCAATGAGGTAGCTGTGTGAGTAAGATAAGCGACCCTAGTGGCCGACACAAACACCTGGCCCATCTAGGAGTGGCACTGCAGTGTCACGCAGGATGGCCCTTCCAAAAAACACTCCCCAAACAGCACATGACGCAAATAAAAATGAAAGAAAAAAGAGGTGCAAGATAGAATTGTCCTTGGGCCCTCCCACTCACCCTTATGTTGTATAAACAGGACATGCACACTTTAACCAACCCATCATTTCAGTGACAGGGTCTGCCACACGACTGTGACTGAAATGACGGGTTGGTTTGGACCCCCACCAAAAAAGAAGCAATTAATCTCTCCTTGCACAAACTGGCTCTACAGAGGCAAGATGTCCACCTCATCATCATCCTCCGATATATCACCGTGTACATCCCGCTCCTCACAGATTATCAATTCGTCCCCACTGGAATCCACCATCTCAGCTCCCTGTGTACTTTGTGGAGGCAATTGCTGCTGGTCAATGTCTCCACGGAGGAATTGATTATAATTCATTTTAATGAACATCATCTTCTCCACATTTTCTGGAAGTAACCTCGTAAGCCGATTGCTGACAAGGTGAGCGGCGGCACTAAACACTCTTTCGGAGTACACACTTGTGGGAGGGCAACTTAGGTAGAATAAAGCCACTTTGTGCAAGGGCCTCCAAATTGCCTCTTTTTCCTGCCAGTATAAGTACGGACTGTCTGACGTGCCTACTTGGATGCGGTCACTCATATAATCCTCCACCATTCTTTCAATGGTGAGAGAATCATATGCAGTGACAGTAGACGACATGTCCGTAATCGTTGTCAGGTCCTTCAGTCCGGACCAGATGTCAGCATCAGCAGTCGCTCCAGACTGCCCTGCATCACCGCCAGCGGGTGGGCTCGGAATTCTGAGCCTTTTCCTCGCACCCCCAGTTGCGGGAGAATGTGAAGGAGGAGATGTTGACAGGTCGCGTTCCGCTTGACTTGACAATTTTCTCACCAGCAGGTCTTTGAACCCCAGCAGACTTGTGTCTGCCGGAAAGAGAGATCCAAGGTAGGTTTTAAATCTAGGATCGTGCACGGTGGCCAAAATGTAGTGCTCTGATTTCAACAGATTGACCACCCGTGAATCCTTGTTAAGCGAATTAAGGGCTCCATCCACAAGTCCCACATGCCTAGCGGAATCGCTCCCTTTTAGCTCCTCCTTCAATGCCTCCAGCTTCTTCTGCAAAAGCCTGATGAGGGGAATGACCTGACTCAGGCTGGCAGTGTCTGAACTGACTTCACGTGTGGCAAGTTCAAAAGGTTGCAGAACCTTGCACAACGTTGAAATCATTCTCCACTGCGCTTGAGACAGGTACATTCCACCTCCTATATCGTGCTCAAATGTATAGGCTTGAATGGCCTTTTGCTGCTCCTCCAACCTCTGAAGCATATATAGGGTTGAATTCCACCTCGTTACCACTTCTTGCTTCAGATGATGGCAGGGCAGGTTCAGGCGTTTTTGGTGGTGCTCCAGTCTTCTGTACGTGGTGCCTGTACGCCGAAAGTGTCCCGCAATTCTTCTGGCCACCGACAGCATCTCTTGCACGCCCCTGTCGTTTTTAAAAAAATTCTGCACCACCAAATTCAAGGTATGTGCAAAACATGGGACGTGCTGGAATTTGCCCATATTTAATGCACACACAATATTGCTGGCGTTGTCCGATGCCACAAATCCACAGGAGAGTCCAATTGGGGTAAGCCATTCCGCGATGATCTTCCTCAGTTGCCGTAAGAGGTTTTCAGCTGTGTGCGTATTCTGGAAACCGGTGATACAAAGCGTAGCCTGCCTAGGAAAGAGTTGGCGTTTGCGAGATGCTGCTACTGGTGCCGCCGCTGCTGTTCTTGCGGCGGGAGTCCATACATCTACCCAGTTGGCTGTCACAGTCATATAGTCCTGACCCTGCCCTGCTCCACTTGTCCACATGTCCGTGGTTAAGTGGACATTGGGTACAACTGCATTTTTTAGGACACTGGTGAGTCTTTTTCTGACGTCCGTGTACATTCTCGGTATCGCCTGCCTAGAGAAGTGGAACCTAGATGGTATTTGGTAACGGGGGCACACTACCTCAAGAAATTGTCTAGTTCCCTGTGAACTAACGGCGGATACCAGACGCACGTCTAACACCAACATAGTTGTCAAGGCCTCAGTTATCCGCTTTGCAACAGGATGACTGCTGTGATATTTCATCTTCCTCGCAAAGGACTGTTGGACAGTCAATTGCTTGGTGGAAGTAGTAAAAGTGGGCTTACGACTTCCCCTCTGGGATGACCATCGACTCCCAGCAGCAACAACAGCAGCGCCAGCAGCAGTAGGCGTTACACGCAAGGATGCATCGGAGGAATCCCAGGCAGGAGAGGACTCGTCAGAATTGCCAGTAACATGGCCTGCAGGACTATTGGCATTCCTGGGGAAGGAGGAAATTGACACTGAGGGAGTTGGTGGGGTGGTTTGCGTGAGCTTGGTTACAAGAGGAAGGGATTTACTGGTCAGTGGACTGCTTCCGCTGTCGCCCAAAGTTTTTGAACTTGTCACTGACTTATTATGAATGCGCTGCAGGTGACGTATAAGGGAGGATGTTCCGAGGTGGTTAACGTCCTTACCCCTACTTATTACAGCTTGACAAAGGCAACACACGGCTTGACAAATGTTGTCCGCATTTCTGTTGAAATACTTCCACACCGAAGAGCTGATTTTTTTGGTATTTTCACCAGGCATGTCAACGGCCCTATTCCTCCCACGGACAACAGGTGTCTCCCCGGGTGCCTGACTTAAACAAACCACCTCACCATCAGAATCCTCCTTGTCAATTTCCTCCCCAGCGCCAGCAACACCCATATCCTCCTCATCCTGGTGTACTTCAACACTGACATCTTCAATCTGACTATCAGGAACTGGACTGCGGGTGCTCCTTCCAGCACTTGCAGGGGGCGTGCAAATGGTGGAAGGTGCATGCTCTTCACGTCCAGTGTTGGGAAGGTCAGGCATCGCAACCGACACAATTGGACTCTCCTTGTGGATTTGGGATTTCGAAGAACGCACAGTTCTTTGCGGTGCTTTTGCCAGCTTGAGTCTTTTCATTTTTCTAGCGAGAGGCTGTGCTTCCATCCTCATGTGAAGCTGAACCACTAGCCATGAACATAGGCCAGGGCCTCAGCCGTTCCTTGCCACTCCGTGTGGTAAATGGCATATTGGCAAGTTTACGCTTCTCCTCCGACAATTTTATTTTAGATTTTGGAGTCCTTTTTTTACTGATATTTGGTGTTTTGGATTTTACATGCTCTGTACTATGACATTGGGCATCGGCCTTGGCAGACGACGTTGCTGGCATTTCATCGTCTCGGCCATGACTAGTGGCAGCAGCTTCAGCACGAGGTGGAAGTGGATCTTGATCTTTCCCTAATTTTGGAACCTCAACATTTTTGTTCTCCATATTTTAATAGGCACAACTAAAAGGCACCTCAGGTAAACAATGGAGATGGATGGATTGGATACTAGTATACTTATGGATGGACGAGCGACTGCCGACACAGAGGTAGCTACAGCCGTGGACTACCGTACTGTGTCTGCTGCTAATATAGACTGGATGATAATGAGATGAAATTAATATATATATATATATATATATATAATATCACTAGTACTGCAGCCGGACAGGTATATATATTTATTATGTAATGACTGATGACGGACCTGCTGGACACTGTCAGCTCAGCAGCACCGCAGACTGCTACAGTAAGCTACTATAGTAGTATGTATCAAGAAGAAAGAAAAAAAAAACCACGGGTAGGTGGTATACAATTATGGATGGACCAGCGACTGCCGACACAGAGGTAGCTACAGCCGTGGACTACCGTACTGTGTCTGCTGCTAATATAGACTGGATGATAATGAGATGAAATTAATATATATATATATATAATATCACTAGTACTGCAGCCGGACAGGTATATATATTTATTATGTAATGACTGATGACGGACCTGCTGGACACTGTCAGCTCAGCAGCACCGCAGACTGCTACAGTAAGCTACTATAGTAGTATGTATCAAGAAGAAAGAAAAAAAAAAACACGGGTAGGTGGTATACAATTATGGATGGACCAGCGACTGCCGACACAGAGGTAGCTACAGCCGTGGACTACCATACTGTGTCTGCTGCTAATATAGACTGGATGATAATGAGATGAAATTAATATATATATATATATATATATAATATCACTAGTACTGCAGCCGGACAGGTATATATATTTATTATGTAATGACTGATGACGGACCTGCTGGACACTGTCAGCTCAGCAGCACCGCAGACTGCTACAGTAAGCTACTATAGTAGTATGTATCAAGAAGAAAGAGAAGAAAAAAAAACACGGGTAGGTGGTATACAATTATGGATGGACCAGCGACTGCCGACACAGAGGTAGCTACAGCCGTGGACTACCGTACTGTGTCTGCTGCTAATATAGACTGGATGATAATGAGATGAAATTAATATATATATATATATAATATCACTAGTACTGCAGCCGGACAGGTATATATATTTATTATGTAATGACTGATGACGGACCTGCTGGACACTGTCAGCTCAGCAGCACCGCAGACTGCTACAGTAAGCCACTATAGTAGTATGTATCAAGAAGAAAGAAAGAAAAAAAACCACGGGTAGGTGGTATACAATTATGGATGGACCAGCGACTGCCGACACAGAGGTAGCTACAGCCGTGGACTACCGTACTGTGTCTGCTGCTAATATAGACTGGATGATAATGAGATGAAATTAATATATATATATATATATATATATATAATATCACTAGTACTGCAGCCGGACAGGTATATATATTTATTATGTAATGACTGATGACGGACCTGCTGGACACTGTCAGCTCAGCAGCACCGCAGACTGCTACAGTAAGCTACTATAGTAGTATGTATCAAGAAGAAAGAAAAAAAAAACCACGGGTAGGTGGTATACAATTATGGATGGACCAGCGACTGCCGACACAGAGGTAGCTACAGCCGTGGACTACCGTACTGTGTCTGCTGCTAATATAGACTGGATGATAATGAGATGAAATTAATATATATATATATATAATATCACTAGTACTGCAGCCGGACAGGTATATATATTTATTATGTAATGACTGATGACGGACCTGCTGGACACTGTCAGCTCAGCAGCACCGCAGACTGCTACAGTAAGCTACTATAGTAGTATGTATCAAGAAGAAAGAAAAAAAAACAAAACGGGTAGGTGGTATACAATTATGGATGGACCAGCGACTGCCGACACAGAGGTAGCTACAGCCGTGGACTACCGTACTGTGTCTGCTGCTAATATAGACTGGATGATAATGAGATGAAATTAATATATATATATATAATATCACTAGTACTGCAGCCGGACAGGTATATATATTTATTATGTAATGACTGATGACGGACCTGCTGGACACTGTCAGCTCAGCAGCACCGCAGACTGCTACAGTAAGCTACTATAGTAGTATGTATCAAGAAGAAAGAAAAAGAAAAAAAACACGGGTAGGTGGTATACAATTATGGATGGACCAGCGACTGCCGACACAGAGGTAGCTACAGCCGTGGACTACCGTACTGTGTCTGCTGCTAATATAGACTGGATGATAATGAGATGAAATTAATATATATATATATATATATATATATAATATCACTAGTACTGCAGCCGGACAGGTATATATATTTATTATGTAATGACTGATGACGGACCTGCTGGACACTGTCAGCTCAGCAGCACCGCAGACTGCTACAGTAAGCTACTATAGTAGTATGTATCAAGAAGAAAGAAAAAAAAAACACGGGTAGGTGGTATACAATTATATATATATTATATACAATTATATATATATATTAAACTGGTGGTGATTAATTAAACTGGTGGTCAGGTCACTGGTCACACTATCAGCAACTTGCAAGTAGTACTCCTAAGCAGACAATCACAATATATACTGGTGGTCAGTGTGGTCACAATGGCAGTGTGGCACTCTGGCAGCAAAAGTGTGCACTGTACGTTAAAATATGTACTCCTGCTCTCAGACTCTAACTGCTCCCCACTGTCTCCCCCACAAGTCAGATATACAGTCACACTATCACTTCAGCAAGTAGTAGTACTCCTCCTAATGCTC
The DNA here is from genome assembly GCF_028390025.1 of Pseudophryne corroboree. Taxonomy (NCBI): domain Eukaryota; kingdom Metazoa; phylum Chordata; class Amphibia; order Anura; family Myobatrachidae; genus Pseudophryne; species Pseudophryne corroboree. Next base: position 391,439,229 of record NC_086447.1, on the reverse strand, counting down.
CCCAAAATTACTAAAGTAAATACTGTGTCTCTCTCTACTCTAGTCTCACTCTCTTCTCTATAAACGGAGAGGACGCCAGTGTCACAACTGAGGGCTGATGACCGTGACTGGGAGCCTCAGTTGTAGGGGTTGACGGGTACTTGAACTTAGGAGGAGCCATGTGACTCCTGGACATGCGTAAAGACAGTAGCAAGGATGCCCGAAGGCGTGACCACGACAACTGGAAATATCTTTCAGCGATTTTATTAAATGAAAAGTCATAAAACTTGCAAAAACAATAGAAAGTCACAAGTGGAAATTTAGGTGTGCAACTGGTTAATACCAGTAACCTGGAATGTAGAGAAAAGTTCTGTAAACTGTAAATGAACTAGGGTTCGCTGGAAAACTGTAGTTGTTGAAGAGTGGCTGCTGGAAAGCCGAAATACAGACACAGGTGAGTAAGGTGATGTTGTAGAGGGTTAATCACAGAGGTGTCGTGTTACACCACAGAGTGTAACACAGAGGAGTCAGGCTTGAATGCAGGAGAGTTCACTGGAGAATCTGTAGAAGACTGCACACAGAAACCACTGGAGACAAATGAAGCACTGCAGAGAAAGTCCATGGAAGAACTGCTCACTGGAAACACTGAAGACCATTGAAGCACTGACATCCTTCAGTGCTGGGACAGGCTATTTAAACCCACAGGTTAGCAGGGATTGGTGGGCAATTAACCAGAGACCAGAGTACAGCTGCTGTGTAATCAGGCTGGGAGCAGAGTGCAGCTGATTGGCTGAAAAGTAACATGTGATGAAAACAAACATGGCTGCGCCCATGTTTGAACTTGGAGGGAAAGACCGTTTGTAACTTGCATGTGAGTTTTAACCATGAAGCTGCCAGAATCACAGTAAAGAGATTTGAGAAAATGAGATGCAGCATGCTGCACACAGACAGCGCAGATGGAATCCAGGCTTGGGACACTGGGACAGTCTCAGGAGGCATTTGGAAGGTAAATACTAATAAAGGAATTACCTGGATCGTGACAGTACCCTCCCCTTTAGGAGTGGCCCCAGGACACTTCTTAGGCTTGAGGAGGAAATCTGGCGTGGAAAGCCTGAAGCAACTGGATTGCTAGAAGTCCTCCCAATCTTCTTCATCTGAAAGGACTGAGGAATAACATGTAGAAGGTCCCTTTCCTGGATTAGAAGTACGAGAAAATCGTGCTTTTGAAGCTAGCACTCCAATAAGTCTTAAATTAAATCTTGTTCTAGAACGAGGACTTTTCATACAGAGACCTGTAGAGCTTTTTGGTAATTCTGGAACCTCTTCATGCGTGAAAGCGTAACAGGAAAGAGCAGGACCTCCCATAATGTAGCTTGAGTCATCAACAAATTCACCTTCGGAACCTGAATTGAATCCTGATGAACTTGAACTGGCTGGAACCAGAGGAGTCTTTGGACTGACGGATAGGACTTGATTAGATTCGAAGGTGCTGGAATCGGCTGGAACTGAAGGAGGCTTACTGGAATCGGCTGGAACCGAAGGAGTGTGAATCCGGTTGGAACCGGAATGAGTGGTATCCAAGTGTTCAGCTAGAACATCCTGGACCAGGTCCATGCTGGATGCCAACAGGGTGGTGCTCTCTGAAAACGGCAAACAGGAGTTCATAACTGCATCTGTAGCACAAAAATTTCCATCTGGGAACTCGGCTCTGGATACTTCCCTTGGGGCTGAAATTTCGGTGACCCCTCCTGGGGTTGACGAATCAGACACCTCTCTCAGGGTTGTTTTCTCCAGCACCCCTCCTGGGGTTAACAGATCAGAAACTCCTTTTTGAGAAGACTCATATGCCCCTAGTAGAGCTTGAACATTGGATACCTTTCCTGGAGCTGTAGAAACAGACGCCCCGTCTTGGGCTGCAGAAACAGACGCCCCGTCTTGGGCTGCGGAATTGGATTTCCCTTTGGTGAAGAAAGTCTCATTAAATCTCTTTTGTTTCCCAGAATTGGAAATGGGGCTCCTGGACACAGGACCCCAATTGTAGAATTGGGTTTTTCTTTGATCAACTTTTATATTTTTCTTGACCGGCTCAGAAGGAGCTGAAGATTCCACATAGGAAGGTTGGAAACTAAGAATGCTGGGATGTGGAGATCTATCCCACTTCCGTGGTTTACGGAGAGAACAGTCTTTAATAAAGTGATCAGAACCCCCACAGTAGAAGCAGAGTTGAAACTGCATGCGACGCTTGCGTTCCTCTTCAGAAAGTCTAGACTGTGGCTTACTCCGGAACTTATCTTTACTTGGAGCAAGGGAAAACGACTTGGACATAGAGAGATTGGCAGCTGTTGCATCTGTGTTCTCAGCAAACTGTGGGCAGGTTTTCATGGAGATGGGAGCAGAGATAATAGGAGTATCACAGAGACACTTTGAAATAACTGGAACGATGCTAGAGAGAAGGTCTTGTAACTGAACCAACAGTTGACTGAGAGTCAGGACACTGGATGCCCCTGAACCACGGAGGGCCGCTTGAATTTCATCCAACCGGGAGGAGAGGTCCTGGAGACAGCGAACAACATGGCCTTGAGCATCCTCCTGACGTTCAAGGCGGATTGCCAGTTCTTGTATCAGCCTAATCGCTTGGGCCTGGTCTCCGGCTGGATCCATTTGGTCAGTGCTTACTGTCACAACTGAGGGCTGATGACCGTGACTGGGAGCCTCAGTTGTAGGGGTTGACGGGTACTTGAACTTAGGAGGAGCCATGTGACTCCTGGACATGCGTAAAGACAGTAGCAAGGATGCCCGAAGGCGTGACCACGACAACTGGAAATATCTTTCAGCGATTTTATTAAATGAAAAGTCATAAAACTTGCAAAAACAATAGAAAGTCACAAGTGGAAATTTAGGTGTGCAACTGGTTAATACCAGTAACCTGGAATGTAGAGAAAAGTTCTGTAAACTGTAAATGAACTAGGGTTCGCTGGAAAACTGTAGTTGTTGAAGAGTGGCTGCTGGAAAGCCGGAATACAGACACAGGTGAGTAAGGTGATGTTGTAGAGGGTTAATCACAGAGGTGTCGTGTTACACCACAGAGTGTAACACAGAGGAGTCAGGCTTGAATGCAGGAGAGTTCACTGGAGAATCTGTAGAAGACTGCACACAGAAACCACTGGAGACAAATGAAGCACTGCAGAGAAAGTCCATGGAAGAACTGCTCACTGGAAACACTGAAGACCATTGAAGCACTGACATCCTTCAGTGCTGGGACAGGCTATTTAAACCCACAGGTTAGCAGGGATTGGTGGGCAATTAACCAGAGACCAGAGTACAGCTGCTGTGTAATCAGGCTGGGAGCAGAGTGCAGCTGATTGGCTGAAAAGTAACATGTGATGAAAACAAACATGGCTGCGCCCATGTTTGAACTTGGAGGGAAAGACCGTTTGTAACTTGCATGTGAGTTTTAACCATGAAGCTGCCAGAATCACAGTAAAGAGATTTGAGAAAATGAGATGCAGCATGCTGCACACAGACAGCGCAGATGGAATCCAGGCTTGGGACACTGGGACAGTCTCAGGAGGCATTTGGAAGGTAAATACTAATAAGGAATTACCTGGATCATGACAGCCAGCCACGTCCTCTCCCTATCAATCTCAATGCACGTGTGAAAATGGCGGCGACGCGCGGCTCCTTATATAGAATCCGAGTCTCGCGATAGAATCCGAGCCTCGCGAGAATCCGACAGCGGGATGATGACGTTCGGGCGCGCTCGGGTTAACCGAGCAAGGCGGGAAGATCCGAGTCGCTCGGACCCGTGTAAAAAAACCTGAAGTTCGGGCGGGTTCGGATTCCGAGGAACCGAACCCGCTCATCTCTATTGGCAATATTGATGATCAGCCAGGGAACCAATGGTAACTTGAAACAGGAATTGTATAGGCAATTGGTAATGCAGATGATCGGCCTGGAAACCGATAGTAACTTGCAACAGGATTATACAATGCGGCAATGCTTGCATACAACAACGCTGGATGCTTTAGTGCAGGTTGAATAACACAGTGCTCATGCAGAGTAATAACAAACAGGTGAGAATGATATGCAGCACCTGGAGAGAGTCTCTTACTGCAAGTGCTTTTAGGAGCAGAATGTAACTGAAGCTGAATACAAACTGGAAGGCTGGTACAATACCTGTAGTTCCACGGAGCACTGACACAGGAGCAGTGGTGCAAGTAGAAAAAATGTCTTATAGGTACTGTGTGCGCCTAAAAATGGGTGTGGCCAAATTCCACATGGGGCATGGTCAATGAAAATGGGGGCGTGATACACATATGGGGGGGCCAGATATACATATGCCCCCACAGTGCCAGATACGCCCCCACTGTGCCTGATATGCCCCACAGTGCCAGATGCTCAAATGCCCCCAAAGTGCCAAATGCACAAATGCCAGATATGCCCCCACAGTGCCAGATACACATATGCCCCCACAGTGCCAGATATGCCCCCACAGTACCAGATATTCCCACCAGAGTGCCAGATATGCCCCCAGTGCCAGATATGCCCCTAGAGTGTCGGACATTCCAACCAGAGTGCCAGATATGCCCCACAGTGCCAGATATACATGTCCCCCAGAGTGCCAGATATGCCCCCACAGTGCCAGATATGCCCCTACTTTGCCAGATACACATGCCTCCAGAGTGCCAGATATGCCCCCACAGTGCCAGATATGCTCCCAAATATGCCCCAGCAGTGCAACTCACCGCACTGTCGTCTTCGTCTTCTGCTGCTGCTGCTGCTGCTGCACAGCACGTGCCCCTCCTGCCCTCAGTACAGTCTCCGCGTCCTCCTGCGGCGGTGTCCCGTATTTTAGATCTGGTGCGGGTCCGCGAGCCAATCAGGTCTCGCGATCCGGCAGCTCCTGATTGGCTACCGGTCTGTGAGCTCTGATTTGCTCATGAACCGGTGTTTCAGTGCACGCCACGGCCGCCGGACTGTGTCATTGTGTCAGACAGGAGAGGAGACGCGCATGCTGCGCTCTCCTCTCTCCCTAAAGTGGTGCTCTGAAATGGGTGCGGGTGGTGGTACGGCGTACCCGCTGCCAAATTCTTCAGGGTACACTGTACCCAACCGTACCCGCACACTTGCACCACTGCACAGGAGACTGCTAATGAATGCTGGAGCAGAATGCAGATGGAGCTGCAACTGAACTGGATGCCTGGTGCCTGTAGTTCCACGGAGCACTGACACAGGAGATTCTCAGGAGACTGCTAGTGAATGCTGGAGCAGAATGCAGATGAAGCTGCAACTGAACTGGATGGCTGGTGCCTGTAGTTCCATGGAGTACTGACACAGGAGAGTCTCAGGAGACTGGAACCAGGAGACGCTTTTTCACAGGATGTGACGCGTTGTTCAAGGCAATGATACTGAGGAGGAACTCTGGATATATACCCCTTGGTCAGCAGGAATTGGAGAATCAAGTCATGTGAGCGCTCCAGTGCACAGAGGCATACCCTCCAACATTTTACACATAAAAATCGGTACAAATTAGAAAAGGGGGCATGGTCAACTTTTCCTATACTTTCAATGGAAGTTTGGAGAGCCAAAAATCGGTACAGGCCATAAAAAAAAGGTACTGTACCTATTAAAAAGGTACCCTCCGTATGCAGGAGTGGATAGCACCAAGTCAGCTAACTGCAGGTGTCATGACAGCACCCATACTCTGGAGATGGTGGGAATACATTGGGGTACGCGCTGTATGGCAAGCGGGGTACACACTGGAGACAGTCTCTGCACATGGCAGGCAATCATGGAACATGCTGCCAGGCTGAGGATGTGACCTCCGTAGGCCATCACATCAGAGCACTGGTAAGTGACGTGATGTAAAATGCAGATTCCTGACACTGCACACAGGCCTTTTCTCTTAATCCGCCTCGGTGCAGCTGTACTACATCATCTTTACTGTTGCTAAATCTGCATGTGATGGCGCTTCCATTTGAACTGACGTCAGTTACACGGTACATTAGAGGTAGGTTCAAGTGAGAAATGCATCCAAACCATCCAGCAGATAAGCAGTGTCTATGTAAAGCATACCTCCTAACATTTAGTGTTGGAGAATTGGGACAAGGAAGTGTGGTAACACTTAATGGGAGTATGGTCACATATGGATGTGACCAGAGCTTCCAATTTGTTGGATTGCCCTTAACCTGTTCCTCCCCATTAAATACTAAATTTGCATGCTGCACACTCCATGGTTATACACAACACCAGCATACCTCCCAGCTTTTGTGAAAAGCTAGGAGGGACAGTAATGCATGCCGAAACCGCGTGCCAGACATTGGGGGCATGGCCTCATGGTAAGGGGACATGGCTTTGTGGTAAGGGGCGTGGCCTCATGGCAAGCACCACTATAACAGGCCTCGCCCCGTGTTTGTCACTATGGGGGCATGGACAGTGCTCGGTGAGCTGCTGGCCATGCCTCTGTCCATCTTTGTCAGGGAATAGATGCTATGCTCATGCACACAGCATCTATTCACTGCTGCTCTACTCAGAGCAGTGAGTGACAGGGGGGATCTACCAACTGCCCACCACACCCCCCACCCTGGGACACTGCGACCCGCGGGTGGGATGGTGGAACAGACCGTGAAAAATGAGATTGTCCCGCCAAAATCGGGACAGTTGGGAGGTATGCACCAGTGAGCAGGATATACTCTACATCCTCAACTGCTGGGCAGATCAGGACAAAGCTATGCAAATCAGTAGGTATGCACAAAGTGTTCAAACTGGTACTGCCTAACCTAAAAGTGTGACAATTGTGAGATACTGTATGTGTTAAGATATTTAAATTACTATACAGGTTGAGTATCCCTTATCCAAAATGCTTGGGACCAGAAGTATTTTGGATATCGGATTTTTCCGTATTTTGGAATAATTGCATGGGTCTGGGACTGAGGGTCGACAGCACAAAGGTTGACACACCTTAGGTCGACGCCAATTGGTCGACACACCTTAGGTCGACATGGACAAAAGGTCGACATGGCAAAAGGTCGACAGGAACAAGGTCGACATGGAAAAAGGTCGACATGAGTTTTTTATGGTTTTTTTGTGTCGTTTTCTTCGTAGAGTGACCGGGAACCCCAATTAGTGCACCGCGTCCCCTCGCATCGCTCGCTTCGCTTGCCATTCTTCGGGCATGGTGCCTTCGCTCCGCTAGCGCTTCGCTCGGCACACTTTACCGTTCCAATCGTAGTCCACGTGGATCGTTAAGTATGAAAAGGTTCAAAAAAAGAAAAAATCGTGAAAAACTCATGCCGACCTTTTTCCATGTCGACATTTTGTACATGTCGACCTTTTGTCCATGTCGACCTAAGGTGTGTCGACCAATTGGCGTCGACCTAAGGTGTGTCGACCTTTGTGCTGTCGACCTGGAGTCCGGATACCAATTGCATACCATAATTGCATACCATAATATAATAATAATTTGGAATAATTGCATACCATAATAAGATATCATGGCGATGGGACCCAAGTCTAAGCACAGAATGTTTCATATACACCTTATACACACAGCCTGAAGGTCATTTTAGCCAATATTATCATATACTTTGTGAATTAAACAAAGTTTGTGTACATACACACAATTCATTTACGTTTCATATACACCTTGTCAAAGTCGAAAAATATTCCAGAACACACAGCACGTATAAAATACACACACATGCCCACTGTACGTGCACTTGTTCCGCCGTGCGTGCACATATCCGCAATTTGCATATGGTCGCTCCCGCGGTCCTGCGCGTGGTATGGGTATTTACGGCGGAGTTTGTGAACGCATGGAGGGCTATCAAAACATTACATATTTAATCCAAATAGTGCACATTGTACACATACTCCCCTTGCACCACATCAGCAAGTATCAACAGTTTAAATGATTTCAGAATGAAGGGATTCACCTTTGCATGATAGGAGGGGACAGACTAAGGTTATAAGGTGGTGTCTGGTATCCAGCTGTAAGGTATTTTAAGAGTTACATTCCGGTGTTGGTTTGCGGAAGATCGCATGTTCCTGTGGATAGTTATGTGCAGAAGCAGAATATAGATATAAACTGTATTTACTGTATATTATGTATGCGGCGGGAATCCAGAGAAGACCACCCACAAGAGCAGTTGAGAAAGACATCGCCCACCTTTTCAAATCAACCTATGACCTCTCCTGTACTGTAAAGATACATCCCTGTGTCCAATGGACAAAGGGATTACAGTATCCATTGTATTGCTTTTGGAAGACTTGTATAAATAAAGCCTGCTGCAGGCCGGCCAGACACAAGACTCTTAACGGTATCTACCTGATTAGCGGAGGACTGGACCAGGAAGCACATGCGAATATTCTCACGTATGTACATTGACTGTAGCCATTTACTCTGTTGTATTGTAGTGTATAAATTGTATTGTTAACCCCCTTTCAGATATATTACTCTGTGGTGTCGGAACCCAGTGATTAACTACAAATCGGTGTTGTGTCCTCTTTTCCCTGCTAGGGTTTAAAGTGTATTACATTACCTAACTGTATAAGGTTCAAAAGTGTATTAATAAGGTGTGTACGTGCTGCAGGTACTTTGTACCGTCAACGCTGCATAAGGTGTAAAGTATAATATCATTGCATTGCATTACGACGAAGGTTTAAGGTGTATCAATTGAGTGTGTATGCGCTGCGTGTACTTTGTACCCTCAGCGCGGCGTTTGTACGCAGAGTCTGTACACGGTACGGGACTCATTACGCAAATAGCGTAAAAGGTATATAGAGTGAATATTAAGTTTAGCGGCCGTAGCGGCTCCATGGTAAAAGTGTGTTTAAAGGTATAGCTTTATGGTTTAAGATAATATCGACATTATCAATTGGGGGCTCATCCAGTTTTGCAGCCTAGCAGGTTAAAGCAGACTTTATCTATCAGCAAAGGGCGGACAGGTATCCCACGTAAGCCTTCTCCTGGTTGGTGGATAAACTGGAAACCCTAATTTATTGCTGATTAGATGGCATCTGCTCTGCATGGTTTGTAGGGATGCTGGTGGGACCCGTAAAGTAAATAGGCAAAGCTATTTTAAAAGTCTGTGAATTTCTGTTTGGCGCCAAATGCGCACACAACACAAGCATACACCTGTACTTTGTATTTGTATACCTGCTCAAATTGTTGCCATAAATACTGATTACTAGATTCATTTAGACCTGTACGGAGAAATTTGTTGCTATTTAGTTAAAAATATAGAATAAATATTAAGGAAGTAAACGTAAAACACAAACACAGTCTGGCCTAGTGAAAAAGGTTTATACAGAAACACAACTGTGTTGTGTTAAGTGAGCGATTATAGGTAATATCGCTTACATTTATAGAAGTGTGGGATTTGTACTATTGCGGACGTACGGTTTTTGTACACGTGTCTCGGACAAAGCACGGGACTGCGTACGCAACGTAAAGACATACACACGGTCGCGTGTTTACGCAACGTGCGTAAGGGTACGACCGCTAAGTACACATTACACAATAGCATTGTTTAGTTTAGGGGCGGAACAGTAGCCACGCTACAATAGCACAAATTGCTCGGTTTCCAAAATTTAGTTTAAACAAAACCTTTTTTACTGTATAGCCTCAGGTACTAAGGCTGTTTATCTGAATGAAAGTTAATTTTCTGTACAGAAAAACCAAAGTATATTTGAGTGAACGAACGTGAGTGAGCAAACATAATAAAGGTTTTGTGGACCCAGGGAATTCGGGATCCCGTCGAGTGATACATCAAGTGAGTGGAGACTTGGTGGCGTGAGGCAGCTGACTCACGTTAATATAGATTGAAGTACAAAGGAGCAAGGTAGCAGAGTACCACAGACCAGAAGGTCAGCGAGGTTTAGAGTACCGCGGCCCAGAAGGTCAGCGAGGTTTAGAGTACCGCGGCCCAGGAGGTCAGCGAGGTTTAGAGTACCGCAGCCCAGGGGGTTAGCAAAGGTTTACCCATATAGTTTTTTTTTTTATACGCTCCGGCTGAGGTTTCGCAGCCTGAAAAATCGATTCCATTGGTCGTACGGCGGATAAGTAACAAGTACCTATACGCTGTGCGATTGGACCGCGTGTTAGTGGGTGTAATATTAGCGCAACGTGATACTTTTTTTTTACGAGCTTTGCGTAAAATCGCGGTATCATTAGCGCTAACTATAGCATACGCAAGCGTGATTTGAGTATAATAAAGGTTTAGGGAGTTTTCGCTGGTCTCTCTCAGGAAATCTCCAACAACTTATATTTACTTATATTTACTGGAAAGGGTAAGTTATTCCCAGATACTTCCAGTAAGTAGAGGTTACGTAGGGCCCTAGGTTGGGTACATTGCCTTCGCTATCAACAGTGTATGGTAGTACTGGCCAACGTGGGCGGTGAGCGGGTGAAGAGCGCTCAGAGAACTTTCACCGTTGCCTTATATTGAGTATTTTGGTTATTTTTGTGGGATTAGCCGAAAGGACAATACCTGCAAAATATGGGGGCCAGTTGCTCAAGTAAGGGTCGTTCAACCAGGGTTCAGGTTGACATACCGCGGCCCAGGGGGTCAGCGAGGTTCATAATGTGTGAGAAGTATGGAACACACACAGAAGTTTTGTGCAATGAATGGGATTGTATGACTGCGGAAGATAGGGAACCATTCCCTAAAGTAGGCAGTTTTGAACCAGAGGTATTGCAGAATTTAAGTATTAGGATATGTCTGATAAAATCCCAAAAGCAAAGGGTCAGACACACAAACTGTTTAAATTTACGGCAGCAAGAGGGCGATATGCAAAGAGAATTAGCTCACGCAGCAGGTTCCAAACCTAGCAGGAAAATGATGGCAACCGCACCACCACCACCACCGTATATTGTAGGGGAGAAAGTGGCTACAGACAATGGCATATTGGTATCCGATAAGAGTATAGTTGATAAATGCACTAACGCTAACCCTTGCAAGTTGTATCCCATTTTAAACTTTCCTCAGGACTGCGAGCAAGAAGATGAGCCCAGCACGATATCGGCACTCTCTCTAGCAGCCACCATACAGAACACTCAGGTGGGCACGGCCCAACCAGTAAGATCAGTAGTAAGGCCCCCTAGCGGAGGAATAAGTGAGGTCGTGTCCACAGGTAAGTACGGTACCATACATTATGCAGAGACAATAGCACCTCAGATTGTGGAGTCAACTCAGAATGACGTAATTGAACTAAATCCTGTCAGGGTGATTGCAGTCCCCAATGGGAAGACTGACGCTCAGGGAGTCACTCCCATCAGAAACATTGCTATGCATTGTCCCTGGTCCCGGACAGAATTGAGGACAATTATGTCTGAATTTCCCAATCCCAGAAAGGATCTAGTCGCATGCCAGAGGTTCATGAAAGAATTAGGTACTGCCACCGAACCCACAAACAAAGATTGGCGAACATTGTTACGAGTATGTTTACCTTCCAATATTGACCCCGCAAAATTCATTACTGATTGTAAATTAGACGCAGAAGTACCTCTCACTGATGAGTACTAGAGATGAGCGCCTGAAATTTTTCGGGTTTTGTGTTTTGGTTTTGGGTTCGGTTCCGCGGCCGTGTTTTGGGTTCGAACGCGTTTTGGCAAAACCTCACCGAATTTTTTTTGTCGGATTCGGGTGTGTTTTGGATTCGGGTGTTTTTTTCAAAAAACACTAAAAAACAGCTTAAATCATAGAATTTGGGGGTCATTTTGATCCCAAAGTATTATTAACCTCAAAAACCATAATTTACACTCATTTTCAGTCTATTCTGAATACCTCACACCTCACAATATTATTTTTAGTCCTAAAATTTGCACCGAGGTCGCTGTGTGAGTAAGATAAGCGACCCTAGTGGCCGACACAAACACCGGGCCCATCTAGGAGTGGCACTGCAGTGTCACGCAGGATGTCCCTTCCAAAAAACCCTCCCCAAACAGCACATGACGCAAAGAAAAAAAGAGGCGCAATGAGGTAGCTGACTGTGTGAGTAAGATTAGCGACCCTAGTGGCCGACACAAACACCGGGCCCATCTAGGAGTGGCACTGCAGTGTCACGCAGGATGTCCCTTCCAAAAAACCCTCCCCAAACAGCACATGACGCAAAGAAAAAAAGAGGCGCAATGAGGTAGCTGACTGTGTGAGTAAGATTAGCGACCCTAGTGGCCGACACAAACACCGGGCCCATCTAGGAGTGGCACTGCAGTGTCACGCAGGATGTCCCTTCCAAAAAACCCTCCCCAATCAGCACATGATGCAAAGAAAAAGAAAAGAAAAAAGAGGTGCAAGATGGAATTGTCCTTGGGCCCTCCCACCCACCCTTATGTTGTATAAACAAAACAAGACGAGCACACTTTAACCAACCCATCATTTCAGTGACAGGGTCTGCCACACGACTGTGACTGATATGACGGGTTGGTTTGGACCCCCCCCAAAAAAGAAGCAATTAATCTCTCCTTGCACAAACTGGCTCTACAGAGGCAAGATGTCCACCTCATCTTCACCCTCCGATATATCACCGTGTACATCCCCCTCCTCACAGATTATCAATTCGTCCCCACTGGAATCCACCATCTCAGCTCCCTGTGTACTTTGTGGAGGCAATTGCTGCTGGTCAATGTCTCCGCGGAGGAATTGATTATAATTCATTTTAATGAACATCATCTTCTCCACATTTTCTGGATGTAACCTCGTACGCCGATTGCTGACAAGGTGAGCGGCGGCACTAAACACTCTTTCGGAGTACACACTTGTGGGAGGGCAACTTAGGTAGAATAAAGCCAGTTTGTGCAAGGGCCTCCAAATTGCCTCTTTTTCCTGCCAGTATAAGTACGGACTGTGTGACGTGCCTACTTGGATGCGGTCACTCATATAATCCTCCACCATTCTATCAATGTTGAGAGAATCATATGCAGTGACAGTAGACGACATGTCCGTAATCGTTGTCAGGTCCTTCAGTCCGGACCAGATGTCAGCATCAGCAGTCGCTCCAGACTGCCCTGCATCACCGCCAGCGGGTGGGCTCGGAATTCTGAGCCTTTTCCTCGCACCCCCAGTTGCGGGAGAATGTGAAGGAGGAGATGTTGACAGGTCGCGTTCCGCTTGACTTGACAATTTTGTCACCAGCAGGTCTTTCAACCCCAGCAGACCTGTGTCTGCCGGAAAGAGAGATCCAAGGTAGGCTTTAAATCTAGGATCGAGCACGGTGGCCAAAATGTAGTGCTCTGATTTCAACAGATTGACCACCCGTGAATCCTTGTTAAGCGAATTAAGGGCTGCATCCACAAGTCCCACATGCCTAGCGGAATCGCTCCCTTTTAGCTCCTTCTTCAATGCCTCCAGCTTCTTCTGCAAAAGCCTGATGAGGGGAATGACCTGACTCAGGCTGGCAGTGTCTGAACTGACTTCACGTGTGGCAAGTTCAAAGGGCATCAGAACCTTGCACAACGTTGAAATCATTCTCCACTGCACTTGAGACAGGTGCATTCCACCTACTATATCGTGCTCAATTGTATAGGCTTGAATGGCCTTTTGCTGCTCCTCCAACCTCTGAAGCATATAGAGGGTTGAATTCCACCTCGTTACCACTTCTTGCTTCAGATGATGGCAGGGCAGGTTCAGTAGTTTTTGGTGGTGCTCCAGTCTTCTGTACGTGGTGCCTGTACGCCGAAAGTGTCCCGCAATTTTTCTGGCCACCGACAGCATCTCTTGCACGCCCCTGTCGTTTTTTAAAAAATTCTGCACCACCAAATTCAAGGTATGTGCAAAACATGGGACGTGCTGGAATTTGCCCATATTTAATGCACACACAATATTGCTGGCGTTGTCCGATGCCACAAATCCACAGGAGAGTCCAATTGGGGTAAGCCATTCCGCGATGATCTTCCTCAGTTGCCGTAAGAGGTTTTCAGCTGTGTGCGTATTCTGGAAAGCGGTGATACAAAGCGTAGCCTGCCTAGGAAAGAGTTGGCGTTTGCGAGATGCTGCTACTGGTGCCGCCGCTGCTGTTCTTGCGGCGGGTGTCCATACATCTACCCAGTGGGCTGTCACAGTCATATAGTCCTGACCCTGCCCTGCTCCACTTGTCCACATGTCCGTGGTTAAGTGGACATTGGGTACAACTGCATTTTTTAGGACACTGGTGAATCTTTTTCTGACGTCCGTGTACATTCTCGGTATCGCCTGCCTAGAGAAGTGGAACCTAGATGGTATTTGGTAACGGGGGCACACTGCCTCAATAAATTGTCTAGTTCCCTGTGAACTAACGGCGGATACCGGACGCACGTCTAACACCAACATAGTTGTCAAGGACTCAGTTATCCGCTTTGCAGTAGGATGACTGCTGTGATATTTCATCTTCCTCGCAAAGGACTGTTGAACAGTCAATTGCTTACTGGAAGTAGTACAAGTGGGCTTACGACTTCCCCTCTGGGATGACCATCGACTCCCAGCGGCGACAACAGCAGCGCCAGCAGCAGTAGGCGTTACACGCAAGGATGCATCGGAGGAATCCCAGGCAGGAGAGGACTCGTCAGAATTGCCAGTGACATGGCCTGCAGGACTATTGGCATTCCTGGGGAAGGAGGAAATTGACACTGAGGGAGTTGGTGGGGTGGTTTGCGTGAGCTTGGTTACAAGAGGAAGGGATTTACTGGTCAGTGGACTGCTTCCGCTGTCACCCAAAGTTTTTGAACTTGTCACTGACTTATTATGAATGCGCTGCAGGTGACGTATAAGGGAGGATGTTCCGAGGTGGTTAACGTCCTTACCCCTACTTATTACAGCTTGACAAAGGGAACACACGGCTTGACACCTGTTGTCCGCATTTCTGGTGAAATACCTCCACACCGAAGAGCTGATTTTTTTGGTATTTTCACCTGGCATGTCAACGGCCATATTCCTCCCACGGACAACAGGTGTCTCCCCGGGTGCCTGACTTAAACAAACCACCTCACCATCAGAATCCTCCTGGTCAATTTCCTCCCCAGCGCCAGCAACACCGATATCCTCCTCATCCTGGTGTACTTCAACACTGACATCTTCAATCTGACTATCAGGAACTGGACTGCGGGTGCTCCTTCCAGCACTTGCAGGGGGCGTGCAAATGGTGGAAGGCGCATGCTCTTCACGTCCAGTGTTGGGAAGGTCAGGCATCGCAACCGACACAATTGGACTCTCCTTGTGGATTTGGGATTTCAAAGAACGCACAGTTCTTTGCGGTGCTTTTGCCAGCTTGAGTCTTTTCAGTTTTCTAGCGAGAGGCTGAGTGCTTCCATCCTCATGTGAAGCTGAACCACTAGCCATGAACATAGGCCAGGGCCTCAGCCGTTCCTTGCCACTCCGTGTGGTAAATGGCATATTGGCAAGTTTACGCTTCTCCTCCGACAATTTTATTTTAGGTTTTGGAGTCCTTTTTTTACTGATATTTGGTGTTTTGGTTTTGACATGCTCTGTACTATGCCATTGGGCATCGGCCTTGGCAGACGACGTTGCTGGCATTTCATCGTCTCGGCCATGACTAGTGGCAGCAGCTTCAGCACGAGGTGGAAGTGGATCTTGATCTTTCCCTAATTTTGGAACCTCAACATTTTTGTTCTCCATATTTTAATAGGCACAACTAAAAGGCACCTCAGGTAAACAATGGAGATGGATGGATTGGATACTAGTATACAATTATGGACGGGCTGCCGAGTGCCGACACAGAGGTAGCCACAGCCGTGAACTACCGCACTGTACTGTGTCTGCTGCTAATATATAGACTGGTTGATAAAGAGATAGTATACTCGTAACTAGTATGTATGTATAAAGAAAGAAAAAAAAACCACGGTTAGGTGGTATATACAATTATGGACGGGCTGCCGAGTGCCGACACAGAGGTAGCCACAGCCGTGAACTACCGCACTGTACTGTGTCTGCTGCTAATATATAGACTGGTTGATAAAGAGATAGTATACTCGTAACTAGTATGTATGTATAAAGAAAGAAAAAAAAACCACGGTTAGGTGGTATATACAATTATGGACGGGCTGCCGAGTGCCGACACAGAGGTAGCCACAGCCGTGAACTACCGCACTGTACTGTGTCTGCTGCTAATATATAGACTGGTTGATAAAGAGATAGTATACTCGTAACTAGTATGTATGTATAAAGAAAGAAAAAAAAACCACGGTTAGGTGGTATATACAATTATGGACGGGCTGCCGAGTGCCGACACAGAGGTAGCCACAGCCGTGAACTACCGCACTGTACTGTGTCTGCTGCTAATATAGACTGGTTGATAAAGAGATAGTATACTCGTAACTAGTATGTATGTATAAAGAAAGAAAAAAAAACCACGGTTAGGTGGTATATACAATTATGGACGGGCTGCCGAGTGCCGACACAGAGGTAGCCACAGCCGTGAACTACCGCACTGTACTGTGTCTGCTGCTAATATAGACTGGTTGATAAAGAGATAGTATACTACTAATATTATATATACTGGTGGTCAGGTCACTGGTCACTAGTCACACTGGCAGTGGCACTCCTGCAGCAAAAGTGTGCACTGTTTTAATATAATATTATGTACTCCTGGCTCCTGCTATAACCTATAACTGGCACTGCAGTAGTGCTCCCCAGTCTCCCCCACAATTATAAGCTGTGTGAGCTGAGCAGTCAGACAGATATATAATATATATAGATGATGCAGCACACTGGCCTGAGCCTGAGCAGTGCACACAGATATGGTATGTGACTGACTGAGTCACTGTGTGTATCGCTTTTTTCAGGCAGAGAACGGATATATTAAATAAACTGCACTGTGTGTCTGGTGGTCACTCACTATATAATATATTATGTACTCCTGGCTCCTGCTATAACCTATAACTGGCACTGCAGTAGTGCTCCCCAGTCTCCCCCACAATTATAAGCTGTGTGAGCTGAGCAGTCAGACAGATATATATAATATTATATATAGATAATAGATGATGCAGCACACTGGCCTGAGCCTGAGCAGTGCACACAGATATGGTATGTGACTGAGTCACTGTGTGCTGTGTATCGCTTTTTTCAGGCAGAGAACGGATTATAAATAAAACTGGTGGTCACTATCAGCAAAACTCTGCACTGTACTGAGTACTCCTAATGCTCCCCAAAATTAGTAAATCAAGTGTCTCTCTAATCTATTCTAAACGGAGAGGACGCCAGCCACGTCCTCTCCCTATCAATCTCAATGCACGTGTGAAAATGGCGGCGACGCGCGGCTCCTTATATAGAATCCGAGTCTCGCGATAGAATCCGAGCCTCGCGAGAATCCGACAGCGTCATGATGACGTTCGGGCGCGCTCGGGTTAACCGAGCAAGGCGGGAAGATCCGAGTCGCTCGGACCCGTGAAAAAAAACATGAAGTTCTGGCGGGTTCGGATTCAGAGAAACCGAACCCGCTCATCTCTAATGAGTACACTCAGGAGAATGTACGACAAATCAATCTGCAATTAGGAGTATATTTCCCTACTGTTGTCAAATGGAATAAAATCTTTTCCATAAGACAAAAAGAAGGTGAAACGGCATCTGAATATTTCCACCGAGCACTGCAGGAAATGGCTAGATACACTGGGATCGAGGACATTAAGGACAATATACATCACAGGGAGGTAGCTGTGTCAGTATTAATGGACGGGTTAAAAGAGACATTAAGCACAAGGGTACAAACCACTCCACCTAACTGGAGAGGTATCTCGGTGGCTGCATTAAGAAAGTCCGCTATCGAGCACGTTTGGAACGTCATTAAGCACAGGGAGTCACAGGGGGATAAGCTGATGACAGTAAGTATAAATGCCCTTACAACCAAACCGCATCAGCCAAAACCCCAGACCCCTGATGGTAAGTCACGTTTGGTAGTATGCTATAACTGTCAGAAGGAAGGACATTTTGCACGGAATTGTAGGTATACAAACACACATAAGGTATACCTAGACCAGGATATGAACCACATTATAATACACATAATAGGGATCAGGGATCACATAGGAGAAGTTATGAGCCGCATGCAGGGGGAACAAGGAGGTACCCACCTAGGAGGGACTGGCAGACCTCCAAAAATTCTCAGTTACCCTCCTCACATATTGTAGCTACCAGTGCGCTGCGGGAGGGTCACAATATACAATAGGGGTTGGGCCACACCTGTAGTCTGCAGCCAGTGAAGTTGATTGCTAGCTTTGGTAGTGAACCTGAGGTCACAGTTGATGTAGCTGGTAGATCATTACCTTTTCTTGTAGATACAGGGGCGGCCAGGTCAGTGTTAAATTCAACGGTAGGTATGAAAACCACGGGTAAAACAATTTCGGCAATGGGAGTAACAGGAGTAGTGCAACACTACCCTTTGAGTAGACCTGCGGAGATTACGATAGGGCCTTTGCAGACCAAGCATTCCTTTTTGTTAGCTGCATCAGCTCCGACTAATCTACTTGGGAGAGATCTATTGTGTAAAATGGGGTGTGTCATATATTGTACTCCTGAGGGTGTCTTCTTGGATATACCCGAGAATCACATTCAGGAAGTGCAGGATATGTTAGACACCCCACAAAGGCTAATGTCACACTCTGCTGGTATAGACAGGTGTCCATCCAAGGTAGAGGAAATTATCTCACAAATACCGGGATCCCTCTGGACCAAAGATGGACAAGACACTGGATTGATGGCAAATGTAGCTCCCGTAGTAGTGCAAATAAAAGATGGTAGGATAGCTCCAAAAATACCTCAGTATCCTCTGAAGCCAGAGGTGGAATTAGGAGTGTACCCAGTCATAGAGCGCTTGCTACAACAGGGCATCCTAGTCAGGACGTCCAGCACTGCCAATAGTCCCATCTTGCCTGTGAAAAAGAGTGGGGGGAGGGGTTACAGGCTAGTGCAGGATCTGAGAGGGATAAACAAGATAGTTGAGAGCCAATTCCCAGTAGTGCCAAATCCAGCTGTCATCCTCATGCAAATTCCCCCTACTGCAAAATTTGTCACTGTCATTGACCTCCGTTCTGCTTTCTTTCCTGTCCCTCTGCACCCTGACAGCCAATACCTGTTTGCATTTACATACAGGGGAGTACAGTACACCTGGACTCACCTACCCCAAGGTTTCATTGACAGCCCAAGTATTTTCTCCCAGGCTCTGCATGACTGTTTACAATCCTTTCAACCGGAGAGCGGATCAGTATTAATACAGTATGTAGATGACTTACTGCTGTGTTCTGATTCACTCGAATCGTCCTTGAAAGACACGAAACAGCTTCTTTTTCACCTTTCTAATACGGGACACAAGGTTTCAAAGGATAAGTTGCAGTTGTGCAAGACCAGGGTAAAATATTTGGGACATTGCTTGACGCAAGGACTTAGACACCTCACCGCTGATAGAATACAGGCGATTCGCGACATGACTCTGCCACAAACCCAGCAACAGATCCGCACTTTTCTTGGAATGTGTGGGTACTGCCGAAACTGGATCCCAGGGTTCTTTATACTGGCTTTACCTTTGCAAGAAATGGTCTCTTCAAACAAACCAGATCGGATCTCGCACACAGATGAGTCCGAACCAGCATTTGAGAGACTCAAACAGTGCCTATCACAGGCACCTGCATTAGGCATGCCAGATTATGGGAAACCCTTTAAATTGTACGGTACGGAAAGTGCTGGGTGTGCGGCAGGTGTCCTAACCCAGAGACATGGTGATGCCAGCAGGCCGGTAGCTTACTACAGTGCACAGTTGGACACCGTAGCGCGGTCTCTCCCCACATGCTTGCGAAGTGTTGCATCGATAGCTTTGCTAGTGAGTAAAAGCGAAGATGTAGTGTTAGGACACAACCTGACAGTCCATACACCTCATGCAGTGTCAGCCTTACTGAACTCCGCCCAAACCAGACATGTCTCATCGGCACTGTTTACAAGGTGGGAATTAGCACTAATGGCCCCTGTAAACATCACCATCAAGAGATGCAGCGCACTAAATCCTGCAACTTATCTGCCAGGTGTGCCTGGACAGGCACAAAGGGTGGAGGATGAGAATGATGGTGAAGGAGGATTTAGTGCAGACACTGACACGCATGATTGTATGGAATACCTTGACCAGACTTTCACTGCAAGACCCGACATTAGTGACAACCCACTGGAAGGCGTAGATTTTACTTTTTACACTGACGGTAGTTGCCACAGACAGACGGACTCGGGAGACCTGTGTACTGGATACGCAGTCGTAGATGACAGAGGTATCATAGAAGCAGAACCCCTGGGCCCACCGCACTCAGCACAAGTTGCTGAGCTGGTCGCCCTAACCAGAGCGTGTGAATTGGCCAAGGGTAAGTCTGCCAATATATACACAGATTCTAGGTATGCCTTTGGAGTAGTGCATGATTTCGGGGCCCTATGGCGCCTCAGAAATTTCATGACGGCAGCTGGCACACCTGTAGCGCATGCATCCCACATAAAAATGCTTCTAACAGCGATACAAGAACCAGACAGAGTGGCTGTTATCAAGTGCAAAGCACACACTTACAACCATGATCCAATCTCGTAGAAAAAGAGAGGGAGGTGAGAGTGGTTATGGCGCTGTATGGAATTGCCGGGCCTGCCTGGAAAGGGGGGCTGTTAGAGTCCCCTATAGACTCAAAAGAGATAAACAATGGTAGAAAGGTTTGCTCCCCCTTTTTAGTGTGGCGCCCGAAACCTGTGACCACCTATGGCCACCTGTGACCAACATTGAAGATCCTACCACACCCACCATCTACGTACTGCCAAAGGTCCACAAAAGCCTTACAAATCCTCCAGGCCGACCAATTATAACGGGAACAGGGAGTCTCACCTCAAACCTTTCAGAACTCATAGACCATCTACTTCAGCCTTTAGTCTCCAAAACACTGTCATTCTTAAAAGACACCAGAGATGTCATCAAGAAAATACAAGGATTCCAATGGGACCCCAACATCCATCTAGTCACAGCTGGTGTGTCTTCGTTGTACACCATAATCGACCACACCGACGGCTTGGAGGCTACCAAATGTTTTTTAGAGCAAACAGAGATGAGTGAGGAAAGGAAGAATTTTGTGATGGAATCAATACAATTCATACTTACCAATAATTTATTTTTCTTTAATGGAGATTATTATTTACAGCGGAGAGGGACCGCAATGGGTACCCGTTTTGCCCCAAGTTATGCCAACCTGTTCATGGCATTCTGGGAGCAAAGTATCATCTATGCCGGCGCAACTTGGGGTACACATTTGAAAAATTGGGGACGCTACATAGATGACATTCTCTTTATATGGCAGGGAGAAAGAGAAGAACTTGATAATTTCTGTACCAAACTAAACAATAACAACATGAACATACAGTTAACATTTTTCATCAGCAATAGAGAAGTTAACTTCCTTGATTTAACCATCTACATCAAAAATGAAAGATTTGAAACCAAAACTTACCATAAACCAACGGATACTCAAAATTATATGTCCACTGACAGCGAACACCACCAAAACTGGTTACGAGGAGTCCCAAAAAATTGTCAATTCACGAGAATCAATAGAAACTGCAGCGAAACTGCAGTAAGTGACAATCAAATTCAAAACTTAAAAAAAACCTTTCTAAAAAAGGGATACAAACCAGACACCATCAATACAGCCATATCAGAAATTGCCTCGATAAATAGAGAACTCCTCATCAATAACCAACAAACTACCTCAAATACCACTAAAAGGGACACCAATTGGGCATTCCTTTCCTCCTATGATTCAGAACACAAACTTTTTGAGAAAATAATTCGGAAAAACTGGTACATTCTACAAGGGGACCTGATTCTGAAGAATATTATTCCAGATCAACCACAATTCATCTATCGCAAAGCACCTAATATTAAGAATCATCTTGTCCATAGTGCCTTATCCATCAAGAGTGTGAACCCTATCAGAACTAAAGGCTTCCACCACTGTGGAATATGTCAAGGCTGTAGACAGATACCGTCCAACAAATCAAAGTATACAGAGATAACTGTCAACGGAGTGACTTCGAAAATTCACAACTTCATCACTTGTCATACCACCAATGTGGTATATTTAATCACTTGCATCTGTAACAAGTCCTACATCGGCCGTACCTCACGATCCCTAAAAACACGTATAGGGGAGCATCTTCGAAATATTAAGAAAGGCTTTTCAACACATCATCTATCCGAACATTTTCGACAGGAACATCAATGCTCTACCAGTGCGATAAAAGAATTTGTGGGACTTCTAAATGTCAAAGCTTCCTGGAAGAATAGAAATACAGAAACACACCTTGCCAAAATGGAAATGAAAACCATCTTCAACCTAAAAACACTCACACCGAATGGGTTAAATCAGGACTTTGAAGTTAAATGGTTCTTGTAATAAGTTTTATCCTATTTTCTCAATCCTCCATCTTCAACCATTTCCCTCTCATTCATATTTTTATTAATATTTTTGATTAATTTTTATTAATTAATTAATTTATTAATTACTTATTAATTAGTCCTAATTATTTGCTTCAACCCAGTTCTATTATGAACCGGACAGATTATTTACACATTTATCTATATATTTATTTGTTTTGTGTCTTCTCGGTGGATTTCATTGCTCAAACGACCTGATTCCATCAATTTCTGAGAAACCACAGCCTTTTTCCAGTCACTTCCGGTCTTTGGAACGCAAAACCACCCGTGGAACGCAAGCAGCACTTCCGGAAATGGTCACTTCCGGTTCCGGTGACGTCAGACCAGAAGTCAGCAGCAAAACATGTGGAGGCGTGTCATCTTTCAATCCCAGCACTATAAAGGCACCACAGCACAGCACAGGGGGTAATCTGCTTTGAAAAAGGGACAGGACAGTCCCGAAACGCGTCAGCATTGCCCTGCTGTGCTCATCTTGATCATTGACGGACATCCAGAACTTTCCATCCACGGCTGGTGGGATTAACCTCTTGGAGCCTAAGCAGGGTATATCCCGGGATACCTTGCTTCTTTGACACCTGTGGCTCCATCTGCCTTCACCGGTATGACTTTTTCCTGCCAGTATCGTCCATGTTTTTAGTCACATTATCACATGTTTTTTATCGTGTATTGTGTATGTCATTTTTCAGTAAAATGTAATTATTTTATTGCTGAAATTCATTATTGACACCTAGCTATAGGTGGTCACAGGTTTCGGGCGCCACACTAACAAGGGGGAGCGAACCTTTCTACCATTCAAGATCCAATCTCACTTGGTAACAGCCGGGCAGACGAAGCTGCTAAATCAGCAGCCAGCACCCCCATACAAACAAATATCACTGATGACATTCAACACAATCAACACACAAAAAATTAAATGAAATGCAAAATTTGTGTGCTCTACAGGAAAAGGCGGTCTGGAGTTCAAAGGAGTATGGCCAGGAGTCCTCAGGACTCTGGACAGGTGGACAGGGTAAGCCAGTGGCCCCCAGAGCATATCTTCAAAGCTTAGCTGAGGCGGCACACGGTCTGACTCATCTGGGTAAAGAGGGTATGTGTAAGCTGGTCAGAGCCTACTGGTGTGCGCCAGGATTCTCTTCTCATGCGGGTAAGAGAGCAATGACATGTCTTACTTGCTTGAGGAAGAATATTGGAAAGTCAATACCAACAGAACCATCCCATATCCCGCCGACAGACGGCCCTTTTCAGGTAATACAACTTGATTTCATACAGTTACCACCCTGTAGGAATTTAAAATATGTGTTAGTCTGTATTGATGTGTTTTCCAATTGGGTAGAAGCATTCCCTGCTGCCACAAATACTGCTACGTTCACTGCAAAGAAAATTGTGCAGGAATTTGTGTGTAGATATGGTATCCCTAGAATAATTGAAAGCGATAGGGGTACCCATTTTACAGGTGAAGTCTTTCAGGTTATGTGCAAACTGATGGGAATTAATAGCAAGCTGCATGCTCCGTACCGCCCACAGGCGAGTGCGAAGGTGGAGAGAGTAAACAGCACTATTAAGAACAAGCTGAGCATAGTGATGGCTGAAACTGGATTGTTGTGGCCAGAAGCTTTGCCACTAGTATTGTACAGCATCAGAACCACTCCCAGGTCCCCCCTTAACCTATCACCCTTTGAGATTCTTTTTGGCCGACAACCCCATGTAATGATAGATTACCAGGATGATTTGAAATGCAATAACGAAGTGACTGTAAAATATTTGGTTAGGATGAGCCAGCAGTTGAGGGATCAAAATAGAAATCTAAAGCTGGTGATTCCTGACCTACCGAACAGTAATTGTCATGACATTGAACCTGGGGATTATGTAATGATTCAAAATTTTCTACGCTCAGGTTGCCTCATTGACAGGTGGGAAGGACCGTATCAAGTCTTACTAACCAGCACGACAGCATTAAAGGTTGCCGAAAGAGAGACTTGGGTCCACTCGTCCCACTGTAAGAAGGTCGCTGACCCAGAGAGAACCCGTGACAAAGAGCAGAGTGTAGAGAACATTGTTTCACTGGAGTGTCTGTTCCGGGAAGGTTGAGAGGCAGTACTGTTGAGACGGCACCTGAGTGCGGAGAACAACAAGACCAGAGGCGGTTGTCGCACCAGTTTTTCTTTTTTATTATTTTCTCCATCTCCCACTACCCTCCTTCACTTCTTCCCTTGCCTCAACAAGATGGACTTACCCCAAGAGACTGCATTCCGGGTTTTCCTGTTAACCCTGTTGTTGACCAGAACAGTCTGTTTCGGTGAAAGTCCCAGAGAGGTCGAGAAAGGATCTGGAATGGGTTCTGATGGCGAGGACGGATTTGTAGAATTCCAAGAGCAACACATCACTCGAGCAAAGGCGAGTATCAGAAAACGATTTGGTAGTCAGGGAGCTCGGAGGCACTGTGAAGGGTTATTGGCTGAGGAAAATTGCATTTGTAGGAATTGTGAGAACATAGTTGAGGATGGGTGCATCCAGAGATGTCAGTCCAGCCTTAATATCAACATGGACCATCATCCATTGAGTGATTACCACTCACTAGTGGGTAAGGTCTTAAACCTGACAGAATGCTGGGTGTGCTCACAAGTACCTCAAGGTCAGAGCAAGTCAGGATTAGTACCGTACCCTTTAGCAATAGATGAGGTACTCGAATTACGGGGTGGGAGACCGGTGGACAAGAAATTTAATATTTCTAGGCCCCCTAGTTTGAAGCTCCACCAATATCATGTAGATAGATCCTTATTATGCTTCAACATTTCCAATTACCGAAAACCAGGAAATTGGGAGGTGACATGGAATAACCAAACCATGGCCTTTTCGCATAGAGCTGATAGGATACCCATAGACTCTGAACTTGTACGCCAAATAGCCAACAGTGGAAGGTATTTCCGGTATAGGTATACTCGAGGAAGCAAGACCATGTGGGTTGGAGAAGTATCACCAGGGTACTGTGCTCATATCATCCAGCCTGATACTTGTACTGAGCAGATGGGAGAACTAGGGATTGGGTTTTTCACTTGGAAAGTTTGTAATATGGTAATGTCATATTCTGTCCCTTAAGTTCTCCTATTTCATATGTGGGAGGAAGGCGTATAAGTGGCTTGCCCCGAACTCAGAAGGATTGTGTTATGTTGGAAGAGTGTTGCCAAAGGTCATGACCATAACCCATGATAAGATGACAGATGTTCACCGCAGTGCTCAGGCTCCTTATACTCATACTCACTATGAACACATCGTCAAGAAACACCTCATAGATAGGACAGAGCACGTAGCCTCTGATTTGATCCACGAATCCACCGGGATTCAATTCCTTCTAGCATTAGACATCACCCGTACTGCCAGAGGAATTATAAATTATAGGTATATCCATGCGCTAGCAAACTTGATAGATAATATCACTGAGATGTATGACGACACCTTCAGGTATACGGGTAGGGAGTTGCAAGCTTACAAGACAGAACTGATCCAGCATAGGATGGTCCTCAATTATATCACAGCCGTGATGGGTGGGTACTGTGTCACTTTGGCAACTCAATATGGTGTGAAGTGCTGCACGTATATTACAAACAGCACTGACGACCCCACAGAGATTATCGATCAAAAGATAGATTATATATTGCAGTTGAAGTGGGAGTTCCGGAGGAGGCACAATCTTACCCTGACCACTGTGGGTAATGAGCTGACCGGCTGGGTCTCATGGTTGAACCCACGAAATTGGTTCTCAGGATTAGGAGAGTGGGCTCAAAATGTTATTATGAGTGTGGGAAAGTTTCTCCTTTGTATCCTGGGGGTCGTCATAATTATTGGATTTATATTTAGGTGTGTTCGAATTCTGATGCGGCGCAAGCACGGTACAAAATGGATGAGTTTAAGGAGCGGGGGCATTGTTACAGCAGCAGATTTAATTTATGACCCATCCATAGAGACAGTGTTATGATAAGGATTGCAAATGAATTCCATGGCCTGTTTCTTTCACCCGTTTTTCCTTTGTCTCCCCCTTTGCTCAGATACACCGATCCGGAAAAGACATCGACCCTACCCAAGAACGATTATAAAAATGTTATGTGAACGTATTTTAGATGTGTCTTATCTTCATCTCTACAACCTTCAGTTAGTGACACACATAGTCGACAGGTGATATCCACATATACTAGCGCTCACATATGTTCCCCTTCCATGTATCATCAACTAAATGTGCACCCCATTTGTTGGAACAAGAAGCCGAAAAGAGCTCGGTAGTGTTTGTTGGCCCACTTACAGACCCTTAATACGGGATAAGAAGGATTTAATGTATACTTCGCAATACCTCGAAGCTTATCTAGAACATATACGGCACGATGATACATGCCCCTCAGACATGGATTCATACATACATGCTTTTACTATCCCACAAGGTCATACATTTCCCGCCTACACCTCTCCTCCTACCATCTAATCATCTGTAGATATTGTATTGTATATTTTTCTGTTTAGTGTTTAGATAGTGGCAGTTATTGGCCCTCATTCCGAGTTGATCGGTCGCAAGGCGATTTTAGCAGAGTTACACACGCTAAGCCGCCGCCTACTGGGAGTGAATATTAGCTTCTTAAAATTGCGAACAATGTATTCGCAATATTGCGATAACAAACTTCTTAGCAGTTTCAGAGTAGCTTCAGACTTACTCGGCATCTGCGATCAGTTCAGTGCTTGTCGTTCCTGGTTTGACATCACAAACACACCCAGCGTTCGCCCAGACACTCCCCCGTTTCTCCGGCCACTCCTGCATTTTTCCCGGAAACGGTAGCGTTTTCATCCACACGCCCCTAAAACGCCGTGTTTCCGCCCAGTAACACCCATTTCCTGTCAATCACACTACGATCGCCGGAGCGATGAAAAAGCCGTGAGTAAAAATACTATCTTCATTGTAAAATTACTTGGCGCAGTCGCAGTGCGAATATTGCGCATGCGTACTAAGCGAATTTTCACTGCGATGCGATGAAAAATACCGAGCGAACGACTCGGAATGAGGGCCATTGTTGACTGCCAAAGGGTGGACTGTCAAAGTCGAAAAATATTCCAGAACACACAGCACGTATAAAATACACACACATGCCCACTGCACGTGCACTTGTTCTGCCGTGCGTGCACATATCCACAATTTGCGTATGGTCGCTTCCGCGGTACTGCGCGTGGTATGGGTATTTACGGCGGAGTTTGTGAACGCATGGAGGGCTATCAAAACATTACATATTTAATCCAAATAGTGCACATTGTACACATAGTCCCCTTGCACCACATCAGCAAGTATCAACAGTTTAACTGATTTCAGAACGAAGGGATTCACCTTTGCATGATAGGAGGGGACAGACTAAGGTTATAAGGTGGTGTCTGGTATCCAGCTGTAGGGTATTTTAAGGGTAACATTCCGGTGTTGGTTTGCGGAAGATCGCATGTTCCTGTGGATAGTTATGTGCAGAAGCAGAATATAGATATAAACTGTATTTACTGTATATTGGGTGTCATTCCGAGTTGTTCGCTCGCAAGCTGCTTTTAGCAGCTTTGCACATGCTAAGCCGCCGCCTACTGGGAGTGAATCTTAGCTTATCAAAATTGCGAACGAAAGATTAGCAGAATTGCGAATAGACACTTCTTAGCAGTTTCTGAGTAGCTCCAGACTTACTCGGCATCTGCGATCAGTTCAGTCACTTTCGTTCCTGGTTTGACGTCACAAATACACCCAGCGTTCGCCCAGACACTCCTCCGTTTCTCCAGCCACTCCTGCGTTTTTCCCAGGTAGCGTTTTTTCACACACACCCATAAAACGGCCAGTTTCCACCCAGAAACACCCACTTCCTGTCAATCACATTACGATCACCAGAACGAAGAAAAAAACTCGTAATGCCGTGAGTAAAAAACCTAACTGCATAGCAAATTTACTTGGCGCAGTCGCACTGCGGACATTGCGCATGCGCATTAGCGACTAATCGCTCCGTTGCGAGAAAAAAATACAGAGCGAACAACTCGGAATGACCCCCATTATGTATGCGGCGGGAATCCAGAGAAAACCACCCACAAGAGCAGTTGAGAAAGACATCGCCCACCTTTTCAAATCAACCTATGACCTCTCCTGTACTGTAAAGATACATCCCTGTGTCCAATGGACAAAGGGATTACAGTATCCATTGTATTGCTTTTGGAAGACTTGTATAAATAAAGCCTGCTGCAGGCCGGCCAGACACAAGACTCTTAACGCTATCTACCTGATTAGCGGAGGACTGGACCAGGAAGCGCATGCGAATATTTTCACGTATGTACATTGACTGTAGCCATTTACTCTGTTGTATTGTAGTGTATAAATTGTATTGTTAACCCCCTTTCAGATATATTACTCTGTGGTGTCGGAACCCAGTGATTAACTACAAATTGGTGTTGTGTCCTCTTTTCCCTGCTAGGGTTTAAAGTGTATTACATTACCTAACTGTATAAGGTTCAAGTGTATTAATAAGGTGTGTACGCGCTGCTGGTACTTTGTACCGTCAATGCTGCATAAGGTGTAAAGTATAATATCATTGCATTGCATTACGATGAAGGTTTAAGGTGTATCAATTGAGTGTGTACGCGCTGCGTGTACTTTGTACCCTCAGCGCGGCGATTGTACGCAGAGTCCGTACACGGTACGGGACTCATTACGCAAATAGCGTAAAAGGTATATAGAGTGAATATTAAGTTTAGCGGCCTTAGCGGCTCCATGGTAAAAATGTGTTTAAAGGTAACGGCTTCATGGTTTAAGATAATATCGACATTATCAACCTTATACACACAGTCTGAAGGTTATTTAATACAATGGTGGTCATTCCGAGTTGTTCGCTCTGTAAAAATCTTCGCATCGCAGCGATTTTCCGCTTAATGCGCATGTGCAATGTCCGCACTGTGACTGCGCCAAGTAAATTTGCTATGCACTTTGGAATTTTACTCACGGCATTTTCATCGTTCTGGCGATCGTAATGTGATTGACAGGAAATGGGTGTTACTGGGCGGAAACAGGCCGTTTTATGGGCGTGTGGGAAAAAACGCTACCGTTTCCGGAAAAAACGCAGGAGTGGCTGGAGAAACGGGGGAGTGTCTGGGCGAACGCTGGGTGTGTTTGTGACGTCAAACCAGGAACGACAAGCAGTGAAATGATCGCAGATGCCGAGTAAGTCTGAAGCTACTCAGAAACTGCTACAAGGTGTGTAATCGCAATATTGCGAATACATCGTTCGCAATTTTAAGATGCTAAGATTCACTCCCAGTAGGCGGCGGCTTAGCATGAGCAAATCTGCTAAAATTCACTTGCGAGCGAACAACTCGGAATGACCCCCAATATTTTTTATAACTTTGTGTATTAAACAAAGTTTGTGTACATTGAGCCATCAGAAAACAAAGGTTTCACTATTTAAGTCTCACTCAAAATAGTCCGTATTTCGGAATGTTCCGTATTTCGGAATATTTGGATATGGGATACTCAACCTGTATTGGGGTAATGAGGTCATTGCCATATTGTAGTTATTTTAGTATTTGGTATTATGGGGTCATTGGCATAGTTAATGGGGTCACTGGCAGAGTTATTAAAATATTTCTTACTAAAAATAAATGTGTTTTCACACCCTTTTTACATTATTTTAGTATCACTTGAAAGTATTAAAGGGCTCTTGGAGCAGTTTTCATGAAAAACTTTTCCAAACCCTTTAATACATTTTTTTTTTTTTAGCAACCAGATTCATCCCTATGGATAATGCGATCTGACCAAATTTACTAAAACAAAAATGTTTTAAAAAATACTGCAGTGAGCACTATGTTAATAATGCTGTCCAGAGACAGCGTTATCAGAGGGCTCCCTGCAGATCCGTACTCTTGCACAGCTTTCTCTGCCCTAGGCAGAGAAATCTGTGTGGGGAGTCAGCAATGTGACCAGCTCTGTGTGTCCATTGGATGCACAAGCTGATAACTGTGTGAAAAAAAACGTAAAAAATCCCCCCATACTTACCTAACTGGTGATCGTTGCTCCTGTGCGTGCTGCCAATCATTGGAGCTCCTTGCTGCTCTTGTGACCCCTGGTGCAGAGCCGTCTTAACAGCAGTGTAGGCACCTGGGCAAAGCAATGCACTGGGCTCCCTACCCACCCATCAGCGGTAGGGGTGGGGGGTGCTATCAGCGGCAGCTTTGATGTCCTGCGTCGGTAGAGGGTGTTCTATCTTTCGCTCAGCATGTAGGACCTGGAGAAGTAATTTCTGCTAATTACTCCTTTACTGCACAGATGGGGCAGGAAGGAGAACACTAAACTGTAGAAGGGGATATTGCGCCGAATGAAGGGGCCCTGGTACATGACTTCCACGGTGGTAGGGGGTGTTTAATACACAGGGGAGGGGTCAATAGTGGAGTGGACTTAATATTCATAATTTTCTGGTGGGAGGGCAGCTTACTTTACTTCAGATATCTCCAGTTCCTGGAAATAGATTTTCTAGCTTTAATGGGATAAAAAAAACTAGAGAGTCCCACCTTTCAGGAGGTATGGGGACTTGGGGATCAGAGTTCAGGAGCCAGAGCAATCCACCAACGAAAATATAAAACTGCATATTAGGCATGTGGAGCTGGAGCAAAGACCAGCTGCTTGAAAGCTGATATCACTGGTTCTGGGCACAGTAGCGACAAGCTGCCAGTGTTCACCAAAAGAGGAGAGTCCCAGCTTTTGGAGAATACCCTCAGTAAAACTCTAAGGGGTATATTCAATTGAAGTCGGATCCATTCCGACATTCATTTGTTGGAATGGATCCAACCTGGACTATTCAATGACATCTCAATTTGACTTTTAAAAAAGACGAATTGAGATGGGTGGGGGGGAGACGGGGGAGAGCTTTATAGCCGCTGCTATATCGCTGCTCTCCCCCGTCTCCCCCCTGTCTCTCTGCCTCTCCCATATCTCCTCTGACAGTCCCTGCTTCACAGCCGCCGCTAATGGCAGCGTCCACCCATCTCCAGCAAGCGTCGTCTCGCTAGCTGGAGCCAGGTGGACGCTGCTGTGAGCGGCGGCTGTGACATCCTCCAGCGCTGCTCACCCCGTCCCCGCCTTGGCTTTCCCCATCGCCGTCTTGGCTCTCCCCATCCCCACCTCGGCTCTCCAGTCTCCGGCGCTGCTCTCCCCATCTCAGTTCGACTTTTTTTTAAAGTCGAAATGTGAGATGGTCGAAAAGGCGTTTTCAACACAAGCACGTGGATTGGCAGCTATTCCGCCGATTCACGTGCTTTTTGACAAGTCGAATTCCTCGACTTGTCGAAAAATTTGGGGTTTGATTGCATAGGTCGGAACCCCTTCCGGCCTAAAAAAGTTTAAAACTGACGTCTTTTCGACAGACGGCGCTTTTGACTTTAATTGAATATACCCCTAAGTCAGACAGAACTCGAGATATCTGGCTGGGAAGAGCAATTAACAGGCTTGGATGGGGACTACTGCTTTGAAGTCGGATATCTCCGGTTCCTCATGGCCAATTTTCACAAATCTGGTACCCCTGGAAAGAGGGCTCCCTCGGCTATCAGCCTAGGGCCTTTTTACTCCTGGGGCCCTTGAGAAAGAGCCCATTGAGCCCATACAAAAAGACGGCCCTGCCCCGGTGCAGTAAAGTGATGCTGCAAATCGGCAGCTCACTTCACAGCACCGGAGGTCACAGCAGCAGGGAGCCCCAATGACCGGAGCCCTCCAGGAGCATGATTAGTTGGGGGGGAGGTAGGCGCGGCGGCAGGGGGTAGGCGCGATGAGGAGGGTTGACCTGGCAGTGGTGGAAGTGGCGTTGTTGGTTGAGTATTTTTTATGAAAAATACCCAAATAATGCTGCAGAGTGGCATCGCAGGGACAGAGCTTTCTCAGAAGCTCAGTCCAAGCATGCAATAATTGATACATCCATGCAATGTAGTTATCGCAGTGCAGATTGGATCAATTTCATCCCATCCACATCCTAAGTCCATTTGTAAGCTCCCAAAAGTCACGGCTGTCAGAAAAATAGGCACACAGCCACAACTTCTATTTTATAATAGTAAAAAAAAATTTGTGAGTTTGCTTGAGTAACACTCAATAGAAATGATCAAAATAACTGCTGTGCAAGGCTCATAGACAATTAACCTGTACACACAACAATGCGGCACTGTTGTGTGTACAGGTTCATTGTCTGTGAGCCTTGCACAGCAGCAGTGCCAAGTCACTAAAATACAGGAAAACTTGATGTATTATATAATGATAACGTACAATAAAATATATTGTGGGGAGGGTTAGGGTAAATCTTGGGGGGGGGGGGTTAAGGGTTAGGCAGGGCCAGATTAAGCCCTCGGGGGGCCCAGCGCACCCAAGACAGGGGGGCCTCCCATCCCACCAGCAACCACCCCGCTGGTTGCACCCGCTGCTCACCCCTGCAGAAGGAAAAGACGACTCTAGGTTGCTGGGGAGGGAGAGTTTCACGCTGCAAGGGGCGGAGCGTGGTATGTCCCACACTGCATGCGGCTTCCTCCCCCCTCCTCTCGGACAACATGGTCAGGGATCTCAATCTCTAGACTCCGCTGCTGCCAGGAGAGCTGCTGCTGGAGATGAGAGTGGAGACAGTTGAGACAGCAGCACAAGAGCGGTGACGAACTCTGGACTGTGGGCCCTTTAAGACAGGGGGCCCGAGGTACTGCCCCCTTCCCTTAATCCAGCTCTTGGGTAGAGGGGGAGGTTTGAGGTTAGAGGCTAGAGGGGAGGGTTAGTTATTTACCTAGCAGGTGTCGGGATTCTGCAAGTAGGAATGCCACTGTTAGTCTTCTGACTGCCGGAATCCAGATACCATCCCCATTAGATCCAATGTAGAATATACAGTAGGAGGGCAATCCTCTGAGGAACTACATTATCTTGCTAATTTTTGATGCACATTCTGGGCAGCTCATGGAGTGTATTGATCCTATTCAAGATATTTAGAAACTAATTGGATAAATCAGTCCTCTAGAGCCAGGAGCTCATGAGATGATAGAGCTCACAGCTTCAGGGACCCTCCTATTTGCATTAGGGGGGTCATTTCTATTATGCGTCTTAGAAGATTCTTTAAAGATATAACATGAAATCCAAAAGACTGTACCTTCAGTGGTGTTTGACAAGGAGCAGGGAAATGTGGTGTGTTGTTTTTTAGTGGAACATTGCGGTCGGACAGAAAATTCTGCTGATTCCCATTGCTCTTCACTAATATGTTCAGCTTTGTAGCTTTATTGTTTTCAGTTGCAACTGTCCTTTGGCATCTTTCATCCTTTATAATGCGATTTTTCCAAAACGTTTCCAGCAAATGCTGATACTGGCTCCTAAAAATGTTAAGAGAAAAAATATTATGAAAAATGGGATATATGTAGTATACTGCAATAATATATTTTCCTGAGAACTAACATATCCAAAGGAAACTATTTGTTTTATGCAAGTCTTCTATTGTGGGTCACCTTACATGATAACTGTATGCAGGAATAAAACAGAGGTGACCTAAAAATCTAAAACATAGCAAAACTGGGAAAATGTCATGTCTTTATAGGTGAAAAAAATGATTGCTACTTACTCATACCCAGGAGTAAATCATAATTGTTTCAATTAATACAGTACCTACGGTGGATATGAAAAGTCTCCACACTCTTACTGAAATTGATGATTTTTATAATGTAAACCATGAAATCAAGGTAACTGATGCATTTTTCCACATTTAATGTGACCTTGGAAACAATAAACTGCCTGTGAACAAACAGACAGTTTTTAAGAAAAGTGAAATAAAAAATCTACTGAACATTACATAAGTGTGCACACCCTTTGATAATGGTGCTGTACATCGTCACATCCTATAATGGTGGTAGGTACTATGGAGCTCTTAAAACAATGGCAGATAATCTGAACATGCCAATAGTTTATTATCTTGTAGAAACAGATGCAGATATTACAGTAACAAACAGTATGCAGCAGGTACAGT
Source organism: Pseudophryne corroboree (assembly GCF_028390025.1). Classification (NCBI taxonomy): domain Eukaryota; kingdom Metazoa; phylum Chordata; class Amphibia; order Anura; family Myobatrachidae; genus Pseudophryne; species Pseudophryne corroboree. Next base: position 391,404,805 of record NC_086447.1, on the reverse strand, counting down.
ATGCAGGGATATCCAGTTACAAGAAGGAGCACACTCAGGAGTACGTCCTAGTCTGAGGAGAATAGAAGAAGAAAGACACGCAATGAATGGTACATGGGCAGTAGGACTCTTGACAGATCGGCGGTCATGCTTCCAGCATCTTTAAATTTAATGCCTAGAGGACAGAGAGAGACACAGAGCTCCCTCTCCCAACACTAAACTGTAGATGTGCTCAGAGTATATCCAATCACTTCAATTCCAACTCTTGTTCAAAGATAATTGGCCAGAGGAAAATACAAGATTTGTAGCTGGGGAAGGGAAGGGGGGGGGGGGGGGGGGTGTAGAGCCTCAATGCTAGCGAACACTTGCCAGCAAAATAAAATAAAGATGTATTAAATACAGATCAGCTGTTCTTGTAAGTTTTGTTTGCTAATTTTTTTTAAATGATATCTTCTGGGATAGCCATGGTCTGCTGGGAGTTTTCTAAGCTTTTATCGGATGTCATTGTTGAAAGGCACCAATCAGGAAATTTCTATTTTACACTACGTTGCCATGGATGAATTTTGACAAATGGAAAAAATGTGGTGCGACAGGGACATTGTCAAGCTCAACCCCATTGAAATCTTGTGGAATGACCCAAACAGGGCTGTGCTTGGGAGATCCCATTGCAAATTGATAGGCCTTGAATTGCTACAGATGTGTCATCATACACTGTTGCTCAATGTTGCACTTAATAACCCATCTTGGTGTTCCAGCCCTATAATTACGCATACTACGCATCTGAGTAAGGCGCCACTCATAGAGTGCTATCTGGCCACAATAGAGCCAGCAGCCTGTTTAACTACAGTACTCACTGATCAGTGCTGCTGCCTCCTGTGGACACGGCTCCTCTTTGTGTAGTGCATATGTAATGATGTCATGCGACTCATCACAATGTGCGCAAACTGTGCCGGGGCAAGATGCCAGCCACTGCCGCGTGGAGCCTGGCGTGGAGGAGACATGTTTGAGTGGGAAGCCTGCAGCCCGCATGTAGCAAGGTTTTCTGAGGGGCAATTAAAGGGCATATGTGAAGAGGTCTGTTGGCATGTGCTTGACTCTAGGGGATTTTAAGGTAAAGTACATAGAGAGGTCTGAAGTCTTGTGAAGAGGTGTGAGGGGCATATAACAGGCATGGGAGGAGATTGTTCTATGCCTTTTATCGTCATGTGCTGGGGCCAGCTACCATGTGGAGACTCATAGCCACAGGAGAAACTAATTGCTATATATACCTACATGCATTGAGAGGTGAAGGTATATATATATATATATATATATATATATACGGCTCTATTGCAAACGGGCACTCCTGGTGTGACTAGGCGATCCGTCCGCCTAGTTATGCTGGGCATGCACAGAGACACTTCCATTCAGAGCGTCTCTGTCTGGGTGCGCTGACGGAGACGCTCTTCATTCAAGTGAATGAAGCATGTCTCCATCATGGGCGCATGCGCCCAGGTGGATAGGGACACTCCTGGCAATAGGCGCACCCTAGTCACAGATGGAGCCACGACTAGCGTGGCTCCATCTGTGTGTGTGTGTGTATATATATATATATAATATACTCTGTGTGTGTGTGTGTGTATATATATATATATATAATATACTGTGTATATAGTGTGTGTGTGTGTGTGTGTGTGTGTGTGTGTGTGTGTGTGTGTGTGTGTGTGTGTGTGTATATATATATATATATATATGGACCAGCGCTCATCTGAGGCGGATCCATCGTAAACGACCACTCCCAGTGTGACTAGACGATCTGTCCGCCTAGTCACGCTAGTAGTGCACAGAGACGTTCTCCCATTCATAGAATAGGAGAGTGTCTCTGTCTGGGCGTGCGCCTAGGCACAGACGGAGCCACGACTAGCGTGGCTCCATCTGTATATATAAAATGTGTTGTACTTTTTTAGTATTATCCATTCTTAGTCAATTGTGTTGTAGCTGGATGACTAAGCTAACCCACACAAGTGGGCGGCACAAACACCTGGACCATTTAGGAGTGGCACCGCAGTGACAGACAGGATGGCAGTTTTAAAACTAGGCCCCAAAGAGCACATAATGCAAAGAAAAAAAATAGGTGCAAGATGGAATTGTACTTGGGCCCTCCTACCACCCTTCCACCCACCCTTATGTTGTTTAAACAGGACATGCACAGTTTAATAAAGCCATAACTTCAGCGACAGGTGGTCCCCCTGGAGAAAGCTCTCCAAGTTCTCCGAATCATAGCTAGCTACAAACATACCACCTCCTTCTTTGATGACTTTTCACATTATGAGAAAAGGCAAGAGGAAGAGGACAGTGTCAAGAAGGTGATTTAATATTAGAGAGGCACACGCAATCAGGAACAACACACAGGCTTTCACCTCCACTCCCATATTGGTGTAATGGAAAGGGCTTCAACCAGGCAAATATATAATTACCACATTACTGGACAAACTGAGAACTAGGGGCCAAAGCCTCCGAATTTGTACCCCTTTCTCCATTTTCAGGGATTAAGATAATCTCGGATTTAATGCTGGGATGCAAATAAACTGGTGTATACCACAGGATCAAGATTGTATATTTTCCCCTCCACGGAGTCTGGAGACTCATTTTGTGAAAATCTCGTTGGTTTCTTTTTTTCTATTTTCTTTATTGCATCTTTATTTACAAATTTTGTGACAGGTGCCTTATTTTCATTTTTCCCCGCTCCCAGTTACACGCATGTGAGCATACCTGTGTGTCACAGTTACACGCATGTGAGTATACCTGTGTGTTATTTTATTCAGATTTTATTTTTAAAATAAAGCAGCCGCTAGGATGTTTTAGCAGCCCCTCCTGAGCCCCCACAGCAGCCCAGGATCGGTAAAGTGGAGTTTTGGTGGGTTCGGTACAGTACTAAGCAGGACTGAGCAGTGAACTTTTTGTTATTGAGCCCCTGCCCTAGTGGAGCATACCAATTTAAAGACAAAATTCATTTTATACTATAAGTAGGACTGTGGGAGAAAGCAATGCTAACCCCTGTGACCACAGCATGCCTCAGCCTGGCAAGCCAGACATCTTCCTAGCTGTAAGCCACCATGAGACTCTATACTGGGCCTTATTCAGTAACTGTTTGTGCCTCACAGGGGCTCCTGGCACATCTAGTGCTTCAGTGCAATGGAAAGCTGATGCAATGCATGATCACTGAAACTCTGGTCTTCTAACACCGCAAGGTCGTGCGATAACCCTACGCAGCCCTTCCTGATCTTTCACTATTTTTTCCTCCAAATTTGTGTTCTCCATTTCATAGGACAGCACCCTATTATTATTACAGCACACAGAACAGTGCCCCTTTATTTTCACAGCACCCCTGTATTTTTACAGCATACAGGACAGGGCCAGTGTACATTTATTTTCACAGTACCCCTGTATCTTTACAGCATACAGGACAGGGCCAGTGTACATTTATTTTCACAGCTCCCCTGTATTTGTACAGCATACAGGACAGGGCCAGTGTACATTTATTTTCACAGTACCCCTGTATCTTTACAGCATACAGGACAGGGCCAGTGCACATTTATTTTCACAGCTCCCCTGTATTTGTACAGCATACAGGAAAGGGCCAGTGTACATTTATTTTCACAGCAACCCTGTATTTTTACAGCATACAGGACAGTGCCAACACTCCTGTATTTTCACAACACCTCTGTAATTTTACAGCATAAAAGACAGTGCCAGCACCTCTTTATATTCACAGCACCCCTGTATTTTTACAGCATACAGGACATGGCCACTGTACATTTATTTTTACAGCATCCCTGAATCTTTACAGCATACAAGACAGGGCTAGTGTACATGTATTGTCACTGCACTCCTGAATTTTTACAGCATACAAGACAAGGCCTGGGTACATTTTTTATTCACTGCACCTCTGAATTTTTACAGCATACAAGATAGGGCCAGTGTACATTTATTTTCACTGCACTCCTGAATTTTTACAGCATACAAAACAGGGCCAGTGTACATTTATTTTCCGTGCACCCCTGAATTTTTACAGCATACAAGACAGGGCCAGTGTAGATTTTTTATTCACAGCACCCCTGATTTTTTTTTACAGCATACAAGACAGGGTCAGTGTACATTTATTTTCACAGAACTCCTAAATTTTTACAGCATACAAGCTAGGGTCTGTCTACATTTATTTTCAGTGTACCCCTGAATTTTTACAGCACACAAGACAGGGTCAGTGTACAATATTTTCACTGCACCCCTGAATTTTTACAGCATTCAAGACAGGGCCAGTGTACATTTATTTTCACAGCACCCCTACATTTTTACAGCATACAAGACAGGGCCAACACCCCTGTTTTTTAACAGCATACAGGAGGACAGTGCCCCTGTACAGCACAGTGACAACCAGGACAGCAACACCCATTTGCAGCTGCAGCATGCCTAACAGCACATGACACCACAGTGACAACACCTCTAACAGCAGTGACAGGACAGCACCCCTAACAGCAACCCTAGAGAGCACACACTGACCCCACCCGATGCCACCACCCAGAGAGAGAGAGAGAGAGACAGGTCTGTCTCCCTTACTCTCCAAATCTGGAGTGAAAATGGCGGCGACGCATCACTCTTTATATGGAATCCAAAACCCACGAGAATCCAACAACAGGTTGATGACATTTTTCATCATTCTCGGATCCGAGTCTTGCGGAAAGTCTCGAGCCGGATCCAGTACCCAGCCTGGATCGTAAAGTTCGGGGGGTGTTCGGTTCTCTGAGAACCGAACCTACTCATCTCTAATTATTAATGTTTTTTTTTGTGTTGTGTTCTTTTTAGTGATATTGTTGATACATTTTTATATGAATATTGGTGTAATGCTAATTCAAAAAAGTATTTGGAAACAATAAAATTGTTGAATACCAGCGCTTCTCTCCATGTTGTGGTTTATCTCTCTCACGTCTGTCTCATTCATGTCTGAATGTATCTTTTCCATTTTAGTTTTGGCAATACTTGCTGCGGATAAGCCAACCAAAGATACGGGTGTTAGCAGTAAGGTTTTGCTACCCTATAATTCTAAAAATGATGGCTGCTAAAAAGAAATCATCCAGCGCATTTTATCACAAATGAAAAACTGATATGAAACATAAGGCTGCCAAACTAGCTAGTTTACTGAAAATATTCTTCATGTCTGCTGCAGAAAAATTCAACACAGATCTAATATCAGCTTCAGTGAGTAACAACAATCTTGATCTAACTGACGTTCAAGCTTCATCTAACCTAACAGATGAAAAGTAAATGGAAAAAGAAAATTCCCAAAATGATTCCAGAATTTGCGTTGTAAACACTGAGAACAATACTGACTTGGGAGCTGAAGAAGCTAACTGTCAACTTAAGGAAAATACAGCGAGTATGGTAAATAAAACATTATATTTGTTGGGCAGCATATTTCTTCAGATGAAACTACTGAGAATTTATTTAGAAGTAATGCCTGGGTCTGCAAAAATTGCATTTCCTAACTATAAATGGTATATTGGTATGTGACTTTCATTACAACTACTTTACTTCTTTTTTTTTTTTAGCAATTGACTGTCCCAGTATACTCTTTAACCAATAACATCTTCGATTATGCTGATCCTGCAAATTGGCCACATCAAGTAAACGATCAAATAAGAAGATTGACAGAAAAAGACCCAATTAGAAAATGTACAGATGTGTCCTTTTGTGTCTTTGTCCATGATGCGAAAAGAATGCGGCATGCATAAGCACGCACCCGCTATTCACCATGCGATCGCAGGCAGTGGGACTAGGACGCTCCTGCTGCCTGCTCACTGAAGGGGCAGAAATAGCTGAAATAAATAGGAAAGGGTAGCGGGACGTTATGCATGCGCTACCCTTGTTACGGGCTGGTAAAGGAATTAGTAATCGTATGTGCGTGTGTATGCACGCATCCCACATTTATTGGCATATGAAAAGGACATGGCAGTGCGACGCACTTCGATGCATATGCATCGCTGGAATGCCACGCTGCTCAAATTTAGCAATGATGTAAATTTCAAATTTTCTGAAAGTGGAAGGCAGTTCAATCCAAGTTTGTACAAAAGTATGTTCAAAAAACATTTAACACTTTCCCTATAGATTTTAAGCTTGCGAGCAGGGCTGGTGCTAGGGTGTTCGGCGCCCTCCTGCAAACTAGAAATTTGCACCATCCTACAAATGGGAGAGGCGGTGGATGACACTTGTGGAGAAGCAGTAGGTTACTGGCAGGGGTGGATCCAGAATAAAATTACAGGGAAGCACCATGAGAGATGAAGGAGTATTTGCACACAAATTCCTGGTAAAATGTAATAATAATAATACAATATATAAATATACAGATGTAGCCATGCTCATCTTACTGCGATGTGGCATGTTGTATCACAGTATGCTGCATGGCGTGCCATGGCAGCAAAGATGAGAATGGCTACATCTGTACTATAGTAGTTTATTTGTGTGTGTGTGTGTGTGTGTGTGTGTGTGTGTGTGTGTGTGTGTGTGTGTGTGTGTGTGTGTATATACCCCGACACCCGGGGTATCGAGTGCCTCACTATATATATATATATATATATATATATATACACACACGCTCACATAAAATAGAAAAGGAGACTTACCATTGTTGTAAAGTGCAACGGAATTTGATGCGCTATATAAGAAACTGTAAATAAATAATAATAATAATTGTTAACTCTCTTTCTGCGAGGTACATTGGGTTCCACAGGGAAACATTGGGGTGTAGAGTGGATCTTGATCCAGAGGCACCAACAGGCTAAAGCTTTAGGCTGTCCCAGGATGCATTGCGGCATCCTCTATAACCCTGCCTCCAGGCACTGTGAGCTCAGTTTCGTTAACCAATCCAATGCAGGAGCAGGTAAGAGAGAAGGTAGATGTTAGTCACATAGAACCACATTCTCAGGACAGGAGAAGGGATCAGTGGCTAATGCCAAACAAACCCATAGAAGCTAGGTGCATCAGGGTGGGCGCCATGTGAAACCCAATGTACCTCGCAGAAAGAGTTAACAGCAGTAAGTCTACCATAACTCTCCTTTTCTGCAGCAGGCTACATTAGTTTCCACAGGGAAACATCAGGGATGGCCTAAAGCAATTCCACAAGAAAGGGGAGGGGATGCTCCTTAGTGGGTATGAGAACCCAGCGTCCAAAGGAAGCATCCGGGAAGTGGAAGTATCAAAGTCATAGAACCTAATAAATGTGTTCACAGAAGACCACTTGGCCGCCTTGCACAATTGTTCTGGGGACGCGCTATGGCGAGCCGCCCGAGAAGATCCAACAGACCGAGTAGAATGGGCATTAATAGCAGCAGGAGCTGGGAGACCAGCCTGCGCATAAGCTTGTGCAATCACCATTCTAATCCATCTGGCCAAAGTTTGCTTATTTGCAGGCCAGCCACGTTTGCGAAAACCAAACAAGACAAAAAGGGAGTCTAACCTCCTGATAGAGGCAGTCCTCACCACATATATACAGAGAGCCTGTACCACATCCAAAGACCGCTCTTTGGGCGACAAATCAGAAGAGATAAAGGCAGGAACCACAATCTCTTGGTTAAGGTAAATAGATACCACCACCTTAGGTAAATAAGAACTGCCCAGTCATGATGAAATATTAGAAAGGGTGGATGACAGGACAATGCGCCTAAGTCCGACAACCTTCTAGCAGAGGCAATAGCCAGTAAAAACAAGACCTTGGCCGGTAGCCATTTAAGGTTCACCATCACAAGAGGTTTAAATGGAGACTCTTGTAGGGCATTCAAGACACCAGACAGATCCCATGGAGACACAGGAGGGACATAGGGAGGCTGAATCCATAAGATACCCTGAATGAATGTATGAATGTCAGGTATAGTTTCAATCTTTCTCTGAAACCATACCGACAAGGCAGATATGTGAAACTTGGGGGAGGCCAGACGAAGGCCTAAGTGCAGGCCTCTATGCAGAAAAGCCAGAATTCTAGAAGTTCTGACTCTGTATGCATCATAATTCTTATCAGCACACAAAGTGAAGTAAGAATTCCAGACCCTGTAATAAATCTGAGCTAAAGCCAGGGCCGGCTCTACCATTAGGCAGCTTTAAGCGGCTGCCTAGGGGCGCCGGCCACTGGAGGGCACCACTGAGTTCATCTAGCAAAAAACTGAAGGATGTCTCTGTATGCGGGTCAGTAATGAAATTACAGATGGGGGATGGAACACAATAAGGAGCATACAAACATATGATGCCGGAATCCCGACAGCCGGCAACCTGAATGTTAGCATGCCAAGGAGGGTTTGGGTTAGGCTGCGGAGAGGGAAGGTTAGGGTAAAGGGTAAGGTTAATTAATTTCATTTAAGATGTTGGTATTATAGTGGTCAGCATGCCGCTGTCGGTATTCTGACTGGCAGCATCCCATACCCAAACCCAATTAAATATCCCCATAAGACAACATATACAGTATTATACAGTATATAAAGCATAGCTGGCACTCAGGCACTTTTAAAGTGAAAGTATATTGCGAACAAAGTCACATTTTTTTGAACTTTGTTTACAGTATATTTTATCACTTTAAAACTCCTTGAGTGTTGTCCCTTTATTCTGTATATGTATAACGCAATTCACCCCAGCCTACCTTCATCTCCCTTCCAGGAGGTGGTGGTCGTGGTGGTGGGGGTTGCAGGTTAGGGGGCGCTAGGCTGAAGCTTTGCCTAGGGTGCACAGAGACCTTGCACCGGCCCTGGCTGAAGCCAGTTTATGGGCCTTTAACATAGTTTGGATGACCGCCTCAATGTTAGACATTGTACACAAATGCAACAACAGAGTGACTTAGTATAATAAGCAAGACAGAATACAATACCTGTGAATATATCCATTAGTATATGACTGTAGACACAGTACACAACACCTGTGAATAAATCCGGTATTATGTGACTGAATACACAGTAGAATAAATGATATGGGTAAATACTGTGACACTATATATATGACCCTGACGGACCTATGTCCTAATTCAGACCTGATCGTAGCAGCAAATTTGTTAGCAGATGGGCAAAACCATGTGCACTGCAGGGGGGCAGATATAACATGTGTAGAGAAAGTTAGATTTGTGTGGGTTATATTGTTTCTGTGCAGTGTAAATACTGGTTGCTTTATTTTTACACTGCAATTAAGATTTCAGTGTTTACACACACCACCCAAATCTAACTCTCTCTGCACATGTTATAAGGAAAAGTAAAAAGAGAGACATTTTGAAAGCGCTGACACACTGTATATGTATAAAGAATTACTTTTATTTATTTGTATTCTTTTAATAGTATATAGTAAAAAACACAAATATATATATATATATATATATATATATATATATATATCTCAATTAAAAAGCTCTATATCAATAAAATTCACAGTCACCCTCTCCGTATATATCACATATAGGTATCTCACCCCTTCTTCTGATCTCCAGTGACTGCTCCAATTTTATGTTATTTTAATAGCTTTCTATTTATATCAAAGCAGTCTCTGCAGAGCAGAAAAAATAGTTACTCCCCTATAATTTGCAACAAAATATATCTTATTTATTTATACATTTAAAAGGCAATTTCTTAATACTCTAAAATAGCATGGCAATGTCCACATTCAAGTAGTTTCTGTTGAATAATCACTAGAACATTATCTTCAGTCCGTTTTTAATTGGACTTAATTCTTGATGGACTCGACTGGAATACGTTGCAGTTCACAGTGATAAAATTATTTTCCTTTCCACAGTGTGTTTTGTTAGGATCTTAAAGTCCTTTTATTCCATTATGGGAAACAGTTATTTGCACCATTAGTGCTAGGTTATCTACATGGCCGTGTAACTATTCAGATGAATAAATTCACTTTACCCCGTTTGTCGTCTGTGGACAATTGAACAGGTCAGTTCGCTCCCGGCTCTGGTAGCTGAATTTCCTTTCCGTGAGCCTTATCCGGAGACTCTGATCCCTTCCACACAGGCTTGTAGGGGACTTGTAGAACAGAGAGGGTCTGTGTAGCTGCTGCTGATAGGAGGCGGAGAAACGCGTATGTGACTATCAGCAGCAGCTACACGGACCCTCTATGTTCTACAAGTCCCCTACAAGCCTGTGTGGAAGGGATCAGAGTCTCCGGATAAGGCTCACGGAAAGGAAATTCAGCTACCAGAGCCGGGAGCGAACTGACCTGTTCAATTGTCCACAGACGACAAACGGGTAAAGAGAATTTATTCATCTGAATAGTTACATGGCCATGTAGATAACCTAGCACTAATGGTGCAAATAACTGTTTCCCATAATGGAATAAAAGGACTTTAAGATCCTAACAAAACACACTGTGGAAAGGAAAATAATCTTATCACTGTGAACTGCAACGTATTCCAGTCGAGTCCATCAATTAATTCCAATTAAAAATGGACTGAAGATAATGTTCTAGTGATTATTCAACAGAAACTACTTGAATGTGGACATTGCCATGCTATTTTAGAGTATTAAGAAATTGCCTTTTAAATGTATAAATAAATAAGATATATTTTGTTGCAAATTATAGGGGAGTAACTATTTGTTCTGCTCTGCAGAGACTGCTTTGATATAAATAGAAAGCTATTAAAATAACATAAAATTGGAGCAGTCACTGGAGATCAGAAGAAGGGGTGAGATACCTATATGTGATATATACGGAGAGGGTGACTGTGAATTTTATTGATATAGAGCTTTTTAATTGAGATATATATATATATATATATATATATATTTGTGTTTTTTACTATATACTATTAAAAGAATACAAATAAATAAAAGTAATTCTTTATACATATTATACAGTGTGTCAGCGCTTTCAAAATTTCTCTCTTTTTTACTTTGGCTATATATAGTGGATGAGTACCTCTTATCTGTTGAAAGCAGCGATAGAACTGTAGATTTAATTGCTAGGTACCTGGTTGGCGCTGGGAATATTTTTTTGTTTTCCACATGTTATAAGGAGCCTTGCGTTGCCACCATTTTCACTCCGGACTTGGAGAGTGAGTGAAATAGACCTCTGTCACTCTCTGTGGGTCGTGGCATCGGGTGGGGTGAGTGTGTGCTCTATAGGGGAGCTGTTCCTGTCACTGTTGTGTCCCTGTGATGTTAGGGCTGCTGTCGCTGCTGTTTCATGTGCTGTTAGGGGTGCTGCAGCTGTACATGGGTGTTGCTGTCCTGGCTATCACTGTGTTGTACAGGGGGAAGGGGCACTGTCCTCTTGTATGCTGTGAAAATACAGGGGTGCTGGCTTTAAAAATTCTGGGGTGCAGTGAAAATAAATGTACACTGGCCCTGTCTTGTATGCTGTAAAAATTCTGGGGTGATGCTGTAAAAATAAATGTACACTGGTCCTGTATACTTTAAAAATACAGGGGTGCTGCTGTTAAAATAAACGTACACTGGTCCTGTATGCTGTAAAAATACAGGGGTGCTGCTGTTAAAATAAAAATACACTGGTCCTGTATGCTGTAAAAATACAGGGGTGCTGCCATTGAAATAAATGTACACTGGCCCTGTCTTGTATGCTGTACAAATACAGGGGTGCTGCTGTGAAATTAATGTACACTGGTCCTGAGTGCTGTAAAAATACAGGGGTGCTCCTGTTAAAATAAATGTACACTGGTACTGTCTTGTATGCTGTAAAAATACAGGGGTGCTGCTGTGAAAATAAATATACACTGGTCCTGTATGCTGTAAAAATACAGGGGTGCTGCTGTTAAAATAAATGTACACTGGCCCTGTCTTGTATGCTGTAAAAATACAGGGGTGCTGCTGTGAAAATAAATGTACACTGGTCCTGTATGCTGTAAAAATACAGAGATGCTGCTGTTAAAATAAAAATACACTGGTCCTGTATGCTGTAAAAATATAGGGGTGTTGCTGTTGAAAAAATGTACACTGGCCCTGTCTTGTATGCTGTAAAAATACAGGGTTGCTGCTGTGAAAATAAATGTACACTGGTCCTGTATACTGTACAAATACAGGGTTGCTGCCATTAAAATAAATGTACACTGGCCCTGTCTTGTATGCTGTAAAAATTCTGGGGTGCTGCTGTGAAAATAAATGTACTCTGGTCCTGTATGCTGTGAAAATACTGAGGTGCTGCTGTGAAAATAAAAGTACACTAGTCCTGTATGCTGTAAATATACAGGGGTGCTGCTGTTAAAATAAATACACTGGCCATGTCTTGTGTGCTGTAAAAATACAGGGGTGCTGCTGTTAAAATAAATGTACACTGGCCATGTCTTGTATGCTGTAAAAATACAGGGATGCTGGCACTCTCCGCAGTTGCGATGTCTATGCCTGACCTTCACCACACTGTATGGGAAGAAGAGGCTCCTACCATTTGCACACCCTCTGCAAGTGCTGGGAGGAGCACCACCAGTCCAGTTGCTGATATTGAGATTGAGGATGTCACTGTAGAAGTCCACCAGGATGAGGAGGATATGGGTGTAGCTGGTGCTGAGGAGGAAGTTGACGATGAGGATTCTGATGGTGATGTGGTTTGTTTGAATAAGGCACCAGTGGAGACAGTTGTTGGCCATGGGATGAAAATGCCCATTGTCATGCTTGGGCAAAATACCAAAAAAGCCACCTCTTTTTTTATTTCTCCACCACTCTGGACAACAAGTGTCAAGCCATCTGTTGCCTATGTCAATCCATGATAAATAGGTGTAAGGATGTTAGCTACCTAGGAACATCCTCCCTTATACGTCACCTGCAGCACATTCACCATAAGTCATTGTCAAGTTCAGAAACTTTGGGTAATAGTGTAAGCAGACCACTGACACCTAAATAATGTGGTTTGTTTGAATATTATTTCTCTGTGAGGATGAGGATGTAAACACTGAAGGAGTTGGGGGAAATCTGAGGATAGGGATGACATCTTGCCACTGTAGAGCCAGTTTGTGCAAGGAGAGATTAATTGATTCTTTTTTTGGTGGGGGCCCAAAAAAAAAACAATAATTTCAGCCACAGTCGTGTGGCAGACCCTGTCGCTAAAATTATTGGTTTGTTAAAGTGTGCATGTCCTGTTTATACAACATAAGGGTTGGTGGGAGGGCCCAAGGACAATTCCATCTTGCATGTCTTTTCTTTGCCACATCATTACAGGGGTGCTGCCTATATGGGGTGCTGCACCTCTGCCCTATCAGTCCAGAGGTGCTGCTCCACTGCCGTTTAAGCCCAGGGGTGCTGTTGCCTGTCTACTATGCTGTGTAATTCTCCAGGGGTGCTGCGTATGCTGGATAAGTCTAGGGGTGCTGCCGTATAATTCCTGGGGTGCTGCATACTTGATCCTAGGTTTAAAATAAAGCCTAGAGCATATATGAAATAAGCTTCAACATCACAGATTTGTGAAAACGTAGCTGCAAAGGTGGAAATGGAAATTGCAATTTTGACGAAGTGTTTTCCAATGAGACCACATTTGTGGCCAAAGTCAGTGTGACTCAGAAGAGACTAAATCATGATCCAGTGCACCGGCCGGATAGGTAAAAGTGAGAATTTCTGCTGGAGCATTAGAGAGAGGTCTTCTCAATTATTTCATGTTAGGGACTCACTCAAATGAATGGCTCCAATTAGTCAACCTTAATTTTGATTTATTATTGATGTTCCACATTTTGGGATTATTTAATTACAAAATGCGCATTTGTTGCACAGTGTTCTTTTCCTAAAAGGCTGCGTAGGGTTATCGCAAGACCTTGAGGTGTTAGAAGAACAGAGTTTCAGTGATCTTGCATTGCTTAAGCTATCCATTGCACTGAAGCACTAGCTGGACCAGGAACTCCTGTGAGTCACAAACAGTTACTGAAAAAGGCCCAGTATGGAGTCTCATGGTGGTTTACAGCCAGGAAGATGTCTTGCTTGCCAGGCTGAGGCATGCTGTGGTCACAGAGGTTAGCATTGCTTCCTCCCACAGTCCTACTTATAGTATGAAATGAGTTTTGACTGTAGAGTGGTAAGCTCCACTAGGGCAGGGGCTCAATAACAAAAATTCACTGCACAGTCCTGCTTAGTACTGTACTGAACCCACCCGAACTCAACTTTCCCCATCCGGGGCTGCTAAAACATCTAAGGGGCTGCTTTATAAAAAAAAATTAAATATAAAAAAATAAACAAAACTCACAGGTAAGCTCACATATGTGTAACTGGGACACACATGTATGCTCACATGCATGTAACTGGGATTTGTGAAAAACAAAAATAAGGCATCTGTCACAAAATATGTAAATAAAAATGCAATAATAAAATGGAAAAAAAAAGAAACAAGCTTTTCACAAAATATGTCTCTAGACTCCGTGTAGCGGAAAATATCCAATCTTGATCCTATGGTATACACCAATTTATTTGCATCCCAGCATTAAATCCGAGATTATCTTAATCCCTGAAAATGGAGGAGGTAGAAATTGGAGGCTTTAGCCCCTAGTTTTTCAGTTTGTCCAGTAATGTGGTAATTATATATTTGCTTGGTTGAAGTCCTTTCCATTCCACACCAATATAGGAGTGGAGATGAAAGCCTGTGTGTGATTGCATGTGCCTCTTTAATTTTAAATCACCTTCTTGATACTGTTCTCTTCCTCTTGCCTCTTCTCATAATGTGAAAAGTCATCAAAGTAGGAGGTGTATGTTTGAAGCTAGTTATGATATGAGAAGTTGGCAAGCTTTTTCCAGGGAGCCCACCGGTCGCTGAAATGATGGGTTTATTAAACTGTGCATTTCCTGTTTAAACAACATAAGGGGTGGGAGGGCCTGGGTGGGTGGGAGAGCCCAGTACAATTCCATCTTGCACTTCCTTTTTTTCTTTGCATTAAAACTGCCATCCTGTCTGCCACTGTAGTACAACTCCTAGATAGGCCAGGTGTTTGTGCCGTCCACTTGTGTCACTTAGCTTAGTCATACAGCCACCTCGGTGCAACCTTTTGGCCTAAAAACAATATTGTGAGGTATTCAGAATAGACTGGAAATGAGTGGAAATGAATGTTATTGAGGTTAATAATCTGTGATTTTAGCTATTTTTATGTTTTGTTTTGTTTTAAAACATCCAGATCCAAAACCAAAACCCAAAAGGGTGGTTTTGGCAAAACCAATCCGGATCCAAAACACGAGCGGAGATCCAGATCCAAAACACAAAACCTGAAAAGTGTCCACTGCATATCTCTGCTCTGAATATGTAAAAATTGTCCCTCTTGGGAAGGCTGCTGCTAGTGGCTATGCACAGAAAATAAAAGGCTTTAAGTTCCTATGTTGTTTAGTTTTGGGGTACAAGATTCAGTCCAAAGAAATCAACCTGCAAGCAACAACTAAAATGACCAGTAGCATTAAAAAGTTATTTGTAGAATATTGCAGTACTGATTTTGAAAGTGAATTAATAACTGCTAGAGAACTTGCAGAAACCCTTGAAACAAACACTGATTTTCAAGAAGAGAGACAAGTTCGCCCATGAAGAGTAAAGCATCACTTTGATTATGAATCCACAGACGAGCAAGGTATTAGAGATACAGGTTGAGTATCCCATATCCAAATATTCTGAAATACGGAATATTCCGAAATACGGACTTTTTTTGAGTGAGAGTGAGATAGTGAAACCTTTGTTTTTTGATGGCTCAATGTACACAAACTTTGTAATACACAAAGTTATTAAAAATATTGTATTAAATGTCCTTCAGGCTCTGTGTATAAGGTGTATATGAAACATAAATGAATTGTGTGAATGTAGACACACTTTGTTTAATGCACAAAGTTATAAAAAATATTGGTTCAAATTACCTTCAGGCTGTGTGCATAAGGTGTATATGTAACATAAATGCATTATGTGCTTAGATTTAGGTCCCATCACTATGATATCTCATTATGGTATGCAATTATTCCAAAATACGGAAAAATCCGATATCCAAAATTCCTCTGGTCCCAAGCATTTTGGATAAGGGAGACTCAACCTGTAATACAGTTTTATTTTATCAGTATGTACTACTAGTATGTATGTGTACAAATGGAGCCTCCGTCATTTCACCCTGCCTAGTCGCAGGCGTTCACTCCCGGCATGACTAGGTGATCCGTCCCCCCTAGTCATGTCGGGAGTGCACAAACCGCTTCCCATTGTAAGCGTCTCTGTGTGGGTGAGCGCGCGTGCCCAGACGGAGATGCTCTCCATTCAAGTGAATTGGGAGTGTCTCCATCCAGGCGCGCGCACCTGTCCGTCCAGATGGAGACTCTTACAGTGACTAGGTGCGCCCAGGCGGGTGCGCCCAGTCACAGATGGAGCCTGAATAACGTAGGCTCCATCTGTACATTACTTTTTACATCTTGTGTGAAGTGAACGTCAACTACTACTTACTTAAGTAGGGTGAGGTTTTAACATTTTTAATTAAAGAACAATTGTATTCTTGAATTGATATTTGCAGAAAATAAATGACCTGCTGTGAGGAAAATATCATTGTGTTTCACTTATTTGTTTCCTAGATTACTAAACACATAGTGAAAGGTATACAAAATATTCAAGGGAATCACAGAGAAATGTTTTTAGGAAAACCATTACAGTATCATAAAACTGCAAAGTTATGACTAAATCATTGACTACAATTACACTAAAATGTTATCTGAGATCCACTGAATAAATCTTGACTAAGACGGAAAAAAAGACTAAAATGTGATTTTTAATTTAGACAAATTGTAAGAAAGTGACTAAGACTACGACTAAATTGAAAATCCTTGACAAAATTAACAATGCTTTATCCTGAATGTAGTGCCAGACCCTACATCATTTATCCTCACCTCAGACTCAGTTACATCTGCTGTAGTTTCATATCTGCTCAGTTCACCAGTCTGCTGCCAATAGCGCCTAAGCCTGTATCTGACCTTATTGGAACCATTCTGAAAACAGAACCAATATTATTATTCAATATAGAACTAGATTATTGATAGTTGTACAACTATTAATGTTAGTTATGCCAAAGGGATGGGCCCAACATTTAAATTAAATATAATATAAATGTATATATTCAATGGCTTGTACCAGTTTAGTTTTATTTATATTTCTCTTAATGTGCTTTAAGCCTTTGTGTGTATATAATATGATTTATTCCATTATCCATGGGGTTAGGGGTGGGGGGACACCTAAATCTATATTTGCTTATAGGGTTGGGCCAGCCCTGTGCTCTAGGTCTTGGGAGACTTGACCATGTCAAGCGGCTTTTTGCTCAAAATGTGCATTCTGTATACACAAATAAACTACTGAAGTAATAAAACTGTATTGCTAGTGTACACAGACCGCTGTGATTTGTGACATTCGAACATCTTTGTGTGACTGAGTCTGAATTTTGCAATACGGGCTCTGATACTAATAGCTACAGCTTTCCTCATGCCAAGTTCCATTGTGCATAATCTACAACATTGTACAGATGTGTCCTCATGTATTGTGGCTTCAGTCACGCCAAGTAACCGCTTTAGGTGTGCCAGGTCTGAGGAGTTACGTACACACCAAACATCATTCTCATTTAAAATGTTCATCTTATTCACATAAATAAAACAACTGGAAACAACATTACTCTACTAGATTACACTGATCACTGCAACATTTGTACATCTGTGCACGAATGAGTGTTAATCTGTTTATGAAGTGCTACTATTCAGTAGCTATGGCTTTTCCTCACGTCAAGTTCTGTTGTGCTTCATCTGCAACTTTGTATGTGTTTAAAACAAATTTATAAGTGGTTACATTCGCAGCGCAGCATCTCTAGAACACTTTGGGGCAGCTGTATTAAACCGGGAGAAGTGATAAAGAAGTGATAAGTGGAAGGTGATAATGCACCAGCCAATCAGCTCCAAACTGTCATTTTTTAAACCCATAATGATTGGCTGGTGTGTTATCATCTTCCACTTTTCACTTCTCTATCACTAGTTTATCACTTCTCCAGGCTTAATACATCTGCCCCTTTGAGTGATGTTTTGCTGTGTATATGATGCAAATAATATGTAAAACGTAAACAAAAAGACAGTACAGTATGCTGCACCTCTCTGAGTGGGTCATGACAAATGGCGTATAAACTAGAAATGAGTGGGCTCAGTTCCCAGAGAACCTAGTCCACCTGAACTTACCCAATTCAAGGGAATCCGGACCAGTGCTTGGATCTCCCTGCCATTTTCAGATTCCAAAATGATGCAAAACGTGACAATCCCGCTTCAGATCTACAGTATATAAATCCCTGCATCAGTGATTCAGACACCATTTCACACAGTACTGCTGTAGAGTTCTGTGCTCTGACAGTTTGTGCTGACTCCATGCTGTGTCCATAAACTCCAATGTGAAGCTGACCTATCTGTGTCTACTGTGTCCATCCAGTCCAGTGGCTGAGCTGAACTCTCTGACCACTCCAGTGCTGTTTAGCTGACCTAACTATTCATTTTGTCCATCCACTCCAATGCTGAGCTGACCTGACCTATCTGTCCATCCACAAACTCCAGTGCTAAGCTGACTTATCTATCCACTCCAATCCCCTCAGACAGTTAGCAAGTCATTGTTTCTTTTTTTTTTATAGTGCAGGAACTTAGTTACAGTACATCTATTGTCTAAGTATGTCACACTGGTGCTGCACTGTGATTCCACAGACCATACCCCACTGCACTCACATAAATAATATAATCACTGGGACTATGCATTGTGAGTTGTCATTTAGATAGATAGATAGATAGATAGATAGATAGATAGATAGATAGATAGATAGATAGATAGATAGATTTTATTATCATTGTTAAAAACAACAACTAAATGAAGATCTGGGACATTCACATAAAAACTTACAGAACACCAGTCAAATTAAGACGAACGATAACATTTGTGAGAAAAAGTTTTAAAAAGTTAAATAGTTTTTAAAAATTGTTCTTTTTTGTACAACTTGTGTGAGCTGTACCCCACTGTGACTTTGTTCACATAAATATAAGCATGTGACTCCCCACAGTTTGAGTTATTTGCAAAAATAGTAAAAAAATAATGTGTTTTTGTTTGTGCAACTTGTGTGTATTCATCGATATGGATAATGATCAGTTAAAAGAAGATCAAGACCAGCAAAAATATTAGCATTGCAGCTGCTGCCTCCAGTCATGATGATACTAGTCCTTCAATGTCATCTACTAAAGATGATGCCCAAGGACATAGACGGTTTATGTCAGGGCATCTGAAATATAAAACAATATTTTACAGTGGTAAAGAAAAAAACAGCTCTAAATAAGGTAAAAATTACTGCAGAAAAACATAAAATTGGCAATTTTTCACCACATGCAGTGGTAAGGAAAGGCTCAGTCATTGGCCTTTATTTATGAGTAGTGGTTCTGCAACTGTCAGTGTGGCAAAATGTGACATTTACTTGCATCCAGCAATATAAGGCCTGTATGTAATGTCTAAATGTATAATGTAATGTATGATGTGAAACGTGGATACCAGCCTGTCCTCTAGGTGAACTCATAGCTACACAGGTATGGGAGTAGAGGACACTTGATGTATAGTGGGGAGTCAGAGGTTAGTTTATGGCCCTTATCTAAGAAGCTATAAACTCTAGTTAGAAGAGACATTACAGAAAAGCCAGGCCAGGTTAAGAAAGCTGACCTCTTGAAACGTAAGAAGACAGCTGTTTAAAAAGTAAAGCCCAAAGGAAATCTGTTTTTTCACTACCAGGTACACAGCACTGAGAGAGTTAAGGAAAATGTGGGGACCACAGCTGGGAGGGGGTTATATCCGCCCCTCTCACCCACACTCTGTTGTTCATTTCTGAGGAAAACAGCCAGGAGCTGGGAATGCACAATGGGGGTCATTCTGACCCGTTCGCACGCAGCGCTTTTCACTGCGGTGCGAACGGGTACAGAATGCGCATGCGCGGCGGGTGCAGGGCATGTGCACGATGTTGCCCGGCGACAGGGGTCACCGGGTTACGTCGCGGCTACTGACGGGAGCAGTCACAGCGGCGACCGATAAGAAGATTGACAGCAAGGAGGCGTGGATGGGCGGATCTGGACCATTGGAGAGCATTTTTGGGGAGTGGTGAGTAAAACGCAGGCATGTCCAGGACAATGGAGGGCGGAGGAGTGACGTGAAAGCTGGGCCCATCATCGCTAGATCCATCGCACAGGGTAAGTAGGTATGGGGCTGCTCTACTTCTGCTTGATTTTTTTAGCTTAGCAGGGCTGCACAAGCGATCGCAACCCTGCTAAGCTAAAATACACTCCCCCATAGGCGTGGACTGTTGATCGCAGCAGCAGCTAAAAGTTGCTGGCTACGATCAACTCGGAATGACCACCAATATCTCTTACATTGTGAAATCCCCCCACACAGAAGGCCTACCTGCTGTTGAGAAAAGTTAGATTTCTAAAATGATCCTCCATTTTGTTTATTTGAAATTGTATCCTAATTGGTGTGTACTTTTAAATAATTCTCATAATCTTTGTAACTCTTTTTTGTAACTAAAAGCTCTGAAGATATTCTTGAAGTTCAACCCCTAATTTCTAGTTTTGGTCTGTGTTCTTATGCTCAAGGACTCATGGTCCATGCTATTATTTTGTAACTTATTAATAATTGTGTGTGTAGGCCGAAGCAAAGACGGCCTTGCGTTTTGTCACTAAAATCTTCTTGCTGGTGGCAGTGTCGTGTTTAATGTAATCCAGTAGTAACGGATGGTGATTCTCAGATTGGCGTATCTGGAGACTCGGCCGGTGGTTGTGACAGTCAGTAATGCATCTTCTTCTGTTTCTCAGGACAATGCAAGCCCTCTCACTCAGAGTGTAGAAGAGGCATGTGACTTCCCACAGTTTGAATTGTCATTTGCAAAAACAGTTAAAAAAAATGTGCTTTTGTATGTGCAACTTGTGTGTGTTCATCTATATGGATAATGATAACTTAAAAGAAGAGCAAGAGCAGCAACAAAATATAAACATTGCAGCTGCTGCCACCAGTCATGATGATACTAGTCCTTCAATGTCATCTACTAAAGAGATTACCAAAGAGCATAGAGGGTTTATATCAGGGCATCTGAAACAAAAAAAAATATATATATTTTACTGTGGTAAAGAAAAAAATAGCTCTAATAAAGGGAAAGTTTACTGTAGAAAAACATAAAATTGGCAATTTTTCAACTGTTAGTAATGCATCTTCTTCTGTTTCTCATGACAATGCAAGCCCTTCTTACTCAGAGTGTAGAAGATGTATATAAAAAATTTAAACTGGAAAAATAGTGCTGTGGAAAACAATAAGCTAGTAACATCAGAAATCCCTGAGGAAAGTCTGTGTCCACGAGTGCTATGTGTGAGCACAACCTTTCTGATACAGTAGCCACAGAGAAGCCTCCTTCCACCATTTCTGCATCCTCTGTCAATATGAAGATAAGCAGCACTAGTATAGTTGGTGACATAGAAATTGAGAATGCCACTGTGGAATTGCAACAGGATGAGGGGGATATTTATGTAGCTGACGCCAGCGCTAACACTGATGTTGATGAGGATGTTGTTTGTGTAAGTTAGGCGCCAGTGGAAGCGGTTCTTGACCATGATAAGAAGACCATTGTCATGCTTTGGCATAAGACCAAAAAATCCACTGTTATGTGTGTAAATATTTTTACCCAAATCCTGACAACAACTGTCTAGCCATCTGTAGCATTTGTAAATCCATAGTGAGTAGAGACAGGAACTTTAACCATCTAGGAACCTGTTACGTCATTTGCAGAAAGTTCATGTAAAATTTTGGGGAAAATCAGAAACCTATGCTAAAAGAATAGCAACAAGCAGACCAGCATCAGCTACATCTCTTCTCTCAGCTAGATTCCAGCTCATGCAATCTCTACTGCCAACACCTTTCATCATTAATATCCTTACTAAATGATCAGAGGTATTACTGCATCCAATTTGACAAGGCTATGTGACTCCTCCTCTATCCAAGATTCCTCAAAAGAATCCTTAAGCACTAAGCATGCTGCGTCTGGGGGTGGATCTTCATCCCAGAAGGGAATCAAGCTGACTACTAGTAGTTTTAAACAACAATTGACTGCTAAAAATCCTTTGAAAGAGGAAGCAATTATGACAGCTGTCCCCCAGTTGTACAGCGGATCGATGACACCATCATAGTTGTGCTAGTATTAGATCTGTGTCCAATATCTGCCATTAATGCAGCAGGTTGTAGGAAATAAATTGAGATCCTGTGTTCCTGCTGCCAAATTCCATCTTGGTTCCATTTTACTAGAAAAACAAGTTCTTGACAGTGTTAAGATATTAGAAAAAAATATATTATTGGCCTACAAAATACCATTGTACCCACTGTCCTCTTTACCAAAGATATGTGGATAAGAGGAACTAGGCAAACTGAGGACTGCATAACTGTGATAGATCACTGGGTTGGTGAATCGCTTATAGCAGAAAAAAACAGCATTAGCATCTAACAAAAAATTCCAGCTCATTCAGAGGTAGGCTACTCTCTGTATCACCGGTTTCACTAATAAGCATACAGCTGACACATTTTTTGAAAAACTAAGTGATATCATAACAAAATGGCTTATCCCACTTGGACTCTCCTCAGGATTTGCAATTTCTGATCATGCCACCAGTTTTGTGAAAACATTACAGCTGGTTGAATTCCAAAACATCCTATGTTTTGCTTACACAATAAACTTGGTTGTACAGAGTTTTTTAAGAAATTATAGCGGCTTGTAGGTTGTCTGCGGCCCAAAACAATTTTGGGCATTCAGCAACAACATGTAGAAGACTGTTCAATCTGCCCTGCCACCAACTGAAGCAAAAGGTAGAACTATATACGTTATGGTAAGAACTTACCGTTGATAACGGTATTTCTCCTAAGTCCACAGGATCCACAGGATAACATTGGGATATGATGAAGCGACAGCGGATTTGCACCAATCGGTCAAAGCTTTTCGGCCTCCCAGCATGCAACGTGCCCGTCCATATATCCCCGCCTCCTGGCTCAGACAAATCAGTTGTATTCCCAAAGCTTAAGGCAGGAGCATCATAGATAGCCCTAATCAGGTGAGAAGAATACACATGCACACCCTTTCCGTACAAGAAGGAAGAGGCTAGTGAGTAAAAGGATCCTCAAATCAGGTGCATCAGGGTGGGATCCCTGTGGATCCTGTGGACTTGGGAGAAATACCGTTATCAATGGTAAGTTCTTACCATAACGTATATTTCTCCGGCAGGATCCACAGGTTATCCACAGGATAACATTGGGATTTACCAAAGCAATTTAGTGGTGGGGATGCTCCTGATTGGACAGGAGAATCCTTCGCCTGAATTCAGTGTCCTGAGAGGCAAAGGTATTTACGGCATAATGTCTAATGAATGTGCTTTGTGCTGCCCATGATGGACCTACCTTACGAATAGAGTGAGCAGAGACATTAGCCGGAACAGGGAGATCACCCTGAGAATATGCTTCTGAAATAGTCATCCAAAGCCACCTTGCCAGTGTCTGCTTATCAACAGGCCATCCTCTCTTGTGAAATCCATAGAGAATGAAGAGAGAATCTGTCTTTCTGATGGCACTGGTAGATCCATGTAGGTCCAGCGATGCATCTCCCGCAGAAAGGCCCAATTCCTGGAAAGCCAGGACTACAATTTCTTTGTTAAGGTGAAATTTAGACACCACCCTGGGAAGATACCCAGATTTATTTCTGAGAACCACTCTATCTGGATAAAAGATCAGAAATGGAGGATGACATAACAATGCCCCTAAATCTGACACTCTTCTAGCTGACGCCATGGCCAGCAGAAAGAGAACTTTAGCTGTCAACCATTTAAGATCCACTTTATTAAGTGATACAAATGGGGAAACTTGAAGAGCCTTTAGGACTAAACTTAAGTCCCAAGGCACTGTAGGAGGAACAAAAGAAGGTTGAATGCGCAGCATTCCCTGGAAAAAAGTATGCACATCCTGTAAGTTGGCAATTTTCTTTTGGAACCATATAGTCAATGCTGACACTTGCACTCTCAAGGAAGCCACCTTCAAACCTTTATCCATTCCTGCCTGAAGGAATGCTAAGACCCTGGAAACTCTGAAATACCTAGGGTCCATTTTCCGTTCACTGCATCTATGAATATAGGTTTGCCATATTCGGTGATAAATTCGAGCTGAGGAAGGTTTCCTTGCTCTGAGCATTGTTTGGATTACCTGTTCTGAGAATCCTCTTGGCTTCAGGATAGAGGTCTCAAGAGCCATGCTGTCAAAGACAGTCAATCCAGATGTCTGTGATAACAAGGACCCTGCGTCAGTAGATCTGGACGTTGAGGGAGCAGAATTGGAGCATCCATCGATATTCTCTGCAGATCTGTGTACCAATGTCTTCTGGGCCAAGCCGGGGCTATTAGTATCATGGCACCCTTTCCTTGCTTTATCTTTCTCACCACCCTGGGTGATAAGGTGATTGGAGGAAACACATAGAACAGATGAAAGTCCCATCACACCGACAGTGCATCCACAAAGATCACTCTGGGATCCTTTGTTCTTTACCCGTATGTGAGAACTTTGTTGTTCTGACAAGATGCCATGAGATCTTCTATCTCTGACAACCCCCACTTGTCAACTAGAGTCTGGAAGACCTCTGGGTGTAAAGCCCATTCGCTTGCCTGAATGGCGTGTCGACTGAGAAAATCCGCTTCCCAGTTTAGGACTCCCGGAACGAATACCGCGGACAAGGCTGGATGATGAAGTTCTGCCCATTTTAGTGTGTGACTTACCTCCTTCATAGCTTGTTTTGTGAAAGCCCAAACAAATAAGCATTTCAGCAACAAAAGAGTTAGTACATGTCGCTGTAGTGTTTGGTTTGTTAAACTGTGCATGTCCTTTTTAATATCCAATTAAAAGGTGGGAGGACCCATGGACAATTCCGTCTTGCACCTCTTTTCTTTTCAGCCACTGCTGTGTGGCAATGTTTCATAGATGTGCTAGAAACTGTGCTTGTGCTGCTGCTCTGTCGCTTAGTAACCAACTGCAGCCTTTGGTCTAGACTGGATGAAAACTATATTGTGAGCTGTGAGGTGGTCAAAATTGACTAGAAATTAATATGACTGGAAAGGAATGTAATTGAGGTTAATAATACTGTAAGAACAAAAAAGGGTGCAAATTATGTGATTTTAGCAGTTTTTATACATTTAAAAACAAATACAGATCCAATTATCAAAATCAAAACGCATTAGGGTGGTTTTGGCAAAACCTAAACTCAAAGTTAATACAGATCCAAAACCAAAACACGGGGTTCTTCGCACATCTGTGGTATAAACACTTGATGTATGAGGACACATTTGTTCGTGTGTAAAACCAATTATTTTGTGGGTAAAGTCACAGCTTAGAATCTCTAATGTGCTATAAGCAGCTTTCAACTGATTCTGGGATGCGTATAATACACAAAATATACAGGAATATATAGTATGCTACTACTCTCCAAGCATCTTATTCACGTCAGGAGTCTCATGCGACATGGCATATAGATGCTAGCAGCTACAGTATATTTATTAAAGTACGGATTTACCCAAGTGGAGGGGTTACCCATAGCAACCAATCAGATTCTATCTATTATCTTCTAGAAGGTGGTAGATAAATGATCAGTAGAATCTAATTGGTTTCTATGTGTCTTGCTAGCAAAATTATTGACCTTTTAAATTTCAGGCACATACATAATTAGAAGTGCCGACTTGATAAATAAACCCCTAGGGGTAAATTTACTAAGATGGGGTTTCTATTTAAGATGGAATGTTGCTCCTAGCAACCAATCAGATTCTACTTCTCATTTATCTAGCACCTTCTAGAAGATAATACCTGAAATCTGATTGGTTGCTATGGGCAACATCCCATCTTAAATAGAACTCCCATCTTAG
Organism: Pseudophryne corroboree; assembly: GCF_028390025.1. Classification (NCBI taxonomy): domain Eukaryota; kingdom Metazoa; phylum Chordata; class Amphibia; order Anura; family Myobatrachidae; genus Pseudophryne; species Pseudophryne corroboree. The sequence continues at coordinate 391,378,913 of NC_086447.1, read as the reverse complement.
TAAATTTACCCCCCTGTGTGCAAAGTTGATGTGATAAAATACTGATATTGCACATTATTAGTTGGAGTATATGGAAAGTTATACAATCATGGTAATGTAGATGTTAAATTTTAACTTCTTATACACCCCAAAAAAATTGTTTGTGTTTCAATAACTTTGTATAATTTTTTTAACCACTGTATGTCTACTGAAATGTTATATTACTCATCTGCTGTGTTACTTTTTAGATGCAATGTACAGTATAGAGTATGTATTCTTTCTGTACCATTTTACAATTATTATTATTTTTTGCATAACGTGTTTTTAATTTGAATTATGCAAATATCAGTGTTTGTATTTTTTAGGAATCTATTATGGTCCAATTGACAAAGTAAGATGTTCCACCTAAACATTTTATTCCCTAATTCACCTGCGCCTTACAATGTACCTGTCACAACTGAGGGCCTGGGCTGACGGGAGGCAGCCTCAGTTGTAGGGACTGTCACAACTGAGGGCCTGAGCTGACGGGAGGCAGCCTCAGTTGTAGGGGCTGAGGTGTAATGGAACCTGGCAGGTTGTATCAGACCCCTAGACATGAAGAAGAATTGCCCGAAGGCGTGACCACGACAACCAGGAATAAAAGTCAATGATGTTTATTATGACAACTCCGCAACACAGCAGCAGTAAAAGAAAACGTAAAAATCAGCAAAGAATAATTACAGTTCCTGGGTACTACAGGATGGCAGGAGCCACAGGGCACTGGTAGTGTGAGATAGTTCTTATGATCTTCTAGATGGAAAGCCCTTACCAGGCCCGACTGTAGCAATGGAGATAACCCAGGATTGTGCCAGCTGGTGTTCCAGGAAAAGCTGGGTTGCTGAAGATAAAACAGCTGCTGTGGATACTGGCTGGAACCAGACTGTTGTTAGCACGGAGTGGATACTGGCTGGAACCAGTTAAATAATAAATGAACTTGGGAGCGATGAAATATGAACTGAAATGTAGAACTTGAGAGCGGAGAAATAATAATACCGGTGGAGAGTGGTAAAGTGTAGAAAGGACACCGGCCCTTTAAGGGAAGCTGTACTCTGCTGGAAGCTGAGCTGGAAGCAGGTAATGTTGTAGCTGGAAACAGATGAATCCACAATGGATTGGAGAGTCAGGCTACACCGCAGGTGGAATGCTGGTGCGGGTCTCTATGGTGGAAGTCTTGAGACAGGAGCTGAAACCTGGAAGACAATCACAGGAGAGAGACAAACAGGAACTAGGTTTGACAACCAAAGCACTGACGCCTTCCTTGCTCAGGCACAGTGTATTTATACCTGCAGCAAGGAAGGGATTGGCTTGGCAATTATGCAGATTAAAAATACTGACAACAGATTGGAGGAAATGATCAGCTGACAGAATCCAAGATGGCTGCGCCCATGCAGACACTTGGAGGGAAGTTTGGTTTGTAATCCATGTGGTAATGAAAACAGTAATGGCGGCGCCGGCCACTGGAGACAGGAGACGCCAGGCTGACAAGTGCACATCCAACCACGCGGACACAGCGGAGGCCGCGGCTGACGTAATCGCCACTCTGACACTCTGCATGCAGAAGCTCAGGGACGGCGGCGGAGGCCGCGGGAGACGCCATGCCAGATGTAATAAGGCGTTACTGTGACAGCGTCTCAGAGAGACAGGAGAGGATGCAGGAATGTGAACATTAGGATAACAGATGGGATCCGGTCCTGGAGCGCTGAGCCAGCCTTAGGAGGCATCTGATGGGTAAGAAATGGCGTCCAGATACCCGGATCGTGACAGCACCCCCCCCTTTAGGAGTGGCCCCAGGACACTTCTTTGGCTTTTGAGGAAACTTGGAATGGAATCTCCGGACCAAGGCAGGAGCATGGACATCAGAAGCATTGGTCCATGAACGTTCCTCAGGACCATAACCCTTCCAGTCAATAAGATATTGTAGTTGACCGTAACGGTGACGTGAGTCCAGGATCTTGGCCACTTCATACTCAACGCCTCGTTGAGTTTGGACTTTCGGAGTTGGAGGAAGTGAGGAATGAAACCGATTCAAGATCAGCGGTTTCAACAGGGAAACATGGAATGTCCTGGGTATTTTTAAGAAGGGAGGCAACTGGAGTCTGTAAGCAACAGGATTGATGACTTGTTCAATTTTGAAAGGACCGATATAGCGAGGTGCAAACTTCATACTGGGAACTCTTAACCTCAAATTCTTCGTGGATAACCATACCCGATCACCCACCTTGAGAGCAGGAACTGCTCGACGCTTCTTATCCGCAAACTTCTTGTACCTGAACGATGCCTTGAGCAGAGCTGATCGTACGCTCTTCCAGATATTGGCAAACTGATGCAAGGTGATATCCACTGCGGGAACAGAAGTTGCTGGAAGCGGTTGGAACTCAGGGACTTTAGGATGGAATCCAAAGTTAGTGAAGAATGGTGTTGAAGCAGATGAAGAATGATACTGGTTGTTATGACAGAACTCGGCCCAGGGAAGTAATTGAACCCAGTCATCTTGAGAGGAGGACACATAGATGCGGAGGAAGGCCTCCAAGTCCTGATTCACCCTCTCGGTTTGACCATTGGTCTGAGGATGGTAAGCCGTGGAAAACTTTAGCTTGACTTGGAGGACTTGACATAAACTTCGCCAGAATTTGGCTGTGAATTGAACTCCTCGATCTGAGATAATTTCTTCAGGAAGACCGTGGAGTCGGAAGATCTCTTGTATGAATACTTGAGCCAACTTGGAAGCTGACGGAAGACCGGTGAGAGGAATGAAGTGTGCCATCTTGGTGAACCGGTCAACTACCACCCAGATGGTGTTGAACTTGTTGCACATGGGTAAGTCTGTAATGAAATCCATCGACAAGTGGGTCCATGGTCGACGGGGAACGGATAGTGGAACCAGTTGCCCCGCAGGCGACTGGCGGGATACTTTATGTTGGGCACACTTTGGGCAAGATGCAATAAACTCCAAGACGTCCTTTTTCAGAGTTGGCCACCAATAGGACCTAGAGATAAACTCCAGGGTTTTTTGGATACCTGTATGTCCGGCAAAACGGGAAGCATGGGCCCAATGCATGAGCTTCTTCCTTAGCATCGGTTTCACAAAACTTTTCCCTGATGGGGGCGTAGAGTCCATCCCTACCGTGGAGAATGCCAACGGATTTATAATAGGATGCTTGTCTGAAGACTCTGACTCATTTTCTTGCTCCCATGAGCGGGAAAGGGCATCGGCCTTGCGATTCTGAGAGCCCGGACAGAACTGGAGTTTAAAGTCGAACCTGGAAAAGAAAAGTGCCCATCTGGCCTGACGAGGGTTGAGACATTGTGCGCCTTTCAGATATAAAAGGTTCTTGTGGTCTGTAAGTATGGTGATTGAATGAGAAGCTCCCTCCAACAGATACCTCCACTCTTCTAGAGCGAGCTTGATGGCTAGCAACTCCTGGTCGCCAATGGCATAGTTGCGCTCAGCTGGGGAGAACTTCCGGGAGAAGAAACTGCAAGGGTGTAAATGGCCATCTTTAGCCCTCTGAGATAACACCGCTCCTACTCCAACGGAGGAGGCATCCACCTCTAAGATGAAAGGAGAGTCGATGTCAGGCTGTTTCAGAACAGGCGCAGAGATGAACCTTTGTTTTAAAAGATGAAATGCTTGCATGGCTTCTTCAGACCACTTGGACGGGTTAGCACCCTTCTTAGTGAAAGCAGTAATAGGCGCCACAATGGTGGAAAAGTCTCGTATAAACTTTCGGTAATAGTTGGCGAACCCTAAGAACCTCTGGACCCCTTTGAGGGTTAAGGGTACCGGCCAATTTTGGATTGCTTGTAGTTTCTCAGGATCCATCTCTAGTCCGGAACCGGACACAATGTACCCTAGAAACGGAATGGACTTGACTTCAAAGACGCATTTCTCTAATTTGCAATAGAGATGATTGACACGGAGACGGGACAGAACCTCTTTAACCCAAAAACGATGTTCCTCTAAATCGTTGGCAAAAATGAGGATATCGTCTAGATAGACCACGACATGACGGTATAGAATGTCTCTGAAGATCTCATTGACAAAATGCTGGAAGACAGCTGGAGCATTGCTCAATCCGAAGGGCATGACGAGGTACTCATAATGTCCGTCACGGGTGTTAAAGGCGGTCTTCCACTCGTCACCCTCACGGATCCGGATGAGATTGTATGCACCTCTCAAGTCCAGCTTTGTAAAGATGGTAGCTCCGCTAACTCTGTCAAAGAGCTCAGTAATCAGGGGTAAAGGATAACGGTTCTTGATGGTAATGTCGTTCAAACCTCTGTAGTCGATGCACGGCCGCAGACCACCATCTTTCTTCTTTACAAAAAAGAAGCCTGCGCCGGCTGGAGAAGAAGAAGGTCGAATGAACCCCTTTGCTAGGTTCTCTTTAATGTATTCCTCCATAGAATGCGTCTCAGGCAGAGACAACGGATAAGTTCGGCCTCGAGGTGGAACCTTCCCTGGAACGAGATCAATCGGGCAGTCCCATTCTCTATGAGGAGGAAGGATATCCGCAGAAGCTTTACTGAACACATCCGTGAAATCTTGATATGGAGGAGGTGGAACATCAGACGACCTGGGGGAGGAAGAACAGACAGGCAATACTTTGAACAAACATGTCTCAGCACAGGAGGAACCCCATGCCAGGATTTGCGTAGTCGTCCAATCAATTGTAGGATTGTGAAGACGGAGCCATGGAAGGCCCAGGACCACAGGATGTGTGGCACTTGGAATCACTAAAAAAGAAATAAGTTCGGAATGAAGAACTCCCACTCTCAGACGAACTGGTAGAGTTCTTAAAGAAATAACTGCCTCAAAGATCTTGCTGCCATCCACGGCAGTTAAGGAGATGGACGCAGGAAGTCTCTCGGTGGGTAGGGACCACCGTTTAACATAGGCTTCGGTAATAAAGTTCCCAGCTGCTCCGGAATCAAGGAGGGCAATGACGTTCCGATAACGTTGAGCAACTTGAAGCGAGACTGGGAGATTACAATCTTGAGGAGATGGAGAGGAGATCATTACTCCTAGCCGGCCCTCTCCTTGGCGAGCTAGGGTCTGGAGTCCTGGACGTTTGGGACAGGCATTAATGGTGTGAGACGGAGCTGCACAATAAAGACAGAGAGACTTGGAGAGACGTCTTCGGCGCTCAGCAGGAGTTAAACGGGAACGGCCAATTTGCATGGACTCATCTTTAGTTGGTGACAGTTGGCGAGGAGGAGGAGCAGAAGATTTTGGAGCAGATGATCTTACACGCTCAGTTGCTCTCTCTCTGAAACGTAAATCAACTTTCGTGCAGAGTGAGATTAGCTCATCTAACTTGGAAGGTAAGTCTCTGGTAGCTAACTCATCTTTAATACTCTCAGATAAGCCATGCCAGAATGCAGCATACAGGGCCTCGTCGTTCCATGCCAGTTCGGATGCCAGGATCTGGAACTGTATAAGATATTGTCCTACAGTACGTGATCCCTGGCGCAAACGGAGAATCTCAGATGAAGCTGAAGTTACCCGGCCTGGCTCGTCGAAGATGCGCCTGAATGTTGACACGAATGTAGTGTAGGAGGATAGCAGGGTGTCGGACCTCTCCCATAACGGTGATGCCCAATCAAGGGCTGAGCCACTGAGAAGAGAGATAATGTAGGCAATTTTTGTACGGTCACTGGGAAAATTGCCAGGTTGTAGCTCAAACTGAATCTCACACTGGTTGAGAAATCCCGTGCAGAATCTTGGAGATCCGTCAAATTTTGCTGGCGTTGGAAGATGAAGACGTGGAGCAGAAATGGGTAAGGTGGGTGGGGTTATAGCTGGAGTCACTGTGGTTGACGCACCGGACGCGTCTGATCCACGGAGGGTTGTCTGAATCCCATCCAGCCGAGTAGAGAGATCCTGGAGACAGCGGATGATGTGGCCCTGTGCAGCCTCCTGATGTTCAAGTCGGGCTGCCAGTTCTTGCATCGGCCTGGCCGCTTGATCCTGATCTCCGGCTGGATTCATTAGGTCAGTGCTTACTGTCACAACTGAGGGCCTGGGCTGACGGGAGGCAGCCTCAGTTGTAGGGACTGTCACAACTGAGGGCCTGAGCTGACGGGAGGCAGCCTCAGTTGTAGGGGCTGAGGTGTAATGGAACCTGGCAGGTTGTATCAGACCCCTAGACATGTAGAAGAATTGCCCGAAGGCGTGACCACGACAACCAGGAATAAAAGTCAATGATGTTTATTATGACAACTCCGCAACACAGCAGCAGTAAAAGAAAACGTAAAAGTCAGCAAAGAATAATTACAGTTCCTGGGTACTACAGGATGGCAGGAGCCACAGGGCACTGGTAGTGTGAGATAGTTCTTATGATCTTCTAGATGGAAAGTCCTTACCAGGCCCGACTGTAGCAATGGAGATAACCCAGGATTGTGCCAGCTGGTGTTCCAGGAAAAGCTGGGTTGCTGAAGATAAAACAGCTGCTGTGGATACTGGCTGGAACCAGACTGTTGTTAGCACGGAGTGGATACTGGCTGGAACCAGTTAAATAATAAATGAACTTGGGAGCGATGAAATATGAACTGAAATGTAGAACTTGAGAGCGGAGAAATAATAATACCGGTGGAGAGTGGTAAAGTGTAGAAAGGACACCGGCCCTTTAAGGGAAGCTGTACTCTGCTGGAAGCTGAGCTGGAAGCAGGTAATGTTGTAGCTTGAAACAGATGAATCCACAATGGATTGGAGAGTCAGGCTACACCGCAGGTGGAATGCTTTTGCGGGTCTCTATGGTGGAAGTCTTGAGACAGGAGCTGAAACCTGGAAGACAATCACAGGAGAGAGACAAACAGGAACTAGGTTTGACAACCAAAGCACTGACGCCTTCCTTGCTCAGGCACAGTGTATTTATACCTGCAGCAAGGAAGGGATTGGCTTGGCAATTATGCAGATTAAAAATACTGACAACAGATTGGAGGAAATGATCAGCTGACAGAATCCAAGATGGCTGCGCCCATGCAGACACTTGGAGGGAAGTTTGGTTTGTAATCCATGTGGTAATGAAAACAGTAATGGCGGCGCCGGCCACTGGAGACAGGAGACGCCAGGCTGACAAGTGCACATCCAACCACGCGGACACAGCGGAGGCCGCGGCTGACGTAATCGCCACTCTGACACTCTGCATGCAGAAGCTCAGGGACGGCGGCGGAGGCCGCGGGAGACGCCATGCCAGATGTAATAAGGCGTTACTGTGACAGCGTCTCAGAGAGACAGGAGAGGATGCAGGAATGTGAACATTAGGATAACAGATGGGATCCGGTCCTGGAGCGCTGAGCCAGCCTTAGGAGGCATCTGATGGGTAAGAAATGGCGTCCAGATACCCGGATCGTGACAGTACCTGCCTTTAACAAATGAAAACTATAAGCCAGCTCTGACAGTTACCACTAAAGGAGCATTATTGCTACTGTGTCATGGCTGTAAATTTATATATAGGAGATGATTGGCTGGTATTTTATCTTCACTTTATAACTCTACGAGGGTTAGTACATCTGCCTCACAATCTGGAATAAATTAAGTCCTGGGTCTGCACAATTACAGTATACAGTGGGCAGGTATACAGTATCTCTCTCAGGAGGTAACAGAAACTCTGAGCGGATGGATGTGGATGGAATAGGGAAATTAGACTTTAGGTGGGGAAGCCATCAGACGCCTTTATATGTAAATGAAAATCTTGTTTTTATTTTCTGTGAGAAAGTGGCTATACTTCTTCAAGGTTATTGTGTGCATGTTGGGACCCACTGCATGCCACTGGAATATTGTTATGAAGGATTTATTTAAATTTTCCAATTTTGTATGGTCTGATCTTTCACACAATAAATATTGGCACATTTTCTGCAATACTTTACTTCTGAGTAACATAATAACACATTGTACCTCATCATACTGATCTTCCATTTCCTCTGCTTCCTGCTCAGGACTGGCTCGCCCTTCCTTGTGATCCTCCACCATGGAGTTTGGCTTGCCGAGAGGAACAGAGTTATAGCTGTCCTTTCCTGGTTGTTTTTGTGGCTGTCTTTGAAAGTCTGAAATCCTCCAGTTGAGACATGAACTATTTCTTAGAGACTTAATGAGCCGCTTGGAGTCCTACATAGAAAACATGATAAAACAGATTTTAAAATAAATGGTGGATTCTAAAATTGCCAATAAACACAGTGCTTTTTAACTAATACCCGAAACTAGAGTTTTAGAATATGCTAACTATTTTAATTTAATATCGAGTATCTATATTATGTAATGAAGACAAAAGTTTAATTCCATATATAACTAAATGAAAGTTGTAGTGAAGCTAATATGAATACAATGCATAACAATCTGGAATTAAATGAAAATTGTAGAATCCAAATCTATGTATATTATTTAATATATATTTTTATACAGAACATTAATATATAAATATATATATATATATATATATATATATAGTATAATAGTCAGTCACTCATCTTGAGAAAATATTGCAAACAAATAGATAAAATGTTTTGTTTTACATCAATTAATATTATGGACTTGTTTAGTGCTTTAATCCAAGTAATATATTTGTGTCAAGGTTATGGCTCCCATTTCTTGATGGATTATGTGAGCCCAACCATTGTTTTTTGCTGTAACAAAACAAACAAAAATAAGTGTATAACTTGATATTCAGCCTCCAGTAGTACCTCTGTACTGACTACATCAGTCTTACCCATTCTCTACTATTTCATGTGACCAATTGTTTGAGTGCTATTTCCATATGGATAACTTAACACTACTTAAATCTCCCAATCACATTTATGTATTTATACATTTATTTCCTCCCACACCAACTACTGCATCATTCTCCCACCTGGTTGCACCCTTTTGCAGATCCCAATATCCTCAAAATCCAGTTCAAATTACTCACTGTCACCTATAATGGCATGAACAACATATGCATCTCAAACGTCATTGCATTATTTTTCCTCATGACTTCTTAGAGCTACAGTACCTCTGACCTGAAGTATTAGCCAATCAGTATCTACTGTAAGTGCCATTTTTCAAATGCAGCCCGTAACATGACAGTTAGGATCCCATCGTCTGGTACATTATCTTTTTCCATTTTATCACTCTCCAAGGCTTAGTACATCTCCCCCTATGTGACATTTTATTTTTATTTTTGTTTTCCAGAGTGGTATGGGACATTGGAATTGGGTACCTGGCTTATAAGAGCTGACTCTCACCTATAGGTGGCTGGGCCTAGCACTGTATCATTCCTTGAGGCTGGCAACACCTCATTGGATCAGATACCATCCTATTAAATGTCCAGCTTCTGAGAGCAGGGATCAGTCCACCGATGACTGGCTCAACTCCATATCTGTCAGTTAGATCAGAGAGCCTAGGCTGACAAAGGGTGTACAGAGAGCAAGGGCTGGTTACTTATCCTTTCCTCCTTGCTGATGGTCTAGCTGGTTATACATATGTCCTCTCCTCCTTGCTGATGGCCTGGTTGGTTATACTTATGTAGATCCCTTTGCCTCTGTTCCCTACCTTCCCCTAAGATTCTAGCCTTCCCCTATGTTTACAGAAAGAAGAGTATGCCAGACAGAAGAGTATGCCACCTACAGCAATAATCTGCAAAATCAGATGAGCAAATTAGTATGGTATATGGGGGTATTACTATAATCTGTGAGTCAGTCATTCCTAAAACAGTCTTCATATATGCTAATTACTTTATTGTTTGTCCTAGCAAGCAAGTAGTTATCACTCCTCCTACATAATTGCAGACATCAGCCTACTTCCTATGAAATCTGTGTCACTCCTGTTTGCAAATTCAATCCATCATTATAAAAAACTACTTTCAGTTCTCCTACGATCTCACAAGCTCCATAATCCCTCTTGGCAATCTCTTCTCTGCATGAGTCATTGGAAACTTGTTTCAGTGTTTCTCACTGCATGAGGCATTTGAAATTGTTGTCATTCGTGCAGAATAAGTCATTTGAAACTGTGTACATGTTCATTATGGCTAATCTCCCCTAAAAAACCTCTGTCAGTATTCCTAAATGTCCGCAAACTGCACACTTTTCCCTTTGACATTTCAGATGCAAAAGATGTTTTTTAATTAACACTATAGAAAGGTTTGTTTGCCATGGAAAGTCTTTCACAGAAAACCACTTTCCCTCCACAGATAGGAAAAACAATATGTTAGAATAACAGATGTTTTCTGTAAATGAAAACAAGCATTAATGTTTTATTCTTTTAACAAATGCAGTCTGGCTGATACCATGTGGAGAGTATAATTATGCTATTAATACTAATCCTCTGCAGTTATTTTATGTCACCTTTAAAAAAAAAAATGAATTCATCTGAGGATTTGCAAATATCAGAAAAATGCACTGAAAGCCAACACAGGAAAGTGTGCGTTCCTAATATACAATATTAAACATAAGGCTTATTACATAGTTACATAGTTGTTGAGGTTGAAAAAAGACAAATGTCCATCGAGTTCAACCTATTGTACATTACATTATTTTATTAATTATTTTTTTTTCTTTAAATATTAATTAAATGCTGTATCCTTGGATATTTTTTTCAGCTAGGAATTTATCCAATCCATTTTTAAACTTATTTATTGTGTCCACCATTACTACCTTCTCTGGAAGAGAATTCCAAATCCTTACTGCTCTTACTGTGAAGAATCCTTTTCTCCGTTGGGTGTGGAATTTTGTCTCCTCTAACCTCAGTGGGTGTCCGCGTGTCCTATGTACTGTTTTTTTTGGTAAACAAATAGTTTGATAGATCCTTGTATTGTCCCTTAATGTATTTATAAATATTAGTGATATCCCCTCTCAGTCGCCTCTTTTCCAGTGTGAACATATCAAGCTTTTTAAGGGGTTCAGTATGGTATGCCGGCGGTCGGGCTCCCGGCGACCAGCATACCGGCGCCGAGAGCCCGACCGCCGGCTTACCGACAGTGTGGCGAGCGCAAATGAGCCCCTTGCGGGCACGCTGCGCTCGCCACGCTACGCGCGCCAAGCTATTTTATTCTCCCTTTAGGGGGGTCGTGGACCCCCACGAGGGAGAATAAGTGTCGGGATGCCGGCGCTGGTATACTGTGTGTCGGGATCCCGTCAGTCGGCATACTGAAGACCACCCCTTTTAAGTCTTTCCTCATAGTCCAATGCCTCTAACCCCTTAGCCAGTTTGGTGGCTCGCCTCTGAACCCTTTCGAGTTCCAAGATATCTTTTTTATAGTATGGTGCCCAAAACTGTACACAATATTCCAGGTGTGGTCGCACCAATGATTTATACAGTGTCAGGATTACGCTCTCATCCCTTGTCTCCATACCCCGTTTTATGCATGATAACACCTTATTAGCCTTTGCTGCTGCATTTTGACATTGCAAACTGCTACCAAGTTTATTATCGATGAGCACACTCAGATCCTTTTCAACTACCGTTATCCCTACATTTTCCACATTTAATTTATAGGCTGCCTGATTGTTCTTAGTCCCAAGGTGCATAACTTTACATTTGTCTATATTGAACCTCATTCCCCATTTGTCTGCCCAGGCCTCCAGTCTAGTTAAGTCATTCTGTAGAGACTCAACATCCTTGTTTGAATTAATTATTCTACATAATTTAGTGTAATCTGCGAAAATTGACACTGTGCTTTCCAGTCCCTCACCTAGGTCATTAATGAATATATTAAACAGCAATGGCCCGAGTACTGAGCCCTGCGGTATTCCACTGAGTACTGAAGCCCATTCAGAGTACATCCCACCCCACTCGCTGTTCCCTATTAAACAGCCAGTTACTCACCCAAGTATAGATAGCATTTCCCACCCCAAGCTTTCTTAGTTTGAGGATTAGTCTCCTGTGTGGAACTTTGTCAAAAGCCTTAGAGAAGTCTAAAAAGATCACATCCACTGCTTGACCCTTATCAATACTATCGCTCACTTTCTCGTAGAAGCTTATTACGTTAGTATAACATGACCTGTCCTTCACAAATCCATGTTGATTCCTAGTAATAACCTTGGAGGTATCCAAGTACTCCAGAATGCTATCCCTTAATATACCTTCTAGTATTTTCCCCACTACAGATGTCAAGCTAACCGGTCTATAGTTCCCGGGGAGCGTTTTAATACCCTTTTTAAATATTGGGACTACCTCTGCTATACGCCAGTCCTTTGGTATCATTCCTGATCTAATAGACTCAATAAAGATCAAATATAGAGGTTTGGCTATCTCTATGTTGAGTTCCATAAGAACCCTGGGGTGGAGTCCATCTGGCCCAGGAGATTTATTTGTCTTAATTTTACTCAGTCTCTCCTGGATTACTCCCTCGTTTAAGCAATTACCAAGCAGAGGGTCATTATTATTATTTATGTTATGCTCTATTCTTGTCAACTTGTCCTCTTTTGTGAATACTGATGAAAAGAATTTATTAAATAAATCTGCTTTTTCCCTATCATCATTAATCAAGACATCCCGCTTACCCTTTAAGGGCCCATTATTCTCCCTTTTCAACCTTTTACCATTTATATACTTAAACTTTTTCGGATTTGTTTTACTCTCCTTTGCAATTTGTTTTTCGTTTTCTATTTTAGCTGCTCTAATCGCCTTTTTGCATTTACTGTTACATTCCTTGTAGAACTGGAATGATTCCACCTTTCCGTCAGACTTAAATGCTTTGAAAGCACGCTTCTTTTTATCCATTTGTTCCTTGACCTTTTTATTAAGCCACATTGGTTTGGATTTCCTACTTCTGTTTTTGTTGACTTTGGGAATAAATAAATTAGTGTACTTATTGAGCGCAGTTGTAAAAATGTCCCACATTTCAGCAGTATTCTTACCATGAAATACAATTTCCCAATTAATATCCTTCATTGCTTGCTTCAGCAATGTGAAATTTGCTTTCCTAAAGTTAAAAATCTTGGTTAAACCCTTATATTGCTGTTTTTGAAAGTTGATATCGAATGTGATCATATTGTGATCGCTATTTCCTAGGGTCTCCCCTACTTTAGTATTCGTTATAATTTCCTCATTATTTGTTAGTACTAGGTCCAGTATAGCCCCTTGCCTAGTTGGCTCCTCAATTACCTGTGACAAGTAATGATCTTTTAGCATGTTTAAGACCTGTTACCCCTAGATGTATTTACTGTTTCAGTGTTCCAGTTTATGTCCGGGTAATTGAAGTCCCCAACAATAATGACGTCCCCCATACCTGCTGCTTTTTCGATTTGCTGCAAGAGTAGTAATTCGTCAGCCACACTAATATCTGGCGGTTTATAGCATGTCCCTATTAAAAGTTTTTTTGTATCTTTACCCCCCCACTCGAAATCTCATTGAGACACTACGTAACTGATTTGTGTAGTTATAATGACTGTGTTTGAAGTATGTGCTGTAGAAAGCTGATATTTCTTTACTAATACAGAAGTTGAAAAAACTATAGCAACAGCGACACAACCTCAGAATGAAAAAATAGACAGAAAATTAATAATAAAAGCATTGTCAGGTCCGGGTGTTTTTGTGAATCCGTTAACCCGGGACCAACCACAGGTGTAGGTGCTGGGCTATGAAGAAAGCAGGGAGGACGAAGAAAGTTACGATTCATATATTTATTCAAAATAACAATTCAGTAAAGAGTTAACTGACAAGTAGTTAATCATCATATTATACTGAAGTATTGCAGGAATAATATGCAAGAGAAAACTCAAAAATAAATAAAAGAAATGTTCATGGAAACATATGCAAAACAAGCTGATGAATAAATGTTGGATTGTCCAAATATAAACAAGCTTTGATGCTGTAGCAAATATAAACAAGCTTTGATGCTGAACTGCAGAATGTGATTAACTGGATAATGCAGACATGAAGAGATAACTGTAAGGATTTGCAATGGAGTTTTGAGAGTTAACTGAGAGACTGTGAAGAATTATCCTTGTTATGACAACATAGCAAATATAAACAAGCTTTGATGCTGAACTGCAGAATGTGATTTACTGGATAATGCAGACATGAAGAGATAACTGTAAGGATTTGCAATGGAGTTTTGAGAGTTAACTGAGAGACTGTGAAGAATTATCCTTGTTATGACAACATAGCAAATATAAACAAGCTTTGATGCTGAACTGCAGATTGTGTTTAACTGGTTAATGCAGACATGGAGAATTAACTGTAAGAATTGGCAATGGAGTTTTGAGGGTTAACTGAGAGACTGTGATGAATTATCCTTGTAATGACAACATAGCAAATAAAAAGTACTGAATTGGGTTACTTGCGGGTTCCGGAGATCACTGTGAAACTGTAGTAGAAGACAAGGTGATGAATGGGTTAAATGCAGAGTTGAACAAACGAACAGCTGAGAGAAACGGAATCCTCCAGACTTTGAATGATAGGCAGACTGACAAGGTAACCTCATGCAAGACTCTGGGAATTCAACTGTTTCCAGTAGGTGAGCATTTAACTGACAGCACAGCGGAGAGCCGGTGGATCTTTCAGCAGTGAAGGCTGCAGACGGACCTCTGGGAACGGAGGCAATATCTGGACCACGGGAATCACACAGGAATGCACGGAGAGAGCTCAGAGCTAGAGCACAGCTTTGATACAACAAAGCACTGGCCCAGAGTGACATAATCCCAGCCTACTTAAAGGCAGCACAAGCACGGGATTGGCTTACACCTGCCCACAGGTGTTTTCACAAGTGCTCAGTATTAACTATTTGGTCTCCAACATGGCCACCTCCTATACAGCAGACACACCGCAGTGCCTTAGGCCATTTGGTCCCCGCACTCATAGTTCCCAGACTCTGCATTACCTGTGCCATTGATCACGCCGTGTCCCCACACGGGCGCATAGCACCGCGAGCAACCGCACTGGCAACGGATGAACCCCAGAACCCGCAAAGGTGAGAGACCGGTTCGTGACAGTACCCCCTCTTCTACGGGTGGTCTCCGAACACCTTTGAACCTTGTCAGGATTTTTGGAGAAGTATTTCTGTACCAGTCTTGGAGCATGAACATCTTCAGAGAAAACCCAGGATCTCTCCTCCGGACCGTAACCCTTCCAGTCGACCAGAAACTGTAAACGTCCATATCGGGAACGTGAGTCCACAATCTCTTTAACTTCAAATTCCTCATTCTGCAAAGAGTGAACTTTAGGAGATTTGGACTGGGTAGTACGGAACTTATTGAGAATCAAAGGCTTCAGTAAAGATGTATGAAAGGCGTTAGGAATTCTCAAAGACGGTGGCAACTTGACTTTGTATGACACAGGGTTGAGTACCTTTACAATGGGAAATGGACCAATGAACTTGGGAGCAAATTTCTTAGAAGGAACTTTGAACTTGAGATTGCGCGTAGAAATCCAAACTTGGTCTCCCACTTTGTAATTCTGTACAGTTTTACGTTTTCTATCTACAAAAGATTTAAAACGAGCGAAAGTTTTGACCAAGGACTTACGTACACAACTTCAGATGCTAGATAGACGTTGAAGCTCTTGATCTGCTGCTGGAACCTCTAGGGCTGGCAATGGATGAAACCCTGGTGGAGAACTTCTTGGACTCTTATGTTGGGCACATTTAGGACATGCTGCTATAAACTCTTGGACATCGGCTTTGAGACGTGGCCACCAATAAGACTGTTGAATAAATTTGAGAGTCTTTAGAACCCCAGGATGACCCATGAAGGAAGAGGAGTGAGCCCAGGTAAGCAGCCGTTTTCGGAGACTTGTGGCGACAAAGGTCTTGCCAGGCGGAGGAACTGGAGAGGTTCGAGTCATTAAAAAGGACGTAGGATTCACAATGGCTTGATTCGTGGTAGCATCATTTAATTCAGAAGAAGCAAAGGACCGGGAAAGGGCATCTGCCTTTTTGTTCTGAGACCCTGGACGATAGGCGAGTTTGAAATCAAATCGTGAGAAGAAAAGCGCCCATCGAGCTTGTCGTGGATTCAAACACTGAGCTGACTGCAGATACAGAAGATTCTTATGATCAGTATAAACTGTAATGCGATGTTGAGCTCCTTCTAGAAGGTATCTCCACTCCTCAAATGCCAACTTGATGGCAAGTAACTCTTGCTCACCGATTGCATAATTACGTTCTGCCGGGAGGAACTTACGGGAGAAATATCCGCAGGGATGGACCTTTTTATCTTCAAAGACTTGTGATAACACAGCTCCTACTGCTTCTGTAGATGCATGCACCTCTAGTAGAAAGGGACGATTCAAATCAGGCTGTCGAAGAATGGGGGCTGACACAAAGGCTTGCTTTAAATCAGAGAAGGCTTTGATTGCTTCAGAAGACCAGTTCGTAGGATTTGCTCCCTTGCGAGTTAGGGCTGTGATAGGAGCAGCTAACGTAGAATAATTCTTAATGAATCTCCTATAGAAATTAGCAAAGCCAAGAAATCGCTGAATCCCCTTGAGAGTTGTAGGAGTGGACCAATCCCGGATAGCTCGCGTCTCTGGGATGGATAGCGGATGAATTTGTCCCCTAGGAGGGGTCTTGCCCGGAACCAGGACGACTGGGCAGTCCCATTCACGATGAGGAGGTAGAGAGTCTGCTGCTTGCTTACTGGAAACATCCGCAAGGGATTGATACACCGGAGGTAGATCGGAAAGGCTAATTGACCGAAGAGGTACGATTGTAGCTACACAGTCCTTGGTACAAGATTTACCCCATGAAAGGACTTCCATGGTTTGCCAATTAAGTTGAGGATTATGTTTCTGCAGCCAAGGTAAACCAAGTTTCACATCTTGAGAGGCTTTGGGAATCACGTAGAAGGAGAGGTATTCGGAATGGAGCTCACCAACTTTCATCTTGAGACATACGGTTCGATGAGTAATTATACCATCTGGAATTCGACTTCCATCCACTGCTGTAACAGCAACTGCTGCTTCCAGGGGCATGGTTTGAACTTTAGACCGTATGACAAAGGCTGAGGAGATGAAGTTCTTGGCTGCCCCGGAATCTAGGAGGGCTGAAACTTTCACTGTAGAACTTGGAACTTCTAATTGAATAGACAAGGTTGGCTCTTTCCCAGAACGTGATTCTAAAGTAACTCCTAGCTTAACCTCTCTTGAATAAGCTAGGAGGCGAGAGTTTCCCGGTCGGAGTTTGCAGAATTTAACTAAATGTTCGGAGGACCCACAGTACATGCAGAGGTTACCCTGTCGACGACGAAGTCGTTCCTCCTCTGTGAGGCGAGAGCGCCCAATCTGCATAGGTTCTTCAGTCATTACTGGAGACTGTGATGGAGAATCTTGTCGAGGTCTAGGATGATCACGTGGACTGGATCGCTCTGCCCTGGATTTCTCTAAACATCGCTCCCTGTAACGTAGATCAAATTTGTTACAGAGAGAAATCAATTCATCCAGTTTAATTGGCACATCCCGGATAGTTAAATCATCCTTGATTCTTTCTGAAAGTCCATTCCAAAACGCGGCGATCAGGGCCTCCTCATTCCAGTTTAACTCTGAAGACAACATGCGAAACTGAATAATATATTGACTGACAGGACGTAAACCTTGACGTAGACAGAGAATCTCCAAGGATGCTGAGGTGGTCCTGCCTGGTTCGTCAAAGATTCTCCGGAAGGAAGATACGAACTCTTTGTAATTAGAGAGGATAGGATCACCTCTCTCCCATAATGGTGATGCCCACTCCAGAGCCTGACCGGAGAGGAGGGCAATAATATATGCAACCTTAGAACGAGCTGATGGGAAACTGGCAGACATCAGTTCAAACTGGATCTCACATTGATTCAGGAATCCTCTGCAAAGTTTTGGAGTTCCGTCAAACTTACTCGGAGAGGGTAACTGCAAGCGGGACGTAGGCAGCGTCACAGGAGAAGCTGTAGTGGTAACTGGGACATCCGGGGTTGGAATCTGGACTTGGGACGTTTTATTAGCCGTATGAAGAGTCTCTAAACGGTCTGCCATAGTTTGCATAAACTGCACTATTTGTGTCTGTATAGACTCCTGGTTTTCCAGACGGGAAAGGATATCTGACGTAGCACCGCCTCCTGCGAATTGGTCACTTGACGGATCCATGTGGCCAGTGCTTACTGTCAGGTCCGGGTGTTTTTGTGAATCCGTTAACCCGGGACCAACCACAGGTGTAGGTGCTGGGCTATGAAGAAAGCAGGGAGGACGAAGAAAGTTCCGATTCATATATTTATTCAAAATAACAATTCAGTAAAGAGTTAACTGACAAGTTGTTAATCATCATATTATACTGAAGTATTGCAGGAATAATATGCAAGAGAAAACTCAAAAATAAATAAAAGAAATGTTCATGGAAACATATGCAAAACAAGCTGATGAATAAATGTTGGATTGTCCAAATATAAACAAGCATTGAAGCTAGAGCAAATATAAACAAGATTTGATGCTGAACTGCAGAATGTGATTAACTGGATAATGCAGACATGAAGAGATAACTGTAAGGATTTGCAATGGAGTTTTGAGAGTTAACTGAGAGACTGTGAAGAATTATCCTTGTTATGACAACATAGCAAATATAAACAAGCTTTGATGCTGAACTGCAGAATGTGATTTACTGGATAATGCAGACATGAAGAGATAACTGTAAGGATTTGCAATGGAGTTTTGAGAGTTAACTGAGAGACTGTGAAGAATTATCCTTGTTATGACAACATAGCAAATATAAACAAGCTTTGATGCTGAACTGCAGATTGTGTTTAACTGGTTAATGCAGACATGGAGAATTAACTGTAAGAATTGGCAATGGAGTTTTGAGGGTTAACTGAGAGACTGTGATGAATTATCCTTGTAATGACAACATAGCAAATAAAAAGTACTGAATTGGGTTACTTGCGGGTTCCGGAGATCACTGTGAAACTGTAGTAGAAGACAAGGTGATGAATGGGTTAAATGCAGAGTTGAACAAACGAACAGCTGAGAGAAACGGAATCCTCCAGACTTTGAATGATAGGCAGACTGACAAGGTAACCTCATGCAAGACTCTGGGAATTCAACTGTTTCCAGTAGGTGAGCATTTAACTGACAGCACAGCGGAGAGCCGGTGGATCTTTCAGCAGTGAAGGCTGCAGACGGACCTCTGGGAACGGAGGCGATATCTGGACCACGGGAATCACACAGGAATGCACGGAGAGAGCTCAGAGCTAGAGCACAGCTTTGATACAACAAAGCACTGGCCCAGAGTGACATAATCCCAGCCTACTTAAAGGCAGCACAAGCACGGGATTGGCTTACACCTGCCCACAGGTGTTTTCACAAGTGCTCAGTATTAGCTATTTGGTCTCCAACATGGCCACCTCCTATACAGCAGACACACCGCAGTGCCTTAGGCCATTTGGTCCCCGCACTCACAGTTCCCAGACTCTGCATTACCTGTGCCATTGATCACGCCGTGTCCCCACACGGGCGCACAGCACCGCGAGCAACCGCACTGGCAACGGATGAACCCCAGAACCCGCAAAGGTGAGAGACCGGTTCGTGACAGTACCCCCTCTTCTACGGGTGGTCTCCGAACACCTTTGAACCTTGTCAGGATTTTTGGAGAAGTATTTCTGTACCAGTCTTGGAGCATGAACATCTTCAGAGAAAACCCAGGATCTCTCCTCCGGACCGTAACCCTTCCAGTCGACCAGAAACTGTAAACGTCCATATCGGGAACGTGAGTCCACAATATCTTTAACTTCAAATTCCTCATTCTGCAAAGAGTGAACTTTAGGAGATTTGGACTGGGTAGTACGGAACTTATTGAGAATCAAAGGCTTCAGTAAAGATGTATGAAAGGCGTTAGGAATTCTCAAAGACGGTGGCAACTTGACTTTGTATGACACAGGGTTGAGTACCTTTACAATGGGAAATGGACCAATGAACTTGGGAGCAAATTTCTTAGAAGGAACTTTGAACTTGAGATTGCGCGTAGAAATCCAAACTTGGTCTCCCACTTTGTAATTCGGTACAGTTTTACGTTTTCTATCTACAAAAGATTTAAAACGAGCGAAAGTTTTGACCAAGGACTTACGTACACAACTTCAGATGCTAGATAGACGTTGAAGCTCTTGATCTGCTGCTGGAACCTCTAGGGCTGGCAATGGATGAAACCCTGGTGGAGAACTTCTTGGACTCTTATGTTGGGCACATTTAGGACATGCTGCTATAAACTCTTGGACATCGGCTTTGAGACGTGGCCACCAATAAGACTGTTGAATAAATTTGAGAGTCTTTAGAACCCCAGGATGACCCATGACGGAAGAGGAGTGAGCCCAGGTAAGCAGCCGTTTTCGGAGACTTGTGGCGACAAAGGTCTTGCCAGGCGGAGGAACTGGAGAGGTTCGAGTCATTAAAAAGGACGTAGGATTCACAATGGCTTGATTCGTGGTAGCATCATTTAATTCAGAAGAAGCAAAGGACCGGGAAAGGGCATCTGCCTTTTTGTTCTGAGACCCTGGACGATAGGTGAGTTTGAAATCAAATCGTGAGAAGAAAAACGCCCATCGAGCTTGTCGTGGATTCAAACACTGAGCTGACTGCAGATACAGAAGATTCTTATGATCAGTATAAACTGTAATGCGATGTTGAGCTCCTTCTAGAAGGTATCTCCACTCCTCAAATGCCAACTTGATGGCAAGTAACTCTTGCTCACCGATTGCATAATTACGTTCTGCCGGGAGGAACTTACAGGAGAAATATCCGCAGGGATGGACCTTTTTATCTTCAAAGACTTGTGATAACACAGCTCCTACTGCTTCTGTAGATGCATGCACCTCTGGTAGAAAGGGACGATTCAAATCAGGCTGTCGAAGAATGGGGGCTGACACAAAGGCTTGCTTTAAATCAGAGAAGGCTTTGATTGCTTCAGAAGACCAGTTCGTAGGATTTGCTCCCTTGCGAGTTAGGGCTGTGATAGGAGCAGCTAACGTAGAATAATTCTTAATGAATCTCCTATAGAAATTAGCAAAGCCAAGAAATCGCTGAATCCCCTTGAGAGTTGTAGGAGTGGACCAATCCCGGATAGCTCGCGTCTCTGGGATGGATAGCGGATGAATTTGTCCCCTAGGAGGGGTCTTGCCCGGAACCAGGACGACTGGGCAGTCCCATTCACGATGAGGAGGTAGAGAGTCTGCTGCTTGCTTACTGGAAACATCCGCAAGGGATTGATACACCGGAGGTAGATCGGAAAGGCTAATTGACCGAAGAGGTACGATTGTAGCTACACAGTCCTTGGTACAAGATTTACCCCATGAAAGGACTTCCATGGTTTGCCAATTAAGTTGAGGATTATGTTTCTGCAGCCAAGGTAAACCAAGTATCACATCTTGAGAGGCTTTGGGAATCACGTAGAAGTAGAGGTATTCGGAATGGAGCTCACCAACTTTCATCTTGAGACATACGGTTCGATGAGTAATTATACCATCTGGAATTCGACTTCCATCCACTGCTGTAACAGCAACTGCTGCTTCCAGGGGCATGGTTTGAACTTTAGACCGTATGACAAAGGCTGAGGAGATGAAGTTCTTGGCTGCCCCGGAATCTAGGAGGGCTGAAACTTTCACTGTAGAACTTGGAACTTCTAATTGAATAGACAAGGTTGGCTCTTTCCCAGAACGTGATTCTAAAGTAACTCCTAGCTTAACCTCTCTTGAATAAGCTAGGAGGCGAGAGTTTCCCGGTCGGAGTTTGCAGAATTTAACTAAATGTTCGGAGGACCCACAGTACATGCAGAGGTTACCCTGTCGACGACGAAGTCGTTCCTCCTCTGTGAGGCGAGAGCGCCCAATCTGCATAGGTTCTTCAGTCATTACTGGAGACTGTGATGGAGAATCTTGTCGAGGTCTAGGATGATCACGTGGACTGGATCGCTCTGCCCTGGATTTCTCTAAACATCGCTCCCTGTAACGTAGATCAAATTTGTTACAGAGAGAAATCAATTCATCCAGTTTAATTGGCACATCCCGGATAGTTAAATCATCCTTGATTCTTTCTGAAAGTCCATTCCAAAACGCGGCGATCAGGGCCTCCTCATTCCAGTTTAACTCTGAAGACAACGTGCGAAACTGAATAATATATTGACTGACAGGACGTAAACCTTGACGTAGACAGAGAATCTCCAAGGATGCTGAGGTGGTCCTGCCTGGTTCGTCAAAGATTCTCCGGAAGGAAGATACGAACTCTTTGTAATTAGAGAGGATAGGATCACCTCTCTCCCATAATGGTGATGCCCACTCCAGAGCCTGACCGGAGAGGAGGGCAATAATATATGCAACCTTAGAACGAGCTGATGGGAAACTGGCAGACATCAGTTCAAACTGGATCTCGCATTGATTCAGGAATCCTCTGCAAAGTTTTGGAGTTCCGTCAAACTTACTCGGAGAGGGTAACTGCAAGCGGGACGTAGGCAGCGTCACAGGAGAAGCTGTAGTGGTAACTGGGACATCCGGGGTTGGAATCTGGACTTGGGACGTTTTAATAGCCGTATGAAGAGTCTCTAAACGGTCTGCCATAGTTTGCATAAACTGCACTATTTGTGTCTGTATAGACTCCTGGTTTTCCAGACGGGAAAGGATATCTGACGTAGCACCGCCTCCTGCGAATTGGTCACTTGACGGATCCATGTGGCCAGTGCTTACTGTCAGGTCCGGGTGTTTTTGTGAATCCGTTAACCCGGGACCAACCACAGGTGTAGGTGCTGGGCTATGAAGAAAGCAGGGAGGACGAAGAAAGTTCCGATTCATATATTTATTCAAAATAACAATTCAGTAAAGAGTTAACTGACAAGTTGTTAATCATCATATTATACTGAAGTATTGCAGGAATAATATGCAAGAGAAAACTCAAAAATAAATAAAAGAAATGTTCATGGAAACATATGCAAAACAAGCTGATGAATAAATGTTGGATTGTCCAAATATAAACAAGCTTTGATGCTGTAGCAAATATAAACAAGCTTTGATGCTGAACTGCAGAATGTGATTAACTGGATAATGCAGACATGAAGAGATAACTGTAAGGATTTGCAATGGAGTTTTGAGAGTTAACTGAGAGACTGTGAAGAATTATCCTTGTTATGACAACATAGCAAATATAAACAAGCTTTGATGCTGAACTGCAGAATGTGATTTACTGGATAATGCAGACATGAAGAGATAACTGTAAGGATTTGCAATGGAGTTTTGAGAGTTAACTGAGAGACTGTGAAGAATTATCCTTGTTATGACAACATAGCAAATATAAACAAGCTTTGATGCTGAACTGCAGATTGTGTTTAACTGGTTAATGCAGACATGGAGAATTAACTGTAAGAATTGGCAATGGAGTTTTGAGGGTTAACTGAGAGACTGTGATGAATTATCCTTGTAATGACAACATAGCAAATAAAAAGTACTGAATTGGGTTACTTGCGGGTTCCGGAGATCACTGTGAAACTGTAGTAGAAGACAAGGTGATGAATGGGTTAAATGCAGAGTTGAGCAAACGAACAGCTGAGAGAAACGGAATCCTCCAGACTTTGAATGATAGGCAGACTGACAAGGTAACCTCATGCAAGACTCTGGGAATTCAACTGTTTCCAGTAGGTGAGCATTTAACTGACAGCACAGCGGAGAGCCGGTGGATCTTTCAGCAGTGAAGGCTGCAGACGGACCTCTGGGAACGGAGGCGATATCTGGACCACGGGAATCACACAGGAATGCACGGAGAGAGCTCAGAGCTAGAGCACAGCTTTGATACAACAAAGCACTGGCCCAGAGTGACATAATCCCAGCCTACTTAAAGGCAGCACAAGCACGGGATTGGCTTACACCTGCCCACAGGTGTTTTCACAAGTGCTCAGTATTAGCTATTTGGTCTCCAACATGGCCACCTCCTATACAGCAGACACACCGCAGTGCCTTAGGCCATTTGGTCCCCGCACTCACAGTTCCCAGACTCTGCATTACCTGTGCCATTGATCACGCCGTGTCCCCACACGGGCGCACAGCACCGCGAGCAACCGCACTGGCAACGGATGAACCCCAGAACCCGCAAAGGTGAGAGACCGGTTCGTGACAAGCATGCACATTGTAATAATATAACTGTGATTGATACAGGATGTAGTTATGTGACCGGCGGTCAGGGGACTGCCGGTCACATTACCAACGGCTACATCCCACCCCTTGTAAATTTCAACAGTCGGCATGCAAACTAGCAGGGACTATTCCAACTTGTGGGTGTCCACGACACCCATAAAGTGGGAATAGAACCTCTGGCGTGCGCAGCATGCCACCGAGCCTGCAAGAAGCTTGTTGCACTCACTGAAGTTGGCATTCCGCCGCCGGGATCCCCAGCGGCAGTAACACATACCCACCCCATTGATACTATACATTTCTAGCACAATAAACAGACATGGGCGGGATGTAATGCTGCCCAAGTTCAGACATTTTCTTTAAGGGGCAATCACTTACAAGGCAAAACCATGCCTTGTAAGTGAGTGCCCCCTTAAAAAACGTCCGAGTTCAGCCGACATCCCATACGCCCACCGAACATCCCGCCCCTAATATTTACTTCACCTATAGACTAGAGATGAGCGGGTTCGGTTCCTCGAGATCCGAACCCCCCCGAACTTCACCCATTTTACACTGTTCCGAGGCAGCCTCGGATCTTCCCGCCTTGCTCGGTTAACACGAACGCGCCCGAACGTCATCATCCCGCTGTCGTATTCTCGCGAGATTCGTATTGCATATAAAGAGCCGCGCGTTGCCGCCATTTTCACTCGTGCATTGGAGATGATAGCGAGAGGATGTGGCTGCGTTCTCTCAGTTTCTGTGTTCAGTGTGCTGCAAATATCTGTGCTCAGTGTGCTGCAAATATCTACGTTCTCTGCCTGAAAACGCTCCATATCTGTGCTGCATTGTAGTTGTGCGCAGTATATAGTAGGAGGACAGTGCAGAATTTTGCTGACCACCAGTATATATATAGCAGTACGGTACAGTAGTCCATTGCTCTACCTCTGTGTCGTCAAGTATACTATACATATCTGTGCTGCATTGTAGTTGTGCGCAGTATATAGTAGGAGGACAGTGCAGAATTTTGCTGACCACCAGTATATATATATATATATATATATATATATATAACAGTACGGTACAGTAGGCCATTGCTATTGATATATTACTGGCATATAATTCCACACATTAAAAGATGGAGAACAAAAATGTGGAGGGTAAAATAGGGAAAGATCAAGATCCACTTCCACCTCGTGCTGAAGCTGCTGCCACTAGTCATGGCCGAGATGATGAAATGCCATCAACGTCGTCTGCCAAGGCCAATGCCCAATGTCATAGTAGAGAGCATGTAAAATCCAAAAAACAAAAGTTCAGTAAAATGACCCAAAAATCAAAATTAAAAGCGTCTGATGAGAAGCGTAAACTTGCCAATATGCCATTTACGACACGGAGTGGCAAGGAACGGCTGAGACCCTGGCCTATGTTCATGGCTAGTGGTTCAGCTTCACATGAGGATGGAAGCACTCATCCTCCCGCTAGAAAAATGAAAAGACTTAAGCTGGCAAAAGCACAGCAAAGAACTGTACGTTCTTCTAAACCACAAATCCCCAAGGAGAGTCCAATTGTGTCGGTTGCGATGCCTGACCTTCCCAACACTGGACGGGTAGAGGTGGCGCCTTCCACCATTTGCACGCCCCCCTGCAAGTGCTGGAAGGAGCACCCGCAGTCCAGTTCCTGATAGTCAAATTGAAGATGTCACTGTTGAAGTACACCAGGATGAGGATATGGGTGTTTGTGGCGCTGATGAGGAAATTGACAATGAGGATTCTGATGGTGAGGTGGTTTGTTTAAGTCAGGCACCCGGGGAGACACCTGTTGTCCGTGGGACGAATATGGTCATTGACATGCCTGGTCAAATTACCCCAAAAAATCACCTCTTCGGTGTGGAATTATTTTAACAGAAATGCGGACAATAGGTGTCAAGCCGTGTGTTGCCTTTGTCAAGCTGTAATAAGTAGGGGTAAGGACGTTAACCACCTAGGAACATCCTCCCTTATACGTCACCTGGAGCGCATTCATCAGAAGTCATTGACAAGTTCAAAAACTTTGGGTAACAGCAGAAGCAGTCCACTGACAACTAAATCCCTTCCTCTTGTAACCAAGCTACTGCAAACCACACCACCAACTCCCTCAGTGTCAATTTCCTCCTTAGACAGGAAAGCCAATAGTCCTGCAGGCCATGTCACTGGCAAGTCTGACAAGTCCTATCCTGCTGGGATTCCTCTGATGCATGCTTGAGTGTAAAGCCTACTGCTGCTGGCGCTGCTGTTGTTGCTGCTGGGAGTCGATCGCCATCCCAGAGGGGAAGTCGGAAGACCACTTGTACTACTTCCAGTAAGCAATTGACTGTCCAACAGTCCTTTGCGAGGAAGATGAAATATCACAGCAGTCATCCTGCTGCAAAGCAGATAACTCAGGTCTTGGCAGCTGCGGTGGTGTTAAACGTGTGTCCGGTATCCACCGTTAATTCACAGGGAATTAGAGAATTGCTTGAGGTACTGTGTCCCCGGTACCAAATACCATCTAGGTTCCATTTCTCTAGGCAGGCGATACCGAGAATGTACACAGACGTCAGAAAAAGAGTCACCTTGGTCCTAAAAAATGCAGTTGTACCCAATATCCACTTAACCAGGGACATGTGGACAAGTGGAGCAGGGCAGACTCAGGACTATATGACTGTGACAGCCCACTGGGTAGATGTATTGCCTCCCGCAGCAAGAACAGCAGCGGCGGCACAAGTAGCAGAATCTTGCAAACGCCAACTCGTTCCTAGGCAGGCTACACTTTGTATCACCGCTTTCCATAAGAGGCACACAGCTGACAACCTCTTACGGAAACAGAGGAACATCATCGCAGAATGGCTTACCCCAATTGGACTCTCCTGGGGATTTGTGACATCGGACAATGCCACCAATATTGTGCGTGCATTACATGTGGGCAAATTCCAGCACGTCCAATGTTTTGCACATACATTGAATTTGGTGGTGCAGAATTTTTAAAAAATTACAAGGGCGTGCAAGAGATGCTGTCGGTGGCCCGAAGAATTGCGGCCCACCTTCGGCATTCAGCCACCGCGTTCTGAAGATAGGAGCACCAGCAAACACTCCTGAACCTGCCCCGCCATCAGCTGAAGCAAGAGGTGGTAACGAGGTGGAATTCAATCCTCTATATGCTTCAGAGGATGGAGGAGCAGCAAAAGGCCATTCAAGCCTATACATCTACCTACGATATAGGCAAAGTAGGGGGAATGCACC
This sequence comes from Pseudophryne corroboree, assembly GCF_028390025.1. Classification (NCBI taxonomy): domain Eukaryota; kingdom Metazoa; phylum Chordata; class Amphibia; order Anura; family Myobatrachidae; genus Pseudophryne; species Pseudophryne corroboree. The sequence continues at coordinate 391,351,626 of NC_086447.1, read as the reverse complement.
TGACTCAAGCGCAGTGGACAATGATTTCAACGTTGTGCAAGGTTCTGCAACCCTTTGAACTTGCCACACGTGAAGTCAGTTCAGACACTGCCAGCCTTAGTCAGGTCATTCCCCTCATCAGGATTTTGCAGAAGCAGCTGGAGAGATTGAAGGAGGAGCTAAAACGGAGCAATTCCGCTAGGCATGTGGGACTTGTGGATGGAGCCCTTAATTCGCTTAACCAGGATTCACGGGTGGTCAATCTGTTGAAATCAGAGCACTACATTTTGGCCACCGTGCTCGATCCTAGGTTTAAAGCCTATGTTGTATCTCTCTTTCCGGCAGACACAAGTCTGCAGATGTTCAAAGACCTGCTGGTGAGACACTTGTCAAGTCAAGCGGAACGTGATCCGCAAACAGCTCCTCCTTCACATTCTCCCGCAACTGGGGCTGCGAGGAAAAGGCTAAGAATTCTGAGCCCACTCGCTGGCGGTGATGCAGGGCAGTCTGGAGCGAGTGCTGACATCTGGTCCGGACTGAAGGACCTGCCAACGAGTACTGACATATCGTCTACTGTCACTGCATATGATTCTCTCACCATTGAAAGAATGGTGGAGGATTATATGAGTGACCGCATCCAAGTAGGCACGTCAGACAGTCCGTACGTATACTGGCAGGAAAAAGAGGCAATTTGGATGCCCTTGCATAAACTGGCTTAATTTTACCTAAGTTGCCCCCCCTCCAGTGTGTAGTCCGAAAGAGTGTTTAGTGCAGCCGGTCACCTTGTCAGCGATCGGTGTACGAGGTTACTTCCACAAAATGTGGAGAAGATGATGTTCATCAAAATTACTTATAATCAATTCCTCCGTGGAGACATTCACCAGCAATTGCCTCCAGAAAGTACACAGGGACCTGAGATGGTGGATTCCAGTGGGGATGAATTAATACTCTATGAGGAGGGGGATGTACACAGTGAAAAGGGTGATGAATCGGAGGATGAGGAGGAGGTGGACATCTTGCCTCTGTAGAGCCAGTTTGTGCAAGGAGAGATTGATTGCTTCTTTTTTGGTGGGGGCCCAAGCCAACCAGTCATTTCAGCCATAGTCGTGTGGCAGACCCTGTCACTGAAATGATGGGGTTGTTAAAGTGTGCATGTCCTGTTTATACAACATAAGGGTGGGTGGGAGGGCCCAAGGACAATTCCATCTTGCACCTCTTTTTTTATTTTTATTTATCTTCATGTGCATCATGTGCTGTTTGGGGCTAATTTTTTTAATTGCCATCCTGTCTGACACTGCAGTGCCACTCCTAGATGGGCCAGGTGTTTGTGCCGGCCACTTGGGTCGCTTAGCTTAGTCATCCAGCAACCTTGGTGCAAATTTTAGGACTAAAAATAATATTGTGAGGTGTTCAGAATAGACTGGAAATGAGTGAAAATTGTGGTTATTGAGGTTAATAATACTATGGGATCAAAATGACCCCCAAATTCTATGATTTAAGCTGTTTTTGAGGGGTTTTTGAAAAAAAACACCCGAATCCAAAACACACCCGAATCCGACAAAAAAATGTTCAGGGAGGTTTTGCCAAAACGCGTCTGAATCCAAAACACGGCCGCAGATCCGAATCCAAAACCAAAACACAAAACCCGGAAAATGTCCGGTGCACATTTCTACTATAGACACAGTATAGCAGTGAAATTGCTCATTTAATCTTTGTATCTTTTGAAACATTATCAACATTTGGAAATATTTTACAATATCTTGTCTAAATCAGGTATAAAAACCAGTGTGCGCATGTGACATGCATTTATAATGAAGTGATAAGTATAAAATATAAATTTTTGTAACTATTATATAAATCCCCTTATCCTGCCTAACAAACACATGGATTACATATAATGTAAACACTAAGTAGAGATAATATATATAGGAAAACTGCTCAAAATTTATTGTTGGTTGTTTTTTTATGATTGAATTAGGTTAAAAACATATATATTTAAAACATATTCAACAAGATTTTATTTAAAATAAAAAAGTTTACATTTTTTAAACATCGGTTAAACAGCGATGGCCAAAATATGAGGCAATTGATGATCAGAACATCACAACCATCACATACCTATATTTATCCGACGATGCATCTCTTGTTCACAGGCAAGGTAAGGGCAATTTATATTACATTTCCCCAGCAGCTATTTAATCTCTGCAGCCGCAAGGTGGGGGTTGCCACCAGGCTGCCTGATCAGCAGTGATCGGCACCACGGCAGGCACTCAGTGTGGGAACCCGGAAGCAGAGGGGGAGCAGCAGCTGCTGGAGAATACTCTTCCAGCAGCCATACAATGGGCATTTCTGACAGCTTGCATCAGATGTCAGGGAAAGCCCAACCTAGTATGATCACATCTGATATGACCTCACCAGACAAATGGTTAGTTCAGGTTACCCTATTTGGGACTAGTGTAAATCTAGTGTTCCTTCTGATTAATTCATTACTGTTATACACATCTTGGAGTATACCAAAAGCAAACGACAGTCAACTCTCCCAGATCTGAAATACCAGACCTTCTTGGATTTGTATGCATTTTACCATAATAAAATAACTGTGACTAATTTCTAAAAACATCTCTGGATCATTCCCTGATTTAATTACCACTAACACTAAATTTGGTTCAATGTATCAGAGTACTGCTATGATGCTATGATTGTTGTTTCAGAAACCTTCTACATAGTTTTCTATAACATACTGTATTTTCTTATGTATTATACCTATGCGTCATTTTTCATTTTTAATGTAAACAAAAATTACCTAAACTTTTAAAAATAGAAATGGTATTCACCAGTGGCACATCATGCATGGAGAAGCGGGAGAGCACATATGGGCCATGGGCGACAAGAGTGGGAAATATTTCCTGTAAATATGAAAACCAGCTACATCATCCTCATACTCTGGCTTAACGGTCGGTTCATCCTACGACATCTGGCTCTTTATTGCAACGCTGTGGAAGGGGTGTGATACGTGTTACCGACGTCTGAGATGCCGGCGGTCATAAGACCGACAGCTGCATCCCGATGGAGAAGACCCAGACAGAGGATAGGTAAGTAAACTTACCTTCCCCACCAACTCCCTTAATCCTCACTCCCTGCACCCTAACCCTAATCCTCCCCGGTGGTGCCTAAGCCTAACACCCAACCCCTGCAGCTTAAACCCTAAGAGTCTGTCCCCGGCATACTTACAATTGGGATTCTGGCTCTCGGGACCCCAGCGTCTGCATTTCGAGTCATGTCAGAGTTCCGGCACGGGTATTCTGGCTGTGTGTCTGGATTCCAGCATTTGGATTTTGACTACCAGCATCCCGGCCACTGGCCTGCTGAATGTATCCCATTGTGGAAGACCTCACACAGAGCTATAATTTGACAAACCAGTTCCAGTGCATACATAATGGTATCACCATGCCACTCCAAGCACCTAAAATGAGTCTTCCATAGTCCAAGGCCCATTCTATGCCTTGCCTGTTAACATTAAGTGTGGCATTGTAGTCAAACTCAGCACTGTGTTTGGTAACAACACCGAAGGCATGAACCATGGGTGACAAGGGTGGGAAATATTTCCTGTAAATATGAAAAAATAACAAATTACACAAACATAACAAATGCAAAAACTACAGGAAAAGCTGGAGTCAATATTTACCCAACAACCACGCACCACCGTCTTGCCTCTCTGATCATTTCTGGCAGATCCTTGACATTCAGATGACATAGGCATCATGTGTGTTGCCTGGAAAGTTGGTATACTGTACAGGGATACGCTCTGGAGCAAGGCCCACATAATACAGTAACATTGCTAGCAAAATACTTCCTATTCCAATATATATGTGTTCTTCATGTGCTGGTGTCACTAGGGCTATATGGGTACCATCAACAACCCTTAAAACGTGTGGGTAGCCAGCAATAGTCATAAGCTCCTGCTCTGACACACCTAGTGACTCCTCATCCAAAGGTCAGGGATGCCATCAGAAATGATGGGGCCCGGGACTGGCAAAATAGGTAGGGCCCCCTCCCACTGCCACCCAAAAAATAAAAAATGATATATATATATATATATATATATATATATAATTATTTTTTGTTAAAAAGAAAAGTCCTGTGTCCCCCACAGTTTTGCCCCCAGTACCATATTATGCTACCCCACACAATAATGCCCCTGTACCTGCTCATTGTCAGGGGTATTGTTGTCAGAGCCTAGGGTTCTGCTGGCCCTTCCCCCCGTGCAGCAGCAGCAGACTATTCGGCAGCCTGCTTTAATTAAAACTATTGAATGTGTCCCTCCCAAAATGGCTGCAGCCTCGGAGGAGACAGTAATTAAAGATACTAGAGCCATCTTTAATAACTGTCTCATCTGAGGCAGTGGCCATCTTGTGAGGGGACCAAATTCAATAGCCTGCTGGCGCCGAGGCTGGGCAATCAACGGCAGTGTCGGCGGACTATCGGCGGTGGGAGGGCAGCGGGATGAGCGGCCCAGGCCCTCCCCTCTCTGTTAGAGAGGCCAGGCCCGGGACAGCTGTGCCCACAGCACCCCCCCTGACGGCGGGCCTGCCAAAGGCAATTGTATAAACTGACTGAGGCACACCAGAAAGGCAAAAACAACACATGTCAGGATCCTGCTAAATGACAGCTGGTAAATTCCATCCACTACAGCAACGGTGGTTTGGAATGATCTTGAAGCGCAAAAGTGTAACACAGACAAGTGTTGGGAATGTCAAATGCAGATTCCAGGTCACTGACCACTAAGAGAAGAGTTTCCAGTATGTCATGAGTTGGAAGCCTAAATGTACGTACCACCTCATCATCTGGCATTCCAAATAGGGAAACTCATCTGTAGTCAGGGCCGGTGCAAGGTTTCTCAGCACCCCAGGCAAATCGTCAGCACTCCCCCCCCCCCCCCCCCCCCGCACACACCAAAACACTGAGCCCCTCAGGGTAAAAGTGCAGACACAGCATCTTGTAAGTTCCACAGCCACCGCCTGATAATTTAGTGGTTAGGGTATCAGGGTTTAAGTCCAACTGGATTCCGGCAGAACTTGATTATAACCCCAACCTGGGACTGTTGTTGGATGGAACTTAGGTCGCCGGATATTGCACTCAGCCGAGTGTTAACCTGGAAGACACCCTCTCACCAGAGCAGACACCCAAAACACGGCACCAAATGCCTTTTATTAATAGACTATCAGAAATGTATTTGTTCGCGACATTCAACATAAAATGTAGAGGTTTGATCTTACATTGTATACAAAAGATGTTGTGAAAAGAGCCCGTTAAAAAGGTTGCCACCTTTCTCCTACATTTCTTGGTTCCCACTAACAGGGGTCCTACAGTGAGGTACTGCTCTTTGAAGCATGTGAAAAGTGTCTTGTTCTATCTATCTATCTATCTATCTATCTATCTATCTGTCTATCTATCTAGTCATTTGGACCCATCCGACACTGCTACACTGGTTCCCCCAAGCCACACTGTGCATAATGGAGACGCACAGACTATACAGCATTTTATACACACACAATAGGGTCATTTTATTTTTATTTATTTTATTGTTGGGAGCCAATATATTTTTGGATTGTGGTGGGAAATGGGGGTACCCGGAGGAGACCCACACAAGCACAGGGAGAATATACAAACTCCACACAGTTAGGGCCATGGTGAGAACTGAACCCATGACCTCAGTGATGTACAGCAGTAATGCTAACCATTACATCGTCCGTGCAGTCCCCACAGTGCAAACAAATACAGTACATCAAAGCCCATGTCTGCAGAAAATATAGGAGATGCATACGATGTTGGCATGGGTGATAAATTAACAGGTATGGCTTGCTCTCACCCCCATATTGCCTATGCCCCTTGCACATAATATACTTTGCAGCACTAAGTTTCAATGCACCTGACAGAGGTGTGCTATTACTTTTCGAAGTCAATTGCGTTGACTCGTCTCAGCGAGAATTGGAGCTTGTCCAAGGGGCCGGTGCAAGGTTTCTCAGCACCCCAGGCAAATCGTCAGCACTCCCCCCCCCCCCCCCGCACACACCAAAACACTGAGCCCCTCAGGGTAAAAGTGCTGACACAGCATCTTGTAAGTTCCACAGCCACCGCCTGATAATTTAGTGGTTAGGGTATCGGGGTTTAAGTCCAACTGGATTCCGGCAGAACTTGATTATAACCCCAACCTGGGACTGTTGTTGGATGGAACTTAGGTCGCCGGATATTGCACTCAGCCGAGTGTTAACCTGGAAGACACCCTCTCACCAGAGCAGACACCCAAAACACGGCACCAAATGCCTTTTATTAATAGACTATCAGAAATGTATTTGTTCGCGACATTCAACATAAAATGTAGAGGTTTGATCTTACATTGTATACAAAAGATGTTGTGAAAAGAGCCCGTTAAAAAGGTTGCCACCTTTCTCCTACATTTCTTGGTTCCCACTAACAGGGGTCCTACAGTGAGGTACTGCTCTTTGAAGCATGTGAAAAGTGTCTTGTTCTATCTATCTATCTATCTATCTATCTATCTATCTATCTATCTATCTATCTATCTATCTATCTGTCTATCTATCTAGTCATTTGGACCCATCCGACACTGCTACACTGGTTCCCCCAAGCCACACTGTGCATAATGGAGACGCACAGACTATACAGCATTTTATACACACACAATAGGGTCATTTTATTTTTATTTATTTTATTGTTGGGAGCCAATATATTTTTGGATTGTGGTGGGAAATGGGGGTACCCGGAGGAGACCCACACAAGCACAGGGAGAATATACAAACTCCACACAGTTAGGGCCATGGTGAGAACTGAACCCATGACCTCAGTGATGTACAGCAGTAATGCTAACCATTACATCGTCCGTGCAGTCCCCACAGTGCAAACAAATACAGTACATCAAAGCCCATGTCTACAGAAAATATAGGAGATGCATACGATGTTGGCATGGGTGATAAATTAACAGGTATGGCTTGCTCTCACCCCCATATTGCCTATGCCCCTTGCACATAATATACTTTGCAGCACTAAGTTTCAATGCACCTGACAGAGGTGTGCTATTACTTTTCGAAGTCAATTGCGTTGACTCGTCTCAGCGAGAATTGGAGCTTGTCCAAGGGGCTGAGAGAGTAGACTACATGAATGTGTGTAATATTTTTAACACACTGAAAACATGCAAATTGGATAGAATGTATTGACTTCTCTATGAATGAATAGAGCCCTGTGGTTCCCGGTTATAGGATGATGCTGTGTGCCTCACACTTCTGTAGTGTACACTGCTCCCAACCTCACCACACAACCACATAAAACCCCCCTGTGTGACCACAGCACCGGTGGCAGGGGCAAACTGTCGGAATAACAGTCCCACACAGCGGAGGATGTGGCTCACTCCCGGCTGCACGGAGCACATAATGGCAGGGAAAGCTGACGCTGGCTGCTGCTCAGGAGCCATGTATTGCACTGCGCTGTCTGTCAGTGTGCTACTCACCCCTTCTTCTCTGGGATGAGCAGGATGAGGGTGAGTTACGAGGCGGGGTCACGCTCGGGACGGTACGGAGGGGGGGGGGGGTGTTTGGGATAGCAGCTCAGGCTCCCGGTGGAGGCAAACGTAAGTGTCAGAAATGTCAGGGGTAGACGGGCCGACAGTGGGAGGGACGGATCAGCCGTGGGTTGGGGAAGCCCTTTCTGCCTGGTAAAGGTGCCGCTGCCAGACTCGGGCCCCAGCAGCTCCATGGCCTCCTCGCATGGTTTGTGGTCCCGGCGCCTCCTCCTGATAATTATCAACAGAATTGGGATCCTGAACGTAAGTATACCCAGGAGGATTAGGCTTCGGGGGGAAAGTTAGGGTTATGCTGCGGGGAGGAAGGGTTAGGTTTAGGCTGCGGGAAGGAAGAGTTAGGGTTAGGCTGAGGGGGAGGGTTAGGGTTAGCCTGCGGGGACCGAGGGTTAGGGAGAGGGTCCGTGATCTACTGCACTACTCCCATAGGGGACCATGTTTACATAATGGTACGTGGTGTATGCCGTATCACCTACATGTGGGAGTCTGCAATCACGTGGGGGGGTGACAACATACCCGAGTCTGCAATTGGCGGAGGCAGAAACATCCCAGAATGCAATCACGCGCGCGGAGTGTGTGTGTGTTGGGGGCTATGCAGACGCCATGCCCTAGTCTGCAATTGCGGGGGGGCTACATGCCTGAGTCTTCAATCGCGGGAAGGGGTGCGTGCAAAATGCGGCAGTCTGCAATCGGGGGTCGGCAACAAGCGGGAGTCCACAATCGCAGAGGGGGAGGGAGTGCGTGCTTCATGCCTTAGTCCGCATTCGCTAGGGGGAGAGGGGAGGGGATCTTGCCCAATTTCGCAAACATGGTGAGAGGGGGTGCGGGCATCATGCCCAAGTCTGCAATCGTGGAGGGGGGGGCTGTGTGCGGGCATCATGCCTGAGTCCGCAATTGTGGGGGGAGGGAGTGCGGGCTTCATGCCATAGTCCGCAATCGCTAGGGATGGGAGGTACAGACATCATGCCTGAGTCCACAATCACAGGGGAGGAGGGGATCTTGCCCAAGTCCGCAAACATGGGTAGAGGGGGTGCGGGCATCATGCCGAGTCTGCAAACGTGTAGGGGGGGAGAAAAAGGGGGCCGAGTCTGCAATCGCGGGTGGGGGGATGCGGGCATCATGCCCGTGTCCACGATCGCGGGAGGGGGGTGCGCGGGCATCATGCCCATGTCCGCGATCGCGAGAGGGGGGTGCGGGTCAAATGCCCGTGTCCGCAATCGCGGGAGGAGGGGGTGCCGGTGTGGGCATCATGCCTGAGTACGCGATTGCGGGAGGGGGGTGCGGGCATGATGCCCGTGTCCGCGATTGTGGGAGGGGGGTGCGGGCATCATGCCCGTGTCCGCGATCGCGGGTTAGAGGAGGTGCCGGTGCGGGCATCATGCCTGAGTACGCGATTGCAGGAAGGGGGTGCGGGCATGATGCCCATGTCCGCGATCGCGGGAGGGGGGTGCGGGCATCATGCCCAAGTCTGCAATCGTGGAGGGGGGGCTGTGTGCGGGCATCATGCCCGAGTCCGCAATTGTGGGGGGAGGGAGTGCGGGCTTCATGCCATAGTCCGCAATCGCTAGGGATGGGAGGTACAGACATCATGCCTGAGTCCACAATCACAGGGGAGGAGGGGATCTTGCCCAAGTCCGCAAACATGGGTAGAGGGGGTGCGGGCATCATGCCGAGTCTGCAAACGTGTAGGGGGGGAGAAAAAGGGGGCCGAGTCTGCAATCGCGGGTGGGGGGATGCGGGCATCATGCCCGTGTCCACGATCGCGGGAGGGGGGTGCGCGGGCATCATGCCCGTGTCCGCGATCGCGAGAGGGGGGTGCGGGTCAAATGCCCGTGTCCGCGATTGCAGGTTAGAGGGGGTGCCGGTGTGGGCATCATGCCTGAGTACGCGATTGCGGGAGGGGGGTGCGGGCATGATGCCCGTGTCCGCGATTGTGGGAGGGGGGTGCGGGCATCATGCCCGTGTCCGCGATCGCGGGTTAGAGGAGGTGCCGGTGCGGGCATCATGCCTGAGTACGCGATTGCGGGAAGGGGGTGCGGGCATGATGCCCGTGTCCGCGATCGCGGGAGGGGGGTGCGGGCATCATGCCCATGTCCGCGATCGCGGGTTAGAGGAGATGCCGAGTCCGCGGGTAAGGGGTACGGACTCCAGAGTGTTGTCATGGAGCAGGGCAGGAATATGCAAGTTGGGGGGGGGGGGGGGGCGGACAGATTTCAGAGAGTCTGAGAGGAACTTCCAGTTAGTCAGACAGTGCTATAAAAACTATATAAAAAGAGCAGGCTTATCACCCGATGGGTCACACAGTCACTCACACTATACACAGTGGAGTGGCGGCTCAGCTGATAACAATTGGGTGGCCATCTCTTAAGGAAGAGGTCAGGAGGAGCTCGTAACCGAGGGAATAATAAAGAAAGCATTTTCTCATAGGCACTGCAGCGTGTGTGGTACCGCCCTCCAGTGGCCTACGCCCATAGGCAGCTGCCTAAAGCTGCCTAATGGTAGCGCCGGCCCTGTCTGTAGTAGATACATTCACCTGCCCACCAACGTCTGGCCATCTTGTCTATGAGGGTATGGATCTTTCAAACTCTGAACATAGGGGGTAATTCAGATCTGATCGCAGCAGCAAGTTTGTTAGCAATTGGGCAAAACCATGTGCACCGCAGGTGTGGCAGATATAACATTTGCAGAGAGAGTTAGACTTGGGTGGGCTCTTTTGTTTCTGTGCAGAGTAAATACTGGCTGCATTATTTTTACACTGCAATTTAGATTGCAGTTTGAACACACCCCACCCAAATCTAACTCTCTCTGTACATGTTATATCTGCTCCCCCTGCAGTGCACATGGGGGGTAATTCTGAGTTGATCGCAGCAGGAACTTTGTTAGCAGTTGGGCAAAACCAGGGCCCTCATTCCGAGTTGTTTGCTCGGTAAAAATCTTCGCATCGCAGCGATTTTCCGCTTAATGCGCATGCGCAATGTCCGCACTGCGACTGCGCCAAGTAAATTTGCTATGTAGTTAGGATTTTTACTCACGGCTTTTTGTCACGATCCGGGTATCTGGACGCCATTTCTTACCCATCAGATGCCTCCTAAGGCTGGCTCAGCGCTCCAGGACCGGATCCCATCTGTTATCCTAATGTTCACATTCCTGCATCCTCTCCTGTCTCTCTGAGACGCTGTCACAGTAACGCCTTATTACATCTGGCATGGCGTCTCCCGCGGCCTCCGCCGCCGTTCCTGAGCTTCTGCATGCAGAGTGTCAGAGTGGCGATTACGTCAGCCGCGGCCTCCGCTGTGTCCGCGTGGTTGGATGTGCACTTGTCAGCCTGGCGTCTCCTGTCTCCAGTGGCCGGCGCCGCCATTACTGTTTTCATTACCACATGGATTACAAACCAAACTTCCCTCCAAGTGTCTGCATGGGCGCAGCCATCTTGGATTCTGTCAGCTGATCATTTCCTCCAATCTGTTGTCAGTATTGTTAATCTGCATAATTGCCTAGCCAATCCCTTCCTTGCTGCAGGTATAAATACACTGTGCCTGAGCAAGGAAGGCGTCAGTGCTTTGGTTGTCAAACCTAGTTCCTGTTTGTCTCTCTCCTGTGATTGTCTTCCAGGTTCCAGCTCCTGTCTCAAGACTTCCACCATAGAGACCTGCACCAGCATTCCACCTGCGGTGTAGCCTGACTCTCCAATCCATTGTGGATTCATCTGTTTCCAGCTACAACATTACCTGCTTCCAGCTCAGCTTCCAGCAGAGTACAGCTTCCCTTAAAGGGCCGGTGTCCTTTCTACACTTTACCACTCTCCACCGGTATTATTATTTCTCCGCTCTCAAGTTCTACATTTCAGTTCATATTTCATCGCTCCCAAGTTTATTTATTATTTAACTGGTTCCAGCCAGTATCCACTCCGTGCTAACAACAGTCTGGTTCCAGCCAGTATCCACAGCAGCTGTTTTACCTTCAGCAACCCAGCTTTTCCTGGAACACCAGCTGGCACAATCCTGGGTTATCTCCATTGCTACAGTCGGGCCTGGTAAGGACTTTCCATCTAGAAGATCATAAGAACTATCTCACACTACCAGTGCCCTGTGGCTCCTGCCATCCTGTAGTACCCAGGAACTGTATTTATTATTTGCTGACTTTTACGTTTTCTTTTACTGCTGCTGTGTTGCGGAGTTGTCATAATAAACATCATTGACTTTTATCCAAGTTGTCGTGGTCACGCCTTCGGGCAGTTATTATTCATGTTACTTACATGTCCAGGGGTCTGATACAACCTCCCAGGTTCCGGTACATCTCAGCCCCTACAACTGAGGCTGCCTCCCGTCAGCTCAGGCCCTCAGTTGTGACAGTAAGCACTGACCTAATGAATCCAGCCGGAGACCAGGATCAAGCGGCCAGGCCGATGCAAGAACTGGCAGCCCGACTAGAACATCAGGAGGCTGCACAGGGCCACATCATCCGCTGTCTCCAGGATCTCTCTACTCGGCTGGATGGGATTCAGACAACTCTCCGTGGATCAGGCGCATCTGGTGCGTCAACCACAGTGACTCCAGCTATAACCCCACCCACCTTACCCATTTCTGCTCCACGTCTTCATCTTCCAACGCCAGCAAAATTTGACGGATCTCCAAGATTCTGCAGGGGATTTCTCAACCAGTGTGAGATTCAGTTTGAGCTACAACCTGGCAATTTTCCCAGTGACCGTACAAAAATTGCCTACATCATCTCTCTTCTCAGTGGCTCCGCCCTTGACTGGGCATCACCGTTATGGGAGAGGTCCGACACCCTGCTATCTTCTTACACTGCATTCGTGTCAACATTCAGGCGCATCTTCGACGAGCCAGGCCGGGTAACCTCAGCTTCATCCGAGATTCTCCGTTTACGCCAGGGGTCACGTACTGTAGGACAATATCTGATACAGTTCCAGATCCTGGCATCCGAACTGGCATGGAACGACGAGGCCCTGTATGCTGCATTCTGGCATGGCTTATCTGAGCTTATTAAAGATGAGTTAGCTACCAGAGACTTACCTTCTAAGTTAGATGAGCTAATCTCACTCTGCACGAAAGTTGATTTACGTTTCAGAGAGAGAGCAACTGAGCGTGGAAGATCATCTGCTCCAAAATCTTCTGCTCCTCCTCCTCGTCAACTGTCACCATCTAAAGATGAGCCCATGCAAATTGGCCGTTCCCGTTTAACTCCTGCTGAGCGCCGAAGACGTCTCTCTGAGTCTCTTTGTGTTAGGCGCCGAGGATCCGCTCGTCAGTGCGGCCGGCGCCTAGCAACGGGGACGCCACTGTCGGATCGTGTTCCCCGTTGCTGGGTCTAAGTTTATATCATCACTGGTTTCCTGGCTGTGTAGCATGCAGCTGCACGGCATGTTGTAATTATCACTCATCTGTTTCCCTGGCCATGCAGCTTGTCAGCTGCATGGCATTTAATCCAATCAGCCTCCAAACAGCTGATTGGAAGACTCTCTGTTAAAAGCACTCCCAGGACTCCTCACAGACGCCGGTGATAGCTTCCTGTTTGCCTGATTCTGCTGCAGAGAGAGTTCCCAGTCCCGGTCTGTTCGTTTGTTCCTGTTCTCAGTGATCCAGTACTCGGAAGTTACCATCTGTTCCTGGAGTCTGACCGAGCACCTTTAACATCTGGTGGTGTTCGTGAGTCGCGGCGCAGCCGTGTGTTGCGGCTTGTCCGCTACTATTTATTATTGTGTTTATTTTGAGTTCTGGAGCTTTGCGGAGGATTCCGCTTCCACAAGATCCACTCTGGTGTCCAGCGGTGCCGGATAGGAGTGTCGGATCCGTGGATCCTTGGTTGTCCTTTTCCCTGGCGGCTAGTCCGCACATACCTTTTGATTTAGTTAAGTTAGCTTGTAACCCCTGGCTTGGTTGCTTAGTCAGAGGGCCCCTTGTTATCTCCCTGTCTCGGACTTCCCCTTGTCTCCCATTAAGACCTGCGGGGGCATCGGGGTTGGGCAGACATAATCCGCCCTTCGAACGCGGCTGCCATGGGCTCAAGCAACCATAGTCTCGCAGGGGATTTCTGATAACACGGGCGAGACAACGGAGTTAGGGCGCCAGGGGTTACTAGGCTCTCCAGCTCCCACAACCTGTATTTCATTCCTGTACTCAGATCTCTGCCATAAGATCTTCTCCAGTCTGGAGTACAGGAATCGTAACATTATCACCGGCCAGACAAAAGAAAAAATTTCAACAGGAGTTAATTTTTTCACTTATCCAGTAGGGAGAAATTTGTCGGCCTCATGAATCCCACCGGTGTTGGGCCAAATCCTGGCCAGTTTTTGGTTAGTCAGATTCAGGAACTTACCCAGATGGTTCAGGATCTGTCCCTCCGGGTGAGCTCACAGGAAGATCTGTTACGGACTTCCCCGAGGGTCATCCCTGAACCAAAAATGCATCTGCCTGACCGTTTTTCTGGGGATAGAAAACAGTTTTTTAATTTTTAAAGAGTCTTGTAAACTGTATTTTCGTTTAAGACCAGTTTCCTCAGGTACGGAGGCTCAGCGGGTTGGAATTATAATTTCTCTGCTTCAGGGGGATCCTCAGACCTGGGCTTTTGGTTTAAAGACAGACGATCCGGCCTTATCGTCTGTAGACGCTTTTTTGAAATCTTTAGGGCTATTGTATGACGACCCTGATAGAGAGGCATCCGCAGAAAGTCAGTTGCGTGCTCTAAGACAGGGTAGGAATCCTGCAGAGAATTATTGTACGGAGTTTCGCCGTTGGTCGAACGACTGTGGCTGGAATGATCCTGCCCTGCGCAGTCAGTTTCGCCTCGGCTTATCTGAATCTATAAAAGACAGCCTCCTTCAGTATCCCGCTCCTGAGAACCTTGATAAACTCATGGAGCTCTCTATTAAAATAGATCGTCGGCTCAGAGAGCGGAGGACTGAGAAAGGGGCATCTGTAGTTTCTTTTCCCTGTGTTTCTTCCGTTCCGATAGACATGGAGGAGCCTATGCAGATTGGTCTCTCCAAATTGTCTCCGGAAGAAAGAACCAGGAGGCAAAATTCTGGTCTGTGTTTGTACTGCGGAGGTAAGGGACATTTTGCCCGTAGTTGCCCAAACAAGTCGGGAAACTTCCTGACCAAGTGAATAGTGAGGGGGTTCACTTTGGTCTACAGCTCATCTCCTCAAATAATTCACTATTGGTTCCTGCTAAAGTTTCTTATGACAGCCTCTGTTCCTCGGTCTCTGCTTTTGTGGACAGTGGAGCTGCAGGAAACTTTATGGACTTAACATGGGCCAAGGCCTTAGGTATTCCTCAGTTAACCTTAAGTAGGTGTATCACCATGCATGGTTTAGATGGGAGTCCCTTATCCAATGGGGTTATTTCTCTATGTACACCTCCTGTTTTGCTCTCGGTGGGAGCTCTACATTCTGAAAAGATTGAGTTTTTTCTTACCCATTGTCCAGCAGTTCCTGTGGTTCTGGGTCACCCTTGGCTGGCCTTTCATAATCCCATCATAGATTGGCAGTCTGGGGAGATTCTACAATGGAGTACCATCTGTGATAAAGAATGTATTACACTTCCTATCCGAGTAGCTGCTGCCAGGTCCGCACATATTCCTGGAGAGTACCAAGATTTTTTGGATGTGTTTTCCAAGGGCAATGCGGATATTTTGCCTCCCCATAGGCCTTATGATTGTACCATTGAGTTAATTCCTGGTGCCACGTTGCCTAAAGGAAGGTTATATGCATTGTCTGGTCCTGAAACTGTGGCCATGAATGAGTATGTGAAAGAAAGTCTTGAGAAAGGGTTTATCAGGCCATCTAAATCCCCTTTAAGTGCAGGTTTTTTCTTCGTAGAGAAGAAGGATGGTTCCCTCAGACCCTGCATTGACTTTCGAGCCCTGAATAAAATCTCAGTAAAGAATACTTACCCTCTGCCTCTGATCTCTGTCCTCTTTGATCAGCTACGTTCGGCTGTTATTTTTTCCAAGATTGACCTGAGAGGAGCATATAATCTCATTAGAATCAGATCGGGGGATGAGTGGAAAACGGCATTCAGTACTCAATCAGGTCACTATGAGTATCTGGTCATGCCTTTCGGCCTATCTAACGCTCCGGCAGTCTTTCAGGATCTCATAAATGATGTGCTCCGTGAGTTTCTGGGAAGATTCGTTGTGGTCTATTTAGACGACATTTTGATTTATTCTGACTCTATAGAACAACATGTTACCCAGGTGCGTCAGGTACTTAAGAAATTACGTGAAAATCACTTGTATGCCAAACCGGAGAAGTGTGAATTTCACGTCACGGAGGTATCCTTTTTAGGGTACATTATTTCCCCTCGGGGATTCCGAATGGAACCTAAGAAGCTCCAAGCCATCCTGAGTTGGGCGCAACCCACCAACTTAAAAGCAATTCAGCGCTTTTTAGGGTTTGCGAACTACTACAGAAGGTTTATTCACTCTTTCTCTGACATAGTTGCTCCCATTGTGGCACTCACTAAGAAGGGAGCAGATCCTACCAATTGGTCATGTGAAGCTAAAGTATCTTTTCAGGCCTTGAAACAAGCCTTTGTCTCAGCCCCTGTCCTTAGACATCCCAACCCAGAATTGCCTTTCATCGTTGAGGTAGATGCCTCGGAGGTTGGTGTAGGGGCTATCCTTTCTCAGAAGGATCCAGATTCCCTTGAGTTACATCCTTGTGCCTTTATGTCCAGGAAATTCTCATCTGCTGAATCCAACTACGATGTTGGTAATCGGGAGTTGCTGGCTATTAAATGGGCTTTTGAGGAGTGGAGACATTGGCTTGAAGGAGCGACCCATACCATTTCTGTTTTGACAGATCACAAAAATCTTCAATACATTGAATCAGCTAAGCGACTGAATGCCCGACAGGCTCGTTGGGCTTTATTTTTCACTCGTTTCAAATTCATTATCACCTTCAGACCTGGTTCCAAGAATACCAAGGCAGATGCCCTCTCACGCAGTTTTCTTCCCGCTCAAGACAACAGTCCTGTTACTCTCATACTTCCGCCTTCAGTCATTCAGGCAGGTCTCACACAGGATGTTTTTTCTCAATTGAAGCTGCTTCAACATCAAGCTCCGGGAAATACTCCTGCTGGTCGTCTTTTTGTTCCTGAGTTTTTGAGAGCAACTGTTTTGGAGGAATTTCATGATAGCAAAGTTGCAGGGCATCTGGGAGTCGCTAAAACTTTTGAATTGGTATCCCGCTCAGTGTGGTGGCCTGGTCTTTCTAAAGACATTAAAGAGTTTGTTTTTTCGTGTCAGGTCTGTGCACAGCATAAAGTTCCCCGTTCTTTGCCTATTGGTCAACTTATGCCATTGAATGTTCCTCTTAGACCATGGTCGCATATCTCCATGGATTTTGTGGTGGATCTCCCTCTGTCAGCTGGATGCACAGTCATATGGGTGGTAGTGGACCGTTTTAGTAAGATGGCTCATTTTATTGGTCTTCCCCGATTGCCATCTGCCCAGGGATTGGCAGTCTTGTTCCTCCGTCATGTTTTCAGACTCCATGGGTTACCCACTGATATTGTTTCTGACAGGGGTCCACAATTCATTGCACAGTTTTGGAAGTCTTTTTGTGCTTCGTTAAAAATGAAATTATCATTAACCTCCGGTTATCATCCACAATCAAATGGACAGACTGAGCGAGTGAACCAATCCTTAAAACAATATTTGCGTTTGTACTCGGCCAAACTCCAAAATGACTGGTCTGAGTTTCTTCTATTGGCAGAGTTTGCTTATAATAATGCCTGTCATTCCTCCACCAATGTGTCTCCATTTTTTGCAGTTTTTGGTTTCCACCCCAGAGCTAATTCATTTTTCCAACATTCCTCTGTCTCCTCTCTGGCCCTGACCTCTCATCTTAAACTTATTTGGAAAAAAGTGCACATAGCTCTCAGAAAAGCAGCTTTCAAGGAAAAAGATTTTTCGGACAGGTTCCGGCGGCCGTGCACTTTTAGAGTAGGAGACAGGGTGTGGCTGTCGACTCGCAATATCAAACTTCGACAAACCTCAGCCAGATTGGGTCCTAGATTTATTGGACCATTTCTCATTATCAAAAAAGTCAATCCAGTTGCTTTCCGGTTACAGCTACCAAAAACGTTACGAATCGGAAATACCTTCCATTGCTCTTTGCTCAAACCATATGTTTCATCTAGCAGATTTCCTCGTAAAAAACCTCAGGGGATATCACCAGTTAATGTACAGGGTCAGCAGGAGTTCGTGGTTGAGAAGGTTCTCGATTCCAAGCTGTCCCGGGGTCGGCTTTATTTTTTGGTGCATTGGAAAGGTTATGGTCCTGAGGAAAGGTCGTGGGTCCTAGATGAGGACCTTCATGCCCCAAGGCTCAAAAGGGCATTTTTTCAAGAATTTCCTCAGAAACCCGGATTTAGGGGTTCCTTGACCCCTCCTCAAGGGGGGGGTACTGTTAGGCGCCGAGGGTCCGCTCGTCAGTGCGGCCGGCGCCTAGCAACGGGGACGCCACTGTCGGATCGTGTTCCCCGTTGCTGGGTCTAAGTTTATATCATCACTGGTTTCCTGGCTGTGTAGCATGCAGCTGCACGGCATGTTGTAATTATCACTCATCTGTTTCCCTGGCCATGCAGCTTGTCAGCTGCATGGCATTTAATCCAATCAGCCTCCAAACAGCTGATTGGAAGACTCTCTGTTAAAAGCACTCCCAGGACTCCTCACAGACGCCGGTGATAGCTTCCTGTTTGCCTGATTCTGCTGCAGAGAGAGTTCCCAGTCCCGGTCTGTTCGTTTGTTCCTGTTCTCAGTGATCCAGTACTCGGAAGTTACCATCTGTTCCTGGAGTCTGACCGAGCACCTTTAACATCTGGTGGTGTTCGTGAGTCGCGGCGCAGCCGTGTGTTGCGGCTTGTCCGCTACTATTTATTATTGTGTTTATTTTGAGTTCTGGAGCTTTGCGGAGGATTCCGCTTCCACAAGATCCACTCTGGTGTCCAGCGGTGCCGGATAGGAGTGTCGGATCCGTGGATCCTTGGTTGTCCTTTTCCCTGGCGGCTAGTCCGCACATACCTTTTGATTTAGTTAAGTTAGCTTGTAACCCCTGGCTTGGTTGCTTAGTCAGAGGGCCCCTTGTTATCTCCCTGTCTCGGACTTCCCCTTGTCTCCCATTAAGACCTGCGGGGGCATCGGGGTTGGGCAGACATAATCCGCCCTTCGAACGCGGCTGCCATGGGCTCAAGCAACCATAGTCTCGCAGGGGATTTCTGATAACACGGGCGAGACAACGGAGTTAGGGCGCCAGGGGTTACTAGGCTCTCCAGCTCCCACAACCTGTATTTCATTCCTGTACTCAGATCTCTGCCATAAGATCTTCTCCAGTCTGGAGTACAGGAATCGTAACACTTTGTCTTTACTGTGCAGCTCCGTCTCACACCATCAATGCCTGTCCCGAACGTCCGGGAAAACTCCAAACCCTAGCTCGCCCAGGAGAGGGCCGGCTAGGAGTAATGATCTCCTCTCCATCTCCTCATGATTGTAATCTCCCAGTCTCGCTTCAAGTTGCTCAACGTTATCGGAACGTCATTGCTCTCCTTGATTCCGGAGCAGCTGGGAACTTTATTACTGAAGCCTATGTTAAACGGTGGTCCCTACCCACCGAGAGACTTCCTTCCTCCTTTTCCTTAACTGCCGTGGATGGCAGTAAAATTTTTGATACTGTTATTGCTCTAAGGACTCTACCAGTTCGTCTGAGAGTGGGAGTTCTTCATTCCGAACTTATTTCACTTTTAGTGATTCCAAGAGCCACACATCCTGTGGTCCTGGGCCTTCCATGGCTCCGTCTTCACAATCCTACAATTGATTGGACGACTACGCAAATCCTGGCATGGGGTTCCTCCTGTGCAGAGACATGTTTGTTTAAAGTATTGCCTGTCTGTTCTTCCTCCCCCAGGTCGTCTGATGTTCCACCTCCTCCATATCAAGATTTCACGGATGTGTTCAGTAAAGCTTCTGCTGATATCCTTCCTCCTCATAGAGAATGGGACTGCCCGATTGATCTCGTTCCAGGGAAGGTTCCACCTCGAGGCCGAACTTATCCGTTGTCTCTGCCTGAGACGCATTCTATGGAGGAATACATTAAAGAGAACCTAGCAAAGGGGTTCATTCGACCTTCTTCTTCCCCAGCCGGCGCAGGCTTCTTTTTTGTAAAAAAGAAAGATGGTGGTCTGCGGCCGTGCATCGACTACAGAGGTTTGAACGACATTACCATCAAGAACCGTTATCCTTTACCCCTGATTACTGAGCTCTTTGACAGAGTTAGCGGAGCTACCATCTTTACAAAGCTGGACTTGCGAGGTGCATACAATCTCATCCGGATCCGTGAGGGTGACGAGTGGAAGACCGCCTTTAACACCCGTGACGGACATTATGAGTACCTCGTCATGCCCTTCGGATTGAGCAATGCTCCAGCTGTCTTCCAGCATTTTGTCAATGAGATTTTCAGAGACATTCTATACCGTCATGTCGTGGTCTATCTAGACGATATCCTCATTTTTGCCAACGATTTAGAGGAACATCGTTTTTGGGTTAAAGAGGTTCTGTCCCGTCTCCGTGTCAATCATCTCTATTGCAAATTAGAAAAATGCGTCTTTGAAGTCAAGTCCATTCCGTTTCTAGGGTACATTGTGTCCGGTTCCGGACTAGAGATGGATCCTGAGAAACTACAAGCAATTCAGAATTGGCCGGTACCCTTAACCCTCAAAGGGGTCCAGAGGTTCTTAGGGTTCGCCAATTATTACCGAAAGTTTATACGAGACTTTTCCACCATTGTGGCGCCTATTACTGCTTTCACCAAGAAGGGTGCTAACCCGTCCAAGTGGTCTGAAGAAGCCATGCAAGCTTTTCATCTTTTAAAACAGAGGTTCATCTCTGCGCCTGTCCTGAAACAGCCTGACATCGACTCTCCTTTCATCCTAGAGGTGGATGCCTCCTCCGTTGGAGTAGGAGCGGTGTTATCTCAGAGGGCTAAAGATGGCCATTTACATCCTTGCAGTTTCTTCTCCCGGAAGTTCTCCCCAGCTGAGCGCAACTATGCCATTGGCGACCAGGAGTTGCTAGCCATCAAGCTCGCTCTAGAAGAGTGGAGGTATCTGTTGGAGGGAGCTTCTCATTTAATCACCATACTTACAGACCACAAGAACCTTTTATACCTGAAGGGCGCACAATGTCTCAACCCTCGTCAGGCCAGATGGGCACTTTTCTTTTCCAGGTTCGACTTTAAACTCCAGTTCTGTCCGGGCTCTCAGAATCGCAAGGCCGATGCCCTTTCCCGCTCATGGGAGTAAGAAAATGAGTCAGAGTCTTCAGACAAGCATCCTATTATAAATCCGTTGGCATTCTCCACGGTAGGGATGGACTCTACGCCCCCATCAGGGAAAAGTTTTGTGAAGCCGATGCTAAGGAAGAAGCTCATGCATTGGGCCCATGCTTCCCGTTTTGCCGGACATACAGGTATCCAAAAAACCCTGGAGTTTATCTCTAGGTCCTATTGGTGGCCAACTCTGAAAAAGGACGTCTTGGAGTTTATTGCATCTTGCCCAAAGTGTGCCCAACATAAAGTATCCCGCCAGTCGCCTGCGGGGCAACTGGTTCCACTATCCGTTCCCCGTCGACCATGGACCCACTTGTCGATGGATTTCATTACAGACTTACCCATGTGCAACAAGTTCAATACCATCTGGGTGGTAGTTGACCGGTTCACCAAGATGGCACACTTCATTCCTCTCACCGGTCTTCCGTCAGCTTCCAAGTTGGCTCAAGTATTCATACAAGAGATCTTCCGACTCCATGGTCTTCCTGAAGAAATTATCTCAGATCGAGGAGTTCAATTCACAGCCAAATTCTGGCGAAGTTTATGTCAAGTCCTCCAAGTCAAGCTAAAGTTTTCCACGGCTTACCATCCTCAGACCAATGGTCAAACCGAGAGGGTGAATCAGGACTTGGAGGCCTTCCTCCGCATCTATGTGTCCTCCTCTCAAGATGACTGGGTTCAATTACTTCCCTGGGCCGAGTTCTGTCATAACAACCAGTATCATTCTTCATCTGCTTCAACACCATTCTTCACTAACTTTGGATTCCACCCTAAAGTCCCTGAGTTCCAACCGCTTCCAGCAACTTCTGTTCCCGCAGTGGATATCACCTTGCATCAGTTTGCCAATATCTGGAAGAGCGTACGATCAGCTCTGCTCAAGGCATCGTTCAGGTACAAGAAGTTTGCGGATAAGAAGCGTCGAGCAGTTCCTGCTCTCAAGGTGGGTGATCGGGTATGGTTATCCACGAAGAATTTGAGGTTAAGAGTTCCCAGTATGAAGTTTGCACCTCGCTATATCGGTCCTTTCAAGATTGAACAAGTCATCAATCCTGTTGCTTACAGACTCCAATTGCCTCCCTTCTTAAAAATACCCAGGACATTCCATGTTTCCCTGTTGAAACCGCTGATCTTGAATCGGTTTCATTCCTCACTTCCTCCAACTCCGAAAGTCCAAACTCAACGAGGCGTTGAGTATGAAGTGGCCAAGATCCTGGACTCACGTCACCGTTACGGTCAACTACAATATCTTATTGACTGGAAGGGTTATGGTCCTGAGGAACGTTCATGGACCAATGCTTCTGATGTCCATGCTCCTGCCTTGGTCCGGAGATTCCATTCCAAGTTTCCTCAAAAGCCAAAGAAGTGTCCTGGGGCCACTCCTAAAGGAGGGGGTGCTGTCACGATCCGGGTATCTGGACGCCATTTCTTACCCATCAGATGCCTCCTAAGGCTGGCTCAGCGCTCCAGGACCGGATCCCATCTGTTATCCTAATGTTCACATTCCTGCATCCTCTCCTGTCTCTCTGAGACGCTGTCACAGTAACGCCTTATTACATCTGGCATGGCGTCTCCCGCGGCCTCCGCCGCCGTTCCTGAGCTTCTGCATGCAGAGTGTCAGAGTGGCGATTACGTCAGCCGCGGCCTCCGCTGTGTCCGCGTGGTTGGATGTGCACTTGTCAGCCTGGCGTCTCCTGTCTCCAGTGGCCGGCGCCGCCATTACTGTTTTCATTACCACATGGATTACAAACCAAACTTCCCTCCAAGTGTCTGCATGGGCGCAGCCATCTTGGATTCTGTCAGCTGATCATTTCCTCCAATCTGTTGTCAGTATTGTTAATCTGCATAATTGCCTAGCCAATCCCTTCCTTGCTGCAGGTATAAATACACTGTGCCTGAGCAAGGAAGGCGTCAGTGCTTTGGTTGTCAAACCTAGTTCCTGTTTGTCTCTCTCCTGTGATTGTCTTCCAGGTTCCAGCTCCTGTCTCAAGACTTCCACCATAGAGACCCGCACCAGCATTCCACCTGCGGTGTAGCCTGACTCTCCAATCCATTGTGGATTCATCTGTTTCCAGCTACAACATTACCTGCTTCCAGCTCAGCTTCCAGCAGAGTACAGCTTCCCTTAAAGGGCCGGTGTCCTTTCTACACTTTACCACTCTCCACCGGTATTATTATTTCTCCGCTCTCAAGTTCTACATTTCAGTTCATATTTCATCGCTCCCAAGTTTATTTATTATTTAACTGGTTCCAGCCAGTATCCACTCCGTGCTAACAACAGTCTGGTTCCAGCCAGTATCCACAGCAGCTGTTTTACCTTCAGCAACCCAGCTTTTCCTGGAACACCAGCTGGCACAATCCTGGGTTATCTCCATTGCTACAGTCGGGCCTGGTAAGGACTTTCCATCTAGAAGATCATAAGAACTATCTCACACTACCAGTGCCCTGTGGCTCCTGCCATCCTGTAGTACCCAGGAACTGTATTTATTATTTGCTGACTTTTACGTTTTCTTTTACTGCTGCTGTGTTGCGGAGTTGTCATAATAAACATCATTGACTTTTATCCAAGTTGTCGTGGTCACGCCTTCGGGCAGTTATTATTCATGTTACTTACATGTCCAGGGGTCTGATACAACCTCCCAGGTTCCGGTACATCTCAGCCCCTACAACTGAGGCTGCCTCCCGTCAGCTCAGGCCCTCAGTTGTGACACTTTTTCATCGTTCTGGCGATCGTAATGTGATTGACAGGAAATGAGTGTTACTGGGCGGAAACAGGCCGTTTTATGGGCGTGTGGGAAAAAACGCTACCGTTTCCGGAAAAAACGCAGGAGTGGCCGGAGAAACGGGGGAGTGTCTGGGCGAATGCTGGGTGTGTTTGTGACGTCAAACCAGGAACGACAAGCACTGAACTGATCGCAGATGCCGAGTAAGTCTGAAGCTACTCAGAAACTGCTACGAGGTGTGTAATCGCAATATTGCGAATACATCGTTCGCAATTTTAAGATGCTAAGATTCACTCCCAGTAGGCGGCGGCTTAGCATGAGCAAATCTGCTAAAATTCACTTGCGAGCGAACAACTCGGAATGAGGGCCCATGTGCACTGCAGGGGAGGCAGATATAACATGTGCAAAGAGAGTTAGATTTGGGTGTGGTGTGTTCAATCTGCAATCTAAATTGCAGTGTAAAAATAAAGCAGCCAGTATTTACCCTGCACAGAAACAAAATAACCCACCCAAATCTAACTCTCTCTGCACATGTTATATTTGCCTCCCCTGTAGTGCACATGGTTTTGCCCAACTGCTAACAAAATTCCTGCTGCGATCAACTCAGAATTACCCCCCATGGTGGTGCCCAACTGCTAACAAATTTGATGCTGCAATCAGATCTGAATTAGGCCCATAAGCCACAGTCCATCCATATTACTACACACAGATAAGGCACAGATTTACAAATAGTATAGCAAGAAATGTACTGTCATGTTGTACAAACGGCTTCAAACACACTATATATATATATATATATATATATATTACTTATGTTACACACAATTTCCAAACAGGTTTATCTATTTAAACATACACAAAACAATTAATTAAAAAAAATCCCCACATAAACATAGCAAAAAATAAACAATATTTACTGTACAAAGGTGCGTGGTCCCGCTCGTCGTCGCCGAAAAAGTAAACAACGTCACTCAGGAAGGGTGAAAATGAGCGACGTTGTTCACTCTCTCGGCAAGTGTGTATGCACCATTACTTTCAGCCTCTCAAAAACAAACAAAAAAATTGGTGATTGGCATTAACCACAAACACCAGAAAACATGTAGTGCCCAGTAAGTGAAAAAGTAGGTAAAAGAAATAAACACATGTAGAAAAAAATATGAAACAAATCCAGCAAAAAACAAACAAAAATCTCCAACAAACGCTGACAAAACCAAGAATATACAGTAAACATGCTCAAGCCACAAATGAAAAAGAAAAAAGTGTGTCCTGAACCTAGTCTTTCCGCAGACTAGCTATGCATTTAAAATACCGCCCGTTGGGATCCCGGCAGTCACAATACTGACACTGAAATCCCGACGGGTACAATGTCACCCCCTGAATACCGGCAAGGTAGGTGAATCTCACTCTGAGGGTGTCCACGACGCAGCGAGCCCGCAAGGGGTCTCAATGTGCCCGCCCCATAGTCGGCATTCTGGCGCACGAGATGCCGCTGTTGGTATAGTGACATCCAGCATCCCACATGGCGGGATCCCAAACCGATCACACACAGTGCAGTGGCGTGCGGTGAGGTCAGTGGCTAGTGAGGCACTGCAGCCATAATGTCCGCCGAATCCTGTCGATGACCCCTACCACCGCCGAGCCAATGCCCGCTACTGCCTCTGAGCCGGTACCCGCTGCCACCGCCAATGGCTTACAAACTCGCCCACAATCAACTGACCCAGCCCTCCGCCACTAATTTCTATCTCAGTCCGATGCCACCAATGCCCGCTGCCTGCTCATCATACTTGTGATATATTGTACATTTTTATAGAAAAAAAAAAATAGTGTTTGGGACTGGGAAGGGAGTGGGAGGAGGACATGAATGCAATTTTGTTGTCCAGGGCTTCCATTAACTTAATGGAGAAGGGTCTGAATGGGTTAAAAAAAATGCGTGGGGTCCCCCCTCCTAATTATAACCAGCCTCGGGCTCTTTGAGCCAGTCCTGGTTGTTTAAATACTGGGGAAAAAATTGGACAGGGGTTCCCAGTATTTAAATAACCAGCACCGGGCTCTTAGTCCAGTCCTGGTTCGAAAAATACGGGGGACAAAAGATGTAGGGGTCCCCCGTATTTTTAAAACCAACACCGGGCTCCACTAGCCAGAGAGATAATGCCACAGCTGGGAGACACTTTTATATTGGTCCCTGCGGCCGTGGAATTACCCCCCCAACTAGTCACCTCTGGCCGGGGTACCCTGGAGGAGTGGGGACCCCTTAAATCAAGGGGTCCCCCCCCTCCAGGCACCCAAGGGCCAGGGGTGAAGCCCGAGGCTGTCCCCAGCACCCCTGGGCGGTGGGTGCTGGGCTGATAGCCATGTGTGTAAAAAAAGAATATTGTTTTTTGTTGTGGAACTACAAGGCCCAGCAAGCCTCCCCCGCTTGCTGCTACTTGGAGAACCTCAAGTACCAGCAGGCGGGGAAATAACGGGCTCACTGGTACCTGTAGTTCTACAACAAAAAAATACCCAAATAAAAACACAAACACACACACCGTGACAGCAAAATTTTATTAAAACACACTGACACACTCACACACTCACACATACTTACCTACATCCCACGCAGGTCACGTCCACTTGTACAGTAGAATCCAATAGGGTACCTGTAAAAATGAGAGAGATTACTTACCTACATCCCACGCCGATCACGTCCACTTGTCCAGTAGAATCCAAAGGGGTACCTGTAAAAATGAACATTATACTTACATATGATCCACAGGAGGGGGTAAGAAGAGAGAGAGAGAGAGAGAGAGAGAGAGAGAGAGAAAGAGAGAAAGGAGCAGAAGAGAAGAGAGACACGGAACTAACCTGCTGCTGCTGCTGCTGGGGCCGGCGGAGGAGGACAGCTGCACAAGCCACCGCTGCTGCCTGTCAGGTGATCGGGAGCCGGGAGGACGGAGCCAGAGGGGGAGGACGGGGGGAGAGCTGCACACTCCGCAGGACCGCCGCCGCCGCTGGTAAGGTGATCGGGAGCCGGAGCAGGAGGACGGGAAGGGGGGGGGGGGGGGGGAGCCGCAGACACACTGCCCACCGCTACTCCCGGCTATCATTAACGCCGGGACCCGCCGCCTCCAGCGCCGCATGTGGGTGATTGGACAAGCGGATCCAGCCCTGGATCCGCTGTCCAATCACAGGTGCCTCGCTGACATGGGGGTGGTGTCCCTGTCAGCGAGGCACTTGGAACAGTGCCGCTTTCCCTAAGTTTTTTCATGGGCTTTTACAGCCCAGTGCTAGGCTCCGCCCCCCGCACTGTCCCGTTCCCATTATCCACGGGAGGCACCTGCTGTCAGTGCCTCCCAAACTGCTTTAAAGCAGTAAAATGATTAGGATTCAATAAAGAAGATACTTATGACACAGAATATGTGTCATAAGTATCTTCTTTTTATTATTTTAATAATTAATCACAGGGGAGGCACTGCCTCCCCTGACTGCACGTCCCTGACACGGTGCTATGTGCCAGAGACACAAAGACACACACTTACCTTCAAACAAGCAAAATAGGGTAAACTCCAACAACAAAAAGAAAGGAAACCTGACATTTTCAGCAATCACTGTAAAAGGGTAGAAAAAAGAGTGTGTCCTTAACACCTGGTCTGCACACACAGGTACCAAGAAAGAGACACACATACAAACAGTTACCTTCAAACAACCAAAATAAGCTCAAACTTCAAATGAAAAACAAACTGCAGGGGCGTGGCCTAGCAGTGGAGGAGTACAGCAGCATTTTCACAGAGCTCCCCTGATTCCATCCTCCTTAGGGGTTAATATTATCTCTACCCCCCCTGGAACAGCTCTATCTGCCTCCCTGGGGACCCCCTGTGCCGGGCGCTGAGTGCTGCGGAGCCGGGGAACGGCTCGGCCTGTTCCCACAGGTTGCAGCCTAGTCGCTCCCAGAAGCCGGGGCCTCGAGTGAACCAGGTACCCGCTATCGGAGCTCGGTCGCGCCACCGGGAAGCGGCACGGGACCCCCTCTGACCTACAGCTCACCTTGCAAGCCCTACAAGCCTCCCCAGACCCCCCCCCCCCCCCTAGAGCGGACACAGGGGCTGCAGCCGGCCTGGAGGACATCAGGCTGCAGGAGTCTGCAACAGGGCAGCCAGCCAGGAGACGTGGCGGCCATCTTGGATCTCCCTGCTGGCTTCAAACAGGCTGAGGTAGTATACCTGGGTGCTGTGGGAGGAACAGGCCTTTGGCTGGACCAGGTCTGGGATCCTTCCACCTCTGTATGACCCCTGACACCCCTGGGAAGGCCATTGTTTGGAAGATTGTGAACCCCTCCATTCCAGACCGACAGGATTTCCCTGTATCAGTATATTTCATGCAGGAGCAGCACCATCTAGGGGTCTCTGTTCGCAACTACAAGCCTTTCCCACAGTGTGGCTGATATATAATACGTACACTGCTGCAGGCTCCGAGCAGACGCAGGTTTATGCGGACCGACCGCGACACGCGGATGTGATGCCCCCGTGGTAGATTGATGTATTCACACCACCACCGCTCTCTATGTCTATAAATATTTAATGTGGCACTCTAGGAACGGGACAGTACTTGCAACATAGCACCATATCCAGGTCTGTTGTGCTCAACGTCCACAGATCTTCTTTTTCTCTGAGACGGAATGCCACCTAAACGTCAAAAAGATTCATCCGGGGGCCAGGCGGTGAGCTTCTTCAAGCAGTCGCCTTCATCGCAAAGTGGCAAAGGCAAGCCCGCGACCGATATGGCATCCAAACCACTTGCTGCAAATCATTCCTCTTCAGACCCATCTCCGTCGACTGTGGCACTGGCGGCCGGGATGGGGGATGATGCCCCATTGACGATTGGCTCCATGAAGCAGCTGTTGGCCTCCTTCAAATCGGACATTTCGCAAGAATTTAAACTGGCATTGCAAGGCTGCCAACAATCTGTCGACGCTGTCGGTCAACGAACTGACCATTTAGAACGCAAATTGGAAGAGGTGGTCAAATCCCACAATGACCTAATTTCTTTACATGAAGACCTGCAAGTAGAGGTAACAGCGCTACGTAGTAAAGTTGGAGATCTCGAAGATAGATCGCGACGGAATAATGTGAAGATTAGGGGGATCCCGGATTCCGTGGCTAATTCCGACTTAACAGAGTTTGTTACCGACCTCTTCACGAAACTGTTGCCAACAGTCCATCTCTCAGATTTCCTGCTGGACCGAATCCACCGCCTACCCAAGGCACGTTCGGCCCCGAAGGATGCACCCAGGGACACTCTCATGCGGTTCCATTATTACCATGTTAAAGAAAAGGTGCTCCATGCTGCGAGAGCTGAAGATGCCTCGGGCTCACACTTGGGAGATCTTCAAGTCTTTGGGGACTTATCGGCGGCTACGCTAGCACTCTGGAGGTCCTTTACCCCAATCACAAGAGCTCTTCGGAAGGCAAATATCCAGTACCGCTGGGGTTTCCCCACACGTCTGATTGTCAGGCGAAATGGTAATACAAATATCATCTCCTCACCGGATGAGGGCTTCCGGGTTCTGGCTTCCTGGAACTTAGAGGCGATCTCCGATGGCCACCCAAGTATTCCCGGAATCCCCCAAGAGTGGTCCTCTTTACGTAAACCATCTTGATTATCGTTATCTCCTTTGTTTATTGGCCCAGTTATTTTCTTTAGACGACCAAAGTTATTTCAGTCTTTCAAACAAGGACTTTATTTGGCGGACTGCAACACGGACTCTGATTGATACTATCGTTTAATGCAGGGTCTGTCTACGTGAATAGATTCTTGTTTCTGTTTTATATGTTCTCCTTTCTCTGGTTCGTCTGTCTGATAACTGTTCTCCATATTGCCATGGTTTGTTTTGTTTTTTCTGGTTGCAGTCAGTGGAGGATGGGCTATGTGTTTCACAGATATGTGTCTCCTCCGGTGTCCCGACCCTGAGTTGTTTTGATCGGGGGCGGAGCACCGGGGGATTCGAACTTCCATTGTACCTAGTCCCGTTCCTACCCTTTTTTGTTTTGGTCTCTTTAGAGTGGTGGTGGTGGCTGCAGATGCCACTTCCCCCAATGTACCACCACTATTGGTGGTCTAAGGGTGCACCTATATGGTGCATGGTTTGTCTCCTTTTTCTAGTCCCACTTTTCTCTCTATTTGCCCTATTACCCCCCGTTTTTTGTTCCTATTCTCAGCTTATGGTTGTTAAAAGACAGCACAAGGTAACAGGTTTTGGCATATGCTCCTCAGCATGCAGCCATTTATACACTCCTGCTTTAATAGCTTATTACTGGTCAGTGCCGAGTCGCGTTTTTTTTGTGTTTCCCAGTGATTAATATACTATCTCTAAATGTCAAGGGTCTGAACTCCCCTAATAAGCGAAAGTTAGCACTCTCCCACTTTGCTAAGTTGAAGGCCCACATTGTAGCCCTACAGGAAACCCACTTCATGTCTCCTTCTCCTCCTACGTTTCATAATAATACATTTCCGATATGTTACATGTCCAACGGCCCTAGCAAAAAGGCAGGGGTGGCCATTTTACTATCCCGCTGCTGCAATTTTGTATTGACCAAGCAACTCTCTGACTCCGATGGCAGGTATCTGATATTGATAGGCAAATTAGATGATAAACCCGTCACCTTAGCGGTAGTCTATGCCCCTAATTCCAAATAGATACCCTTTCTTAGGAAGTTCTGTAACGTCCTCCAATCCTGCTTAACGGGATCTTTGCTTCTTTTAGGAGACTTTAATATGGTACTAGATCCGACCCTAGATAAAACATCCAAGCACCGTTATCCGAAAGCGTTATCTAAATGTGACCATTCCGCAGCGTTTAGACATTTAACACATGAATACGAATTGTATGATGTCTGGAGAGCCAAAAACCCCACTGGTAGGGACTATACTTTCTATTCTCCGGTTCATGGATCATACTCCAGGATCGATCTGATGTTCTCGGATAAATGGACCCTCCAACAGATTAAAAAAGCTACTATCCTGCCAGTTGCATGGTCCGACCATTCTGCCCTATCCCTTAGATGGGATCCCTCTAGGTTGGGTGCACCGCCCTCACCATGGCGCCTCGGAGACCATCTTCTTTCTAATGAAGAGGCCAAGGCCTCCATAGCTCAAACGCTCGCCATGTACCCAGCCACTAATGACCCGGCCAAAACATCTGTCTTCACGCACTGGTGTGCTCTCAAAGCGGTCACTCACGGGTCAGCGATTCAAGCTGCGGCCCGGTTGCGCAAGCAAAGGGCAGCCCACCAGAAGTATGTGGAGAACAGGCTGGCCATTCTCGAGAATAAGCTTAAATCTACCCCCTCGGATAAATCCCTGTACCGAGAACTTCTCAAGGTTAGAGAGGAGTGGAATGTCTTCGCGCTGGCGGAAGTTCAGAAAAATCTGTTTAGATTGAAACAACGGTTCTATGTCCAGGGAGATAGGGCAGGCAGATTGCTGGCCAGGAAACTGAGAGCTAAGACAGCGAGGGATCGGGTGAAGGTAATTAATAATCAGCATGGTACAAAAGTGACAGACCCGGTGGACATAGCATCTGCTTTTGCCACCTATTATGCGTCCCTGTATAACCTGAAAGACGATACTTCGACACCACAACCAACCCCTGCTGATATTAATCAATTTTTAGAGAATTTGTCCCTCCCACATATAGAATCATCGGACCTCCAATCCTTATCACTCCCTTGGTCGGAGAGCGAACTCCGGCGGGTAATTAACGCCCTCCCTATAGATAAAGCCCCGGGCCCGGATGGCTATATTAATAAGTTCTATACTCGCTTCCAGGAGATGTTGATCCCTGTGTTACTTTAGGTGTTTAATGAAGCCTCCTCATTGGGGACTTTCCCGTCTGAAATGTTGGAGGCTAAGATTGTCACTTTCCCTAAACAGGGTAAGAAACCAATTTCAGTGGCCAACTACCGCCCAATAGCCCTCCTGAACACCGATGTGAAGATTTATGCGAAGCTGATAGCTACTAGGTTAAATCCTCTGCTCCCTACCTTGGTGACTAGTGATCAGGTTGGGTTTGTTCAGGGCAGGCAGGCCCCAGATAATACAAGGAGGATAATTGATGTGTTGGATGCCTCCTCCGCGTACCCGCGGACGCTCCTTTTGCTTTCGCTGGATGCGGAGAAGGCATTCGATAGACTTCACTGGGGATACCTCTTTGCGGTTCTTGGGAAGCTCGGAATAGGAGGCAGGGCTCTCTCCTCTATAGCAGCGCATTACTCGAACCCATCGGCTAGAGTTTTCGTGAACGGCGTCCTCTCTTCTGCTTTCCAAATCACCAATGGCACCCGTCAGGGCTGCCCGTTATCCCCGTTAGTCTTTGCGCTAGCGATTGAGCCCCTGGCGGAAGCAATCCGATCTAACAGCTCAGTGCAAGGCCCGGTCGTACACGGCCGTGAGTACAAGATTAGCCTATTCGCCGACGACGTTCTCCTCACTCTGATACAGCCAGACTCATCACTTCGGCAATTACAATTGACGTTGGAGGAGTATTCCTTGGTCTCATATTATAAGTTGAATATCTCCAAAACGGAGGCATTACCGATTAACCTTCCCCCACCTCAGTTACTTTCATTGAAAGCTAAATATAATTATGCATGGCAGGATAGGAGTATAAAATATCTGGGGATCCAGATCACCCCGAAGGTCTCAGACCTTGTATCGAGTAATTATTTGCCCCTTCTCAGTAACATTTCTCGGTTGCTATCGGATTGGATGATGTATCAGGTGTCCTGGATGGGCCGCATTGCGGCTTTAAAAATGATGGTACTCCCTAAGTTGTTATATTTGTTTAGGACGATTCCTCTTTTGATTCCTAAGGCCTTGTGTGCTAAATTTAACTCAGCGTTTATTCATTACGTCTGGAAGGGGAAGAAACCCAGATTGGCCCGGATCACATTGGCACTCCCCAAATCGGAAGGGGGGTTAGCATTCCCTAATATTCGATCCTATCATATAGCGTGTATCCTTTCCCAAACCGGTGCTTGGATGGGTGAAGATAACCCCAAATCCTGGGTTTTTCTAGAAAGGGGCCTAGTCTCTCCACTTCCCTTAGCTGATGTACTACGGCTCCCGGAATCAGAGGGTCTACGTTTTGTGTCACGCTCAACTGTGGCGTTATCAGCACGTAAGGCATGGCTCGAATTGGTTTCTACAATGAAGGACGTCCATCTCCCAACGACGGACCTGTCATTAAGTGGTGTTGCCTCCCTCATCCCAAATTTAAACCTAGATGAATGGGTATCCCATGGTCTGTCCTCGCTGGGTGGAGCATTCCAGGATAGAACCCTTCTACAGTTTAGTCAGCTACAATCTAGATTTTCCCTCCCACACAGAGATTTCTATAAATATTTACAGTTGCGTCACTGGCTACATAGTGTTACGATGACCCCCCACGGAGTTTCCCCCCTCCCTAGCCGGTTACGAGTATTATTGGATAGATCTGACACTAAAGGTGGTATAAGTCGGTGGTACAATTTTATAATTGGTCTCTACTCCCCCCTGAAATTAAACACTTTGAAAAAATGGGAGACAGATTTCGCCTGCACGATTTCAGAAGATGAATGGCGAGGGGTATTTTTTTGTGTGTTTTCATTTATCCAAACGCATGTCCTATGTGGAACTTTTCTACAAACTTCTCCACCGCCTATATCTAACCCCGTCTAGACTTCACTCCATCTGGCCATCCAGCTCCAACTTGTGTTGGCGCAATTGTAATAATATCGGTACCTTGCTCCATACGTTATGGTCCTGCCCAGCTCTCACAAATTTTTGGTCAGTGGTATTCGTCCTTATCTCTAATGTACTAGGATGTCATATTCCCCCATTCTCTAAATTAGCCCTCCTTCATATATTCCTAGGTAGTGTTTCTCCAACCGATCAATATGTGATAGGCCATATCCTGATTTCATCCAAATCATTGATTGCTCAATATTGGCGTACAGCTCAGATTACAACTATAATGGAGGTCGAGCGTGCAGTTCAATCTCACTACGAGTTTGAGACTGCGGGCTTGCCCTTCTCCAGCCGCCAATCGGACCATTCATTCCGCTGGGCTTCCTGGTGTGCCTATAGGACTGTTACAGTACCATGATAGACCCAGGACATCTTATTCGTATGGTGTCTACACCTGGATTTTATCAAGAGTCTGTTATCCCCCACAACGGTTTGTTGTATTTCATCACTGACCAGTATGTATATATATATATATATATATATATATATGTATTCATTTCTGTTTATGTGTGTAAATAAGTTTCTATATGCCTTTTTATGCCTGTTGATTCCAGGTAGTCAAAATGCCTAACAACCTTGTATCTGTGTATTTGCTCCCCCCCCCCAACTCCCTTTTCTTCTTTCTGTACCCCCCCCCCTTTTTTTTTCTATATATATGTGTTTCATAAACTCTCAATAAAAATTTAATTTTCAAAAAAAACAAAAACAAACTGCAACTGAAATCTACCAAAACCACTTTAAAGAAACAGGGGGAAAAAGTGTTCTGAAAACCTTGTGTGCAAACACATAAAAAAAAATTAAAAACATGTACACACACAATTGGAAAAGCTGACCTCTGTATAAAGGTAAATGAAGTGAATACTTTTGTGGGGGAAAAAAACTGTACCCTCCTAGCTGTTCTCCTCAAAAACTCACTTGAATAGATTATAGACAGTGAGGCCTTATAAAGGCAATGGCTCCTTTTGATGGGAACCTGACTTTGCATTCATGCGCGTATACAGTAAGCATGCATTAACTGCGTAGGCATGCAAAGCGTATGGGTCGTTGGGTCGACACAACTTAGGTCAACAGCCATTAGGTTGACCACTATTGGTCGACATGCATTAGGTCGACAGGGTCACTAGGTCGACATGGCCATCAGGTCGACATGTACCAGGTCGACAGGTCAAAAGGTCGACATGAGTTTTTTTAACTTTTTTTGGTGTTGTTTTCTTTGCTTCGCTCGCCATGCTTCGGGCAAGGTGCATCGCTCTGCTACCGCTGTACTCGGCACAGGTTACCATTCCCAATTGTAGTCCACGTGAATCGTAAAGTATGAAAATGTTCAAAAATGTAAAAAAAAATTTAAAAAACCCATGTTGACCTAGTGACCCTGTCGACCTAATGCATGTTGACCAATAGTGGTTGACCTAATGACTGTCGACTTAAGTGGTGTCGACCTAATGACTGTATTCCCATGCAAAGCCGGGTAAAAATTCCCAGCTACTGCAAAATGGACCCAATTGAGGCACACCTCATCTGGGTTACATCCCAGATCCATCCTGCTGGGGAATCAGAACAGGCTCACAAGTCCCCTCCAGCACCCACTCCAAATGATGACTACAGCATTCCCAATCCAGGAACCAGCATTATGATTGTGGATGATGGCATAACTCCAGGGAAACCATGCAGCATCTCCTGAGCCACGTAGAGCTTGCTGCAAATGACAGCAACCACATTTTAGCATCAAGGTTTGAAATTCTTGTAACAGAAGCTATAGAGAAAATATATATTATGTGTAATACCCGATAGTTATTTTATTAAGGGTAAAAAAGGGGACCCACTGTTTTTTTCTCAGCACAAGTAGTGCTGCCTCAATACAGCCCCATGGCAGCATGTAGGGTGCAGGCCAGCTGACAGGGAGTTTGCTGCCACCTATAGGAAAAGTTTCCCCTTGGCCAGCAACAGTATTTACCCGGGAAAATCCCCCCAAGAGGATTGGATGCTTAGATTGCAGGGCAGAGGAGTGCAGGGGCTGGCTGTTACCAGGGGACCTCAGGCCAGTGAGAGAGTGCAGACCCTGAAGCAGAGGTGGACCAAGAAGCAGCAGGAGGGATAAAAAGAGCAAGTGAGGGGAGGCTGGGAGCTTACAGAGATGGGAAGTGTACCTGGGCAGAAGCAGCCATGACACACAGATAGGAGCCTGCCTGTGAGGATTGCAGTAATGTAGCCACCAGTAAGGCAGAGTGGGGTCTGACAATGAGAGTGGGTGACCAGCAGCCAGGAGGACAGAGATGGCAGGAGAGGTCTGGGGGTCAACAGCTGTGGCACTGTCATGGAACTGCTGCAGTGTGAGGATCCTGGCTGCATGGAGCCGATGCAAGGACCCAAGAGGACCTGTGCTGAGAGTGACCCTGCTGGAAGTTCCGGAGGAGGCAGGCAATGCTGGGGACACCCCACTTGCTGGATGCAGAACCCCTTCAGCCCTGATATAAATAGGCAGGCAGTTTGGAGGACCACCTTTCTGCTTCTGGGAGGTCTCTGGGCTCTGAAGGACCCATTGCAGTGACCTGGACTCCTGGTGTAAAGATGCAGGGTGGTGAGATAGACTGTTTTATGCCCTTCCACTGCCAACTCTGCATAATTGTGATAGGACTAAGGATGTAGACACCCCATTTGGGTAACAAATAAAGGGATTAGGCTACCCTCATCATTAGTGCTCCGGCTGCATAATTAAATGGGGTAGGCTTCCCATATCTCTCTGGATCCCCTTCTGCTGCAAGACTCTGATTATGGGGGACAAGGACATAAGGGGGTAGGCTCCCCTCTTTCTTAATGGCCGGCAGAAATGGGGTTGGCTCCCCTCATTGTTGGTGTGCCCCTGCATGCATTAAAAATGGTGAGGTACCCCATCTCCTGTGATACCCAGATGTGATCAGCAGCAAGGATATTTTTTCCTGTGTCCCCTCTTTTCTCCTTTAAGTACTGCTGTAGCTTGCATTCCCTTATGGTGTTTTAAAATGTTAAAATGTGATAATACAAATGTATTATGTGGTTATGCTAAAGTGACACTTATGATGCTGACAGATTGCTAGTAAAAGTGTATTGATGCAAATTTATGTCGTGCAAATGCTAATGTGTTCAGGCCAAAGTGAATGGTTTAAAATGCAGACAGGTCAAAGTAAAGGTGTGCACACAAATGTTGAATGTGATGAAGCAGACATATTTTATGCTAATGTTTTCACTATCTAAACTACAGGACATGGTTATATTGTTTGTGAATTTCTAATGCTGGACTCTATGCAAAGAGATAACCATGCAAAGACTCATGCTAATGCTTATGTTCTATAAACTAGAGATGAGCGGGTTCGGTTTCTCTGAATCCGAACCCGCCAGAACTTCATGTTTTTTTTCACGAGTCCGAGCGACTCGGATCTTCCCGCCTTGCTCGGTTAACCCGAGCGCGCCCGAACGTCATCATGACGCTGTCGGATTCTCGCGAGGCTCGGATTCTATCGCGAGACTCGGATTCTATATAAGGAGCCGCGCGTCGCCGCCATTTTCACACGTGCATTGAGATTGATAGGGAGAGGACGTGGCTGGCGTCCTCTCCGTTTAGACACTTGATTTACTAATTTTGGGGAGCATTAGGAGTACTCA
Organism: Pseudophryne corroboree; assembly: GCF_028390025.1. Classification (NCBI taxonomy): domain Eukaryota; kingdom Metazoa; phylum Chordata; class Amphibia; order Anura; family Myobatrachidae; genus Pseudophryne; species Pseudophryne corroboree. The sequence goes on along the minus strand of NC_086447.1, from coordinate 391,314,589 downwards.
GTAGTGTACAGTGCAGAGTTTTGCTGATAGTGACCAGTGACCACCACTTTTATTTATAATCCGTTCTCTGCCTGAAAAAAGCGATACACAGCACACAGTGACTCAGTCACATACATACCATATCTGTGTGCACTGCTCAGGCTCAGGCCAGTGTGCTGCATCATCTATATATATTATATATCTGTCTGACTGCTCAGCTCACACAGCTTATAATTGTGGGGGAGACTGGGGAGCACTACTGCAGTGCCAGTTATAGGTTATAGCAGGAGCCAGGAGTACATAATATTATATTAAAATTAAACAGTGCACACTTTTGCTGCAGGAGTGCCACTGCCAGTGTGACTAGTGACCAGTGACCTGACCACCAGTATATAATATTAGTAGTATACTATCTCTTTATCAACCAGTCTATATTAGCAGCAGACACAGTACAGTGCGGTAGTTCACGGCTGTGGCTACCTCTGTGTCGGCACTCGGCAGCCCGTCCATAATTGTATATACCAGTGACCTAACCGTGGTTTTTTTTTCTTTCTTTATACATACATACTAGTTACGAGTATACTATCTCTTTATCAACCAGTCTATATATTAGCAGCAGACACAGTACAGTGCGGTAGTTCACGGCTGTGGCTACCTCTGTGTCGGCACTCGGCAGCCCGTCCATAATTGTATATACCAGTGACCTAACCGTGGTTTTTTTTTCTTTCTTTATACATACATACTAGTTACGAGTATACTATCTCTTTATCAACCAGTCTATATATTAGCAGCAGACACAGTACAGTGCGGTAGTTCACGGCTGTGGCTACCTCTGTGTCGGCACTCGGCAGCCCGTCCATAATTGTATATACCACCTAACCGTGGTTTTTTTTTCTTTCTTTATACATACATACTAGTTACGAGTATACTATCTCTTTATCAACCAGTCTATATATTAGCAGCAGACACAGTACAGTGCGGTAGTTCACGGCTGTGGCTACCTCTGTGTCGGCACTCGGCAGCCCGTCCATAATTGTATATACCAGTGACCTAACCGTGGTTTTTTTTTCTTTCTTTATACATACATACTAGTTACGAGTATACTATCTCTTTATCAACCAGTCTATATATTAGCAGCAGACACAGTACAGTGCGGTAGTTCACGGCTGTGGCTACCTCTGTGTCGGCACTCGGCAGCCCGTCCATAATTGTATATACCACCTAACCGTGGTTTTTTTTTCTTTCTTTATACATACATACTAGTTACGAGTATACTATCTCTTTATCAACCAGTCTATATATTAGCAGCAGACACAGTACAGTGCGGTAGTTCACGGCTGTGGCTACCTCTGTGTCGGCACTCCGCAGCCCGTCCATAATTGTATATACCAGTGACCTAACCGTGGTTTTTTTTTCTTTCTTTATACATACATACTAGTTACGAGTATACTATCTCTTTATCAACCAGTCTATATATTAGCAGCAGACACAGTACAGTGCGGTAGTTCACGGCTGTGGCTACCTCTGTGTCGGCACTCGGCAGCCCGTCCATAATTGTATATACCAGTGACCTAACCGTGGTTTTTTTTTCTTTCTTTATACATACATACTAGTTACGAGTATACTATCTCTTTATCAACCAGTCTATATATTAGCAGCAGACACAGTACAGTGCGGTAGTTCACGGCTGTGGCTACCTCTGTGTCGGCACTCGGCAGCCCGTCCATAATTGTATATACCAGTGACCTAACCGTGGTTTTTTTTTCTTTCTTTATACATACATACTAGTTACGAGTATACTATCTCTTTATCAACCAGTCTATATATTAGCAGCAGACACAGTACAGTGCGGTAGTTCACGGCTGTGGCTACCTCTGTGTCGGCACTCGGCAGCCCGTCCATAATTGTATATACCAGTGACCTAACCGTGGTTTTTTTTTCTTTCTTTATACATACATACTAGTTACGAGTATACTATCTCTTTATCAACCAGTCTATATATTAGCAGCAGACACAGTACAGTGCGGTAGTTCACGGCTGTGGCTACCTCTGTGTCGGCACTCGGCAGCCCGTCCATAATTGTATATACCAGTGACCTAACCGTGGGTTTTTTTTCTTTCTTTATACATACATACTAGTTACGAGTATACTATCTCTTTATCAACCAGTCTATATATTAGCAGCAGACACAGTACAGTGCGGTAGTTCACGGCTGTGGCTACCTCTGTGTCGGCACTCGGCAGCCCGTCCATAATTGTATATACCAGTGACCTAACCGTGGTTTTTTTTTCTTTCTTTATACATACATACTAGTTACGAGTATACTATCTCTTTATCAACCAGTCTATATATTAGCAGCAGACACAGTACAGTGCGGTAGTTCACGGCTGTGGCTACCTCTGTGTCGGCACTCGGCAGCCCGTCCATAATTGTATATACCAGTGACCTAACCGTGGTTTTTTTTTCTTTCTTTATACATACATACTAGTTACGAGTATACTATCTCTTTATCAACCAGTCTATATATTAGCAGCAGACACAGTACAGTGCGGTAGTTCACGGCTGTGGCTACCTCTGTGTCGGCACTCGGCAGCCCGTCCATAATTGTATACTAGTATCCAATCCATCCATCTCCATTGTTTACCTGAGGTGCCTTTTAGTTGTGCCTATTAAAATATGGAGAACAAAAATGTTGAGGTTCCAAAATTAGGGAAAGATCAAGATCCACTACCACCTCGTGCTGAAGCTGCTGCCACTAGTCATGGCCGAGACGATGAAATGCCAGCAACGTCGTCTGCCAAGGCCGATGCCCAATGGCATAGTACAGAGCATGTCAAAACCAAAACACCAAATATCAGTAAAAAAAGGACTCCAAAACCTAAAATAAAATTGTCGGAGGAGAAGCGTAAACTTGCCAATATGCCATTTACCACACGGAGTGGCAAGGAACGGCTGAGGCCCTGGCCTATGTTCATGGCTAGTGGTTCAGCTTCACATGAGGATGGAAGCACTCAGCCTCTCGCTAGAAAACTGAAAAGACTCAAGCTGGCAAAAGCACCGCAAAGAACTGTGCGTTCTTTGAAATCCCAAATCCACAAGGAGAGTCCAATTGTGTCGGTTGCGATGCCTGACCTTCCCAACACTGGACGTGAAGAGCATGCGCCTTCCACCATTTGCACGCCCCCTGCAAGTGCTGGAAGGAGCACCCGCAGTCCAGTTCCTGATAGTCAGATTGAAGATGTCAGTGTTGAAGTACACCAGGATGAGGAGGATATGGGTGTTGCTGGCGCTGGGGAGGAAATTGACCAGGAGGATTCTGATGGTGAGGTGGTTTGTTTAAGTCAGGCACCCGGGGAGACACCTGTTGTCCGTGGGAGGAATATGGCCGTTGACATGCCAGGTGAAAATACCAAAAAAATCAGCTCTTCGGTGTGGAGGTATTTCACCAGAAATGCGGACAACAGGTGTCAAGCCGTGTGTTCCCTTTGTCAAGCTGTAATAAGTAGGGGTAAGGACGTTAACCACCTCGGAACATCCTCCCTTATACGTCACCTGCAGCGCATTCATAATAAGTCAGTGACAAGTTCAAAAACTTTGGGTGACAGCGGAAGCAGTCCACTGACCAGTAAATCCCTTCCTCTTGTAACCAAGCTCACGCAAACCACCCCACCAACTCCCTCAGTGTCAATTTCCTCCTTCCCCAGGAATGCCAATAGTCCTGCAGGCCATGTCACTGGCAAGTCTGACGAGTCCTCTCCTGCCTGGGATTCCTCCGATGCATCCTTGCGTGTAACGCCTACTGCTGCTGGCGCTGCTGTTGTTGCCGCTGGGAGTCGATGGTCATCCCAGAGGGGAAGTCGTAAGCCCACTTGTACTACTTCCAGTAAGCAATTGACTGTTCAACAGTCCTTTGCGAGGAAGATGAAATATCACAGCAGTCATCCTACTGCAAAGCGGATAACTGAGTCCTTGACAACTATGTTGGTGTTAGACGTGCGTCCGGTATCCGCCGTTAGTTCACAGGGAACTAGACAATTTATTGAGGCAGTGTGCCCCCGTTACCAAATACCATCTAGGTTCCACTTCTCTAGGCAGGCGATACCGAGAATGTACACGGACGTCAGAAAAAGACTCACCAGTCTCCTAAAAAATGCAGTTGTACCCAATGTCCACTTAACCACGGACATGTGGACAAGTGGAGCAGGGCAGGGTCAGGACTATATGACTGTGACAGCCCACTGGGTAGATGTATGGACTCCTGCCGCAAGAACAGCAGCGGCGGCACCAGTAGCAGCATCTCGCAAACGCCAACTCTTTCCTAGGCAGGCTAAGCTTTGTATCACCGCTTTCCAGAATACGCACACAGCTGAAAACCTCTTACGGCAACTGAGGAAGATCATCGCGGAATGGCTTACCCCAATTGGACTCTCCTGTGGATTTGTGGCATCGGACAACGCCAGCAATATTGTGTGTGCATTAAATATGGGCAAATTCCAGCACGTCCCATGTTTTGCACATACCTTGAATTTGGTGGTGCAGAATTTTTTTAAAAACGACAGGGGCGTGCAAGAGATGCTGTCGGTGGCCAGAAAAATTGCGGGACACTTTCGGCGTACAGGCACCACGTACAGAAGACTGGAGCACCACCAAAAACTACTGAACCTGCCCTGCCATCATCTGAAGCAAGAAGTGGTAACGAGGTGGAATTCAACCCTCTATATGCTTCAGAGGTTGGAGGAGCAGCAAAAGGCCATTCAAGCCTATACAATTGAGCACGATATAGGAGATGGAATGCACCTGTCTCAAGTGCAGTGGAGAATGATTTCAACGTTGTGCAAGGTTCTGATGCCCTTTGAACTTGCCACACGTGAAGTCAGTTCAGACACTGCCAGCCTGAGTCAGGTCATTCCCCTCATCAGGCTTTTGCAGAAGAAGCTGGAGGCATTGAAGAAGGAGCTAAAAGGGAGCGATTCCGCTAGGCATGTGGGACTTGTGGATGCAGCCCTTAATTCGCTTAACAAGGATTCACGGGTGGTCAATCTGTTGAAATCAGAGCACTACATTTTGGCCACCGTGCTCGATCCTAGATTTAAAGCCTACCTTGGATCTCTCTTTCCGGCAGACACAGGTCTGCTGGGGTTGAAAGACCTGCTGGTGACAAAATTGTCAAGTCAAGCGGAACGCGACCTGTCAACATCTCCTCCTTCACATTCTCCCGCAACTGGGGGTGCGAGGAAAAGGCTCAGAATTCCGAGCCCACCCGCTGGCGGTGATGCAGGGCAGTCTGGAGCGACTGCTGATGCTGACATCTGGTCCGGACTGAAGGACCTGACAACGATTACGGACATGTCGTCTACTGTCACTGCATATGATTCTCTCAACATTGATAGAATGGTGGAGGATTATATGAGTGACCGCATCCAAGTAGGCACGTCACACAGTCCGTACTTATACTGGCAGGAAAAAGAGGCAATTTGGAGGCCCTTGCACAAACTGGCTTTATTCTACCTAAGTTGCCCTCCCACAAGTGTGTACTCCGAAAGAGTGTTTAGTGCCGCCGCTCACCTTGTCAGCAATCGGCGTACGAGGTTACATCCAGAAAATGTGGAGAAGATGATGTTCATTAAAATGAATTATAATCAATTCCTCCGCGGAGACATTGACCAGCAGCAATTGCCTCCACAAAGTACACAGGGAGCTGAGATGGTGGATTCCAGTGGGGACGAATTGATAATCTGTGAGGAGGGGGATGTACACGGTGATATATCGGAGGGTGAAGATGAGGTGGACATCTTGCCTCTGTAGAGCCAGTTTGTGCAAGGAGAGATTAATTGCTTCTTTTTTGGGGGGGGTCCAAACCAACCCGTCATATCAGTCACAGTCGTGTGGCAGACCCTGTCACTGAAATGATGGGTTGGTTAAAGTGTGCATGTCCTGTTTTGTTTATACAACATAAGGGTGGGTGGGAGGGCCCAAGGATAATTCCATCTTGCACCTCTTTTTTCTTTTCTTTTTCTTTGCATCATGTGCTGATTGGGGAGGGTTTTTTGGAAGGGACATCCTGCGTGACACTGCAGTGCCACTCCTAGATGGGCCCGGTGTTTGTGTCGGCCACTAGGGTCGCTAATCTTACTCACACAGCTACCTCATTGCGCCTCTTTTTTTCTTTGCGTCATGTGCTGTTTGGGGAGGGTTTTTTGGAAGGGACATCCTGCGTGACACTGCAGTGCCACTCCTAGATGGGCCCGGTGTTTGTGTCGGCCACTAGGGTCGCTTATCTTACTCACACAGCGACCTCGGTGCAAATTTTAGGACTAAAAATAATATTGTGAGGTGTGAGGTATTCAGAATAGACTGAAAATGAGTGTAAATTATGGTTTTTGAGGTTAATAATACTTTGGGATCAAAATGACCCCCAAATTCTATGATTTAAGCTGTTTTTTAGTGTTTTTGGAAAAAAACACCCGAATCCAAAACACACCCGAATCCGACAAAAATAATTCGGTGAGGTTTTGCCAAAACGCGTTCGAACCCAAAACACGGCCGCGGAACCGAACCCAAAACCAAAACACAAAACCCGAAAAATTTCAGGCGCTCATCTCTACTATAAACGCTTGTTTTCCGTATCCAAAGCATTGGACTCTGCACATGAACTGTTTATATTGCAGGGAATTGTATTTTCCATATTCACGTACATGCTAGTTAATTAAACTCTGAGTTAGGTCATTTAAACTGTTTCCGCATTGCCATTGCTAAATAGAAGTCTCTTGTGGTGAGAAGTAAAGCTGCTACTTTGTTTGTTTTCTGTATAAATAAAATGGAGTTGGATCCTGTGTTTGTGTGTGGTCATTGTGTCTAATGGGTAAAGCAGATCTGCCTCTCTGATCTTAACCGAACCTGGTTGATTTTTTTTACCTCACACTCCATTTTAAGGGCCTAATTCAGACCTGATCGCAGCAGCAAATTTGTTTGCTAATGGGCAAAACCATGGAGGTCATTCTGACCTGATCGCACGCTGCTGAATTTGATAGTGTGGGCTGGCTCCTCCCTCTATGCCCCTCCTACCAGATTCAGTTTAGAAAATGTGCCCGGAGAAGCCGGTCATGCTTATGGAAGCTCCTGAAGCGTTTTCTGCATTTATTTTTCTTTTTGTTATTTTCAGGCAGGACTGGATGGCACCAGCCTGCCTGCTTTGTGGGACTAAGGGGGGGAGGACGGCCCAACCTCTTGAAGGGCTAATGGTCCCGTTCCCCCCTGACAGGACACTAGCTCCTGTGGGAACTATTCGCAAGCCCCACCACGGCGAGCGTACATTCCCGTAACATGCCGCCACCCCTAACAGAGCTAGAAGAAAGAAGAGTGGTGAGTACTAAGCAGGCATCCCAGTTAGTGGGTCACCGGCCATTATGGCGGCATGAGGGTACGGAGATGCACAGCTTCTAACCGGGGCGGATTGTGTCTCCAGACTCAGTAATCAACTGCGTCTCAGTACACTGTACACTGTACCCACATTGGCAAACTAAGCCTTAAAACGGTTCTGTCTCCATTTTAAGCACAATTTACCTCAGCCAGTATTAAAAAAACGAGAAGACCGCGCGCCATTGAAGGGACGGGGATTCACTATGAGCAGATACAGCAGCTCACCAGCGCCATTTTCCCTCTGCAGTGGATACAGACGCTGACTGACAGGGACGCGCATCTCCTCCAGTGTGACTCCAGATTACCTCAGTGGTACCAGGGGGTCATATCAGGGGGGGGACAGCGATTATTAGTACTGGGTACTTTGTCTGTGACCTGGCTAAGCTTGGCATTAGCGATAAGGGCACAGTGTGCTGCTCCAAATACCTCTGTGTCTCCCTGGAAGGGCTCTTTGTGGATTTATTGTCTTTTAACCTTTCCTGTGTGAGTGTGCGGTCACATTTACAATATGTCAGGCAAAGAGTGTGTTTCATGTACGACAGAGTGTTCCTCTTCCCCATGGAGCTCACTACTATGTACAGCGTGGCTGGATTCCCTGAAAGGAATGATTTCTCATATCTCTAATAAATTGTCCCGCAATGAGAAGGAGATGCAATACTTAAGACAGTCTGTGGATGAGTACCCAAACGAGCGTCTCAAAGGGTCAATCCGACCCAATCGCACGCTGCAGTTTTTTGCAGTGGTGCGATCAGGTCTGAACTGTGCATGTGCTGCGACTGCAATGCGCAGGTGCGCCGCTACCTGGCAACGGTCGTCGCCAGGGAGCGTAACTAAGAAGAAAGCGATCGCACCCGCGACCGCAAGAAGATTGACAGGAAGAGGGCGGCTGGAGGCATCAACTGACCGTTTTCAGGGAGTGTCCGTCCGAAAGCAGGCATGCCCAGCCATTTCGAGGGAGGGATCCTGACGTCAGCTCCGTCCTGGATGATTGCAGTGGGTGAGTAAGTCCTGAGCTGGGCAGAAACTGCACAAACTTTGGCGGCGGCGACTACCTGTTCGAAGCAGTGCTAAAAGTAGCCTGCTAGCGATCAGGTCGGAATGAGGGCCTCAGTCCCTTGCCATTTGTCCACAAAAATGAACTCTGGCCTATATCCTACAGTCTGACTCTGACGCTGAGGGGTCAGATATGGGGAGGTGGATTCAGAAGGAGGGGATGCTGCTCTGTCACAGAGAATACAGGCTCTGATAGAAACTAACAGAGATGTGCTACAAATTCCGGATAAGGTGACAGAGTAGTGTGAGGAATCTTATTTTAATGTAAAAAAGAAGTCCTCAGTCACTTTTTCTGTGTCAAAGGAATTGAATACCCTGTTTGAAGAACCGTAGGTTAATCCTGATAAGAAATTTCAAATCCCTAAAAGGTTACTTTCACCTTTTTTTTTTTTCTCCATAGGATAGGAAAAAATGGGAAAGTCCACCGATAGTGGATGCATCTATGTCTTGGTTGTTACGGAAGAATGTCTTACCCGTTCCTGGTGCAGCCTCCCTGAAAGACACAGCTGATCGTAAGATTGAGACTACACTCAAATCCTTGTACACAGCTGCTGGGGTGGCTCAGAGACCCACTATAGCATGTGCGTGGATTACTAAAGCCATTGCTAAATGGTCGGGTAACCTTATTGAAGGGTTGGATTCCTTATCTAGGGGGGAGATTTTGTTGCTCCTGCAACATATATAGGATTCTGCAAACTTTATGGTGGAAGCCATAAAAGAAGTAGGTTTGCTTAATGCACACACCACTGCTATGGCAGTGTCAGCATGCAGGGGCTTATGATTACGCCAGTGGACTGCGGACACGGACTCCAGGAAAGGCATGGAAGGCCTACCCTTCACAGGAGAGGCCTTATTTGGAGATGAACTGGACGAATGGATCTCCAAAGCTACTGTGGGTAAGTCCACATATCTTCTTTCTGCAGCTCCCCCAACCAGGAAGACCTACTCAGGACCTATCCTACAGTCCTTTTGGACTGCCAAGTTTAAGGGCAAAGTCAGAGGATCTTCTACTGCCAACAGAGGTGCTAGAGGTAAACCACGCAAAAAAACAACTGCCAGTTCTCAGGAACAGAGCTCCAGTTCTGCTTCCTCAAAGCCTTCTGATAAAACATATAATGAGCGCTGTAAGTAACTATGTGATCTAAAATTTGTATATGCAAGTGGCACCTGTATGGAAAAAGAATATTTCGGTTATAGTGCGGTATGTTTACAGCTCCTTTATGGAGTATGTAGATAGAGCTCAGTCCGCTCCGATTCTCACTTTGCTAGTGAGGCCCTAGCTGTCCCTACCTCATTCAATTCCATACTGCAGACAAGAAGGAGTTGTAATTCCTTACCACTCCGCTGCGTCCAGTGGAGACAGTCCGCGGCTAGGTGGTAGGTCGCGGCTCGATGACGTCACACTGCGGCTTGGCATCTAGGTGTTCGTGCCGGAAAGATGGTGTGCTGTAGCTCTCTGACTCCAAGGTGTTCCGTGAGTCCCCGCGCACTTAATCATGGATGGCATGCTGACTTCCTGATCCTTTATTTATACTTAAAAAACTTTATTGTTCATTCTTTAAAAGCGGAAGTACCTCACAGGAAGTTGGTTCAATAAGGCGGCAACCATGTGCTCCCTTTGAGGATATACAAAATTCTCAATGTTCGACATTATAAAGTTGACCTGTCTGGTGGGAAGACTTGATTCATTCAAAAAGTGTTCAATATATTCACAGCCAATCACGTGGTTAATGCAATGAACTAAAAGACTGTATAACAGATAAACCAAGGGTTTTATACAAAAAGGCTAAATACATTAAACAAGATCTAGTCACAAGCCACCAAAGAAGTTCACCCAAAAAGAAGAAAAACATCATGACAAATCTGTTAAAAAATGAAACAAAATGGATATTTGAGATGAAAACCTTAATACCTCATGGACTCAACATCGACATTGAATTAAATGCATTTTTATAAACATACACAGCTACAAAACATCATGCAAAAATCTTTTACCTTTTATCATTTTTATTTTCTTATTTTTAATTTTTAGTGGCACCTGGTATATTATTTTTATGAATTTTGCATATCCTCAAAGGGAGCACATGGTTGCCGCCTTATTGAACCAACTTCCTGTGAGGTACTTCCGCTTTTAAAGAATGAACAATAAAGATTTTTAAGTATAAATAAAGGATCAGGAAGTCAGCATGCCATCCATGATTAAGTGCGCGGGGATGCAGAGAGCTACAGCACACCATCTTTCCGGCACAAACACCTAGACGCCTAGCCACAGCGTCACGTCATCGGCCGCGACCTACCTACCACCTAGCCGCGAACCATCTCCGCTGGACACAGCGGAGTGGTAAGGAATTACAACTCCTTCTTGTCTGCAGCACGGAATTGAATGAGGTAGGGACAGCTAGGGCCTCACTAGCAAAGTGAGAATCGGAACGGACTGAGCTCTATCTACATACTCCATAAAGGAGCTGTAAACATACCGCACTATAACCAAAAAATTCTTTTTCCATACAGGTGCCACTTGCATATACAAATTTTAGATCACATAGTAATTTTAGATTACAGCGCTCGTTATATGTTTTATCAGTATTCTTTTTCTAAACAGAGCAGCTTAATCTCATAAGACAACGCAGTTGTCACATTTTTTAATTCCTCAAAGCCTTCTGTATGATGGTGGACCGCGTGGCCAGAAAGACTGGCAGGTGGGAGCACGACTAAGAAATTTCAGTCACATCTGGATAACATCATGCCAGGATCCCTGGGTCATAGATCTTATTTCCCAGGGCTACAAGTGGAGTTTCAGGAGCTCCCACCTCACAGATTCTTCAAATCAGGCTTACCAGCTTCACAAGAGGCAAGTATAACCTTACAGGATGTCATTCAAAAACTGGTACAGACGCAGGTTATTGTTTCAGTTCCACCTCATCAGCAAAACAAGGGGTACTATTCCAACTTGTTTGTTGTACCGAAACCAGACGGTACGGTGAGACCGATTTTGAATCTAAAATCGTTGAACCCGTACTTACGAGTGTTCAAATTCAATATGGAGTCTCTGAGAGCGGTGATCTCAGTTCTGGAGGAGGGGGGATTCCTAGTGTCTCTGGATATCAAGGATGCGTACCTTCACATTCCGATCTGGTCACCTCACCAGGCTTATCTACGCTTTGCACTACAGGACTGTCACTACCACTTCCAGGCCCAGCCATTTGGTCTCTCCACGGCACTGAGGGTGTTCACCAAGGCGATAGCAGAGATAATGTTGATCCTTCACAAGCAGGGAGTGAACATAATTCCATACTTGGATGATCTTCTGATAAAGGCACAGTCCAGGGAAAGGTTGTTGAGCAGCATTGGTCTCACAACCAAACTACTCCTGGATCACAGGTGGATTCTAAATCTCCCGAAACCTCAGTTAGAGCCAACTCAGAGGCTCCCATTTCTGGGAATGATACTGGACAAAGAGTTGCAGAAAGTTTTTCTTCCGTTAGAAAAGGCATTGGTAATCCAGTCTATGGTTCGGGGTGTCCTGAAGCCAACCTGGATCTCGGTGCATCTATGCATTCACCTTCTGGGGAAAATGGTGGCCTCTACAAGGCGCTTCAGTACGGAAGCTTTCATGTGAGGCCCTTCCAGCTGGATCTGTTGAACAAATGGTCCAGATCGCATCTTCACATGCACCAGAGGATCCGTCTGTCACCAAAGGCCAGGATCTCCCTTATGTGGTGGCTACAGACTTCTCACCTAATCGAGGGCCAAAGGTTCGTGATTCAGAATTTGATTCTGCAAACTACAGATGCAAACCTCAGAGGTTGGGGAGCGGTCACCCAGGGGGTGCAGTTTCAAGGAAAATGGTCTAGTCAGGAAGTCATCCTTCCAATCAACATTCTGGAACTCAGGGCTGTATACACCGCCCTTCTCCAGGCCTCATATCTCCTTCAAGATCGGGCCATTCAGGTTCAGTCGGACAATGTGACGGCAGTAACGTACATAAACCGACAGGGAGGAACGAAAAGCAGTGCAGCAATGTCAGAGGTATCGAGAATTCTCCTCTGGGCAGAAAAACACGCTGTGGCATTGTCGGCGGTCTTCATTCAGGGAGTAAACAACTGGGAAGCAGACTTCCTCAGCAGAGATGACCTGCACAGGGGTGAGTGGGGCCTTCACCTGGAAGTGTTCAGGTGCTTGACACATCGATGGGGATGTCCACAAATCGACATGATGGCCTCTCGTCTCAACAAGAAGCTCCAGCGGTATTGTTCCAGGTCGAGAGACCCACATGCAGTGGCAGTGGACGCTCTGACAACTCCATGGGTCTATCAGAATATGTACGTGTTCGTGTGTAACGTCTAAATATTACCACCGTATTTGGAAGAAATACGTCTCTTGGTGTGAGAGCAGAAAATATTCTGCGGTGGAATTTCATCTGGGATATTTCCTGCTTTTTCTGCAGTCGGGTGTGGATGTGGGCCTACATCTGGGCTCCATAAATTTCCATATTTCTGCCTTTTCCATTTTCTTTCAGAAACAATTGGCATCTCTTCCTGAGGTCCAGACATTCTTGAAAGGGGTTCTGCATATCCAGCCTCCCTTTGTGCCTCCCACGGCACCTTGGGATCTCAATTTGATGCTGCAGTTCCTCCAATCAGACTGGTTTGAACCATTAGAGGAGGTAGATGTAAAATATCTTAAGTGGAATACCGTCACACTGTTGGCCTTGGCTTCTGCAAAGACATGTGTCAGAGCTGGGAGCATTGTCTCACAAGAGCCCCTATTTATTTTTCCATGAGGACAGAGATGAACTCAGGACTCATCAACAATTTCTTCCTAAGGTGGTGTCGGCGTCCCACATCAACCAACCAATTGTGGTTCCGGTTGTGACCGACACCTCTGTTACTTCAAAGTCTTTGGATGTGGTGAAGGCTTTTAAGGTGTATGTGAAGATAACAGCTCATCACATTAATCAGCACTCTCCCACCCGGTTTGGGAGCTTTGGTACTTCCCCGTGGTACTAAATAGATCCCCAGTATCCTCTAGGACATACTGTAAGAGAAAATAGGATTTTAATTACCTACCGGTAAATCCTTTTCTTGTAGTCCGTAGGGGATACTGGGCACCCGCCTGGTGCTTCGTTCTTCCTGCACTGTTACTTGATTAAGTATTGTTGTTTGGTTCAGCTGTTGCTGTTCCTGTTTCAAGTTTTGTTAGCTTAGCTTTCCTCTTGTTTGTGTGTGCTGGTTCGGAATCTCACCACTATCCTTTTATATCCTTCTATCAAAGTATGTCCATCTCCTCGGGCACAGTTTCCTAGACTGAGTCTGGTAGGAGGGGCATAGAGGGAGGATCCATCCCACACTATCAAATGCTTAAAGTGCCCATGGCTCCTAGTGGACCCGTCTATACCCCATAGTACTAAATTGATCCCCAGTATCCTATATGGACTATGAGAAAAGGATTTACCAGTAGGTAATTAAAATCCTATTTTTTGTCCACATTTTGGGGATGTAACCTAAGCCTATCACTGACAAGGTTCCCGGCAGTGCTGAAAACTCTTTATGAGTACACATTGGAGGGTGGGCAACTTAAATAAAGCAAAGCCAGTTTGTGCAAGGGCCTCCAAATTGCCTATTTTTCCTGCCGGTAGTCTGAGTGCTATCTTTAAAAGAATCAACCATTCTTTGAATGGTGATCATATCAGATGGAGTTACAGGCAATTGTAGGCAATTCTTTTAGAGCCGAGCAGATGTCAGAAGATTGTTTTGACTCATCTGTATCTTCACCAGTGGGTCTTCACATGGCCCTCGAGCTGACAATTTGCTCACCAATAGATCTTTGCATCTCTTCAGATTTGTGTCCATTAAAAAAAAGACACAGCATATGACTTAATATGCTTTTAGAGTTGCTTGGTCTAAACTAAAGAAGGGTATAGTAGAGACAAAAAGGACTTTTTCTGTTAAGCTTGAAAGTAAGTTTAAAAAGGATAAAGATGCAAGAAGTATGTGGAAAGGTATTCATGAGATTTTTGATTAAGTAAGCAAGAACCTTTCTTATAAAGAAGTCAATAGCTAGGGGAGATGTTAAATATATTTTATTCCCGTTTTGACAGAGTAGCTGTTTTCCCGGTAGATTGGGTGGAAAACTCAGAGGATGCGTAGCCCTTGTTGTGGGATGAATTGTCTGTTAGATTATGTTTTGCAAGTTCCAACTCAGGTAAGGACCCCGGCCCAGATGGGATTCCGTGAAAAGTTATTAAGGAATGTTCTGAGAAGTTAGCTGGAAATTTTCCGGTGATTTTTAACCTTTCCCTTGCCACATGCTATGTGCCTAAATGTTTTAACTCAACCATTAATGTTCCTGCCTCTAAAAATGGCTAGGCCTTTGAGCAAAATGACTATTGCCCAACTGCTTTAACATCACTTATAATGGAGGCCTTTAAAATATTAGTTATAGGACATATACAGGAAAGCATTCCAGTTGATCTTGATCCTTTTCAGTTTGCTTATAAGGTGGACAGAACAACGGATGCTGCTGCTATTACTCTAATTCACTGAGTACTTACTCATTTAGAATCCACATGCTCTTTCACAAGAATTTTGTTCGAGGACTATAGTTCAGCCTTTAATATGGTCATTCCGTTGTCTCTAGTGTGTAAATTATCTCTGCTGGGTATGAACAACTTTGTATGTAAATGGATCCTGGATTTTCTGACTAGTAGGCCACAGATTGTCAGAGTGCAAAAAATCTCTTATCAAGTGAGCTCATAATTAGTACAGGAGTTCCTCAGGGATGTGTATTGAGCACCCTGCTGTACTCCCTGTTTACTTATGATTGTATTTCGAGCTTGGATTCAGTTCATATTATTACATTAGCTGACGATATTGCTGTTGTAGGTCTAATTAGTAGAAATAATGAGTCAGAGTATAGATCTGAAGTCTCTAGGTTGGAAGCTTGGAGTCAAAACAACCATTTAATGTTAAACATAAAAAAGAAAATGAAATTATTATAATCTCCAAAGACTTGTCTTGGAGCGTCCACACACAATGGAGTAAATTTACTGAGATGGGAGGTCTATTTAAGATGGGATGTTGCCAATATCAACCAATTAGATTCTGCTTCTCATTTATCTAGGACCTTCTAAAGACAATACCTGGAATCTGATTGGTTGCTATGGGCAACATCCCATCTTAAATAGAACTCCCATCTTAGTAAATTTACCCCAATGTGTTATTAAAAAGGCTCAATGTTTTTTTTTTCTGAGGAAAATGCGAATTTCAGGAATATGTATGGAAATCTTGATTAGCTTTTACTTGTGTGTTTTAGAGAGTGTTTTTACATATAGAATTGTGGTGTGGTTTGGAACCTGCACTATAGTAGAGCATGAGTCTCATCAGAGGGTGGTAAAAACTGAGAGTAGATCTATTGGAGTTTGTCTGCCCAGTATTCATGATATACATAAGAAAAGGATTCTCACCAAGGTGAAACGCATCCTGGGAGATTTGATGCATCCAAAACTAGGGATGTTTTTTATGTTGCCATCGAACAAGCGTTATCAATCTATTCTTTGTTGGACTAGCTGTTTAAGGGGTAGGTTTTTTTCCCACAGCAATAAATATGTTAAATTGGACAAATCTGAGATCACTGGAGGTGTTATTGGTGGGCATGTTCCTTTGTTCCTATGGCTCCTGTACTTGCTCATTTTTTTAATTTCACAGGTTGCTCATGTATATGAACTATTGATGATAAAAAAATATTATTATTATTATTATTATTATTATTATTATTATTATACCTAGGATCAAGTACGGTCGCCAAAATAATGATGATCTGATTTCAAGATATTGACAAACCTTGGATCCTGGCAAAGTGAATAAAGGACTAGAGCTACAAGTCCAACATACTTAGCAGAATTGCTTAATTTTAGCTCCTCCTTCAGTTTCTCTAGATGCTTATTCAAAAGTCTAAGTAGGGGAATTACCTGTCTCAAGCTGGAAGTGTCTGAACTCACATGCGATAACTTTGAAGGGTTTGAGCACCTTGCACAACACAGAAAGTATTCTCCACTATGCTTGAGTAAGGTACACTCCTCCTCTCCCTATGTCATAGGTCTTTGTGTAGCCTTGGATGGCCTTTTGCTGTATGTACAGATGGAGCCTCGCTCATATATACCGTCTATTGCATTTGTCCTGATCACGGAGTCCAAGTATGCCTGGTCGCAGAGTGGCGCATCGAGCTTAGTGTGGCATATGACGTTACCAGTGAGTGTAATACCAGCGATCATTCACCAGATGCTTTTGAAAATCACCATTGTGCATGCGTGAGGAGTCCAATAAAAAATTTTATTTATTTTTTAATCTGATGGACACTTGACAGGTGCATAAACAGCACTGGAGCAGATGGACACTGGACAGGTGCGTTGGAAACACTGGAGCATATGGACACCGGACTGCATTGGCAGCTGCATTGGAACAAATGGACAATGAACAGGTGTGTCGACAACACAGTCCCTGGATGGACTCAGCACAGCTATGTACCCGCACACTCACACAGAAAATTACCTGATTGGTCACAGCTGGGCGTCCACTCCCGGGCTCAAAATCTCATGGAGATGGATACTCAACCACAGTTCAGCTATATGGACTCTGAGGCTGAGGCCATTTTATATACAGTACACAGAAATTTTCTGAAGATACCAGCAATTTAACAGAGGAGGATTTATTTCAAGGCGTCTTCAATTAAAAAAAAAGAGAATTGGACTTTTTATATCATGGCATTACTTTATCTGAATATTATAGGGAGAAACTCATCCCCAGGGGATTTATGATCCGTAATATGCCTACCATAGGCAGATACTCAGTATCTTTTTGCCGCAAATGGATCTGTATACTTAATAAGTGTTCAATGGATCTGATCCTAGCTGTCATTGAGCAATCTAAGAGATAATTAAGTATAATGAAGGATAAAATACAAGCATTTGAGTTACAACATAAAGAAAAATTGGAGCAGAATACAGAAGGAAACTGGCTCACAAAACTATCCACTCAAGTGAAACAACACAAGCAGGATTTAGTAAAATTCAAGAAAGAAAAATATAAAAAGGTACTAAAAGATTATCAAAGACAGCTGGTATATTCCTGGCTTAATTCCACCACTAATGGCGCACACAACAGGATAACACCGTGATTCCAGCGTCAATATAAGGAAAGACAAGGCCGAGACAATACCAGCACTTCAGCCAGTGAATCTGAGCCACAGTCTTCCACCTCCTCCAGTCAAAGTCACCCTTTAGGGGTAACCACCTGGGCAGCAACCAAAAGCCCTGCCACAAGAGGACATGGAAGGGGAGACAAAATGAGAGGCAATTCAAGAGGCAGGCCTCCAGGAGAGAATAGAAAAGGTCTTCAACCTGTCTTCCACTCCCTTGATGGCCCAAGAAACATCTATTTTCTCTAAAGGACTGTCCTATATACCAACGACAAGCTTCCACAGTTTCCAATGGAAAATAGATACATAAAAACTAAATTGCTCTCTTCGACTCAAGGAACATTTTAAAGATACCAAATCAATAACAGACAGTAACCTAGTCAGCGAAGTACCTATGCATTTAATAAAATTACAGCCAAGGACACAGTTTGATCTGATTAGTAGCAGCCCTTCTATTAAGATGTTTACTAGGCTTATGGACCAAGCAGGGACAGCAACATCAAGTGAAGATCTTTACAGAAATAATTTAACAGCGGAAGAATTATGAACCGTCACCGTATTAAGTAAATGGTCTGATATACTGATAAGGACAGTGGACAAGGGGGGGGGGGGGGGGGCTGTAGTAGTTCAATCCCTTACAGATTATGATCTAGAATGTCTCAGACAGTTATCAGACACCCTTACTTATGAACCATTAGCAAAAGATCCGATATTTGAGTATAAGCAGGAGTTGGATAAAGTATTATCTACAGCTGTCTCTCAGGGCTTTGTAACAACAGAATTAAAACAGGCATTAATGGTAGAGTTTCCAGTGGCACCAGCTTTTTATACAGTGCCCAAGATTCATAAGCAATTGGACAATTTCCCGTGTAGACCTCATCTCTGCCCGGAGGTCTCTCTATCAACCAACTGCCATTTATTAGATTCATTATTGAATCCATGTGTACAACAGGCTGATTTATATTTGAAGGATACTACAGCACTGTTAACAAAAATAAAGAACTTAGGACCATTACCCTCTGGAACATTGCTCTGCAGTGCAGACGTCAACAGCCTGTATACCTGTATTCCACACAGGAAAGGTCTACAGGCTGTTGAAATGTTAATAACAGATAACCCTTACTATAAAGGTCCACCAGTACAGCTATTTATGGAATTATTGAATCTAGTGTTAACTAGAAACTATTATGTATGATGCTAAATTTTATCTACAGGTGGTGGGGTGTGCGATGGGGTCCAATGTGGCTGCATTGTATGCCAATGCCTTTATGATTATGGTGGAAAAATAACTTCTCTCAGATAGCAGGTATCTCAGATTATATCTGAGAAATATAGATGATCTGCTAATCTTTTGGACGGGCAGTGAGGCCCAATTAACAAGTTTGTTGCACAACCATAATGCTACAGGACATGTAATAATAATAATAATTATAATAATAATAATTTTATTTATATAGCGCTCTTCCTCCAATAGGACTCAAGGTGCTTAACAGATACATAGCATAATATAGTACAGAAAATAATGAAGTACAGAACAGATTTTCATAAAATACAGAAGCATGGAGATACTAAAGGGACATTTATGGGAATGCTTGAGTAAAAAGGAAAGTCTTGAGTCTACTTTTGAAGGATTCTATAGTTGGGGCCTCTCGCACTGTCCGGGGAAGTGAGTTCCATAGAGTCGGAGCCGCATGACTAAAAGCTCGACCCACAGATGAATTACGGGAAATTCTAGGTACTGCTAAAAGTCCTTCATCTACAGATCGCAGTAATCGAGTGGGGCAGTATGGGGTCAGTAGCTGCTTCAAGTACCTTGGGCCCTGGTCATGTAGTGCTTTGAAACTCAGTTGGCCAATCTTGAAGATGATTCGCCATCTTACAGGCAGCCAGTGAAGGGAGTAGAGTATGGGTGTTATGTGGCTAGAACGGGGCTGGTTGGTTAACAGCCTGGCAGCTGTGTTTTGCACCAGCTGCAAGCGGTGCAATTCTTTTGCCGGGAGACCAAGGTAGTCTAATCGAGATGATACAAATGCGTGGATGACTTTTGGCAGATCATCTGAGGGAATTAAGTGCTTGATTCTGGCTATGTTCCTCAGGTGAAAGAATGAGGATTTGATTGTGGCTGATATCTGATGTTTAAGTGTCAAGCCACCATCCAGGACAACGCCAAGATTCCGCACACGATCAGTGGTTTGTAATTCTGAATCCCTGAGTGTAAGTCCAGTTGGTTGGCTATGCTGCAGTCTTGTCCTCTGATGTTGCGGTCCTATCATAAGGATCTCTGTTTTATCCGGGTTCAGTCGCAGCCAACTAGCACTCATCCACTCCTGGATTTCAGCTAGACAGCCATTTAGGGTTGCTATTGGGTTATCAGTGCCCGGAGCAAAGGACAAGTACAGTTGTGTATCATCTGCATAGCAGTGGTAGACTAGCCCATGGCGCCTGATTATTTCACCCAGCGGGAGCATGTATACTGCAAAAAGCATGAGGGATAGTATAGAACCTTGTGGGACACCACATGGCAATGGCACTGGTGGTGATGAGTATAATCCAGATGATACTCTCTGTGACCTGCCTGTGAGAAATTATTTGAACCAATTTAGGACTGTGCCATCCAGTCCACAAAAATGTATCAGACGCTCAATCAGAAGCCCATGGTCCACGGTATCAAATGCTGCAGAGAGATCCAGATGGATTAATATTGAACAGTCGCCTCTGTCTCTTGCCGTCAGAAGATCATTTAACACACACACCAGGGCTGTTTCAGTGCTATGTCTTCTCCTGAATCCTGATTGGAATGTATCATAGATATCATGGGTTGTCAGGTTGGTTTCCAGTTGATTTGCAACCACTTTCTCAATAACCTTTCCTAGAAAAGGAAGGTTTGATACCGGTCTATAGTTGGTCATGCAGTCGGGATCTAAATTAGATTTTTTAAGAAGAGGTCTAACAATTGCTTCCTTTAGGGGTCCAGGAAATATGCCTGTCTGCAAAGAGCAATGAACAATTTTTGCAAAGACAGGACCAATTATATCCATACAACCCATTAGAAGCTTGGTTGAGGCAGGGTCCAGATCACAGGTGGTGGGACGCAAAATCCGAGCAATTTCAGCAATGTCCTTTACATCCACTGGGTGAAAGCTGGTCCATGAAGGCAGGAGGCTTATATTGGCAGATTTTGTAGTTTGACACTCCTTTGATGGCACTGTGGAGATTCCAGCCCGAATGGTGGATATTTTATCTGCAAAGAAGTTTGCAAACTCGTTGCATCTTGTCTGGGAGAGGGTTTCATCAGTCTGCAGGCATGCTGGCTTGCAAAGCATCTCCACTGTGCGGAAAAGTTGAGCTGGCCTATTGTTTGCTACCGTGATCTCATTTGACAGAAACTGTGATTTCTTACGGGTGATTGTCGATTGATATTCTTCATTATGCTTTATTAGTTTTATTTTGTCATCCACTAGGTTAGTCTTCCTCCATTGTCTTTCCAGTCTACGCCCCCTTTTCTTGAGCTCACTAACACTGTTGTCGAACCAGGGAGCTCGACGTTGTGGTTTACGAGGTCTTATATGCACCTGGGCGATGATATCAATTGCAGCCATAACATCCCTATTATAATAACGGACTAGGGAACAGGGATCTTCACAGGCACCCAGTATAGCAGAAAGATCCAGATTTGCTGTTAGAGCCTGGGGAGTCATACCCCTCCTTGGACGATACCTGGTCAACTCCACGGGCAGAGATTTTATTTGAGATGTTGCAACTGAGAACCAAAGGGCGTGGTGGTCTGACCAGATGACTGGGTTTATTTTTAGGTCAGTGACTTCTAATCCAATCTGAAAGACAAGATCAAGAGTGTGACCACTTTTATGTGTGGCAGAAGTAATGACCTGTGTGAAGCCCAGACCATTCATTGTGCACAGGAGGTTTTGGCCAAGGCGTGAGAGCTCATCATCTACCCATGCATTGAAATCCTCGAGGATGAGCCATCTTTGATGTTCCAGAACCAGGCCAGCAACATGTAGTATAATAGTATAGTATAATAGTATAATTAACATATGTAATTTCTCCTGAAATGGTAAAGTTTTTTAACATTAATATAACATTGTCACCAAAAGGTATAGAAACTACCATTTATGTAAAAGAGACTGACAGAAACAGAATTCTGATGCACGATAGCTTCCACCCGCAACCTCTGTGTGAGTGATTACCATACTTGCAGATGCTGCAGGTTAGGAGAATCACCAGTGACCCGAGACAAACGCAGTTGGCTATGGAAAGTATGATTAACAAATTTACTGAAAGGCGTTACCCACGAAAATTGTTGGAAAAAACTAGGGACAAGATACATTAATCACCAACAGAGAATCAGTAACTACTAAACAGATACTACCTTGGGTTAATAGGTTCAATACAAGAAGTAAATTCACTAAACAGGTAGCAAAGAAATATTGTCCCATTATTAATACAGACAAAAACTTACCTGCACTGTTAGACAGTAAATTATTAGCTTGCTATACCATGGGCTGAAATTTAGGTGACCAATTAATAAAAAGGGACATTACAAATCTTAAAAAACAGGCTGCAACACAGCATTTTCTTACCCAAAAAGCGGGATGTCATCACTGTCTAGGGTGCACTACGTGCAGATCATTGATACCTGGTGACAGTTTCACACATCCATACTCTGGGAAAAAATACAAAATAAGTCATGCACGAACCTGTACCACAAAATTTGTGATCTATATTCTGTCTTGCCATTGTGGGTTAAACTACGTGGGCAAGACAGAAAGACAGTTCAGAGAAAGAATGGCAGGAGTCAGCCATTAGAGCAGCCCTTGAATATTGTACCAGTGACCAGCCAGTGGCACGCCACTGTGCAGTAGGAAAACATAGCATGGCCAGCACTAGCACTAAATTAATAGATCATGTACCAGTGAGTATCAGGGGAAGTAACAGGAAGAAGAAACTATTACAACTTGAAAGCAAGTGGATCTTTTTATTGGAAACACTGACCCCTAAGGGTCTTAATGACACCCTGGGTCTACAATGTTATCTGTAGGGAAACTATGTAATTGGTAGAGATGAGCGGGTTCGGGTTTTACTCGGATTTACTCGGTTCTCAAATCAGCATCTTATTGGCTATCCAAAACACGAGACATCCGTGAGCCAATAATATGCCGTTTTGAGAACCGAGTAAATCCGAGTAAAACCGAACCCGCTCATCTCTAGTAATTGGTAAATGTATATTAAACCCTATGTTTGATGCAGATTGTATAAAGAAACTATGCGTCCCTATTCTCTACAGAGTCACAATAGTGATGTATATACAAAAATGAAATCAGTATCTACAAAACCAGTAAGGTCTCATTTTAGGAATTGTTTTTAAATTGTATGTATAATATCACTTATATTTGTTTATTGCTTTGTGCCCAGGTTGCTGGGGTAACGGAACACACAGAATCCTGATTGGCTGCGGCGGGTGGACGCTCTCTGATTATGTCACAGCAGGAACGGGGCAGCGTTCCCACAGCACGGACGTGCAAGTGCCGGCGCCCGGGAGTGGATGCTCAGCTGCGACCGATCAGGTAATTATCTGTGTGAGTGTGTGGGTATATAGCTTGGTAATTTTACATGTCACTGTTTGTTCTGTATTCCTGATGATGGGCAGAAGCCCGAAACGTTGAAAAATAAAAAGCACTTTAGCAGCCTAAATGGAAGTCTCTGAGTGCCGCCAATCTGTCTCTATATAACGGGTCTACATCCTTTGGAAGGCACCGAAGCTATTACATTCATCAACTGAGGACACTAGTGCCAGATGACTGCATTTATATATATTTTATATACAGGTTGAGTATCCCATATCCAAATATTCCGAAATACGGAATATCCCGAAATACGGACTTTTTTGAGTGAGAGTGAGATAGTGAAACCTTTGTTTTTTGATGGTTCAATGTACACAAACTTTGTTTAATACATAAAGTTATATAAAATATTGTATTAAATGACCTTCAGGCTGTGTGTATAAGGTGTATATGAAACATAAATGAATAGTATGAATGTAGACACACTTTGTTTAATGCACAAAGTTATTAAAAATATTGGCTAAAATGATCTTCAGGCTGTGTGTATAAGGTGTATATGTAACATAAATGCATTCTGTGCTTAGATATAGGTCCCATCACCATGATATCTCATTATGGTGTGCAATTATTCCAAAATACGGAAAAATCCGATATCCAAAATACCTCTGGTCCCAAGCATTTTGGATAAGGGATACTAAACCTGTATATTGTTCATGTGGGCTAGATGTAGCCACTTCATCTCAGGTATTGTACAGTATGTTGAATGAAGTCAAGCAACAGTTACTGCAACGTCCGCTTGATGTGCATGTTAATGTCCATGTGCATGCCTGTTCTCCTAATGAGGTATATTTTTATCACCATGAAAATTATATAACAGATTTCAGACATTTAAACACATTCACCAGTATTCACAAATTCAGTCATAGCAAGAAAAGCTGAGCTATTAGTGATATTAACTTGCCAAGATTTTCCATTTTTAATGAACATGATGAACTTTTGCTGAAACTGAGCATTGTATTACAACAATGGATTTTACAAGGAGAATATTTTTGAAGAACGGCATTTTACCTAGGCTATTATAGAATTCTCTTTTTGGCTACTTCTGCACATTTCAAAGTTAGCAGTTAAATCATTATGCCTAGAACAAGGGATTTTGTTCCAAATAAAGTTTATGTATATTCATTTAATTTTTGGGAGACACAGATGTTTAACGAGAGAGAGAAAGAGAGAGAAACAGCAGAAATGAGTTGTTGTTTAGTTCAGCAATAAAGAAGAATACTAAGCAAGCAGCTTTTTTCCAAACTACCATTTTTGCTTTTGGATTTAATGCAGTAATTATATGAAATGGTTTTGCATTTAATATTATTGCTGCCAGAGCTAGATTACCAATGGGGACACCCACGTGGCTATAGCCAGGGCCGGACTGGCCATCTGGCACTTCTGGCAAATGCCAGAAGGGCCGATGGCCACGTGGGCTGGTCCAGCGCTCACTGAGACACGCTGCCGCTCAGTCCGGCGGCAGCGTGTCTCAGCTGTCAGGGGAGGAGAGCGCGCCAGCGCGGCTATGTCTGGTGACGTATAGTGGACTTCAAACCAGCCGCCGGTTCGTGAGCCAATCAGAGCTCGCGGACCGGCAGCCAGTCAGGAGCCGCCGCTGCTGAACCGTGAGCTCTGATTGGCTCACGAACCGGCGGCTGGTTTGAAGTCCACTACACGCCGCCAGACATAGCCGCACTGGCGCGCTCTCAGCTGCTGACAGTCACATCCCAGCCGGAGGAGCAGCAGCGGTAAGGGAGCAATTGGCACTGTGGGGGCAATTGTTTACCTGGCACTGTGGGGGCATTTGTATACCTGGCACTGTGGGGGCAATTGGCTGGCACTGTGGGGGCAATTGTTTACCTGGCACTGTGGGGGCATTTGTACACCTGGCACTGTGGGGGCAATTGGCTGGCACTGTGGGGGCAATTTTTTACCTGGCACTGTGGGGGCATTTGTATACCTGGCACTGTGGGGGCATTTGTATACCTGGCACTGTGGGGGCATTTGTATACCTGGCACTGTGGGGCATTTGTATACCTGGCACTGTGGGGGCATTTGTATACCTGGCACTGTGGGGGCAATTGTGATCTGGCACTGCACTATTGGGGGCATATGTCTGTGTATCATGTCCCATTTTAATTGGCCACACCCATATTTTTGGCGCACACAGTACCTCTATGGGACACTCTCTGTCTGATTGGTCGCCGCTTAGCCACACCGGGAGTGCACACAGATGCTCTCATTCTAGTAAATGGGGCAAGTGCGTGTCCATGCCCCTTTTCTGGAGCGCGCGCGCTTAGTTACAACCTTTATTTTTCCATACCCCCACTTCAACATTTCCACTTCAACCAATGGTTGTGTGTATTTTAATACAGAATGATGTACACTTGTATGTTGTTATAATATTAATTTATATTTGTAAGAGCATAGACTAAGAAGTAGGAGGAGTCGGGAATAGTAAGGGGAGGAGTCAGATGCTGACACCGAGGTGGGCCTGTGTGCTTCAAAAATGCCAGGGCCTATTTTTGGTCCCAGTCCAGCCCTGGCTATAGCCCACGCACATAGCGACAACAGCATCCTGGCCACCAGTATGTCGGCAGCTGGGCGAGCGCTAGAAAGCCCCTTGCGGGCTCAATGTGCTCACCACGCTGCGGGCACAGTGGCTCCCTGCACTCACCACAGGTTATATTCTCCCTCTATGGGTGTCGTGGATACACACAAAGGGAGATTAGTCTGTGGCGCCGGTATTGTGGCTGCTGAATTTCACCGCTAGTCAGGATCACAGCGTCGGCATTGTGTCCGCCGGTATCCCGACAGGTGGCATTTTAACCGCTTCCCCACTGGTCACAGTTGCATCCCTCCTCAGTATAGGCCCTTAAACATTTTCTGCCCCAGGCCCATGTTGTCCTTTATTTTGAAAAAAAGTTGCATGTTGAATAGAGATGTGCACCATAAATTTTTCGGGTTTTGTGTTTTGGTTTTGGATTCGGTTCCGCGGCCGTGTTTTGGATTCAGACGCATTTTGGCAAAACCTCCCTGAAATTTTTTTGTCGGATTCGGGTGTGTTTTGGATTCGGGTGGTTTTTTTTACAAAAAACCCTCAAAAACAGCTTAAATCATAGAATTTGGGGGTAATTTTGATCCCATAGTATTATTAACCTCAATAACCACAATTTCCACTAATTTTCAGTCTATTCTGAACACCTCACACCTCACAATATTATTTTTAGTCCTAAAATTTGCACCGAGGTCGCTGGATGACTAAGCTAAGCGACCCAAGTGGCGGCACAAACACCTGGTGCATCTAGGAGTGGCACTGCAGTGTCAGACAGGATGACACTTAAAAAAATTAGCCCCAAACATCACATGATGCAAAGATAAATTTAAAAAAAGAGGTGCAAGATGGAATTGTTCTTGGGCCCTCCCACCCACCCTTAAGTTGTATAAACGGGACATGCACACTTTAACAAACCCATCATTTCAGCCACAGGGTCTGCCACACGACTGTGGCTGAAATGACTGGTTGGTTTGGGCCCCCATCAAAAAAGAAGCAATCAATCTCTCCTTGCACAAACTGGCTCTACAGAGGCAAGATGTCCACCTCCTCCTCCTCCTCCGATTCATCACCCTTTTCACTGTGTACATCCCCCTCCTCACAGAGTATTAATTCGTCCCCACTGGAATCCACCATCTCAGGTCCCTGTGTACTTTCTGGAGGCAATTGCTGGTGAATGTCTCCACGGAGGAATTGATTATAATTCATTTTGATGAACATCATCTTCTCCACATTTTCTGGAAGTAACCTCGTACGCCGATCGCTGACAAGGTGACCGGCTGCACTAAACACTCTTTCGGAAGTACACACTGGATGGGGGGCAACTTAGGTAAAATAAAGCCAGTTTGTGCAAGGGCCTCCAAATTGCCTCTTTTTCCTGACAGTATACGTACGGACTGTCTGACGTGCCTACTTGGATGCTGTCACTCATATAATCCTCCACCATTCTTTCAATGGTGACAGAATCATATGCAGTGACAGCAGACCACATGTCAGTAATCGTTGGCAGGTCCTTCAGTCCGGACCAGACGTCAGCACTTGCTCCTGACTGCCCTGCATCACCGCCAACGAGTGGTTTTGGAAATTTGATCCTTTTCCTGGTAGCTCCAGTGGCGGGAGAAAATGAAGGAGGAGCTGTTGGCGGGTCACGTTCCGCTTGACTTGACAAGTGTCTCACCAGCAGGTCTTTGAACATCTGCAGACTTGTGTCTGCCGGAAAGAGAGATACAACGTAAGCTTTAAACCTAGGATCGAGCACGGTGGCCAAAATGTAGTGCTCTGATTTCAACTGATTGACCACCCATGAATCCTGGTTAAGCGAATGAAGGGCTCCATCCACAAGTCCCACATGCCTAGCGGAATCGCTCCATTTTTGATCCTCCTTCAATCTCTCCAGCTGCTTCTGCAAAAGCCTGATGAGGGGAATGACCTGACTCAGGCTGGCAGTGTCTGAACTGACTTCACTTGTGGCAAGTTCAAAGGGTTGCAGAACCTTGCACAACGTTGAAATCATTCTCCACTGCACTTGAGTCAGGTGCATTCCCCCTCCTTTGCCTATATCGTAGGCAGATGTATAGGCTTGAATGGCCTTTTGCTGCTCCTCCATCCTCTTAAGCATATAGAGGGTTGAATTCCACCTCGTTATCACCTCTTGCTTCAGATGATGGCGGGGCAGGTTCAGGAGTGTTTGCTGCTGCTACAGTCTTCGGCACGCGGTGGCTGAATGCCGAAAGTGGCCCGCAATTCTTCTGGCCACCGATAGCATCTCTTGCACGCCCCTGTCGTTTTTAAAATAATTCTGCACCACCAAATTCAATGTATGTGCAAAACATGGGACGTGCTGGAATTTGCCCAATTGTAATGCACGCACAATATTAGTGGCGTTGTCTGATGTCACAAATCCCCAGGAGAGTCCAATTGGGGTAAGCCAATCTGAGATGATGTTCCTCAGTTTCCGTAAGAGGTTGTCAGCTGTGTGCCTCTTATGGAAGCGGTGAAACAAAGCGTAACCTGCCTAGGAACGAGTTGGCGTTTGTGAGATGCTGCTACTGGTTCCGCCGCTGCTGTTCTTGCTGCGGGAGGCAATACATCTACCCAGTGGGCTGTCACAGTCATATAGTCCTGAGTCTGCCCTGCTCCACTTGTCCACATGTCCGTGGTTAAGTGGACATTGGGTACAACTGCATTTTTTAGGACACTGGTGAGTCTTTTTCTGACGTCTGTGTACATTTTCGGTATCGCCTGCCTAGAGAAGTGGAACCTAGATGGTATTTGGTACCGGGTGCACACTAACTCAAGAAATTCTCTAATTGCCTGTGAACTAACGGCGGATACCGACGCACGTCTAACACCAACACAGCTGCCAAGGCCTGAGTTATCCGTTTTGCAACAGGATGACTGCTGTGATATTTCATCTTCCTCGCAAAGGACTGTTGGACTGTCAATTGTTTACTGGAAGTAGTACAAGTGGTCTTCCGACTTTCCCTCTGGGATGACGATCGACTCCCAGCAGCAACAACAGCAGCGCCAGCAGCAGTAGGCGTTACACTCAAGGATCCATCAGAGGAATCCCAGTCAGGAGAGAACTCGTCAGACTTGCCAGTGACCTGGCCTGCAGGACTATTGGCGTCAGGGCCGGTTCTGGCGCTCTGAGCGCCCCGGGTGGCAATAGGGGGCGTGGCTTCATACAGGGGGCGTGGTCATTTACGTCCCCTGTACAGACTGAAATGATGTGCGGTGCGCGATGACGTCATCGCGCACTGCACAGCAAAGGTCATCTCCACGAAGGGAAACTAGACGCGTCTAGTTTCCCTTCACAGCGGCAGCGGGGGGCAGCGGCAGCGGGGGGCACACAGCAGCAGCGGATCTTGCCCTGGTGTGGCGCCCTCCGGATGGCGCCCTGCACCCTCCGGAAGGCGGTGCCCCGGGCAAAAGTCCTGCTTGGCCGTGGCAAGATCCGCTACTGATTGGCGTTCCTGTCTAAGGGGGAAATTGACATTGAGGGAGTTGGTGGTGTGGTTTGCAGGAACTTAGGTACAAGAGGAAGAAGGGATTTAGTTGTCAGTGGACTGCTTCCGCTGTCACCCA
Source organism: Pseudophryne corroboree (assembly GCF_028390025.1). NCBI lineage: Eukaryota > Metazoa > Chordata > Amphibia > Anura > Myobatrachidae > Pseudophryne > Pseudophryne corroboree. The sequence goes on along the minus strand of NC_086447.1, from coordinate 391,285,180 downwards.
AAGTTTTTGAACCTGTCAATGACTTCTGATGAATGCGCTCCTGGTGACGTTTAAGGGAGGATGTTCCTAGGTGGTTAACGTCCTTACCCCTACTTATTACAGTGTGACAAAGGCAACACATGGCTTGACACCTGTTGTCCGCATTTCTGTTAAAATAATTCCACACCGAAGAGGTGATTTTTTTGGTAATTTGACCAGGCATGTCAATGGCCATATTCATCCCACGGACAACAGGTGTCTCCCCGGGTGCCTGACTTAAACAAACCACCTCACCATCAGTTTCCTCCTTGTCAATTTCCTCCTCAGCGCCAGCAACACCCATATCCTCATCCTGATGTACTTCAACAGTGACATCTTCAATTTCAATATCAGGAACTGGACTGTGGGTGCTCCTTTTAGCACTTGCAGGGGGCGTGCAAATGGTGGAAGGCACCACCTCTCCCCGTCCAGTGTTGGGAAGGTCAGGCATCGCAACCGACACAATTGGACTCTCCTTGGGGATATGTGATTTAGAAGAACGCACAGTTCTTTGCTGTGCTTTTGCCAGCGCTTTTGCCAGCTTAAGTCTTTTAATTTTTCTAGCAGGAGGATGAGTGCTTCCATCCTCATGTGAATCTGAACCACTAGCCATGAACATAGGCCAGGGCCTCAGCCGTTCCTTGCCACTCCGTGTCGTAAATGGCATATTGGCAAGTTTACGCTTCTCATCAGACGCTTTTGATTTAGATTTTTGGGTCATTTTACTGAACTTTTGTTTTTTGGATTTCACATGCTCTTTACTATGACATTGGGCATCGGCCTTGGCAGACGACGTTGATGGCATTTCATCGTCTCGGCCATGACTAGTGGCAGCAGCTTCAGCACGAGGTGGAAGTGGATCTTGATCTTTCCCTATTTTACCCTCCACATTTTTGTTCTCCATCTTTTTATGTGTGGAATTATATGCTAGTAATATACCAATAGCAATGGCCTACTGTACTGTACTGCTATATATATATAAATATATATATATATATATAAATATACTGGTGGTCAGCAAAATTCTGCACTGTCCTCCTACTATATACTGCGCACAACTACAATGCAGCAGAGATATGGATAGTATACTTGACGACACAGAGGTAGAGCAATGGACTATTGTACCGTACTGCTATATATATACGGGAGGTCAGCAAAATTCTGCACTATCCTCCTACTATATACTGCGCACAACTACAATGCAGCACATATATGGATAGTATACTTGACGACACAGAGGTAGAGCAATGGACTGCTGTACCGTACTGAAATATATATATATATATATATATATACATATATATATATACTGGTGGTCAACAAAATTCTGCACTGTCCTACTATATACTGCGCACAACTACAATGCTGCACAGATATGGATAGTATACTTGATGACACAGAGGTAGAGCAATGGACTACTGTACCGCACTGCTATATATATATATATATATATATATATATATACTGGTGGTCAGCAAAATTCTGCACTGTCCTCCTACTATATACTGCGCACAACTACAATGCAGCACAGATATGGATAGTATACTTGACGACACAGAGGTAGAGCAATGGACTACTGTACCATACTGCTATATATATACTGGTGGTCAGCAAAATTCTGCTCTGTCCTCCTACTATATACTGCACACACCTACAATGCAGCACAGATATGGAGCATTTTCAGGCAGAGAACGTAGATATTTGCAGCACACTGAGCACAGATATTTGCAGCACACTGAACACAGAAACTGAGAGAACGCAGCCACGTCCTCTCGCTATCATCTCCAATGCACGAGTGAAAATGGCGGCGACGAGCGGCTCTTTATATGAAATACGAATCTCGCAAGAATACGACAGCGGAATGATGACATTCGGGTGCTTTCGTGTTAACCGAGCAAGGCGGGAAGATCCGAGGATGGCTCGGACCCATGTAAACCACGTGAAGTTTTTTTTCCTTTTGATACTTTGGATTTATGTGACTCTTACAACTGTGATAATCTGATACCTTGCAACATAATAGCTATACTTATATATATACATCTGCTACAGAGTAAAATATAACTTACTAGACAATGGTTTCAGACTGCCTTAGTCTACTGAAGGGTTAGTGTTAACCTAATGCTGCAGGATTTGTGTACTGTCAGTACCTCAAGACAATACCAGTCCTAGAGGGGCATATTTGTCGGCACTGGCTACCTTAATGCAGCCAGAATTTACACTCCAACTACTTGGCATAATAAGTACCAAAGTGGTAATTCCAAGATCAGGACTCTGAAGGATGTCTGATAAATTCTACATATCTGTTATCTGATCAAAATATATATCTGATCTGACCTACAATTATAAAACATTGTCAGCTTCTATTTCAATACTTCTGTCCTTTCCGGACTCTCATTGACGATCCAGCACACCATCTTACCCCTGGGGCAGTTTTTCAACTGACAGGGCTGCTGCCTAACGCCAATAGCAGATCCGGCTTTTATCTATTTACTATTTCTAATTCTCCTTAATCAATATATCTGTGAACTCTCATCTATGATTCAGGAGCTCAGGCAACCCTAATTTACTATCAAACCACACTTAAATTGCCCAATCTCGTCCGATCTTGGAAGCGAAAAAGTTGTGGGCCGGGCCAGTATCTGGAGGGTGACCCCCAGAGAATACCCATTGTAGTAATTCACAGGTAACCAATCCAGTCTAACGTAGAAAGCAGATTCACATTTTTTTTATCTGTTCTTTTCCTATTCGTCACTTACACTAATACTCCTGCTAATAGGAACAAGGGTACAGCCAATTCAAGAGTGTTCTCTTTCTCTTATTTTAAGAATGTGTGTAATTACCTCCAATGCCAGTTCATATGCCAGTGTGCTAAAAATTCAATATAGGATCAAGATAAGCAATAATTAATGCTATCAGAATGTGCCGCCTGATTGATTCAATCGTTTCTGCTGCATAATAGGCAATGTAGCCTTGATAATTGCATCTAAAAACCATACTGTTATTACCGTATTTGGTATAGATCTGTTTACTTGCTATTATTTTTTATAGAGGGATAATATATCTTAACATAAATAATTTGTGAATAAAAGTTATGTTTTAATAATTTCCTTAACTTCTCAATTTTTCTGGTTCTAGTATTAATGAGTGCGCCAGACAAAGGTTTTGTCTTTCTTTTCTCTTGTGTATGTATCCAACAGTAGGTGACTACTGACACCCTTGGCGCACCGCCAACAAAAACATAATAACAATATAGTATAAAATCTGTAATGTTGGTTGTTTAAGCGATTCTTCAATTAATTAATAACTCTTATATCAGTGCGGAAACACCCCCTTTTTACAAATAGCATTATCTGTAGGTCAGCCTGGTACTATAATGAGTCAGACTGACTGATTATAGTACTGTACTCCAGCAGCCACCTTGCCATGGCAGTCTGACCAGAAGAGAAGCGGGGACACACCCCTTGCCCGCCCTTCCCTAATCTCACTCCCACTGTCTCATCTTTGGAGTGGTCCTCTCCAATTGACGTAACTTCCAGGATGTCTCCAGTGCGAAAACCAGGGTGGAAGGTGGAGAGGGGCCGTCCTAGCACCTGGCTGTTCAGCCCGGCACATACAAGGCAGCCCTGCACTTTGCTAATTATATATTTACATGTGTGTGTGTGTGTGTGTGTGTGTGTGTGTGTGTGTGTGTGTGTGTGTGTGTGTGTGTGTGTGTGTAGCTTCTGTGCTGACACAGAGTGCTGTAAACACTCTGGGGGTAATTCCAAGTTGATCGCAGCAGGAATTTTGATAGCAGTTGGGCAAACCCATGTGCATTGCAGGGGAGGCAGATATAACATGTGCAGAAAGAGTTAGATTTGGGTGGGTTATTTTGTTTCTGTGCTGGGTAAATACTGGCTGCATTATTTTTACACTGCAAATTAGATTGCAGATTGAACACACCCCACCCAAATCTAACCCTCTCTGCACATGTTAAATCTGCCCCCCTGCAGTGCACATGGTTTTGCCCAACTGCTAAAAAATTTCCTACTGCGATCAACTTGGAATTACCCCCTCTGTCCTAAATTCAGTGTGTGCTCTATGTCAGTCCGTAGCACACATGTGGTAAAAATGGTGTTAGTATGCTCCTCTGGGCATCCTAGTAGCTTGGAGCTTGTGAAAGTAGAACTTTGTGTGCTTGGGCCATAACCTATTGGAAATGAATGATGTGTCTGCAGGTGTTGATAATTCAGAGTTTTATAGGAACACGCAATTAGATGACTCAAACTATGAACAGCCCAGTTACTTAACTGGTGGTTTTGGTTTATTTACAGGTAGCAGGAGGTACAGCCATACTCACTGATTCTAATGAAGCAGGTATTCAGCAGGTGGAGTGTCATAGAGCTCACCAGCTGTTGATTGTATGTTGGGTAGTGTTGGAGGAACACTGACATCATTGTGGATTGCAGGCAATCATAGGGTTATCTGGAGCTAAGTGGAAGACATGTGATGCTCTAACACAGTCTCAAGGTGACTCCGCTAATATTACTGTAAGTAGAGATCTCAGTGACCATCTTAGGTTTAGGCATGAAGCATGAAGCCTTCCTGGAGAACAGGAAGACTGGAGTCTATAAAGTAGCGTACTTCTCTTTCAATACAAAGTACAGTGGGCTTGATTCAGAGATGTACGATAACTTGATGATTAGAGTACATATCCAATGGTGGGAGTACTGTACTTGAACAGAATGTGTCCTGCACATGTGCAGCCCTCCATCTGCGAGCCCGCTTACAGTGTCTCACAGCCACAGATTGATTGACAAGCTGTGGCAATTGGGAAATGGAGATGGGGCGTTCGTGCCAGCATTTTACCAGAAATGGGGGTATGCCAGGGTATTTCCTGGCCTTACAAGCTGCCAGGAAGTGGTCAGGCTGAGTAAGCCTCAGCTTATGCAGCCTGGCCAAACCTGCAACCATGGCAACCAATGGTCGCAATGGTGATCTGAAGCAACGTATATGGACACTGCACTCGGATTGCAAATGCAATGCAGGAGGTGTCTGTTTCATACAGACACTTCCTGCTGCATTTGCATTTTGATAGTCAGAATTGCAAAGCCACTTGTATGCACTCTACAATTCCAGTATGCACTCTACAAATCAGCCCTATCTATGAGTAATTGGTGATTTTCCAAAACAAATACATTTAAATTGAGACTGCTAGACCTTCTCTAGGAACTATCACACCCTACCACACTTGTAGTACATCTCCACCCTGCCACAGCTGCTTCCATGTTCTTTTCAATTTTTGTCTTAAGTTTTAAGCAGCGGCAGATGCTGCACCTGGGCTGCAGAGGGAGCATAGGCGCCAAAATGGCGCTGCAGCGATATAGGGGAGAGGGGGGGCACACGCGGCCGCGGGCCAAACGGGGGAAAGGGAGGGACGGAGGCAGGTATACCCGTCCTCCCCGTCACACCTAGGAGAGCAGGGCTGCCAGTAGGCTAGCAGGGGGAGGAAAGAGCCATGAGGGGGTTAAAAGGCTGAGGCAGAGGGGGGAGGCTGCATTCCAGGCTAGAGCTGCAAACAGATAGCAGCACCATGCAGCATCCAGCAGCCCAGTCTCTGGAGAACAAAGAGCAGGCCCAGAGCCACGCGTAGCCTGTAGTCTCAGCAGGCAGAGCAGATCTCGTACTACAAGTTGTGCAAGGGGTCCCAGCTGCAGCAGGAGCACGCAAGCATGGAGAGCCAGCAGGGAGATCCAGCAGAAAGATGCAGCATTCCCTCCCAGCGACAGTAGCCCAGTCTCATGGAGGCAAAGAGCCAGGGAGATCCAGCAGAAAGCAAATTATCCCACAGAGTGTCCAGGAGGATAGGTGGGGGAGGAAGTCATACCGAATGAAGATTTCCACAGGGAGAAGAGGCTGCAACTGCAGGAGCAGAGTGGATTTCAGGCAGAGGGAGTTGGCCCTGGTGGCCAGACCCCGGCTGGAACAAAGAAGAGGAAGGGGGAATTTACAGCGGCAAGGAGGCAGAGGCACCCAACAGCACGGAGCAGCAGCACGGTTTGGTCGATTTAGCGGCCAGATATGAAGGCATGCCCGCGGCCACAGAATCAGATGGTCCAGAAGCCGGGATAGAGGAGCCAGGTACATCGGGAGCAGCGTAACCATGCAGGCCCTTCTCTCAGTGCAGACGGCATCGGTCACAGTCCCATGGGAGAGCATCGCCAGCGGCAAGCAGCGGACGTCACTTTTCACCGACAAGGGCTTACAGCAGGCAACGCTGGGTATCGATGGTGCAGCTGTTTCAGGCATGTGGAGAGGCAGGAGCAGTGATACCAGCATCAGGAGCAGCGGTCCGAACATCGTGGAGGCAGCGGACAGCATCGTAGTCCAAAGAGGTGTTGGACCAACAGCACAGCGCAACGGGAGCGGCAGCACGCATTGGCAGTTTTCATCACGCTGAACAGGACACCGCAGGGGAGCAGCGCAAATCACGATCCACGCTACAACAAGCCGCGGAGAGGCAGGAGCAGCGGTATCGGCATCAGGAACGGGAGCAGCGGACCGAGTATCGTGGAGGCGGCATCGTAGTCCACAGGGGTGTTGGACCAACAGCACAGCGGAAGCGTCAGCACGTGTCGGCAGCCATCGCAGTGAGGTAGAGAGTCAACGCAGACGACGCGCGGCGAGGGATCACGGTCACCGTCATCAACCACCCCGTTACCTTTCACCCGCAAGAAGCAGCCGCCATTACTCAAGGTCAAATGGGAGCCGAGCAGGTCGACTGGAATAACCTTACCGCGCCAGGGAACGAGTTAATCAGGAAGAATACAGCAGCACAGACAGGCGTCATCGCAGCCCGCAGAGATCTTGTTTGGGGAGCATGAGGCAGCGGGAGCAGGGAGCAAGGGCTTTCATTAGCGCAGACTCAACACCGCAACGGAGCTACCCTAATCGCGAGCAGCAGTTTAGCACGCCGCAGAGAGAGTATCGCGAGAGGCGTCCGAGCAGCAGGGATCAGAGGCAAGGAGGCGAGAGCACGGGCTACGCTTTGTTCGGTGTTGCGCCACCACTTCCAACGGTTCACGCGGAGCACACCCATGTGTCGGGGTCATCTCTTTGCGCCAAGGTCGGCGCAGGATACGCAGCACCCAGAGGGACAGCGGTGGGGTCATCTCCTTGCGCCAGGGTCGGCACAGGACACGCAGCACCCTGAGGGACAGCGGCGAGGTCATCTCCTTGCGCCAGGGTCGGCGCAGGACACGCAGTACCCGGAGGGACAAACGATCGATGACGCGGCGCTCGGGATCGGTAAGAACAATGTCGACAATAATGATTTGCATAATGTTTGTATGACCCCCAATAGTTGTCAGAATGTGCAGATTATATGTGCAACGCAGCAGAGGGGTTGAGTAATAACAGTTTGCACAAAATGTGTGTTATGCCAGGAAGCGCGCAGGAGGTACAGTGTCAGTATCCCCGGGGCGGACGCAACCGGGGAAAAACGGGATTGGTACAGCATGATAAGGCGACAGCCTTTGTGCAAGGAATCGCAGGCCTGGTATGCGCTTTCGGATCAGTAGCGGCCCATTTGCCGGCGCTGACTAGAAAGGAGATTGAAAAAGGGGCTTTTATAGATATATGTTCACTCCAGGAAATGTGCGGAATGTACAGAATGTTAGCAATACTGCCAGAGCTATATCTGTGTGGAGTTTGTATGTTCTACCTGTGTTTGCCTGGTTTTCCTCTGAGGGACACTGTTTTTACCCAGAGGCAGCCATGAGCATGTTAAAATACACCAATTTCATGTATCCTGTGTACAAGGAACACAGGGGAAAGGTGTGGTGAAAATATGACGAGGTTGTCAGCGCAAAGGCCGTGGGGCAGAAAGCCCATTGACTTTGGCACTAGAGACTTAGACATCTGGCTCAAAGCGCAGGCGGCGGCCGTAGCTAAATGGGGCGCAGTGTCACAAAAAATCCAGGGCAGGGCATGCAAAGCAAGAAATTAGACGCTGGGTTTTTCTGCATTATGCGTGCATCCGCACCCAGTGCAACTACAAGCACGCATGCACGTTCTGTGGCGTGAACCACTCCGTCAAGGAGTGCAACAGAGAGAGGGGTAGTCACCCGCAAAAGGGGCCCACACCAGCTGGGCCTAGGAAAAGCGAATAGTCCTGTGGAGTTGGGCATGGGCCTGGCAGGGCTGCCCAGGTATCCCAGGTTTAAAGGAAGCCAATTCTCTGCGGGGGGCTTCAAGGATGGTTTTAGGGAACCTATAACCAGAGAGGCACGCCAACAGTAGCTCCAGGGACATAAGGTCCGTAAGGAGGCAGCTGGGGGCGGTACGCGAGAAAATCGCTAAGGAACTAGCGTTAGGCAGGACGGTGGGGCCATTCGCAGCCCCGCCATTGCTAGGATGGGTAATTTCACCTTTGGGGAGGGAGGTCAGGCACATCCAGCACCTGTCCTACCCCGAAGGGGCGTTGGTGACCGACGCATTAGGCAAGGAACTATGCTCAGGGCAGTACCAGCCAGTGAGGTGGCCATTAGGACGGTCCGAGCACAAGGGAGGGTGAGCAGGTCAGTCTTAAGCCCTGTTAGCCACTCGAAAGAAACCCCCCTTACTGGTGGGGGTTTTAACCTTTTTTCAAAGGCAGGAGGAATTGAAGACACAGTGTGTTGAGCCTGCTTGTCCAGTTATACACACTCAAAAAGTCAAAAGCATTTGTGTTTGAAGCTCAGAGATTGGGTTTCCTGTCCATCCTACAGCAATTTTATGGCTGTTATTCAGGAAGCAGCCTTATCAGATACTCCTCTTGTGAGGTGTGATAACCCCTGGGAAGAGGCAGAGTCAGGAAGCCAGGTATCAGGCTTTTTGAGCTGTCCTACATTACAGCTCCCCCCCTGTGGTGAAAAATAAACATCCTGTTCTTTTACAATCCAGCAAAGGGGAATTACAACTGTCCTCTGTGTTAATTACAATGCAGTTTAAGAAATGTCATTTATAAAATAGGGAATAGCATGATACTACATGTCAGACAGTATATACACAATATCATATTTCAGGATCCGATCACGTTATGGATCCTGACATTGGGAGCCCTAAGGGCAAAGCTGGACTTAGAGTCAGCCTTTTAAGGCTGCTTCCCTTTGCATCAGGAGAGCTTCAGTCTCATGGGACGAAGCTGCGGTGGAGAATTTTTCAGGGGAAAATGTATTGCCGATGGGCTGCGCCATTTTGGGTGCTGTCTGCGGAGCATTCAACTCTTCCCTGCAGTGGTGCCGGCAGGGGCGCACAGGGTCAAGAGCCACAGCACACCACCTAGATGATCTCCTGGGGGCAGGGCCACAAGCTGCAGCACAGCCAATTGCTGCGCGAACTACAGGTCATGCTGGAGGTATTCAGCGTGCCTATCGCACCAGAGAAACTGAGGGCCCAAGACAGTTTTAGCATCCGAGGGTTCAAAGCATCGATGTTGGCATACAATAGGAGGTTAGAAAGGTTTTTCCTAACTAACTGCTTTGAAGTGTTGTCCCACGGGCTGCCGGCAGCGGAGATGCAGAGAGGCAGCTGGTTCCCGAGGGTTCGTAACCATTGAGGTTTGCATTTAGCGTGCTACTGGTGTTGTTAGCAGAAGTTAATGGAAATGCAGCAGGATCCAATAGGGGGCAACCATTGATGTTTGCATCAGATGTTAGGAGGATAGAACGGTTTGCCTCTTCTAGCTATTTTTCGTGAGTTAGGCCCGGGCGTGGGCAGGGAGATAAGCTGCGGCAGCATGGTCAGGAACAGTGCAAGGCACGTTCAGAAACAGCCAGGGCACCTGGTCAGGTTTGGCAGCTTTGTGACAGGTGAAGCACAGGCAGCTGGCAGAGATGCAGGAATCAGGGAGTGCCCAGCAGGGGCCAAAGCAGTTTGTCTGGCCAAGAAGCTGGCCAGGAGAAAGGTGGCATGATGGTGGCCGCCAACAGGCGGGCTAGGGGCATAAGGGCCCACAGGCTGGCCAGTTTGTATGTCCAAGCCAGACAGAGGAACAAGGGAGCCACGTGCCAGCAAGCGAGGAGGGGGCTGGCGGCAGGGCGCTGGCGCAGCAGCATCAAGTTCAGTGCAAAGCAAATACTTGAACTGGCAGGTTTGGGGCCGGGGCAGTCGGGGTGTGTGCCCCCCCCCCCCTTCCTGGGTGAAGGAAACGGGACTCCCGCAGGAGAGAGCGAGGCGGTGCCAAGTAGTGGGAAGCGCTAGGCAGCATGTCAGTAGGACCAGCAGCTTCTTGATCGCTGATGGAATAGAGGTGAAAGGTGCCAGCCGGCAAGGTGGGTGGTACCTGGTCAGAGGGGGGCACTGTGCAAGAGTAGCGGCCCAACACAACAGTCATTCATTCGGGAGGTAACGATGTGGGGGACACGAAGTCCCTTGATATGTTAAGAAGGATTGGGATTGGCACTGACCTAGCATGGGCAAAGGGGCAGTGGCAAGCAGCCAGCATCGTGTGGTCTAGCATCATCTCCAGGCTGACCTGACGCAGCGTGCGAAAGGGGGCTGCCATAGGGAGGATCAGGAAGACGGTCAATGTGGCAGTAAGTGCGTGAGGGCACTGGGAGGAAAAGTCCCCAGTCAGAAGGTCAAGGGCATGTTCGGGGCTGACGGAGGCATCTGTCAGAGGTTAGCAGTGACTTGTTCAACGACGCATTGCAAAAGGCAGGGGAAGTCTAGGGAAGGGCGGATTGCAGGGTGGGGGGATTTCGGTACCAGGCAGGCCCGAGAACCTCAGTGGTGGGAAGAAGCGGTGCGCAAGGCAAGTGGAGCAGGGGAGCCAGCTGAGGTTGCAGATTCACTGCCGGCGAGGTGTCGCACGCCAGGCTCCAGCTGTCGGCGGCGGGCCGTTGGCTGCGCACCAGGTCAGAGTGATCTGTGGGGGCTGGCTCCATAGCGGGGGCGTTGCTGAGGGCCTACGGCGTAGGTATGTGGCACGCCCCGTCATAAATCAAGGAGGAGCATGGCTCCATAGCGGGGGCGTTGCTGAGGGCCTACGGCGTAGGGTTTTGTGCCTTGCCCACCGTTCTCTGTCCCTACCCTGCAAAATGTAAAATGTAAATAAGGTAATGTTTAATAAAACTGTGGCCAATGATTAAATCCCAGATCTTGTCTCCGAGTATGATTTCAGTAGAGGAGATATTGGGGTTGGTTTAGCAGGGACGCAGCAGGCCACCCTCTCTCCCTTATGCCAAGCAAAGATTGCAGGGGGGAGCCTGCCAGCACATATAAACATACATGTGAAGTTGTACAGTATGTAACATATGTGCTGACTTGCTTACCCAGGGACCAGCAGCTGCTGCAGCACGCACGGGACACAGGTACACAGTGCTCAGCCTATCTTCTATAAGCCCGCCCCGAGACTCCTATTAGCTGGTTTCGCAGGAATCTGGGGACGGGCTTATTGAAGATAGGCTGAGCACTGTGTCCCGTACATGCTGTAGTGGGTGCTGATCCCCAGTTAAGGAAGCCAGCACAAATCTTGCACGCAACTTGACATGTATCTTTATATGCGCTGGTTAGCTCCCTTCTGCAGTCTTTGATCGGCGCTGCAGCCCCGGCGCTGATTTTAAATATATAATGTTTCGTTGTTTTCCTAGCTGCCAGTGAGTCAGTGCCGTTTCCAGGCCTACTAGCACCCTGAGCGAGAAAATGTAAAAGCGCCGCCCCCCCCCCCCCCCATGCGCGCGCTCCCGGAAAAGTGGGTGTGGCCTCTGGAAAAGTGGGCGTGGCCTCATATCTTCATATCATCAAACTATAAACATATTTTCACACAATTAGCAGCCTTACACATAGTCACAGTAGTGTTCCTTACACACAATATCTCCAGTATAGTGCCAGATACACATAATGTGCAGTGCCAGATAGACATGACATGCCCCCCAGCAGTGCCAGCTACACATGACATGCCCCGCAGCAGTGCCAGCTACACATGACATGCCCCGCAGCAGTGCCAGCTACACATGACATGCCCCGCAGCAGTGCCAGCTACACATGACATGCCCCACAGCAGTGCCAGCTACACATGACATGCCCCGCAGCAGTGCCAGCTAGCCAGCTACACATGACATGCCCCGCAGCAGTGCCAGCTACACATGACATGCCCAGCAGCAGTGCCAGCTACACATGACATGCCCCGCAGCAGTGCCAGCTACACATGACATGCCCCGCAGCAGTGCCAGCTACACATGACATGCCCCGAAGCAGTGCCAGCTACACATGACATGCCCCGAAGCAGTGCCAGCTACACATGACATGCCCCGCAACAGTGCCAGCTAGCCAGCTACACATGACATGCCCCGCAGCAGTGCCAGCTACACATGACATGCCCCCCAGCAGTGCCAGCTACACATGATAGTGTTCACTTTTTAGGGCATGGTGCTGATCACAGGGAAGGCACATTTTTAAGTTAGGAGGGCGAAATGATGTACATACTGCTTGTTGTTCCCATACCTATATGCCAAAGAATGGACAGTGCGCGCCGAAGGCGCGCAGCAAAAATTAAGGGGAGTTACTTCATGGGGAAGGTACGTGGCCACATAATAGTGGCAATTTGCATTACACCACACAGTAGTGCAGCTAATACACACTGCACCAGGTAGAACCTCCTATACACTTTGCGTCAGGCACAGCACTGAGACACATTGCACCAGGGAGAGCACTGAGACACATTGCCTAGCCACAGACTCCTAGCGGGAACACTACATGACATGCCCCCCAGCCGTGCCAGCTACACGTGACATGCCCCCCAGCAGTGCCAGCTACACGTGACATGCCCCCCAGCAGTGCCAGCTACACGTGACATGCCCCCCAGCAGTGCCAGCTACATAAATGGCCACACAGTGCCAGATATGCACCCACAGTTCAGATACATAAATGCCCCCAAAGTGCCAGATACATAAATGCCTCCACAGTGCAGATATGCCCCCCACAGTGCCAGATACATAAATGCCCCCACAGTGCCAGATACATAAGTGCCCACACAGTGCCAGATACATAAGTGCCCCCACAGTGCAAGATATAAAAATGCCCACACAGTGCCAGATATGTCCTCACAGTGCCATATTTAAAATTGCCCCCACAGTGCCAGATATGCCCCCACAGGGCCAGATACATAAATGCCCCCAGTGCCAGATACATAAATGCCCACATTGCCAGATGCATAAGTGCCCCCACAGTGCCAGATAAATGCCCCCACAGTGCCAGATAAATGCCCCCCAGTGTGCCAGATAAATGCCCCCCAGTGTGCCAGATATGCCCCCAATGAGCCAGATATGCCCCCCACAGTGCCAGAAATGCCCCCACAGAGCCAGATATGCCCCCAGTGTGCCAGATAAATGCCCCCACAGTGCGATCCATAAATGTTTGATTGACCCCCCCCCCCCACCAAATACCTGAGGCGCTGAGTCTGAGAGGGGGAGGAGGAGTGCTGGCGGGCGGGAGAGTGAGGATCCGAGTGCGGGTGGGCGGGCGGCCACTTGTGTGCGCTATGCGCGGTGCTGGCGTCTGACGTTAGACACCGGCGCCGCGCAGCGCGCATAGCGCACGCCGCACACACGGACGGCGGGGACAACGCTGCGCTGCACACACACACAGGGCCGGCTCCAGCTTCGAATATGGCGGCGCCAGCGCGCGGCGCCCATTAAGGGTGGCGCCCTGCGCGGCCGCTCTATTCGAACATGCCTAGAGCCGGCCCTGCAGTGAGTTACAGTAGATGAATGTTTGAGGGACTAATTTGCATAAGACTACAGAAAACTACAGTAGATTTTCACTTCAAAAAAGTATTCCATAATCTTTGTACTACATTTGTTTCCCATCTAATGTTTTGCTTTTATTTTATAGTGGAATACAAAACAAACTTATTGGTGGTATGTACAAATAAGCTGTCAGTTTATTGTTAAAAACAGAGGGAGAAAAAAACATTATTTCTCCTTATGAACTAGATTGACCAGCAATAGTCACAGAATGATTTTGAGCCACACTATGAAAGAGAAAGAAGAACAATTCTACATCTGGAATATTTAAAGTAATTATTGTTTGTGTTTAGTAAGAAGATACATTATCACTAACAAAATAGCCATTACCAGGTAAATCACTTATTCTGATGCACACAGGACTCAGCCAAAGCAGAAGTTGCTGCCAGTGGGCTTAAATTTAAAGCCTCTAAAATGTTCCTCTATCGCTATGTGATCTACAAAGCTGGCACAAGCTATGAATATTTTACCTTCATTATCATATAAACTTCTTCAAGACAAGAAATATTTACATCTGTGTGTGCTTCCTACATAAAAAAAAAGCTTTAACTCTTTGCAATTCCAAAAGATTATTGCACTGATTTAAAAGAAAAAGCTGATTAAATTGAAATCAATTATAAAACAAATTTGATACATGGCTATTGATTAGACTCACGGATTGTATAAATGAGTTCAAAAGCCCGTTAATAAGCAAAAGATTTCCATTTTATTAAAAATGTATTGGACTTAAATAGTCATATCAGAATAACTTTTATTTCATCTGCATTATAAAGTCTTATTACTTTTAAATGGAAAGTGGTAATTCCATTTAAATAATAAAGCAGACAAAATGAGAGATATGAGTCACTGGACTGATAAAATGAAACACATGGGAGGGGATTTCAGTCTCAATCAAAACCGTGAATTTTGCTGATTATTTGAATAAAGACTGTTTAAGCCAACCTCACCAGCTGACTTCTAATCATATGGCTTTTTGGGTTTGTATTCTCACCTTGGCACAAAGAAGATGCTTCATTAATTTATAACTGTTAGATTATTATATTAGTTTAGATCACTTTAGGTGCATCTCAAAATCGTATATATTTTTCATGTGTCCTTTTGTTTACTGCACTTATTGTAGGTGAATATTTAGTAGTGGCTTTGTGTCGGGTGAATAGCTGTCGGTATGCCGGGTGTCGGGATTCCGGCGCCGGTATACTGTGCGCCAGGATCCCGACATTCGGCATACTGAAGACCACCCCTATGTGTCTGCATGTGAATTGTCTGGTCTCCCAACACATATTCTGTGTTGTTGAGCCATTGACTTGCTTGTCTGCCACTGACACAGTTGTTAATTGAACTGAATTTCTATTCCTGAAGGCATCTAATTACTCTCCAAGCTACTACACCTGTTACTAATCAGAGGGCAGTCAGAAAAAGATGTGGGCTATTTAAATGCAGTAACTTATTTTTCTGGTTATTGTGGATTATACCTAGGAGCTTGCTTTGCTACTTGTACCACTTTTATCTGTGTATTGAAATGTCATGTCCTTTATTATGTCTTGCTTAATTAAATGTATACTGTATTTAGCTTAAGTGCCTATGCTCCACTTCTGCCTGCATTAACCTTGTTTGTTCCTGATTGCTTCCACTCTGGCAGCTGGACTGATATCAGATCCATTATGCTTTGACTTGGAATATAACAAGCCAGTCCTTCTTATGACTGAGACTCTGGGATGCTTTGAGAATTACTATAGTGCTTGCCATTTCTTTCTGGTGCCACAAAAAATTCTTACCTCTCCCCCTCTTATACATTAATCAAATACATATGTTTACATGTTTCCCTGCAGAATTAACATTAACAGTATTCTGTATGCAATGCCATGCATGCTACCAGTGTGCAGTGGTGCCATTTATAATGTAAAAGTGGGAGGCAAGCAGAGAAATTCTTGAACAATTGTGTCACCTTCACTATTTGGAATCCTGCCCAGGACTCAATTCATTACTAAGGGGTGGAAAAAGCTCATCCTGGCAGCAAAATAAACAAAAAAATAATAATCCATCAGTACTGACCCATCTTGGCCAGACTCTATTTTCATTGTACAAAGAGAAATTAAAACATTCATATTCTATAGACAGATGGAAACCCTGTTTGAAAATGAAAAGTGGATGGAACCTTTTCTTGATGTCTAGGACAAATGTTCTCAAATGCGATCTTCAAGGCACCCAACGGTCCTAATTATATTCATGCTTAAGCACATGTTAATTAGTATCTCAGTCAATTTTTATTAACCATCTGTGCTGAGGCATGGATATACTCAAAATCTGGACCATTAAGGTGCCTTGAGGACCACATTTGAGAACGTCTGGTCTAGGAGAATTATATAGGCACATTGGGGTAAATTAACTAAGATTCGTATTTACCCGTTTCAGGTCAAAGTTCAATCACGAATGACATCGAAAGTGTAAAACTGCAACTTTTTGAATTTATTACGACTAATTTACTAAGCTGTCGTATTCGAGTTTTTCTTTTGTTCCGATGTCGATGTCATTCGTGTTTTTTTTTTTTTTTTTTACGGCAGTGATTAGCAAAACACTGCCGACTTTTTAAAAATGAATCTCGGCCGGATCTGTGTGATCCGTGCTGGGGTTCATATTTTTTTTTTTTTTTTTAATTAAACAGTGTAAAATAAAAAAATAAAAATTGCGTGGGGTCCCCCCTCCTAAGCATAACCAGCCTCGGGCTCTTTGAGCCGATCCTGGTTGCAGAAATATGGGGGGAAAAATGACAGGGGTTCCCCCATATTTAAGCAACCAGCATCGGGCTCTGCGCCTGGTCCTGATTCCAAAAATACGGGGGACAAAAAGAGTAGGGGTCCCCCGTATTTTTAAAACCAGCACCGGGCTCCACTAGCTGGACAGATAATGCCACAGCCGGGGGTCACTTTTATATAGTGCCCTGCGGCCGTGGCATCAAAAATCCAACTAGTCACCCCTGGCCGGGGTACCCTGGGGGAGTGGGGACCCCTTCAATCAAGGCCCCCCCCCAGCCACCCAAGGGCCAGGGGTGAAGCCCGAGGCTGTCCCCCCCATCCAATGGGCTGCGGATGGGGGGGCTGATAGCCTTTGTTGTAAATGAAAAGATATTGTTTTTAGTAGCAGTACTACAAGTCCCAGCAAGCCTCCCCCGCATGCTGGTACTTGGAGAACCACAAGTACCAGCATGCGGCGGAAAAACGGGCCCGCTGGTACCTGTAGTACTATTACTAAAAAAATACCCAAATAAACACAAGACACACACACCTTGAAAGTAAAGATTTATTACATACATGCACACAAACATACATACATACTTACCTTATGTTCACACGCAAGTCGGTCCTCTTCTCCAGTAGTATCCAAGGGGTACCTGTTGAATAAATTCTACTCACCAGATCCAGGGTCCCAGGGTCCTCGGGGCAACCATTTGTAATCCAGGTACTTGAATAAAATAAAAAAACGGAGACCCGAGCCACGAACTGAAAGGGGCCCCATGTTTTCACATGGGACTCCTTTCCCCGAATGCCAGAAACCCACTCTGACTTCTGTCTAAGTGGGTTTCTTCAGCCAATCAGGGAGCGCCACGTTGTAGCACTCTCCTGATCGGCTGTGTGCTCCTGTACTGAGTGACAGGCGGCACACGGCAGTGTTACAATGTAGCGCCTATGCGCTCCATTGTAACCAATGGTGGGAACTTTCTGCCCTGCGGTTGACCTAAAGTGACGTCACCGCTGAGCAGAAAGTTCCCACCATTGGTTACAATGGAGCGCATAGGCGCTACATTGTAACACTGCCGTGTGCCGCCTGTCACTCAGTACAGGAGCACACAGCCGATCAGAAGGGTGCTACAACGTGGCGCTCCCTGATTGGCTGAAGAAACCCACTTAGACATATGTCAGAGTGGGTTTCTGGCATTCGGGGAAAGGAGTCCCATGTGAAAACATGGAGCCCCTTTCAGTTCGTGGCTCGGGAATCCGTTTTGTTTTTTTATTCAAGTACCTGGATTACAAATGGTTGCCCCGAGGACCCTGGGACCCTGGATCTGGTGAGCAGAATTTATTCAACAGGTACCCCTTGGATTCTACTGGAGAAGAGGACCGACCTGCGTGTGAACATAAGGTAAGTATGTTTGCGTGCATGTATGTAATAAATCTTTACTTTCACGGTGTGTGTGTCTTGTGTTTATTTGGGTATTTTTTTAGTAATAGTACTACAGGTACCAGCGGGCCCGTTTTTCCGCCGCATGCTGGTACTTGTGGTTCTCCAAGTACCAGCATGCGGGGGAGGCTTGCTGGGACTTGTAGTACTGCTACTAAAAACAATATCTTTTCATTTACAACAAAGGCTATCAGCCCCCCCATCCGCAGCCCATTGGATGGGGGGGGACAGCCTCGGGCTTCACCCCTGGCCCTTGGGTGGCTGGGGGGGGGACCCCTTGATTGAAGGGGTCCCCACTCCCCCAGGGTACCCTGGCCAGGGGTGACTAGTTGGATTTTTGATGCCACGGCCGCAGGGCACTATATAAAAGTGACCCCCGGCTGTGGCATTATCTGTCCAGTTAGTGGAGCCCGGTGCTGGTTTTAAAAATACGGGGGACCCCTACTCTTTTTGTCCCCCGTATTTTTGGAACCAGGACCAGGCGCAGAGCCCGATGCTGGTTGCTTAAATATGGGGGAACCCCTGTCATTTTTTCCCCAATATTTTTGCAACCAGGATCGGCTCAAAGAGCCAGAGGCTGGTTATGCTTAGGAGGGGGGACCCCACGCAATTTTTTGTGTGAAAATAATCACTTTCCCACCCCTTCCCACTGATATACATGCACGGATCTCATGGATCCGTGCATGCCTATCCAATCACGGATAAAAAAAGCAGGTCTGTTTTTTTTAAGCACTTTTTTACGAGTTGTAATTTTTCACGGCAGTGTTTTGTTTTTTTTTTGCTTTGCACTTCTTAGTAAATGACCGAGATTCATACTTAAACAGCCGCGTTTTGACCGATGGTGTATTCATTCGTGATTTTTTTCCTAGGACTTCCAAATATTACGAATGCCCTCATCACTGCCGTGATTTGAGTTTAGTAAATTACCGAGATGACACTTTGATGAAAAAACGGCATCTCGGTCAAAATCGGGACCTTAGTAAATTTACCCCATTGTCTCATCCCATGTAAAGAAGGCTGTACAATAGTTAATGCTTTACTAGTTGGTATTAATTACTGGTACTTGATAAAGATCCCCTAATTAATGTCTAAAACATTGGGTAGGGAAGACCCCACTTTCTAAATGTGCTAATATTTTCTTAACCTTCCCACTAAATGTTTACTACCTTTTATACTTTATATGAGGCTTTCTTACATAACTTCCAAATTACTTATATAAAGGAGTATAGTATTAGCAAGGACATTCTGAACTACTACTAACTTTATAGGTTTAATCAAGCCTGTTTTGAAGAACAACGTAATATATGACAAAGAAAATGATTTCAGCGTTATAATAAAAACATACTAGCTGATGTGCATTGAACCGTGCAAATGTTTGCTGGGTGGAACATTTTTGCACCCCCAAGGAGTCGAATTTCAAAAAACACCACCGTAGTGGGAGGCTGCAAATAATGGTAACAGTTTGCAGACCACCCAGCAGGTGCACAGGGATAATTCACCAACTCTAACATTTCCCAGACTACAATGGTGATGCACTGTAAATGGCAGGCAGTCGTTTTGCCAAATAACTCTGACACGTTTCAACCAATCACAATGCCAATATTTTTCTGCAAATCTACTAACCAAGACCTTTAATTTGGTATATAATGTGCCCTCAGACAACGGCATCATAGAAATATGTCACTCATAAAAGTCGTCCCTCTGCTATTAACATATAATGTAGATGTGGCCTCATTTGCCTTTGACATATTCTAAACTTCTATAAAGTCATGTGAAATACTTTAAAGCACAGATCTTTTTTTTCTTATTTTTATTTTTTTTAAGTGCATAATCAGAACATTTTGTAATTGGATGTAATCAGCCATGTAATGGTAAAGTACATTTCTGCTTTAATTATCCATTAACAACTATGTAAACAGCTAGTGAACTATGTGCAAAAAACTAAAGACAGCCTTTAATTCATAGCTCCTATGGGTAGTTATTAAATGAGTTGGAACACTGAATGAGCAATCAATGAATGTAAAAATTATATTTAAAATGATTTCATTCTATAAACTTAGTAGGAAAATGTCAGGTTTTTAAAATCCAGAATAAAAATAACTGTGTGTTTGAAAAAGGTGTAAGAAGTAAAACTGATAATAGAATAATATTTCAATATTAGAATGATCTTTTAAAAGCTTCCTCGGAGGTGGCAGCAAGTTATATTCCGGAGGGATATGAAACACATTCTCTTTTGCAATATTATTGGAAGACAAAGTGATATCCATTATGTAGAGTTAAAGTACATTTTTAGGATTTAATATGAAATATCAGAGCTTCAGTATTCATTTGATTAATCCCTTAGTCATTTGCATATTATTTCTGTTTGTACCACTCTTTTAAATGTACCAGCTACCACAATTAAATAAAATGACTGAAAAAATAACTGTGGCAAAATGTATCATTTAAAATGAGTAAAAGCAGTATGTCTACAGTAAGTCAAAGTCACAATGGGACTGCTTAAAGTTTTTGGCTTTTATATTGTAACAGAATTTGAGAAGACTGGTCTCATTTACTAATAGTTCATAATAAATGCGAGAGAGAGATATTATTTATATATTTATTAGTTTATCTTTTGCTAATAGGACCTATTTTTTATTTATTTACCTTTGGGTCTTATTCAGCTTCAGTTGCAGAAGGCAAATTCGCAAATCGTCCATTTATCAGATGACTGCGCATGCATTGCGACCACATCGCAGTGCAGGCCAAAATGCATTTGCAATGTGATCACAGGCTCAGCAAAGTGCGATCTCATAGAGATTGCCATGAAGTGTTAGTTTGTGGGAGGTTAAATGGTGTTTTTGGGGAGTGGTCGGGGAAACGCAGGCGTGTATTGGCCAAGGGCGTGCATCTGACTTATTGCTGCTATTAAAAACATGGCGCCACTGCGACTGCAGCCTTGTATATCCTGCAAATGTTTGTGTCAACTGTAATTGTGAACTGTGCTCGATTTCTGCGTATGCATCGCAAATTTATCTATGGGCGTCTTTTAACTTTCCGGACAGCTCTTCACATGCATTTATTTGTCAGAAGCAGGTCTGAGGAAAAAAAATCAACAACAATTTCTGAGTGGTTTTTGGGGAAAAAAATTGTCAGTTAAGTGGTTAAAAAAATTCCTTCTCTTTACATTTGTACTTAAGCCTCCAAACATAAATGTCCTGCACATTACAAATCTCCAATGCTTTAGTCAAATTAAACCACCATGCAAAGCAGTGTAGCCCAATAACAAAGATAGGCAGCTGTATACAGTATGGTAAAGCAGTCCAGCACACTATGCTATAGAGTCTGCACTCTTGTTGCAGCTTTCCACTTTGAAAGAACAGACCTCAGAAAGCTGAAATATTCACCCCCAGCACAGATAAAGACACTTGTAACACCAATAAAATAAAAATTTACACTGGCACTGAATATAACATTTTGTCAAGAGAACTTGTTTTACCAATCCACATGTGCAAACTGATCATTTTTATATGGTGAACTTAACTGCCTATAGTAGTCATGTGATTGAGACCAGAGGTATTGCTACACTTAACTCTAGAAGATCTCCACTGCAATTCTACATAGTACTCAGATCTTTTCCCCATTTGTAGAGGAGGAGGTACTTTTTAAGCTTTTTAAGGTGATGAGGGCTGAGGGTGTTTCAGAGAAAGGTGCTGTGGATGATAATGTGATGCTGAGAAAGGTAATGTGGATGCTTATGAGGAACTATGGATGCTTATAAGGGGCTGAGGAAGGTGATGAGGGCTGATGAAGGTGATGAGGAGCTGAAGAAAGACCGCAGCAGCAAGAACTGCTGTCCCTGCTAGTTACTTTCCAACCAAACCAGAGGAGTCCTCCACCCTAAACTGATACACACTAAGATTATCTGTTCAATATTTCTGGTTGGAGTGAAAATCTGGTATTGTATGGAAGCAAATGACAATTGTCTATTTTCTCCCAAACGCTGGAAAACAGACAAAAATGGTCATTCAGACAAAATGGTTAATCCATTTAATTTAACCAATTTATCCAAACAACCATTTTTCGGAAGCCAGTCAGAGGCTATGGGAGAAGTATCGTAAAATCCATCTTCTGTAAGAATGCCACCATAGTGATAATGCACTTAATCTCAGGACGGCATTAAATAATGTACAGTAGTGATAAACTGTACACACCAGATAGGCGGTGCTAGATACACCCAAATGGACTGTGCTAGACACACCCCTCAAGTGGTGCACACCCTAATAAAATGTGCTGTGCATGCCTATGCACACTGTAGATAGTGACCTCTAACTGCTTCTACTGTAGGCTTGTCAGCCAGTTTGAAATTGGGACTAATTATTTTAGGTACTAATGTGCATGTCATCCAGTAAGACCTTCAAGAAATTAGAGATGTTCCAATCTTTTTTAATGTACTGTAGCACCATAGGAAAATTGCCTGTGACAACACATGCATTTGGGTGAATATGTCACACCTACTTTATTTGCTGCCAGATTCATGCATGAAGGACAAGATAATAGAACAGCTTAACCACACTGTTTGTAAACAGCAGTGATAGTTGTCATTTTTACTAACATTAAATTGTTTATATATGATTACTGTAACTGACCCCATTTGAAGTATTTATGAATCAGTGTAGCCTCTAACTATGCCAACTACAGCACTTATCCAAATTATTGCCCCAGTACAGTGAGGTGACTTCATCAACTCCTGTATTTGCACACTGAGTGTTGAAAGGAACACCATGATTCTGTAGTCCATATTGACAAGCATTTCAGTCCTTCAGTACTTTGAAAAGCAAGCACTTTCCAGTCCTGATCTCTGCAGATGTTACTCAACACAATTTAGGTCTGGTCTGCTTGTAGCACAAGCCTGTCGCCATCGCCACAAGTGCCCTTACTGAGTAAAGATATGTACACATTAAAAAGGATCTATTAGCACTAGCCTGAAGTTCAATGAGTTCATCTATGGTTGACCCATACTCATTGCCATTAACCCCTAATCACAATTTTGTACAAGCCTTTATATTCTGCATCTGCTAGGATTAAGCATTTCTAGCTGAAGCTCCAGTTAGATCACCTTAATTTAGTCTCCAAGTGTAGCAAAGATCTTCTGTAGGTGATGCCCTGTCCCATGCTCACTCAAAGGCTCCTGACAGTAAGGATATTATTAATGTAATGATAAATAAATGTTTTATCCTCCAGACGTTTGGTAGAGCATCCAGAGACCACACTCATGGATAACCTGTGTCAGTGGAAAAAAACTATATCAGACCACCCAGTTTCTGCCCAACCTCCACTATCTTCGTTCTTGCCAAGACTACTAGTCCAGTTCCACAAACAAACACATCTGTGACACACAGGTATCAGGCCAAAAAGGGTTAAGCAGGTGCAGGTTCAGGTAATAGGCAAGTCTGGTACACGGGAGTTCAGTCCAGAAAGGACTAAGCAGTTGTAGGTCCAGATAACAGCCCAGTTTGTCTCAGATATAGGGGGTCATTCCGAGTTGATCGCTCGCTAGCTGTTTTTAGCAGCCGTGCAAGCGCTATGCCGCCGCCTACTGGGAGTGTATTTTAGCTTAGCAGAAGTGCGAATTAAAGGATCGCACAGCGGCTACAAAATAATTTTGTGCAGTTTCAGAGTAGCTTCAGACCTACTCAGCGCTTGCGATGACTTCAGACTGTTCAGTTCCTGTTTTGCCGTCACGAACACACCCTGCATTCGCCCAGCCACGCCTGCATTTTTCCTGGCACGCCTGCGTTTTTATTATTTATTTATTATTTATTACCAGTTATTTATATAGCGCACACATATTCCGCAGCACTTTACAGAGAATATTTGGCCATTCACAACAGTCCCTGCCCCAGTGGAGCTTACAATCTATATTCCCTAGCACATTTATACACACACACAGTCATACTAGGGTTAATTTTGTTGGGAGCCAAATTAACCTACCAGTATATTTTTGGCTTGTGGGAGGAAACCGGAGTAACCGAAGGAAACCCACGCAAATACGGGGAGAATATACAAACTCCACACAGTTATGGCCATGGTGGGAATTGAACCCATGACCTTAGTGCTGTGAGGCAGTAATGCTAACCATTACACCATCCGTACTGTTTTTCCGAACACTCCCTGAAATCGGTCAGTTGACACCCAGAAACGCCCACTTCATGTCAATCACTCTGCGGCCAGCAGTACGACTGAAAAGCTTCGCTAGACCTTGTGTGAAACTACATCGGCCGTTGTGAAGGTACGTTGCGCGCGTGTATTGCGCCGCATACGCATGCGCAGAAGTGCCGTTTTTTTACATCATCCCTGCACAGTGAACATTTTCTGCTAGCGATCAACTCGGAATGACCCCCATAGTCTGCCAAGAAATCAAAGTTCAGGTTAGAGAGGTTAAGTAGCAAGTTAATGTAAACGGGAGCATGGAGCAGATAGACAGGCAAAAGACCCTCACCACCAGGTCACCAAAGGTCCTTATAAGACACTGGAGGCAGAAACCTGAGTGTGGATGATATATCCTATGCTCCTTCTCCCCAGTTCTCTTGCAATACCAGCTATCAGTAGAGAATGCCACTGACATGTACCAGTGGCCCAGTCTAGACTCCTAAAAGAGATAACTGCTACCAGGATTAAATCAGCCATCAGAGGAATGGATGTGGTGCTATGTGAAACATTGCTGCCGCATGAAATCTTTGATGGGGAATGAGTACCTTGTTATTGGATTCATACGTTGATTTTAAATGGTTTACATTGTCTACTTCACCAGTTCTACAGTTATTAACAAGGATGTAGTTATGTGACCGATGGTCAGGAGACCGTTGGTAACAATACTGACCCCTACATCCCACCAGCTCGAAATCCCTAAAGTCGGCATGCCAACTAGCAAGGACTATTCCCACGACACCCATAGAGTGGGATTAGAACCTGTGGCGAGCGCAGCTCGCCACCGAGCCCACAAGGGGCTTTGTTGCGCTTGTTCCCCTACCCCTGCCAGCATTCTGCGGCAGGGATCTCGGCATTAGGATGCTGAGTGCAGAGATCCCAGCCACCGATAACACATCCCCAACCCTTATTAACATGTTAAAAATGCATTTCTTCATGCATGGCATACTGTAGCAGCTTCAGCTTCATACAACAATGTTAAAGAATTTGTGAGCATTGAGTATCAGTTTATTCACACACCACTAGTAGCCCTCACTAACTACAATCAAACAGGTGGGCTGACAGGCGAATTCACTCTGTAAAACAGAAATAGCTTTGATGTACAGTATTCTTGGTCTTACTTAGGAGCACTGCACAACTTCAAACTACAGCCACAGGGGGTGTGATACAGGAGTATGGCGGTTGGGATGCTGGCGTCACATGACTGATACCAGTATCCCGATAATTAGAATATTATGTGGGGTAATTTTACCTCTTCCCTGTCCCCTACCCTAACCCATCTGCAGTGGCGGCAAGGGATTTGATAGCTGGGGTGGCGGTTAGGGCAAAGACTTAGGGGGTGGTGGCTATGGCTAACCCCCCTCTATTGACTAACCCTAACCCCTCCGCTGAGCCATAATCCTAACCGTCACCCCGATACTTACCTTTGGGATGTCAGCGGACGGTGTTCCAGCGTCGGGATTCCAAGTGGTATCGGGATTCCGATGTTGGACATGTGACCACCTCATCCCGACTGCCAGATGCTTTCCACATCCCATCACAGGTTGAGCTCAAAATGCACTGGCAAATTCTAGTTATGACAAATATTCTTCCCACTTGAGTCATTTACATCTTGGACAAACAGTTTGCATACAAACTTCTGTGGAATTTGAAAAGCTATTCATTGTGCAAAGGTACTTCGACAGACTTAATAGTTATGTTGTGGATGCTGATGGCACGGTCTATGAGTGCAAAAAGCATCTGGGGGTGTCTGAACCTTCAATGACTACACTACCTGCTAACTGTACAAAGACAATGACTGCCATGGATATCAATTATCTTGAGGAACCATTTGCAGTAGCTCAGGACACTCCATGTCCATCTCAGGAGATACATACCCCATTTGCCCCTGTGTTCACCATGTGTGGTAGACAACCTCTACTCTAGAACCTAAGGCTACTTCTACTACTACTATGATGCCCTGAAAGAACCCCTCTGGCCATATTGGTTATGAGTTCTGTGAGTAAAGGTATGTTTCTCCATTGCCCCAATGTCACACAGACAGGTAAACCTACAATCATGAGCAATTTATTTAATATCTCTGTCAATTATCAACCTATCATCCCCCCTACAGGGACACCTGTTTGCTGAGTTTGCTACATACAGTAGGATCTCTAGGTGAAGTGGCTGAATCAAAGGTGTTTGATCAAGAAGGAATATCTGGTAGAAGTTATGCAAAGCACACTACAGTAATTAGCCAGCAGGGGGTTACACCACCATTGCTAAAGCTACGTCCTTTAATGGAAATTAAATCTCAAAGCAGCCAAAGCACTAGTGCTTATGGCAGTGGTTCCCAACCTTTTTTGAATCGCTGCACCCTTAGGCCAAAAGTTTCTTATTGAGAAATTTAGAAAAAAATATTACATTAATAAATTATGTTTATATGTCATCCTTAAATTCAATTCAATATCTGGTAAGGGACAAGATTTACTTTTGTTTGTCCACATATTTTATGAATGGCAGCCACAAGCCCTAGTTTTGCCTATTACATTGACAATAAATAGTTTGAATTGGTCCTAGACCACCAACCTGAGGCACCCCTGCACATGTCCCGTGGCACCCCAGGGTGCCACGGAACAGTTTTGAGAACCACTAGCTTATGGGGAGCTAAATTTCTAGCCTTAAAATGTGAGGTTTCATTTTCTGTAGTTGGAGTCATTATGTGTACTGCTGGAATTCTTTCACATCTCTCTGGGCCAGTTATAGCCAACACTATTCCAGTCATGTACAACTATACCCTAGCTTTATGCACTATGGTCTCTCAGTCTGCATCTCTCACTGCTGATATGTGGATGTTGTGATAGCTATTATAAAAGCAACCCCTCTCGATGGGCATTTTTTAGACATTGTTGTTTTGGAAAATAGTAATTTAGATGTGTTTCTAGTGTTCTTTTAATAAATAGGCATTGACGTGTCCTGTAATCATTTTACATAACAATTCATCTAGGGTACAATTAGAAGCTAAAAAGCAAACACACTGCTGTGCTTTATTGAATGCCTAATAAAAGGCCTGATAAGATAAAGTACAGTATGATAGGCTCTGGTAGGAAAAATGGAAGAGTAAAAAATAATTCCTCTCTACAAAATATGTATTCACTTTTGAATTCAAACAAACCAAACATGAATTTTCCATTAGGACTGATGCAACCTGTGTTTGATGGAGTATGTGAAAAATAATGTCTTGAAATATTTTTTTTTCCATATAATAATAATAATAATAATAATAATCTAATTTATGACTGGACAATGATTTCCCTAAACATCTGTAGTTTTCTCTACTCCATTTTTTACATTTGTCAATTAATTTATCTACCAAAATCTGTACTGTTTTTTTTTTCCTGTCTTCATATACTAACAAAATTCTTTAGTTCATCATGACACCTGCAGGCTATCAATGTAACATTCCAGGGAAATTATAACATGAAATCTAGGAAATTATAAAAAGAAAATCTGTGAAAAATTAAGTGAAATCTTCTCTCCCAGTTTTCATAAATTACCTCTATACCCTATCAATTTATTAATAGCTTCATATGGACTACAGAATATCTTGAGCTGTGGGCAGCTACCAGCGAACTACTTTTCAATGTAATCCCCATTAGTTTAGGGCAAATTTAGTATAAATGTTATGTAAGCAAATCAGACCTTTCAGAGTGAGTGTAGTGAAACAGTGCATTTATGCAAGCAGAGGCCTGTCTCTATTAAAAGTATCACAAATCTAAGCATTTAGCAACATTTACTTATATGTACTTTTGCTATAAAATGTACCTTCTTCACAGGCATTGACCTGAGTATGTGCACTATAGGGGTTATCCAGATTTGCGTTTTTTGCTGCCCTGCGATCAGATAGTCGCCACCTACAGGGGGAGGGTAAAATCGCTGTGCAAGTGTGCGGTCACACTTCTCTCTGCTTTGCCCCAAGCAGTGTGAGAGACAAATTACTTTAAACCCAAACAGCTGAAAGTCCTAATTAGCATTCTGTGAGGCTAAAAGCCCAAAGACCCAAACTGGGCCAAAATGGATGGAGAACCCACCCCCTCTTCCCACATCCAACCCAAGAATCCTAATCCAGTTCTTACCAAAGCCAAAATGCTTTCAGCCAGTGGCGGAACTACCACCAGTGCAAGCCGTGCCTTGCACGGAAGTCCGCCACTGTCAAGGGGCCCAAAGCCAGTGCGGCATGTAATGAGTCAGACTGACCAGTGGCGTAACTAGAAATTTTTCTCCCCCAAGCCAAAAAATCCTTCGGCGCCCCCCCCCCCCCCCCCATACACCCCGTAATTGCCTGCGGCGCGCGCTGGCAAAAAGGGTGTGTGGCTTTGTCGAAATGGGCGTGGCTTTGCGTGGAGGGCGTGGCATTGCAGGAAAAGACTACCTTATACCCCAGTTTTGCAACCTGCACGCCCAGACGTTGGCCACCACAGGAAAGAAAAATAATCCTGATTCATGCCCCTTACATTATTTGTCATTTTTCCTCCTTATAGTAATGCCCAGTATACATTATTCCACATACTGCAATGGCCCTTAGACATTATTCCACACACAATCAGTGATCGCGCTGAGCCAAAATAAAAGTGGGTCCCAGGGACCCTTCACTTTTAAAAATTGGGGTCCTACCGGTCTTTTTCTGGGTCCCATCGGAATGAAGGTTCTTATTAATTTTAATCTTGTTTGGACACTACAAAAGTGTTGCAAGATGGGGGGGATGGGGGTGACAATGCTGCTGGGCTGTGTAGCATGCAGGACACCCTGCACCAGAGCTGTAACTAGACATTTTGGTGCCCTTAGGCAGAAAGTGAATTGGTGTTAGACCACTTAGACCACAAAGAACAGGTAGTGCAAAATTTTAGGGGCGTGGCTTCATAGGGAAGGGGCGTGGCCACATAATAGTGTCAATTCACATTACACCACACAGTAGTGGCGCTTATACACATTGCACCAGGTAGAACCTCCTATGCACACTGATCCAGGTAGATCACGTCATACACTTTGCTCCAGGTACAGCACGTCATACACTTTGCACCAGGTACAGCACGTCATACACTTTGCACCAGGTAGAGCACGTTATCATACACATTGCCGCTAGTTAGAGCACGTTATCATACACAGTGCGCCAGGTAGAACACGTTATACACACTGCGCCAGGTAGAGCACGTTATCATACACATTGCGCCAGGTAGAGCATGTTATCATACACATTGCCGCTAGGTAGAGCAAGTTATCATACACATTGCATCAGGTAGAGCATGTTATCATACACATTGCCGCTAGGTAGAGCAAGTTATCATACACATTGCCGCTAGGTAGAGCAAGTTATCATACACATTGCGTCAGGTAGAACACGTTATTATACACATTGCGCCAGGTAGAGCACGTTATTATACACAATGCGCCTGGTAGAGCACGTTATTATACACAATGCGCCTGGTAGAGCACGTTATTATACACAATGCGCCTGGTAGAGCACGTTATTATACACATTGCGTCAGGTAGAACACGTTATTATACACATTGCGCCAGGTAGAGCACGTTATTATACACAATGCGCCTGGTAGAGCACGTTATCAGCCACATTGTGCCAGGTAGAACACGTTATTATACACAATGCGCCTGGTAGAGCACATTATCATACACATTGCGCCAGGTAGAACACGTTATTATACACAATGCGCCTGGTAGAGCACGTTATAATACACATTGCACTAGGTAGAGCACGTTATCATACACATTGCGCCAGGTAGAACACGTTATCATACACATTGCGCCAGGTAGAACACGTTATCATACACATTGCGCCAGGTAGAGCACGTTATCATACACATTGCGCCAGGTAGAACACGTTATTATACACAATGCGCCTGGTAGAGCACGTTATAATACACATTGCACTAGGTAGAACACGTTATTATACACAATGCGCCTGGTAGAGCACGTTATTATACACATTGCACTAGGTAGAGCACGTTATCATACACATTGCGCCTGGTAGAGCACGTTATTATACACATTGCACCAAGTAGAGCACGTTATCATACACATTGCGCCAGGTAGAACACGTTATCATACACATTGCGCCAGGTAGAACACGTTATCATACACATTGCGCCAGGTAGAATACGTTATCATACACATTGCGCCAGGTAGAGCACGTTATCATACACATTGCGCCAGGTAGAACACGTTATTATACACATTGCGCCAGGTAGAACACGTTATTATACACAATGCGCCAGGTAGAACACGTTATTATACACAATGCGCCTGGTAGAGCACTGAGGCACATTGCAGTAACCACTCACTTATCACCTCCAGTTGCACGAAGGGGCCGTTTGACACAAGTGGCTCCGCCCCCAGCAGCAACTCACTGACACTCCCCATTTTTTCTGACAGCACAGTGCAGTGAGTGCACTGGCACAAGTAGCCAGCCTGCGCCTGTAGTAGCCGCAGCCTGGAGGAGCTCTATGTGAAATCGCAAGCAGAGGCTGTTCTCTGGCAAGAAGGAGCTCGTCCAATCGCTTCCCCTGACGGGCTGGCCACTGCTAAATATACCGATAATCAGTTCCAACTGTGTCAAAGTAGTGGAGCCCCAGGTGCAATGGGAAAGTCAGTGTCACTGCACAGTTGTACTGATATACTGGTATATTTAGCAGTGGCCAGCCCGTCAGGGGAAGCGATCGGAGGAGCTCCTTCTTGCCAGCCTCTGCTTGCGATTTCACAGATAGCTCCTTCATGCTGCGGCGCCGGCTGGCTACTTGTGCCAGTGCACTCACTGCACTGTGCTGTCAGAAAAATGGTGTCAGTGAGGCCCTGACACTCTGAGCGGCCTCACATTGCACACACGGAGCTTGCAGCCCCCGGACATCCCGCATCTGCACCAGCTACTCCAGGTGAAGCGGGGCGATGCAGCACTGTCTACTGCTTACCTACAGCGGGAGCTGCGCAGCCCGGACGGCTCCTGCTGGAAGGTAGTTGTCGGGTCTCGGTGGGGCGTTGAGCGGGTCCCGGGTAGGGGGGTGGCGGCGGGCAAATCCGGAGCTGTACTCCCAGTCGCAGAGGAGGGTGCTGGCGGCAGAGCGGAGGTGGAGCCGGATGAGCGGGGCCAGTCTGTCAGCCCTGCAGCACAGATTCATGTGCTGGCGGGGAGCAGGATTCAAAGCGGGAGATGCTGCAGGCTGTGATTGGATGGAGACTACAGGAGGTGATTGGCCGAGGAAACAGCCAGTCACCTCCTGCATTCCGCTGACAGGCTTAACACATGCAAACACATATTCAGATGAGCGCGTCCTGTGGGACCCGCTCATCTTCTAAATGTGAGTCCCGGGCGGCTGTTTCTGGGTAAAATACGCGCCATGGCGCGTTTTTGCGATCACTGACAATAATGCACATGACACAATATGCACACACCGTAATGCCCCCTACACATTATGCCACACACCGTAATGCCCCCGACACATTATGCCACACACCGTAATGCCCCCGACACATTATGCCACACACCGTAATGCCCCCGACACATTATGACAGGAATCGCAATGCCCGTTATACATTATGCTACACACTGCAATGCCCCTGATACATTATAGCACACACAATGTCTGTGACACAGTATGACACACACCACAATGATCCTGAGACATTATACCACATACCACAATGCCCGTGATATAGTATACAACACACCGTAATGCCTGATACATTATGACACACACCGCAATGTCCGTGATACATTATGCCACACACCGTAATGCCCATTACACATTAAGTTCTACAGTAAGGCTTCCAATTACTTTTAAATTACCTCCTCGTTGCCAGGGGTTTCATGCTCTTGGTTCCAGATATTACCCCACAGTGCCAGGTATATGCACCCAGTGCCAGATATTCCCCCACAGTGCCAGGTATATGCACCCAGTGCCAGATATTCCCCCACAGTGCCTGCTTCCCCCCAGTGCCAGATATTCCCCCCCAGTGCCAGGTATATGCCCCCAGTGCCAGATATCCCCCCCTCCAGTGCCAGGTATATGCCCCCAGTGCCAGGTATATGACCCCCCAGTGCCAGATATTCCCCCCCCCAGTGCCAGGTATATGCCCCCAGTGCCAGATATTCCCCCACAGTGCCAGGCATATGCCCCCAGTGCCAGATATTCCCTCCCAGTGCCTGCTTCCCCCCCCAGTGCCAGGTATATGCCCCCCCAGTCACGGGTATATGCCCCCAGTGCCGGGTATATGCCCCCCCAGTGCCAGGTATATTCCCCCAGTGCCAGGTATATGCCCCACCAGTGCCAGGTATATGCCCCCAGTGCCAGGTATATGCCCCCCCAGTGCCAGATATTCTCCCAGTGCCAGATATTCCCCCCCAGTGCCAGGTATATGCCCCCAGTGCCAGGTATATGCCCCCAGTGACAGGTACATGCCCCCCCCAGTGCCAGTTATATGCCCCCAGTGCCAGGTATATGCCCCCAGTGCCAGATATTCCCCCCCAGTGCCTGCTTCCCCCCAGTGCCAGGTATATGCCCCCAGTGCCGGGTATATGCCCCCCCAGTGCCAGGTATATTCCCCCAGTGCCAGGTGTATGCCCCCCCAGTGCCAGGTATATGCCCCCAGTGCCAGGTATATGCCCCCCCAGTGCCAGATATTCTCCCAGTGCCAGGTATATGCCCCCAGTGCCAGGTATATGCCCCCCGTGCCAGGTACATGCCCCCCCCAGTGCCAATTATATGCCCCCAGTGCCAGGTATATGCCCCCAGTGCCAGGTATATGCCCCCAGTGCCAGATATTCCCCCCCAGTGCCAGGTATATGCCCCCAGTGCCGGGTATATGCCCCCCCAGTGCCGGGTATATGCCCCCAGTGCCAGGTACATGCCCCCAGTGCCAGACATTCCCCCCTAGTGCCTGCTTCCCCCCCAGTGCCAGGTATATGCCTCATATACCTCGTGTTGGAGGGACACGAGCGCATCGCGCGTCTCTCCTGTGTCCCTTCGAGTCCTGGCTCTCCCCCAGCTGTCTAATAAAGGAAGTGCCGTTCGTGAGCCAATCAGAGCTCACGAACGGCACTTGCTTCCTTAGACCGGCCGGGGGAGAGCCAGGAGGGACACAGGAGAGACGCGCGATGCGCTCGTGTCCCTCCAACACATTGGGGGGGGGGGGGGGAGAGCCGGGGGAGCAGGCACCGCAGCAAGGAGGGAGAGGAGATCGCAGATTGACATGCGGACGCAGATGTATTAACCTGGAGAAGGCATAAGGAAGTGATAAACCAGTGATATGTGCAAGGTGATAAAGGCACCAGCCAATCAGCTCCTAACTGTTAATTTACATATTGGAGCTGATTTGCTGGTGCCTTTATCACCTTGCACATATCACTGGTTTATCACTTCCTTATGCCTTCTCCAGGTTAATACATCTGCCCCAATGTTCTCTTTCTGCACCTGGTGAATTTACTTTTTAATTTCTATTGTTTTTGTTAGATAAATTTGTTGGTTTGTTTATAATGAATATTTCTATTGTATACATGTTGTGATTTCTCATACAAAACCAGAGTAGACTGCAACTGATATTTTTGTAGTCCTCTTTGATAATGTGTCATCTGATTCTGATGATATCTGAACATTTTATATCGGTATATTTTGTTGCAGCAATAAAGTACCAGTTGTCTTAATTGTTTCTGCTTCTTTGTGTGATGTTTTATGCAAAAACATTATAAAAATAGACATGTTTCAGCGTCTCCTATTCCTACTAAAGCCTATGGGAGCATTCAGCTCAGCGTTGTTGGAGGGTATATGTATATATATATTCTCCTTAAATACTGCACATTTGACCATTATTTGTGAGTGTATTATAAAATTCATTACAGTAACCTGACAAATGTGCTGTCTTTATTTGAAGTATCACAATTCTAAACATTTAAATATTTAAATACATTGTGTACTTTTTCTATAAAATGTGCATTGCTGATGAAATGGCATTATAAACAAAGCAGTGATTGAGAATCTGTAATTGCAATCTCCAAAGTGGTAATATATATAAAATATCTGTTCTCTTTCTGAGGGCTAACGAGTTTATAAATGAGACCTTATTCTCACTTTAAAGTTTATTACAATATTTCTTCCTGCAAAATGAAACCTTGTTTTTGTATTGGAACAATAGCAAGCAAACAACTTCCAATATGGCCTGGAAAGTCAGGACATAGGGGATCATTCAGAGCCCCCACTGTTGCGGCGCACAGTGCAGTTTGCCGGTGGCAGCAAACTTCGCATGCGTAGCGGACGCTTCACAGATGCCAGGACATACACACTGCGGCCGCATCTGCGAAGGATGCGGCCACAATATGATTGACAGTGGCAGGTTTTGGTAGGGTGGCAACGCGAGTCGAAAGGGGATGGGCTGGAATCATTTTCGGTCAACCTTAGGTCTGATAGGTCTGATGCTGTCTGCCATTATGTGTAAAAAAAGGGACTCTGTCTGCCGTAATGTGTAAAAAAGGGGACACTGTCTGCCGTAATGTGTAAAAAAGGGGATGCTGTCTGCCGTTATGTGTAAAAAAGGGGACGCTGTCTGCCGTAATGTGTAAAAAGGGGGCGCTGTCTGCCGTAATGTGTAGAAAGGGGGACTGTCTGCTGTAATGTGTAAAAATGGGGACTCTGTCTGCCTTAATGTGCAAAAAGGGGACGCTGTCTGCTGTAATGTGTAAAAAAAGGGACGCTGTCTGCCGTAATGTGTAGAAAGGGGGACTGTCTGCCGTAATGTGTAAAAAGGGGGCGCTGTCTGCCGTAATGTGTAGAAAGGGGGACTGTCTGCTGTAATGTGTAAAAATGGGGACTCTGTCTGCCTTAATGTGCAAAAAGGGGACGCTGTCTGCTGTAATGTGTAAAAAAAGGGACGCTGTCTGCCGTAATGTGTAAAAAGGGGACGCTGTCTGCCGCAATGAGTAAAAAAGGGGATGCTGTCTGCCGTTATGTGTAAAAAAGGGGACTCTGTCTGCCGTAATGTGTAAAAAAGGGGATGCTGTCTGCCGTAATGTGTAAAAAAGGGGACGCTGTCTGCCGTTATGTGTAAAAAAGGGGACGTTGTCTGCCGTAATGTGTAAAAAGGGCTCTACTGTGCGGCGTAATTTGAATAATGGAGACTACTGTGCATCGTTATATGAATTGATATTATTTTGTGGCCACACCCCTTCCCCATGAAGCCACGCCTCTATATTTTTGGGCGCGCGCCTACAGCACGCACTGCCCCTGTTTTACATAGAGGGGGGCTCCGATGCCATTTCTTGCACACAGCGCTAAAATGTCTAGTTACTGCACTGTTGCTAAGTATCCATTTCCCTGGCCCTGAGCAGGTCCCCCTCACCAGATCCTCCCGTGGGGTGAGGGGGTGGACTTGGACGGGATGGGGGGGCAAAGCATTTTGTTGCACCTGGGCCCACCGCTCACTAGTTCCGCCACTGCTCTCAGCAGAACCTACACAATATTCCCGGGGTTTTAAAACACATAGATAAGAAACCTGGGGCCAATATACCACCCTTTATATAGCCCATCCCTTCTGCAAGCAGTACAGTAATGGGCAGTAATCACAGCCTTATAGACAGTCTTGAGATGACATTACATGACAACTCACAGATCACACTGCCTCCACAGTGTATACCACCGGGAAATACATAGCACAGGGTGACACATGCACAATGTGGCCACACATGGCACCGGGTAATACACAGCACAGAGAGGTGCATAGTAATATATGGCACAGAGTAACACGTAGTATAGGAGGGCAAAGGGTAACAGATTTCATAAGGGGGTGCAAGGTAACACATTGCACAGGGTAATACATAGCACAGGGGGCACAGGGTAACAGCTGGCACAAGGGGGTCCAAGGTAACACATGGCACAGGATAATACATAGCACAGGGGGGCACTGGGTAGCATATGGCACAAGAGGGTGCAAGATAACACATGGCACAGGGTAATACATAGCAAGGGGGTACAGGGTAACAGATTGCACAAGGGGATGCAAGGTAACACATGGCACAGTGTAATACATAGCACAGGGGGCACAGGGTGTTGCATGGCACATGGTAGTACAGAGTAACACATGGTACAGGGACACAGGCTAACATATAGCACAGGGGGACACAGGGTAACAAATGGCACAGAGGAGCACATACTAATATATAGCACAGGGTAACATATGGCACAAAGGGGCACAGGGAAACAAATGGGACACAGTAATGCATAGCACAGGGTAACATATGGCACAAAGGGGCACAGGGAAACAAATGGGACACGGTAATGCATAGCACAGGGTGGCACAGGATAACACATACCACAGAGGGGCAACACACGACACAGGGTAACGCATAGCACATGGTGGTACATGGTAATGCATTGCACAGTGTGAGCACAGGGGGGCACAGGGTAATGCATAGCTCGGGAAGGGGCACAAAGTAACAGATTGCAAAGGGGGCACAGGCTAATAGATAGCACAGGGAAGTTTAGGCTAACACACAGCACAGGGGGGCACAGGGTAACACATGGTACATGGTAACACATAGCACATGGGGCACAGGCTACCACCTAGCACAGGGTAACACACATGGAACAGAAAATCGCAGGATAATAAATAGCACAGGATAACTCATGGCACAAGTGGGCACAGGATAACACATGGCATAGGGGGCCACAGGGTAACACATGGCACAGGGTGATGCATAGCACATAGGGTACACGTTAATACATGGCACTAGATTCACAGGGTAACACGTGGCACAGGGGGAAGCACTACCAGGGGACATTATAAAGAGGAGGAGGGGAAGTATGGGCACAGTACCTGGTGGTAGAAGGCTGCTGGGTGATACTGTGCAAGAGTACTGGGAGCACATACTGCCAGTGCCACCATTGTAACGGGATTGACTACATTTCTTTGTAAAATATTGGACAATTTTAGACCTCTATTTAACTAAAGTTCCTAGTTATGTACTGCCCCCAATCTCCCACTCCTTCCTCTCTCTCATTTCCGGCCTGGCCCAACCCTTCCCCTTTTGGTCCCTGCTGCCCCCTCATGCCTGCTTAACTAAACTACAAAGGTACTACATCTGACTTTGGGGCAGATGTATTAACCTGGAGAAGGCATAAGGAAGTGATAAACCAGTGATATGTGCAAGGTGATAAAGGCACCAGCCAATCAGCTCCTAACTGTTAATTTACATATTGGAGCTGATTTGCTGGTGCCTTTATCACCTTGCACATATCACTGGTTTATCACTTCCTTATGCCTTCTCCAGGTTAATACATCTGCCCCAATGTTCTCTTTCTGCACCTGGTGAATTTACTTTTTAATTTCTATTGTTTTTGTTAGATAAATTTGTTGGTTTGTTTATAATGAATATTTCTATTGTATACATGTTGTGATTTCTCATACAAAACCAGAGTAGACTGCAACTGATATTTTTGTAGTCCTCTTTGATAATGTGTCATCTGATTCTGATGATATCTGAACATTTTATATCGGTATATTTTGTTGCAGCAATAAAGTACCAGTTGTCTTAATTGTTTCTGCTTCTTTGTGTGATGTTTTATGCAAAAACATTATAAAAATAGACATGTTTCAGCGTCTCCTATTCCTACTAAAGCCTATGGGAGCATTCAGCTCAGCGTTGTTGGAGGGTATATGTATATATATATTCTCCTTAAATACTGCACATTTGACCATTATTTGTGAGTGTATTATAAAATTCATTACAGTAACCTGACAAATGTGCTGTCTTTATTTGAAGTATCACAATTCTAAACATTTAAATATTTAAATACATTGTGTACTTTTTCTATAAAATGTGCATTGCTGATGAAATGGCATTATAAACAAAGCAGTGATTGAGAATCTGTAATTGCAATCTCCAAAGTGGTAATATATATAAAATATCTGTTCTCTTTCTGAGGGCTAACGAGTTTATAAATGAGACCTTATTCTCACTTTAAAGTTTATTACAATATTTCTTCCTGCAAAATGAAACCTTGTTTTTGTATTGGAACAATAGCAAGCAAACAACTTCCAATATGGCCTGGAAAGTCAGGACATAGGGGATCATTCAGAGCCCCCACTGTTGCGGCGCACAGTGCAGTTTGCCGGTGGCAGCAAACTTCGCATGCGTAGCGGACGCTTCACAGATGCCAGGACATACACACTGCGGCCGCATCTGCGAAGGATGCGGCCACAATATGATTGACAGTGGCAGGTTTTGGTAGGGTGGCAACGCGAGTCGAAAGGGGATGGGCTGGAATCATTTTCGGTCAACCTTAGGTCTGATACGTCCGCAATTAATGTAATTGCGGACTTGCGGATGTATCGGGGGGAAGGGGGGGTGCGGCCTCACACATGCTGGGTGGCATTGCCATGTCAGAGATGAACGCAGATCTGGCTGCGTATGCAGTCATCTCATTCATCTCTGAATAACCTTCATAGTTGTGCAAACAGTTGCCTATCCTGCAATCAAACCAGTGCTGAGGCTCTTATCAGTGCAAAACTTTATAAGAACAGGTGTAATCAGAAATGGGTGCATGATATCAGGAAGCAGGATGGAATAGCTTTTAGCACTGCAGACATCCTTATTTCCTGTGTTCAAGCAAGGGGTATGGGGGGGCAATACATGAGTACAATAAAGCACATAAAAGACAGAAAGGAGTCCGGAGTATGTGTGCATTCAAAATTTGTAATGGTTAATCTGAGACTGCTGGAACCAATCTATCTTTATAACTACAGTATGTAAAATAGTACAGCAGGTCAGAATGGATGAAGGTCAGCGCAACCAATAATGGGCCTATTTCTCTTTTCAATGGCTAAATCTATGTATTCTGTGTTAGCAGTGGAGAGCACTTTTGCACAATCTCCAACAAGTTGGCTCCTCTAGGTAAACATCATTCCCTAACCGAGATGGCTACCAGTAGTGCATTTGTGCATGCATGGTGCCATCTTGCCACTGTGTTAGAGCGACATGCTACTTCACCCTGCTATTACCGCTGTTCCAGAACCCTGCACTGCTACAGTACCTTTGTACCGAGAAGACAGTCAACCACTGGTGAGCAGCCTGCATCCCTGCTCTGCTACAGGCTCCGCTCCATAACTCAACCAGAGTAACATTGAGTACTGCTGTACAAGCACTTAGTTAAACAACCACAAAGCCTGGCTAAGTTACTGGACTGGTCACTGCCTACATTGTAACCGCTGGTGTGTACAGCACTCTGCATATCCACAAAACTGTACACATATTCCCAAGATTTGTGGTACCTAAAACTATTTTAAATAAAGCTGTGATCATGGGGAAATACTATCCTGTGAAGTGTAATGTACGGTTTTAAAGCAATTTAATATAAAAATCAGTGAATGTTAGCAAGATGCATTTTCATATTTGATCAGCATACTATATATGTATTAATAAAAATAGTAACTAGTATGTAACTTTGCTAGTAAATGCATCTATTGATATAGATATTAGGAGGCATTTATTTTACCCATCACTAGGGCTCTTGTCGACATACTGTACATGCTGAATATGATGACAGTACTAGGGAGGCCAATCCCTGGCCTTTTTTTCAATCCCTGGTATTTTGATTGAAAAATGATCAATCCCAAGATTCCCAGGATACCCGGGACTGAGTTGAAGATTTTCAAATTAAAATATTCAGTGCCCCCATTCCCGGACACGCCCGGCCCACAGAACTACTCACCATCCTCTGGGAGTCCGGGCGGGTTCACTTGCTACAGGTGGCAAAGTGCGGTCCCGGCAGTGCGGACGGCTGGTGTCAGACTATGCAGCATTACCTCTGACTTCACGTCACTCTGCGCAGTGCACACAACATGGGGCAGGGGGAGCGGGGAGCTGGGCAGATCCTGAGGACACTCACTGCTGCCCAACACTGAAAAAACAAGGAGCTTTCTAATCCCGAAATCCCCGGGATTGAGTCCCCGCCATTTTTAGGCCTAAATCCCGGGATCCCGCCAATCCTGATCCCGGGATTGGCCACCCTACACAGTACACTAGCCTTGGTCTGGTTACCACTAATATAGCAGGCATGACTTTGCCAGACTGAAGTGGCAGAAAGTGTCAAATTCGCAGAAATAACCTTGTAGTCCCACAATAACTGGGATCACTAGGGTGGCATATTTGTCATTCCACTGGTCCCTACTTTTTTTTATCACCACGAATACCCTGGCACCCACCATGAAAGGCTCCAATGCATTCAGCAAAGGGCTTGATGGCTCTAAGAGGGCCCCACATCTCATTTTTTTTATTATTTATTTATTTCAGGGCCAAACGATTGAGCAACTCTTCAATTCTGTGTATCACTGTACTGAGAGGAGAGGCAAGTATGGTGTCAGTTGCTGGAGGTAATGTTCAGTGGCAGATCCAGAGCAAAATGATGGGGGGCACCATGACGGAGAAAGGGGGTGCCATTTTGCGCTTGTCAAAGGAGCAAACACTCCTGGAAATGTGGGTGTGGCCTCACAAGGAGCATGGCTTCAAAGGGAATGCCACATCCATTAACCATGCCCCCGTTTTCATCATGCCTGGGGCATGGATTACATGCAATATTCCCTCTAAGTGTCTCGAGTGTCATCCCTCCTGCTTCTTACCAGCACCATTCCCCCACATCTCACCAACGTTATTCCCCTTGCTTCTCACCAGCTCCCTTCCCTCACATATCACTAACGTTATTTCCCCTGTGTCTCTTCGGTGCCATCCCTCCTGCTTCTCACCAGTGCCATTCCCATTTATCATCAACATTATTTTTTACTAACATGATTAGCCACAGGCTGCAGTCCTCTATGGCGGTCCGCTCAGTGGCGGTCACTGTGGTTGATGCAAGGGACGGGGAGTCCAATTCTACAGTGTCTCATTGGGGATGTTTCGGTCCTCTGTGGGGTATGATCACTGACAGTCGCATCTTGTATCTTGTCATGCTAGTCACAGTAGGGGGTGTCACCCTCACAGTGGCAGAACTTGAGAGTGGTGACCAAAAGCCCTGACATGCATCACAGCTCCCCAACCAAAATCACTGACATCACACCTCTCTGACCACAAGGCATAACATTACAGCTCCCTGATCACAAGCCATGACATCACAACTTCCCGACCACAAGCCCTGACAACCCAGCTCCCCAACCTCAAGTCTTGGCTCTGGAGCCAACACACAGACAGTGATCTTTCCCTCCACCTGTTTAGGATCGGCTCTGTTCATTTCCTACCGTACCTTTATTTTCTCTCTCTTCAGATCACTGCTTTGTTTGTCCTTCCCTACATCATCTAACTGATACCCTCGGATGCAGCACAGGCCACTTCTTTCTGTTCCATCTCCTAAACCCCCCCCCCCATCCCCCACCGAGGCAACAGTTTGTGGGCCCAGACCACCAGTGTCTGAAGAATTATGGCACAGATAAAGCGTCTGCATCAACACAGAATAAAATAATCTAAGCCAGTACAGAAAAGACCTTTATGCATTCTAACAGTTAAAATGTACAGTGCTAGCAAGGGGTTTGCCAAGTTAACAGGCTCAGAGAACAATGGAAGTTTGCCAGACAGATTCAGTTAAATTAGAAACAGTTGTGGATGGTCACTAGCTATCCTGGGGAAAATCCTAACCTAGATGATGTGGACAATGCTATGAAAATCATAGGTCTGGCTGTAGAGCAGCATGTGTGGTCCACCATTCATGTGAAGTAGATAGCACATGAAATGTTGGTGGCTTGCAGACGTCTGATGAAGACAAAGGTATAATGAGAAAAATCAACCTGAGGTGCACTCTATACAGCACTAAGCTAATTATATGCAAAAAAAAAAAAAATATATATATATATATATATCAGCAGCTGACATTAGTATGGATCCAAGTAACTGATGAGGAAGTTGCAATGATGATACTGTAATCAACTGCTATCAATTTAGATTTTACGAGCCAAGTTACTGCAATTTAAAGTGCATACTTCAGTTGAGACCAATTTTGAATATTCTACCTTGCTATCAATGCATGCAAAACCCATAAAGACCAAGCGCAAATGCTCACAAAGTAGGACATAAGGGATAAGAGTAAAGAGTAAGTGAAACAAGTTCACTTCCCCATGGAAGCGTGACAAAAAGGAGGAGTAAGCATTAAATATAGCTGTCAGTCAATGCATAGATAGCTGGTACATGGATTCAGGAGCCATGAGGCACTTCAGCTGTAACGAGAGTTTGTTCAAGTCATTAATGTCATGTGATCCTGTAAATTGTCAGTGATAGGAGATAAAGTTGTAAATGCTAAGAAGGTCAGGACATTTACTGTGCTCTTGAGAGTCAAAGGTAAAACAGTGGCCATAGACATTGAAGATGTAATATTTGTCCCAATCTCATAGCCATCAGTGTACTGGAGAAGAAGGGATACAAAATCCAATCCGCAGAGGGAAAGTGTGTTGTGTACAATAAAAGAGGGACTGTAATTGCAAAGGCAACCTGGTGTATATCCTAGACACGGAGGAGTGTTGTGTAATGGCAGCTTCTACTTCCAACCAGTACATGGAGTTGAGGCATAGGGGACCAGGTCACAAAGAGTACGACAATGTATAGATGCTTCAAGATGACATGGTGAAAGGGTTGTCTGTGAAAAACCCAAAATGTGAAACTTGCGTGATGGTTAAGCAAACATTTTGCCTCTTTCTAATATCAGTGAGCAAAAGCACCAATGGAACTAGTGCACACAGATGTGTGAGAAACGATGGAAGAGGAGTCAATGACCAGTATCTGCTATTCATGATGCTACAAGGATGAGGCACATATACTGAAAGCCATCTACTGCATAAACCCTGTATTAACCTGCATTTTGTGTTCTGTTTAATAAACCAAACCTAGTTAAGTTATTCATTGTGTGTACTCTCCTATACCACACACCACTGCCACCTATATCAACACCTATAGATTATGCAAATATTTATGACCTCACCTTTAAGGAGGACATTAGTCACAGCATACACTGGATGTTCACAGACCTCAAAAGAAAAATCTCAAACCAGTGGAGGGCTTTAAAACAAAACTCACTTCTGTAGGTAACAGTACAGATGGCTTAGAAACCAAGCCCATTGACTGATGAACTCTGCCAATTTAAAGCAGTTGCTTACCAAAAGCTCTCAGTACTCAGAGCAGAGATACAGTCAATGACAAATAGGAGAATGTTCAGAACAAAGCTGATTGAAAAAGTAGACACATTAAACATGCACCTAAAACTCTAGATTTCAAGGCCCCCTCCTGACATAAGCACTCTATTCAAGCACATATTGATACATTTTTCAGATTGAGAGCATAATACAAATAAATCCCACAGAGCAATAAACCAGCAACGGCCCCAGTAAGGCCTTAAAAACTGTATTTGAAACCTGACTAAGCACCCAGACACTGCATCAATACACCCCTCTACCCAGCTAACCAAACCATATGATCACTATAATCTATCTATCTATCTATCTATCTATCTATCTATCTATCTATCTATCTATCTATCTATCTATCTACAGCTCAAAAA
Organism: Pseudophryne corroboree; assembly: GCF_028390025.1. Taxonomy (NCBI): domain Eukaryota; kingdom Metazoa; phylum Chordata; class Amphibia; order Anura; family Myobatrachidae; genus Pseudophryne; species Pseudophryne corroboree. The sequence continues at coordinate 391,241,466 of NC_086447.1, read as the reverse complement.
AATAAAAGGAACACTTAAACAACACAATGTAACTCCAAGTCAATCACACTTCTGTGAAATCAAACTATCCACTTAGGAAGCAACACTGATTGACAGTCAATTTCACATGCTGTTGTGCAAATGGAATAGACAACAGGTGGAAATTATAGGCAATTAGCAAGACGCCCCCAATAAAGGAGTTGTTCTGCAGGTGGTGACCACTTCTCTGCTCCTATGCTTTCTGGCTGATGTTTTGGTAACTTTTGAAAGCTGGCTGTGCTTTCACTCTAAAGGTAGCATGAGACGGAGTCTACAACCCACACAAGTGGCTCAGGTAGTGCAGCTCATCCAGGATGGCACATCAATGCGAGCTGTGGCAAGAACGTTTGCTGTGTCTGTCAGCGTAGTGTCCAGAGCATGGAGGCGCTACCCGGAGACAGGCCAGTACAGGAGACGTGGAGGAGGCCTTTGTGCAAGGAGGAACAGGAGGAGCACTGCCAGAGCCCTGCAAAATGACCTCGAGCAAGCCACAAATGTGCATGTGTCTACTCAAACGATCAGAAACAGACTCCATGAGGGTGGTATGAGGGCCCGCCCGACGTCCACAGGTGGGGGTTGTGCTTACAGCCAAACACTGTGTAGGACGTTTGGCATTTGCCAGAGAACACCAAGATTGGCAAATTCGCCACTGGCACCCTGTGCTCTTCACAGATGAAAGCAGGTTCTCACTGAGCACATGTGACAGACGTGACAGAGTCTGGAGACGCCAAGGAGAACGTTCTGCTGCCTGCAACATCCTCCAGCATGACCGGTTTGGCAGTGGGTCAGTAATGGTGTGGGGTGGCATTTCTTTGGGGGGCCGCACAGCTCTCCATGTGCTCGCCAGAGGTAGCCTGACTGCCATTAGGTACCGAGATGAGATCCTCAGACCCCTTGTGAGACCATATGCTGGTGCGGTTGGCTCTGGGTTCCTCCTAATGCGAGACAATGCTAGACCTCATGTGGCTGGAGTGTGTCAGCAGTTCCTGCAAGACGAAGGCATTGATGCTATGGACTGGCCCGCCCGTTCCCCAGACCTGAATCAAATTGAGCGCATCTGGGACATCATGTCTCGCTCCATCCACCAACGCCACGTTGCACTACAGACTTCCAGGAGTTGGCGGATGCTTTAGTCCAGGTCTGGGAGGAGATTCCTCAGGAGACCATCTGCCACCTCATCAGGAGAATGCCCAGGTGTTGTAGGGAGGTCATACAGGTACATGGAGGCCACACACACTACTGAGCCTCATTTTGACTTGTTTTAAGGACATTACATCAAAGTTGGATCAGCCTGTAGTGTGTTTTTCCACTTTCATTTTGAGTGTGACTCCAAATCCAGACCTCCATGGGTTAATAAATTTGATTTCCATTGATAATTTTTGTGTGATTTTGTTGTCAGCACATTCAACTATGTAAAGAACAAAGTATTTAATAAGAATATTTCATTCATTCAGATCTAGGATGTGTTGTTTAAGTGTTCCCTTTATTTTTTTGAGCAGTGTGTATATATATATATATATATATATATATATATACAGTGCATCTGGAAAGTATTCACAGCACTTTACTTTTTCCACATTTTGTTATGCTACAGCCTTATTCCAAAATTTTATAAATTAATTTTTCCCTCAAAATTCTACACACAATACCCCATAATGACAATCTAAAAAAAAGTTTTTTGAGATTTTTGCAAATGTATTAAAAATAAAAAAAACTAAGAAATCACATGTACATAATTATTCACAGTCTTTGCTCAATTCTTTGTTGATGCACCTTTGGCAGCAATTAAAGCCTCAAGTCTTATTGAATATGATGACACAAGCTTGGCACACCTATCTTTGGGCCGTTTCGCCCATTCCTCTTTGCAGCACCTCTCAAGCTCCATCAGGTTGGATGGGAAACATTGGTGCATAGCCATTTGCAGATGTCTCCAGAGATGTTCAATCGGATTCAAGTCTCGGCTCTGGCTGGGCCACTCAAGGACATTCACAGAGTTGTCCTGAAGCCACTCCTTTGCTATCTTGGCTGTGTGCTTAGGGTCATTGTCCTGCCGAAAGATGAACCCTCACCCCAGTCTGAGGTCAAGAAAGCTCTGGAGCAGTTTTCATACAGGATGTATTTGTACATTGCTGAATTCATCTTTCCCTCTTTCCTGACTAGTCTCCCAGTTCCTGCTGCGGAAAAACATCCTCACAGCATGATGCTGCCACCACCATGCTTCACTGTAGGAATGGTATTGGCCTGGTGATGAGCAGTGCCTGGTTTCCTTCAAACATGATGCCTGGCATTCACACCAAAGAGTTCAATCTTTGTCTCATCAGACCAGAGAATTTTGTTTCTCATGGTCTGAGAGTCCTTCAGGTGCATTTTGGAAAACTCCAGGCAGGCTTCCATGTGCTTTTTAGTAAGGAGTGGCTTATAATTGCAAAAAGAACTCTATCTGGGGTCCCCTGTATAAGGATTATCAGTTATCAACTATGTAACTATGTAACATCCGCACTGCACAATGAAACAGCAGAAACAGCCACTGATAATATGCTTGAGAAATTTGTGGTTAGGGTATACCCTAGGAAAGAATTTCTTAAAAGCAAGGCTAAGGCACTGAATAAAACCAGGGAATCCTTATTACAAGATTCTAATACTGTGTCCTTGCACAACAAATGCAGGGAGACACCTAGGATCCCATGAGTTAATAGATATTTACTAGCCTTACAAGGTACCCATCTGCTTCTAAGCTATGCAAGGGGAAAAAGTATAGCAGGTAGAGTAGTTAAATTGGACGTTTTTCCTTTAACGAGAATGCAACAAACACACTTCTTGGGACCCAAATTGGGTTGTTATAGATGTCTCAGTTGCTAAACGTGCAATACATTATTGATAGGTTTTACTTTTACTAGAGATGTGCTGCGGACACTTTTCGGGTTTTGTGTTTTGGTTCTGCATCTCCGTTCGTGTTTTGGATCTGGATAGGTTTTGCCAAAACCACCCTTTCGGGTTTTGGATCTGGATGCTTTTTGAAAAAAAACCCATCAAAACAGCTAAAATCACATATTTTGGGGGTATTTTTAATCCTACGGTATTATTAACCTCAATAACATTAATTTCCACTCATTTCCAATCCATTCTGAATACCTCACAATATTGTTTTCAGGCCAAAAGGTTGCACCGAGGTCGCTGGATGACTAAGCTAAGCGACACAAGTGGGCGGCATCTAGGAGTGGCACTGCAGTGGCAGACAGGATGGCAGTTTTAAAAACTAGACCCCAAAGAGCACATAATGCAAAGAAAAAAAGAGGTGCAAGATGGAATTGCCCCCCCCCCACACACACACACCCTTATGTTGTATAAACAGGACATGCACACTCCAACAAACCAATCATTTCAGTGACAGGGTCTGCCACATGACTGTGGCTGAAATTATTGCTTTGTTTGGGCCCCCACCAAAAAAGATGCAATTAATCCCCCCTCCAAAAAAGAAGCAATAAATCTCTCCTTGCGCAAACTGGCTCTACAGAGGCAAGATGTCGTCCTCATCCTCCGATTCCTCACCCCTTTCAGTGTGTACATTCTCATCCCCAAAGAGTATTAATTCGACCCCACTGGAATCCACCATCACAGGTCCCTGTGTAGTTTCTGGAGGCAAGGTAAAGGTCTTCCTGGAGAATTTATATTTCATTTTGATGAACATCATGTTCTCCACATTTTGTGGAAGTAACCTCCTACACGGATCGCTGACAAGGTTACCGGCTGCACTAAACACTCTTTCGGAGTACAAACTGGAGGAGGGGCAACTTAGGTAAAATAAAGCCAGTTTGTACAAGGGCCTCCAAATTGCCTCTTTTTCTGCCAGTATACATGCGGACTGTCTGACATGCTTACTTGGATGCTGCCACCCATATAATCCTCCACCATTCTTTCAATGGTGACAGCATTATAAGCAGTGACAGTAGACATGTCAGTAATAGTTGTCAGCTCCTTCATTCCGGACCAGATGTCAACACTTGCTCCTGACTGCCCTGCATTACCGCCAGCGGGTTGGCAAGGAAATTGTATTATATTCCTTGCAGCCCCAGTTGCAGGAGAAAATGAAGGAGGAGCTGTTGATGGGTCACATTCCGCTTGAGTTGACAATTTTCTCACCAGCAGGTCATTGCACCTCTGCAGACTTGTGTCCGCCGGAAAGAGAGATACAACGTAGGCTTTAAACCTAGGATCGAGTACGGTGGCCAAAATGTAGTGCTGATTTCAACAGATTGACCACCCTTGAATCCTGGCAAAGCGAATGAAGGGCTCCATATCAGCTTCTCCTTCAATTTCTCCAGCTGCTTCTGCAAAAGCCTGATGAGGGGAATGACCTGACTCAAGCTGGCAGTTTCTGAACTGACTTCACATGTGGCAAGTTCGAAGGGTTGGAGAACTTTGCACAACACGGAAATCATTCTCCACTGCGCTTGAGTCAGGTGCATTCCCCCTCCTTTGCCTATATCATAGGTGGATGTATAGGCTTGAATGGCATTTTGCTGCTCCTCCATCCTCTGAAGCATATAGAGTGTTTAATTAAACCTCATTACCACCTCTTGCTTCAGGTGATGGCAGGGCAGGTTCAGGAGTGTTTACTGATGCTCCAGTCTTTGGCACGCAGTCACTGAATGTCGAAAGTGGCCCGCAAATTTTTTGGCCACCGACAGCATCTCCTGCAAGCCCCTGTCATTTAAAAAAAAAATCTGCACCACCAAATTAATTTTACGTGCAAAACTTGGGATGTGCTGGAATTTGGCCAGATGTAATGCACGCACAATATTGGTGGTGTTGTCCGATATCACAAATCCCCAGGAGGGTCTAAGTGGGGTAAGCCATTGTGCGATGATGTCCCTCAGTTTCCGTAAGAGGTTGTCAGCGGTGTGCCTCTTATGGAAATCGGTGAAACACAGCTTAGCCTGCCTAGGAACGAGTTGGCATTTGTGAAATGCTACTGCTGGTGCCGTTGCTGTTGAGGCAATACATCTACCCAGTGGGCTGTCACAGTCATGTAGTCCTTAGTTTGCCCTGCTCCACTTATCCACATGTCCGTGGTTAAGTGGACAGTGGGTACAACCGCATTTTTAAGGACACTGAGGACACTTTCCTTAATGTCCCTGTACAGTCCGGAAATTGTTTGCCTAGTGAAGTGGAATCTAGATGGGATTTGGTACCGGGGACACAGTATGTCAATCAACTGTCTAAATCCCACTGCACTAATTGCAGATACCGGATGCACGTCTAACACCAGCATAGTTGTTATAGCCTCAGTAATCCGATTTGCAACAGGGTGACTGCTGTCTTATTTCATTTTCATTGCAAAGGACTGTTGGATAGTCAATTGCTTAGTTGAAGTAGTACAAGTGGTCTTCCGACTTCCTCTCTGGGATGATGATCGACTCCCAGCACCAACAACGGCACCAGCAGTCGGCGTGCCACTCAAGGATCCTCCAGAGGAATCCCGGATAGGAGAGGACTCGTCAGTCATGCCAGTGAAATGGCCTGCAGGACTACTTACGTTCCTGACTGAGGAGGAAATTGACGTTGAGGGAGTTGGTGGTGTGAATTGCTGGAGCTTGGGTACAACAGGAAGAAGGGATTTAGGTGCCAGTGGACTGCTTACGCTGACACCCAAAGTTTCTGAACATGACAATGATTTCTGATGAATGCGCTGCAGGTGACGTACAAGGGAGGATGATCCTACTTTAGGTGGGTAACGTCCTTACCCCTACTTATTATGGATTGACACCTGTTGTCCGGATTTGTGGACAAATAATTCCACACCGAAAATGTGTTTATTTTTGGTATTTTGCCCAGGCATGACAATGGGCTTTTTCATTCCATGGACAACAACTGTCTCCACTGGTGCCTTATTCAAACAAACCACATAACTATCAGAATCCTCATCATCAACTTCCTCATCAGCGCTAGCTACACCAATATCCTCCATATCCTGATGTACTTCTAGGGTGACATCCTCAATCTCAATATACGCATCTGAACCGGTGGTGCTCCTCCCAGCACTTGCAGGGGGCTTGCTAATGGTGGTAGAAACCTCCTCTTTCCATACAGTCTTGGGAAGGTCAGGCCTAGACATCGCAACTGTGGACACACTTGGTCTCTCCTTGGGGATTTTTGATATCTCTGAAAGCACAGTTGTTTCTCCTGTGCTTTAACAAGCTTAATTTTTGTATTTGCTGAGCTGAGCAACCAGTCAAGAACATAGGCGAAGGCCTTAGCCTTTCCTTGCCACTTCGCATCATGAATGGCATATTGCCAATTTTACATTTCTCATCAGGTCATTTCTTTTTTTTCTGATTATTAATTTTTGTTTCTTGGATTTTACTTGCCCTCTATGACACTGGGCATCAGCCTTAGCAGACAACGTTGATGGATTTGCATCATCAATGTCATGACTGGTGGCAACAGCAGCTTCAGCACTAGTACTAGGAATTGGTTCCTGAGCTTCCACAATTTTTGCTCCAAATTTTTGTTCTTTATTTCACAGGAAAGCACTCCTTTATTATTACAGCACACAGAACAGTGCACCTTTATTTTCACAGCACCACAGCATACAGGGCCAGTGTAATTTTATATTAAACACAAGCACCCCTGTATTTTTACAGCATACAGGACTAGTGTACTTGTATTTTAACAACAGCAACCCTGTATTTCTCATACATCCTAGAGCAGGGCTGGCCAAACCAGTCCTCGAGATCTACCAACAGTACACATTTTCCAGACCACCTAGCTAGTGCACAGGTGTAGTCATTACTAATTAAGATGTGCTGCATTCATTCCTAACTGACAATTCTACAGATCTCCAGGAGGCCTGGAAAACATGAACTGTTGGTAGATCTCGAGGACCGGTTTGGCCAGCCCTGTCCTAGAGGATGCTGGGGACTCCAAAAGGACCATGGGGTATAGAAGGGATCCGCAGGAGACATGGGCACACTATAAGACTTTGAATGGGTGTGAACTGGCTCCTCCCTCTATGCCCCTCCTCCAGACTCCAGTTAGACTCTATGCCCAGAGAGACTGGACACACACTAGGGGAGTTTCTCTGAAAAGACTTTATGTTAGGTTTATTATTTTCAGGGAGACCTGTTGGCTACAGGCTCGCTGCATCGTGGGAGTGAGGGGAGAGAAGCAGACCAACTTCTTCTGAGTTCAAGGGCTCTGCTTCTTAGGCTACTGGACACCATTAGCTCCAGAGGGTCTGATCACTTGGTTCGCCTAGCTGCTCGTTCCCGGAGCCGCGCCGTCACCCCCCTCACAGAGCCAGAAGAAAGAAGCCGGGTGAGAATAGGAAGAACAGAAGACTTCAGTGACGGCAGAAGACTTCAGAGTCTCGGAGGTACCGCGCAGCAGTCACGCTGTGCGCCATTGCTCCCACACACAAGCAGCACTACAAGGGTGCAGGACGCAGGGGGGAGGGGGGGGGCACCCTGGGCAGCAATATACCTCATAAATAAAGCCTGGCAAAGATGTATACAGTGCATAGGCACTGTATACGGACCCCCGCAAGTATAAAAATGTAAAAAAATAGCGGGACTGAAGCGCACTGAGAAGGGGGCGTGGCTTATCCCTCACAACTCTATACAGCGCCATTTTCTCCTCACAGAGATGCTGGCCCCGCCAAAACACTGTTGGACAGCTAACAGTGTAAAACGAGGGGGGGCACAGTGGTTTAGTGCAATATAGGTGCAAAAATGAAGCACTATATACATATAATGAGCGTGTGGTTAATAAGTTGTTAACAGTTTCTGTGTTTTCCCTGTCAGATCTACCCATTATAGCAATTTAGTACACGTGTGTCGACATGTGTGAGTGCTCTGCCACAAACAGCTATGGGAATCCCTCTGTCGGCATTGCCGACTCCTGATGATACTTGATTCAGTAGATGAAGTGTCAGCATGTCGGTAGTTGTAAGCTTTTCCAAAGTAAACACTGTATGGGAGACACAGTAGTATGGGGGTGACCCTGTCGGCACCAACTGTTATGACTGGGTGTAAATTAACATGATGTTAAAAACCTATACCTGTATATATATATATATATATATATGTATGGTACGGTTCCATTGGGCTGCAGCTCGAGCACAGACATGGTAGTATTTGTGGGGGAGTGATATTAAAATTATGTATATATTTCCCACAGACCCCTCGGGGTTGCAAGAATGTTATTTTGCCCGGTTACTACTCCCTGTTGTCGACGAATACTATGTCTTATGTCGACCATAATGTTTCCTGGTTAGATCCACAACTTTGGCATTCAGTACATGTCCATACACATTCAGAACACATTAATGTCACTAGGGACCCTGCTGTTCCTGACAAAATATATATATGTATGATGTATATATAGAATATGTGTGTATATGTGTATTTAAATATGTATATTCATATTACGATTTCTAATGAATGCTGAAGTAAAGTTATTACTTCTCATGTGCTGGTCGCTGTTGATAAAGCTCTAGGTCAGCCGTGACGAGATGGTCTCAAATCCTCACGAGGAGTTTATTCTTTTCCCGCCGTGGATAGAATAAAGTGAAAGTCAACCACTGGTCTGCACGGGGCCCTGTCTCAAAGGATTGTATACAGGAAGCAAAGTGATATTTTAATTATATGCTTTGATGATATTTGCAGTACATACGCATGGGGGAGTGTTTGCATTCAGAAATGGTCGGTTAACTTGGCATCCGATAGAATTACCCTAGAGAGAGAGGGGATATTCCTTAAGTTGGGTCTTCTCTAGAACATTGCAGCATGCTGCCGTGCGACTACAAGAGGTATGGGACTCTTGGGTTCGCGGGCCACTTCCATGGCCCTCTTGACTAGGAGGGCGTTGTGGATTCACCAAGGGAATGCTAAGGCTGACTCCGAGAAATACTGGAGTATCTTCCCTATGAAGGTGTAACCTGTGTTTGGGGATGGCTTTGTTAAGTTGATCTCGGCAGATACAACTGGTAAGTCTACCTTCTTGAGCTATGTTCCCTCACAACGGTTGGTGATGCATTTTTTTGTGGGATGCAGTCATTTTGACCGGTTGGATACCGTTTTTTTCCCCTTCTTTGCAGATAGAGGAAGGTGAAAAAAGGTAAGAGTTCTGCAGCCTTTTCAAGTTCGCAGAAGCAGATATCGTCCTCTGTTTCTACCACATCCAGCGCATGTCTCTGGGTCTATCTTGCTGGAGCCCACACCGGTGGGAACTCGTCTAATACTCTTCAGTCAGTCCAGGAATGGACTTGGACTAGTGAGTTAAGAATAGAGTCCAAAGGGGGACATACTCATTTTTAAAATAAATCTTACCGATTCTCCTCTGGACGGGGAGGTAGTATGCGACGCCATACAAGAGTTGGGTCAGGATCAGGACATTGTCCTGCTGTCCCTGTCACAAAAAAAAGCACAAAAAAAAGCTGTTATTCAAGCTTTTTGTGCTTTTGAGCCCGGACAGCTCGGTCAGAACAATCCCAAAAAGATTTCTACTAAGAAGTTGAACTACAAGATGGAATCTCTCAGGGCAGGGATCTCCAACCTGTAAAAGAAGAATGAGGGTTTAAATGCGGGTTCATCCGCATTAAGCTTACCTGGGTTTGATATTCAGGATTGTCATTGCCATTTCACCGGAGTGATGGCAGTATGATGGTTTTCCTTCAATAGTAAGAGCCATTATTATTCTGTGCTGGGACGCTCTCCTGACTACGGTGAGGGCAAGAAACAAGTGGTACAAATCGTTGATTCTCTCTGACAGTTCTTCAACAGAGAATCGCTGTTGATCCCTACGACGCAGATGTCGGAGGTGGGAGTAAGATTAGATACTGAACTGTTGAGAGTTGTTTTTTCCTGTGGAAAGAGATCTGAGGATCCAGAGTCGGATCAGATTTGCAACAGTGTAAACAGTGTAAACCCATCAATACGTTTCGTTGATGAAGAAGTTGGTTGCGGCCTACGAGGCCATTCGGTGAGCAGGTCAAATGCCAGAGTGGTTTTGGCGGGACCAGTTGGACATGTGGTCCGGGTCTCACCTGCACATGCACCGGAAAATAATCCTATTGTCCAGGACCAGGATATCTCTCCTGTGGTGGCTGCACAGCTCTCACCTCCTAGAGGGATGAAGGTTCGGGATCCAGGAATAGATCCTGGTGTCCATGGATGCAGGTCTCCGAGGCTGGGGAGCAGTCTTTCCAGGGGAAAAGTTCAAGCCAGGAAGCTTGTCTGCAATAAGCATTCTTGAATTAAGAGCTATTTACAACAAACATCTTCTTCGCGATCTGCCCGTCTTAATTCTGTAGGACGACTTAACAGCAGTGGCGTAAGTAAGCCGCTAGGGCGGAACGAGGAGCAAAGCGGCAATGGCAGAAGCCGCAAAAGCTTTCCGCTGGGCGGAAAGGCATGCAAACGCTCTATTAGCAGTCTTCGTTCCGGGTGTAGACAACGGAGAAATAGACTTCCTCAGCAGACACGATCTCCATCCAGGAGAGTGGGGTCTTCATCAAGAAGTTTTCACAGAAGTGACAAGTCTTTGGGGAATTCCTCAATTAGACATGATGGTGTCTCGCCTCAACAAGAAACTTCAGGGATATTGTTCCAGGTCAAGGGACACTCAAGCTATAGCAGTGGACGCCCTCGTGACACCTTGGGTGTTTCAGTCAGTCTATGTGTTCCCTCCACTTTCACTCTTTCCAAAGGTGATAAACATAAGAAGAACAAAGGTTCAGGCGATCCTCATTGTTCCGGTCTAGCCAAGGAGGGCTTGGTATCCAGATCTTCAAGACTTACTCATAGAAGATCCCTGGCCTCTTCCTCTACGAGGGGACCTGTTACAGCAAGGACCGGGCGTCTATCAAGACTTACCGTGGCTGCGTTTGACGGCATGACGGTTGAACACCATATCCTAGCCCGAAAGGGTATTTCCGGTAAAGTCATTCCCACATTGCTTCAGGCTAGGAAAGGAGTAACGGCGAAGCTTTACCACCGTATTTGGAGGAAGTATGTGTCTTGGTGTGAATCCAAGAAGGCTCCTACGGAAGAATTTCAGCTGGGTCGTTTTCTCTATTTTTTTGCAAGTAGGTGTGGATGCAGGCCTAAAGTTAGGCTCCATTAAAGTGCAGATTTCGGACTTATCAATTTTCTTTCAAAAAGAATTGGCAACCTTTCCAGAAGTTCAGACTTTCGTGAAAGGAGTGCTGCACATCCAACCTCCATTTGTGCCCCCAGTGGCACCATGGGACCTTAACGTGGTGTTGCAGTTTCTTATGTCACACTGGTTGGAACCTTTACGAGAGGTTGAGTTAAAATTTCTCACTTGGAAAGTGGTCATGCTATTGGCCTTGGCGTCCGCAAGGCGGGTGTCGAAATTAGCAGCATTGTCTCACAGGAGCCCCTATTTCAGGCCTGGCCAACCTGTGGCCCTCCAGCTGCTGTAAAACTACAAATCCCATCATGCTTTGCCACAGATTTGCTATTAGGGAATGCTAAAACTGTGGCAGGGCATGCTGGGATGTGTAGTTTCACAACATCTGGAGAGCCACAGGTTGGCCAGGCCTGCCCTATTTGATCTTCCATGTGAATAGAGCGGAATTGAGAACTCGGCAACAATTTCTGCCAAAAGTGGTTTCTGCATTTCACAGGAACCAGCCAATTGTGGTGCCTGTGGCTACTTAAGCCTTGGCTGATTCGAAGTCTCTCGATGTAGTGAGAGCTTTGAATATTTGTGTCGCCAGAATGGCTCTGATTGGGGAAACAGAGGCTCTGTTTATCCTGTATGCTCCCAACAAAATTGGGGCCCCTGCTTCTAAGCAGACTGTTACACGCTGGATCTGTGATACGATTCGGCATGCTCATTCTACAGCTGGATTGCCGTTACCGAAGTCGGTGAAGGCCCATTCTACCAGGAAGGTGGGCTCTTCTTGGGCGGATGCCCGAGGAGTCTCGGCGGTTCAACTTTGCCGAGCAGCTACTTGGTCAGGTTCAAACACTTTGCTAAGTTCTACAAGTTTGATACCCTGGCTGATGAGGACCTCATGTTTGCTCAATCGGTGCTGCACAGTCGTCCGCACTCTCCCGCCCGGTCTGGAGCTTTGGTATAAACCCCATGGTCCTTTTGGAGTCCCCAGCATCCTCTAGGACATGAGAAAATAGGATTTTAATACCTACCGGTAAATCCTTTTATCTTAGTCCGTAGAGGATGCTGGGCGCCCGTCCCAGTGCGTACTGTATCTGCAGTTATTGGTTATGGTTACACTCATGTGGTGTTTCTTTTCAGTCAGTCTGTTGCTGACGTTATTCCTGCCATGGCAGGCGGTATGTTATTATTGGTCGTGTCTAGACACAGGTTGTGTTACATTTTCGGTCAGCATATTGCTGTATATTTTTCATGCCGTCGGCTGGTGTTTTATTGAATGCCACGTTCTGCGGCTTGTTCGAGGTGTGAGCTGGTATGACACTCACCGTGTTTAAGCAATAAATTATTTCCTCGAAATGTCCATCTCCCTGGGCACAGTTCTCTAACTGGAGTCTGGAGGAGGGGCAAAGAGGGAGGAGCCAGTTCACACCCATTCAAAATCTTATAGTGTGCCCATGTCTCCTGTGGATCCCGTCTATACCCCATGGTCATTTTGGAGTCCCCAGCATCCTCTACAGACTAAGAGAAAAGGATTTACCGGTAGGTATTAAAATCCTATTTTTTACAGCATACAGGACCAGTGTACTTTTATTTAAACAACAGCACCCCTGTATTTTTACAGCATACAGGACCAGTGTACTTTTAACAACAGCACCCCTGTATTTTTACAGCATACAGGACCAGTGTACGTTTATTTTAACAACAGCACCCCTGTATTTTTACAGCATATAGGACCAGTGTAATTTTATTTTAACAACAGCACCCCTGGGTTTTTACTACAAACAGTACCAGGGTAATTTTATTTTAAAAACAGCACCCTTGTATTTTTACAGCATACAGGACCAGTGTACTTTTATTTAAACAACAGCACCCCTGTAATTCTACAGTATTCAAGACAGGGCCAGTGTACTTTTATTTTAAAAATAGCACCCCTGTATTTTTACAGCATACAGGACCAGTGTACTTTTATTTTAACAGCAATCCTGTATTTTTACAGCATATAGGACCAGTGTACTTTTATTTTAACAACAGCACCCCTGTAATTTGTACAGCATACAGGACTAGTGAACTTTTATTTTATCAACAGCACCCCTGTATTTTTACAGCATACAGGACTAGTGTACTTTTTTAAACAAACAGCACCCGTGATTTTTTACAGCATACAGGACCACTGTACTTTTATTTTAACAGCACCCCTGAATTTTTACAGTAAATAGGACCAGTGTACTTTTATTTTAACAACAGCACCCCTGTAATTTTACAGTATACAAGAGAGGGCCGGTGTACTTTTATTTTAACAACAGCACCCCTGAATTTTTACAGCATACAGGACCAGTGTACTTTTATTTTAACACAGCACCCCTATATTTTTACAACATACAGGACCAGAGTACTTTTATTTTAACAACAGTAGCCCTGTAATTCTACAGTGTTCAAGACAGGGCCAGTGTACTTTTATTTTAAATATAGCACCACTGTATTTTTACAGCATACAGGACTAGTGTATTTTTATTTTAACAACAGCACCCTTGTATTTTTACAGCATACAGCACCCCTGCATTTTTACAGCATACATGACAAGTGTACTTTTATTTTAACAACAGCATCCCTGAATTTTACAGCATACAAGACAGGGCCAGTGTACATTTATTTTCACTGCACTCCTGTATTTTTACAGCATACAATATAGGGCTAGCACCCCTGTATTTTCACTGCATACAGGAGGACAGTGCCTCTGCCCCTGTACAACACAGTGACAGCCAGGACAGCAAAACCCATGTACAGCTGCAGCACCCCTAACAGCACATAAAACACCACTGACAGACAGGACAGCACCCCTAACATCACAGAGACACCACAGTGACAGGAACAGCACCCTTACAGAGCAAACACTGATCCAAGTGTGGGATGATGATGTTTTGCCTCCTTCTGGGATCTCAGTCTGGTGGGCCAGTCTTGGATTCTGTCTCGGAACGTGAAGTTCGGGGGGGATTCGGTTCTCTTAAAATCGAAGCCGCTCATCTCTAATGTTTATCCTTCCCCATACAGGAAGAACCTTTAAAATAGAGTTACTTGCACCACCACACATGTAGAATACATGCTTAAGTGCCCTTGTGGTCTTGCCTACGTTGGGCAAGACTCAGAGGCAGCTTCGTGAAAGAATGGCACTGCCATTAAACAAGCATTGGAATAAGGTAGTAGTGAACTGCATAGTACGCAAATTATAAATGTTACCTCAATGCTGATTGGTAGCCATAGGCAACTTCTCCACTGGCTCACTTCTCCACTCTTTTCACTGCTTCATGAATAGACCCCATAGTCTCTATGTGGATCATATAGGAGTTGCTTACCCAGTGATAGCAATTAATGCATTTATACAGCAGGTGATTACAGCCCGTTAAATATATTAAAATGTTTGTTAATATTCAGGCAATGTTACGCCACGTTTTAATGCATATACTAAGTGAATGGTGGAAGGTTACACTGTATGTATTGTATGTAGACTATTTGTCTTTTTTTCACTGAGTGTTTGTGTTTTTTAGCATTACCTAACAACAACAGCTGAACCTTCTTATTGGTGCCGCTGGTCTGACACCGCTTGCTGACGTCAGGTCCCAGCATCTCAATCTGTATGAGCACGGATGTGGCGGGAGTCGCTGGACAGGTGAGCTTCATTTGTATGGTGATTGTTTATGTGGTGAGGTATTTATACCTGTGGGTTTTTTAAATGTATGTGAAATGCTTGTGCAGACCCCGAAACGCTGTTCAACGAATAAAGGAGATTGTTAAAATAATTTTAAGGAAAATAATTTACACATCCTTTTAGTTATCAGATGATACCATAGGTGAAAATTGCTGCTATCTCAATCAACACTGCACCCCCTCCTTGAACTTTCTAAGATTAACAGGGCAGATACTCGATACTGGGGATAATTGAATCAGTCATCTCTGAAGCCTGTTGGTCAAATTGATGCAACAATTAAACACTAATTGCAAATTTGTAAACTTTAGATCCATTTAAAGAATGAAGCTGAAACTTATAAATTCAAACATGTTCAACCACGATCTAACTGATTTTCATACTCCGCTTCCAGCAGAACATACCTTTTTCCATTTGTACCATAACGGTACAATGCACTAAATCACCATATCCCTCCCTACGCTAAAATATGGGTTTGCATAGAAGCTTCTAGGCATTTCTTCTACACAAATAGATTACTATTTTTCTTAGAAAGCGAACAACCTTTGAAACGGTCTCGAAAATCTAACATACAGTATGATGTTATTTATCCATTGCATATATAAAAAAAAAAAAATTGGTCATGGAACACTGACAAAGACTCACATGAAGAAATATGAGAGGCTGACATGGGAAAGGATAAGGATCCCGGGGAGTGGTCTGATATTTGGGAAAAGAAGTGTAAACATGTTATTAAATTCTTATAAATGCATACAGAGCTGGTACATTGTGACATCTAAGAGAATAGCTTCTCAGCTTTCCTAGTTGTTGTTGAAGATTGTGCTTACTACAGGGGACATGTTTCACATATTGTATATGGTAGGAATGTCCCAAATAAGTAAAACTTTATTTCAGTCATTTTAAATGGTAAATTATATAATTATGCAAATTATATAATATCATTATAATATTGTGATCACCATTTGATATTGTTTGGTAACATTTTATGTTTTTTTATGATTATACATGTATGTACATATGTATTTATACTTCATTTAATACATATCCATGTACTTCTTTGTCTATATACAATATGTGTTTACCAGGAGCAGGTTGCGTTGTGCATCTTTGACTTGTTTCATTTATGTGTAAGCATACTATTTAAGTCAAGCATATATTTTGATGAATAATCTTTATATGTCTTTGTTTAATGCTCTATCCTTTTTAACTAACATATAATAAGTTACTTTTTAATATTACAACTTGGCTAGTTGTGCCCCTGATAGAGTTCTTTTCTGTCCTTACCCTTAAAAAAACACAAGAAAACAAATATATTTGTATATGTTTTTTCAAACCCAAAAATGTATTGCATTAGCTCTAAGAATAGGTTTGTCAAGGTGCTTCCACTTATGCAAATATATTCAAATTAGGTAATTAGTGCAAATTAATTATCATTTATCTGTGATTATGGAAATTAAATATATGAACTGTATATTTTTACAGCATACAAGACAGGGCCAGTGTACATTTATGTTCACTGCACCCCTGAATTTTTACAGCATACAAGATAGGCCAGCACCCCTGTATTTTCACAGCATACAGGAGGACAGTGCCCCCCCTGCCCCCTTTACAACACAGTGACAGCCAGGACAGCAACACCCATGTACAGCTGCAGCACCCCTAACAGCACATGAAACACCAGTGACAGGCAGGACAGCACCCCTAACATCACAGGGACACCACAGTGACAGGAACAGCACGTCAACGCCACCACCCACAGAGAGACAGAGGTCTATCTCACTCTCCAAGTCCAGAGTGAAAATGGCGGCGATGTGTGGCTGTTTATATGGAATCCAAAACCCCCGAGAATACGACAATGGGATGATGACGTTTTGCCTTGTTCTGGGATCCGTGTCTGGCGGGAAGTACCGAGCCGGACTCAGATTCTTGCTCGGAACGTGAAGATCGGGGCGTTCGGTTCTCTGAGAACTGAACCCGCTCATTTCTAATGTTTATCCATCCCCATACAGGAAGAACCTTTAAAATACAACATAAAGTTACTTACACCACCACACATGTAGTAAACATGCGTAAACGCCCTTGTGGTCTTGCCTACATGGGCAAGACTCAGAGGCAGCTTCATGAAAGAATGGTGCTGCCATTAAAAAAGCATTGGAGAAAGGAAGTAGAGAACAGTCAGTCGCTCACCATTGTTTGCATGCACAGCATAGTATTGCCAGTATGTGGGCTATTATCATAGACCATGTGCCCCAGTCACACAAAAGTGGTGATTGCAATAAGATTCTCTTGCAGCGTGAAAGCAGGTGGATCTTTACTTTAAACACGGTGGCCCCTAGAAGTCTTAACAAAAATCTAGGTCTCCAATGCTTCCTATAAATGCAATTTGTTACAGTATATAGGGGTCTATTCATGAAGCAGTGTAAACAGTGAAGAAGTGAGCCTGTGGAGAAGTTGCCCATGGCAACCATTCAGCTGCTCCATACAACTGTATAGCATGCAAATGATAAATGTTACATCAATGCTGATTGGTTGCCGTAGGCAACTTCTCCACTGGCTAACTTCTCCACTTGTTTCACTGCTTCATGAATAGACCCCATAGTCTCTATATTGCTTACCAAGTGATAGCAATTAATGCATTTATACAGCAGAAGGTGATTACAGCCCGTTAAATATATAAAGTGTTCATTAATATTTAGGCAATGTTACTCCATGGCTTAATGCATATACTAAGTGAATAGTGGAAGGTTACACTGTACTGTATGTATTGTACTGTATGTAGACTATTTGTCTTTTTTTCACTGAGTGTTTATGCTTTTGAGCATTACCAAGCAATGACAGCTGAACCTTCTTATTGGTGCCGCTGGTCTGGCACCGCTTGCCGACGTCAGGTCCCAGCATCTCAAACTCTGTGAGCACGGACGTGGCGTGAGTCACTGGATAGGTGAGACGTCGTTGGACATTGTTTATGTGGGGAGGTATTTATACTTGTGGGTTTTTTTAATGTATGTGAAAGACCCCGAAACGCTGTTCAGCGAATAAAGGATTAAACAAATTCAGCCTGTGGAGTTCCACTGTTTATTACTAATATTATGAGGACATACTACTGACCTACAGAGGGCACCGCAGCAAGTAATTTCTGAACCTGTACGGGAGTGCCGGGCTACTATCCTATATATTATATATCTATATATAAGAAAAACAGATTGTTAAATTAATTTTAAGGAAAATAATTTAATCCTTTTAATTGTCTGATACCATAGGTGAAACTTGCTGCTACCTCAATCAACACTGAACTCCCTCCTTGAACTTTCTTAGGAATCGAACAACCTTTGAAACGGTCTGAAAAATCCAACATACAGTATGATTTTATTTATCCACTGAATATAAAAAAAATTAATTGGTCATGGAACGCTGACAAAGACTCACATGAAGAAATATGAGAAGGCTGACATGGGAAAGGATAAGGATCCCGGGGAGTGGTCTGATATTTGGGAAAAGAAGTGTAAACATGTTATTAAATTCTTATAAATGCATACAGAGCTGGTACATTGTGACATCTAAGAGAATAGCTTCTCAGCTTTCCTAGTTGTTGTTGAAGATTGTGCTTACTACAGGGGACATGTTTCACATATTGTATATGGTAGGAATGTCCCAAATAAGTAAAACTTTATTTCAGTCATTTTAAATGGTAAATTATATAATTATGCAAATTATATAATATCATTATAATATTGTGATCACCATTTGATATTGTTTGGTAACATTTTATGTTTTTTTATGATTATACATGTATGTACATATGTATTTATACTTCATTTAGTACATTATCCATGTACTTCTTTGTCTATATACAAAATGTGTTTACCAGGAGCAGGTTGCGTTGTGCATCTTTGACTTGTTTCATTTATGTGTAAACATACTATTTAAGTCAAGCATACATTTTGCTGAATAATCTTTTTATGTATTTGTTTTAAGCCCTAACATTTTTAATTAACATATAATAAGTTACTTTTTAATATTACAACTTGGCTAGTTGTGCCCCTGATAGAGTTCTTTTCTTTAAAAAAAAACACAAGAAAAATAAGATTTTACTCACCAGTAAATCTATTTCTCGTAGTCCGTAGTGGATGCTGGGAACTCCGAAAGGACCATGGGGAATAGCGGCTCCGCAGGAGACTGGGCACAACTAAAAGAAAGCTTTTAGACTACCTGGTGTGCACTGGCTCCTCCCACTATGACCCTCCTCCAAGCCTCAGTCAGGATACTGTGCCCGGAAGAGCTGACACAATAAGGAAGGATTTTGAATCCCGGGTAAGACTCATACCAGCCACACCAATCACACCGTATAACTCGTGATACTATACCCAGTTAACAGTATGAAACATAACTGAGCCTCTCAACAGATGGCTCATAACAATAACCCTTTAGTTAACAATAACTATATACAAGTATTGCAGACAATCCGCACTTGGGATGGGCGCCCAGCATCCACTACGGACTACGAGAAATAGATTTACCGGTGAGTAAAATCTTATTTTCTTTAACATCCTAGTGGATGCTGGGAACTCCGAAAGGACCATGGGGATTATACCAAAGCTCCCAAACGGGCGGGAGAGTGCGGATGACTCTGCAGCACCGAATGAGAGAACTCAAGGTCCTCCTCAGCCAGGGTATCAAATTTGTAGAATTTAGCAAACGTGTTTGCCCCTGACCAAGTTGCAGCTCGGCAAAGTTGTAAAGCCGAGACCCCTCGGGCAGCCGCCCAAGATGAGCCCACTTTCCTCGTGGAATGGGCTCTTACTGATTTAGGATGCGGCAATCCAGCCGCAGAATGCTCCAGCTGAATTGTGCTACAAATTCAGCGAGCAATAGTCTGCTTAGAAGCAGGAGCACCTATTTTGTTGGGTGCCTACAAGATAAAAAGCGAATCAGTTTTCCTGACTCCAGCCGTCCTGGAAATATAATTTTTTAAGGCCCTGACTACGTCCAGTAACTTGGAATCTTCCAAGTCCCTAGTAGCCGCAGGCACTACAATAGGTTGGTTCAAGTGAAAAGCTGATACCACCTTAGGGAGAAACTGGGGACGAGTCCTCAATTCTGCCCTATCCATATGGAAAATCAGATAAGGGCTTTTACATGACAAAGCCGCCCATTCTGACACACGCCTGGCCCAAGCCAAGGCCAATAACATGACCACTTTCCACGTGAGATATTTCAAATCCACAGTTTTAAGTGGCTCAAACCAATGTGATTTTAGGAAACTCAACACCACGTTGAGATCCCAAGGTGCCACAGGAGGCACAAAAGGGGGCTGAATATGTAGCACTCCCTTTAAAAATGTCTGAACTCCAGGCAGTGAAGCCAGTTCTTTCTGGAAGAAAACCGACAGAGCCGAAATCTGGACCTTAATGGAACCCAAGTTTAGGCCCATAGTCACTCCTGACTGTAGGAAGTGCAGAAAACGACCCAGCTGAAATTCCTCTGTTGGGGCCTTCCTGGCCTCACACCACGCAACATATTTTCGCCAAATACGGTGATAATGGTTTGCGGTTACTTCTTTCCTGGCTTTTATCAGCGTAGGAATGACTTCCTCCGGAATGCCCTTTTCCTTTAGGATCCGGAATTCAACCGCCATGCCGTCAAAAGCAGCCGCGGTAAGTCTTGGAACAGACAGGGCCCCTGCTGTAGCAGATCCTGTCTGAGCGGTAGAGGCCATGGGTCCTCTGATATCATTTCTTGAAGTTCTGGGTACCAAGCTCTTCTTGGCCCATCCGGAACCACGAGTATCGTTCTTACTCCTCGTTTTCTTATTATTCTCAGTACCTTTGGTATGAGAGGCAGAGGAGGGAATACATAAACCGACTGGTACACCCAGGGTGTCACTAGAGCGTCCACAGCTATTGCCTGAGGGTCCCTTGACCTGGCGCAATATCTAGTTTTTTGTTTAGGCGGGATGCCATCATGTCCACCTGTGGCCTTTCCCAACGGTTTACCAACAGTTGGCAGACTTCTGGATGAAGTCCCCACTCTCCCGGGTGTAGGTCGTGTCTGCTGAGGAAGTCTGCTTCCCAGTTGTCCACTCCCGGAATGAACACTGCTGACAGTGCTAAGACGTGATTTTCCGCCCATCGGAGAATCCTTGTGGCTTCTGCCATCGCCATCCTGCTTCTTGTGCCGCCCTGTCGGTTTACATGGGCGACTGCCGTGATGTTGTCTGATTGGATCAGTACCAGCTGGTTTTGAAGCAGAGGCCTTGCCAGACTTAGGGCATTGTAAATGGCCCTCAGTTCCAGAATATTTATGTGTAGGGACGACTCCTGTCTTGACCAAAGTCCTTGGAAATTTCTTCCCTGTGTGACTGCCCCCCAGCCTCGAAGGCTGGCATCCGTGGTTACCAGGACCCAGTCCTGTATGCCGAATCTGCGGCCCTCTTGAAGATGAGCACTCTGCAGCCACCACAGTAGAGATACCCTGGTCCTTGGAGACAGGGTTATCAGCCGATGCATCTGAAGATGCGATCCCGACCACTTGTCCAAGAGGTCCCACTGAAAGGTTCTTGCATGGAACCTGCCGAATGGAATTTTGCTTCGTAAGAAGCTACCATTTTTCCCAGGACTCGTGTGCAGTGATTGGTTTCAGGAGGTCTCTGACTAGAGATGACAGCTCCTTGGCTTTCTCCTGCGGGAGAAACACTTTTTTCTGTTCTGTGTCCAGAACCATCCCCAGGAACAGTAGGCGTGTGGTAGGAACCAGCTGTGACTTTGGAATGTATAGAATCCATCCGTGCTGTTGTAGCACTTCCCGAGATAGTGCTACTCCGACCAACAACTGCTCCTTGGACCTCGCCTTTATAAGGAGATCGTCCAAGTACGGGATAATTAAAACTTCCTTTTTCGAAGGAGTATAATCATTTCTGCCATTACCTTGGTAAAGACCCTCGGTGCCGTGGACAGTCCAAACGGCAGTGTTTGGAATTGGTAATGGCAATCCTGTAACACAAATCTGAGGTACTCCTGGTGAGGATGGTAAATGGGGACATGTAGGTAAGCCTCCTTGATGTCCAGGGATACCATGTAATCCCCCTCCTCCAGGCTTGCAATAACCGCCCTGAGCGATTCCATCTTGAACTTGAATTTTTTTATGTATGTGTTCAAGGATTTCAAATTTAAAATGGGTCTCACCGAACCGTCCGGTTTCGGTACCACAAACAGTGTGGAATAGTAACCCCGTCCTTGTTGAAGTAGGGGCACCTTGACTATCACCTGCTGGGAATACAGCTTGTGAATTGCCTCTAGCACAGCCTCCCTGCCTGAGGGAGTTGTCGGCAAGGCAGATTTGAGGAAACGGTGGGGGGGGAGACGCCCCGAATTCCAGCTTGTACCCCTGAGATACTACTTGAAGGATCCAGGGATCCACCTGTGAGCGAGCCCACTGATCGCTGAAATTTTTGAGGCGGCCCCCCACCGTACCTGGCTACGCCTGTGGAGCCCCCGCGTCATGCGGTGGACTCAGAGGAAGCGGGGGAAGAATTTTGATTCTGGGAACTGGCTGACTGGTGCAGCTTTTTTTTCCTCTTCCCTCGTCTCTGTGCAGAAAGGAAGCGCCTTTTACCCGCTTGCTTTTCTGAAGCCGAAAGGACTGTACCTGATAATACAGTGCTTTCTTAGGCTGTGAGGAAACCTGAGGTAAAATTTTTTCCTTCCCAGCTGTTGCTGTGGATACGAGGTCCCTGAGACCATCCCCAAACAATTCCTCACCCTTATAAGGCTCTATGTGCCTTTTAAAGTCAGCATCACCTGTCCAGTGTCGGGTCTCTAATACCCTCCTGACAGAATGGACATTGCATTAATTCTGGATGCCAGCCGGCAAAATATCCCTCTGTGCATCCCTCATATATAAGACGACGTCTTATGTTCGCAAAATAGTATCCCTGTTTGACAGGGTTACAGACCACGCTGCAGCAGCACTATCTGCAGGTCTCAGTCTAGTACCTGAGTGTGTAAATACAGACTTCAGGATAGCCTCCTGCTTTTTATCAGCAGGTACCTTCAAAGTGGCCGTATCCTAAGACGGCAGTGCCACCTTTTTTGACAAACATGTGAGCGCCTTATCCACCCTAGGGGATATCTCCCAGCGTAACTTATCCTCTGGCAGGAAAGGGTACGCCATCAGTAACTTTTTAGAAATTACCAGTTTCTTATCGGGGAACCCACGCTTTTTCACACTTCATTCACTCATTTGATGGGGGAACAAAACACTGCCTGCTTTTCTCCCCAAACATAAAACCCTTTTTTAGTGGTACTTGGGTTAATGTCAGAAATGTGTAACACATTTTTTATTGCCGGGATCATGTAACGGATGTTCCGAGTGGATTGTGTATGTGTCTCAACCTCGTCGACACTGGAGTCAGACTCCGTGTCGACATCTGTGTCTGCCATCTGAGGGAGCGGGCGTTTTTGAGCCCCTGATGGCCTTTGAGACGCCTGGGCAGGCGCGGGCTGAGAAGCCGGCTGTCCCATAGCTGTTACGTCATCCAGCCTTTTATGTAAGGAGTTGACACTGTCGGTTTATACCTTCCACCTATCCATCCACTCTGGTGTCGGCCCCACAGGGGGCGACATCACATTTATCGGCATCTGCTCTGCCATCACATAAGCCTCCTCATCAAACGTGTCGACACAGCCGTACCGACACACCGCACACACACAGGGAATGCTCTGACTGAGGACAGGACCCCACACAGCCCTTTGGGGAGACAGAGAGAGAGTATGCCAGCACACACCAGAGCGCTATATAATGTAGGGATTAACACTATATTGAGTGAATTTTTCCCAATAGCTGCTTGTATATACAATATTGCGCCTAAATTTAGTGCCCCTCCTCTCTTTTTAACCCTTTGAGCCTGAAAACCACAGGGGAGAGCCTGGGGAGCTGTCTTCCAGCTGCACTGTGAAAAGAAAATGGCGCCAGTGTGCTGATTGAGATAGCTCCGCCCCTTTTTCGCTGACTTTTCTCCCGCTTTTTTATGGATTCTGGCAGGGGTATTTATCACATATATAGCCTCTGGGGCTATATATTGTGATATATTTGCCAGCCAAGGTGTTTTTATTGCTGCTCAGGGCGCCACCCCCAGCGCCCTGCACCCTTAGTGACCGGAGTGTGAAGTGTGCATGAGGAGCAATGGCGCACAGCTGCAGTGCTGTGCGCTACCTTGGTGAAGACTGATGTCTTCTGCCGCCGATTTTCCGGACCTCTTCTTGCTTCTGGCTCTGTAAGGGAGACGGCGGCGCGGCTCCGGGAACGAACACCAAGGCCAGTTCCATGCGGTCGATCCCTCTGGAGCTAATGGTGTCCAGTAGCCTAAGAAGCCCAAGCTAGCTGCAAGCAGGTAGGTTCGCTTCTTCTCCCCTTAGTCCCTCGATGCAGTGAGCCTGTTGCCAGCAGGTCTCACTGTAAAATAAAAAACCTAAAATAAACTTTCTTTCTAGGAGCTCAGGAGAGCCCCTAGTGTGCATCCAGCTCGGCCGGGCACAGAAATCTAACTGAGGCTTGGAGGAGGGTCATAGTGGGAGGAGCCAGTGCACACCAGGTAGTCTAAAAGCTTTCTTTTAGTTGTGCCCAGTCTCCTGCGGAGCCGCTATTCCCCATGGTCCTTTCGGAGTTCCCAGCATCCACTAGGACGTTAGAGAAACAAACATATTTGTATATGTTTTTGCAAACCCACAAATGTATTGCATAAGCTCTAAGAATAGGTTTGTCAAGGTGCTTCCACTTATGCAAAAATATTCAAATTAGGTAATTAGTGCAAATTAATGATAATTTCTCTGTGATTATGGAAATTAAATATATGAACTGTATATTTAGCTTTTTATATTGTAATGTAATGTAATACAGTATTTAGATGACAGGTTTACTTTAAGATTTTGGCTACATAAATGGAACCTGATCCTTTACTCAGACCCCTTACTTCTTCATAGATGTACAAAACACATTCTAAAAAAATGCAATAAAACGTAAAATAATCTTGATTTCCTTATGTGATATTAATGACTTGTTTGTAAGATTAATTTATTTATAACATTTTCAGAATGGATTGGGTGGAAACCATGTTTGAAAAAGAAAAACGGGTAGGTTCATTCTTTGATGTCTGGGAAAGTTACAACACAACACAAACTGTTTCAATATGCGAGTGAATCCACAGAAGCCTATGTCTGACTTCGTGGTATGGATTACGGGATCCTCCCATTGCTTTTGATTCCTTTGCTCCCCCAAACTTTATTTTGATGTGGGAGGTGATCGCCACACATTCTACTGGGTTTTGAACTTCCCGACAGTCGGGAATATAACTGCATACCGTATACGAGTATAATTAAAAGAAAATCAAAGGGACAAAGACCAGTATGTATAATAATTTTATAAATATGCGCAAATACATAAAAGACGTTAAAATATTAATACATAAAAATAAACTACAGTATATTATCTCCTGGTTGTAAGAGTAAATTAAATATACTGTTAAAGTTTTGTCCTTTGCAAAGGAGCAGGTAGTGCATTTTTATGGTTACATTTCTAGAAGCCCATCATTTTCTCTCCAGTAATAGTGACAAAACTATACAGTATATTGGAGTTTTGGGCCCTATTGAAAAAAACTGGGTGAAAGGAAATGCTTTAGGTTTCTCACAAAACAGAAGGAGAAGGTTCCTGATACATGCATATCAGTGGATCAAGTAATAAGACTGAATAGTCCTTTCATTTTATTTGGACTGGAGTTACATTTAGAAATGAAAGACAAACTTTTGTCAGAGATAGTCTATGAACTGTTTTTAGTTGTTTCTGCAAGAAATATATTCTGTCCAAGGACAGGGTATAAGAAAGAGCTTAATCTACAGGGTGTTGAGTATAGTCTTTATGGACAGGATGTTGCTTGGGAAATAAAGTACAATTGCGGTGGAGACAATGCAGTTGTCCTTTTCGGGATAATATTTAACCATTTGTTTAGTGGTTACTGGAATAGTGTAAATAGTTCTTTGTGTTAGCTGGTGCATAGTAAGCTGAAGTGGGGATATAGTATTATTGATAACTTCTAAAGAAATATCCAGCAAATAAATATATGATAGGTGGTGAATGCAAGTGAAAGGATTCAAGTTCCACACCAATGTGCATACAGCAGTTTGAATTTGGCACCACCTGCAAGCCAATCGTGGCTCATGTCCGGATGGCTAATCTGGACCAGTTGTCAAGAGCCTGTTATAACTTGCTATATCATAGCTCCACCTTCACACGGCAGCTTATGTTAGACATTGTGAAAGGGAAGTCAGTCTGACAGTGGAGAAAAGTTCCAGCGGCCGTGGAAGAGAGAGGTGTGCACTGAAGGGAGGCAAATAGATTTGCAAAGCTCACCATTATAGTCTGTTCTGCCAAAACGGGTAGACACCTGTGGGCAACCATTACCTATCTCTAATAACCCTTTTCCACCGACTTCAAAATCCTGGGTTTTTGCACGTGAACGCACATCAAACCAGGATTTTGGTCAGTGTAAAAGCAAACTACACTGGACTGCGTCCCAGGTTCCTGACCCTTCTCTTTGCATGGGTCATCAGTGGAAAAGGGGTACTGATCTTCCCCTAGACCAAAAAAAAAAAAAGCAGGTCCCACAGGATTGGCTGTGTGCATTGCAGCCATAAGCAATTCTGCAGTATATCCTCATCAAATCACCACCTGAGGCATCCAAGTCTCTCATTTCTCCCCATTCAGTGGATCTGCAGGTAATGCTAAGAGCACTCTGCTGCTCGCCTGTGCTGGACTGTTCTTCACCATGGCCATCCTCAACCTCATAGCAGTGGCTCTATGCACTGATTACTGGTACGAGACAAATGCACATAGGCATAGGACTGTTTCAGGAAACTGGAATGACCTGACTACAGGTACTCCCCTGTGCAGCACCTGCCTCTCCAAAGGGGTCAGCTATGGAGCAGGGCCACCCACTGGGGAACACACTGGTGAGCCATTGCAGCCACAGCTTTTGCTCTATGATCTCTGGAGGAAACGCCACTTGGAAGGTTTCGACAAGGACACAGAGGAACTCAAATGGTATCCTTGGCACTGATTGGGGGGGGGGGGGGTCATCATGTGACAATATTGGAGTACAGTACCTATGACCTGCCCCCTTAGCCTGGCATTATTAGGGTACTTATTTCCTGACCCTGGGTCAGACAATATTGGGGTGGGGAGCACAGTAACAGTGGGGCTGGGATATCACATTACTAGGGTTGGGCTGAGACAACAATGTGGCAAAGGTCAGGGCTGATCAGTGATACAGTGCATCTAACCAAGGTCTTTGGCATAATGCGACACAGGTAGTGGTTTTGCTCATCCTAAGGCTGCATTGTACAGGGCTGGGGTTGTCATGTGTATTCTGGTGGCATACTATAAATTGATCATGGCAACCCAATTCTTGCCCCCAGTACTGCCCTAACTGCTACCTAATCCTTAACTCTGCCCAAGTACTGCTTGCCCCCCCAGTACTACCCCAAATGCTATCAACCCTTGCCCCCTCACTGCCCCAACTGATGCATGCCATTATCCCTTTACTCCCATCTTCTGCCTGACCATAGTGCTGCCCAATGCTGACTACCCCAGTACTGATCCAACTACTGCCTGCCCTTAAACCCTCCTCTCTGCTGCCTGCCTCTACCCCCAAGCTCTACCCTAACTGCTGCCTACCCCAGCACCAACCAAACTATTGCCTGCTTCCAATACTTCCCCAACTCATGCCTGCCTCCAGCTCTACCCCAATTGCTGCCTGCTATTAGCTTGCTCTACCTCAACTACTACCTTCCCAACCAGAACAGCCCAAGGTGCCACCTGATTCCAAACCAGCACTGTATCAACTGTACCTGCCATTGCACCACCTCTCTGCCCCCAGTACTGCACCTGATGGCTATGTGAGATCAAAACAATGTATTTACAGTATAAACATTATCACTACTGAAAATATGACCGTGACTTGCCACGGTTATATGTAGGGAATGTGGGGTGGTCTGATGCTGTGGGGTGCTCAAGACTTAACCTGTAATAGGATCCAGAAACAGTAATGTAGGACCCTGGGAAACCAAATATTTTTTCACTCAATGCGAATCACTTAGGGTACAATGCAGTGGCGTCAGAAGGCGGGTGCGGGGGGTGCGGCCCGCACCCAGGTGTCACCCTCTGAAGGGGTAACACCAAAGTGCCAGCTCTTCTGCAGTGACAGGAGCCGAGTGCTGCAGTGTGCTAATCCTCTGCAGCACTCTGCTCCTGTCACAGGTAAGGGGTAGGCACTGCGCTGCACAGTCTCCAGGGGTCAGCTAGCATTTCCACCACGGGTAAGCTGGACACGCCCCCGGATTAAAGAGGAGATTAGTAAGGCCACGCCCCCTTTTCGGACAGCCACGGCTTCGGCAAGGTGAGTGGGGGGTGCAGTAGTGCAGAGTGCGCACCAAGTGTCACCACACCTGGTGACGCCTCTGGTACAATGCCCTACATAGAGGAAAGGACACATAGGCAGGATGACATAAGGCCCTGGCATAAATAGGTGCCAGCAGGCTGTTAGGAATAAGAGGAGTCAATAAGGACTAGAATAAATCCTGCTGGTGAAGAGTGCCATATAAATAAAATTATTATTTTTAAGTCATCCGGAGATAATTGCTATTGGTTATTCTTGTTCTGAATGGTTTTATTGTGTTTCAGTTATTTTTGGTCACGCAGTGTTCAGAAGTTTTAGTTGAGGTTCATAGGTAATGCACCACACCCTGCAGTTATTTCTCTAACGTCCTAAGTGGATGCTGGGGACTCCGTAAGGACCATGCTGGGGACTCCGTAAGGACCATGGGGATTAGCGGCTCCGCAGGAGACTGGGCACAACTAAAGAAAGCTTTAGGACTACCTGGTGTGCACTGGCTCCTCCCACCAAGACCCTCCTCCAGACCTCAGTTAGATTCTTGTGCCCGGCCGAGCTGGATGCACACTAGGGGCTCTCCTGAGCTCCTAGAAAGAAAGTATATTTAGGTTTTTTATTTTCAGTGAGATCTGCTGGCAACAGACTCACTGCAGCGAGGGACTAAGGGGAGAAGAAGCGAACCTACCTAACTGGTGGTAGTTTGGGCTTCTTAGGCTACTGGACACCATTAGCTCCAGAGGGATCGACCGCAGGACCCGACCTTGGTGTTCGTTCCCGGAGCCGCGCCGTCGTCGCCCTTACAGAGCCAGAAGCACGAAGAAGGTCCGGAAAATCGGCGGCAGAAGACTTCGGTCTTCACCAAGGTAGCGCACAGCACTGCAGCTGTGCGCCATTGCTCCTCATGTACACCTCACACTTCGGTCACTGATGGGTGCAGGGCGCTAGGGGGGGCGCCCTGAGGGCAATAAATAACACCTTGGTTGGCAAAATATACATCATATATAGTCCCAGAGGCTATATAGATGTAAAATTACCCCTGCCAGTATCACAGAAAAAGCGGGAGAAAGTCCGACAAAAAGGGGGCGGGGCTTCTCCCTCAGCACACTGGCGCCATTTTCTCTTCACAGTGCAGCTGGAAGACAGCACCCCAGACTCTCCCCTGTAGTTTCAGGCTCAAAGGGTTAAAAAGAGAGGGGAAGCACTAAATTTAAGCGTAATATATGTATACAAGCAGCTATTTGGGGAAAAATCACTCAGTTATAGTGTTAATCCCTGCATTATATAGCGCTCTGGTGTGTGCTGGCATACTCTCTCTCGGTCTCCCCAAAGGACTTTGTGGGGTCCTGTCCTCAGTCAGAGCATTCCCTGTGTGTGTGCGATGTGTCGGTACGGCTGTGTCGACATGTTGGATGAGGAAGGTTACGTGGAGGCGGAGCAGAGGCCGATAAATGGGATGTCGCCCCCTGTGGGGCCGACACCAGAGTGGATGGATAGGTGGAAGGTATTAACCGACAGTGTCAACTCCTTACATAAAAGGCTGGATGACGTAACAGCTGTGGGACAGCCGGCTTCTCAGCCCGCGTCTGCCCAGGCGTCTCAAAGGCCATCAGGGGCTCAAACAACGCCCGTTATCTCAGATGGCAGACACAGATGTCGACACGGAGTCTGACTCCAGTGTCGACGAGGTTGAGACATATACACAATCCACTAGGAACATCCGTTACATGATCTCGGCAATGAAAAAATGTGTTACGCATTTTCTGACATGAACCCAAGTACCACATAAAAGGGGTTTTATTTTTGGGGAGTAAAAACAGCCAGTGTTTTGTTCCCCCATCAAATGAATGAATGAATGAAGTGTGTAAAGAAGCGTAGTTTCCCCCGATATGAAACTGGTATTTTCTAAAAAGTTACTGATGGCGTACCCTTTCCCGCCAGAGGATAGGTCACGTTGGGAGATATCCCTTAGGGTGGATAAGGCGCTCACACGTTTGTCAAAAGGTGGCACTGCCGTCTTAGGATACGGCCACCTTGAAGGAACCTGCTGATAAAAAGCAGGAGGCGATCCTGAAGTCTGTATTTACACACTCAGGTTATATACAGAAACCTGCAATTGCCTCAGCATAAATAGTGCTGCTGTAGCGTGGTCTGACACCCTGTCAGATAATATTAATACGCTAAGACAGGGATAATATTTTGCTAACATTGAGCATATTTAAGACGTTGTCTTATATATATAGGATGCACAGAGGGATATTTGCCGGCTGGCATCCAGAATTAATGCAATGTCCATTCTGCCAGGAGGGTAGTAGAAACCCGGCAGTGGACAGGTGATACTGCATTTAAAAGGCACATGGAGATTCTGCCTTATAAGGGTGAGGAATTGTTTGGGGATGGTCTCTGGGACCTCGCATCCACAGCAACAGCTGGGAAGAAAATTTTTTACCTCAGGTTTCCTCACAAAAGCCTAAAGAAAGCACCGTATTTTCAGGTACAGTCCTTTCGGCTTCAGAAAAGCAAGCGGGTCAAAGGCGCTTTCTTTCTGCACAGAGACAAGGGAAGAAGGAAAAATCTGCACCAGTCAGCCAGTTCCAGGATCAAATATCTTCCCTCGCTTCCTCTGAGTCCACTGCATGACGCTGGGGCTCCACAGGTGGAGACAGGTGCGGTGGGGGCGCGTCTCGGGAACTGCAGGGATCAGTGGGCTTGCCCACAGGTGGATCCCTAGGTTCTGCAAGTAGTATCACAGGGATACAGGCTGGAGTTCGAGACGACTCCCCCTCGCCGTTGCCTCACATCAGCCTTGCCTGCTGCCCTCGGAGAAAGGTAGTACTGGCGGCAATTCACAAGCTGTACTTCCAGCAGGTGAAATCAAGGTACCCCTCCTTCAACAAGGCCGGGGTTACTATTCCAAAAGTTGTGGTACCGAAACCAGACGGTTCGGTGAGACCCATTCTAAAATTGAAATCCTTGAACACTTATATACGAAGGTTCAAGTTCAAAATGGAAACGCTTAGGGCGATTATTGCAAGCCTGGAAATTTTCAGGGTATCACTGGACATCAAGGATACTTACCTGCATGTCCCTATTTACCCTCGTCACCAGGTGTACCTCAAAATTGTGGTACAGGATTGTCATTACCAATTCCAGACGTTGCCGTGGATCTGTCCCCGGCACCGAGGGTATTTACCAAGGTAATGCCCGAAGTACTTATCCCGTACTTGGACGATCTCCTTATAAAGGCGAGGTCCAGGGAGCAGTTGTTCGTCGGAGTAGCACTATCTCGAGAAGTGATACAACAGCACGGCTGGATTCTGAATATTCCAAAGTCGCAGCTGGTTCCTACGACGCGTCTACTGTTCCTGGGTATGGTTCTGGACACAGAACAGGATAAAACGGGTTTCTCCCGGAGGAAAAGTCCAAGGAGTTGGCGTCTCTAGACAGAGACCTCCTAATACAAATACAGGTATCGGTGCATCTATGCACGCGAGCCTTGGGACAGATGGTAGCTTCTTACGAAGACTTTCCATTCGCCAAGTCCCATGCAAGGATCTTCCAGTGGGATCTGTTGGACAAGTGATCCGGGTCGCATCCTCAGATGCATCGGCGGATAACCCTGTCTCCAAGGGCCAGGGTGTCGCTGTGGTGGTGACTGCAGAGTGCTCATCTTCTAGGGGGCCGCAGATTCGGCATACAGGACTGGGTCCTGGTGACCACGGATGCCAGCCTTCAAGGCTGGGGGGCAGTCACACAGGGAAGAAACTTCCAAGGCCTATGGAAAAGTCAGGAGACTTCCCTACACATAAATGTTCTGGAACTATGGGCCATTTACAATGCCCTAAGTCAGGCTAGACCCCTGCTTCAACACCGGCCGGTGCTGATCCAGTCAGACAACATCACGGCGGTCGCTCATGTAAACCGACAGGGCGGCACAAGAAGCAGGATGGTGATGGCAGAAGCCACAAGGATTCTCCCATGGGCGGAAAATCATGTGTTAGCACTGTCAGCAGTGTTCATTCCCGGAGTGGACAACTGAGAAGCAGGCTTTCTCAGCAGACACGACCTCCACCCGAGAGAGTGGGGACTTCATCCAGAAGTCTTCCAAATGATTGTACACCGTGGGGAAAGGCCACAGGTGGACAGGATGGCGTCCCGCCTCAACAAAAAGCTACAAAGATATTGCGCCAGGTCAAGGGACCCTCAGGCGATAGCTGTGGACGCTCTGGTAACACCGTGGGTGTACCAGTCGGTGTATGTGTTCCCTTCTCTGCCTCTCATACCCAGGGTAATAAGAATAATAATAAGGAGAGGAGTAAGAAGTTCCGGGTGGCCAAGAAGAGCTTGGTACCCAGAACTCCAAGAAATGATCTCAGAGGACCCATGGCCTCTGCCGCTCAGACAGGACCTGCTGCAGCAGGGGGCCTGTCTGTTCCAAGACGTACCGCGGCTGCGTTTGACGGCATGGCGGTTGAACGCCGGATCCTGAAGGAAAAGGGCATTCCGGAGGAAGTTATCCCTACGCTATTTAAAGCTAGGAAAGAAGTGAACGCAAACCATTATCACCGCATATGGCGGAAATAGGTTGCGTGCTGTGAGGCCAGTAAGGCCCAAAGGAGGAATTTCAGCTAGGTCGCTTTCTGCACTTCCTACAAGTCAGAGGTGACAATGTTCCTAAAATTGGGTTCCATTAAGGCCCAGATTTCGGCTCTATCGATTTTCTTCCAAAATAGAACTGGCTTCACTGCCTGAAGTTCAGACTTTTGTTAAGGGAGTGCTGCATAGTCAGCCCCCGTTTGTGCCTCCTGTGGCACCGTGGGATCTCAACGTAGTGTTGGATTTCCTGAAGTCGCATTGGGTTGAGCCACTTAAATCCGTAGAGCTACAATACCTCACGTGGAAAGTGGTCATGCTGTGGGCCTTGGCGTCGGCCAGGCGTGTATCAGAATTGGCGGCTTTGTCAAAAGCCCTTCTCTGTATTTTATATGGATAAGGCGGAATTGAGGACTCGTTCCCAATTCCTTCCAAAGGTGGTAGCAGTTTTTCATGTGAACCAACCTATTGTGGTGCCTGCGGCTACTTGGGACTTGGAGGATTCCAAGTTTCTGGACGTAGTCAGGGCCCTGAAAAGTATATGTTTCCAGGACGGCTGGAGTCAGGAAAACTGACTCGCTATTTATCCTGTATGCACCCAACAAGCTGGGTGCTCCTGCTTCTAAGCAGACTATGGCTCGCTGGATCTGTAGCACGATTCAACTTGCACATTCTGCGGCTGGACTGCCGCACCCTAAATCTGTGAAAGCCCATTCCACGAGGAAAGTGGGCTCATCTTGGGCGGCTGCCCGAGGGGTCTCGGCTTTACAAATTTGCCGAGATGTTACTTGGTCGGGTTAAAACACTCTTGCAAGAGTCTACAAGTTTGATACCCTGGCTGAGGAGGACCTTGAGTTTGCTCATTCGGTGCTGCAGAGTCACCCGCACTCTCCTGCCCGTTTGGGAGCTTTGGTATAATCCCCATGGTCCTTACGGAGTCCCCAGCATCCACTTAGGACGTTAGAGAAAATAAGATTTTACTCACCGGTAAATCTATTTCTCGTAGTCCGTAGTGGATGCTGGGCGCCCATCCCAAGTGCGGATTGTCTGCAATACTTGTATATAGTTATTGCCTAACTAAAGGGTTATTGTTGAGCCATCTGTTGAGGCTCAGTTGTTATCATACTGTTAACTGGATATGGTATCACGAGTTATACGGTGTGATTGGTGTGGCTGGTATGAGTCTTACCCGGGATTCAAAATCCTTCCTTATTGTGTCAGCTCTTCCGGGCACAGTATCCTAACTGAGGTCTGGAGGAGGGTCTTGGTGGGAGGAGCCAGTGCACACCAGGTAGTCCTAAAGCTTTCTTTAGTTGTGCCCAGTCTCCTGCGGAGCCGCTAATCCCCATGGTCCTTACGGAGTCCCCAGCATGGTCCTTACGGAGTCCCCAGCATCCACTACGGACTACGAGAAATAGATTTACCGGTGAGTAAAATCTTATTTTTTGTTACCTGTTTAACACATTAGGCCTTTGAGAATAGGCTTCTGTTTGCTTTAATAGTGCAATAGTTTGTTTGGCACATATTTAGTAGGGATGTAGTTATGTGACCGGCGGTCAGGATCCCGGCTGATTCAGAGTCCGACAGTCGGCATGCCGACTAAAATGGACTATTCCCATTCGTGGGTGTCCATGACATCTATAGAGTGGGAATAGAACCTGTGGTGAGCACAGCGAGCCACCTGCATGGCGAACACAGCCAGCCTGCAAGGGGGGTCATTGCACTCGCCACCCCGCCAGAAATCTAAAGACCAGGATCCCGGTGTCGGTATGGTGACCGGTGGGATCCACACATGCTGGTCACCTGTACCCAACCAATATTTAATATAGGGTTAGCAAACTGCATGGTATTGTAATTATTGTCTACTTACATGTGCTGTATATTGTTTATGAGTCAAGGTAACAATGACAACTTTGGTGAGAATCTTTTGTGCTTGTCTCATCCTTTCCACTTTTCTTCCAGGCGCAAGTGGGTACTACACCCGGGTGTAAGGTTGCATTTTTCCACCTGTTGTGCAAGTACTGTTAAGTGAAAATGCAGGATCTGAGGCCAAAAAAGCCAGTGATGCTTTATTTAATCCTGTGGAGAAAAAAAGTTTACTTTGCCACAGCAGTAAAGGGGCATTGTCGTTGTCAAAGAGAAAGGACAGTACTGACTCCTTGTCTTTCTCTCCAGAGATCATACCTCGCTAAGCCTCGGACCTCTGCCAGATGTAAAGTGACGATAGCACACTCAAGTGACTCCTCTAGCAGTAACCTTAACAATAACACAGGCGAAGTTCACGAAGGACGTGTTTGTGGATATACAAACAGATGCAGACCAGCACTGAAACATACTGTATTGCAGTATTTCGCACGTGCGGGGACTCAGCAGGGCTGTAATGATGTAAAATTAGTTATAGTACTGTTGGTAAAAATGACATATATTTCTGTAGAGAGCTGGATGAATTTTGATAAGGTCATCCCATATATTGTACGCAGAATTTCATTTAACTCTACATCAGGCTAACCGTGTGCATGTAAAAAAAAAAGGGGGAAAGTACAACGTGTCGGGCGCTAATGTTATAATATAGGTGTAAAAAAGAATACATTTAATATGCAGACAATTAGTTGGCTGCCTTCACATTATGGACCTGGAGATCCACCAAAAAAATGTAAAGACAAACAGATATATTATAAAGGCACACATAAACATTGTCAGCTTCTGGTTTAATACAAATGCATAATTAGCAATTTATTAAAATTAAAACAAGCTGTAATAGCTTAAAATATCCACATTAAGAGACATTTAACACATACACAACAGGGAATAGCATAAATATTAGTAGCTCCATATGCAAGCTAGCAGGTTGCTGTTAGTTAGACCCTCTAATCTTTTAACTGATTAGTATGCACGTGCAATGGAAATTAATGGGGATGAAATGTTCAGTTCTCAAAATAGCAGTGTGAGGTAATGAATAATAATAATATACTTCACCCTTCCATTTGGAAAGTATTTGTTAAGAGCGCTATGGTCCCGTGTGTCCTCCTCTTATATTACTGTGCAGCTTAAAGTCCCAGCAATGGGTATAGGAGATGGAGGGCTGTAGCTGTAGCCACAAGATATACGCTTGACAGCGGCTTGTGGAGACCAGGGGATGCACGATTGGCAGCAGCTTGTGGAGACCAGGGGACGCTCGTTGGAATTGCGTGTTGTAGCTTTAGGGTTCGGTGCTTCCGACTTCGGTTTTTGCATTCCACCAGCGGTCCACCTGTTGTGTAGTCACCTGACGTGTTTCTAAACCCACAAGAACGGCGGTTTCATCAGAGGGTGGGTCACTGGTTGCCATAGCTTCTTTTTATCCCCATAAGAGATTCCTGATTGGATAATTCATTTTAACTCATAGTAGGGTTAAGCTGTGTGAGGGAAGGGGGGAGGGTTATTGTTAGGGTTAGGCTGCGGGGGGAGAGGGGGTGTTATGGCTACTGAAGGGGACAGTTAGGTTTAGCCTGTGTCTGGGAGGCGGTTAAGGTTAGGCTGTGGGAGGGGTGGGTTAGCTGTAGAATACTTATTAAAGATTGACGGCCTTTTCAGTGTCGGAATCCTGCTGCCAACCCGTTGGTGTACACATGGTATTTCCTTGCTTATTTTAGTGGAGTGGGCAACCTAGTACATACCTCCCAATACTGGGGAGGACGGGGTCACGCACCCAAAACATGGGCATGTCAGAGGCCATGCCTACTTTTGTGCATATTTTGGGGATATGAATGCATGTCTCACCCACCTTATCATATTCCATTCATCACTACAGCAGAGACAGAGTTCCTTCTCCCCCCTCCCCCCCCCCTACGGGACACTACCGAGGGGTGTAGGAGTAACTCTGTTGATATAAGCAGCACATGGCTGGATTATACTGGTGGTAGAGTACCCGCTAGGGCAGTGTTTTACAATCCTGGTCTTCAAGGAACATAAACAGATCTATTTTAAGGATAGCCATACTGGAGCACAGGTGACTTAGAACCTTAGTAATTTTGATTTAACCATCTGTGCTCAAGCATGGATATCCTTAAACCTGGATTGTTAGGGGGGAATTCAAATGAGGGTGGTTTTTTTTTCTATTTTCTATTTCTATTCAATTAGTGGACTGAAAAAGGGACACAGTGATTTCTATAGAAATCACCACGTCTTTTTTCATGCAGCTCCAGAGCAAAGCCTTTTTTTTTTCTAAAATTGTTATTTTTAGAAAAAATCACCAGGACTTGCTCAGGCACCTTGGGGCTCCCTCCCTAAGGACTAATTAAGCAACCGGAAGTTCCCAGTTAGCTTAATTAATCAGTAATTACTCACCTGCCAAAGCTTTGTCTTCTGTGAGTGTGTGTAAGTATGTGTGAATGTGTGTGTATGAGTGTCTGTGTGTGTATGTGTGACCCTGGTGTGTGTTTACCCCCTCCCCCCTCCAGTGTACAGTATTCCCCCCCCAGAGGCAGCGGCTGGCAGAACTACATCTCCCAGCAGCCCTTGAGCATCCCAGCCGCCCACTCGTCCCAGTGCAAAGATGGAGGGGAGACAACCAGGAGCAACAAAGACCACTGGAGATAAAATTAGGCATGAGGTACTCAAGGTTTTTTAACTCGCTAAACCTCACACCCAATTGAATTCCCCCATTAATGTGTCTTGAACTGCCCTAGATTATTCAGCTCTGTGTTGATTAGCTGAGGGCTGGTTGGTACTAGCAGGGGGAACCCACACTGCTGGTTTCTTTGCTCTAGTACCATCAGTCCTAGCTGGCATCTATAGTTTTGTGGAACCCAAGCTTTCTGTATCTCTGATTATGCCAACCTTATCCTAGGATAGAAGCACTATCATAATAGATAATTAATTACATTAAAGAAAAGCTAAAACAATATTAGGACATTCATTGAAAGATTGCAGGAAGCCAAATGCAAGTTGAACCAGAATACAATATTCAGCTAAATGACAAATCTTGAATAGTACCATTATGATGATGCAGTCACCAGAAAACTGTTAACCAATGTGCAAATATTTAAATGGGCCAATACCAATCTTTATAAACTACTGTATTATGAAAGGATAATTATTTCCTAGAGAAGCTCTTCATAATAAAACTCGCAGTTATACATTTGACTGATTCATCATCAGAGAAAACTATTCTTTTAACTTGTTTTACAGAAAGTATTATATTCACTTTGTTATGTGAAAGTAAATCTTAGCATTGATCATCAATCTATCTATTCTTATGGCAAATTATAGATCTATATTATTATTCTACTACTAACTTTTGTTATAATGAGCTATTTTATTTTCCCTTTGTTGTGAGTGGAATCTATTAAATTGATATACCTGGCATTTAATAGCCCCATGTATCTTTGATACTTTGTCCAGGGAATATATAAGGAAAAGTTCTTTATTCCTTTTAATCTAAAAAACCATTTAATTTCAAAGTCGCTATTTAAACCTACAGGTTGTTATGTACGTATTGTGCAGATTAGTTTAAATGAACATTTTCAAAACACTTATTTTCCTTTTTTTCTCTTCCACCAATTATAGACCACAAAATTTAGTAAGGGATTTCATTTTTAAAGAGAGCAGATATAGTAGGGCAACTATAAACCTTTCCTAATATTCTGAGTGACCCCCTCTCTTATCTTCCTAGATGTTCTTCGTATGTATTGTGTTTTGCATCCACATTCCACCACATATCAGTGATGAGCGGTCAGGTGAGACTGAGCTTATCCTGGCATAGTCAAGGATGCTCCAGAGTTTACTGGACTAAGGGGGTAATTCAGACCTGATCGCTGGGCTGCTAATTTTGCTGTCCTGCGTTCAGATAGTCACCGCCTTCAGGGGGAATGTAAATTTGCCGTGCAAGTGTGCGGTCCCATGTATATGCAGAGCTGCAAAAATCCACTGTGTGCAGTCTCTGTGCAGCCCAGGACTTACTCCTACAGTGAGATGAGAACAGGCTGATCGGGTCCAGATCTGGTGTCCGACACCCTCCCTAAAAACACTTGGGTATGCCGGCGTTTTTACAAACACTCCCAGTAAACAGTCAGTTGCCACCCACGAACGGCCTCCTCCTGTCAATCACCTTGCGAACACCCGTGTGCTCGGATTTTTCGCACCATCTCGTCGCTGACCGGTGATGCCCGTTGTCCGACGTGCGCGCGCATTGCGGTGCATACACATGCACAGTTAGTACCTGATTGCCCACCTGATTGCCCGCTGTGCGAAAACGCACAGCAGCAATCAGGTCTGAATCATCCCCTATGACAGATGAGGCTCTGCCTCACCTTCCTACCTTATCCGCACATCACTGATCAAAACTCACCAAATTTTCAGCCTGCCGCACCTTAATATAATGCTCACATGAACCCTCAGGTTTATATACAATATGTGTCTGCAGGGGAGAATTTAGGGGTCAGGCCGCCCCTGGATTCACAACCTTATTAGTCGCACCACATCATGTCACTGCCCCCCTTCATGTTTGCAAAGTAGCATCAACCTCACCCCCCCCCCCCCTTCACAATATACTGACCATTTCCCCCTTCCCTCACCAGTTACAAAAAAAAATAAAAAATTGTGTTGAGAAAAACAAAGCCTCACTGCCCATTACACAGAATGGTGTTTCATGTTATGAATTCTTTAATTTAAAGTTTCTGTGCTGTGGTAGATTGTGAAATCTGTCATTTCATCTCATTATTTTTTCCCAGTTTTACAATGAATGTAATCACACTTCTAATGCCAACTGACTTCAATTTATTTTGACTTGTTGCTGTTGTGGCACATTTTATAAATCTAAGTTTTTATGAAATACAGCTGGCCAAGGAAGGATAGTTCATTAGACGGGTCAGTGGTAATATTTTTTTCTATTTGTTTGTGTTGATGATTATATAATGTAGTACAATGAAAATGAATGTTAATAAATTATTCACTATTTCCTTTAGGTTTAGATATCAGTAATTTTTCTCAATTTATCATTCTGCCATTCCTGCAGATCTGTCAGCAAATAACTTTTTTTTTTGGTAAATTTCTTTTGAAAGCTGTATTAATCCGGTGACTACTGTAGGAGATCTTCTATGTATACAACTACAAATAAAATTTTAGTGGTTTTCTGCGATCATGTGACCAATACAAATTTCTTATGTTCACTTCAAAGGAATG
This sequence comes from Pseudophryne corroboree, assembly GCF_028390025.1. Classification (NCBI taxonomy): domain Eukaryota; kingdom Metazoa; phylum Chordata; class Amphibia; order Anura; family Myobatrachidae; genus Pseudophryne; species Pseudophryne corroboree. The sequence goes on along the minus strand of NC_086447.1, from coordinate 391,201,414 downwards.
ATGAATTTCACTGAAAAGGTCAATCTGAAATACATCATGACCTAAATGTAATAACTTGGTAACTCTATGTAGCTATTTTAAGAGAAACAATCAGGCGCAACTATTATAAAACAATTATATTAATCTGGATAAAGATTTTTTATCAATTAAAGATAAAATAATCTGCTCCCAACGAATAATCTTGAGTTATTCAAAGAACAATAAAAAGGAAACAATGCATAGGGAGCGCTGTTTGATCATATACATATGAAATTTAATAATAGCAAAGGTAAAATGCACATTTAATATGCAGACACATTGGATACATCAATTTCAATTTTTTTTAACAGTGTATAAAAGTCACTGGTTTCTAGACCTACCGCAATTAGAGGATATATTAGGCCAAAGAAATAATAATTAGCTGTGTAAATTCCATTAAGGAAGGAGCTGAAGCTTTTGCGCTTTGCTACCACCTCAGACTCACTGCTCCGTGAGATTTAGATGCTGGAATGCATCTGCGGCACTGTTGGTATGTGTGACTGCAGGAATTGTTGGTAACCACCAGCAGGAGGAGAGGGAGGGCGCAGCTATTGACAGACTGCAGACTGACAGCCCACAGCAGTTCCGTGCAGCGGCTTTGCTAGCGGCGCTCTTAGCAGCTCTTTGCATGGGCTAGCTGTCCAGCATGGAAGCAGTGCTCAGGTAGTGGGAGACTCACAGCAGTAGTGTGGTGAAGTTCCATAGTGGCTGTTAAGCCTGTAGTTCATTAACAGCAATAAACTTGTCGGTGAAGGTCAGCACACCAGAGATGTAATGAAAAAAGAACTTGACGTGTTTCTCCGCTAAAATGACGTGCGGTTTCCTCAGAAGGCATTCTCAGTGTACATGGTAACAGATATTTAAGCAATAGGTATCCAATCAAAAACGACTGCTGATTAAAACACAGGTGTGGTCACTTCTACTTAGGATCCACCTGGTAGTTTCTTTATCCAGATTTCAAAGTTTAATACAATTGTAGTAAAGAACAAATAACTATTACTTTCTTATTGCTACCAATACAAAGCATATACATTAGGTAGCTGTTTATATACAAAGTTAATTGAATCTTATTTCTATTATATAGATGTTTTTAGAATGGCATCCGTCTGGAACATTGCTTAACATATAATACATCAATTATAGGACAAAACAGCTTATAATTGATGTATTATAGTTTATATTAATAGCCGCCCAGCGTATTATGTTGCACCCACGACACGACATGTGTTCCCGTGCTGCGGGTGCGATGAGTGTGGCTACAATTGTAACTGCTAGGTTTAAAGTTCTGGGTTTTTTTTGTTTTGTTTTTATTGGGGGGGGGGGGGGGGGGATGTAAAACCAGGATGCTTTTGCTTTAAAACAAATCTAGCACTCCCTAAATCTCTCGCAAGCTATAGTCCTTTGTTTATACACTAAAGTAGCCTGCAGGAGTATTCAACCCCGACATTTTTTTTGCCTATATTACGAATGACCCAGATTGTTCCAGTAAGTATTTTTTAGGCTCTTAAACTTACATTTTCAAACTCATGATTCATTGTTAAAAATGTAAATAAAAAATGCAGCTTACATAAGTATTCAATCTGTGCTGTGGAAGCTCCAAGTTTTAAAGTTTTAACAAATGAAAAATATTGCCCTAACAATGCCTTTCAATTAGCCTTTACATGTGAATAATTTAAAAATTCAACTTCTATGCATAAAAAACCCACAATTCAAATACTGTGAATCTGAAGGAAAGCAGTGAGAATGAAGACAATAGATTTCTAAGAAAATGAAAGTTAAGGCAGAAAAAGGCTACATAATGCCAAAATGGTTGGATATCAGTGATCACTGGGGGTAATTCTGAGTTGATCGCAGCAGCAAGTTTGTTAGCAATTGGGCAAAACCATGTGCACTGCAGGGGGGGCAGATATAACATGTGCCGGGAGAGTTAGATTTGGGTGGGTTATTTTGTTTCTGTGCAGGGTAAATACTGGCTGCTTTATTTTTACACTGCAATTTAGATTTCAGTTTGAATACACCCCACCCAAATCTAACTCTCTCTGCACATGTTATATCTGCCCCTCCTGCAGTGCACATGGTTTTGCCCAATTGTTAACAAAATTGCTGCTGCGATCAACTCAGAATTAGGCCCACTGTTGGATACATTGTGAGAAAATGAAAGCTACATCATACCAGCCAGGTACTGCCTAGATAAGGTCGTCCCATAAAAATCAGCATCGAAGCAAAGACTTGAAGGGAATCCATAAAAGGCAAACGGTCACTTTGAAAGTTCAGGGAAGGTTCTCAAGTCAACTACTGTATATCGAGTGGTCTACATACAACTGGTCTGTATGAGATGGTGGCTAGAAAGAATCTATAACTCACGAAAAACGACATCTATGCATGTGTGATGTTTGTCAGAAAACATCAGTGACCCAGCTAAAATGCAGGATAAGATGGTTTTGGGGTCAGATGAGACAAAAAATTTGCTTTTTTTGCACCAATTTAAAATGCTAAGGACCTGACTCAGATGACTCAGAGGCAGACACAGACGCGATGTGTCCTCATACATCCAACATCAATACCCTATGTCTGCAAATGTCGGGTAACTTACTTTTTTCAATAAATGAGTTTTAGCAACAACACAGTATGGCTAGGACACACAAGGACACTGTGCCGATTACTTTAATATATGGCACTCGTATATGGTGTGTGAAAGAGTCTTAATATGGAGCAGAACTTGTATTGAAAAAAAGCTGCAGCTGCTACATTGTAGCACTTCGTATACAGATTCAGAGACTCAGTCGCACACAGATATACAAGTGTCATATAAAATTAATCAGCACAAACTCCTCGTGTGTCCTAGTCATATTATGTTGTAAAAAAAGATGCCCGCAGCAAAGATGTATGAGGACACATCTGTAGGGTTGATTTTTCAGTGTTTCTTTGGTCTGTCTTGTTTGTTATTTTTTTTAAATGAGGCTGAGAGGAGAAGGAGCAGAGAGGATAGGGACTCAGAAATAGGAAAAGAAGTGCAGGAGGTGGAATCTGAATCAGAGAAGTAGAGGAAGTCAGGGAATACCAAATCAGGACAGAATGTCTGCTTCTCATTGGAGAAGAGTATTACCATGGTCAATTCGCTTTACTTAAATTATGAAGTGCTTTTTGGGAGGCAGACAGGAAGGACCTCAGTGGAGGAAAATGAGACAGACAAGGCCACTGAAGTGCAGGCTGTGAGCCATTTCAAGCGAACTGTGGAATACTGCTTTAAGCAATTTTTTGGGACATAAAGAGAAAGAAGATGATGTACTGTATGAAGATTACAAGGCATAGCTGGACACTAGCCAAGTTCTTAGAAGGCGTCAATGTACAACTCAGCGATGCATCCCCACAACCTGGTGTTTTTTTTTTTCTCAATACAACATTATTAGCATGCAGTAAGTTGCACCTACATGTAATTATAGAATTCTTAGCACACCTACATGAGTCTTGGTAAGTATTCAGAATAAAGTTAGGCACACACAATGTAGTGTTAATATGTACAAATTTATTCTGTTAATATCCTTTATATTTATAGCACCACCTAAAAAAGCTTCAGCCAGGGCCTCCATCTATTCCCACAGTAGGCACCCAGATCTCAAATATCGGGTCCTGTGCTGCCACAAATGTTCCAAGGATCATCTGTACTGTAGCTCCTGTTCAGAAATGTCAAGTTTCCTACAACACATGAAAAGATATTTTTACAATGTCATTTTATGCATTCTTCCCGAAAAGCATTTGTATAGCAATTTTGAATTGGCAAACAACATTCTTTGTTTTTGGACTTTAGGAAAAAGGCATGACAGTATATATTAAATTAAGCTATAGGGAACAGTTTACTAAAATAGGAAGAACATTTAAAGTACAAACATTAATACCTGTGTATTCCTTCAACAGAATGGACTAAAGGACTGATGAACACAAGAGGAAGACATGATACTCTACACGTCTTGCCTGACACAACAGCAGCACAACAGTCAGAAGAACAAATAGCTCATTCCAAACCTGCACCTGCAAGAGATCCAGCAGTGGACATTATTGAGGGCACAGCTGCCTTTGAAAGAACACAGTTGGATTTTACGTCAAAACAGACGAGGCAAAATGGGCAATTGAGAGGATAAGTCATGCTTTATCCATTATAACAATTTTCAGAGGTTGTGTACAGCCATAGAGGCATAAACAACTACTTTCCTTAAAATGCAAGAGGCACAAACAAATGCAATAAGGGAGATAAACAATAAAATTGTGTCTTTAGGTCCACATATTGTCACTCGCATACTTGAAACACATACTGTAGTACATCTGTCAGTAGCAAACCACCAAACAGCACAGCACTACAATCTCTGCACAGACATGGTCCCTGCATGTGTATCAGTTATGCATGGAGATCCCTCTCCTGCTTCACTTCCTAATAGAAATTAATAGTGGTGAATTATTACATTGAATTAATACTTGTTGAGATTATACTTAAGTCATAAATGCAAAATGGAGTCTTTTGAAGATATGATTATACAATGCTTTGTATACAAGCACAATATCTGTATAAATATGTTTAAACATGGAAAGTACATAGTTTATATTTTTTTTCAAGTTGACATTTTGTTTATAACTCAATAGCTGTGTGCAGATGAAGCATACACTTATCCTAGATTAAGTTATGGTTGATATTAGTTTGGTAAACGTACTAAACCACAAAACTAAGACATACTTACATGTGAAGAAGTTTTAATAAGTAAGGAGTTGATGTAATGCCAGATTATGCAATAGGCAGCAGCAGAACAAAGTATCGGAAACCTTTGCTGGACTATATAAAAATACATCCCCAGACATATCAAGACACCTGAAACTAAATTTTAATAGTCCGAAAAGTGTGTTCCATCACTGATATAGTAACTATATGGGCCTCATCATACTCAACAGGAGTCTGCGTGTGTGCCAGTGGAGTCAGAAACCAGAAGCTACAGCCACAACCAGCGTCATCTGTGTAATACAAGAAAAAGAGTAAAAAATTAGTACAATCAATTATTGTTTTTCGCTTTAAAGTCTAATAAAGCATTACAGGTAACTTACCCAGCAGCCATTTCTCCGGCATTTTTTCTGCCTCAAACTTAGCATACAAGGATGACTGTCTGAGGATAAAGATATTGGGCCTGATTCTGATTTGTAAAGCAAAAAAAAAAAAAAAAAAGCAAGTAATTTTGTGCCTGAAACAAACCATGTGGCAATGTAAGGGTAGCAAATACATTTATATTTTTTTGGTGCAGGGCAAATACTTTCTGCTTCCGCAATGATGGCTTTATTTTTACACTGCAATTTAGATTACAATTTGGACACATCCCACCCTATTCTAAATCTCTCCGCATGTTACATCTGTTCTACCTATAGTTCAACATGGTTTTGCCCAGGTAGTTAATTTATTTTTTTTGCTTTACTTCTAAATCAGAATCTAGCCCATTGTTATATGAATCAGGATAGCTGGCTACAGATTTTTTGTTTTGCATCAAACATCACATGCACAATTATTGAATATGCATAGTACTGTACCTACAGATGTAGCCACCTTTATCTTGACTGTTTCTCCGCCGAGACGGGCGTTTAGTCACGCTAAGGCGATAGCTGAGTTTAATCACAGGTAGGCGCGTTGAGGCGATCTAGATACTCATCATGCATTACACATCTCCACCACTGTGTGGCTAATGCTCCACTAATCCAGTACTTTCGATCGTACAGTATAGCGGCGGATTGATCTACAGCTCTGGCAATACTGTAGGCGTAACGGGAGGCGGTGGAAAAAGTATGGAGTACTGTATGTGTATGGAGACGCAACAACAGTAATTGTGTAAAAGGAAGAATGTACAGGACAATGTATAAACACCGTGCTTTTAAAATACATGAGCGTCTGGGAATGGAGGGCTACAGTAGCTAGCAGGAGGCGGTGGAAAATACCGTGCTTTACAAATGCGAGCGTCCGAGTTCTCTAAGGCATAAACCAACACCAATGGGGTGGGGGCCGGGCGCTGTTTGCAGTACTTTCACACATGAAATTGGGAGTCTCTCATGAGGCGTCGTGGGCTAGGGGTGAAGGCTCCCACCTCCCACGCTGGGGGTCCAGGGTTCGAGACGTGATGTGCCTTCTTTTTTTTTTTTTTATTGTAATAATACACTGTATTATTTTAGCTACATTGTAAGACAGTCAATGGAAAGGTGCACACAAGTTACATATAAATCAGAGTACATCTGCAGGAGCGATTCTTTACGCTAAATGCAACTAAACAGCGGGAATGAAATGAGGGTATTCTGACGCTACTAACTGAGCAAAACAGTACTGTAGATCTTCAGCGTTTGTGTATTGCACATGACCTGAATTCCCTCCCTGTGCAGGCTCCCAGGGGGGAAGGGCGATGGGGGTAGGGGGAGACGATGGGAAATACTGTACTGTGCCTTTGAAATGCAATTACATGAGCGTCCGAGTCCACTACGGCATACTGTAAACCAACACCAATGGGAAGGAAATGCCAACCATTTTTTTATGTGTTACCGTGACATTCATTTTAAAAAAAAATTTTTTCTCTCTAATACATCCAATGGAAGGATGCACACAGGTTTCACATAAATCAAAGTACATCTGCAGGAGCGATTCTTTACGCTAAATGCAACTGCACAACGGCAATGAGTAGAAATGAGTGTATTCTGACGCTACTAAGTGAGCAAAACAGTACTATACAGTAGATATTCGGCGTTTGTGTATTGCTCATGACCTGAATTCCCTCCCTGTCTACTGCATGATCTGTGCAGGCTCCCAGGGGGGAAGGGCAATAGGCTAGCAGGAGGCGGTGGAAAATACTGTGCTTTACAAATGCGAGCGTCCGAGTCCTCTAAGGCATAAACCAACACCAATGGGGTGGGGGCCGGGCGCTGTTTGCAGTACTTTCACACATGAAATTGGGAGTCTCTCATGAGGCGTCGTGGGCTAGGGGTGAAGGCTCCCACCTCCCACGCTGGGGGTCCAGGGTTCGAGATGTGATGTGCCTTCTTTTTTTTTTTTTATTGTAATAATACACTGTATTATTTTATCTACATTGTAAGACAGTCAATGGAAAGGTGCACACAAGTTACATATAAATCAGAGTACATCTGCAGGAGCGATTCTTTACGCTAAATGCAACTAAACAGCGGGAATGAGTAGAAATGAGTGTATTCTGACGCTACTGTGAGCAAAACAGTACTATACAGTAGATATTCGGCGTTTGTGTATTGCACATGACCTGAATTCCCTCCTTGTCTACTGCATGATCTGTGCCGGCTCCCAGGGGGGAAGGGCAATAGGCTAGCAGGAGGCTACTGGGGACTCAGACTCATACAGTACTTGCATTTCAAAAGCACAGTATTTTCCACCGCCTCCCGCTTGCCCATCGCACTTCCCCCCTGGGATCCTGCACAGGTCATGCAGTAGACAGGGAGGGAGTTATTCACGTAAACTAGGGCAAAGCTGCAGGAGCAGTTGTACTGTTTAGGGTCTATGCACCATATGGTATACATACAATTCTATAGCAGGGCAGACTCAATTGAAATGGCTACCGCCTGTGTCTCCTCGCCCAATGGAGGCCCTCGGCTATGGAGCAAGTAACAGCACAGATTTGGTAGGTCACGGGGCAATGCTGAAGGAGCGTCAGAATCCCCTAGCTAAAATACACAGGGGTGATAGGGATAAGTGAGGTCTTTGCGCATAACGATACACCGCAAAGTTCCCCATGGTTTTGATTATGCCTTTTCTTTGAACACGGTATTTTCCACTGCCTCACCCTACCCCCATCCCACTTCCCCTCCCCCCCCTAGGAGCCTGCAAAGTACATGCAGTAGACAGGGAGGAAGTTCCGATCAGGTTACAAGACATGTGCAACAGTATACTACTGCATGTAGGAAAATCCACCGCCCACTCTGATTTATGTGAAACCTGTGTGCACCCTTCCATTGAATGTATAACAAAGAAAAAGAATAATAATAAAGTGAATGTTACAGGAACACATTAAAAAAAGGTTGGCACTTCCTTCCCATTGGTGTTGGTTTATACAGACGCAAATAGTACAGCATACAGTATATGATCCATCTACAGTACTTTATGAATATGTGAGCGTCCAAGTCCCGCAGACAAAACAACATAAAACCAGTAGTGTACACTGTCGCAAATGGACGTGTTAGAAGTTCACTATTGCCTCTTGAGATTAGGAATTTTGTACAGTATGTTAGCGTCCTAATTCCATAGCCATTACAGCATAATCAAAACCAATGGATTTATTCATCTGTCTGCGGCGAAGTGGTGAAGTGTTCCGCTTCCTATACTCAGAGTCCCGAGTTCGATTTCTAAAGTACGAATGCATGTTAGTTTTTTCCAGACTCTTTATTATTTTTTTATTCACATAAACCAGGGCAAAGCTGCAGGAGCGGTTCTGTTAAGGTTCTATGCACCGTACAGTACACATACAATTCTGTAGCAGGGCAGACTCAATTGAAATGGCTACCACCTATGACTCCTTGCTCCACGGAGGCCCTAGGCTACGGAGCAAGTAACAGTCCAGATTTTGCAGGCTATGGGGCAATGCTGAAGGAGCGTCACAATCTCCTAGCTAAAATACACAGGGGCGATAGGACTAAGCGAGGTATATGCACATAACGATACACTGCAAAGTTCCCCATGGTTTTAATTATGCCTTTTCTTTGAACACAGTATTTTCGACTGCCTCGCCCTACACCCATCCCACTTTCCCCTTCCCCCCTGGGAGCCTGCAATGTACATGCAGTAGACAGGGAGGGAGTTCCGATCAGGTTACAAGACGTGCAACAGTATACTACTGTATGTAGGAAAATCCCCCGCCCACTCTGATTTATGTGAAACCTGTGTGCACCCTTCCATTGAATGTATAACAAAGAAAAATAATAATAATAAAGTGAATGTTACAAGAACACATTAAAAAAAGGTTGGCACTTCCTTCCCATTGGTGTTGGTTTATGCCTTAGGGGACTCGGACGTTAATACTTGTATTTCAAAAGCACAGTACTTTCCACCGCCTCTCCCTACCCCCATCGCCCTTCCCCCCTGGGAGCCTGCACAGGTCATGCAGTGGACAGGGAGGCAGTTCAGGTCAGGTACAATACACAAATGCTGACGATCTACAGTACTGTGTTGCTCAGTTAGTTGCGTTGGAATACACTAATTTATACTCATTACCGCTGTGTATTTGTATATAGCGGAATGAATCGCTGCTGCAGATTTACTTTGATTTATGTGAAACCTGTGTGCACCCTTTCATTGAATGTACAACAAAGAAAAAAAATAATAAAGTGAATGTCACGGGAACATAGAAAAAAAAAGGTTGGCACTTTGTGACTCTCAGCATGGGAGGTGGGAGCCTTCATCACTAGGTTGGTATGGAAGGGGAGACAATTAGCTACCAGAGGGTACCAACCCCAAGTTTCTGTGACCCCCACAAGGCTCATGGCAAGCGTCGGAACCTATGGTGGGTCTGAATTAACGGTCCCATTATAGTCTATGGGAAAATGGGTCCACTTTGCATACTGATATCTCTGGTTCTGGGTGTCTCAGAGACTCAGGACTGGTACCATACAAAAGAGGAGACTCTTGGCTTTCGGGGCAGACCAACCACTAGTTTATGTGACACTGGAAAAGGAAACGGGAAGCAACCGTGTATCGGGTCCCCTCCAGTTGTCCGCCTAGCTTGCACAGGATACAGGGTTTCTGGCTAGATAGGAAATACTGTACAGAAATGCTAAGCATGGTAATTTGACATCCAGGAACATAGGGAGGAGTTTTTATCTCACTCCATTATACTTAGAAAAATTACACTTGCCACTGTACGTTACAAGCTGTTTGTGCTAATTAGTACACTAGTAGAACATACTGTACAGAGATACTAAGGACAGTGATTTGGCATCCACGAACTTAGGGAGGAGCTTTTATCTCTCTCCATTGTAATCTTTCTAAGTATAATGGAGAGAGATAAAAGCTCCTCCCTAAATTCCTGGGTGCCAAATAACCGTCTTTAGTATCTCTGTATAGTATTTTCAATTAGGGTACTAATTAGCACGGACAGCTTGTAAAGTACAGCGGCAAGTTTAATCTTTCTATGTAAAATGGAGAGAGATAAAAGCTCCTCTGGAAGTTCCCAGATGCCAAATCACCATTCTTAGTATCTCTGTACAGTATGTTCTACTAGTATACTAATTAGCACGAACAGCTTTTAACTGGATGCCAAATCACCATACTTCGTATCTCTGTACACTATGTTCTATTAGGGTACTAATTAGCACGAACAGCTTGTAACGTACAGCGGTAAGTTTAATCTTTCTATGTATAATGGAGAGAGATAAAAGCTCCTCAATAAGTTCCTGGATACAAAATCACCATACTTAGCATCTCTGTACAGTATGTTCTATTAGGGTACCAATTAGCTGTTTGTGCTAATTAGTACCCTAATAGAAAATACTATGCAGAGATACTAAGGATGGTGATTTGGCAACCAGGAACTTAGGGAGGAGCTTTTATCTCTCTATATTATACATAGTAAGATTAAAATTGCCACTGTACGTTACAAGCTGTTTGTGCTAATTAGTACCCTAATAGAAAATACTATGCAAAGATACTAAGGATGGTGATTTGGCAACCAGGAACTTAGGGAGGAGCTTTTATCTCTCTATATTATACATAGAAAGATTAAAATTGCCACTGTACGTTACAAGCTGTTCGTGCTAATTAGTACACTAGTAGAACATACTGTACAGAGATACTAAGTACAGTGATTTGGCATCCACGAACTTAGGGAGGAGCTTTAATCTCTCCATTGTAATCTATCTAAGTATAATGGAGAGAGATAAAAGCTTCTCCCTAAATTCCTGGATGCCAAATTGCTGTCCAGAGTATCGCTGTACTCTATGTTCTACTAGTGTACTAAATAGCACGAACAGCTTGTAACGTACAGTGGCAAGATTAATCTTTCTATGTATAATGGAGAGAGATAAAAGCTCCTCAGTAAGTTCCTGGATGCCACATCACTATACTTAGTATCTCTGTACAGTATTTTCTATTAGGGTACTAATTAGCTGTTCGTGCTGATTAGTACCCTAATAGAAAATACTATACAGAGATACTAAGGACGGTGATTTGGCAACCAGGAACCTAGGGAGGAGCTTTTATCTCTCTATATTATACATAGAAAGATTAAACTTACCACTGTACGTTACAAGCTGTTCGTGCTAATTAGTACACTAGTAGAACATACTGTACATAGATACTAAGTACAGTGATTTGGCATCCACGAACTTAGGGAGGAGCTTTATTCTCTCTCCATTGTAATCTTTCTAAGCATAATGGAGAGAGATAAAAGCTCCTCCCTAAGGTTCCTGGATGCCAAATCACTGTATGTAGTATCTCTGTACAGTATGTTCTACTAGTGTACTAATTAGCACGAACAGCTTGTAACGTACAGTGGCAAGATTAATCTTTCTATGTATAATAGAGAGAGATAAAAGCTCCTCAGTAAGTTCCTGGATGCCACATCACTGTACTTAGTATCTCTGTACAGTATTTTCTATTAGGGTACTAATTAGCTGTTCGTGCTAATTAGTACCCTAATAGAAAATACTATACAGAGAAACTAAGGATGGTGATTTGGCAACCAGGAACTGAGGGAGGAGCTTTTATCTCTCTACATTATACATAGAAAGATCAAAACTGCCACTGTACGTTACAAGCTGCTCGTGCTAATTAGTACACTAGTAGAACATACTGTACAGAGATACTACAGACAGTGATTTGGCATCCAGGAACCTTAGGGAGGAGCTTTTATCTCTCTCCGCTGTAATCTTTCTAAGTATATTGGAGAGAGATAAAAGCTCCTCCCTAAGTTCCTGGATGCCAAATCACTGTCTGTAGTATCTCTGTACAGTATGTTCTATTAGGGTACTAATTAGCACGAACAGCTTGTAACATACAGCGGCAAGTTTAATCTTTCTATGTATAATGGAGAGAGATAAAAGCTCCTCAGTAAGTTCCTGGTTGCCAAATCACCGTCCTTAGTATCTCTGTACAGTATGTTCTATTAGGGTACTAATTAGCACGAACGGCTAATTAGTACCCTAACAGAAAATACTGTACAGAGATACTAAGTACAGTGATGTGGCATCCAGGAACTTACTGGGGAGCTTTTATCTCTCTCCATTATACATAGAAATATTAAACTTGCCACTGTATGTTACAAGCTGTTCGTGCTAATTAGTACACTAGTAGAACATACTGTACAGAGATACTACATACAGTGATTTGGCATCCAGGAACCTTAGGGAGGAGCTTTTATCTCTCTCCATTATGCTTAGAAAGATTACAATGGAGAGAGATTAAAGCTCCGCCCTAAGTTTGTGGATGCCAAATCACTGTACTTAGTATCTCTGTACAGTATGTTCTACTATTGTACTAATTAGCACGAACAGCTTGTAACGTACAGTGGCAAGTGTAATTTATCTAAGTATAATGGAGAGAGATAAACTCCTCCCTATGTTCCTGGATGTCAAATTACCATGCTTAGCATTTCTGTACAGTATTTCCTATCTAGCCAGAAACCCTGCATCCTGTGCAAGCTAGGCGGACAACTGGAGGGGACCCGATACACGGTTGCTTACTGTTTACCTTTCCAGTGTCACATAAACTAGTCGTTGGTCTGCCCTGAAAGCCAGGAGTCTCCTCTTTTAAATGGTACCAGTCCCGAGTCTCTGGGATACCCAGAACCAGAGATATCAGTACGCAAAGTGGACTCATTTTCCCATAGACTATAATGGGCCCGTTAATTCAGACCCACCATGGGTTCCGACGCTTGCCATGAGCCTTGTGGGGGTCACAGAAACTTGGAGTTGGTACCCTCTGGTAGCTAATTGTCTCCTCTTCCATACCAACCTAGCGATGAAGGCTCTTACGTCCCACACTGAGAGTCCCAAAGTGCCAACCTTTTTTTTTTATATGTTCCCGTGACATTCACTTTATTATTGTTTTTCTTTGTTATACATTCAATGAAAGGGTGCACACAGGTTTCACATAAATCAAAGTAAATCTGCAGCAGCGATTCATTCCGCTATATACAAATACACAGCGGTAATGAGTATAAACTAGTGTATTCCTACGCAACTAACTGAGCAACACAGTACTGTAGATTGTCGGCATTTGTGTATTGTACCTGACCTGAACTCCCTCCCTGTCCACTGCATGACCTGTGCAGGCTCCCAGAGGGGAAGGGCAATGGGGGTAGGGAGAGGCAGTGGAAAATACGTGCTTTTCAAATACAAGTATTTGCGTCCGAGTCCCCTAAGGCATAAACCAACACCAATGGGAAGGAAGTGCCAACCTTTTTTTAATGTGTTCCTGTAACATTCACTTTATTATTATTTTTTTTCTTTGTTATACATTCAATGGAAGGGTGCACACAGGTTTCACATAAATCAGAGTGGGCGGGGGATTTTCCTACATACAGTAGTATACTGTTGCACGTCTTGTAACCTGATCGAAACTCCCTCCCTGTCTACTGCATGTACATTGCAGGTTCCCAGGGGGGAAGGGGAAAGTGGGATGGGTGTAGGGCGAGGCAGTCGAAAATACTGTGTTCAAAGAAAAGGCATAATTAAAACCATGGGGAACTTTGCAGTGTATCGTTATGTGCATATACCTCGCTTAGTCCTATCGCCCCTGTGTATTTTAGCTAGGGGATTGTGACGCTCCTTCAGCATTGCCCTAAAGCCTGCAAAATCTGGACTGTTACTTGCTCCGTAGCCTAAGGCCTCCGTGGAGCACGGAGTCATAGGTGGTAGCCATTTCAATTGAGTCTGCCCTGCTACAGAATTGTATGTGTACTGTACGGTGCATAGAACCTTAACAGAACCGCTCCTGCAGCTTTGCCCTGGTTTATGTGAATAAAAAAATAATAAAGAGTCTGGAAAAAACTAACATGCATTCGTACTTTAGAAATCGAACTCGGGACTCTGAGTATAGGAAGCGGAACACTTCACCGCAGACAGATGAATAAATCCATTGGTTTTGATTATGCTGTAATGGCTATGGGATTAGGACGCTAACATACTGTACAAAATTACTAATCTCAAGAGGCAATAGTGAACTTCTAACACGTCCATTTGAGACAGTGTACACTACTGGTTTTATGTTGTTTTGTCTGCGGGACTTGGACGCTCACATATTCATAAAGTACTGTAGATGGATCATATACTGTATGCTGTACTATTTGCGTCTGTACCGTATATACTGTATTAAATAATGCAGCATAATGAGTATTTACTGTATTAAATAATGCAGCGTAATGAGTATTTACTGTATGCAGCGTAATGAGACGCTTAGTAAAGTAGTCCTTATTATATATTTCAGTATTGTATTTTACGGGAGACCACACGCATGCGCAGTGGTGATTGTAAAAGGCGACATCTGGTGGATGATCGCAGGTTTTACACGTAAAGGTAACGCCAAACGCTCTGTCTGCCTCCGTGCGATTAGGTACGCCTCTCTGTGACTAGGCGCGCCTCCCTACGCCCTGGTACGCTGCGTATGCTCGATCGGGACAAACGCCTCAGCCAGTCAAGATAAAGGTGGCTACATCTGTATTTATGTAATGTCTCACCTATTCGTAGGTGATCTCATCCCAATGTGTATGCATTCTATACCCCACAGAACATTAGGCATGCCTCGAGATTATAGAATGCTACTCTACGTTCATACCATTGTGAAACCTGGCTGCGGAATCAGATTGAGGTATAGGAGATGGGTTTCAAGGTTGCCATGACCTCTATGAGATGGTGGAGAAAGCAGTTTTATTCTCACCACTCTAGAGGTGACCAAATGGAAGGACTCAGTGGCAAAAAAAAATATGTGATAACACAGCAGCTTGTGCAGGCCTAATATGGCTCTGGACTTTGCTGATCAAGCTGATCACTGAGAAGGTATTATAGACTTAAGTTGGTGCTTTTGAGGTGGAACATCCGTTTGACATTGTAATCAGAGATGGCACTGAGGTTCAACCACCAACAGAAGATAGGCCTGTGTATGCGCTGCAGTACTTCATGGAGGTGCTGTTCGTCCACTGTTGTGTCTCCTGGCTTCTCCTAGTCAGGTGCATATATCATGTAAGTGGAATGCATATACAGGTTGAGTATCCCTTATCCAAAATTCAAAATCACACACCTGTAATAGATTTCAAACACCATAACTCCTACAGCCACAGTCCACCACACGGTTATGTCCCTTTTTATAGGCATCATGATGAAGCTTTGTCCAATAGAATGTGTTATTGGACATAAACCTGCCTCTCCGATGGTAGTCTATTATTTGGGTGTTTTTTACATTGGTTCCCTCAGATTATGGTCGTAAAATGATAATTAGTAAATCAATGGTTTTTACACAAAAAAAAAAAATTGATAGTGATGTGATGTTGAATTACATTCTAAAGTTGAAAATTTCATCAGATTGCTTACTAACCACAAAACCGACAAACTGAAAATGTCAAAATGACCTTTAGCTAATCTTCCCATGGATTATTATTATTACCAGTTATTTATATAGCACATACATATTCCGCAGAGCTTTACAGAGAATATTTGACCATTCACATAAGTCCCTGCCCCAGTGGAACTTACAATTTATTTTCCGTACCACATGTACACGCGCGCACACACACACGCACACGCTAGGGTTAAATTTGTTGGGATCCAATTAACCTACCAGTATATTTTTGGATTGTGGGAGGAAACTGGAGTACCCGGAGGAAACACAAGCAAGTACAGGAAGAATATACAAACTCCACACAGTCGGGGCCATGGTGGGAATCAAACCCATGACCTCAGTACTGTGAGGCAGTAACGCTAACCATTACACCATCTGTACTGCCCATGTCAATACAACTGAGAATATGTAGCACTATGGCAATTGAACAACCTGGAGCATGTGTGTACACCAGGGAAAGGACTAATACTAGCATTAGCATATAATCACAGATGAGAATACACCAAAAGTTGCTAAAACAGTCACAGCAACGTGCAACTCAGAATCAGGCCATACAGCTGTTATTGCTGCAAAAGATGCTTCTTCCAAAGTCTTATGCAAGCAGCACTTATCAGCTGAGCCTAGTGGTTTGCAATAAAAATACTGCATGGAACAATCTGTGAAAGTGTCATTTGCAATACAATCATATCTGTTGACTACTGCAGACTACTATATACATGATTGTGTATGATAGCAAAATTTTATTACTACAAGGAAAGCATATGCATATTAAAGTGAAAGATAGTACACCTTTTTTGGAGGAGAGAAAAACACAAGAAACTAGAATGGAAAATAATATTACAGGTTGAGTATCCCATATCCAAATATTCTGAAATACGGATATTCCGAAATACTTAATTTTTTGAGTGAGGGAGAGATAGTGAAATCTTTGTTTTCTGATGGCACAATGTAAACTTTGTTTAATGCACAAAGTTATTAAAAATATTGTACTAAATGACCTTCAGGCTGTGTGTATAAGGTGTATATGAAACAAATGAATTGAGTGAATGTACACACACACACTTTGTTTAATGCACAAAGGGGGTAATTCCAAGTTGATCGCAGCAGGATATTTTTTTTAGCAGTTGGGCAAAACCATATGCACTGCAGGGGAGGCAGATATAACGTGCAAAAAGAGTTAGATTTGGGTGGGTTATTTTATTTCTGTGCAGGGTAAATACTGGCTGCTTTATTTTTACACTGCAAATTAGATTGCAGATTGAACACACCACACCCAAATCTAACTCTCTCTGCACATGTTAAATCTGCCTCCCCTGCAGTGCACATGGTTTTGCCCAACTGCTAAAAAAAAATCCTACTGCGATCAACTTGGAATTACCTCCAAAGTTATTAAAAATATTGGCTAAAATTACCTTCAGGCTATGTGTATATGAAACATAAATGCATTCTGTGCTTAGACTTATGTCCCATCGCCATGATATCTCATTATGGTATTATTCCAAAATACAGAAAAATCCTATATCCAAAATACTTCTGGTCCAAAGCATTTTGGATAAAGGATACTCAACCTGTACAACAAACCAAATGAGTGCAGTTCCAAGTAGAGTTGGAGAAAAATATACCAATTGTTTTAGCACAATCTCAATTTATAATTTATTGATGCTTGTTATCTTTAGAAGGGTGTGCACTGGCTAAACAAGTCACTGATTTTATGTGCATAAGTAACACAAATATGTAACATCACTGAATTACTGGATTAAATAGGTATGGAACACAATGTGGTTATGTGGACAGAGACTGATGTTCAATGTAAAATTAGCTTGGATATAACATGTTGCTCGAAATTGTGTTGTATGTACTCTTAGAAACTGGAAAACACATCAAAGATTTAGAGATGTACACATTTAAAACTATCAGTCTTTTGCAGAAGGACTTATCGTCTCTATTGACCTCATTATATACAGTAATTAGTCTTTAACTACGAGCCTGCAGCTTCCTCAGTGAAATACTGACCTAATCAGTACCGATACTCACTATCCCTCATTATAATATTATGGGGGAATTCAATTAGCTGTGGTAATTTACAGCAGGCTAATTGATCGCCTGGGGATATTTAATTAGCCCCCGCTGGCAGCACTTATCAGGGATTTCTTTTTTTATGCCTTTGAACACAGGTGAAAAAGAATCCCTGATAAGCGATCAGTTAACAGGTGTTGCGACCATGTAAACACATCCGTGAACTATTTATGGATTCTGCGTTTTAGCGCCCACTAACAAATTAAGTTAATGGGTGTCAACAAGAATCTCAGGTGAAAAAGGGAGTGCAATTGAATAGCCACAGATGTTAAAACCAGATTCCTCCATTTTTTTTATCCGTGGTGATTGACCACGTGTAATTGAATTCCTGCCTATATCTCACATACAGTATGGCGTTAATATTCTTCCTGCAGCTTTTTGGGGATTTACAGTTATGTCCCTTTTTGTAAACTTATGCACAAATGTATGGTCTTTGAAACTGTATGATCTTTCTGCAAGGATAAACATATACAACCCCAGTTTAACTGAGGGATGGAAGGTACTGTACATGACTGGTGCAAAAATGTGGTCTATGCATGTGCTTAAATACTTTTGATTGTGTAGTTCTGTGCTACAGTTGTACGGTCCTTTACTAGCTGTGCTGTCCATCTCGTCAAGCCGCTCCTGAACAACAAACAATGGCAGAAGCGTCTTACCTGGGATAAAGAAAAAAAAAGAACTGGTCTGTTGCTCAATGGTCCAAAGTCCTATTTTCTGATGAGAGCAAATTTTGCATCTCATTTGGAAACCAAGGTATGGAGGAAGAATGAGAGGCACACAATCCAAGATGCTTGAAGTCCAGTGTGAAGTGTCCACAGTCTGTGTTGATTTGGGGAGCCATGTCATCTGCTGGTGTTGGACCACTGTGCTTTATTAAGTCCAGAGTCAACACAGCCATCTACCAGGACATTTTAGAGCACTTCATGCTTCCTTCAGCATACAAGCTTTATGGAGATGTAGACTTCATTTTCCAGCAGACTTGGCACCTGCCCACACTGCCAAAAGTACCAAAACTAGGTTTAATGACCGTGGGATTACTGTGCTGGATTGGCCAGCAACCTCACCTGACCTGAACCCCATAGAGAATCTATGGGGCATTGCCAAGAGAAAGATGAGAGACATGAGAACAAACATTGCAGAAGAGATGAAGGCTGCTATTGAAGCATCCTGGTCTTCCATAACACCTCAGCAGTGCCACAGGCTGATAGAATCCATGCCACATCGTACTGAGGCAGTAATTCATGCAAAAGGGGCCCAAACCAAGTACTGGGTACATATGCATGATTATACTTTTCAGAGGGCTGACATTTCTGTTTTTAAAATCCTTTTTTTTATTGATTTTATGTAATATTCTAATTTTCTGAGATTTTGGATTTGGGTTTTTTTTAAGCTGTAAGCCAGAATCATCAAAATGATGACAAATAAAGGCTTGAAATATCTCACTTTGCACGTAATAAGTCTATATATTAGTTTCACCTTTTAAGTTGAATTACTGAACTTTTGCACAATATTCTAATTTTCTGAGTTTCACCTGTAGACTTGTTATATAATTTTCTCCCTTAGCCCCAGTAAATGCCTGCTGAAATGTGGCCCGAAATCCATCTATGCTAGTCAACCTCTTTCCTTAGGCATCACACAGAATAAATAGACTGTTATCCTAATACTTGCAATCCTGTCCAAGTAAAGTTTTAACACATTGACCACATTTAACAAAGACAATTTGTCCCTTCTAATGGTTTTGCACGCTTTAGAAAATAGGGAATAACTACTTCCTGGTTTAAATGGAAATCAGACAGCATTTTAGTTTGGAATGAGAAATGTGTACGAAACACTGCCCTATCCGTTTGTACAACTAAATATGGAATTTTGCAGGATAAATCTAACTGAAGGATTGCAGGTAAAGAAAAATGTGACGTTTTCCTTTTGACTCCAATCAATATATCATTTTCAGATTCTATCATTATCTGCATAAACCTTTTTCCTGGCTATAATCATAGTCTGCATCACTGAATCCGAAAAACCTTTTTTCTAAATCTTGGTTTAGAGAGCCATGCAATTAAATTTAGTTTCTGAATGTCCTGACACAGAATCGGGTCTTGTTAATGTGACAATCAGACACAAGGCCATTTTCACTATATCTGTGTACGAAAACGCTTCTTGGTCACATTGGAGCTACAAATATTACCAGAATCTATTCCCTTCTTATTTTTCCTAGGACCCACAAAAGAATTGTAATTGGTGGAAATATGTATGCCAGTTAAAATTTCCATGGTACTACCATTGCATCTATTAGGAATGCTAACTGTTCCCTGATTCTGCAACAGAACTTGTCCATCTTGTAGCTGAATCGAGAGGCTATCAAATCTCTCTCTAGTTGTCCCCACTTCACTACCAGACTCAGGAAAACTTCTGGGTGCAGGAACCATTCTCCTGGAATACTTGTCTGGCGACTCAGAAAGTCAGCCTCCCAATTC
Source organism: Pseudophryne corroboree (assembly GCF_028390025.1). Lineage (NCBI taxonomy): Eukaryota > Metazoa > Chordata > Amphibia > Anura > Myobatrachidae > Pseudophryne > Pseudophryne corroboree. Next base: position 391,181,266 of record NC_086447.1, on the reverse strand, counting down.
TCTATCCCCGGAATTAAGACTGGTGTTATAGCCGGGACCCTTCTTTCTGTCCAGGGCAGAATCTCAAGTTTCCTCCATGGCCAAGGGATTCTTTGCCCCTACCTGGTGATTTATGCATGCTACTGCCGTAGCATTGCCTGATTGAATTCTTATTCGTTTCACCAGAGGGATCTCTGCCTTCTGCGTGTTCAGAACTGCTCTTAGCTCTGACACATTTATTGGAAGTCTGGTTTCCTTTTAGGACCATAACCCCTAAAAATGGTGATTTCCCATGATCTCCTACACACACCCACATACACCTGTAGGCTGGAATCTGTCATGATAACTATCCAGTCCAGGAAAAGGAATCTCCTGCCTTTGTTCATGTTTTCCGCATTGGTCCACCACTTAAGAGACTGTTTTGTTTCTGAGGACAGGGTGATGAACTGTTTTGATAGGTGATGGTTGGATCCTGACCAGCTCTTTAGAATGTTTAATTGGAACATTCTTGAATGGAACCTCATGTATTGGATAGTGTCAAAAGAAAAGACCATCGTTTTTAACAGTTTCATGCAAAAGAGAACTGATGGTCTTGAGGCCTAAAATCCTTTTGACTAGCTTCTGAATGTCCCTGATCTTTTTCTGTCAGAAGAACTCTGGCCAATTCTGTGTTGAATTTTAGACTCAAAAATTCCATCTGCTGACTGGGAATCAACCTAGATTTCTTCCAATTGATGACCAACCATGGTACTGTAACACAATGGTGGTCATTCCGAGTTGTTCGCTCGCAAGCTGCTTTTAGCAGCTTTGCACACGCTAAGCCGCCGCCTACTGGGAGTGAATCTTAGCATAGTAGATTTGCGAACGAAAGATTAGCAGATTTGCGAATAGACCGTTCTTAGCAGTTTCTGAGTAGCTCGAGACTTACTCTGCCACTGCGATCAGTTCAGTCAGTTTCGTTCCTGGTTTGACGTCACAAACACACCCAGCGTTCACCCAGACACTCCCCCGTTTCTTCAGACACTCCCGCGTTTTTCCCAGAAACGGCAGCGTTTTTCCGCACACACCCATAAAACGGCCAGTTTCCGCCCAGAAACACTCACTTCCTGTCAATCACACTACGATCACCAGAACGAAGAAAAAACCTCGTAATGCCGTGAGTAAAATACCTAACTTAATAGCAAATTTACTTGGCGCAGTCGCACTGCGGACATTGCGCATGCGCATTAGCGACTAATCGCTCCATTGCGAAAAAAAAATAACGAGCGATCAACTCGGAATGACCACCAATGCCCTTAGGGGGATCTGTCTAAAGTGCCTCTTCTTACTCTACTTTGAACAGTAAAAAGTTTAAATAAGGAATCATTTTTATTCCTATCTTCCTTAGAATAACTGCCAAAACATTTGTAAAAACCCAAAAAGCTGTGCCCTGAACTGGGAAGTACTTTCCCGGATAGCAAATCTTAACAGACTCTGATGGCCTTCAAAAATGGGTATATGAATATAGGCACCCTTGATGGTTATGCATGCCAACACCTCGATTGCTCTGACTGACCTCATAGATTCCATCCTGAATTTGTCTATCTTTAACTATAAGTTTAAGATCAGAAATACAGTATATTGGAACAGAACCAGCTTTCTTTGGAAATTTGGTACAAGGATTACTCCTGAAGCAAAAATGCCTTTTTATGGTGTGATCTAAATGTAAAAACTTCTGTTTGTCTCTGTCGGCCAATTTGTTGCAAGAAACCTTCTTGGAGTTGGACCAGAGATGTTGATAACATAACCTCTTTACATTAATTGGTTAACCCACAGAGCTCAGCATGGACTTCACAACAGGCTTGGATAATAATGATATTCCTCCTGTAGAGTGGACATATAATTAGGTAATCACACGGCAGTCCTCAGAGATCTATTCCAGCTTAGTTTGTAGGAATAGCCAATTTGTTGTAAGTAACTATTTTAGAAAGCAATTATAACTTTTCATCCACAGCAGGGGTTAGGTGCGACGTAGCAATTTGTTGCAAGTTGCTTTTAGCTTAGAATGTTAGTGTATCAACTATTGCAATCAAAAGGAATTAAATAGCCGTTTGTAGAAAGTTGCTTAGTGTAATGCGTTATCAGAGGCATCCAACAGAGCATATTTTAGTGGACTCGGGGTAATTCAGACCTGATCACTGCTGTGCGTTTTCACACAGCAGGTGATCAGGTACTAACTCCGCACGCGTATGCACCACAATGCGCACACGCGTCAGACACCAACAAAGGGCTTCGCTGGCCAGCGATGGGATGGTGCAAAGAATTCAATCACATGGGCGTTCGCAAGGTGATTGACAAGAAGAGGCTGTTTGTGGGTGGTAACGGACAGTTTACTAATTGTCCGGAAAAATGTAGGCGTGCCCAAGCATTTTCAGGTAGGGTGTCTGACGTCAGCTCCAACCCCTATCAGCCTGATGTTATCGCACTGGAGGAGTAAGTCCTGGGCTGCGCACACACTGCACAAAGTGGATTGGGATTTTAGCAGCTCGGCGTACACATAGGATCGCACACTTGCATGGCGAATATACACTCCCCCTGGAGGCGGTGACTATCTGAATACAGGACAGCAAAGTTAGCAGTCCAGCGATCAGATCTGAATCACCCCCTCATTTACTCAGGTTGTGGCTTATCAATACAAACGGGTTTAGATTTTAATCGCTGTACATGTACCACAATGTCAGTATATAGCAACTTACACCTCCTGGCGTGCTCGGCTAGATGCCAGGAAGTGTAAGTTGCTATATACTGACATTGTGGTACATATACAGCGAATGGAATCTAACCTCGGGTGGATTGATACTCCACATCCTGAGTGACCGAGTCCACCAAAATATGCTTTGTTGGATGCCTGTCTGATAACGCATTACACTAAATTTTTACAAATGGCTATTTAATTCCTTTTGATTGCAATAGTTGATACACTAACATTCTAAACTAAAAGCAGCTTGCAACAAATTGCTACGCCGAACCTAAATCCTTCTGTGGATGAAATAGTTATAATTGCTTTCTAAAATATCAAATACAAAGAAAACTCCTTCGGGACCTTTAAATTGCGCAAAAGTCACAAGGCAGCCTGCTAGGTACTCACAATCTCCAAGGTACCCCTCCAAAGTACCCAAAATCTAAATCAAGAAAGAATCGGGTGGTGGAGAAAGTATTCCCTCAGGCGCTCAGTAAAACAAAGAATATAAATCAACAAACAGAAAGATATTTTAAAAGGAGTAATACATTCCTTAATGGGTGGGGAAACTCCAGGATACAGTTGTGCTCCTTCTTCACTTATCAATACCTCACGAATACAGGAGGATATGCAAAAAAGAAATCATAACATGTGCAGTACAATCACAATTTAATAGTTACACACATTATACATAAAACACGATCCACAAAAAGAATATTCCCAAAGATTCTGCTGAGAATGGGAGGTCAGAATAATTACCAGCAAATATTGAGAACTGATTTTTGTCAGATCTCAAAAATAGCAGTTTGTAATACAGTCACCAAGCGTCTCTCCGGAAAAGATCACTGGAACCGGTGTTTGGCAATCAATTCCGCTCTCCAAATCTTTTAACAGCAGCAGCTTCGGCGTCCAGTTCGTCCCTTAATTACCGACGCGTTTCTACCCGCAATGCTGCGGGTCTTTCTCAAGGTGAAGTAAGGGACAGTGTTCTGATCCATATATTTATTCAAAAGTCCACCAATAGGAATCCTAATCCTCTATCACAGTCAGCTGTTGTTTCACAGGTTTGGTTACCATGGAGATGCAATCCTCCAATCTCGAGCACCGATTTCCGATACATCACTTCCGGGGGCGCGGCTTCTCCATAAGTTTCCAGCTGTTATAAACATATCTACTTATCCTTTAACCCCTGCACATTACCACAAAGGTCACTATCTGGGCTCCAAGAGCACCTTAGAATATCTCATTATGTGCTTACTTATGTATCTCTGGTGGCGGAGACCTCCGCCAGCTCCTCACATTACGCAGTGGGACTTCCGCCAACCACTCCTGTACAGTGGATGTCCCTGGCGGCTTCCGCCAACCACTCGACATCCACTTGGCAGCTGCTCGCATCATATCCTGTGACGCTGGCTCTATCCCGGCCCCGTCACTTCCGGTATTACGTGAACAGCCGTTCTACTACATACACTACTAATTTCGGACATTGCTGCGGTTGGTACTTCCGCCAACCATTCATTCCCCATTTTGCCATCCAAAAGACCCGGAAGTGGTGACCAGTATCATTGATATGATTGCATCTCCACGGTACATACATATATAGAATACATTATAATGTTTCCAGATAGAAAAATCCAACTCTCAGAGGTAGTAAACCTAAAAGGAAACATAAATTACATTAAAACAATTAAAAAAGGTATAGCGAAAACATATAAATACATAAAAGTTTATAAAAACCATTTGAGTTCGAAATCATTATTTAACCCGGATGGATGCAGTGTATTGAATTCATAAATAGACTGCATTTCACTTTTTGCCAACATCGTCATAGTATCCTTTTGTCTATTTGTAGGTTTGATTAATTTAAATCCCGCAAATCTAACTATTCCATTAACAGAGCTGTTATGGTGAATCTTGAAGTGATTAGATAGCGCATGGGTAATGAGACCTTTTTTAATGTTCCTGCAGTGTTCACTTATGCGTATTTTTAATGATCTTGTGGTGCGTCCAATATAAAATAGGTGACATGAACACTCTTTAAAATATACCACATTTTTAACATTGCAGGTAATAAAGTCTGGTATCTTGACTGTCTTTCCATTAATGCATACTACATCCAATTTTTTTGTCCCATCACTTTTTATTTCCTTACACCTAATGCAATCTCCACAATGATGAAAACCTTTCGTTAAAACTCTACCTTCTCTCTTTCTAGGGGGGAGATAACTCCTAACTAATGAATTTTTTAAGTTGGGCGCCCTTCTATAAATAAAAACTGGTTGGTCCGGGATTACCTTTCCAACAACTGGATCTCTTTTGAGGATATCCCAGTTCTTTCTAAAAGACCTTTCCAGAGTTATGTGTTGTGCATTAAAACTTGTAATAAAAGCCCAATCAAAATTCTTTTTTCTTTTACTGTTATTTCATAGTTGTTCCCGCGGCTTGCCACATAACAAATCTTTCCTGAAGTGGGTTTGATAGACAGGAAAGATTTGTTATGTGACAAGCCGCGGGAACAACTAAGAAATAACAGTAAAAGAAAAAAGAATTTTGATTGGGCTTTTATTACAAGTTTTAATGCACAACACAGAACTCTGGAAAGGTCTTTTAGAAAGAACTGGGATATCCTCAAAAGAGATCTAGTTGTTGGAAAGGTAATCCCGGACCAACCAGTTTTTATTTATAGAAGGGCGCCCAACTTACTTTATTACCTGCAATGTTAAAAATGTGGTATATTTTATAGAGTGTTCATGTCACCTATTTTATATTGGACGCACCACAAGATCATTAAAAATACGCATAAGTGAACACTGCAGGAACATTAAAAAAGGTCTCATTACCCGTGCGCTATCTAATCACTTCAAGATTCACCATAACAGCTCTGTTAATGGAATAGTTAGATTTGCGGGATTTAAATTAATCAAACCTACAAATAGACAAAAGGATACTATGACGATGTTGGCAAAAAGTGAAATGCAGTCTATTTATGAATTCAATACACTGCATCCATCCGGGTTAAATAATGATTTCGAACTCAAATGGTTTTTATAAACTTTTATGTATTTATATGTTTTCGCTATACCTTTTTTAATTGTTTTAATGTAATTTATGTTTCCTTTTAGGTTTACTACCTCTGAGAGTTGGATTTTTCTATCTGGAAACATTATAATGTATTCTATATATGTATGTACCGTGGAGATGCAATCATATCAATGATACTGGTCACCACTTCCGGGTCTTTTGGATGGCAAAATGGGGAATGAATGGTTGGCGGAAGTACCAACCGCAGCAATGTCCGAAATTAGTAGTGTATGTAGTAGAACGGCTGTTCACGTAATACCGGAAGTGACGGGGCCGGGATAGAGCCAGCGTCACAGGATATGATGCGAGCAGCTGCCAAGTGGATGTCGAGTGGTTGGCGGAAGCCGCCAGGGACATCCACTGTACAGTAGTGGTTGGCGGAAGTCCCGCTGCGTAATGTGAGGAGCTGGCGGAGGTCTCCGCCACCAGAGATACATAAGTAAGCACATAATGAGATATTCTAAGGTGCTCTTGGAGCCCAGATAGTGACCTTTGTGGTAATGTGCAGGGGTTAAAGGATAAGTAGATATGTTTATAACAGCTGGAAACTTATGGAGAAGCCGCGCCCCCGGAAGTGATGTATCGGAAATCAGTGCTCGAGATTGGAGGATTGCATCTCCATGGTTACCAAACCTGTGAAACAACAGCTGACTGTGATAGAGGATTAGGATTCCTATTGGTGGACTTTTGAATAAATATATGGATCAGAACACTGTCCCTTACTTCACCTTGAGAAAGACCCGCAGCATTGCGGGTAGAAACGCATCGGTAATTAAGGGACGGACTGGATGCCGAAGCTGCTGCTGTTAAAAGATTTGGAGAGCGGAATTGATTGCCAAACACCGGTTCCAGTGATCTTTTCCGGAGAGACGCTTGGTGACTGTATTACAAACTGCTATTTTTGAGATCTGACAAAAATCAGTTCTCATTATTTGCTGGTAATTATTCTGACCTCCCATTCTCAGCAGAATCTTTAGGAATATTCTTTTTGTGGATCGTGTTTTATGTATAATGTGTGTAACTATTAAATTGTGATTGTACTGCAGATGTTATGATTTCTTTTTTGCATATCCTCCTATATTCGTGAGGTATTGATAAGTGAAGAAGGAGCACAACTGTATCCTGGAGTTCCCTGTTGATTTATATTCTTTGTTTTACTGAGCGCCTGAGGGAATACTTTCTCCACCACCCGATTCTTTCTTGCTTTCTAAAATAGCTTTTACTAACAAAAGCTTGGCCATTCCTACAAACTAAGCTGGAATAGATCTCTGAGGACTGCCGTGTGATTACCTAATTATATGTCCGCTCCACAGGAGGAATATCATTATTATCCAAACCTGTTGTGAAGTCCATGTTGAGCTCTGTGGGTTAAACAATTGGTTGTAATGTGTTTTTTTATATGTGATTCTTAATGTTTTTATCTTCTTTCTATTGTTGCCAGTATTTTGGTGAATATTAGTGACAAACTTGGAAGATATGGTAAATTAAACAATGAATAAGTACCTATTGCTTTTGACAGTGCTCCTGGTCTATTTTTATTTATCTAATTTTGAGGGTCAGCTCCTCAGTAGTGGAGCTGCAGTCTTGTAATAGAGGGTTTATAAGAACAAGTGCATTGTTGTTTCTTTCCACCACAGTATTTCTTTTAGCGCTTTTCCCAATGTTATTCTTTATATTAAATCTGTCACCCACCTGTCTGAAAGACCACCTCCACTGGTCTGTGGATGACAGTAAACGGGCAACCACTCAATAAGTCTCCATAGCTTTTGCTACCCAAGCAGAAGCCATACTAGGTTTAAGTGCATCACCCATCACCAAATAAATGGATTAAAGAGTACTCTCACATTTATGATCTGATTGATCTTTAAGGGAGGCACTGTTCGGAATAGGGTACATCTACTCTAGGAGACTGTTTTCTATGCAAAATATCACTATCCGGGAAAGAATATGATGGAAACCTGCGTGGTACCTGGAATTTTTCCCAAGATTTTCCCACTGTTCTGCAATTAATTCACACAATTGTACTGATGTAAGAGAATAAATTGGGAGGTACATCATCACTTACAGGTAAGTCAAGGACATGAGAGACTGCTTTAACTAAATCTATACTGTGTACATTAACACCGTCTTTGACAAATAATGATTCTTGTAAATCAGAGTTATTCAATTGACTATTTTTCAGAGGAAAAATAAATTCTGAAAAGTCTATTCATTTCTTCATCCATGCTCTGCAGTGGCCAAAATTTTCTTAAGTAAAAGAGACGTCCTTTCTAAACCCACGGCTATCTTTTCCATGGCTCTGGCCCAAGCTGGTGCCTTCCCAGGTGAAGCAAAAAAGTACAAAAGATTTTAACAAAGGCTGGCTCTTCCATTGAGTTACTGTAGCTGCAGTTTGTCACTTAATGTGTTAATTCCTCACAAGCTGATCAGAAATCACTCCTCCAGCCTTCATCTTAGCAGTATTCCCCTTATTAGACATACTGTTCCCAAGGGAAATACACACTACTAGTATAAATACTGATGAAATACACAGCATATATACAAAAACACAATTTTTACAATAAATATCTGAGTAACATAGATAGTGTGTCAGACACTTCTCTAAACTCCCACATGGAGTGCTTAGGAGAGAGGAAATAGAAAAGCTTTGCAGTTATCAGCAGCAGATACACTCTTCAGCCGCTGGGCTGATTCACAATGTTGCTCCTCTCTGGCAAATTTGCATTTCTGCATAATCAGATGTCTTACCCAAGCTCATTATCCTCTATGAGGGTAGACACTGAGCGCATATGCACCTACTGTCAACCCTCTATATCTAGGGTGAGAGAAGGGCCAGTTTCCATAAAACTAGCCACCCCCCCTCCTTTCTATGTAGTCCAGTCCTTCTTCCTGGACGCGGCTTACGTCCTCTGTAATTGCCACCACCATGCATTCCGAGAAATCTGAAGCCTGCCATATGCCAGCGTCTCACAGCTACTGCTGGCACCTTGCTGTGTGGCCAAGCACCGGGGGATTCTGCCACGGCACCTCCTGCCATATCCTGCTCCGTCTCCCCTGCTGCCAAATTTATCCCCCTGGTGCCCTGCCGCTGGCTCTGGCCAGCAATGGTGCAACTGCTCACCCTTCCAGCACTGCTGCTGCACGAAGTTCAGCTCTAGACTACTCCAGGTAAGGAGTGTGTTACCAGCCATATCTTGCACAAAGCTGGATGGGGCAATAGGGAGAGCAGTGCAGATAAAGGAAAAAAAAATGCACCACAATAACTCAGTGCTAACTTAATTAAAAACCTGAGGAGGGTAAAAGCTATTATACTGCTAAAAAGTTAGCTCATAAAGTGCCAATGCCTCTAACCCTCACTAACCCGCAGCGCCCCGGCACATGCATGACTTGCCCGCGCCTAAAATCGCTCCTGATCAGAAACACAGAAGAAAAGTAAAATAAGTCCAAAGTAAGTGTAAAAAAACCATATGGCAGAATATAGAGAGTCAAAACCCGAGGAGGGTAAAATAAGAATTTACTTACCGATAATTCTATTTCTCGTAGTCCGTAGTGGATGCTGGGAACTCCGTAAGGACCATGGGGAATAGCGGCTCCGCAGGAGACTGGGCACAAAAGAAAAGCTTTAGGACTACTTGGTGTGCACTGGCTCCTCCCCCTATGACCCTCCTCCAAGCCTCAGTTAGGATACTGTGCCCGGACGAGCGTACACAATAAGGAAGCATTTTGAATCCCGGGTAAGACTCATACCAGCCACACCAATCACACCGTACAACTTGTGATATGAACCCAGTTAACAGCATGATAACAGAGGAGCCTCTGGATAGATGGCTCACAACAACAATAACCCGATTTGTTAACAATAACTATGTACAAGTATTGCAGATAATCCGCACTTGGGATGGGCGCCCAGCATCCACTACGGACTACGAGAAATAGAATTATCGGTAAGTAAATTCTTATTTTCTCTGACGTCCTAGTGGATGCTGGGAACTCCGTAAGGACCATGGGGATTATACCAAAGCTCCCAAACGGGCGGGAGAGTGCGGATGACTGCAGCACCGAGTGAGAAAACTCCAGGTCCTCCTCAGCCAGAGTGTCAAATTTGTAAAATTTCACAAAAGTATTTGACCCTGACCAAGTAGCAGCTCGGCAAAGTTGTAAAGCTGAGACCCCTCGGGCAGCCGCCCAAGATGAGCCCACCTTCCTTGTGGAGTGGGCTTTTACAGATTTTGGCTGTGGCAGGCCTGCCACAGAATGCGCAAGCTAAATTGTACTACAAATCCAGAGAGCAATAGTCTGCTTAGAAGCAGGAGCACCCAGCTTGTTGGGTGCGTACAGGATAAATAGCGAGTCAGATTTTCTGACTCCAGCCGTCCTGGAAACATATATTTTCAGGGCCCTGACAACGTCCAGCAACTTGGAGTCCTCCAAGTCTTTAGTAGCCGCAGGTACCACGATAGGCTGGTTCAGATGAAACGCTGAAACCACCTTTGGGAGAAATTGAGGACGAGTCCTCAATTCTGCCCTGTCCGTATGAAAAATCAGGTAAGGGCTTTTACAGGATAAAGCCGCCAATTCTGACACACGCCTGGCTGAAGCCAGGGCCAACAGCATGACCACTTTCCATGTGAGATATTTTAAGTCCACAGTGTTGAGTGGTTCAAACCAATGTGATTTTAGGAAACCCAAAACAACATTCAGATCCCAGGGTGCCACTGGAGGCACAAAAGGAGGCTGTATATGTAGCACTCCCTTAACAAACGTCTGGACTTCAGGCACTGAAGCCAGTTCTCTCTGAAAGAAAATCGACAGGGCCGAAATCTGGACCTTAATGGATCCTAATTTTAGGCCCATAGACACTCCTGCTTGCAGGAAATGCAGGAATCGACCCAGTTGAAATTCCTCCGTCGGGGCCTTTTTGGCCTCGCACCACGCAACCTATTTCCGCCAGATGCGGTGATAATGCTTTGCGGTTACATCCTTTCTGGCTTTTATCAAAGTAGGGATGACTTCGTCTGGAATGCCTTTTTCCTTTAGGATCCGGCGTTCAACCGCCATGCCGTCAAACGCAGCCGCGGTAAGTCTTGGAACAGACAGGGTCCCTGCTGGAGCAGGTCCCTTCTCAGAGGTAGAGGCCACGGGTCCTCTGTGAGCATTTCTTGAAGTTCCGGGTACCAAGTCCTTCTTGGCCAATCCGGAGCCACGAGAATAGTTCTTACTCCTCCCCGCCGTATAATCCTCAGCACCTTGGGTATGAGAGGCAGAGGAGGGAACACATACACTGACTGGTACACCCACGCTGTCACCAGAGCGTCCACAGCTATTGCTTGAGGGTCCCTTGACCTGGCGCAATACCTGTCCAGTTTTTTGTTGAGGCGGGACGCCGTCATGTCCACCTTTGGTTTTTCCCAACGGTTTACAATCATGTGGAAGACTTCTGGGTGAAGTCCCCCACTCTCCCGGGTGGAGGTCGTGCCTGCTGAGGAAGTCTGCTTCCCAGTTGTCCACTCCCGGAATGAACACTGCCGACAGTGCTATCACATGATTTTCCGCCCAGCGAAGAATCCTTGCAGCTTCTGCCATTGCCCTCCTGCTTCTTGCGCCGCCCTGTCTGTTTACGTGGGCGACTACCGTGATGTTGTCCGACTGGATCAGCACCGGCTGACCTTGAAGCAGAGGTCTTGCTTGGCTTAGAGCATTGTAAATGGCTCTTAACTCCAGGATATTTATGTGAAGTGATGTCTCCAGGCTTGACCACAAGCCCTGGAAGTTTCTTCCCTGTGTGACTGCTCCCCAGCCTCGCAGGCTGGCATCTGTGGTCACCAGGACCCAGTCCTGAATGCCGAATCTGCGGCCCTCTAGAAGATGAGCACTCTGCAACCACCACAGGAGAGACACCCTTGTCCTTGGGGACAGGGTTATCCGCCGATGCATCTGAAGATGCGATCCGGACCATTTGTCCAGCAGGTCCCACTGGAATGTTCTTGCGTGGAATCTGCCGAATGGGATTGCTTCGTAGGAAGCCACCATTTTTCCCAGGACCCTTGTGCATTGATGCACTGATACTTGGCCTGGTTTTAGGAGGTTTCTGACTAGCTCGGATAACACTCTGGCTTTTTCTTCCGGGAGAAACACCTTTTTCTGGACTGTGTCCAGGATCATCCCTAGGAATAGAAGACGTGTCGTCGGGATCAGCTGCGATTTTGGGATATTGAGAATCCAACCGTGCTGCCGCAGCACTACTTGAGATAGTGCTACTCCGACTACCAACTGTTCCTTGGATCTTGCCCTTATCAGGAGATCGTCCAAGTAAGGGATAATTAAAACTCCTTTCCTTCGAAGGAGTATCATCATTTCGGCCATTACTTTGGTAAAGACCCGGGGCGCCGTGGACAATCCAAACGGCAGCGTCTGAAACTGATAGTGGCAGTTCTGTACCACAAACCTGAGGTACCCTTGGTGAGAAGGGTAAATTGGGACATGGAGGTAAGCATCCTTGATGTCCAGAGACACCATATAATCCCCTTCTTCCAGGTTCGCGATCACCGCTCTGAGTGACTCCATCTTGAATTTGAACCTCTGTATGTAAGTGTTCAAAGATTTTAGATTTAAAATAGGTCTCACCGAGCCATCCGGCTTCGGTACCACAAACAGCGTGGAATAATACCCCTTTCCCTGTTGCAGGAGGGGTACCTTGATTATCACCTGCTGAGAATACAGTTTGTGAATGGCTTCCAATACCGCCTCCCTGTCGGAGGGAGACGTCGGTAAGGCAGACTTTAGGAAACGGTGGGGGGGAGACGTCTCGAATTCCAATTTGTACCCCTGAGATACCACCTGAAGGATCCAGGGGTCCACTTGTGAGTGAGCCCACTGCGCGCTGAAATTCTTGAGACGGGCCCCCACCGTGCCTGAGTCCGCTTGTAGAGCCCCAGCGTCATGCTGAGGACTTGGCAGAAGCGGGAGAGGGCTTCTGTTCCTGGGAACTGGCTGTTTGCTGCAGCCTTTTTCCTCTCCCTCTGCCACGGGGCAGAAATGAGGAGCCTTTTGCCCGCTTACCCTTATGGGGCCGAAAGGACTGCGCCTAATAATACGGCGTCTTCTTATGCTGAGAGGCTACCTGGGGTAAAAATGTGGATTTCCCAGCAGTTGCCGTGGACACCAGGTCCGATAGACCTACCCCAAATAACTCCTCCCCTTTATAAGGCAATACTTCCATATGCCTTTTGGAATCAGCATCACCTGGCCACTGCCGCGTCCATAACCCTCTTCTGGCAGATATGGACAGCGCACTTACTCTTGATGCCAGTCGGCAAATATCCCTCTGTGCATCACGCATATATAAAAATGCATCTTTTAAATGCTCTATAGTCAGTAATATACTGTCCCTATCCAGGGTATCAATATTTTCAGTCAGGGAATCCGACCAAGCCACCCCAGCACTGCACATCCAGGCTGAGGCGATTGCTGGTCGCAGTATAACACCCGTGTGAGTGTATATACATTTTAGGATATTCTCCTGCTTTCTGTCAGCAGGTTCCTTAAGGGCGGCCGTATCAGGAGACGGTAGTGCCACCTGTTTAGACAAGCGTGTGAGTGCTTTATCCACCCTAGGGGGTGTTTCCCAACGTGCCCTATCCTCTGGCGGGAAGGGGTATGATGCCAATAACCTTTTAGGAATTATCAGTTTTTTATCGGGAGAAACCCACGCTTCACCTCAGATGCAGGAAAAACTACAGGTAGTTTTTTCTCACCAAACATAATACCCTTTTTAGTGGTACTTGTACTATCAGAAATGTGTAAAACATTTTTCATTGCCTCAATCATGTAACGCGTGGCCCTACTGGAAGTCACATTCGTCTCTTCATCGTCGACACTGGAGTCAGTATCCGTGTCGGCGTCTGTATCTGCCATCTGAGGTAGCGGGCGTTTTAGAGACCCTGATGGTCTTTGAGACGCCTGGACAGGCACAAGCTGAGTAGCTGGCTGTCTCATGTCATCAACCGTCTTTTGTAAAGAGCTGACACTTTCACGTAAATCCTTCCATAAGCCCATCCACTCAGGTGTCGACTCCCTAGGGGGTGACATCTCCATTATAGGCAATTGTTCCGCCTCCACATCATTTTCCTCCTCATACATGTCGACACAGTCGTACCGACACAGCACACACACAGGGAATGCTCTGATAGAGGACAGGACCCCACTAGCCCTTTGGGGAGACAGAGGGAGAGTATGCCAGCACACACCAGAGCGCTATATATGTGTTGGGATAACACTATACAGAGTGTTTTTCCCCCTTATAGCTGCTGTTTATATTATACTGCGCCTAATTAGTGCCCCCCCCCCCTCGTTTTACCCTTTTCTGTAGTGCAGGACTGCAGGGGAGAGTCAGGGAGACGTCCTTCCAGCGGAGCTGTGAGGGAAAATGGCGCCAGTGTGCTGAGGAGATAGGCTCCGCCCCCTTCTCGGCGGACTTTTCTCCCGCTTTTTTCAGGAATCTGGCAGGGGTTAATATACATGCATATAGCCCTGGAGGTTATATGTGATGTATTTTAGCCAGCCAAGGTGTTCATATTGCTGCTCAGGGCGCCCCCCCCCAGCGCCCTGCACCCATCAGTGACCGGAGCGTGTGGTGTGCATGAGGAGCAATGGCGCACAGCTGCAGTGCTGTGCGCTACCTTGGTGAAGACTGATGTCTTCTGCCGCCGATTTTCCGGACTTCTTCTTGCTTCTGGCTCTGTAAGGGGGCCGGCGGCGCGGCTCTGGGACCGGACTCCGAGGCTGGGCCTGTGTTCGGTCCCTCTGGAGCTAATGGTGTCCAGTAGCCTAAGAAGCCCAAGCTGGCTGCAAGCAGGCAGGTTCGCTTCTTCTCCCCTTAGTCCCTCGATGCAGTGAGCCTTTTGCCAGCAGGTCTCACTGAAAATAAAAAAACCTAAAACTAACTTTTCCTAAGAAGCTCAGGAGAGCCCCCTAAATTGCACCCAGCTCGGTCGGGCACAAAAATCTAACTAACTGAGGCTTGGAGGAGGGTCATAGGGGGAGGAGCCAGTGCACACCAAGTAGTCCTAAAGCTTTTCTTTTGTGCCCAGTCTCCTGCGGAGCCGCTATTCCCCATGGTCCTTACGGAGTTCCCAGCATCCACTAGGACGTCAGAGAAAAGCTATTATACTGCTAAAAAGTTAGCTCATTAAGTGCCAATGCCTCTAACCCTCACTAACCCGCAGCGCCCCGGCACATGCATGACTTGCCCGCGCCTAAAACCGCTCCTGATCAGAAACACAGAAGAAAAGTAAAATAAGTCCAAAGTAAGTGTAAAAAAACCATATGGCAGAATATAGAGAGTCAAAGGTACAAATCCAGTAGTAGTCCAGTGGTGAGCCAGCCCATACGTACATAAGGATAAAGGGACACAATACTAAAAATGCTCTCAGCTACTGGGTTACGGAGCACGCCACGTGACATGCATTTCAGGCTCACTACTGCCTGGAACGCATGCCGCTTCCGCCGCGGCTGGCGGTGTGATTGTTGGCGTTTTGTGTCCCCTGCTTGTGCTGTGGCTGGGTGGACGACCGACCAGCGCAGGTTGCTGACCCACTCTGTTGGCAGGTGTGTATTTTTTATTTTTGTTAGTTTTTTGATGTCCCAGCCTCTGGTATTTTCCTTTACTTTCAGTATTGGTCCCATGATTCAATGCGCCCATTGGCCACCCCTTATAAACCTCCCCATTTATTCCCTTATGTGTCTCCTATTCACACCACAGTTCTGGATGGAACTAATGGGGACATTTACTAAGCTGTGATTAGAGCGGAGAAGTGAGCCAGTGGAGAAGTGCCCATGGCAACCAATCAGCACTGACGTAACATCTATAATTTGCATACTATAAAATTATACATAGCTGCTGATTGGTTGATGGGGCAACTTCTCCACTGGCTCACTTCTCCACTCTTATCACTGCTTAGTAAATGTCCCCCTAATGGCCTAATTCAGACCTGATCGCAAAATCTTCCTCTAATTGGCAAAACCATGTGCACTGCAGGTGGAGCAGAAATAACATGTGCAGAGAGAGTTAGATTTGGGTGGGTTATATTGTTTCTGTGCAGGGTAAATACTGGCTGCTTTATTTTTACACTGCAATTTAGATATCAGTTAGAACACACCCCACCCAAATCTAACTCTCTCTGCACAGGTTATATCTGCCCCACCTGCACTGCACATGGTTTTGTCCATTATAGAAATATTTTCTGTTGCGATCATGTCTGAATTAGGCCCTTTGCTGCCAGTTGTGAGTATTGCATTCTAGGTTGCTGACATTATGCTGCTTGGTTGTTTTCTTGTATTGATAGTGTCACATTATTATCCAGTATGACTTTCACTCAATGGTCCTTAAACAGGATCTATGGATCCTTAATTAATGGGATGACGGTTGGTGGTATTTGTGAGTAAATATTATATTGTATCTGTTTGTTCCTGTTTATTTAATATTATGTCCTTTTGTCCTCATGTACGTGTGGGCTGGCTCACCACTGGACTACTTTGCACATAGTATCTTTTACTTTGCGTGTTATGTATTTACACTAGTGTTGTACCTTTGCATTGGCGTATCTATAATGGGTGGTGTGTGTGCAGGGCACACGGGCCCCCGGAGTCCAGGGGGGCCCACCCTGCACCCATTTGTTTAATACTTACCTCTCTGGAGTCCCCCATCGGAGCCATCCCTTCTCAACAGTGCAATCGAGTCTGAACACTAGGGGGAACAAACTGTATTGCGCCTGCTGAAAACTCCAGAAACGTGGCACGGCGGCCATTTTTCCAGAGTTTCACGTATGACCATTAGGAAAATCTTAGAGAAAATGGCTGCCGCGCCGGGTTCCCACAGGTCTGCTCATGCGCAATAGAGTCTGTGCTCAGACTTTATTGCCGCTGTGGAGAAGGATGACACCGCCGGGGGACTCCGGAGAGGTAAGTATTAAAACCTTGTGCCTCGGTCAGAGAGGAGGGGGCCCCTGATGCAAAAGGCTGCACACAGGCCTCCTCCTCTCTTAAAATGCCCCTGTACCTTTGACTCTCTAATATTCTGCCCTATAGTATTTTTACACTTACTTTGGACTTGTTATACATTTCTTCTATGTCTCTGATGATGTTAGGAGGCCTCTTATACTTGTTACTATTCTGTCTATCTGTGTATCTAGTGGGCCTAGAAGACTGAATTGGTATACCTTATTTTTTTCTCCCACAGATTAAAAAAATAAGAATTTACTTACCGATAATTCTATTTCTCATAGTCCGTAGTGGATGCTGGGGACTCCGTAAGGACCATGGGGAATAGCGGCTCCGCAGGAGACTGGGCACATCTAAAGAAAGCTTTAGGACTAACTGGTGTGCACTGGCTCCTCCCCCTATGACCCTCCTCCAAGCCTCAGTTAGGATACTGTGCCCGGACGAGCGTACACAATAAGGAAGGATTTTGAATCCCGGGTAAGACTCATACCAGCCACACCGTATAACCTGTGATCTGAACCCAGTTAACAGTATGATAACAGAGGAGCCTCTGAAAGATGGCTCACAACAATAATAACCCGATTTTTGTAACAATAACTATGTACAAGTATTGCAGACAATCCGCACTTGGGATGGGCGCCCAGCATCCACTACGGACTATGAGAAATAGAATTATCGGTAAGTAATTTCTTATTTTCTCTAACGTCCTAAGTGGATGCTGGGGACTCCGTAAGGACCATGGGGATTATACCAAAGCTCCCAAACGGGCGGGAGAGTGCGGATGACTCTGCAGCACCAAATGAGAGAACTCCAGGTCCTCCTCAGCCAGGATATTAATTTTGTAGAATTTTACAAACGTATTTGCTCCTGACCAAGTAGCTGCTCGGCAAAGTTGTAAAGCCGAGACCCCTCGGGCAGCCGCCCAAGATGAGCCCACCTTCCTTGTGGAGTGGGCATTTTCAGATTTTTGGTTGTGGCAGGCCTGCCACAGAATGTGCAAGCTGAATTGTACTACAAATCCAACGAGCAATAGTCTGCTTAGAAGCAGGAGCACCCAGCTTGTTGGGTGCACACAGGATAAACAGCGAGTCAGATTTCCTGACTCCAGCCGTCCTGGAAACATATATTTTCAGGGCACTGACAACGTCTAGCAACTTGGAGGCCTCCAAGTCCCTAGTAGCCGCAGGCACCACCAATAGGTTGGTTCAGGTGAGACGCTGAAACCACCTTGGGGAGAAACTGAGGACGAGTCCTCAATTTCGCCCTGTCCGAATGGAAAATCAGATAAGGGCTTTTTCAGGATAAAGCCGCCAATTCTGACACGCGCCTGGCCCAGGCCAGGGCCAACAGCATGACCACTTTCCATGTGAGATATTTTAACTCCACAGATTTAAGTGGTTCAAACCAATGTGACTTTTGGAACCCAAAACTACATTGAGATCCCAAAGTGCCACTGGAGGCACAAAAGGAGGCTGTATATGCAGTACCCCTTTTACAAACGTCTGAACTTCAGGGACTGAAGCTAGTTCTTTTTGGAAGAAAATTGACAGGGCCGCAAATTTGAACCTTAATGGACCCCAATTTCAGGCCCATAGACACTCCTGTTTGCAGGAAATGTAGGAATCGACCAGTTGAATTTCCTCCTTCGGGCCTTACTGGCCTCGCACCACGCAACATATTTTCGCCAATTGCGGTGATAATGTTTTTGCGGTTACATCCTTCCTGGCTTTGATCAGGATAGGGATGACTTCCTCCGGAAAGCCTTTTTTCCTTCAGGATCCGGCGTTCAACCGCCATGCCGTCAAACGCAGCCGCGGTAAGTCTTGGAACAGACAGGGTCCTTGCTGGAGCAAGTCCCTTCTTAGAGGTAGAGGCCGCGGATCCTCCGTGAGCATCTCTTGAAGTTCCGGTTACCAAGTCCTTCTTGGCCAATCCGGAGCCACGAATATAGTGCTTTCTCCTCTCCATCTTATCAATCTCAGTACCTTGGGTATGAGAGGCAGAGGAGGGAACACATACACTGACTGGTACACCCACGGTGTTACCAGAGCGTCTACAACTATTGCCTGAGGGTCTCTTGACCTGGCGCAATACCTGTCGAGTTTTTTAATCATGTGGACGACTTCTGGGTGAAGTCCCCACTCTCCCGGGTGGAGGTCGTGCTGAGGAAGTCTGCTTCCCAGTTGTCCACTCCCAGAATGAATACTGTTGACAGTGCTATCACATGATTTTCCGCCCAGCGAAGAATCCCTGCAGCTTCTGCCATTGCCCTCCTGCTTCTTGTGCCACCCTGTCTGTTTACGTGGGTGACATGATGTTGTCCGACTGGATCAACACCGGCTGACCTTGAAGCAGAGGTCTTGCTAAGCTTAGAGCATTGTAAATGGCCCTTAGCTTCAGGATATTTATGTGAAGTGATGTATCCAGGCTTGACCCTAAGCCCTGGATATTCCTTCCCTGTGTGACTGCTCCCCAGCCTCGCAGGCTGGCATCCGTGGTCACCAGGACCCAGTCCTGAATGCCGAATCTGCGGCCCTCTAGAAGATGAGCACTCTGCAACCACCACATGATGGATACCCTTGTCCTTGGTGACAGGGTTATCCGCTGATGCATCTGAAAATGCGACTCGGACCATTTGTCCAGTAGGTTCCACTGGAAAGTTCTTGCGTGGAATCTAATGAATGGGATTGCTTCGTAGGAAGCCACCATTTTTACCCAGAACCCTTGTGCATTGATGCACTGAGACTTGGTTCGGTTTTAGGAGGTTCCTGACTAGCTCGGATAACTCCCTGGTTTTCTCTTCCGGGAGAAACACCTTTTTTTTTTTTTTGGACTGTGTCCAGGAACATCCCTAGGAAACAGAAGACAAGTCGTCAGAACCAGCTGCGATTTTGGAATATTGAGAATCCAATCGTGCTGCCGCAACACTACCTAAGATAGTGCTACACCGACTTCCAACTGTTCCCTGGATCTTACCCTTATCAGGGAATCGTCCAAGTAAGGGATAACTAAAATTCCCTTCCTTCGAAGGGATATCATTTCGGCCATTACCTTGGTAAAGACCCGGGGTGCTGTGGACCATCCCTACGGCAGCGTCTGAACTGATAGTGACAGTTCTGTACCATAACCTGAGGTACCCTTGGTGAGAAGGGTAAACTTTGACATGAAGGTAAGCATCCTTGATGTCCCAAGACATCATGTAGTCCCCTTCTTCCAGGTTCGCAATCACTGCTCTGAGTGACTCAATCTTGAATTTGAACCTCTGTATGTAAGTGTTCAAAGATTTTAGATTTTAGATTTAGAATCGGTTTCACCGGGCCGTCTGGCTTCGGTACCACAATAGTGTGGAATAATACCCCGTTCCCTGTTGCAGGAGGGGTACCTTGATTATCACCTGCTGGGTGAATGGCTTCCAAAACTGCCTCCCTGTCAGAGGGAGACGTCGGTAAAGCCGACTTTTGGAAACGGCGAGGGGGAGACGTCTCGAATTTCAATATGTACCCTTGAGATATTACCTGAAGGATCCAGGGGTCTACTTGCGAGTGAGCCCACTGCGCACTGAAATTCATTGAGAACGGGCCCCCACCGTGCCTGAGTTTGTAAGGCCCTAGCGTCATACTGAGGGCTTTTGCAGAGGCGGGAAAGGATTTCTGTTCCTGGGAACTGGGTAATCTCTTCAGCCTTTTTTCCTCTCCCTCTGTCACGAGCAGAAAAGAGGAACCTTTTGTCCGCTTGCCAACAAAGGACTGCGCCTGATAATACGGCGTCTTATTTTGAGAGGCGACCTGGGGTACAAACGTGGATTTCCCAGTTGTTGCCGTGGCCACCAGGTCTAAAAGACCGACCCCAAATGTCCCCTTTTAAAGGCAATACTTCCAAATGCCGTTTGGAATCCGCATCACCTGACCATTTTACTGGTAGAATTGGACAACGCACTTATACTTGATACCAGTCGGCAAATATTCCGCTGTGCATCATGCATATATAGAAATGCATCTTTTAAATGCTCTATAGGCAATAATATACTATCCTTATCTAGGATATCAATATTTCCAGTCAGGGAATCCGACCATGCCAACCCAGCACTGCACCTCCAGGCTGAGGCGATTGCTGGTCGCAGTATAACACCAGTATGTGTGTGAATACATTTTTGGATACCCTCCTGCTTTCTATCAGCAGGATCCTTAAGGGCGGCCATCTCATGAGAAGGTAGAGCCCTTGTTCTTACAAGCGTGTGAGCGCCTTATCCCCCCTAGGGGGTGTTTCCCAACGCACCCTAACCTCTGGCGGGAAAGGGTATACAGCCAATACTTTTTAAGAAATTATCAATTGTTATCGGGGGGAAACCCACGTATCATCACACACCTCATTTTATTTTTCAGATTCAGGAAAACTACAGGTAGTTTTTCCCTCACCGAACATAATACCCCTTTTTGGTGGTATTCGTATTATCAGAAATGTATAAAACATTTTCCATTGTCTCAATCATGTAACGTATGGCCCTACTGGAAATCACGGTTGTCTCTTCACCGTCGACACAGGAGTCAGTATCCGTGTCGGCGTCTGTATCTGCCATCTGAGGTAACGGGCGCTTTAGAGCCCCTGACGGCCTATGAGACGTCTGGACAGGCACAAGCTGAGTAGCCGGCTGTCTCATGTCAACCACTGTTTTTTTATACAGAGCTGACACTGTCACGTAATTTTCAACAGTACATCCACTCAGGTGTCGACCCCCTAGGTGGTGACATCACTGTTACAGACACTCTGCTCCGTCTCCACATCATTTTTCTCCTCATACATGTCGACACAAACGTACCGACACACAGCACACACACAGGGAATGCTCTGATAGAGGACAGGACCCCACTAGCCCTTTGGGGAGACAGAGGGAGAGTATGCCAGCACACACCAGAGCGCTATATATATATATATATATATATATACAGGGATAACCATATATAAGTATTTTTCCCCTTATAGCTGCTGTATGTTTTAATACTGCGCCTAATTAGTGCCCCCCTCTCTTTTTTTAACCCTTTCTGTAGTGCAGGGAAGAGCCAGGGAGCTTCCCTCCAACTGAGCTGTGAGGGAAAATGGCGCCAGTGTGCTGAGGAGATAAGGCCGCCGAAAAGGGGGCGGAGCCTATCACCCGTTTTTCTGTATATTCTGGCAGGGGTTAAATGCATCCATATAGCCCAGGAGCTATATGTGATGCATTTTTTGCCATGTAAGGTATTTTTATCGTGTTTTATTGCGTCTCAGGGCGCCCCCCCCAGCGCCCTGCACCCTCAGTGACCGGAGTATGAAGTGTGCTGAGAGCAATGGCGCACAGCTGCAGTGCTGTGCGCTACCTTATTGAAGACAGGTACGTCTTCTGCCGCCGATTTTTCCGGACCTCTTCGCTCTTCTGGCTCTGTAAGGGGGCCGGCGGCGCGGCTCCGGGACCCATCCAGGCTGAACCTGTGATCGTCCCTCTGGAGCTAATGTCCAGTAGCCAAGAAGCCCAATCCACTCTGCACGCAGGTGAGTTCGCTTCTTCTCCCCTTAGTCCCTCGATGCAGTGAGCCTGTTGCCAGCAGGTCTCACTGAAAATAACAAACCTAAACTAAAACTTTCACTAAGAAGCTCAGGAGAGCCCCTAGTGTGCACCCTTCTCGTCGGGCACAGAAATCTAACTGAGGCTTGGAGGAGGGTCATAAGGGGAGGAGCCAGTGCACACCAGTTAGTCCTAAAGCTTTCTTTAGATGTGCCCAGTCTCCTGCGGAGCCGCTATTCCCCATGGTCCTTACGGAGTCCCCAGCATCCACTTAGGACGTTAGAGAAAAAATAATAAATAAAAATATTATCTATCTATCTATCTATCTATATATATACATACAAGTGCAAAGATTAAAATTGCGCCACATGTATGATAAACAGATATGTTGTTTGGAGAACTAGTTGCTATGACACTCCCCTATGCTACTGGCGGGGCGTCTGCTATTACCCTCAAATTATAGGGGTGGTAAACCCCTAAAGACAATGAAGGAATAGGAGGGGATGAGGGTTTGTAGCGATCTTGGTGTCAAGTAAGGTAAAAACTAGCAGTAAGTTTTAAAAAGTTAAAACTATTTATTCACATAAAAATTCAAACATAAAAGAGATACACAAAAAATGGGACAATTTAAAACACAACTGAACTAAAAGCACCAAATAAAAGAGTATAAAATATCCTTATCTTAGAGAGAGGTATGTACATACCTCTCTCTCTAAGATAAGGATCTTTTATACTCTTTTATTTGGTGCTTTTAGTTCAGTTGTGTTTTAAATTGTCCCATTTTTTGTGTATCTCTTTTATGTTTGAATTTTTATGTGAATAAATAGTTTTAACTTTTTAAAACTTACTGCTAGTTTTTACCTTACTGACACCAAGGTCGCTACAAACCCTCATCCCCTCCTATTCCCATATATATATATATATATCTCTCCATATCTCCTGTTTTTGGTATATGAGTTCCTTTTTTCTAAATCTGGTATTATGTAGTAGTTTATGTTGATACAAGCATTGTCGCTAATATTGTTATATATTGGGACCTGGGAGGCTCAGTTATGTTTATGTTCTATTTTTTCTAGATATACTTTTAATTATTCGGCTTCATTATATTATGATTGGATTTGATGATTCATGTATGGCCCTTCTTGAAAAAGATCCTGGTTTTTGGATCGAAACGTCGAAACCTTTGAGGCTACAATAAAAATTTTCTATTGAAGAAATGTGTGGACTTTATACACAGTGAGAGTGCACCCTCCACCACATGGAATTCTCGTATGTATATATATATATATATATATATATATATATATATATATATACATACACACATACATGTATACATGCACACAGGTACATAATGCAGTCTGTTGTAACTATTCAATTATTCAAATTGTATGCATTTTATAAATGGTGTGATTTCACTGAAGACTACTTATCAATGGTCATTGTGGTCAAAAGTATAAAACTAATTCACAGTTCTCTTTAGTGACAATTTTATTATTTTATTTATGGCACAAACCCTTGTTGAATTTAATTTGCAATAACACACCTCAAACAAATGTGTCAAAGCAATATACAAGCTCCATTTACACACAGTATTTTCACAGTTTACAATTAATCAATTGAAACATTATTGCAGATAGTTGTTCCATGCTAGCAATAAAAAAGGGATTTTTCCTGGTGCAGAAATGAAGTGCTTGGTTTCATTTAGACACAAGGTATTCACGTATTTATAAATGCTTTCGGTGTTCGTGATTAAAACCGGTCTTTCAACATTCCAAAAAGCACCACAAAGTTGATATTTAAGGCTTTTATGGATGAGGATCTTCTTAAGACATACAAATACATCAAAGGTTATAAAAAAACAAAAAGGTTTCCTTCCTTGTGTTGCTGTAGTATTTAATCAAAATTTAGAAACTGATTATTGGGCATCATACATCATATTCCGATAAATTAGGTTTGCCAATATATGACATACACGGTCAACCTTATGTTTGATGTTTTTATGTGAAATTTCTTTTTCTATTTGTCTTTTCAATATAATAAGGCAAGAAGCTTTTTTTTGTCGACTGCTTGAGGTAGTGTGTTATTTATAAAGACCCCTACAAACAATGGAAACAATGCTAAGTAGCAGAGTTCTCTGGTACATTCTGGACTGCAGTTGTAGGTGTCCCTAAGCGGAGTGAAGTGTATCAGTTTCCTGTTTATAGTTCTGCATTTTAACAAATGGAATATTTCTATAGTTTTATTTTAATGCACATAACTTCAGCTATTTTTAACATATTCAAATTTACTAAATATTCTTAAATAGAATCAAGTATACATGAAGATGACAATGGAAATGTATTTATGTCAAAAATATGTGTAGTGTAACCACTGGATACATTCCTACTGACATTATAATCAACCCCATACAACAGCCGCAGTACAAAGACCCTCTAACACAGGGATGGGCAATATATTTTTTAAAGGCCTTATAACTGTTCACTGGTCCCACAAGATGGTAGCATATTATATATGCATTTAGTGGTATCTGGATGACAGATGGTGTATAGATAGTCAATATGTCGAGGCCATATGGTTGTCAAAACGTCGACAGGTTCAAAAGGCCCATGCATGTCGACCATATGGAGTCAAACTTTTGACTGTCAAATTACTGTAGATCTATTATACCAAACCCGCATTGAATAGCAGAGAACTTCAGATGACATACTAGGCCAGCATGAAGTGTTTCACAGACTAAGCAGTAGGGAAAAGGACCACTAAATCCTATGATTAAATAGTTTCAACTGAAAACACACCTCAGACAAAGACACAATCATCCTTTGCAAAAGTTCCGCTGCATGGGCATGTCATGAGCCCTGCTGGTGAACAGGTTCTCTTCACCTGTGCTCTCCCAATCTAAAGATGACAATGGGGCTAATTCAGACCTGATTGGTGCTGTGCGTGTTCAAACAGCAGCAATCAGGCCTGAACTGTGCATGCGCCGGCGCATGCCAGACAGCCGACGGCTGTCTTTAGCTAGGGATCGCCTCTGCCTGATTGACAGGCAGAGGCAGTCGCTGGGCGGAGTGGCCAGGACAGCAGCATTAAGCTGCCGTTTAAGGGGCGCGGTCCGGCCAACGCAGGCGTGCCAGACCATGCTGGGTGCGGGCCACGGCGGCTGCGTGACGTCACACGCAGCCGCTGCGAGCCAGGCAGTGACGAGTAGCTCCCGGCCAGCACGCAAAAGCTGCGCTGGCCGGGAGCTACTCCTGAAGTGCAAAAGCATCACCGCTGTGTGATGCTTTTGTACTTCTGCGACGGGGCAGGGACTGACATGCGGGGCAGGCTAGCCCTATGCTGGGCGTCCCCCCGCATGTCAGTGTGCCTGATCGTACCTGTGCTAAATTTAGCACAGCTACGATCAACTCTGAATCACCCCCAATGTCAATAACACAATTACTCTCCATTTGCATAGATTTCAAAATCACAGTGCTCCTTAGGTTGATTTATAGCACTTAGATGTGTTGCACTGTTTTCTAACCATGCAGCGGCTTTTCTTAATCTTTGAAGGACACTATCAGTTAATCTGGTGAGAAGACCTTTACCTTCAAGTCATGTCCTACAAAGACACTGCGCTTGCACTGTGATTACTCGGACATCACTCCCTAGGAAAACTGTACAAGGCGGCAATTTATTTTGATCACATGTTGCCCATCATTCTTCTAAGGCACATCTTAGCATTGCACCTGTATAAATTAATTTACATTTAAAAACACAGGTTTTCTATTTTACAATTTATATCACATGTACCGCCTTTGATTTCATAGCAATGAAACACTTTTGCAACCTACTATACAATTATAAAAATATACACCAGTTAAGCTGCCAAAAAGTAAAAAAGTATAATTTCCACATAAAACTGAAATTTATCCCTAATAGGGCCACAAAAATGGTCAGAATATATACCCCAGAAGTTAAAAAATAAAAACATATTTCCATATGTAAAATCGTAACTTAAAAACAAGACCAATGCAC
Source organism: Pseudophryne corroboree (assembly GCF_028390025.1). Classification (NCBI taxonomy): domain Eukaryota; kingdom Metazoa; phylum Chordata; class Amphibia; order Anura; family Myobatrachidae; genus Pseudophryne; species Pseudophryne corroboree. The sequence goes on along the minus strand of NC_086447.1, from coordinate 391,154,936 downwards.
AGTAGTGTGTACTACTTATTAAAAATAAAAAAGATCAGTAAAATATAAAATTTCAGCATTAAGCTAGAGATCATAGATACAGACATCTGAATGAAATAAGGCACATACTGTCCAGGCTGCATCATTTCAATACAAGTAGTAAAAGGAGGGATGACGAATTATGTTCTGGTAAAAACAAGAGGCTGGATGTGGCCCTTGAAGCAGGGAGAAATATGGAAAGACACACGAGGCAAAATGAAGGTGGATCTCTACACAGACGTGGTCACTCTGTCAATGGAGTTATTGACCTCATTTTTGTTAGAATCCAGTCCTTTAGCAGCATTCATAGTGGTACGCAGGTTCTCCACAGTTTTCTTCATTGTCTTCAGCTCCCCGGGATGAGGAGTGGCCCGCCTCAGAAGAGTTGCCTAATAGTAAGATAGATCTCACATTAAATAACAATAAATAAAAACATAAAACAAGTTAAGAAAAATAATTCTAATATTATGTCCATGCATAATACAGGCCCTCTCTTCTTTATATCCTCTCCTTCCATATGCATACTGTAAATAAATGGTAGACAACCCTGTTGGTCTACACACCCTGGATTAAGCAGAGAGAGGGAGAGATACTGTTATGGCACCCTACAGAAGGAACATGGTTGCAGGAGGCATTCAGTTTAAATAAAAACTAAGAAAACAAAAAGTACAATTATATATAAAGCCACTACAGCAATAGTATCATATATACAGTATATATAATCAAAATCATTGAAACACTACTCCTTTAAAGAGCAGCTCTACAGTATACAATCTCACAGTAATCTGCATATTTCTTCCCATACATCCAATAGAACAATAATGAAGGTAGATGAGCAGCCACTGCATAAACAATTTAGAAGTTACCACGTGCAGAATAATACAGAAAGCAGAAATTGATTAAATCTAGTAGCAAATCTAGTTAAAATTAATTTGTGGTCTTACACAATGATAAAAGCCTTACAAAACACTCCTGTCCTTGATAACACCATTCACTTTTCCCAACACCAAAACACATTCACAATGTACAGTACATGGACTTTTATAAATATAAAGTTTTAGCACAATCTAGAGAAGATGCAATTATATGAAAGCGAGTCTCCTGGCAACAAAATATAAAGTTATAATACAATAGTCTTGGCAGATTGCTTGTTATAGAATTATTGGAACACAGCTTTAATTTAACTTTATTTGTATATAGAAAACAAATACTAAAGTCCAACATAAAGGTAGTTCAGTCTTTCCGTCCTTCCTTTTCTGGAGAAGGTTGACCACATAATAGTGTACAAGCACATAGACAAAATAGCCTGTTGCTTTGCTACATATTATACCTGTGTAGTGAATAGGATTCTGTACTTAAAAGTAACAGCCAATAAAATAAAAAATACCGTTTCATCCTCTTCATCTTCTTTCTCGTCATCTAAGAATCGAATGGCACTTATTCTATTCATTGCTCGATCATTCCAAGTTTCATCAGACACATCATTAACCAAACTCTCGAAGGCTCCGCATCTTTGTAAATTGTCTGTAGGATAGCAATTCTGACAAGTTAAGATGTAGAAATAGAAAAAAGCCAAACCAACAAAAATTGTATGCTCAACATACAACTATCTCCTCTCTTCTAAACTCTATTAGGCTTCTCATGACTACAATCGAAGTTTTGTTAAATATTTCTAACACACAATTGAAACTTTCTCTCTCAATCATACAGTATAGGAATAAACTTTTATTTAAGCCTGACAACATTCTGAAATAAGTACAATTATGTTCTAATTACTGTCTACCAGAAATTAGTTTTGACCGGTCAACTTTGAGTGACACTATGAAATTAAGGGTTCTATGTATCATCCAGTGATAACCCCTATTTTCCCGCGATCCAGAGGAAGAGAGTAAAAGGGAAATATTTTAATTTTCTTATTAAAAGAAGTTAGATAAAAAAAATGAGACTTTTTGACAATAGTTATACCTCCTACAATTAACTACATCTCAAACTTTTTGTGGGGGGTACATATGTACTGAATTAATGGAATTGCTTTTCTTGTTCAAATTTAATTTAAATACTTTTAAGCACCTTTCTAGATTTATACAATTCCTAAAACTACATAAAAAGATAACATTTATGATAACTGTTCCGCATAAGGTAGAAAAGGAGATATTGCATACAGCACCAAATCAGATGGTAAACTGCAATTTCTCTGTACAATGTAGGGAATAAAAATCAAATGTCTGAGCAGTCAATGAGATGCATCACCTTTTCTTTGACAAATGTGTGTGGAATGATTTTGTTGTCCAATGCACTAATGAGTATACAATTTATAACAAAATGCAATAAAGTTGCTGTAAAAATGCTCTTTACCTTGGCCACCAGTCTCTGAAGGCATCTGTGGAAGTAGCACACATGTCAAGACCTTTTCTCCAGTCTCCACATCAACATCTGTCTGAAAGGTCAGTAGAGGCTGGGACTGGTTATCAGATAACCATAATGCCTTTAATTTTAGTGAGGTCAATGACAACGGTAAGTGGGATAACCTAAAAATCAAACAAAAACAAATCATACAAACAATCATACAATGGAATTATATTATACAGGAAGATTATTAACGTAGTGATTTTTTGGGAAAGCCAATATATCATTACCTGCATTGACACAGTTATAAATTAGATTTTACAATATTAATACTTTCAAATATGTAGGAGTTTTGTGGCCCTACTTTGTTGCCCAGAGTTACTCTAGCATTGCATAAGCACAATTGTATTCAGTCAAGAATCAATCAATCAAGAATGGAAAGTGTAATGTTACCTATTCCCAGCAACATCTAAGACATGAAGTTCAGTAGCTTGCGCAATTTCTGAGGGTATTCGTGTCAACCGATTTTCACGTACACAGAATACATTAAGACTGGAGCATCCACCAATCTATGGGAGAAAGGATAAAACACAAACAGTGCATTATAAATGTGCACACAAAAAAGAAAATAAAAAACTGTAAAATGTCAGGAACATTGACCACTGCATTTATTATGTTATTGTATTTAAAAATGGGAGTATAAAGGTTAAGAAATCTACAAAAGAAAATGTTGGTATTTTGATGGAATGTGAGTGGCCGAGTTGAAAAGAACATAAAATAAAAATTTACTCACCGGTAATTCTATTTCTCGTAGTCCGTAGTGGATGCTGGGACTCCGTAAGGACCATGGGGAATAGCGGCTCCGCAGGAGACTGGGCACAACTAAAAGAAAGCTTTTGGTCTAACTGGTGTGCACTGGCTCCTCCCTCTATGACCCTCCTCCAGACTTCAGTTAGGATACTGTGCCCGGAAGAGCTGACACAATAAGAAAGGATTTTGAATCCCGGGTAACACTCATACCAGCCACACCAATCACACCGTATAACTCGTGATACAATACCCAGTTAACAGTATGACAATAACTGAGCCTCTCAACAGATGGCTCAACAATAACCCTTTAGTTAAACAATAACTAAATACAAGTATTGCAGACAATCCGCACTTGGGATGGGCGCCCAGCATCCACTACGGACTACGAGAAATAGAATTACCGGTGAGTAAATTCTTATTTTCTCTGACGTCCTAAGTGGATGCTGGGACTCCGTAAGGACCATGGGGATTATACCAAAGCTCCCAAACGGGCGGGAGAGTGCGGATGACTCTGCAGCACCGAATGGGCAAACTCTAGGTCCTCCTCAGCCAGGGTGTCAAACTTGTAGAATTTAGCAAATGTGTTTGACCCCGACCAAGTAGCTGCTCGGCAAAGTTGTAGAGCCGAGACCCCTCGGACAGCCGCCCAAGAAGAGCCCACCTTCCTCGTGGAATGGGCTTTCACTGATTTAGGATGCGGCAGTCCAGCCGCAGAATGTGCAAGCTGAATCGTACTACAGATCCAGCGAGCAATAGTCTGCTTTGAAGCAGGTGCACCCAACTTGTTGGGCGCATACAGGATAAATAGCGAGTCAGTCTTTCTGACTCCAGCTGTCCTGGAAACATAAATTTTCAGGGCCCTGACTACGTCCAACAACTTGGAAGCCTCCAAGTCTTTAGTAGCCGCAGGCACCACGATAGGTTGGTTCAGATGAAAGGCTGATACCACCTTAGGGATAAACTGGGGACGAGTCCTCAATTCTGCCCTATCCATATGGAAAATCAGATAAGGGCTTTTACATGACAAAGCCGCCAATTCTGATACACGCCTGGCCGAAGCCAAGGCCAACAACATGACCACTTTCCACGTGAGAGATTTCAATTCCACGGTTTTAAGTGGCTCAAACCAATGTGACTTTAGGAAATCCAACACCACGTTGAGATCCCAAGGTGCCACTGGAGGCACAAAAGGGGGCTGAATATGCAGCACTCCCTTAACAAAAGTCTGAACTTCAGGTAGTGAAGCCAGTTCTCTCTGGAAGAAAATCGATAGAGCCGAAATCTGGACCTTAATAGAACCCAATTTGAGGCCCATAGTCACCCCTGACTGTAGGAAGTGCAGAAAACGGCCCAGCTGAAATTCCTCCGTTGGGGGCTTCCTGGCCTCACACCACGCAACATATTTTCGCCAAATGCGGTGATAATGGTTTGCGGTCACTTCTTTCCTAACTTTAATCAGCGTAGGAATTACTTCCTCCGGAATGCCCTTTTCCTTCAGGATCCGGTGTTCAACCGCCATGCCGTCAAACGCAGCCGCGGTAAGTCTTGGAACAGACAGGGCCCCTGCTGCAGCAGGTCCTGTCTGAGCGGCAGAGGCCATGGGTCCTCTGAGATCATTTCTTGAAGTTCCGGGTACCAAGCTTTTCTTGGCCAATCCGGAACAATGAGTATAGTTCTTACTCCTCTTCTCCTTATTATCCTCAGTACCTTTGGTATGAGAGGAAGAGGAGGGAACACATAAACCGACCGGTACACCCACGGTGTCACTAGAGCGTCCACAGCTATCGCCTGAGGGTCTCTTGACCTGGCGCAATATCTTTCTAGCTTTTTGTTTAGGCGGGTCGCCATCATGTCCACCTGTGACCTTTCCCAACGGTTTACAATCAGTTGGAAGACTTCTGGATGAAGTCCCCACTCTCCCGGGTGGAGGTCGTGCCTACTGAGGAAGTCTGCTTCCCAGTTGTCCACTCCCGGAATGAACACTGCTGACAGTGCTAACACGTGATTTTCCGCCCATCGGAGAATCCTTGTGGCTTCTGCCATCGCCGTCCTGCTTCTTGTGCCGCCCTGTCGGTTTACATGGGCGACTGCCGTGATGTTGTCCGACTGGATCAGTACCGGCTGGTTTTGAAGCAGGGGTTTTGCCTGACTTAGGGCATTGAAAATGGCCCTCAGTTCCAGAATATTTATGTGTAGGGAAGTCTCCTGACTTGACCATAGTCCTTGGAAGTTTCTTCCCTGTGTGACTGCCCCCCAGCCTCGAAGGCTGGCATCCGTGGTCACCAGGACCCAGTCCTGTATGCCGAATCTACGGCCCTCTTGAAGATGAGCACTTTCCAGCCACCACAGCAGAGACACCCTGGTCCTTGGAGACAGGGTTATCAGCCGATGCATCTGAAGATGCGATTCGGACCACTTGTCCAACAGGTCCCACTGAAAGGTTCTTGCATGGAACCTGCCGAATGGAATTGCTTCGTAGGAAGCTACCATCTTTCCCAGGATCCGCGTGCAGTGATGCACCGACACCTGTTTTGGTTTTAGGAGGCCTCTGACTAGAGATGACAGCTCCTTGGCCTTCTCCTCCGGGAGAAACACTTTTTTCTGTTCTGTGTCCAGAACCATCCCCAGGAACAGTAGACGTGTCGTAGGGACCAGCTGTGACTTTGGAATATTTAGAATCCAGCCGTGCTGTTGTAGCACCTCCCGAGATAGTGCTACCCCGACCAACAACTGCTCCCTGGACCTCGCCTTTATCAGGAGATCGTCCAAGTACGGGATAATTAAAACTCCCATCTTTCGAAGGAGTATCATCATTTCGGCCATTACCTTGGTAAATACCCTCGGAGCCGTGAATAGACCAAACGGCAACGTCTGGAATTGGTAATGACAATCCTGTACCACAAATCTGAGGTACTCCTGGTGAGGATGGTAAATGGGGACATGCAGGTAAGCATCCTTGATGTCCAGTGATACCATGTAATCCCCCTCGTCCAGGCTTGCAATAACCGCCCTGAGCGATTCCATCTTGAACTTGAATTTTTTTATATATGTGTTAAAGGATTTCAAATTTAAAATGGGTCTCACCGAACCGTCCGGTTTTGGTACCACAAACATTGTGGAATAGTAACCCCGTCCTTGTTGAAGTAGGGGCACCTTGACTATCACCTGCTGGGAATACAGCTTGTGAATTGCCTCTAGCACTGCCTCCCTGCCAGAGGGAGTTGTTGGCAAGGCAGATTTGAGGAAACGGCGGGGGGGGAGACGTCTCGAATTCCAGCTTGTACCCCTGAGATACTACTTGAAGGATCCAGGGATCCACCCGTGAGCGAGCCCACTGATTGCTGAAGTTTTTGAGACGGGCCCCCACCGTACCTGGCTCCGCCTGTGGGGCCCCAGCGTCTTACGGCGGACTTGGAGGAAGCGGGGGAGGACTTTTGCTCCTGGGAACTGGCTGTATGCTGCAGCTTTTTCCCTCTACCTCTGCCTCTGGGCAGAAAGGACGCGCCTTTAACCCGCTTGCCCTCATGGGGCCGAAAGGACTGTACCTGATAATACGGTGCTTTCTTTGGCTGTGAGGGAACATGGGGTAAAAATGCAGACTTCCCAGCTGTTGCTGTGGAAACGAGGTCCGAGAGACCATCCCCGAACAACTCCTCACCCTTATAAGGCAAAACTTCCATGTGCCTTTTAGAATCTGCATCACCTGTCCACTGCCGAGTCCATAACCCTCTCCTGGCAGAAATGGACATTGCACTTATTTTAGATGCCAGCCGGCAAATATCCCTCTGTGCATCTCTCATGTATAAGACTGCGTCTTTAATATGCTCTACGGTTAGCAATATAGTGTCCCTGTCTAGGGTATCAATATTTTCCGACAGGGAATCTGACCACGCAGCTGCAGCACTGCACATCCATGCTGAAGCAATAGCTCAGGCTTTCCCAACCACGGTCCTCAAGGCACACCAACAGTGCATGTTTTAGTGATATCCAGGCTTCAGCACAGGTGACTTAATTAGTAGCTCAGTTATTTTGATTGAACCATCTGTGCTGCAGCCTGGATATCACTAAAACCTGCACTGTTGGTGTGCCTTGAGGACCGTGGTTGGGAAAGCCTGCAATAGCTGGTCTCAGTATAATACCTGTGTGTGTATATACAGACTTCAGGATAGCCTCCTGCTTTCTATCAGCAGGTTCCTTTAGGGCGGCCGTATCCGGAGACGGTAGTGCCACCTTCTTTGACAAGCGTGTGAGCGCTTTATCCACCCTAGGGGATGTTTCCCAACGTGACCTATCCTCTGGCGGGAAAGGGTACGTCATTAGTAACCTTTTAGAAATTACCAGTTTCTTATCGGGGGAAGCCCACGCTTCTTCACACACTTCATTTAATTCCTCAGATGGAGGAAAAACTACTGGTAGTTTTTTCTCTCCAAACATAATACCCTTTTTTGTGGTACCTGGGGTAACATCAGAAATGTGCAACACATTTTTCATTGCCTCAATCATGTAACGTGTGGCCCTATTGGAAGTTACATTAGTCTCATCGTCGTCGACACTGGAGTCAGTATCCGTGTCGACATCTGTGTCTGCCATCTGAGGTAGCGGGCGTTTTAGAGCCCCTGATGGCTTTTGAGACGCATGGGCAGGCACAGGCTGAGAAGCCGGCTGTCCCATATTTGGTATGTCGTCAAACCTTTTATGTAAGGAGTCGACACTGTCACGTAATTCCTTCCACATAACCATCCACTCAGGTGTCGGCCCCGCAGGGGGTGACATCACATTTATCGGCATCTGCTCCGCCTCCACATAAGCCTCCTCATCAAACACGTCGACAAAGCCGTACCGACACACCGCACACACACAGGGAATGCTCTGACAGAGGACAGGACCCCACAAAGCCCTTTGGGGAGACAGAGAGAGAGTATGCCAGCACACACCAGAGCGCTATATAACACAGGGATGAACACTATAACGGAGTGATTTTCCCTTATAGCTGCTTAAATATATATATCTGCGCCTAAATTTAGTGCCCCCCCTCTCTTTTTTACCCTTTGTAGCTTGAAAACTGCAGGGGAGAGCCTGGGAGCGATCCTTCCAGCGGAGCTGTGAGGGAAAAATGGCGCCAGTGTGCTGAGGGAGATAGCCCCGCCCCTTTTTCGGCTGACTTTCTCCCGCTTTTTTATGGATTCTGGCAGGGGTATTTTTCACATATATAGTCTCTGGGACTATATATTGTGATTATTTGCCAGCCAAGGTATTAATATTGCTGCTCAGGGCGCCCCAACCCCAGCGCCCTGCACCCATCAGTGACCGGAGTGTGAGGTGTGCATGAGGAGCAATGGCGTACAGCTGCAGTGCTGTGCGCTACCTTGTTGAAGACCGAAGTCTTCTGCCGCCGATTTTCAGGACCATCTTCATGCTTCTGGCTCTGTAAGGGGGACGGCGGCGCGGCTCCGGGACCGGACGATCGAGGTCGGGTCCTGTGTTCGATCCCTCTGGAGCTAATGGTGTCCAGTAGCCTAAGAAGCCCAAGCTAGCTGCAAGCAGGTAGGTTCGCTTCTTCTCCCCTTAGTCCCTCGAAGCAGTGAGTCTGTTGCCAGCAGATCTCACTGAAAATAAAAAACCTAAAATATACTTTCTTTTCTAGGAGCTCAGGAGAGCCCCTAGTGTGCATCCAGCTCAGCCAGGCACAAGATTCTAACAGAAGTCTGGAGGAGGGTCATAGAGGGAGGAGCCAGTGCACACCAGTAAGACCAAAAGCTTTCTTTTAGTTGTGCCCAGTCTCCTGCGGAGCCGCTATTCCCCATGGTCCTTACGGAGTCCCAGCATCCACTTAGGACGTCAGAGAAAATAAGCTTAACGCACATATATAGAGATAATTCATTATGTGCATATAAACCATATGCCATCATTAATCGACAATGTTCAGCTATGAAAATAACCACAAACAAAATTATGCAAGCGTGTACATGATTACTGAAACTGAAAACACCTTATAACCAAAAGCTGTCCATGATCTGCTCAACTGGGAAATGGACTTCTCCACCCCATCATCACCTTAATTTTAAGCATTACACAGAAGAATATTTTTTATTTAGTGCATTCAGTTGTATACTGCATCAATTTCTTTATTCTCCAGTGTTAATACACAGTATAGTTTGGATTTAAAAATAAAAGGGGGTATACAATCTTTTGAGCAAAAGAGCAAATGCATGGATTTAATACTAGCAACAAGACTACCTGCTTGGATTTAGTGGATTAAAATCAATGGGGTTGATTCAATTGATTGCGAAGTGAAAAGCGCCGGGAATGCGGTTCCAGTGCTATTCAGCATGCTGTTTTGGCCGACTGCTCACACCGGGGGTGCGAGCAGACAAAACCAGTGCCTCACAACAAAACTAGTGCCGCAATGCTGTTTTCTGCCCTTGCGTGGCGCAAACAGCATTGCAGCAGGGCACTTATATGTTGGAGAGTACACCTAAACACCCTGTTTAAGGCGTAAATACTGGCATTCCCAGACAAGGCAGCTTGCTGAATTGAATAGTGCCGGGACCTCCTTCCCGGCACTACTAACTTTGCAATCAATTGAATCGACACCAATGTTTGTAGTGATTTTGTTTTATTCTATGATGGCAGTATAATGGATGAAGTGCACAAAAACATACTGGGTGGTATTCTAGGTAAGACAACATACTGTAGATCTATGCGGCAGCTTCATTTGTTATTTCTCTGCTCAGATCTTGTAAAAAAGGTTAAAATATCTTTAAATCACAGCTCTGGAACCCTATTAAATCAAGACAGATGATTTTGAAAGGATGCATTTTTAATTAAATCATTTCAATTGCTTTACTGATCATTGGCTTAAATTTTAAACAATATATTATCTCATAACAATATATAAAATACACACAATTTAAAATGAAAACAGTTTTTTTTTAACATTCTAATTACGTTGAACAGGAAGTTGAAAGAATACTGTACAAACATTTTACAAAAAATTCCTTATGCAATGAGACCCACTTTTGAGTAGCCAAACTTAAAATAAAAAAATTACTATCTGCTGGAAAAGTAGGAATGTAATACAGGTTGAGTATCCCTTATCCAAAATGCTAGGGACCAGAGGTATTTTGGATATCAGATTTTTCCGTATTTTGGAATAATTGCATACCATAATGAGATATTATGGTGATGGGACCTAAGTCTAAGCACAGAATGCATTTATGTTACATATACACCTTATACACACAGCCTGAAGGTCATTTTAACCAATATTTTTTGTAACTTTGTGCATTAAACAAAGTGTGTGTACATTCACACAATTCATTTAGGTTTCATATACACCTTATACACACAGCCTGAAGGTCATTTAATACAATATTTTTAATAACTTTGTGTATTAAACAAAGTTTGTGTACACTGAGCCATCAAAAAACAAAGTTTTCACTATCTCAATCTCAGTCAAAAAAGTCCGTATTTCGGAATATTCCGTATTTCGGAATATTTGGATAAGGGATACTCAACCTGTACTTAAAAATGTACACCATCCATGCCTTTGTTACATATAGCTGCAGGCGATTCACGGGATTTACAGGACTACGGAGGTTAATAAAATAGTTCAATCTGTATTTAACATGCAGTCTCCTTGAATAATAAAACGGTACAATTCAAGTACATGGGATGCAAGGGGTTACAGACAGACCAGATGGATCTCAGGAACTGCAGCGTAGAGTTAGTGAGCCTCATATTATATTTTTACTGTTGCTATGACAAGTACATATCAGACACACATTGAAAGAAAATGAAGCTACTTGATGCATAGTATATAGAGTATAGCATAAAACACACTACACAGGAGTTGAGCTTACGGTAATGGGGTCAAGTGAAGAGGTGTATTCAGAATATAGTAACCGAGAAGAAAATTCTAAGAGAAGGACAATAAATTGGCATGCAAACAGCTAAATGTACAATATGCATCGAACATTACTAATTTACTAAATGAAAGAAAAAAGTGGATCAGTTGGTATAGCAACAAGACTCCTACAAAAACTCATTTAACGCTGAATGTCAGTGACGTACATCTCGTACTCCAAGTGACTTGCGTATAAGACTATTTATTTACCACTCCGATTGCAATGCCCTGGACATTGCCAAACAAACATTTTCAAACTCTCATCTATGCTCAAGCCTCTAACCACAAATTTCTTTTTAATACATTTAAATCACTTCTCAACCATGCCTCACCTAACCCACCAGTAACCATAAATGTGCAAGATCTTTTTTCCTACTTCAAGGACAATATTGATAAGATCAGAGATGAAATGTTATGCTCTTCATCAGCCAGTGACTGGCTCAATTCCCTACCTGAACCCTCTGGCAACTTATGTTCATTTGAACCCACAAATGAAGATGAAGTATCAACGATCTTCTCATCCTCTTACTCTACTACCTCTCCTCTTGATCCTATACCCTCTCATATAAGTAATGATCTGTCTCCTGTGCTCATCCCAACCTTATCTAAAATCCGCAATCTCTCTCTCTTTACTTGTATCTTTCTTTCACTGTTCAAGCATGCAGGGATTACTCCCATTTTGAAAAAACTAAATTCTGATACTAACTCTTAAACTACCATCTCTCAGCTCCTGTGCCCCTCCAAGCTACTTGAGACTTGCCTACACTCTCCTCACACACTGTTTTAACTCGCACAACTTGTTGGACCCACTTCACTCAGGCTTTCATTGCCAACACTCCATAGAGACAGCACTGAATAAAGTAGTTAATAATCTAGTCACTGCTACGTCTAAATGCCATTGCTCACTTCTTATTCTTTTAAAGCTCTCTCCTGCTTTTAACAATGTTGAGCACTCTTTTCTCATACAAACACTACAATCCCAAGGTTTTCAGGACACAGCCCTTTCTTGGTTCTCATCTTACCTAGATAATTGCTCTTTCCGTGCCTGCGTCTCTGAATCCACCTCCTCTTCGCTACCTCTATCAGTTGGAGTACCGCAAGGCTCAGTCTTACTGTAGGTCAACTGTTTTTCTCAATCTATAGCACATCTCTTGGCAAGCTAATTAGCTCTTTTAGATTTCAGTATCATATGTATGCAGATGAAACCAAAGTCTACCTATCCTCCCCAGATTTGCAACCATCTGTATTGTTTCATTTCACGGATTGCCTTTCTGCTGTTTCATCTTGGATGTCATCTGGCCACCTCAAACTTAATATTTCCAAAACAGAATTGATTATATTTCCACCGGCCAATAGTAGTTACCAACCTGATCTCTATCACTGTTGAGAACTCAACAATTAATCCAACCCCAAAAGCCTAGTTGTCTCTGAACTGTCCTTTGTTCCCCACATTCAAACTGTCTAAAGATAAAGTTACATACATCTAAATAACATATCCAAAATATGACCATACCTTACACAAGACACTGCAATAACTGTAATCCATGCTCTCATTATCTCCCGCATTG